>NW_026096352.1:0-1331250 GCF_023614345.1 Adelges cooleyi
TTGTCACAAATATAATAGTAAACCAATTCAAGGCTGTGAGGCAAGTTAGTTAATTTTTTTGAACTAGTTACAGTTAGGTTTCTTAGAATAAAAAAACTTACTAGCGCTTCAATAAAGTGACTTGCACATTTTATTCAATAATAAAGCAACTTAGTTTTTATGCAAAAAAATATTAAGTTAGAAAGTTAGTGTAAGAAAAATAAATTATAAATGATTTTTATTAATTTAGCAAACATTAATCAAACTTTAATAGTAACAACTTAATATTTTTATCTAAAGAATGCAATAAGAAAAAAAAAAATATTGTAACTTGAAAATTATTCAAATAGTATTTCCTTAAAAGTAAACTTATATTTTAACTCTCTAACTAGTTAGTGTCCAGGAGAATGATTAAGTATTGTACTAATCTATAACTATAACATTATTAATAATTATAATTTTTTCTTAGATATACTTAGTAGTGACATATTTATAATGTAACTTAATAATAATTAGTTTTAATTGTAACATACCAATTAAATATTTTTGTTTTCATAAAAGTATGTGGTACTGTGTGGCCAGATAGAATAGAACGCTTTGAGTGACTTGGACACTACCAATATGTATTAATTAATTTAATTAATCATCACTGGGTAGTGTTTCTTTTTGTTATTACCAATCACTTTCTCTGTAAAAAAATTAGCAACGAAATAAATTTCCAATAACATAAACTAATCAAACAAAAATGTAATGTTTTTTAATAATCAGCCGGTAGTAGATAATGTATATCATATCATATTATGTCGCTTATATCACTTATTTAGTTTTAGTATCATTGTATGTGTATTTTGCCTTTACAATAATTATTATTCCAGAATATCCAATCGTTCGTCAGATTATAGTCGTTTACTTTAAGGTAAAAATGTATTAGTATACAACTAACATATAATGTATTCTAATACTAAGTGATTTTTAGTATTGTAGTAATGTTTAAATTTTTTGAAATAAAGTAGAATACATACAAAATAATATTTTTGTCTTTTAGCAGAAATAATCTAACATCCCAACAGCTCTAATATTGAACATGAAAAATATGTAAGTGAAAGTGTACAAATTATAAATAAATTCTATCGAAGTTATGGATGTAACCAGTTAACAATTATGTTATTGAAACATACTTAATTTACAATTTGATAATGGCAATCCTGTTTGTAACAGAAACCAAAAACAGTAGCTTGCTAAAACAAGACTTCTCAACCCACACCAATATCCAATGAGGTACATTACAATATATGCTCGCTAGATCGGTATGAAATGTTTTAAAATGTATTGTATTTCTTTAACGTAACAACTAAAGCTCAAAATGTGACTAATGTGCGTTATTCAAAAGAAGCTAAAATACACTTAAGCGGCACTCTTTAACAGAGTAATATAAAAAATATAATTTATTTTAAAAGCTGAAAATTAAAAAAAAATATCAAACTTACTTATTGTTACTTGTAATGCAAGGTTTACAAGATTTTAAATTTTAAATCATAAACGTCATTACTCATTAAATAAATGGTATATTATGGTATTAACGATTACAATAACATAATTTGTAGCTTTAAATTTCAGGTATTGTATGCGATGCATTTATATTATTTACAATATACATTGGCTAAAATATCTTTAATTTTAAGCACCATAATAAAGTTTTTTATCATTACTCTTTAGCTTAACCCTCCGGTGGGCGCGCTTTTTTTGTTATCATAAGAATACAATGAGATAACAGCACTCAGTGCTGCCACGCTCCCGCCGAAGGGTTAATATTGTATAATCACTAAATAACCAGAAGGGAAACCTGTCGAGACTGATAAGAGTCTGACATATTTTTTTTGTGGATGACTTACAATTATCACGCTTTTTCCTAGGTCAGTGTGACTAGAAACATCTTACATCGCAGAACTGAAATTATTATATAAGTCTATCTTTTACGTTGATCTTATTGACCTTTTTCGTCGGCCCTCATAAGAACCCGTGTAATTTGCTTAAAGTTTCCCTTCTGGTTATTCTGTAATATTTCATCACTGATAGGTGATAAGTAGTAAACCAATTACCAATCTAAATTTTTACTTTTTGCCAGATAAATAAGAATTTTTTACCTATAGGTAAAAAAGCAGGAAATAGTAATGGTATAGGTTGTAGGTAATAGTACCTAAGTACCTATTTTTTTATTTATAAAATAATTCGTTTTCCAATAATAAGCAAAGGTAATAAATCTCCTTGCCAACTGACTATTTTATCAGTAGTTTGATATAACAACTAATAAGTTTAATAATAATAGTAATATTGGAAGAATGTTGTAATAAAAATAATGATTGATAATTAATGGAAAAAAATATTTTTCAAGGAAAAAACTTTAAATAAATAAACGAAAGTCGATGGTTCATTTTTTTATACAAGGGTTGATATTATGTGATAGGAAATAATAATTTAGGGAGGATGAGATGATAATAAAATATCACTGATAAGCAGTTATCGACTCCCTTGACTCGTCGTCTTCACTCTCGCCTGAACTGTAAAATACGTAAGTATATAATATAAAAAAAATACTGAAGTTGGCAAAACAATTTAAAAATTATAAAAGTATATTTTATATGATTTTTGGTCAGAAATCTAATATATTATTCAAATATTGAAATTTGTATAATATTAATAAAGTATTTCAACTATACTTGTAAGACATTAAATTTATGATATACAATTAACTACAAAATATTTTAATTTTTCGCCAACGGGGGTTTTTTTAGTATAAAAAAAAAAAGAAGAGGAGACTATTTTTATAAAACTTATTAAAAATTAAGGATAAATTTATAGTATTATCGAAGTAATATTTAAATATTAATATAATTATAGAGTAAATTCGCAGTGTCATTGTTTCGGGTAAACGTTTTTATGAATTAGGGAATTTAATATTTATGATATTTATTTATTTATTAGATGAGTAATTTATAATGAGTAAACAGATACAAAAGTGAGAAAAAAAAGTAAAATCCCACAGTAATAAAGCTAAAATTTATACTTTAAAGTGATTAATTTAAGTATGTATTGAAACATTATCATTGAAGAAATCAAAATTGAACACTTCATTATACGATATCAATAGAAGGTTAAATAAACTTAATATATGTACATAATTTAGAGAATTTTTAGGTATAAAAAGGATTAATGAAGTGTGTATTAAATGCTATATAGTGCTGTTAAACCGAGTATTTTTAATTAATGTATTTTATAATAGTAATTATGTGTGAATAAGGTATGCAAGTATTCTGTTAATTTGTGATATTGAGTAACGCTGAAGTATCTAAATATAGTTAGCTATAATAATATGTTTAGATTTAATTTTGATCTTATATAGGTTTACCCTATATTCATGTAGGTACTAACTGATTCATCTATAAAATATAACTGACATAGTAAAATTCCAAATACGTATTACTCTATTATTTGTATCTATATACATTTATCATTTAGTACAAGAATAGAATCTACCCCTTCGATATCATACCGTTGTCATATTATCAAATACTACCTAATGACTTAATAGCTATAACTAATGAAACCACATCACATCTAACCAGATCATACACTATTTGACGTTTGCATCTAGGAGTGAATGAATTGAAGAACTCATCAAAAAACGCTTTCCTGATTTTTATGAAAGGTTTTTTTTTATCTCAAACCATTTACCAGACACACATTTTTATGGTACCTAAAATGTTTTCATTATTGTATTACCTACTTACCTAAAAATTGAGTAACAACTAAGTACAAAGCTGTTCAACCGTCAAATTGTATGACATAATGAATAGTACTGTTCAAAAATGTTTTAGACATATCTAAATCAATATTTCTTTGATTTTAAACGTTAATAGACGTATTTTTTATGATGTATACAATAATGATTATTTTCAAAAACTGCGCAGTATTTCTTAAAGAGCATGAGAAATAATTGGTTAATTAAAAGATACTATTTGATTTTCAAACATAACTAGGTTGTTTTCATTGTATAAATAGGTACATAAGAAAGCATTTAATGAGTAAAGAATGACTTATTCATAATATTTGATACAGTTCAGTCTGTATCCAACACGTACCTAATGTGTTTCATTTAAACTCGGTGTAGAAAGAATGTATGAATCAAATGTATAACAAGCACATCATGAAAATGGCAAACGCTATGACGATAAACATAGACCAACACCTATTTATAATAACCAACTAATAAAATTATTATTATTATTTTATTATTTATTTAAACTATTTAATAGGGATATTATTTAGTAAGTACAAATAGAAACATATGACAGGATGTATGCGTAAGCTAAGAAAACCCTTAATCACGATTCTATTATGCAAATTTGGACAAAATATGGACATAACTAACAAAGTAGCAGAAAGTAGCAAAATGTGTTAAGTTTCTTTTGCTCTTGTAACTCGTACATAATAATAAAAAAAACATTCGGCACACAATTTACTTAGGAACATAACTAGACAATTTCAAATGTTTTTTAATCAATTTTTTTTTTATATAAATAAAATATAAATTATAAACCATCTCAAACAATAAATGGCTAAAGAAATATTACATACCTGACGTCGAAGGTTCCATAGTGTAGGAATGTATTATTTAGATAATATCTCAAAATAAAAATAAAAAGGAATAATGTTAATAACGTATGACATTTATTTTTATCGTGGCGACTCGTCGATAATCGCCCCGGTAAAAGGAGCGGAAAAAAGAGCCATATCATTTGGTCGCAAACAGTAAATTAACCACGGTACTAAAATAACGTGACCTATTTTAACGTGTTATCGTACAAACAACACTAATATAATAAGGTAATGGTAATGGTAATGTTACATACTGCTGAAATTTTCGTAGTTTAAATTACAATTTATTTTTCATTTTTTGCCAGTTTTGAAGGCTTTCTGACACAGTGTGCGTCGACGCGAGTGTAAGACCAGTGTAATTCTTTATGCGTGTGATGAGTGGGCTATGATAAAATAGGACGAAAAAAAGCTGAGAAATAACGACGATCTATGGACCGAAATGGAATACCTAGCTAAGTAAGTGTATACCTACATTATTTTCGGATAATATCCTTACTGGAGTACTATAAACCGCACCGCGTTTTTTTCAGCGGTATGCAACACTATGCTTAAACGTAGATTATGTTTGTTCTTTGCTTTTTTTTGAAAAAAAAGTGGCAAACAAATAACGCTCAACAAAAGGGCAAAAATTAATTTGACTAAAATAATGGTTATAACAGTCGACTGTTAGAAAATTCCACTTTCATTGCAGAATGTAATTAAGTTAGCATTTTACCTATAAACAATTTTTTGTGTTTGTAACGAAGCATCGGGTAATGTATAAAATGTCTCTAAAACATCTAATATGTACAAATAATGCATAAAAAAATACATAATTACTTTTATTTTATGAATTTTCTTATACACTAAATTCCAAGACAATGGAACAAGACAAAGGTAAAACCAAGCATAATATAATCATCTCGTTAAAAAAATTTAAGAGTGGTAGATTTAGTTTAGTAAATCATATATTGTCGATAAGTTATGCCATTGGCATCTTAAATTCATTAAAACAAATTCTAGTTAGGCACCTATGGCAATTTGAATTTCAAATTAATTTTAATATCGTATGGTTTATGTTTGAATTGTCGAAATTTGGGTTTTAAGTCATTGTAAGGTTGGTATCCTAGACAATGTCTGTTTATAAAAATTAAACGTTAGCGTTTTTAAGCGAGAAATCATTTAGATTGCCGTTAAAATGCAATTTCTACTATTTTTTTTACCGATGTTGGTTATTACTTATTAGGAAATATATTTGAAGTCATCTGTTCAACAGGGATAAAATAAAACTAAAGCCTGTGTTCTGTAGTATAACGTGTCTGGCATTAATTTCTATATTACCTGCATAGTATCTAAAAAAATGTTTCCTGTTTAACTCCAGTATTACTGTTTAGTTGCTTTACAATGTAAATTGTATTAAATATTGCTGAAATAAAAGCTACCTACCATTATTGAATAAATCCTAAAAATCAATTTACTAGGTACACTTCAGATCAACTTAATTAATTAAAATAAATTGTATAAACATTTTACATAACTGTACGCTGTAAACCATTGTGTGAACAGCTATAAATACTTATAATAACATTTTTTATTTACCATACTTAAATGGTATAATAAAAGTATATAATATGTCTCAATCGTATAAAAACAAAATATTACATAAGTGGCTACTTGGCATTCATAATTTATATTACAGCCGTAGATAGCAGACTTAATATTACAATACCTAATCTATGATCATTTTTAATAACGTGCAATTCAAATTTTACAACAAAGGTGAATGAATCACCGATATTTTCACATACCTAAACTTATACACTCAAATGTTATCAGTGTTGATTGTTTAAACAATATTTACATGAGTGTGTCGTTTGCTTCCATTGGGATAAATAATATAATTGTATTATATGGTTTTTTAAAGAACTGATTTCATGCTTGGCAACTTTTAGTAAATTATCGTTACTTTTTTCAAGTGATATGTCACTACTAATTAGGTACGAATTACAATATTATTGTATAAGTACACTATAGTAGTTGTACACTATTTTCAGAAATATGACAAAGATGAAGTTTCAAACCTAACCATTCGTTCTATAGTCCTACCGATTTTGTTTTGTGGATGTATTTTTGCCACAGTTCTGAAAACATTTTTCACCACTTTTTTATTATTTTATTTCCTTAGCCGTTAAAAAAAAGAAAGTCGATTCAATGAAAATACCATTTTTTTAGTAAACTAGTGTTCAAAATGAAACTTGGATGAATTATTTATACTTATTAAAATAACCCTATTGTATTATAACATATTGATTTGCAATGTGTTCAATGAGCGCGTGTATACACACATAGAGAAGCAAAATATAATCGAATAATGCGTTTATAAAATGACAAAGCTGATTTTATTGAATAAAAATACATAATATATTTATAAAATATATAAAATCAAATGTATACACTTATAAACGCGAAACAACGAAAATAATTGGGTTGCTATAACATGAATAATTATACCATGTACCTAACATATAAAAATATACCAAAAATTAAACGTGTTGACTATAGTATTCTCTTACAGTTTTCAATAAATTATATGAAAATTAAAAAAAAAATGATTCAAAACTATCACAAAACCACTCACAAAAAAAAAATAGGCTGTGCCATTTACCTTTAATTGAAATGTGCTCAGGACACCCGTCTACGTTGGAGTGGTAGGACCAACCGAATCTGTATAAAACATAATAGGATTTGGGTACCTGCAATAAAGTAATACCTCTTGGCGATTCTCTAAAGAGATACCGCTTTATTACAGATACCTAAATGCTATTATTTTGTATACAATACAATGGTAAACGTAAACGGGGAATGAGAACACCTATTTGATTTTCGGTTCGCCACCAGTAGGGTTTTCTTCGATTTTGCATTCATTGCTGCCCCTGAGGATCTTAAACAAACCCTTGTCACCCCAGCTGTCGTTCCATGAATTCATTATCAACCAGTATGGCACCCCGTTGTCTTCGCCCCAACCGATCAGCTTTACCGAGTGGTCTCCCAGGTACGTGGCAACTGCTGTCTTGGAGTAAACACCTGTTAGGGATACAAGAAACGATTAACCATTTACTTGGCAATTATAGGTATCAATAATGAGCCATTTCGTTATTTACCAGATTTGTAGCTGAGGAAGTCATCGAACACATGAAACGACGTTTCGATCGGACCGTAGGCCAACACGTCTTGCTGCATCGATTTCGGAGACGATAGATAATACGTGTTTCTGGCTGTTAACAGTAATAGCTATCGTTAAGTGTTAGGTAGAATAGGTAGAATGGTTCGGTCGAGTATAAAGGACAGATTAAAAAACACAAATCAAACAAGTATCTAACTGAAGGAAAATTATCTGGTAAAGTACATGTAAGAAGACCCCGGACAAGATGAAGGGAGGCAATAATCAACAAATTGTAATTTTATTTTATTTTTATTATTATTATAATCAATGGTGGTTACGTTTATAATAAAAGTCTTATTACATTTTATACGTAATGCAAACAATATAGAAATTTGAGTTATAATTCTCATAAAATAAGTAAAGCAATAAATTGGTCCTCCCAAACTTCATACAAAAACTAGACATTTATATTTGAGAAATTCAAAGTATATTAATTAAATGTGTTTTAAGTGTGCCCGAATCTATTTCATAACATAACATGTAGATTGCATTTTTTAAATAACTGTAAAATGTATAAATATATATTAGGTAGCCAAATTTGATTTGTTAATAAAGAGAATTTATCTAATTATTAAACTATACAAACTATATAGGTACCTGCCTTTTTTAGTGACGAATTGCGTCGAGTGATAGGTCATTTTTTGTTTTTAATTTAAAATGTTTACAGAACACCTTATTTTACAGAAAAATACCGATTTTTGGATAGTGTCCCATTGGAACCAATTGAAACTCAATTTATCCTGCACCGCCATTTTATTATAACGTATATATTACTGTATCTGTGATCTTTCTTGAACTTGATTCCGGTGTCGCCGTAGCAAATGTTTTGGCATTTGTGATTTTTCTCTATCGGTTGGTTCTCGCACGTGTTATGCCCTGTCTTGTCTTCTACACATGGCGGCACCTGGTACGGTTGGCATCCCTACCGAATAACCATAATATAAATCAGTTACACAATTTGACCTCTCCGTCCCGGAAACTACTATGCAATGTCCGTACATCAGATTTTCGGCTATATTGTGCCTACCTGAGTAGTGTTGTAGTTGCCACCGGTGACTATGCCGTTTCGATGGAAGTAACCCCAGGCCCTTATGGGATAACCTCCGTTGCAACCGTATCCACACCTACGACAGCAGAAAGTCAGCTGTTCGGCGGACAACAGTTCATCGAATGTCCCTTCGGACGCTATGCACAAACGGTCCGAAAGCGCGCTGCTTGTGCTGAACGCCTACACAACATGAATAATTTAAAATTAAAATTAAAAACGATTTTAAACTCACGGGTAAAGCTTCTGTTAAATATTTGTTATGCCTCAAAATATGTACGTTATCCAGTTAAGTAAAATTAATTTTACAAATTTTTCAGAAAATTAAAAAATTATTGTTTTTTCCAGAAAATAGAATTCATTTCTTCAGTTTATAGTTATAATAAAAGTGATTACCAAAGTTATTTCTTACGATTTTTTTATAATAAGATTTGAGTTTTTATATTTTTATCTAAACACCTATTACATAGTCTTATGATTTGTTCGAACATCCTGAAGAGCACAAAAGAAGAAGGGTAGTAGGTAGTCCATTTATGAAAATTTTTTTTTCAATATATGCCATTAATTTTTCTATTTATGTCAATAGATTGTTTAAATAAATACACTTTTCATTAGAATAACACTTAATGTTATTTTTTTTGTTCTTATGTAAGAGGAAGAGGAATTTACGAACTTTGTTTCTGCTTTACTCTAAAACTTTCATAAATGGACTACTACTCTTCTTCCCCTGTGCCCTTTAAATACTTTCCCTTCATTTTTCGATTACACAATTGTATAGCTTAGGACATTCAAAAATATCTATTGGCTAATAGTACTGTATTTGAAGTTTGGTCGCTTCGGGCACGTTTAAAACTAGGTTGGTATATATAAATTATAAATGTATTACTGTATACACATAATATGTATGGGACTCACCCAGCAAGATCCGCAATTACCCTGATCACGAACCGTTTTGATGGTTGTACAGTAGTTCCACTTGTTACGGGCGTCGAACGTCTTCGGAATTTGGGTTTCGGCCAAGTAAACGGCATCGTGTACCTTGACCGGTTCCGTTTTCGGCGACCCCAAGGCATAAGATCCCAACAGACGTTTTATGTCGTCCACACTAGTTTTTGGATGGAAATTAACGCCAGCCTAGCATAATAATATTTTAGGATAATATTATTACCGCAATAAGTAAAGCATTTTGTGACCTTTCCCAACAAACCGTTCAGAAACAAAGGCCAAGAGGTAGATATTTAATAACTTAAAAGTTGTCTACCTTACACAATATTATATTGCCACGGTTAATCTAATTATATTAGCAAAACAATCGAAAGTTGTCATAGAACATCAAAGAAAATGTTAGAAATGTTAGATTGCTTCAATCAGGCTTACCTTCCAAGTAACTGCTACTTTGTTCAGCCTTTGTATGTAGTTATCTTCTAAGAAGTCAGCTTGCTCTGTACGTTGAACATTGGTGAAAATTGCACAGCACAACAACAATATAATCGTATACATTGCTCCTTGTTTTCAAACAATTATCGTCTATAGCAGTAGCAGTAGTAGTATTAATAATAGTGTCAATACGACACTACCTAATTTACGAATTGCCTACCTATTTTATAGATGTTAATAGCACATAAAGCTAAGGAGATCTTTTAAAAAAACCTCGAGTACTAAATCCAACATGAGTAAGGGTCTTTGTTATTTTTCTTTCTTTCTGTTTTTTCTTTCTTCATAGTAAAGTGCTTAAAGATAAACTGTGAGCTCAATATGTAAAGTACCTATTGTGTAGGTACCTACTCATGTTTGACCTTCGTCGGCTTAGCGCGGAATCATCATTATTCAAAATAGTTTATAATTTAAAAATGTCTACGATAGGGATTATACTAAAATCATCCATCCAATGATCAAAAATAATATCGAATGATACTTTATTCATCTAGTGTGATAGTTAAAATTCTCTAATTACAACTGTCCTATTTTTTCTTTCAGTGGTTGTACAGTTTTAAGATTTTGATGGAATTAAAAAAAATTATTATACGATGTACATCTTTTTATTTTAATATTTTAGTTAAATAATTTTTTATTTTACTAGATAAAACGAGAAAAAAAATTAGTTTTAAACAATTATTAAAAACGAAGTTAAGGACCCTGGATACCGACCATTTTTAAGGAGTTTTGTATAGGCAATATTTAAGAAAAAAGTGGTTTTATTAAAATTTGACCATGTTAATTAATTTACCGGTTAATTTATATGAGCTTCATGGTATTATTTTTAATTTAAATAATTTTGTCTATGAGTAAAAGCCATTTTAGTTAATATAATAGTACATTTTTTGTCCATCGCACAGCCTGAACCAGTGATTCGATAAGTAATCTGAAAACAGATTTGAATTTGTCATGAAGTTTACTTGAGATCAGTCAACTAACTAAACTTCATGACAAATTCATATTTGTTTTTAGATTGCTTATCGGATCAATGGTTCGGCCTGTGCGATGGACAAAAAATGATGTGTTTTGGCTGAAAAAACCGTCGGTATCCAGCGGCCTTAACACCAAACCGACGTTTAACTAAAACCTATTAATTCAACAGTGGATATTTATATAAAAATTATAATTACCCAATTTATCTAACTAATTGATTTAAATTCTTTCAAATGCTTTACGGTTATTGTAGAAATCTCATTTTTTAAAAATTATTTCAAAAGGCTACGTATCTTTTGATTGACGTTATAAACTTCAAAGTTCAGTCAAATTCTCTTTTACCAAAAATATAGCTTAACAAGCAAAACTAAATTAATATACTCGTTGCTATAAGAGATTCCAAAATCACCCCTCCCTAAATCCTGTTACCCAAGGCCGAAAAAATTACAATAGCCTTGAAATATTATTGCATAGTAAAAAATAAAAAATGATTCACATAGGTGGTTTTATCATAATTTCAAAAAATCGTCAACAAGTCATGTTGGCCTTGAAATTCTAAAGACCATGAGTATTTGTCGTACACCGTTATTAAAATGCAAGTTTAACATGGGTATCTAAAAAATAGACACAGTCTTTAGGCTTTGTATAATATTTTTAACACAAACGAGCACTGTATTTTATTTATACAAACAGTGCAAAATTTAAACGCAGATCGAATCACACTTTTTTTTTTCTAAAGTGAAAGAACTATGTTTTCGAGTAAACGCTTACGCAAGAATTCGGTAAACAATAATTTAATAAAAAATCCAGTACGCACGGATGAAGTGAAACTTCTTTCAGAGTCATTCAACTGATACAGTAAACTACCGATGTCATATTATTCGCCAGACTGTAATTTTTAATCACGTATAATGAATTGCAATAAGAGTTTCCAAAAATTATTCAATTTGTTATTGATTGGGTAATCTGGTAAAAATATGGTCTTATGTATTTTTTGTTATTCCATTCTTTATACCATGGAGTTCATTAAAAATATATTGATAATACCCCTTGTTTGAACAATTTAATCTAATTAAATTTTAAAAATGCAATTGATCACCAATTATTTGAATAAAAATCCACCGTCAGTTGTTTCCACACGTTAGCCGAACTCAATAAACACAAAATTAGTCCACTGATCAACGGAAGCTCGCGAAAGCCTGTTATATACAGGGTGATACATTAATGATAATACGTTTATTTTTGTTGAAAACATTTTTTTACACAAACTGAACTGTCTCCAATTACCAAAACTACAAGAATTACAGGTTTTAGTAGCAAATTTGAAGGTACTTGTATATTATTGTAAGGTGTATGTTTTACAACGATTTATTATTTTGTTTTCATTATCAATGAGCAAAAAGTAGTCAAAGTAAACGAATGTAGCCAAATAACGGCTGAAAACGTTTAGTACTTTTTCTGGGGGTCTAAAAAAGGTGGACTTTTTAAACTTAAACGCAAACTTATACGCTTGATTTTCTTTTTAAATAAAAAATATTTTGCCATAAATACAGAGCAATTTTTAGCAATTACTATTTTGATAATTTTTTTATGCTAATTACTGAAAGTAACGATAATAATGTAAAATATTGAAATTTGTCATAAACAGTCGAACAAACGGTGGCCTTAGTTAATTATATAACTCAGTACATTTCTAAGACACGCGGTTCTAACTACTGGCGTTTAGAAAAACATGAAAAGACTTTCGAGATCGATTATAGCCATAGTAAAGTTTTTACTTTAAAAAAAAAAAGTTGTGTTTACTTAGTATACCATAAAAATGGTGCAACTCAAATTTACTTAAAAGTCTGTAGTAAAGCTTTGTTTTATTAGGGAAAAACCAAACTAAAGAGAGGAATAACGATGTTACGGTAGTAGGTTTGTAGGTTGCAATGAATAAGGGTGAATCAACAGTCAACAGCTGGTATCTGAAATATATTTGCATTATGGTGTAGGTTTTTTGTCTGTATAGACTGCTACTTTTTTAGGGGTGCAAATTTTTTTGTGTTTTTAGCCGTAATTATAAGACCTATTAGTTGAAAACATTTTTCAGGAGTCCAAAATCATAATATTATGTATCCATGTTTAAAAAAAAATTATGAAATCAAGCCAATATTTTAACGGATACTATTTAGAGTGGTCCCAGTAAGTTTTGAGTGCCCAAGCATAAGTTTTAGGTTTTAATGAAATTTTTTTAAAGTGATTTTATCACATTCAGTCAGTTCGGTCCAACTTAAGTCCCGACCCCAATTTTAATGGCTTTTTCCCTTGTGAATATCCGTCGATAGCCATACTTAAGGTTAGGTTACTATTTGTTTTACGGACTATTACAGGCAGTAGTCGTACAATAATACAATATCTATGTGCGCAAATGGTATGTTAATAGTGTATCCGATTCGATAACATTTTCGACGATTTGCTATGACCTTTGGATTTTCAACGTATAAAAAGTAACACTAAGATGTGCAAAAGCAAACAAAAAAAAATTGGAAATTCAAACATTGACAATTTTATACATTGTTTTTGTCGTTAGACCGACGTTTTTTCTGCCTAAAATGTATGAATATTTATCGATGGAAAAAAAAATGTACTCAGACATTCTGATGTGTGCACAAGTGCCGAAATTTTATGTTTTTTTGAAAATATTTTTGTGTTTAGGATTATAACCTTAGCATTTTCAATATAAAATGTGCTATCAACAAAATCGCACATGGAAAAACCGAAATTTTGACAACCCCCACCCCCCTGCGAGAAAGGTTGACATATTTTTGGCGCACTTTTAAGATTTAAGAACTGATAATTAGTCTGAAGATAGGTCTAACAAACAACATAAAACATCAGTGTAGTGTATTTATGAATAGGACGTTTACTTTTTTGTTTTTTAATTCTGTAATTCGATTTAAAGTTTTTTTTTTTTTTTGTAGATCAAAGTAGGACAACGAATGATAGAAATTTTGGTTTTATATTTTATTAAATCACATATTCATTTTAAGTAAGAGGAGTCCAATCATAGTCATCGTGTTGATGATAAAGAATATTATTGTCAGTCGTATGGTGTCAAAATAATATTTATCGAAAAACAGTAATTTCAGACTCACACTTTGGTGTGAGTATAGCTATACGTTTTTGGGTAAAATTTTGAAAACGTTTACTCGTTTTTGTTATTATACCATCTAGTACGTAGTAGTGATGTTTATAACGTTTTTTTTCTCATTTAATATTATTTGTATATCAAACAGGTATGAAAATTGTGCTAAAAAAATTGTGTTTTCGTGTGAACGCTTAGGCGAGAATGCGATAAACAACACTTCAAATCATATTTTTAAATATTCGTTTACTTTTGAACTCGGTATCACTTTTAAATCACGTGCGCCGATATGCGAAAATATACAAAAACTTTTCTAACAAAAGTTAAAATTGAAGTGCGGTTGGAAAATGTGCGTAGATAAAAATAATACTACACTCCAACTTTTAATTTGTATTTAAAATAACCGCTTGAGTTAACAGGTATAAATTGGCGTAAATCCTTTTTTTTTTGTTAACATTTTTGTTTGAACAATATTTTTATTTTTATTTAAATACTATTGTTTTATTTTATTTTATTAAAATCATGCTCAGAATTTTTTTTTTATGTTGGCTTATACCTTATACACATACTCATAAAGGTGTATTTTTTTGCTATACAAATAATTCAAATTCAAATATTTCACAATAAATTGTTTTATAGTACTTAGGATAATGTAATATTTTATAATCGATTTTGTATAACTCGGTCACTGGCGGATTATATAGAAGAAATTAATCTGTAGACAAACGTTTATTGTGTGTTTTCTCACCGTCAAGAGCAAATTCGAGGCCATGTCTAAATTATAAAATAAATGTACGGTTTTGCATATTTTTACTTGAAATTTTTGCAAACCGTTTTATTGACGTTTTAAAATGAGTGAAGGCCTTTCTACACACGCGGTGTACTATTATTCTGTTGTTGGTATTTAATGGTACAAAATGAACGGTGTCGTACTATTATTATGGAAAAAACGCTTTGAAGCGAATCTGTAGATAGTAATGGATATATAATGACAATAATGTATTAAAAAAAAATAGAAACACATTGCAAAAACAACAACTCCGCATCGACGATGAAATATGTTTTTTTTTTTACATTGATTTGCTAAATGTGTTTCAATTGGAAAATTTATTTCCTTCCTAATGTATACATTTCTACACACGCTCTAACACGTCATTCGATTTAAAAACTATGTTATACGCGTTTATATGTGCAGTTGGAAAAATTATAAATCGTAAATCGGTACACTTATAAGTAAAACGTGTGTAACAATATTTGAAAGTTTAAACCGTTGTACAAAATGCTGCGTGACAAACTGATAACGAACATTGTTATTATGAGCTTAGCTTTTGTTTTTGGCCAATCGGTACTATTGCTCGAAACCGGCTATAAATACAAAGCACCCGTCTCGTCTGCTGACCGGCATGCTGATTTGAAATGCGGTTTCCTGTATAACGCACTGACGCATGTCCGGCTAGTCAACCTACTGATGGAAAACCAATACATAGAGCTAAGTACAACGGTGGATCTGACTGGTTTTTGTCATAGCGGAGCGATGATATACGCGTTGAGCAATTTAGAAGGTATAAAAATAGGTCCGTTATGGCTTTTACATTTTTACACACTAATTTCGAGTATTACATTCAAAATGCAAACGAACAGCAGAAAGAAATAGCTGTCAGGGCGCTTTTAAACACCAATAAATACGTATCGAACCTATTGGAAAAGGAAGTAGCGAATTGCCGCGGAGGAAATAAATTTGACTCTTACCACCGTTGGTATAAAACAAACGCAGGCAACAGTTTTCGTCAAATAAGTCAAGAGATAAAAAGAAACCATGCAGCATTTGGGAATATGTTGAAAAGAAACAACATACCATCGAGTGCCGAGTCGCAGTGCCAATCATTAACAATCAAAGAGCTGTTGATGAACAACTTTGGAAATAACAATTTTATCCTGTTGGACTTGATGCACGTGTACAACGTGCAAGTGAGATGGGGCAACACAATCACCCAACTACGGACTGCTTGGACACGTTCGAAAAAAATTGAAGTGTACACTGACAAACAAAAAGATATCAAATGGTATTATAAATTACATTTTGATTTCACGAAAGTCGTCATAGTTCGATTAGCGTGGAAACATGTGTTGTATATTAAAGATTACACTGGTTCCAGTCGAGTGACTTATGCAAAACAATTTTACTTCTTACTGGTGGATTTTAAAAATATGTTGAAAATCGACGACGATCCTCACATCAAGTATTTGCTAACCGCTATAGATAAACTCGCTAATGCACAGGAAAGTATAGTCAATATTATATATTGTCTTGAAGACATACTGCGAACGATTACTCCTCCGCTGAAATGTGTGGCAACTGATCCAATGATTTTAGACGGGCAAGAATTTAAAATACACCACCAAAGCATAAACCAAGAACAAGCGATGTTTTTTATGAAGACGAGTGGACCAATTGAACGCAACAGTCTAGCCAACGCCAAATTGTTCCTGGCTCACATCCGTATTATATTCACAAACGTTAACTTTAGTCTTATTCGGTCACTTTTAGATTATATTGACGAAATCAATCAATGATACCTATTCTCATGTGTACAATATAAAAACATAACATGTTTGATAATAATAAAAAACATATAATTACATTTTGTATGACTACCTAAGAGGTCTTATCAAGTCCAAAAAACTACTAACTGAAGTCAACAGAATCTAAACAACAAGTTAAAAATGTTTTTTTTTTAGGCCGGAGTGAAACTCCAATTACCTATCCAAAACATATTATTCTCTGATAAGAAGTTTGGGTAGCACAAGAGAAAAATGTGTGGCAATATTGTAACTTATTATACGTGTTCAAAGCCTTATTTGAATTTTTATTAGTTTTTAAATTTACCAGTGGATTAAAAATCAACTCGATATCGTTTTTATTTTCATCATTTATTTTCTTAAAGGCGTTACGCCGTGCGACTCACATATAAAATGTTTATATTTATCCATTAACCATATACCTATTAACAATCTGACTTGTATTATTACATTTTAAATTGAACGAACCAACTTACAAAAAAAAAAATATTGAATCATTATTGAAGTACTTGGTGTAGCGGTTGAGTGTAGATATAGAATTATTTAAAACAAATATTATTCTATTCATTATTTTAAAAACATGCTTATTTCTAACAATTTCCACAGTAAAGTTTCATGTTTAAATTATAATTTATCACAATATTATTTGTTCTAAGAAAAAATTGCGTTAACGAACAAAATGTATAGTCCATGTACAACAGTTTTAACAAAACTATATTGATATCAATGTATGTATAATATCACACAATTCACAAACATATACTGTTGCAATATCTATCAGCAAATATTTCAATGTTCTGTTTGTTCGAAAGTATATTATGAATTTATTAAAAATAGTATTTTATTTTTTAAATATTTACACTGAAACAAGTATAATACATATTATATATTGTAGTATATGTTGAGTATATGTACTGTTAACGGCTGGTCAACAATGTCAGTATAAACAGCTGATATCATCTCACTGATTATTGTTGTTGCCGTCATCCGCTTAATTACTGTTGTTGCTGTTCGCCTTCTACGCACCGCACAAGTACCGTGTACGCCAGAAAAATCTCCTGTTTTTTCTCGTTGTATTTTATGCAACTTAGCGCCACCATACGCTTCTTTTACGTTGTACTAAGTTGGTACACATAACTTTGGGTACCAAAAACGTTGGCTTCCCGGCAATCAGCCATCTTCATCCGCTTGGTCTTTCAACCATCTTCATCCGCTTGGTCTTTCAATCATAGTCGCCCGCTTGGTGTCTTCAACCATCTTCGCCCGCTTGGTTTCATTAGCCATTTTTGCCAGCTCGGTCTCGTCAGCCATCATCGCTCGCTTGATTTCGTCAAATGCAAGGTCTCTTTCATTAGCTGATATTGTACATTTGTAAATAGTATTAGTTTTAATTAGCTCGTATGGTATCTACGATTGTCTTTTTTTAGTATTAAGAACACTAACATTAGCTTTTAAGCATATTATGCATACTTTATTGTGTTTAAAATATTATCGAACATTCAGATTGATAAATATCGTTTTTCTTTCTTAAATTTAACAAAGCATCTTGATTACTAGGTATTCACGCCCATCCCATTTCCTCGTGTACTTAAACGGGTCTGGTAATATAATTCAAGAGGTTTAATACACATCAGTATAGTTCTTAAAGATCAATGTATTTTAACAAACAAGCAATTAAATGTAGGCCAAACAATCAAAACAAAACTATACAAAACTGTCTACACAGTAAAAATTTCAAAAATGTTTATTATTTAAGGCCGTCCAAATTACTTTGTCGGGTGCACTCTTCCTTAAGCGACCGTTCTGCTACGAGGAGAGTATTGTCGCGTGTATTATTGTATTTACATTGTTTTTACGAATATTATAATTGTGTGTGTGTGTTTATTAACTTTTGAGTTACTTTTCTTTTACTTAATTTAAAAGTGTTACCTTTTCTCCCGTCGTTTTTAAGGTAATTCGAACTAAGTGTTCTTTTATATTAAGTGTATTGTGTTAAAGACCGCATCTCCCGAAGAAACCCGAGTACGGCTCTTGTTTCTTTGCTGGTGTCAGTACTTGCGTTCAAGCTACCAACCTGTTTATTATAGTTATAAAGCTAGACAATATAATTGTCCCGAGCCATTATACTATTTATAATCAGAGGCTTGATCGTTGGACGGAAAGTCACCCGAGGCGGAAACAAATCGGAAGGCGACTAGAGCTCTGCCACATTTATGCGCACTTACTGAAAAGTCACTTAAGTGCACACTATCACAGTTTGCACTCATCCGATTGAAAACAAATTGCCCAAACGGTACTGTTTTCTTTATAGAGCATTCAATACTTGTATCCGCCGGCTTTGATAGAAATCCACATTTATTTGTCGCACAATGTCCGTGTGTGTCGGAATTCCCTACACAGTTAGTGTTTTATTCTATTTAGTGGACTGTATAATTTGAAAAAAGTAAACAAATAACAAAGTTCTATGTAATGCTGTAAAAACGACTTCTCTATTGAAGTGATAATAATAACAGTATAATTCTTACCATCTGGCCAGGCCTCTACTAACAATTAAATAATTAATAATAATAAATATATACATGCCATACAGTAATGACACAGTATGAAAGTGAATCGTTATTAACAATTACCTCGGTGGTAAAACAATAACAACAGCTCAATTGTCACGTGCTTTCCCAAACAGCAAGGACGTCGTCGAACGGCCAACGGCGGTCAACAATAATCACCCAATGATGCAAAAAAACAACAGCCCCAAACTGTACGGATGAAGGAGACGGAACAATTGCCTCGATTACATGAAATAGTGTATCAACTTTAGACGTATGGTTAACGGCGGCGCACAACAACAACAATTTGACGGCGTGACCAACAACAAGTTGACGGCGTGAACAACAATTTGGCGGCGTGAACAACAACAATTTGGCGGCGTGAACAACAACAATTACAATGCACAAGAGATGAAAAGAAAACGGTTCTTTTACACAATGTAAAACAATGACACGACGGCGAACAATTAGCTTAAAATATTTGTTTTGTAAAGAAAAACACACAATGATGCCCGACGGCATGGAACGCTGAACGACACACACACAACAAACAAAAAAAGCACACGGGAGTCCGGGTGATTTTTATTATCCGACGGACAATGAAGAGGAGGAGAGGTGCAGTAATCACAACCGTTGACCTCACCCGGCCAGCCGGCTGATAACGACTTTTATTTATTTTTATTGGCCGCAACAGTTAGATAGCACATTTGAAAATGTTTTGGCTAAAAGAAAATTTGTTACACCGCTATTAACGCAAAACCTAATTAACACTTGGTCATTGGTCATTAGTCCAATTAGACCAATTAGTCATTGGTTTGCCGTCTTTACAAAATTTTTGCCAAAATTTTAACTCGTGATTCAAATAGTTTGCACGAGTTTGAATCATTATTTAACTCGTGCAATGTCGTTATCAAGGGCGTGCCTGAATAGAGTGAAAACGATTTGTCTTATGAACCGCTGGGCACCGTATGTCGCATCCCGAATGTCATCGAATTTCCCAGCCGATGACGATGAACAAACGTGTGGTGAAGGGATCGTTGTCCCATACACTCGTAACTGCGAGTGTTTTGAGCTTACATGTACTGGTAAGACCGGCGGCAATTGTTTTTTTTATCCGAGACAGACCGTTAATGGTATGTGTTGATCGGTCGCAGGTGAAGGTTTAAACGAAACCATGAACGGAGAAATCATGAACATGCTCAAGGCGTGCCCGGAAGAGTCGAAAATCTCTGACAAAGGAGTCATCATAATGGACTCGTGCGACGGCAAATTGGCGTTAACTCCTCTGAAGCCGTCCTTGCCCATTACCGACGACGAAAACAAAGGGTACAACTCTTACTACAACAGGGAGCGGATCCGCGAGTCGGTGGCTGAAGGTATGAAAGCACTGGTCAAGGAATCAACCAAAACCATTTACGTGAGTAAGATAAACACTGCACGCGGTGTAGCGACTGATTTCACACGATGATTTCAGATCGGCAGCTACGAAGATGACCGGACGGCAGCTGAAGCAGCTTATTTGACTGCCTGGCAGGGCCCTAAGTGTGACAAATGCTGGGAGGGGCTATGCGTCCGTAACCACAGTGCCACAGCCTGCCAGACCGAGTGGAATCGAGGCAAGGTGGCTGCCGAAGCACAAAACCTTGCACGTTGGGTCGGAGACATGCAGATGGAATTCATGACGCCCGTTCATTTCGCTCAACTGGCAATGGATAGGCTGTGCTGTTGTGACGTTAAGGTGCACAAGTCTTAAAAAGTTTTAAAATTAACGGTTTTAATAACGTCTATTGTACGCGTCGATATAGGTGAGCGTTCGAGACGAACGATGGATGGAATCGAAAAAAATGACCGGCATTTTGGAAGCCGCATCGACCACGTGCATACCACCTCTGTTCCTCGAGTTCACGTACTATGGGAAAGGTAATCAGGGCGAACGTCCTATCGTATTGGTCGGCAGGGGGAGCGTCCTGGATGAATGTTGTAGACGTGATGAACCATCGAAAATCATATGCAACGATATGGATAGCGCCGCAGTCATCCTGGGAACTTTTCGTGGTGTCGCTCAGATGCACATGCCGGTTGACTTGGTCGGGTACATTCCCCTGTACGGGTACAACCCAAGGGCGGCAAAAGTCGGCGCCGTCGTACGTAACGCCAACTCCAAGTACACCATGCTCACGACCATCCGGAACGAAGGCAATGTCGTCATGTCCGACGCTATCTATTACTCCAGAGTAAGTCGACACCCTTTTACGATATCCGTTTATACTGTTCGTAATACGTTTAGTGCATTCACAGAAAGATACTCCTGGTCGTTTGCTCACGATAGACACGCAGCCTACCGACATGAGAGATAGCTTCAACCAAGTGTTCAACACGTTTCTAACACACCATCCAGATTTCTGGCGAGAAATACGCGTAGCCGGTCTGATGACTGGCGACAGGTTCTGGCAGCTGATAACCCACGACTCTTTTCTGGAAGAGATCTCGCTGTTAAACCAAGTGGATATGACGAACAGGAGTGAGCTGCACCAGTACCAAGGTTCTGGTTACAATCATGCGTACTTCACACAGTTTGTGCCATGCTGTGATACCATTGTTGGGCACATACAAATGGCCAACAGAACAAAGGGCACGTCGGACGGGCTCATTCTGTCGTACTTACGAGAAACACTGAAAACCGGGCGACCAACGAGAACCATAATCCAGCTTTTGTATCAACTGGCATGTCCCCATGAAGAAATTGCACCAAAACCCTGTTGTGACCAAACCTGAAATAAATTGAAATTAAAATTAACTTAACATGGATATGTTTTTAGGCTGGGGTTCAATCAGAAATTCTGTGCGAATGGTCGGTCACGGTCGGCAGTCACGACAGTTTTTAGTTGCGCATGCGCGTTGTCTCATGTGCTACATGGTTCTTTATGTACTTGAAAATTGCTATGAGTTTTGTGTTTCGTTTACGTGTATTAAAATAACCTTCGGCTTGTATAATTTTTTTTTTGCAGTGCTAAACTAAACGTTTAGCATTAGAATTGAATATTTAATAATGAAGCTATTTTAATACAAAAATCTTTAATTTATCGTTAATTGACAACTATATATTTTGTATTGCTATGGAAATATATAAGTAGGCACAAATATTAGAATAATTAATGAAATAAACGTTTATTAAGATCTATGGTTAATGGTTAATGTGCCGTTGATTTAAAACTACTATATTTTATCAAAATTAGACATGTCCTCGGTAGTATAGTGGTAAGTATCCCCGCCTGTCACGCGGGAGACCGGGGTTCGATTCCCCGCCGGGGAGGAAACTTATTGCATTTTTTTTTCGTTTTATTTTACTTCTTAAGAAAATGTATTCGTTTATCTATTTTAATTTTGTAAACAACAGTTTAAGTCATAAACGTGAGACTTTTATGCACAAAAATGTCATGGAAACGGTTTTTCTTAAATCCCTAATAAATATTTTTGAAAAACCTAAATTATGTAAGAGTAATTTAATTCAATTAATACATTTAAATGTATCACAGTTTTCCGATTATATTCACACGTACTCAGAGACTATACCTGGTATATCTACGGCTGGTTTTAATCGCAACACGGGTAGGGTGTGATTTCTTCACGAGGACACGAAAGTTGATTTAAAAGCTGGATTATGGTTCTCGTTGGTCGCCCGGTTTTCAGTCCAACTCGTAAGTACAGGAGAATGATCCAAGTCCATGTTTCTTTCGTTCTGCCGGCGATTTATAGATGTTCCACGATAGTGTCGAGTAAGTGTGATTGTGACTAGAAGTCACTCAATATGAGACATAAAACAAGAGTTTAATAAAAACTGCGAAGAGTTCAAATCTACGACAAAAGATAACATGACGGAGTTGCCTCCCTGTTTGAATATCAAGAGGTATCGATTCGTAGAGTTATTCATAAACAATTTCGAAAAGAATGATTTAGGAAGGTTGGATCTGATGCATGCATACAATAAAATAATTTAAATTTATTCAGAACTATATTACTGATATAATAGCTATATAACTTATATAACTTTATTCAAATTCTTAAAAGTAGTCTTTTTACGACTAACATTGAAACACTGTACATAGAAATATTTACTAGTCCAAATCGAGTGCCTTACGTGGAAAAATGACACCATTTCTACTTGAATTCGGAAATATGTTGCACATTAGTTATGACCCAGAAATCGCTGACTTGCTTATCGCTTTAGCCGACGTCACGAAACCGCAGGAAAACACCAATTATGTAAAAGTTTTTTTGGAGAAAATTCTGGATTTGATTTTTAAGACGCTCAATTGCGTCACGACTTACTCGGTGATATTAGTCGGCCAAGAACTTATGTTACCGTATTAAAGTGTCGATCAAAATATTATTGCAGAATATGTGAAATCTCTAAGTAGACCAGAACCGGTCGAATTTAACAGTTAAACTAATATAAGTATAAATATTAGTTAGCTTCAATATATAATTTGAATTTATACAGAATTAATCTAAACACATAAAATTCAATTTTTACACGTTTTGTAAAATTGTTTTAAACTCCATCGATAAATATTCATAAACCAAATAATACATTTCGCATAGAAAAATACGTCGACCTAAATAAAAAATAATATAAAATTGCAAAATTGTCAATGTTAGTATTTTCAGTTTTACGTGGAACTTTCATTCGTTCGGTTGCCAAATATTTTGCACGTCATTTGATAAATTCAATTGTACTGTTTTTTTAAATCACAAAACGATTTAGATATTTTTTAGGTTTTTATTTTCAAAATTCCTACCAATTAAATTTCTATTAAAATGAAGTGGTCAAAAATACCGTTTATAATTGTATTGAACTTTGCGGTACTTAAGTGTGGATCAGCACAACCTTTGAAAACCGGATATATATATAACACCGAAGACAATGATCTAAACATTAATTCTATCAGTGACTTGAAATGCGGTTACTTGTTTAGAGGGTTAACGCAAATGCACCTAATCAGCCTTGTGCTTTTACCATCAGTAATTTTATCAAGCAAAGCGTTAGACTTGATACGCTATCATAAAGATACTGTAAAATATATGATATCTACGTTATATTTGTTAGATCCAACGAACATTAGTACATTGTGGCTGTTACACAAATATGCTACTGAATTATTTCGATTTTATACTTGATAGTTCTAAAACGGATTTGGAACATAATGCACCAAAAATCATAGAGACTCACATGTATGTCATCGGCAAAATGCAGCAGGACGCAGGTAATTGTCGCAAAAATAATGTATATGATTCGGAGAGCAAGTATGTTACAAATATAGGACTCACATACGAAGGCATTTCGGATCTATTTGTTAGCAACAACCGTAATTTGATGGCAATAATAGAATATAATAGCACGTTGAGTAATATAAATTTGGAGTTGCTCAGTGAAACGATGAGACCTAAAAGGCTCATGATGAACAACCTGGGTATAAATCCGGTGTTAAAAAAAAATTTTATGACTAAGTACGATGTGCAAGTCAACTGGGGTGGTACGTTTAATCGGTTATATAATGCTTATTATAGTACTTACGATATGGACTGGGCCACTGACAACCTTCGTAAGTTACTAGCATATTACACATTGCATATAGATTTTTTGAAATTCATCATGTATCAGTTGATTTTGAGACATTTGATGGGCTCAAATAAAATAAATGTCGGTCCGTATCCTTTGATAATCGCCCTATTGCATTTTCAAAACAGATTGAATCTGAATAACGATCAGCAAATCAACGAGTTAAAAGTAGCTATTGACAAATATGGCAGGAGCAAGTCAGATAAGCATGAATGTTTGATGTCCATTAAAACATATTTACAAGTAGAGCTGCAAACTATTTGCGAAGCACTCGGGTGCCATTTGATTGAACCAATGACCGGAAACGTCGAAGAACTAATGATACCTAGCGAAAGTATGAATGTACATGAAGAGATGTATGTACAATGCTTAGTAAGCGAAGTGAGAACGGTTAAAGTTGACGTTGACTACTTTTTAGATTATCTTAATGATGCTTTTGTACATGTCAGTTTTGAAGCCATTCAATTAATCATTAAGTATATCAGGGAAATCAATCAGTAAAATTATTTTGTCATAATAATCGATTATATTGATTTTTATATACGTTTTTTTCTATAATTATAAAATAATGTTATAAGTATAAAATTATTGTTGTAAGACGTTGTCACCTATAATTAAGTGCTCGCTTGTCATTAGTAATTTATATAACAATGTGTCAAATATCAAAATAACCATATTAAAACTGTCCATTTTTCCGATATCAATAATTATGTTGTTATAATTCAATAAGTATAATTCTTATTGCGAATCTTATTTTTCGAAACTTTTTTATTGTATGCTTTACTTATACAAACAAAGTTTTAAGAATTTATGTCTGAAATTAGACTGATTATTGATCTAGAACGAAGATATAATTCTCAAAATATTGTATTTGAACCTAACCAGAAAACCAAAAAAAAAAAGGCAAATTACAATTTGACCATAGTCCGTAGTCCATTTCCAGGTTAAAAAGTGTGTCGTTGTGAATCGGGCAACAGGTATTGCAAATAATATGGTAATACATTTTTAAAGTCAGACGATCAACATTAATCATATCCACCCTTACTCTAAAAATTAATTTTTAGACATATAACTTTACTTTTCATAATAGTTTGTTGACACAAACTTCAAAAGTGAATAATTAAATTATATTAATGTTGGTAGAGGACTCGTTTAATTTTTAAGTGTGTATATTTATATCATGTAAATTGTTTTAATTCATATGTTTGATATTAAATTATACGTTTATGCGTTGTTAATGGTTAATTATTAAATGCATTCTTTTTATCTTTTTTAAGCAACAATTTTATTAACCCAACAATACAATAACACGTCGTCTCGGAAACATTGACAAGTCAGCAATGGTACTCTTTAAAATTATTATTTAAATAAAAATAATATTTTTTATTTATCACGTTTTCAATATGGACTAAAAAATATAAAATAATTTCAAATGTGGAAATACTTGTAAGGTCTTAAAAACGAAAAACGTGGGTCGCATGCAATACATAATTGATGATTGAATAGTTCACCAGTCACTAACAATTTTATTGCACTACAAACCGTCAAGATTCATTTTTTTTCCTTTTTTCATTTGTTTATAAACAAGTACAGATATATATATATATATATATATATATATATATATATACATATATATATATATATATATATATATACATATATATATAAAAAACTCTATCCCATAGATAAAGTTTTTTCCTATATATTGTCATAATTTAGTAAATCTACTGTTATTACTGGCCTCACATACTTGATCTGAGCAGTTTTGATGGGAAAACAATTGTTATTTATCTTATACAAATGTGATAGTCTGACTGCTGACAAAAAAAAAATGGCAATCACATTTTGACCATAGTTAGTAGTCAATTTCCAGTTTTTCTTAGTGTGATTGAATCAACAGTCAACATGTATTGAAAATATGGCAAGGCATTTTTAAAGTCAAGTTAATCAACTTTAATCGATTCCGCCCTTAATTTTTAGGTACAATCCTCTTTTTGTTATTTGTATTTTCGTCACAATTTTAGGATTTTAATGTTTTAGACATTTTTTTTCTTAATGTTTAGGGCAGGAGGAAAGGTGGAGTTTAGTATTATTTTTATCTGCGCGAGGGCTATGGAAGTTTAAATCTCTAAATTCGTCCAAGTTCTAAAAAAATGCCAGCAACCAAACAGATACCGCCCCAAGTAAGGTTTATAATTATTACTGAGATTCTGATAAAGCTCTCAGAGTTCTTTAAAGATCTGAACTTCCTTAGCCGCCCCTCTATTTGAACCAGTCAAATAAATATATTCATATTGTCTTTATGTCAAACGATAACTGGATATTTAATACTGTAATTATTTTCTGCGAGTCTCTGTAAAAGTATAAGGATTTTAATTAAAAATTATGGAAATATGACAAAAAAATTATAAATATTATCACTTTGTTATTTTTAATGATGCTTTTTGCAGATTGAAAATCAAACGTAGCAAATAATATTAATTGTAAAATGTCGATAGTGTTTCTTCTTAAACATTATCTTAGTATTTAAATAGCAACAATTTTGATTCAAATAATTAGAATTAGAGGAAAGAAAAACGACAGAAGATAAGACAATAACATTACCTTATTAAAATGTATTGTTGTATCGGAATGAAGCGTGGATACTCTTAATTTTTTATTTGTATGATTACAAAATATACTTGGACTCACCTTATCATAGATCTTAGAATAAAAAGCTTTTGTGTAATATCTCATTGTAACAACTCTTATTACATTAAAAAAAAACGTTATATTAAAATTTTATAATAGAATATCTTTTATATTATAATATGCGTTTCGTTAACTTTCCAGAACATTTTGATGATTAATATTTTTTTAGCTTCGGTTTGCGACTGAAAAGGTATCATATTAACAATGATGTGTTTTTATATTTGTGTCTGGACCCACGATATTTTTTAAACAGCTGAGCCGAATTATTCGTCTAGCAACTCTATATATCAGAAATCGTACCTGAAAGATATTTTATTAGCTAAAAATTAAAATACTGTACTGAGAATTAGCTAATGTTTGTGCTCTTAGTTTAAAAGTTACTTTTTGTGTATAATACCTTAACTTAAAAGGTTCACCCCTTCCCCTTCAAAATTGAGAAAAATACCCAAAAAATATACATATTTTACAACTTAAAAATGTGATGCTCTAGAATTTTTAAAAAAATGTCGAATTAATTTGTAAGGAATATTCTTTAAACATATTACTACAGACAAACATTGACAAATCAGAAAATTAATAAAAACCCTTTTCCCTAGACGGGATAGAAATGTTTTCTTTGTTAGAACTAGGTTGGAACTATAACATATACAGTTTTCTCAAAAATCTGTAGTCAGACTTTTTTTTTTTAAAGGAAAAACCAAAAAATAGGGGAAAATTACTTTGACCGTAGTTAATTTTTAGGTTGCTGTGTGTGAAATGTGAACACATATTTCTAATTTATTACTTTTTTTTTTGTCTAGAAATGATGGGGTAATAAATGATTAGGTCTTTACAAAAAAAAAATATTTTATAAATATTTATACTATTTTTCCTACAAAAATATGATCATAAAATATTGTAAAATATATTTTCGATATTAATAAATATTGTTAAATCATTTATACTATTTTTTTTATATTTTTGCTGTATAAGAACCTACCTTCAGTTTAGTTTTTAGTTCTTAAAATCTAAAATCGCGCTAAAAAAATGAATGAGAAAAAGTGTATTGCTTATAATATATTTTTTTTGTATTTTGTGTTTTTTCTCATTGAATAAATTGTTATTATGAATATAAAACTATTACAGAAATACTACATTTTTTTATGTCACTCGGATTTCCAATCCTAATCAAAACAAGTTTAAATAAGAAAATATAATTATATTCCATAAGGGTAAATGTGTTCATGTGTTTCTTGTCTTTAATTGATCAGTGACAGGTGTAGTTACCATTTTCAATTGATTTGAACCCATTTCTGGTTCATAGTACAGAGTTTTTTTGCAAACAATTGTATATTATTAACTAATGTTCTAATAAAACAGACGTGCTTTTATAAAAAAAAAAATTATTAAAAAATGTATTCTGTACCATCAAATGTAAGAGTATTTGAACACTTAACAATACTGCTCTTTTTAGTAGGTTTGACATTTTCAAAAACCAAGCGGGAATCTTCATACATATTATAATAGAAGATTTAGCATTTTGGTTTGGTAGTCTTACTTAGGTATAATTGCATTGCTATATATTATGTCACGATAATCTGTAAGATTACTGTTGTTGCATATAATACTCATAAAACCGGAACTTTTTATAATTTTCAGTGGTTTTATCGAAACCATGTTTGAATCTTGGCTGATGTATAAAACTCTGAAATATTAATACATAGTAGTCGCTATTGTGGCCAATTCAAAACAAAATGTGCAGCAAGCGGTGTTTCCATTTTCTTGTATCCCCTTTTTTTTGAATATTTGAACTACATGCAATGTTAAGGGTAGCTAACCTACTGGTATCCTTTTGTGTGCCTCCGACAGCTGCTAGTTTTTGGGCACCGGCAGGTGGTGCTTACAATGGCATTATTATTGTGATTGAAACCGTTATAACACTACCAGTATTCAGTATACATTTCTTCAATATACGTTGACAAAAACTAAACTCATACTCTCAAATGGGGTGAAAACATTCTTTTTTATTTCTCTTGTTTGGTTGTAGTTTTATTACGGCTTAAGGTCTAAAATTTAGACTGAAGGTAAATCTACACTGGGACTATAAGTTATAAAATAGGTAAAACATTTTGTCAAAACTATGAATTTTTAAATTTATTTTTTCGGCTTGTTAAAAAGTTAGTCGACATGTTAAAATGTATTGTAGTACTTATATATACAGTTTTATATTATTATAGTTCAGAAATTGTTTCATACATTTTGTTGACTGAGTATTTTAGTAATAAACAATAATGAATTACACATTTGATAAGGACCTTCTTTATATTGAGTTTTTAGATAACTGTAGAAATGACAACTTCGATAACCACTTATTAGATAAGCGGAAGTTATTTTATGTGGGTAGGTTAGGTACAAAGGAATGACTAGCATTATAGGTTCAAATAATCAAATATCATAATTTATTGTATTTTATAATTTAGATAATATTATTATATATTGCCTGTCCTGAGTATAACAACGGAAATAGTTCTTATCACTACCGACCTTTTTTTTAGACCTTCAAATTAGAAAAAAATGATTTTAATCACCTTGATGACAAACTATTTTTAGAAAGGTATAGACTGTCTAAACAATGTGTTAAAAAATGATGTATAAATTATTTATATAAATCGAAACGTTAAAAGAAAGTAAAATAAAATGTCAAATAATAACTGACAAACAGATCGTTGGAATCGAGGTAACCGCTTTGGTAACCTAACTATCGTTTTGTGAACTTAACAAATAGAATTAACAACACTTATGTTGTGGTGAAACTTAATTCATTTAAACGAATTGTTAACTAACATTGTGTTAAGAGTGTATTTAACAATAGTTGATGAAATCGGCTGAGTGTTTAACAAAAGTTAGTTTATTACGGTGGTAAATAATTTACCAATAGATAACGACAAGTCTGGACCAAACGGCCATAAAAGATACAGCGCCAAGGCAGGGTTAAATATTATTATATTTTATCGTGACGGTGCTCGGACCGAACCGTTCCTTCGCCGAACAGATTATAGTAGTATTGATCACTGTCCGGGTTTGCGCATTCCGTCTGGAGGGGTCGAGTCGAGTCGGTGACCTCTACCGGGGGATGACGAGGGTTGGATTTCGGACCCCATCCCCAGTGCTCTCCGCCGGTCGCGCATGCCCGGTGTTTCGCAGACGGATCAATGTGCCCACAAGTATTGTATTCCCGGGCCGACCTGTAGTGCCTGGATGCCGTTGTCCGGAGCTGTTGTGTCATTTACTTTCCGCTGGCGTCGCGGCCATGATGTGTGAACCTGACTGCTGTCGCACTTAGTCGTGCTCATTCGCCATTCGTCACTGGGTTTTTCCGATTTTCCCACTGTCCTCTCCGTTTGGAACCATCGGTGAACGTCGCCTGCGCCATGGACGTGTTCAATCCCGGTATGCAAATATTGGCGCTACTGCTGTTGGCGTACAAGCATACAAGCGAGACGCTTCCGACGTTGGACCCTGGCAATTCTGGTAAGAACTATAACTCTTTTTGTTTTTTTTTTTACCGTAGCAAATGTACGACACAAGTAAAAATACAGGTTCATTTTTACTTGTCTTGTATTGTTCGTTACAAAAGACCTATGTATCTGTTTTTGACAGTCCGTCTGTTGTCGATCGGATCGGGTACAGTTCGATAAACAGGGTACAGTTCGATAGTTAATATTATTATTGTATTGAGTATTGACAAACGACATTGGTCGTTATATATATTATTATAATCGTTAAGGGGGAAGGTCGCGAACGTGTAGTGTGTTTCGCTGTCAATAGATTACGCATGAATTGTTCGGCCACCACTGGCCGCTGTCGATGTTTTTAAACAAAAATCGAATTTACCAAAAATTACCGCGGTCGTATTCGTTATCGGAAACCGGTTATCTATCTAATATTCGTTGTAGTAGTAAACACAATATTATAGTATTTATTATATTAAATTGCACGTACTACACTATCTAAACGAATTGTGAAAATAAACTTGCATGTGTTATTGACCTCGTTGTCAATGTAAAGCATTTAAGTTTCAATTTTGATATTACGTTGAAGGATACTCTAATTAGACAGTAATTAACATTGCATTTTTTACATTTTTATTTAAAATTGATGTGAAACATTTAATGGCGCGGTACGGGAGTAAAACCGACTCTTAGCGTGGCGACGCGTTACGCCGGCGCGTCGACGCTCGTGGCTTGGTAAGTCTGCGGCTAGTCTGTAAGTGGTCGACGCCGGCAACCGGAGTAGCGGCGGCGGGGGTGTCTGCGGCTAGTCTGTACGTCATCGGCGGCAGCGGAGCGTCTGCGTCTAAACCCTTCGTCGTTGGCGTCGGTAGCTGGGGTGGCGGGGGCGCCTAAGGTTCGGATGGGCGGGCGGGGGGCGGAGGGTAGTGGCTGATTTAACCTATTATCCGCGCGGCGGCTGTAATAGTGATTATTTTAGCTTCGATGCGGAGCTGAGAAGGTATTGTTTTTACAATGATGTCTTTTTTTTTAAATTTTTTTTTTGTCGTGTCTGGACCCACGATATCTCGTAAATCGCTGAACCGATTTCTTCGTGTAGCAACTCTATAGATCAGAAATTATACCTGAAAAGTACTTTGAAGGGCCAAAAATTTAAAAAAAGTCACCCCTTCTCCGTCAAAATCGAGAAAAACGCCTAAAAAATTTACAAATATTTCAACTTAAAATTACGATGCTCTATAACTTTTTAAAAAAAGTCAAAAATGTTCCAAATTTATATGAATTATTCTTCAAACATAGTACTATCAATAAACCTTAACAAACCAAAAAAATATCATAAATCATTTCCCTTAGAAGGGATAGAATTTTTTTCTTTATTTCACTTTTTTAAGCAAAGTTTTAGAGATTTAGATATGAAAATTAGACCAAAGGTAGATTTAAAATGGAACTATAAAATATACAATTTTCTCAAAAATCTGTAGTCGAATTTTTTATTTATTAAGGAAAAACCTAAAAATAGGGTAAATTTACACTTTGGCCGTAGTCAGTTTCTAGGTTGCTATGTGTGTGTGAATCAACAGTCAACAGGTAATGCGATTTTTTCATTATATTTTTAATTACGATAAATAGGTAACTATGACAGTACATTTTTATAGACAGAGGATCAACCCTTATCGTATCCACCGTGCACAAGACTAAATATTAAATTTTAATTACATTATTGCTGGTCCCACGATATCTTCTAAACCGCTATAACTGGTTTGAACATACTATCCACAGATTCCCATCGAAGCGTTTATTTAAAAGTGATTTTATCACTTTACAGTTATAATAAAATCTGTAGACCTGTGACCTCTCCGTCCCCACTACACCCCGACCCCTCTGTACTGGCTTTTTTTTATCATATTTTTATAACCCTTATATTTTTATTTATAAGTGTAATTATTTTATTATTTCATTAATTATTTTAATATTAGTGACGTTCACTGAGCCCTGCGAAAAAAAAGAAAAATTTCAGGATGACATCACACTATTAAGTGATTCAAACTAGAGCTGCCGATTACACGTGTAGAAGTTTGTGTAGTTCTAAGTACGCATGTACCTGCAACTACACGTATTCGGTATCCTTACAACTGTAAGTTTTAACTAAACCTGTAATTTTACGTGATACTCTTCTTTAGTTAATGCTTGTCACTAAGATAAAGTATTTTAGCTATTTGGTCAAGTTAGTGGAATCTCGGATCCTACACGTGTATTTATAATTACACGAACTTCTACACGTGAATTCGAACTACGCGAAGTTGTCCTATACGTGTATTTAAAATACATGTGTAGAATCGTCGGCTCTAATTCAAACCAAAGATTAGTTCACTGTTTATTTTACTATGTGAAATAGTATTTTATTAATAATAAAATAGGTAATAATGATAATAATAATAATGATAGTATTATTATTTAATTTTTGGACACAAAATCGTAATTATATAATATTTTAAAAATTGAAAAAATAAATGCAAAAACTTCCGTGTGACATATAATATACAAGATACAGAATAAATTTCGAAGTCCTACATCTAAAAAATGAATAATAAAATAAATATATATTATTTTATTATTAATTATTCATTTATTTAAAAATATTGTTATATTTGAAATAACAGAAAAATAATATTCTGATGTTTTTTGTTGTATAATATTGTATTAGAAATGTGTGAATTACTTTGTTATAAAATATTTAATACGGAACACTTTTAAACAATGTACAATAATATTATAATGAAGTACAATTTTTAAATCCATCCCAATCTTAAACGCCCTCACCTCCGCCACTCAAACCAATGCCAAACTTTTACAAAAAGAAAAAACTGGTTCGGCGTACTTAACTTTATCCGATTTTTTAAAAATATCTTCTATGTTTCTGGCTTATCAGAATTCAAAAAAATGTTTTAGAAAATAAACAAAACGTTTTTCTTTGTACATATTTTAAGCACAATATTACATACTTTTGAAATTATATAAATTAATATACAGAAAACGGCAAACATTGAAGAGAAAATAATTTAAATTTTGGTATGATTTTCAAAAAAATCGGTTAATTATTTTATCCATAAACAGACTGCTGCTCAGAGCAATTTTGATTAAAACAATTTTGGCGCAACCTTCCGCCTTAAAACGAATTCATTGATCCAATTGTGATTTTTCATTATTTATAATATAATTTGTTGAGTGCATCAAACTTTTATATTTACAGGCCTTTAAGGTCCATCGCCACAATAACATATTGTCTCCATCTCTCTTTATCTTTCGCACATTCTTCTGTGTTCCTTATATTCAGACGTTTTAAGTCTTCCTGTATTCTATCTATCCATCTTTGTCTAGGCCGTCCTCTAGGATTCTTTGTGTTGTGTTTCCATTTAGTTATTAATCCAATGATTCCTTCTGATCTCCTTACGTGCCCGTCCCAACTTATCCTCGTACTTTTTAAGGTTCCCGATAATAGTAGGTTCTTTAGAAAGATTATCCAAATCTTCGTTGTTTCTCATTTTATACTCTCCAACATTATTTCTCTTTGGACCGATGATTTTCCTTAATATCTTTCTTTCAAAGACTTCTGACTTTTTTTCATCTAATCTTGTCGTGGCCTAAGTACTACATGAATTTAGAGCAATCGGCTTAACTATGACTTTGATTAGGCTTTTATTGATAGTAATCTTGATTTGAATAATGACATTAGGCTATAGTAGCATCTATTTGCTGCCATAAGTCGTTTTATAACTTCTTCGTGGCTATTATCATTTTCATTGATCTCTGCCCCTAGGTACATGAAGCTCTGTACCCTTTCAAATTTATATTCATCAACTTTTAAATAAGTGATGTGGTAAATTCGTCTGGAAAGTATCATATACTTTGTTTTTGACCCATTTATTTTCAGACAAATCTCTTTATCTTCATTTAGTAGGATGCTAGTTGTATTTCTCTAGTTAATTTTCTGTTTCACCTATAAGGACTATATCGTCAGCAAAAGCTACCACGGTTAATTCTTTATTGTTATCTATTTTTATTCCTTTGCCTTGGATTAGTACCTTTCGCATAACTGGTTCTAATGAAATATTCCACAGTTTTGGCATTAGAGTGTCCCCTTGACTGTAGTTTTAGTATAATGATAAAAATAAGTTGGACTAGGCCTGGTAACATTTTTTTTTCCATACTTGATAGAATATTGTGCTGGAACACACTATACGATTGGTCAGTTCCCTATTAACAACATCGCCCAAAATAAACATTATTGAGTGTTGACATTCTTTCTTTGGTATATAATGTGCAACCCCTTTAAATTCCCTCTTAAGTCTTTATAGTTATTCATCAATTAATTTTAGAATCTAGTACCTGACCAACTCAGTGGCGTAACTAGACCTTCTAATTCCCGTGACTAAATAATCTAGCGGGCCCTTAATTTTACAAATTTGGAGGAAGGGACATGAGAGACGCACAACCGCCCAAAAAAATGATCTCTAGATCTGCTCCTGTTAATAAATTATAAATAATTTAAAACATGTTAAGTATACAATTGTATGGTCGCTTTTTTTTAACATCTTTTTTTGTTTAAGTAACATAAACAAAGCAATAATAAAATTTTAAATATTTAAAGTTATGTCCGGTCAGTTTTAACAAAATTTTTTCTTTCTTGCTTTTGTTTAAAAGAGCAGTACATACTTCTGGGAAACTTCCTCTTTAAAAAATGATTTTTTATCATCAAATTTTTACTCAGCGTTTATAACAAGCAGAAATACTAGATAACTATTAATTTTTTATTTCCAACAAATTAATTTGTTACCAAAGTAAGACTACTCATTAGACATTTTTAACTTTGCCATTTACCTTAATTTTTTTTTATAAAAAAAAATTGAAACCGTTATCTTAACATAGCTAAATGTTTTTACTAAATATTTAGGTACTTAAATATATTATGTTTATTAATAGCAGATAAAATATGGAAAACAATAAAAGTGAATGCTCTCTTGCTAAAGTTACTTCATATAATCTGCATTTTTTACACAAAATAGAGATTTTATTATTTACTGTTCTTAAATAATAAATATTATATACTTCCAGACTACATTGACGAGACAGTTTAAAATGCATATTTAAAATTTAGCTTCATATTCAGTACATATATAGAGTATAACACCCTGGTTGCGACTCTGATAGGCCTTATCTAAAACTAACCAAACAATTATTATATTTGTTTAATGTATTATTAATTCAGTTAGTACTAACCCTAATTAGTTATCCATAATTGAGGCTATTAGTATTTATATTTTTACTATACACTGTGATTTTTTTTATATTTAATACATATTAGGTATAGCTTGAAAGAGGAACTAAACACCTTACAACTTCAAATAACACAATAATAAATAATAATTTAAATTTAAATATTATTTAACTATTTTGAATTTCCATGTGTGTGTATTTTCATATATATATATACCTATATAATGCTATAGGTAATACTCTAGATAAGCAGCGATTGGACCTTGATTCTCTAGGTAAGACACTTGAGACACCCGACGAACATTGGATCTAACGTTCAGGTCTACTTCCTTGCTATATACCTCGGAGGTTTATTGGGTCATAGGTTTTATTCGAGTTACTTAAGTAGCGTAAAAACTGTGAACGAGATAACTCTAATCATCGCTGTATGGGTTATGTCAACGAAGAAACTTTTTTTTTTGTTTACTTAATAGCACTTTGTTATTTATTTAACGTTTCATAATTTTTGTGATCTGGTTTGATTTTATTATTTAACAATGTAAGTTCGATTTTAGCTGTTACAATATTATTGTATAAATAATCTGTATATATATATATGTGTACGGCAAGGATTTTGCAACAAGATATAAAGTACATCTTACTTACATATTACTTTTCCACTGTTATTGTAATAATAATATATGTTAGTATAATATTTTTTTTTTAATTTCGCTCTGGGTAGTTCTCAGTTTTCTTTTTAATGGTGCTGTGCTGAAAACTTGTTTTTTTCAGGGTTGATTTAATGAGCAAAAGTAAATGCATCAAAGCACTGGTTAATGTCATTATTTCGTAGGGAAATTTTAGGAAGAGTGTTTAAAATTAATTCTCAGTCCGCTAAACCGTTTTATTTTTACATTTTTGTGGTAAATTTACTGGTTTTATCATAAATTTGAAAATAATAGTAAATCCATAGGTATTACATTTATTTTTAATATATTTTCGCAAAATATTTTTTTTACTACTATGAATATCATTTTATTTAAAATGTCTGTTAAAATACCGAACTAAATATTAGGTATAAAAATGAGGAATACACATTATTATAAGTACAAAACCTTAGTTTAAGCAAAAAATAGTCGAGCTTCCTTTTAATCAGGTTACCAGCAAACATAGCATACTAGTCAATACAGTTCAATATAATATTATAAAGCATATTGCATTTATATGAATGACATACAAACCACGGTTATTAGTCGTTCTGATTTAAACTTAATAATTACTTAATAAAGGCTGCGAAAAAATGAAGCCAGTCTGTAACATAAAAATCTTAAATTAATTAGGAAAAAAGATATACGAGTAATCTAGAATTTGTCAAAAATCATAAGATCTATAAAATGGATATGATCTATAAAACGCTGTGTTATAAGATGACAGGGAATCCTAATCTGTTAGTAATTTCATTCCAAGCCACTAAAAGCGGTCTTAATAGTTACACCATGAAACAGTGGTTAATACGAAAACAGATATGAATGTAAATTATTTTTTGATAATATTTATTTAAAATACATAACTAAATGATCTTCGTTCATATACACAGGTGAAATAATTGGCAGATAATTTTCTTAGTATCATCAAAATTATCAAGATAAACAGTAACAAGAATATTGTATTTGATCTTAAGGACTGAATATACTTTCAAAATTATTCTGAATTTATGAACATTTAAATTATTTTAAATTTTGAAGATGCAATTTGCATGTAACTAAATAGATAATTGTTTAAATTGTTTGCAAAGTTCAGAAAAGTGAAGTATCTTGTTGGGGATTTTTAATTTTTTTTTGGGACTGGAGAGCTAAGCCCCTTTAGTTATGCCTATGGCTTCTTTAGACTTTAGACAAATACATGTACATTCCAGTAAATTTTTTTCCCATCATCAAATGAGTGTGCAATGTATGTAATATACTTGCTAAGACGTCCAAGAATGTGTTACTTTTTCGGTTTTGTTTTTGTAGTTCACCAAAGAACACCCAACTACACAACCATAATTCACTTTACCTTTGTAAAATGTACAACATTACTTCTATTCCTATGGTCAAAAAATTTGAAAAAGTCACGATTTAGTATGATCTACCTGTAAATGTATTTAGGTATGACCAGAAACTGTTTTGGTAGGAAACTAAATTTAAAATATATATATATATATATATATATACAGGGTGATCCAACTAACGTAAGACACTCATTTTCTCGGAAAATATGAATATTTTGAAAAAACATTTTTTCCTATTCTTTTAGGTATAAGTTTTACTATATTTTTAAATGCTTCGAACATTTTTATTTTCATCCCTTATACGATAAAAAGGGTCTAAGTTCACGTTTTCAAATGGCAACATATGTTTTTAATTCCATAAATTTGTAGGCAAAAATTTTTAAAATATGTTATCGTTTGAATTATTAATTTTTATCCATCTAGTCGTTAGCTATGACTTTGTAAAGATATTACATTTTCTCTTAAATATTGTTATATTTCTTTGGTATTCCAAAGACCGGGAGCCAATAAAATACTTATTTATGATCGCATTGTCCGATAGATGAGTACACAGATAACCAAACACAATACAATGTTTTGTGATATTTTGTTTGACCAGCGTTTCATATTTATAGATTACCGACTTTTCTAACACACCGTCATGACAGGTAGGTTGACAGACCTATATTGACAGCAGCTAACGAATGGCTATTTAACCACAACAATCAAAAACAGTGGTACAAGTAGGTTGATAACTGCTGCTATGATGATAATACAAAATATTATTATCATTAGTTATCATATTTTTCTACTATCTATGTTCTACATTCAACAAGTAACAGCACAGTACAACAGATCATTATTATGCTATTTGAAAATTATAATTTTTAGTTTTTATAGGTAGTAAACAATAGCTTTAAAATTTGGCTTACAATCTCATAAGTGCATACATTGAATGGACAAGCGTCGCGAAGCGTTACTATTATTTGTTTAGTTATGTTCAATTTATTCAAAATATGTTCTGTGCTCAAATAATTGTTTTAAACAATTTACACTAAATAAGGAATTTTGGATTTAATTTGCTTACTATTTTAATTCTACAGTAAATATTTAAAATGTTGCTTATTTTACATTTATAACTAACTTTTTTTTATTATATAAACAACTTTATTAATAAAAAATAATGCAATAAAGTGGACTGTGTTTAAATGATTAAGATGTCTAAAGACTAGATGTTTGTAAACAGTGTTTTAGGAACCTACAACAAAATCACAGTTAAGTTTGAAATTGTATTAATTATCGATTTAATTTAAGCCGGTAGTTCCAAACTGTGATTCAAAGTACTTTTACTTTTTTTTCTGTTTTCCCCATCCTGTTGGCAAAAAAGATTTGATTTTTCTGTAACTGTAAATTTTTCAACATCATTGATATTTCATTTTTTTTTAAGTCAAGTTACTTCTTATTAAGATCCCGTTAATAAAAATATGGATCAATAGTTTGTGACTCAATTACACAAAATCACACAGTGATACTCAAACTTCAGAAATAAAGTTAGGGTTTGTGTCACGCAAACATTAAATTATTAGAACTTGTCTTTTTTATTTTATTAATAACTATTAAATTAAATAGTTTATATGTTTCTAATCTTTTTATTAGTACTTACTAATTATTATTATAACTTATAAGGTGTATAATGTTATAATAATAGTAGTTCTAAAGCCTTTATAATAAAATATATCTGTTTCAAAAATTTCAAATTGAAAAGTTAATTCTTTTACAGTTGAATCTGCTTATTTTGATTTTATGTATAATCAGTATTTTCTTATTTTTATTATTTTCTTCACTATTTAATATCTAGAAAATTAAAAGCTTAATAGATTTTAGTTGTTTAAAAAGAAAACCATTATTTGATATTTCCTTGTTTACTATACAAATTAAAGTATTGACATTATTAAACTATTATAACGGGTACGTTTTACTAAGATTATGTAAAAGTGGCAATATTAAATCAAAAATAGCCTTAGCTAAATTGTAGTATCTAAATTTCACAATTATTCTGTAATAAAACACATTTTTAAGGATTTAAATTTTATGGAATTTGTACGCGACAAGTTTGTCTGATTTTATACACATACATACATGTATACTATATTTATGTATAAATACAAATAATTATAAAATCAATTATACTAACTTATAATGCATAGTTGTTAAAAATACAATTTGTTTACCTTTAATGATGCAAATAATGGTTAAAAGAATTTTTGCTGTAATGCGTATGCGACAATTTTCCTACTTTAAAGAGTTAAAAAACAATTTTTATTAATTTTTACTGTGTACTTTACAAAATTTGAACATTGATAACACATAGTCAAACAATTGTGTTGATAAATTTCAACGACAAATATATAGTATAGTATAACATTTAAAGAACAATAATAATCTTTTGTCTGATAATATAAGTATTTAACTAATAAAATATTCATAAACTAATTATTAATACAACAATAAATTTAAAAATTACAAATGCTACTATTTTGAAAATATTCAATCAAAAATATTAAACAAAAACAATATCTATACATTTGAAATTGTTCAACTTCTATAATACTGATTTAAATTTTTTTCTTTTAACAATCGTTGGTAATTAAACAAATCTAACAAAATCAAAATTCAATAAATAAAATTAACTATAAGAATTATCTTAGGCAAGTTCAAAAAAATAATTTACTTGATTTACTGAATTCATTAAATACAAATTAATAGAATTACTACTTTTTTAAAGAGAGAATTATTGTACATTAATACATTTGATATAAAATTTAACTTTGATAGCCAAATACCTGTGTCAGTTATAGCTAAAACTTTATGATAAAATATCCGTAATGTATGTCAGACACACAATATATGGGTTATATCATTGTAAGAAATAACTAAACTGAAAGCAGACATTTGAACTACCTTAGATAAGTTTAATCAAATAAAAATAATATACTTACATATTATTATAAATATTGGTATAATCAAGAAGTGATTCCTTGTATGTAGTAGTATGAAATTCATACATTAATTACTGATATTTTTTAAAAATAAATGAAACGGGTATATGAGTATTATCAACCAACATACACAAATACATGCATTAATAATTATTTTAAGTTAACACAACACACTTTTCATTCAAATTGCTTAGTGTTGATATTATACATTCACATGAAAAAATGTCACATTAGAAATAAATGTTTTATACTTATAATTTACACCTTGATATATAATTGTAAGGTCTTGGGTCCGATTGGAAAGACATTTCCATAGCAATTGATATGTCATACTCAAAACCAATTTTACATGATAACATTGGTTTTTAAAAGATGAAATATTTTCAGTAAAAAAGCATTCAACCTAAATTTAAAAAGCTAATTGAAATCGTACTGTATTAAATTACCCATTAAACTCTAATAAACTTACCTATTAAATTAATGCTTTATATTTATAATTTACACCTTGATATAAAATTGTAAGGTCTTCAGTCTTGGTTCCAATTGAAAAGACATTTCCATAGTAATTGGTATAGCCTATTCTCAACGCCATAGATATTTCTGACATGATAACATTGATTTTTAAATGATAAAAGATTTTCGGAAAAAAGCATTCAACCTAAAATAAAAAAGCTAATTGAATTCGTATTGTATTAAATTATCTATTAAACTTTAATACACTTACCTATTAAATTAATGGTGTGTCCAAGAATGTAACGTCAAAATAAAGTCGAGAGCAAATATTATCAATTGATATATTTAAAAAATTATAAAATAACGAGTTATGACATAACTACAATAAGCATGCTATCATATTTACTATAAAGTATAATGTAAATTTACTAACATTTTTTAATTAAGTTTGCAATTTCTCATTTCACTAATGGAAAACGTGTGAACTTCGAAGTCGAAATTTGTTAGCGATGAGGTTATGTACAAATAATAAATATAATGCGATTTTGTACAAATAATAAAATATATTATGGGTACTGGTCACTCGATTATTCCGTGGTAACTGATGCATAGTTTAGATACTAGATTGTTATCCGAGATAACCAGCTAATGACTAGCTCCAGCTAGATTAGGTTAAAGTGTAAAGTCTGTTATCCGTAACAGTCTACCTTTCGTCTAATAATGTATGGTTATTTATTATATCTGATTATGATACGGAATGCGTTAACATCAAATTATTATTATATTTGATGTGATGACCGTCGTAATAAAACTACTTGTCTTTGTCGAATCGAATGAAATTATTAAGAAATATAGACAAAAATTCAAATCTTTACAAAGTCATAAACAGCGAACAAATGGATGAAAATTAAAAATTCAAACGCTAACATTTTTTTAGATTTTTTGTCTTTATATTTATGGAATTTAAAACATATGTTCCCATTTGAAAAAACGAGGTTCGTACTTATTTAACGTATAAGGGTTGAAGATAAAATTTTTCTAAATATTGAAAAATGTAGCTAAATATGTACCTAAAATTTTAGGAAAAAAAAAATTCGCAAAATATTCATACTTTCAGAGAAAATGAGTGTCTTACGTTAGTTGGATCACCCTGTATATATATATATATATATATATATATATATATCAAACAACATGAGTGCTAAAGATGTTATCCTATGCCTTAAAAAATATTGTCTGAAAACTAAAATGCTAAAGTTGTTCACAAATATTATAAATTTGAAATAAAATCATACATTTTTTTTGAACACTTAAAAAAATTATATTCTTGTTATATCTTCATAATTGGGATGATATTTTATCTGCGAGAAGAAATTAAATTACTTAAGTTTGAGTTTTAATTTAAATAGAATAATTCTGAATTCAGGCAGTATGTACTCTTCAGTTATATAATTTTCATTGTCAAATATTGGTTTTTTAACCATTTTATAAACAACTGTACATAATGTGTGTTATATGATTTGCTTTAAAAGCCAGGAAATGTTTACTATTCCATTTAAAATGTATTATAGCGTTTAACGAGTTGATTGCTTAATTAGTTTCAGAGACCATGCAATTCCACCAACATCCTCAAGATGATCCCCACCATCATTCAAGTGAAGTAAGTAGACAAATTATTATTTTTATATAGTTCATAATTTCTAGTTAAAAAAGCTTATAAATTCGTTTTCGCAATCACTCACAAAAAATTACTTACAAGAAGTATACAATCCATATTTAATAAAATATGTATTGATGTAAAGGTTAGGGTAGTTCATGAAATTATTGTTTAATATTGTATTTAAAAGTTACATTAATATTCGATAATAGTTATTACATAATTTTTATTTCATATTTAAGTAACAAAATTATAAAATTACAAAAGTGGTTAAGGGTTTTTTCAGTATTTTATTATTTTATTACTTAACAGCTACTATGCTATTATGTACTTTTATTATTGATTTTTACATTAATTTTAGTCTCGGATAAGACCTTGTTTTTTTTGGGGGAAGGGGAAGGATTCTCAAAAATCTAGTCCACTTTTTTTGTTGTATGGAAAATTTGTTAATTCGATAGTTGTTTAAGAAGTGATATATTTAATTAACAACTATGGTTTTAAACTATTGTACTTATTTTTTTTAGATTTTTAAAAGCTTTAAACAAATCAAAAACAAAATAAAACATTAAGATTTTTCCCTATAAATATATTATTTTATAATTCCTGTATGCAGACAATTTTCAGCTACTTTTTATCATTTTTGTTTTTTTGATTTATATTCCCATACCAGAGAAACAAAACTATTTTGCTGGTGTGACAAAATATGCTGATGTATAATGGGTTAAAACAAGATCGGGCAGGCTGTTAGTTGTTGTATTTTGAGTTTAATTGTTTAACAAATAATCAATGCTAAAGTTAGGTTTAAAAATGTTTTAACTGAGTTTAATTTACCAACCAAACTTAACAACATTCAGTCCGATTTTGTTCAGTTTGTCACATCATCAAAAAAATGTCTTTGAAAATGTTTATACATTTAGTAAACTGTTGGTTTGCTTTAATTTTGATTTGCAGGAATCTATTTTGCCTGATCAGCCTAAATCATCACAGTAAGTTTAACGTGTAGCAAATTATTTTGTTGACATTATATATAATAACAATTTTTTAAAAATTGCATTTAGTTAATTAATAAACCCAATTCAACATTTGTTGTTTTATATTAATTTAATTGAAATGTTGACAAATTGCATGTGCTATTTAAGCATATTATTATTTTTATCTTCTCGTATCTGCTAATTAAAACATAATATTAAAAACTTATTTCTAATGATTTATTTATTTTTTGATTGAAATTAAATTATAAACAATTAGGTTTTTTTATTTTTAATAAAATTACAATTATTCAATTACTATTTTTTTAGGGATAATGCCAAATATAACTCAGATTCAGATGATATAAATAAGAACTTCAAGACGGATTCACCAGGAATTGATGATGGCCAAGTGAACACATTTTCCGTTGGGTAAGAACTCGATGAAAACTGTGTTTTGTTCAACAGTAATTAATATAAAACTAAATGTTTTTTTCTTTATATATGAAATAACAGACCAGATGTGTTTTACTATTTTACGTCGATAAAATCTCAAAAGTCTATTTTTGGCCAGCAGTTGGATTTTACACTCTTTACAGGCATTCTGAAAACTATTGCGGTAGTAAAAACAATTTACACAATATGTATCAGGGGTTCGGAACAAGTTCATTTCAAAATACACTAAGACATAGACTAACATGTCTAAATAGTTTAACCTCTATACAAATTTTTATTAAAATTTTCCATTTTTAACAAGTATTTTATCCGATATTTTGTGACCTGGATAAAGTTTCAAATAGGATAACTGTATAAATTCTCTTTTTAAAATTTTTTTTTAAATTTTCAAGCATGTAAATTATTTCCAGAACGCGTTCTGAACCCCCACTTCTATTTGATAATTATTTGTAAAACAAATAACATATTAATACTTTATTGTGTTGTTAATTTGTTTTTTAGGACAAAGAACAAGGAAGATTAGACGTTTACAAAATTGCCAAGCTAAACAATCTTGTATTGCCATTAAGAGCACAATTGTCAGTTGAAATAACGGTTTTTAATCCATTTCCAAAAACATTAAAAGTGTGTAAAACAATTGAATAAACTTCAAATGAATGTACAAATAAAATTATTGTTAATATATTGTAATACCTACCGTTTTAGGTCATTGAAGTGTTTGGGGGAGGACCTAGTTTTCAATTGGCATTACCATCTGGAAAAGTAAATGACCATAAAAGTGTTTGGAAAATTATGCCGTACCAAACAAAGCCAATAATAAAATTTGTATTTTCCGGGCATACAAAAAATATCTATACAACGAATGTCGGGTCGGTATAAACTCTAGTAGGTAATATTTGCATTGTATACGCTTACTTAAATTTCCTCTAATAATGTGTACAGGATTTTACTAAGCAATCAACATTATTTGAATATTCCGATAAGTATATCAATACTTCCGAAACCGGGACTTTACTATTCAGAACTTGTTATTGACTTTGGCTTTATTTTTAAAAATCGTATGTTGTCAACAAGAGCTCTGAAGTTGTGTAATTCTGCCAAGTCTAGCAACACAGTCAAGGTACCATTAAAAAAAAAAAAAAATATATATATCAGCTTTTGATTTTCGAATATTAATATATTGTAATCTATACTATTGTTGTTGTTAAGAACATCACATCCGATGCTCACTTTGTCACTGTGAGTTTTACCAACGAAGTAGAAGTACCTCCACAGTCCTGTACGACCGGCCACGTTGCTTTGATTACACACTACTGTAAGAAATTACCCAAATAGTTATTTTATTTATAGGCGAACACTATACATAAGCATGATGTGAATGATTACAGGGGATTATGAAAGATACCTTAGCGGACAAACTTACGGACAGTTAACTGTGAAGAGCCTTAAAGGCAGTGAATTGCACGTACCGTATAATGCAATGTTGCTGCTAGGTAATTTGACGTACCAAGAAAATTCTTTGCATTTCGTCATACCCGAAGATAACTCCAAAGATTCGTCTAGTTTTTTCAAAACGTTCACCATAACCAACAACTTTTCATCTGTTTCTGTTGCTATTTCCGAAGTAATATTACAAAAGAACGCCACGCAACATTTTATGGTTTGTGTTTTAAATATAACTGTTTTTTTCAACAATTTGTTTACTGTGATATTAATCGTTACCCCGATATTAATTTTTTTTAGATAAAAGGTTTCAACCCTGTGATTTTAAAACCCGATCAAAGTGTACAGTTATTTCGAATAGTTTGTTTGGACGTGAGAACATTTAAAACACAATTGGTTTCATCGTTAGAACTCAAAACGAACGCTTCAGATTTTACAATTCCTCTTATGGCTTACAAAGGACTACTTTTGGATGTAATAATCGAAAATATTAACTATGCATGCATGTTGCATTATCGTTGTTTTAATTTGGTCATGTTTTAGATTGTACCGGGCAATTTTATTATTCAATTTCCCACTGAAACAATTATTCCTTGTCACACTTATGTTGTAGTGGCTAATATAAACCCAGTACCATTGAATCTTGAAGATTGGGGAACTACGTATACGCCCTACACTACATTGACTTTGGTGGAAATAGAAGAGTACAATAATTCGTCTAAGCACAACAAAGTAAATGAATGGTCACGGCCTTTGATAAAACAAAACTTGGCTATGCCGGTAAGTTATTTAAAAAGAACTATGTTATGTTCGTTTTAGTTTGATGCAGAAGCGATAAGTTATTGGTTTTACAATGGTGTGTTTCTATTATCAAAAATCGTTATTAAATTTAATATTATCACCTTAATTACTTATTGTAAAATTGGGTTGGTTTTATTTTTATAAATTTTTTTTCTTGTGTAATCAATTTAATATAGGACACATAATTTTTTTGAAAATAGTTTTCTTACATTCTTTATTTTTTATTTCTGAATATTACACATTTTCCATTAGAGTGGTAAAATATTCAATAGATTGTTTACAACTTAAAAAATAAAAATAAAAATTATTATTTTATAAGTAAGAAGGGCAATATTTTTTATTGAGAAAAGCCCAAAAAATCATATTGTCTATACAATTATTTATTTATTTTAATTATTTCATTTATTTTATTTATTTTATTCATTTTATTCATTTTATTCATTTTTTTTATTTATTTTTTTATTTTATTTATTTTATTTATTTTATTTTTTAGTTATTTTTTAGTTATTTTTTAGTTATTTTATTACATTCAGTTTTAATAATTTTTAAAGACTATTGACCTCTGCGATACAAACATGCTCTTTCACTCATATGCCCCGACCTCACTGTAGTGGATATTTTTTCTTAAACAAACTATATTTTTAACGAATATAAATATTATCATGATGTAGCCCGTAACGTTACCGGCAAAACATTATGCAATATTTCAACTAATGGTACATCAGGAAGCTAATCAAAAACCGAAAGTCGCTGTTGATGTATGGATCCAAACTCTGTATCAACGTCATAACAAATTGCTTATGTTACCCGAGTTCAAACAAGAATTCCTAGTAATGGACGAACCGTTAGGGTTTAAAAACTGTCACCCGGTAAGTTTATGTCGAAAAAAAAAAGTTTGCACAATTATTTAGCAATTTTTTTTTTTTTGCTTTCCAGGGAACCGTTTGCACAGTAGATGTAATTGTAAAGTCTTGGATAAACAAGACGGTAGAATTTAATTCAGTGACTGATGATGTTTTGGAGGAAAAAATTGCATTTGTATTTTCACCCTCTACGACGATTGGACCTCAAGCCGTATCTTTGCTGGGCAAACTTCGATGGGTTCCCGTAACCCGTAAGAGCTCTGAAAGTTATATCGGATTAAATACAAAGGGTAAGTGATACACAGAGTTCGAAATTCGTCTAAAAACTTTTTAGATGAAGCAATAAATAATAATAATAACTTTTTATTCGATTATTTATTTATAATGCAATTATTTGTTAGAGTTATTTTGTTTCAAATTATTTTATATATATTTTTTTTACAATTATTGTGTATTATTTGTTTGAATGTCTTGTTATTTTAAATTATTTTCTCTTATTATCTATTTTTTCTTCAAAATTATATACAATATTTATAATTTTAAATACAATTATAACCTAAAGCCTCTCGACTTTTAGATTTTTTAAATTGAAAAAGTGATTTTAAATACATTTATATGTAGTTAATACAATTTTTCTTCATCTAAGATAATAATAGCTAACTATCTATAGTACCTATAAAAAAATAGTTATTATCATATTTTATAAATAAAACATATTTTAATTTATTATTTATGTATTAAGTATACTAAAAATTAATTTGTTATTATCCAAGATAATATGTTTTCCGTTATTACCTAATAATAAATAAACAGAATATGTTTTTTTTTTTTTTGTTAAATAAAATGATGAGTACTCATTATTTTTAACAATAATAAAATAAATAGCTATACTGTTGATAAAACTAAAATTACTAAAAACTAAAAATTTTTTCAGAAAAAGCCATGTGGTTATTGAGTGTACAGTTAACAAATTTATTCGAGGCGAGTAATATGGATTTTTCTTGGTTTTACCGAAGACTGGAAAAATATTATGCAAGAATACACAATCAAAACTTTAAACACCATTTCTTATTGGAATCAAGTAAGTTATACAAAAATATTTATTTAATCAATTTGTGTATAACTCTGCGAGGTCTAATAATGACCAATAATAATAAGGCCATGGTTTAATTTGGAAATTATTTTCAATCTTGATTTGACTGCGAATGCATCTTAAAATTGTTGGTTTCCCGAAAAATAATGATGTATACAATAATGATATTTGTCAGGAAATAGCAACAAATCCTCTTATGAATGTAATCACTAAAAAAATATGAACAATTTAATTTTTAAAAAAAGTTTGCATTTTTAAAATAGTATGTGACATATTATTATCAATTTTTAAGAAGGTTTTGCATTAAATATTTTGATGGTCTTTTTTTGTAATCATTTTTTGAAAAAAATAAATTTTATTTAGGCAAGTGCCGTTTGACACGTGCTTACAAGGAAATATAGATTGAAATGTGCCTTTTAGTTTTCTTTAAAAAAGGCGACCTTATTGATCACAGTAGGTATAACAATATTGGAGACAAAATCGGACTTCACTACTTCACTGGTGAATATTTAGCAGTTCAAAAACCATTAGCACTTAAATAGTAGCTGATTGGTTTCTCAAGTTATTTCAATTTTACATTTTCTGGTTTTAAAAGGAATTGAATGGAACAGTGTTTTCCGTACAATTACATTATTACTTAACATTATCACATTATATTATTACTACTTTATTTGAATTTGACAACTGCCTTTTTCAACCTAATTGGGTATGGTAAGTTTATTTTATACCGTTAACAAAATGTTAAGAATGCATCCTGAGAAAGCACCTGCTTGCTCAGAGCACAGTCTCAGCCCATTTTTGCTAAGGGAGAGATTACTGTTGTCTACAGTGATACAGAGAGTTTGAAATCTACTAATGAATGTATTGTCGTATAGTTACTTATGTCAAAACACGCACACTATAAATAAATTATCTTTTTACCATTTACCCGACACTAAGATGCCTCTTATAAGTGGTGCAGAAAAGTGGTTTAGCTCTAGTCACTGCTTAGGGATTAATTCTGCCTCAGGGTATATTCCATCCAAATCTCAGTCTTCCGATTGTAAATAGTAATTCCCCGAGGCTGTTAGATTGTCTAGCAGTTAACTATGATAAACGATGTACTATCCTGACCTAAGTACTGATAGCTTGTAAGAATTCGGAACCATACGACGAAGTCGGTTCTGATCTAGATAGAAATATTAATGAGCTACTGGTTACATAAAACTTAAAGAGCTTTAGAGGTATCCATGAATTTAAATACTAATTTGACCTTTAAAAATTGTCTTCACTTGTAAGGCAAAAATGAGCTGGGCCTGTGGTCAGAGCAGGCAGGTGAATCAGTTCACAGAGGATTTCTAAAATTTTGTAAACAGTATAAGTTAAACTTTATTGAAGACTTGACGTACCTACCCAGTTAGGTTGAAAAAGGCAATTGCCGAATTCTTCCTGTGACACATCTAAGTAGAAATGATATAATGTAATGAGCCTAATGCAATCTTGCCGTATTCAAATTCTTGAAAACCAGAAAATATAAATTTGAGATATCTCGAGAAACCGATCAGCTACGATTTAAGTGTAAATGGTTTTTGAACGTCTAAACATTCACAAATGTAGTAGTGAAGTCCGATTTTGTTATACCTATCGACGATTAAAGACCACTGAGTGAAATAACATCAAACCAAAAATTCAAGATTACCCTTAATGTATATTTAATTGTATCTTTTTTCCAGCTAAGAAAAATAAATGTCAGTTCACTGCAATTTTTAACTTGAAGTGGCCAAAATTTGTCCAAAATGAATTGACGACCGAAAAGACCAAAGACTCCCTTCATCAAACCACTTTCGAGATTCTGACCGCGGAAGTGAATGGTGCGCCGCAATATCAAAAGATTGTCGTTAAAAATACATTTAAGAGTCGCAACTTAACTATGCAATTTGCTATGTACACCAAGCCGTACAAATGTAAGATAACCGATATCATAAAACTACACGAACACGAGTATGATTTTTTTTAATCGCAATTTAATCGAATAACACTATAAGTATATATTAACAAAAAACGTTGAATATGTTTAGGGTGCACTCTTTAAATGTTTCACGAGACGATTGGGAATTAATGTTGACGAATACTAGTCCTTACCGAAAAAAAGTTTCAAATATAAGAGACACGAAGTTTGCCGTGCACAATCAAACTATGTTTTTCGTTTTACCTCCACAGGAGCAACTCGAGGTATCGGTAAGGTTTTGGCCTAATAAACCTGGCGACAGTGCAGCTGTTTTGTTCATTAGGTAAGTAAGTGATGCTAATTTGTTTATTTAGGTGTAAAACTGTGTAAAATGTTATTTCAGAAATGACGCATCAATTCTTGAAAGTGTTTTACTGAAGGGTAAAGGCGTTCATCCGGCGCTAAAGCTGCGGTCTTACGATGAGCCGACTAAAGTAATTTTTGATTTAGGATCAAAATCTATAATTAAAAGTTTTTGTAACAAACGTGAGTTCATTTACATCGATACGACTAAAAGAAAAATGCAGCTTTTTAATGCCGTTTTTTTTTCTTTTTAATAGAGAATTTGGTATCATTTAATCAAACGGAGACTAAAGACTTGGAATTAATAAACCCCTACAACCGATTTGTTATCGTTTCTGCTATGAAGATAAACGGTGTTCCTTGCGGTGTTGAAGGAATCAGGATTTTGAATTGCAATAAGCTTGTTCTTTTCCGAAGTCAACTAAAGAGGTATAAAATATTAATAATTATAATTACAACGGTGCGGTTGATTAAATTAACAGTCTGTTAAGTTAAAATCACTTTTAGTTATACAAATTTTTGACAACTGTGACCACCATCATCATTTTGTAAAAATCAATTAGTATACAACCAAATGGTCTTATAATTTATTACTAAAAAGTAAATAGCTTAAACGAAATTTTTAAAATTTGTTTTATACATTATGTTTACAGGTGTCTATTGAGTTGCACGTTGATTTTACGTTAAAATATATAAACTTTCAACTGGAGATACATTCATTAGAACGCACAGATGGTTCAGAAAATACTAATCAGTATTATAAGTATGACTTATTTGCTGTCATGCCAATAGAACGGAAAATCTGTCAACATGATGCATATACATCGGTCCATCCTAATCGTGGTCATGATAGCAAAAGACTAATATGGTTACATAGACACGAATTAATCATAATTATTTTACCATTAACATTGGTCGTGGGTGTATCACGTATAACAAGATATTTAATTTCTAACGGTTATATACGTGTTTAAATTACTAATAATAAAAATATATTTGTGAATTGTTTTAAAAAAAAAAAGCATAACTTTGGTCTTGGTACCCAGGCAAGATCATCTTTCTCTTGAAGGGAAATATTAAAATTTAAGTAACATTGTTTTAATCCTCGCAAATTTTACAATAAGTGTTTTTACGTTGTAAAATTATACTGAACTAATAAATAAAAAAAATGAAAAGTTAATAAATAAGTTAAATGTTGTTTTTTCTAAAACGATACACTACTCAATATTGATTTTCCTTTGAAGTATACACAAGTTATGCTTCTTGAAATGAAAGCTTCGGTGATACACAAGTTCATGGTTCATGGCGTAAGCGCTTTCATAATCATCATCATTCAATTTCAGTTATTTAAATTTATCTTCTGGAAACCTTAAGTAACTAAAAAATTTTTTTTTTTGTTGCACATACAAATATTATGTACTTCAACAATTTGTCGTTATTAGTCTTATTTATAATCAGATAATAGCCCGAAGAGTTTGGTTTAGAGCAGGTTTTACTTGTTGTAGGAACGTTTGCCTGTTATAATATTTATACAAAACTCATAATCATTTTCTTTTTTATTGTGTAAAAAACATTTATTTTATAAAATGTGTTATCTGTGATGTTTTAAGATATTCGTTGTATTTTTTTTTTTTTTTTTTTAGATGGATAAATAAGTCATAACATTATATAATATTTAAAGTTACAGTTCTTTTTGAACAAATCTAATAATCTCAGCAATTGCATTGATGCGTAAAAACTAATATTTAAAAAAAGATGTTTTGGTTTTATACAAATTTGCAGAGATGTTGAAGATGGATTTATAACAAAGTTGTGTATACCCGTGAGAAACCGGTAACGGTTACGTTCTCAAATAATACACTACCCATCACTGGTTTCTCATTGGTGTTACACAAGTGCATGCTTCAAGATGTGAGCGGTTTTACAATCATCATCATTAACTTTTGGTTGTTTGAAGACGGACTCAAAAGGCCACCTACTTGTAAAAAACTTGGGTACACCCGTGGGAAACCAATTTTAGATACGTTCTAATATAATACACTATCAAATTTTGGTTTCCCATTGGTGTTACACAAGCTTATGCTTCTTGAGGCGAGAGCATCTTCTGGAAACCTTAAGACGTTCCTGGCAATTTTGATTTGTTTTTTTTTGTTGTAACAAATACAAATGTTATGTGCCAGTATAGGTTATGCTTGGTCCCCAACTTTACTGGCTTATTCGGATAACATCACTTTCAAATAATCGTTTTAATGCTAATTTGTAAACACTGCACCTCATTTTAATCCGTTCTTATTGAGCTGGTTCATACTGTGCTTGGTTTGGACTTTACCGGCTTGAACTTACTATCCACAGATTCGCATCGAATTGTTTATTAAAAAGTGATTTTAGTTATAATAATTTCTGTAGACCTGTGACCTACCAGTCCCCACTGTGCCCCGATCCCACCTGTACTGGCATATTTTTACATGTTATTCTTTCTTGTTTAATATACCTAACAAAAACGTTGTAACAAAGTGTTAAATTGTATTCACAAATTAATAACTCATATAGAAGGAAATAAATAGTTAATTATTATCCAGAGTAGAAATCTTATTGTATAAACAATACTGTTACAACAGTTTGTTTAAAAAAAAAAAATTGGATTTTTTTTTTTTTGTAAATTTTATTTGTTTATTTGTAAATTAGTATTTTATTAGAATCAGTTAAGTTGTGTAAAAAAAAACTATTAAAATTATTTTAAGTTCCTACAACAGCTCAAGGGAAAAACAATAATATAAGTTTTAACTATTTACAATTCATTTATAATTTGTGTTTAGGGCCGGTCGTCTGTTGCAAAAATAATGAATATTACTCGTTCTGTTATTTTTTGTTATAACAAATTTCCATAGCCTAACAATGCAGAGATTTCTTAGACCCAATTTAAAAACCTTTAGAAAACACTAAAAAAGATAAAAACGTGAATATATTGCCTAATGTTATAATATGGCACTAGCAAAGAGCATGTTTTCAAATAGGAAAGCAACAAATTTGCCATTGTCTTAAGAGCAAACTAGTGTAGGGAATTAAAAGAATTAGCCGATATCTTTTTAAAATAAAAATGAGATGACATCCAGTAATTCGGCAAAAACCCGCCATAAACTTATAAGTTAATTTTTACTTACTATTATGCTGTAACTCTTACAAAAAATATCTTACATTCAAAATGGTATCATAATTATACGAATTGCAGTTCAATGTGAACATAGCAGTGTTTAGTAAAATCGTAGGATGGATTGACAACGCATTCGCTTACACTGCTAAACACACGTGTACAGCTACAAAAACATTATATGAAAAGTTTGAATGTTAGTGTAAGTCAACAGTGTCCAATTGAAAAAGAAGTCAACAAAATAAATATCAAATATTATTATATTATAATTTATGTACAGAGTGATCAATTTAATTTAGTAATTATCTAAAATTGGTTATCGACCAATTGAATTATTCAACAAATTATTCTTAATTTTAAATACTAGTTTATATATTATACATTATTATCATGCGTATGCATTATTCATGTTTTAAAAGTACATTGAGTTCTGGAGAATATTGAAAAAAGAAAATATTGATGATATACATTTATAAGTGATTTTATAGTATTGTACCTAAAATAGTGTACCTATTAAAAAAAATGTCCTAAAAAAAAAAAAAATTATAAAATTGTTATTACATTTTGAGAAAATGAGTATTTTATATATTTGTTTATTATAGTTTTGAGAAAATTGTGTATGTTATAGGCCCATTATAGATCTACTTCCGGTCTAATTTTATAGACCAAAATCCTTAAAACTTTGCTTGAAAAAGTGAATTAAAGAAAAAATGTCTATCCCTTTTAAGCGAAAGGGCTTAGAATATTTTTTTAGTTTGTCAATGTTAATCTGTAGCACTATGTTTCAAGAATATTCCCTACAAATTTAGAACTAATTCGACTATGTTCGACTACAAAAAGTTATAGAGCATCGTAATTTTAAGTTTAAAAAAATGTACATTTTTTGGGTGTTTTCCCGGATTTTGAAAAGGAAGGGGTGACCTTTTAAAATGTTGGATTGAACAAGTACTTAACAGGTATGATTTTTGATCTATAGAGTTGCTATACAAAGAAATCGGTTCAGCGGCTTAGAAGACATCGTGGGTACAGACCCAAAAATATAAAAACACATCATTGTAAATACAATACCTTCTCAGATCCGCATCGAAGCTAAATTAACTAATGATATGCCAATAAGGGAATATATAATGTATATATTATAGGTATATATCTTATTTAAAACTGAAGACCTAACCTAACCTTACCAATAGCGCATATACGTTTTTTTTTATTATTAACAGAAAATGTGTTTTTAACAATTTCTACCATGACTTAAACTGTTGTTTACAAAATTAAAATAGATAAACGAATAGTTTTTTCTAAGAAGCAATAAAAACGGAAATTATGCAAAACATTTCCTCCCCGGCGGGGAATCGAACCCCGGTCTCCCGCGTGACAGGCGGGGATACTTACCACTATACTACCGAGGACTTGTTTGAAAGTTACAAAATAGAGTAATTCTAAATCAAATGTACATTAACCACAGTGCTTATTGTTATTAATTTAATAGAATATTATATGAATACGAATCTGCTTAGTAAACTTACTCAGTTTTCTATTAGATAAACAATTCTGTTAGAAAAATAATAAATTTTATTTTTGTCAAAATGTAGTACTAACTCTTATCACTTATGACTTATCAGTATTGTTTTCATTTACTGTTATTATCACAGATTTTTATCTTTTCTGTGGCGGTTATTATACACCTAGGACCAACCCTATTCCCCTACGCCTGGTATATCTACAGATTAACTTACAGATACACATCAAAGCGTTTATTTGAAAGTGATTTTATCGCTTTCAGTTGAGTGTAATAATTTGTTTAGGCCTATGACCTCCCCCATTACAATGTGTGCCTATTATAGTTTTAACTCCATCCGACATCATTTGGCTACATAGGTAAGTTATAGCAAGTGAAAGGTAAAATTTGTAAGACCTAACCGGTTTGAAAGTAATGCGGTTAACTTTTCTTCTTTTGTCCTACCATAGTGCCAATTGAGATGCTACTTGAGTAAATCGGTTCACAAGAAAAATAGTCACAGTTTCTTCAAAAACAAAAACAAAACCCACCATTATAAAATCAATACCATATCAGGTATGGTATTAAAGAAGCTAAAAAACATTTAATTGTACTCTTAGCTTACACGGGTATCACAGAAAGTAAATATGTAAATTTGGAGCCAGTACTTTATGAACTTGTGTGAAGTTAGCCATAAACAAGCCAGCAAATATTAATAACATAAAGACGCCTAAGTATACGTTTTTTTTTAAAATAATTATAAACAGAAAATATGTTTTTAACAATATTTACAATAGTGACTTAAATTGTTAATTGCAAAATTAAAATAGATTAACGAATACATTTTTCTAAAAAGTAAAAAAAAACGAAGAAAAATGCAAAAAGTTTCCTCCCCGGCGGGGAATCGAACCCCGGTCTCCCGCGTGACAGGCGGGGATACTTACCACTATACTACCGAGGACTTGTTGTGATCTGATAAAATATAGTAGTTTTAAATCGACAGAACATTAACCATTAATCACAGATCTTAATATTATATTAATAGAATCCATATAATAAACGTAACCGATTATCCGGAAAACAAGTTAACGGTCAACCGGTTGTAACGATGGGTAGTCGGTTCAATCGGGTTTCCAGGTTTGGTCAACCGGTTAATCGGTAAATCGTAAAACCGTATTAAAACCGGTTATTATAATACAATTGTTTAATTAATTAAATGTCATTTTGAATTATAAATATATATTTTAATTATCTTAGAGAAAATTATAGTCATTCGATTATAACAAAAAATAAATTTACAACATAGCGCATACAATAAATATGTATAAAGAAATATAGAAAACAAACAAAACGAGTACCTATATTAAGTAAATATATAAACATACAGGCAAACAACTATATTAATGAATATAAACAATAATCTATAAATTCATATATAAATTAATTATTTTAAATTAAATGTTTATTTTTATACAAAAATGTCAAAATATTGAGAGGCCAGTTAGTTTCGTAGACGGATGAAGAAGACTTAAAGGTACGAGTTGGTATTTTTGGTTACTTATTTTAGAAATCTTGATCAATTTGATTCAAATAAAAAAAAAACAATATATTTGTTTTATATTTATATTAATATAATACATGAATTTACTCGAAGAGGAAATTAGGGGCATCTCTTTTGATACTTGATTTAAAATATCGCTTTTACGTTGCATTAAAGATATGTATTCTAAATTTTCCGGTGGGGTTGTGGACCAAAGAGATTTAAAGATGTGAATGACCAAGATGTGGCATAAGATACCTACAAGTTGTTCTTTAGGTTTACCGGCATCTACAGTAGGTAATATGGCAAAAATTGTTTAGTTACATTTTATGGGACACCGTTTTTGCTTATACCTTTGAACCCACGAGTTATCCAAATGTTAACATGATAATTATAAATTATTGGTAAAAAATTGAAATAGGCCTTGCATAAAAATAGTGACTTGTGAGGACCGATTACTAAAAAAGTTGCTTTTGTAAGGCATAATGCACCTGCTATTACTTACATTATCTTATCGATCTAATACAACTATTTTTCGTTGTCGCTTTTACTTGTAAACCTAACAAAACTTCAAGTGAACTAGTCTGGGTATTGACTCATTTAGTTGATATTTGAGTGACTACCAGTGCTGTCAGCTGCTACGGGAATCGTCAACAACTTTAGTGTTTGAGCTAGGAATCGAGAAATGCCGATTTATAAGCCATAGTTTTATAAGCTACCTATGCCTTGCATTTTCTTAAATATTCACATTTTTACAGTAACCGTTTGCGACGGAGGGGAGGAGTAAATTACAATGCTCCCTATTTGAGCTTATGCCTTACTGTGATCTACAAAAAAAAAAACGAATGATGTTTATCTAGTTTATACTGTCCTTCTCTGAATAGTAATATATAATCGTTTACAAAGTATAATATGAACTTCCAATAATCGTATACATATATTATGTAGGTAGTTGACTAGTTTTTAATAACTGGCCACGTTAAAGTAAGTATTTATAATATATACAAATTTCAATACACATGTCAATGTTTTGTACACAACTGTCGTTTAATCTGTTTATAAAAGTTTATTGTACATATACACATATGGTTATTTCTAATAATTTTGACTTATCTTCGTGTTTCAAAACATTCGCTGCTGCATATTATTTATGTATTTATCTGTATTTATCAGACAAGTACATTCGCTGACTTTTTTAGTCATCTTCAAAGAATAATGTCTTGGAATGACGAAAAATACAACATGAGTAATATATAATATAATATTATATCTTATGTTTATCTTAGCATGCTTAAATAATTAAAAATGGGTCAATTTGCAGGCGTAGTTCCATTGAAACGATCATCGCTCAACACAAAATTACCATCGGTGAGTTCAGTCTTATACCTATTACTTTTAGTAAAGTTTTTGTCTTTTGATAACTTAACATATATATTCAATTTTTTTTCAACGTAGTAATCTCGTCCTCGGTGGTCTGGCACAAAATACATATTTTTTTCATTGATTATTTTTATTGACCGGGAGTAGGTTTAAGGCTTAGTTTGGTTACCTATTGAGAAGGATACCCTTAAGGGGAACGAAAAGCGCCAAATTTTATACAAACAAAGACTAAAACTGAAGTGTCTACTAAACCGTTTTCAAAATTTGTTTTTTGTTACATCTTCTCTATGGAGGCTAAAAGGCCAATTTTTTTATTTCTGTTTTTAAAATTGTATTATACAATGTATTTTTCTAATAAATCTAACTAATTTTCTTATAGTCGCCTTTTCTATTAACCACTATTTAAAAAACAAATTTTCCAGTATCCAGTTATCCCCACTTGGATAAATGCAGTGTTGGAAAAAGAGCTTGTTGGGTGTATTGGTTATATATTTAACACCACATTTTCTAATAACCAATTGACCTTTAGAAAAATTGACCGCTGGAAAATATACATTTAGTGATCAAGGCCTTGATAATTCACAGCTTTACTGATAACTAGATGTTTAAAACCAAAAAAAAATTATAACTGACAATTTATAATAATTAGGTGACAATAGTTAATGTGTTAGAATATTTTACTTTTCTTCGCTGGTAAACTACCTGGAGAAGAAAGTTTTCTCTTACTTGCAGGAAGCGATACTTCTTTTGGACACTAAGAAGCATTTGAAGTTTCTAAGCGAAAATAATAATTTAGATGATGAGATATATTATTAACAAAATTTGGTGCCTAAAGGATATATTAGAGCAAGGAAAATGGAACATATGACACTTGTAGTTTAAATTACATAAATAACTAGAATAAAGCAAAAAAATGGTTGGTCGGTTCCTTTTGCATGGGATAATAGGTAGATAATAAGAATATGACATAATACAAAATTACTATAAACTAGATTAAACAATTCTGTTATATTAATAAAAATGATCAAACTAGGGTCGTAATCGTATAAACGTCATACTTAATAAAAATATAATAAAATTTAATGCAAACTTGCTTACATGTTGGTGAGATTATCAAATCAGACTGATTGTCTTGCTGAATTAAAAAAAAACTGTCTATAGCTAAACAGTATCCCATACCATACAAATATATATATATATATATAATAATTAAATAATTAATAACAAATTATCAAAAATAGTATTCAATACCAAATAATGTGTTTAAATGTTGGTATTAAAATACCTTGCAAGACTGAGTGTTATTAATAATCTATTAGTAGGTTTTTTAAATTATTATTATTCACTTAATATCGTTTAACAGAATTTAGTTTATAGTAAGCTACACTGGATATATTTTTATCAAATAAACCAAACTAAACAAGATGAATTTGTTCAGTAATAGATACTCAAATGATTAAAAAATCTGATTAAACTTTTGGTCAATATAAATTTGCAAATTTACCATTATCTCTTGATTTGAAAATGTCCATATTTGATAGAAGATTGCATGCCTATATTTCATTAATCTATGTACTTATTCGTTTAATATGGCCATTTACTTAGCGATAACCAAGTCTCTACAATGAACTTAAAGTTTTAATACCACACAAAAGTAACCTGAATATTTTAGTACACAACAGCTTGAGGATTTTTTTTTTTTTTAAGACACGTCTGAACAAATTTGTGTTGTTATTTAGCGTGAAATAGAGGTTAATTTAGTTTTTGGCCATGAGCCAGCGTTTACTGTGTTAACAGTGGCAGCGAGCATACTGTCCTTTTTCTTAAAACTTAGAAAAGGTTAATTTGCTATATAATTTTCTCTTGTCCTTGTTTGTTGCTACGAAACAAACGTTTTTTGTTATTAATTCTATCTGCATTCCATTTATTAAGGAATGTATACTTTTCTTATATTATAAAAAAAATATAAACAATACATATAAAATAAATAGATACAACAAGCTTGAATATAACACAAGCATTGTTATTATTTTGGATTGACCTTGATTATCATGATGGAAGAAGGCCAAAACATAACTTTGGCTAAACGTGTGAGTGAAATTCCCTTACTTTATAATTGCTATCATTAATGAAGAATTTCAAAAGATGGTTTTCGGTGAGTCTCATAACTTTGGGTTTTTATGGATGGGTTTTTATGAACACTAAAATATGTGAATTCAATTTAGATTATTATCTCTTTTAATTTTATCCAGAATTGTTGCATTTTTTCCAATTGTTTTTGTGGCATTTTTGATGACTGTTAATATTTTATTTAGTTGAACAATGTAGCGAACTATAATTCCTTCTTGAATGGTTTCCGTTATATCCATTATTTCAGAGAAAGACTAAAAACAAATAATATTATGATCAAATCCAGTTTGAATACTTTATTTTTAATATACATATTTTAGTGTTGGCAAGTAACAATAGAAACTTATAATTGGCTTAACCAAATAATTTGATTAAATTAGTTATTATACAGTTAAAAGAAGTAGAAAAAGGTAATTATTGTTATCAATGGAGATGAGCAGTTGTGTAATGTAGATTCACATTTGCAATGACGCAGACCAAAGTTACTATATTTAATATTTATTAAATATAAAATTGCTGATATTTTAAAAAAATTCACACCACCCCTAACACTTTTTAATTTAAAAAAAATAATATCCTAAAACAATCATGTTTCGACTACAAAATGCGGACGACGTAGATCAAATAGTTAAATAGTTTGTCTAATATAGTTATAAAACTATACATGTAATAGTCAAACAACTCATTTTTCTTGAACAGTTTTTTTACATCAATTGTGAGGGTAGTTGCCGGTAGTACCATTTTAAGAGTGTAAATAAAATATGGACATTTTCAATAATCTGTAATTAATTTTTTTTTTATTGATTAAACATCAAATTTCTAATAACACGAATTTCAACTTTCTTCATTTAGTGTTATTTATGTAACATTTTTTATTCTACTTAGATTTGCGTTTTTTTTTAAGAGATTAAATCAGTTTTAAGTATTATAATAATTTCTAAATCACCTATTAACCAACAGTGTCATCTTTCAAAATCAAAAATTGTCTTAGATTTAAGGTTTCGAGTACAGGATTGTTTTTGTTGTGATTATAATTTATTGTTGCTATGTTTATTCTCAATACATATTTGTTACCTTAGTAAATATTCGTTATAAAAACGGATTGTTTATTTAGTTCGTTTTCTTACATACATTAATATTGTGTTTGATATTTAAAGAAAATTATTTTTATTTCTCCGCTATTTTAGACATGCTATTTACTTAAAAAAACGGTCAGTTATGAATTTTACACTTGAAATGAAACTAATTGAAACGAGATGTATTTGTTTTAAGCTAGCAGTTAACCTCTACGAAGTGCAGATACACCTTGAATACAAATTCGATAGTCAGGTTAGATTTTTGTTTTACTTTAAATAATATTGTATTTTAGTAAGATCCTGATAGAGTGAATTTAATATAAATGGCCGTATTATATCGTTATTAGACTACTTTAATTTTATTTAAATTTCAAGTATTAACAGGAGTTTCTTTTGAAAGTGTAGACAGTCTTGTAAGAAAATAATTCCAAACTTGCATTAGTGCTAGTATATAATTGGATTGAAAAAATCTACACAATTAAATAATTAGAGTAACACTGAAACCCTTACACTTATTATAAGGATAGTAATGTAGTTATGAAACTTAATGTTTGACAAACAATTTAACAATATTATGGTATAGTTGTAGGGAAAATATTATTACGTATTATTTCAGTAATTCCGCAACGAAACACTTCCTGAACTCCAATATATAATATTGTCAACATGTAAATGTAATATTAATATTTAATGTTTTCTAAAAACATATTTCTGAAATGTATTCACAATATTTCCTCGCTGTTTAAAAACACGTTTCAATCAACTCTTTTTTTTTATTGCAGCCTATAGCCACCCAATTTTCAAGGGCTTGAGGTGGGAATGGGGATGGTGGTAAGAATGTGGATGAATTAATGGTAATATACTAATAAGCGTATTTAAAAAGTTTAGCTTATTGTATTTAATTGTACTTACAAACAGCTGTTCTTGTAATTTTATTCTTCGTTGCTTTTATTTTATTTTTCAATTTAAATGCACAACAATTATTATTAATAAAACATTTCAGAGCAGATAAGAGCGTGCAACAACATGGCTTTCGTATACATAATAGAACAACAATTCACAATATACAATTTACACAATAGAAAGATGCCAATAAAACAAAAAAATACTATTTTTTTTGTTTCTCGCATCTGGTACACCGTGTTTGTACTAGAGAACTAAATAAAATTTGTGATTTATAGAGTTGCTAATCGAAGGATTGGTCCAATATTAAAAAAGTTACAATGTATACAGGCACAAAAAAAGCCTACGCCAGAGTAAAACCAATACCTTTGCCACTCTGCATCAAAGCTAAAATATAGCTTTTCTCTATATTAGTGTCAAAACTGCTTGAAGCGTTGTGTGCACAATTTATATACTATAATAATATTATTAGTAATGACTAAAGTGTTTTTACGGTGCGTTGACAATGGACAATGGAGTTATTATTACAATTATTTGAGGTTTATTTCAATTTTGGCACAAATAAAAGTACGACAAATTTAACGTATTATATTATGTTAATTTTTCAATAAATGCAAAAAAAATCGGACTAAAAGTTGGCAGTACTTGGTCAGGTATGTTGAAAGACATACCGTCCGATGCGCACTTATTAATTTGTACACATCGGGTTGTTTATGTTGAGCAACAAAAGCTAACAAACCGTCGTTAAGTACAATTCACTTGAATTGAGAGTCAATGTGGGTTTGAAGCTTTGCCACTCGATGCTATACTTACAACTACGGTAGTGTAGTACCAGAAAAGCGTCAAGTTAGTCAGTAGACATTGCATTGTTCTTATAATCATCGCCATACAGCTTCTTATCAGACCGCTATATCATCCAAATGGGTCAAATGGTATAACCTTTAAAAATTATATTGTTATCTTTTGTCTGTTTAGTTGTAACAGCTAACAAAATTCTATAACCTCGATATTAAATAAGTGTTAAAACGACTAGTTATCAAGGAGACATCATAAAAAAACTAAATAAATAACAATCCGTAGGTACTAGGTACGTACAAATCCGAATACACCGAAAATGTCTATTATAGAATAAATATTATACTATTTCGTCGAGTTATTTTTCATACATAGTCGTACAGTGTGTTTAGGACATAAAGTTTTACTGTAGTTGTTGTTACGAACCAACAGGTTTTGTGGCATTTCGGTGCCAAAAGTTTTTTTAAAAATATGAAACTTACAATATATTGTAATGGTTGTGAATTTGGTTATAACAACCACCACGTTGTACAACATTTCCGCTGCCTGTAATTGAAAAAACCAATATTAGTATTTTTTTTAATACGAATGTATACCGGGTGATTCGTTCAATGCCCTACGCTAGTTTAGTCCCAAAATAATTGCAATTATGTAGTTTTTCTATTTGAAAACATAATTGCTCTCGTCGTATACGATAATTAGCCTCAATTTTTAATTCTACATATCCTCTGATTATTGTCTGTGGTTTCGCTAGGTATTAGATAATACATATCCCCCTTACCATCCTGAATAATCCCCAGATTTTGGTGGTGTGTCACCGGTGAGCACTTCGCCGGTTCAGTGGCAGTCAGGGCCGATGTCTGCGACTGTATTGGAAAAAAAACATATTATTATATTGACATTTTCGTGTCTTAGCTCTGGTACATAACCGAAAAAAGTGTTAATAACGAAAAACTTGTCATGAAAAACTATATCCAGTGAATTTAAAAATTCAGTTAGAAAGTTTACGGTTTTGTTTTCATCAACAATAATTTCGATTGAGGTCGATAAGAGATAAGAGAGGTATAAATTTGTAAATTTATTTTAATTATCAAATATTTATAGAACTGTTACTATCGGATTGGCGATTATAATCATGCAGAGCATATGATCGAAACGAAATTTGTAATCTTAATTTAATTTAATGTAATTTGTAAATTTTAAACGTTTAATTTTTGATATTTTACAAAAAGTCCAAAAATAAATATATTTAATATGTATTTGTTTTATAAGTTACAATAAAACAAAAAAATTACATTTCAGCTAGTCATTTTTGAACCACAGTAACCAACATTTAAAAAATCCTAATTTATACCTACTTTACTACAGGCCAGAGTTCCTAACAAATAAATAATTAACGTAGTTATTTGTAAATACAGCACCTCGATTTAATACTTCCTTACTTTGCTGGTTTACACTGTGCTTGGTTTGGACTATAGTGGCTTGAAAATACTAACTACTGATTTGCATCAAAGCGTTAATTCGAAAGTGATTTTATCATTTTCAGATTTAAAAATTCCTGTAAACCTGTGACCATAGTTGCATTCCCGCCTCCTCCATCATAATGTATTTTTAAACGAACTTACTTTTAATATTGTTTACAATACTTTAATATACCAAGAGGACTGTTTATAGGGTTCGGTTTTGTTTTGTTACGGGAAATTCTATTTTGGAAAAAATTGAATTGTAACAACATGATGGAAAATAGCCAAATAACTTATAATTTTATAACACTACACAATACCATAAATAAAATGTTTTGTAATAGGAAAACTATAACCTGTATAATATATCATAATTATAAAAAATATAAAATTTCGAAAAAGCTTTCATAATATCTTTCTAATAAAATGTTAAATATAAATTGTGATTTTTTATTTATAAAAAAAAATTGTAATATTTTAAGAAAATAATTTTTATAAAAAAAAATAGTAAAACAGTATAAGTTTAAACACAAAAAAATACATATCAAAGTGTAACGGGGACACTTGACACCGAAAGCAAAAGCAAAACTAAATAACACATGTTATTAATCGTTTAATTTTTTTTATTTTACAAAAAGGTTAAAGAATACATATATTTAATATTTATTTGTTTTATAAGTTCAATAAAACAAAAAAAATACATATCAGCTGTACATTGTTGAACCACAGTAACCAACATTTAAAAAATCCTACTTTATAGCTACTTTACTACAGGCCAGAGTTCCTTACAAATAAATAGGCCTAAAATGTTTGTATTCTGTTTTATCCCCCTTTTTATGAACAGGAAACAATGTTTTCTAATTTTATTGCACAAAACTACATATTACCCTATATTTTGTCTGAGAAAGTTAATTTTTTAAACAGGATATAATCCAAAAGAAAGTACACATTTTTCTTTAAAATTCAGTGTAATAGTTGGTTATTATTTATTTGGAAACAATACTTGATTACCTATAAAAATTGTGTGTAATTTTTGTGATTTTTGTCGTTTATCACTTATTTTAACATATTCCGTGTCGTCTGAATTTTGGACTTACCCTTATAACTCGACGCCGATTTTTGCCCAAACCCAAATTCTGAACAGGCTGTTTCTATGGTATGGTTAATTATGCCTTCCAATAATAATTCTGTATCCATGTGCTCTAGACTTGATTCTAAAACGGAATTCATGTCAAACAAATATTCCGGCCAACAAAATTGATTGAAGAACGCACGCAAGCGTTGCAATAATTCCGACATATCTTTCTCGACATCCAGAGTGACATTTCCGACGACAAAGACTGTTCTATAACTTTCTATAATGTTAAAAACTTCCTTTTCGTATTTCATTTCCGGGGTTAATTCGTAAAAGAACGATAGTGCATCCCTCATGAGTGATAGCAACGGTTGACTTTTCACGACAAAATCGTCTATCTTTTGCTTAATATACTGATTCCATAATAGTACGACATGATCAAAACACGCCTTCAGCACCCTGGTATACTTACAGCTCAAGAATAGATGGGCCATTTGAATTTTTATATCGACGTTTTTATTGGTAACTGTATTATTACTTTTGGTTGTCGGCTCGAGCAATTCGAACACCGATTTCTTACCGTGTCGGTGAATTTTAATTTCGAAATTTAACTTGATCCATCCCGGGTTTTCCAGAAGACGGTTCATCCGCTTTACTCGTCTTACCGTCTCCGAATCGTTGGTTCTCATACGAGTAGTGTTTGATATCGGTTCGAAACAAAAGCCGGAGTCGTTATCGTACGTTTCTAGAAACTTGTTTTTTATATCACCCACCCAACTCATTACCCTTGTCGTGAAATAGTCCATTTCCTTAGATCTATAGGTCAAAATATCACGAACACGTTGCTTGGCATAAGGAATGTCAGACCCTCTGTCTTCAGACGGGATCGGATAGCAAAAACCGTTGTAGAACGACCAAAGACGGTGTAGAATATCGGAAATGTCTTCGTCGATAGCCTTTAACTCGAGATCTATGGTTTTCTTGCTTATGATAAAACTATTTTCGTCGTGAATTTTCGTTTCGGAATAGGCCAAAAGGTCTTGGAAAATGTCGGATACGTCTTTGTTCAACTCGGTGGTTGGGTGTAACTGGTAAAAAAACGAGAGGGCACCGTGCGTACGCACCGCTATTTGATCGCACTCTTTGATTGTACCCACCACCCTATTTAAACAAGTATTTGATTCTGAAAGGTGAAAATCTTTTCTCCGACACTGGACACCCAGCTCGGCTACAAGGCTGTAACAATATCTCACCACTAAAGTATACTTACAGTTCAAAAACTGATGAGCCAGTCGTGTTTTGTACCCTGCGTTTTCATTGGTTACAGCCTGTCCCTTGAGGATAGCTGCAGTTAAATCGTTCACGTAGAAATGCTCTTCAGTTTCCATCCATCGTTCCACGACCTGCAAATAGTTGTCATTCGATTCTGGCATTCCTTCCCAAATGGGATACTTAAAGAGCTCGTTCATCGTGTCCACGCGGTTTGCACATAGTAATGGAACGCTGAAGTAAAGTGACAACGAAAAGAGAATAACAGTTTGGCCCATAGTTTTGATTAAGTACACTCGACAAGTGTGGAATTCATATAAAACGATCACCGAAATTGTGGTTTTGTTGAATATTAAAAAACCTGAAACTACAATGACGCTTTTTGTGCAGTGTTTATCTTAAAAAAACATAATAACATGTTTTTTTAGTGTTTGTAGTCTGTACCTATGTTTCTAATATACAAATACACGTTTGTAGTCAATTTAATAAAAAAGTTTGTAAAATCATTGTGGAACAATCTGATATATATTATTATAATAAGGTTATAACTACGTCATATTCTATATATTTACATTACAGAATATCTTTGCACTACAAAATAAAACATAAGAAATATTTGTGTTTTTTTACGAGCTTACTTCACAAAGGAAACAAACATACCATCGTAAGCTACGATGTACAATAATCATTTAAGCTACAAAAAATATTGTTTAAAATGAATAATATTTTGATACTTTGATGCGGCTGTGTTTATTTTATATAGTTAAAAAAAATTAGCTTAAAATATTTGCTATTGACCTCTATTATTTTTACAAGTTCAAATTCAGTTTAGCTAATAATAGTTATTAGAAATAATATATAATTTGGCTTGGTTGGTAACTTTTCAATCCCAGCTGTGTTACACCTATATGTTAATAAGTAAAGCAAAGGAATTTCCTAAATGAATCTAAATGAGACGCAAGATAAATTAGGCATTAGCGACCACTTGTCAAAAGCATTGTGAACTCCCACCACGAAGAAACCGAAAAAGTTATTCAATTTGTCTATACAAATAAAATTTCAAATCGAATTTAACTCACACCCATCCCGTTTTTGGTTTACTCTTTATTGTCTCGTATTTTATACTTTTGTGTTCGTAATAACTATCATTAGCTAAACTGAATTTAACATTAACAAAACTAAACAAAAACACATTTTTTGTAAAAGTTTTTTATTATGAAAATATGTTGGCTTAAAATAACTATAACGTACTATTTTATATATGCATAAACGCCTAAGTAATAAAGCGTGTACAAGAACATTAAACGATTTTTTAGCAAATACAAAGATAGATCCACTATTCTCAGAAGAGTAGATTATCGTCTTGATACCAATCATAAGTGTTATAAAATAAAATAAAACAATAACAAATATTGTTTCAATATATTTTTATTGAGTTAAATGACAGTGAATAATTAAGAATTAAACAGCACATTATAATTATTATTATATTGTTTTACACTATAATAGAGATTAAATAATTTGTTATTCTTCATTCAATTAATTCATTTTGATTATCAATTTAGCTTTTTTTTTTTAATAGAACCTTATCGAAAACGTGTTACGCATACCCATTTTCAAAACTAGGGTTTGGAAGATCACCAATGCACATAGCTATTCTAAAGTTATAGAAATATAAATGATATTGGTTATCATCTGAAAATCACCAACATGAAATGTACAGATTACTAAACAAAATATAAAATAAATATTAAAACGTTGTATTGTTTTAAAACTTGGCCAAAGCAGCTAAGTATAAAATGATAATTGGTAGAAATCTTTAAACGAGAAATCTACAATTATACTCGGCAATTTTTTATATGATAAAATATTAGCTCCACAGATAATTGTGATGGTACAGGTATTTTTTTATTTTTAAGTGTCACTGGATTCGTGTGATTAAAGCGAGTAAGTTATAACGCACTTGTGTGCATTTTTGTAATTAGTATTTTGTAATGAAATTTTTTATTAACTTAATTTTGAGACTATTATGGGTATCGTCGAATCTAGTGTTTAAAGATAAATATAAAAGTATATTCGATAAAATATGTAGCAAATAAAAACGTAAACTATGTGTGGGGTATAAATGAAGTACTTAATTTCTATCCACAAAGTAAACAAAATTAATAAAACTATGCTTTTGTTACAAGCACAGACACTATAAACCTAACCTAACTACCGACTACGCATTTAAAAATAAAGTTTGGCCACCGTTTCAGGCTGTGTGATATAATAATAATATACACAGACGAATTACCTGTGTAAATAATAAAGCTAAATATTTGTAAATATTATGTAATCAGAATATTATGGCCGCTATAACTAAATGCAAACATTTGAAAATCTATGCTAATACAGAGTGATCATTTTATCGTGAACCACTCAATATCTCTTGGGGTTTAATAAGAAATGTATTTTTTTTTAGTCATATGTTTATACAATGTGATATGATTTTTCAAATTTTGGGTTTGTTGTTCCCCCTCTATACATTTAGATTGTCTGATAGCAACTTTTAGAACTTAAATGGTAACGCACACATTTCATCACCTTTTTAAATTATGAATAATGTACTAAACATTGATAGCCAATTTTGGATAACCATTTTTAGTCATACAAGTTTAAAAGTTAGGATGGGAAGGGGGAAGTGAATTTTATGGTTATTAAAAATCATATTTACTATTCTTGACTCCGTAAGTTTCCATAACTTTTTCGAGTTCAATTACAGTACGCAAATATCTTGGTACATAGTATTTAATCATTTCGTCAAGATTAATATAGTTTCTGTCTTCCCCATTTGGAATCATTTGCTTAAATTCCGTATACATCACCTAAACATATATTGTATACAAAACTTATAGAAAAAAATATAAATCAAACTTAAGCAGTAACATTTATTAATTTAATAACGTTTTGATCCTATGTTTTTAATTTAATTAAGCTATATTTAATTTAATTTCATTAATAATAAAAAATTACTGTTATGATTCATTCGAAATATGGTTCAAACATTATGTGAATTTTAAGCAGCTAAGTACATTTTTCATTATCAGTTGTAATTAGTAGTATAACCCGTTCAGCTTGTCTAGATCACGCGTAACGTCACACATGGCAATAAATCAGGGGCTCAAAAACACAGTATTGGATATTACTTATTAGCTTAGTAAAATTCTTACATACTTTTTGATTTTATCAATATATAAATCTTGCATGAAAAACAAGAATATGTATTAGTTTATCTTATTAGTGTTTGTGTATACATTTTATTCTTTATTTACTTGAAATAAATGAAAAACGACACTTTGAAACTGATGTTTTACCACCTTCACTAGAATTTTAATTTAAATGCCCGGTTAAGTTTAGTATAAACTTAAAAACTAAATGACATATAAGAAGGTAATCATATAAGAATGCCTAACAACATCTCGATTTTAAATTTAGCATGCAAAGTCTTAACAGTACTTAACGTTCGTTTTTAATCAATAGAGCATATTTTAAACCAAAGAATATTCTACCCGTTTATTCGAATACTGCTCTAGTAATAACTGTTGTTTGCACACAATTAAATTATCAGAAATAAGATAATAATTATATCTTTACCCGTTTAGACCATCTTGGTATGAGGCCTTTGGACGCAGCATTCTCAAATTGCTCATAAGACATTCTGAACTCAAATTCACCTAGAAACCATAACATATTTTTTAAAAAACATGATCATAAAACAAAATAATAACTACCCATAAGAAGTATAATGTTACATAATAAAATATTTAAAATATTTAATTATTTTATAGTAAAACCTTTAGAGTTTATGAGTACAATATATTATTATATCCATTGTAATGCATACAGTTATATCATTTACATAATTCACATTTTCCTTCATTAGATTCATTACTTTAATAATTTACATATTATTTACTTTTAAAGTTATAAACTATTAAGTACCAAACAAATTGCATTACTATTACCTGCACCAATTTCATGTCGTATTCCGTGATCTATAATAACTTCATAGAGATTCATAATATCAGGATAATAATACATAACTAAGTCATTGAAGACAATATATTCACTGTCTTCAGGTTTTATCCTCTTCCATAGATTCTCTATTTCCTTAAAATAGAGTAATGCAATAAATGATTCAAAATATTTTTTTATGCATTTAATAGTTAATAATTTATGTTTTCGAGCAACACGAGAATTTGATCTTTGTATATGATCATGGCCAAGGTAAAATCGATCGTAAATACTGGCAACAATAAAATCTTGCGCACATCAAGTTCAGCCAGCCACATAAACTTTGAAAATTTCAGTATAGGCTCAATTGATGGTGAGAAAAATAAAAATGAAAGCCAATTACAACCAAATTTAAATCAGTTTATCTAGACAATTTAGTAAACGTAGCAGTACATTTTTTGAGGAAAAGTTCAAATCCGCATCTTTAATGTCAAACTAGCACAGAATGCTAAGTTGTTGAATTTAATTTTTATTATTTGAGGAATTAAATACAAATTGTTCGAAGAATTTTGCGCTATAAGGCTTCGAACTTGTAGGTTTTTCTGAATATTTTGACTGGTCGATCCTAAATTTTGATAGTTTTTGGCGTTAAAATAATATTATAATAATTAAATAAAACAGGAAGGTGTCGAATATTATTTACTAATATTTAAAAAAAAAATACTTATTTTTAATAATAATAATTTATAAATATGCACAAGTTGTTAAAAGCGTTATAATTACCTGTGGAGTTATAGAATTTACCATTGGAAAATAATATGTTAAACAGAAGATAATGTACATTTTTATGTTCATCATTTTCCCTATGAGTAAAGGTTATTATTCTGATATAAGACTTTTAATTAAATCAATCACAAAAATGGTCTTAATGCTCGATAAAAGTCAGTTTTATAATAACTTGAATCAGAACCATACTTATTTTAACATTAATTTTTGTCAAATTAATTAACACTACAGTAGCAGTACAAATACAGACAAATGCTTTCCCTTTAAGAGCTAAATATAGGTACCTTAAAAATGTGGTTATTTAAATTTGCAGACAACTAATTTAGAGGTCCCTATTACACGTGTCAGTCATATATATACGTCTATATATACAAGTGTACTTGCAACTGCACGTGTGTATACAGGGTGATCAATTTATCGTTAACCAATCAATCGGGTTTAATAAGAAATTTACAATGTGATCTCACCTTATTAAATTTTCTTTTGTTTTTACCCCCTCCCCCCCCCTAACTTAGTTTTTTTGATAGCAACTTTTAAATCTTAAATGGTAACGCATACATTTCATTAACTTTTAAATTGAGAATAATGTACTGAAAATGTTGACCGGTCGATAACCAGTTTTGGATACCTATTTTTAAAGTTATAAGAGTTTAAATGTTAGGATGGGAGGGGAACTGGGAAGTGTGGTTGGGACGTGCGCACAAATAAAAATAAAACTACACTCAACCTTTCCTCTTGCCCAAAACTTATATACAAATATAATTCTTTTCAATACATAATTTTATCTTTAACACCGTATTTTAACGAAAAACAGATAAACGGCTACATTTAACTTACAAAAAAAAAAACCAAAAAGTTTCCTCCCCGGCGGGGAATCGAACCCCGGTCTCCCGCGTGACAGGCGGGGATACTTACCACTATACTACCGAGGACTTGTTTAATGGGTACAACATAAAGTAATTATAAATCGAATACGCATTAACCACAGTACTTATTATTGTTACTTGAGTACCTGTTTCCTATTAAATAAAAAATTCTATTAGAAAAAAAATTAAATTGTATCACTTATCAGAATTGTTTTGAGTTTTTATTTACTGTTGTTATTGACTGTTTTCATTATATTGTTAATTATTATGATACATCGGTAACAACCGCAACAAATTATTACAGACCAACCCTATACCATAGTTATGGCTTGTAAAAGTAAAAGTGGTGAGCAGTGGCGTACTTATGATTTTGTTCTAGGGGCGTGGGATAGATGAATTTTTGAGTAAACGTAAAGTGGGTGTCGACCCCTTATTCAAGTTCACATTTTTTTTAATATACTTCTGTACACAGTTAAATATTTTATAATATAAAATACATTAAACATTTGAAACAAATTAACTTTATTAGAGGGGTCATAATTTATTTATAAAATTAAATCTATTTTTCTAGGTTTTTTGGCTAGCTCATCTATATTTTTATGAACTGCCAGCATAGCTAATCCATTCAATCTATCCTGTTTTAAAAGAAATAATAGTTAATTATTATTAAAATGTATTGACAATTATTTAATCACAATGCATAAAGCATTTTTTGTTTTTACTTCATGGTGTTAATAAAATAAAATTGTATTATTTTGGTATCAGTTTTTTCACTCTACACGTGGGTAGTATGGGCACAGAATATATAAAATTATGGTATGGGTACACATGGTTCCTGGTTATAGGTAGTCAGTGGTTAACACTTATCATCACAATTAAATATTTTAAAAAAACTGGTTTTCCGAGTGGCCTATTGCGTATGATAGGTACAATGTGAAAACTAAGATAAACTTAGTAGGTTAAAGGTATTATGTTTTTATTTTACTTGTATCATAAATAATAAAAATACATAATAAAAAGGCTCTGAGGGGGATCTATCCCCATCATCCCCCCCTCCATAACTACGCCACTGGTGGTGAGACCTAACCGGTTTGGAAGTGATGCGGTTGACTTTTCTTCTTTTGTCCAATTATGCCCATTTCATAAAATATCTTTTTTAGGTTTTTAAGTTTCAGTAATAGCTATGTACTGAGTTATATTGTTTTGGTTTAAACTATGCTAGTTATTATTATCCTAGTTATTTGCTTTTTTTTTGTTATAGCTTCGTTGCATAGTATTAAGTTAAGGTGTAATATTAATAACTACAATATTTTAGACTATATCATTCTCACTAAAATCGATATAATAGTTTTTTAGATTTTAAATAAATTTAATACACAACATAATAGTTAGCCAGTAGTTAGCTAATAACCTAACCTAATCGTATTCTCTAAAAATAATGATGAATCTGTTAAGCTTTATTTTGAAAAATATATTGTAAAACTGTTCATTTTTACTGGATGTTTACAACGTTTAAGATAAGATGAAAAACTAATTAACGCAGTTAGAAACCTCATCATTTAAGTGTTTAATTAACATTATGTAGTGAAATGAAAAATAGGGTTTACTGGACATCTACTAAGGCACAATCAGTTCATTGCCATCATCACGGAAGAGAATATAAATAATAAAAGAAATCTTTCATCGGATGGGTTTTATCTCTTATCAACAGCTCAAAAAGACAGCAAGTGACAGACATGAATGAATACAACGACAAGACCTTTAGAAACTGATGATGATGTTAAATTCAGGATTTTTAGGAAGAATACTTAATTTTGATCATCAAATATTATACCTCTAATGTGGGATACGGGTCAATTATTATCCAGTTTGCCAATATTTCAACTTAACGATATATAGGAGCCAAACAATATTTTTGAATTTAGTTTATTATTGTTATTTATTTATTGAGTTTATGTTAGCTACCACAATTATACATGATAAACCTATTATATTTTAATTTGTTTTTTGTTTTATCGTTTTTAAAAAGTTCTTTTATTTAAACTGTCATTTTCTTTATAAGCTTTATTATTGTATGCAGCGTAGCTAAAAATGATTGGTTGGAGATCAGCAGTAGCACGAATCCCGGCTTTGAATTGGTCTAAAGTCATTGTACCGTTAGCTGTAATTTGAAAATAAAAATGTCATTAATTTTTACAACATTGATATTAGGATTAATCTTAAGATTGTATTAAAAAAAATCCATGTTTTTAATTTTTGTAACGTATCAGTTTTAGTACTTTATTTGTTTACCTTTCCTATCTGTAAGGGGTAAAAGGGATGTAGTTTTGAGGAAAAACAAATTAATAAATGACAGCGTTTAGTCCGATTAATCGGAGGTGGACCTGGATGTGTTTTGTGAACGCTTCTTTGTTCATTATCGATATGGCTCCCAAAATGCTGGCTTCATTTAAATGATCAAGGACAAGAAATATTTGTTGTGCCAATGGTAGTGATGGAGTAGAGTATTTGTTTTTTGACTTTAGTTAATTTCTCTCCCACTGCGTTGTCACGTTTATGTTGTTCATCGGTATGAACTCGACTTTGGGATTATTCTGTTCGATCTTTGAACTCCTAACTTAACTTGTGATGCTGTGTCGAATCATAATGTACTCAGTTGACTGCTTTTTTCTTTCTGTTTGCACGTGAAGTATTCGCCTAGGCTGTTTAAGAATTCTTTAGAGTTTATGTCACGGATGTTTCCATAAAATTTCGGAATAGGAATATCAATATTGTCATTGATAATGTTTCGGTTTGTATTTACTGTGGATACTTCATTGCTTATTGACGATATTACTTCTAATTTTTAACTGGCAATGGAAGACTAAATTATTGCTTTTAATGTTGGAAGACTATACTGCTGTTGTTGAATAACTTTTATTCTATCTTTTTGTTGGTTTGTTCTTCATAATTTGTATGTATGGTTGTTAATTTCCTTTCGATGTTGGCTTTAGTCGTTTTCTCGAAACTGATTTGTTGTTGGGCTTCTTTTTCGATTGTCTGGACCTTTTGTGTGACACGGTATAATTTTACTGTTTCGTGTGTGTACTCAATGTGTTGGTACTGATGCGTTTCAAAAGTCGAAGACAAGATTTAATAAAATTATGTATAAATAACGCAGGTTATTTGCCTTATCAGTAATTATACAAATTTAAGTGTAGTTAAAAATTCATATAGAATTAATTTAAATTAGTTTAAATATGAATATACAACATTTTAACATATTTACCTCCGTAAAACAGTACCATTATATCAGCTCTGTGTTCTAAATACATTTTGTCAATGCTTAATAAATAAGCCTTCAATAACGGTTGGGTAATTAAGATATCCTGATGTTGTGTTATATCTTGATACACAGCTTCTAAATCCTAAAATAATATGACGAATAAAGATATTAGATATAAGATACATAAATACAAAAGTGATACATTGAAACTGAGTGATAATCAAATTATATTAACTATGAGTACTGCCCTGCTAAACAAAAGTGCCATGACCTAATTTTTTTTTTTGTAAAAACTTATTAAACCAGTTAATTAAACCATTTTAATCAGATTATTACAATTTTTTTCGATTTCTGGCACTTGCTTAGCATGGTAGAATACCTGTGTTATAAACAAAGCATACAAACATTTTATTTACACTTAACTTAAAATTATTATATTTACAATCATTTCATGAGTAGAATGTGTATTCTCTAGTTACAGTAAGATAAATTCTGTAGCTAAAATTAATTATTTTTTAATTTTTCTAATTTTCTTACTTAAGTGTACATTACCTAGTAATGATTGACGATGGTATACATATTTATGATATCAAAGAAGTATCCCCCAGTGTATTGTAGTAACAAATTAAAAAACACGTTTTATAAGGTTAGGTTAAAATAAAAGTCAAGTAAGACGTAAGTATAAAAGTTTGATTGTGGTCAATAGAAATAACTGTAAGTGTGCAGGTCTTATATTTATTTATACATATTATGTATTAAATTTCAAATTTCTACTTAAGCCAACAAAGTTTTGGCTTCGATTCCTTGATTTTACAATGTTTGTTTTTTATTGGTTCTGTAAACACGGTAACTTTTTTCTTTTGGACTGATTTATTTGAGTACCTCATCTATATATCCGAAATTTTATGCGATTGGTACTTTGGTGGAGCAAGAGTAGAAAAATTTAACTCCTTCAGCTCAAAATAAAAATTTAACAAATTTGACGGTTTTTTAACTTTCAATTTGTTATGATATCTTGGAGAAAAACGGTCGGGTCAAGTCTAAATTTCAATAACTCTTCACCCCCTTGCTTTGCGGGTTGCAAGGCTTGACATTATAAAAATTGTTTATTTATTAGGCTCAATTTTAAGACTTATAGGCTTAAAATTAGCAGGATAAAAGGCGGAGTGTAGAATTATTTTTATCACCACACTTCCCCTCCCGTCCTAACTTTTAAACTCTTATTTAAGAATAGTTGTTCAAAACTGGTTATCAACCAGTCAAAATGTTAGGTAAAATATTCTTAATTTAAAAAGTTAATAACATATGTACGTTACTATTTTAGTTTAACTCTAAAAAACACATGTTTTATCTATTTGGTACCTTGGGGAAAAATGGTCGGATCAAATTTAAATTTATAAAGAATTTTTTTAGTTTTTTTTTTGTGTTTGTGTGAGAACTCGTTATACTAGTAATAATCATAAATTGGTAGTGTTGTCGAATCAGCTATACTTTTTTTGGATTTGTTTACACAGATGTGTAATGTATTTTTTCCAACTACTATACCATTCGATTATCGATAAAAGACAATATATTAAACTTCTTATAAATGCCGTGTAAAATATATAGAAAACGATCATGTGTACCTTTAATGTTAAGTTATACACGGTTTTTTTTAAATATATTATATTCCGTATCGACTGTGTATAACCAAGAAAACTTATAACACAAAATTACATTTTTTTACCCACTTAGCAAATAAATGCATATTCAAAAAGGTAGTACAGTAAAGTCAGGGCATAGTGGGGACGGCGTGGTTACAAGTTTACAGGAGTTCTTATAATTAATTCATGATATTTACATGATATCGGTGTTTAAAAAAATTCTAACATAATATTATTTTTTAACCAATTTTTTTAAATAATTTAGGTATAAGTAGTAATTTTACGAAGGGAGGGTAAATTATGAGACTTGGCTAGTATAATCTTGTCATCAGCAAAACAAAGAAATTCCCAAAGACCATCTAATTTAGATAAATTATAAATAAGAATATAAACTCCCGATTCTGTCGAACTTCATATTATACGCCGTTAATACATATTTGTTTAAACGAAATTTCAAAAATCTTTGTTAGATAAATATAGGTTCCGATTGAGGGAACACTGATGGAAAATCTGTAGTTCATATGACTTAAATCTATAGATAACCGATAGCAAATAAATATAAACGACAAAAAAATGATGGAAATCTATAACGTAGTTTTCTAAAATTTTAACTAGTTTAGTGCAAAGCGCTAATGATTATTTTTCTTATCCCAAATAATTTATAGCGTTATCATTGTAAAGTTAATTTTTATCATGCATATTTATTTACAATCAATAACATTTTAATCTTATAAAAATTAAAAAACTACGTTTTATGTTCAGCTTTAATTTTTGTAAACTAATCCATTTAAAGACAAAACAGAAAAAAATTATAATTACCAGATCACTTATATCATCTGTTAATTCTACATTTACATTGAGCAGTTCTCCGTCAGGTTTTACTATCCTTGAACGCTTAGGACCAGATGTTGATAATTGGATAAAGCATACTAAATATAGCAAACAATTTAACTTCAAGTACATTTTTACTGTGTAAAGTATCTCAAAAAACTCAATATAATGCAAATGATTCTTTTGTCTTTCAACAGTACTCTATGATAAATGTTCGATGAGCGGTGTTTAAATAACGAAACAAAAATCTTGTTCACAACGTAAGTCATTATATTATCACTTTTAACATGATGAAAAAAAATGTGATTTATAGTAGTATTTTCAAACTAATAAAAAACATTTATTGCAAAATTGTCCGTGATCAAACGAGGCACTTGAAAATATACTATACTGGGTGTTCAAAAAGTTTTAGGATCCCGTCCCGAGCACTAGCACGTCTCCAATATATATACAAGAAACTTTCGAATTTATTTTACTTCAACTAGCCAAGTGTCCTCCGGTAACCGAATACAACGGCCGATATAAACCGATATGCTATTTGAGTCGAACACAAAAAAAGTTGACAATATATGCCTGTGCACGACGCTTGAAAAAACAAGCAAGTACTTTGTAAATATTGTATATATATATACTGTATGTCAGGACTCGTGCCACAATGTTAATTTCCTATTGTAAAAGTAAAATAAAAAATAAAAAATGTAAATACGAAGCTTTGCAAATCTTACAATTCGATTGATTTTTTCTACCGAATTTTCCGATTATGTGCCTACACTATCATTAAAACAAATTATAGAAAAACATATTCCTCGTATTCCTTTGGGAATCCCGTGTCCTCCAAAACCACTTCCAATTGCTGATCCCTTCAGTAAAAATGCAAATGAAATTCAAGCAGCTAGGCTGATTGTCATTCGACTTAAAAAAATGAAAAAACACAAATTAAGGAAGTTACGTAAACGTATGAGAGAGTGAGAACGGATAAGGCTTTTCGAGCTGAACTTTTAACACAGGTTAAAGAAGCAGAAAAGTTTAGCCCCGTTGAATGTGTACAAGAAAAGCTAAATGCTATCAACATGACGATATTTCCAAAATAGATGGAGGGGTAAACGTTTGCCTAAATTTGTCATTAAGGATTTAATCGCTAAAGCTCAAGCTAAAAAGCAGGCTAAATTAAGATATAAAAAAAAAAACCGACATGATTTTTAAAAGTTTATAAATATTAGTTCTTTTGATATTATAATAAATGTATTAAGGACATCTTTAATATTGTGTGTTATTTTTTTAAGTTATATAACAAATAAATATACAGCTTGAGATGCCCCTGTGGCAGTAGTTACACAATTGAATAAATTAAATGTCCTTATGACAATAAATACACTAAAATGCCCTTATGGGAATAATTAAATAATTAACACTAAAATTTAAACCGAGACAATCACACAAATTAATAAAATACCTTTGAATATGCTTTGTATGCATGTTATCATAATATATTAACAGACTTATGGTAATAAAATGTTTGACAAAAAATGTCTTACCTTTGGCCACTACCCCGGTATTCGAAGACAAGCGATACAAACCTAACTAACCAGCTATGAATCGGTTAACTGGCTATAAAGTTATCGTCCAGATAACATATATACATTTTTTTTAAACAAACAAAATTGTCACCGTAAAAAAAATACAACTTTTTTTGCAACTAACCGAAGCCAAAGCAAAAAAAAATCGTCAAAGTTACAATGTATTGTACACAATTATTAACGAGTGTGAATTTAGTCATAAACGAGCCAGCAATATTTGATAACAGAAGGTGTCATGGCGTTGGTGTATGTTGTGTTGCCGATACTCTAATTATTCTAAGGGGCCGTCCATATATCCCCATACACCGACGATTATTATTATACGAAATCGACTTAATTAATTAAAATATATACTAATTATCGACAAAACCATAAGAGTATATTATTATGTACTTTAACTCAGTGGCGTACATTCAATTTTGCTCTGAGGGAGGGAGGGGGGTTGCCAAAAAATAATACTACCTAACGAGAGATGTTTCAAAATCATAAACAACCTTTATCTCACCAAAAAATAATTATCAATTAATTGATTAGTTAGAATATTTTCCGAAAAAAAAACTCGATAGTTCGATTTCAAGAAATAGCGAAATTTCTGGACTAATAGTTCCGAAGATATTTTAATTCTGCTAAGGTGGCCGCGACCCCCCCCCCCACCTTTCCCTAATTTATAAATACAAAATTACATTTTATATTTTTATCTTTGATAAAATTGTAAACTCCAAATTAAATACTTTCAAAAAATAATTTTAATTTTTACTTAAACATTTTGTGTTTATTTTAACTATTTTAAACAGGGAGTAAAAACGTTTTTGAAAACGGTTTGAAAAAATGTTTCTTTACATGAATGAAATTTCAGACATTTTTTACACGTTTTTACTCCCTGATTTTAAATATAATTTTGCATTTGGAATAACTATTTTGGTAACTTTTTTCCCATCTTTAATTATATATTAATTATTAAAAATTAATTATCACAATAGTTATTATTATGTTATTTTATATGTGTACATCTTCTTAAACAGTTAAATACTTCAATACCGCCGCCCGTGGTAATCGATGCTTCGATACCACCACCATGATAGTCAGGCATTTAATTATACCTATAGTGTATAGCTGGTAGTTTTCTATTTTTCTACTTATTAAATAAAAAATTTAATATTTACAATACTACATCGAAACCACTGTCCACAGGCTGCCACGATAAATTTAAATTTTGTGTATCATAATTTTATTATTATTGAAATCGTCTAAAAATGGGCGTTATTAAGAAATTAGTATGTAATATTGAAAAATGTGGGTTCGTGTGTTGGCAGAGATATGATAATATAATTTATCTATGGATTAAACATTATTTGACAAATAAATATCAGCATAAATAAAGCTAAAAATATAATAACGACTACGTTAATTATTTATTTGTTAGGAACTCTGGCCTGTAGTAAAGTAGGTATAAATTAGGATTTTTTAAATGTTGGTTACTGTGGTTCATCAACAATGACCAGCTGAAATGTAATTTTTTGTTTTATTGTAACTTATAAAACAAATACATATTAAATATATTTATTTTTGGACTTTTTGTAAAGTGTCAAAAATTAAACGTTTAAAATTTACAAATTACATTAAATTACCAATTAGATAAGATAAGATAAGAATTAGATTAAGATATCAATTACCATACTCCATCAAGCTCAAAGGATTGTTTCTCTTTTTGGATAGATTAAAATTTTACGACCTACCGAACTAGTCGTTTTAACACTTATTTAATATCGAGGTTATAGAATTTTGTTAGCTGTTACAACTAAACAGACAAAAGATAACAATATAATTTTTTAAAGGTTATACCATTTGACCCATTTGGATGATATCGCGGTCTGATAAGAAGCTGTATGGCGATGATTATAAGAACAATGCAATGTCTACTGACTAACTTGACGCTTTTCTGGTACTACACTACCGTAGTTGTAAGTATAGCATCGAGTGGCAAAGCTTCAAACCCACATTGACTCGCAATTCAAGTAAATTGTACTTAACGTCGGTTTGTTAGTTTTTTTTTCGTACCCACAACGGTTGTATGTTTTTCAACATAAACGACCCGATGTGTACAACGCTTGTTTTTATAGGCGAAAACATAAATCAAGAAAATTAATAAGCGCACTTTGGGCGGTATGTCTTTCAACATACCTGACCAAGTACTGCCAGATTTTTTAGCGATTTAATTTTGTATTTATAATTCATTATTAATAAATAAAAAGATTTCGACGATGTCTGAATACAACAGCGGATATAATTATAAGATTTAATAAAAACTCCAGGATTTAATGGTATTTAATTCTGTAAACATATTTTGGTCCTATCGACCTTTTTTCCAGGTTTTTGTGGAAGTCAATAACTGTTTTATTTACTTAAACTGAGTACAATCTGTCCAAAAAACAGACCGGTTTTTTAGCATGCGATTTTAGATAGTATTACTATATTTATGTAGCTTTTTTCCTACCTACAGTATCCTCAGGGTCCTCAGGAACTATGCAATTATAGACCACGTTTTTCTCCAAGGACATTTTTCTGGTATTTTTTAGTCAAATTCTTTGTGAAAACGCTTAGTTTATACTCGTGAATAATTAAAATAATATTGTTTTAAACAAAAACACGCCGTCAAGTATTAATTAAAAATATAGTCTGTGTCGTTGTTGATAATGAATGGTAAACAAATTTATTATTATAGACTATAGTATTAATAAAACTTTATATCAAACAACAATTATTACCTAGCAACGCGACCATAGCAATTTAACTATATTCTATTTCGATTCCGCGGTGACGTTTTACAATATGTCTGGGATCGGTTTAATTTCATTCAAAATCATACTTGAACATACAAAAACTTGGACATTTAGATTTTAGATTATATACTAGTTTGTCAAATATAAAAATTCGTATTAACATTGCTATCCTTATAATAAGTGTACGGATTTCAGTGATTCTTTAATTATTATTTAATTGTGCGGATTTGTTCAATCCAATTATATACTACCACTTATGCGAGTTTAAAATTATTTTCCTACAAGACTGTCTACACTTTTAAAGGATCTTATTTTAAACTACAAAAAAATATAAAGTAAAACAAAAATCTGACCTGCCAATCAAATCAATCCAAGTTGTGTCTGCACTTCGTAGAGGTTAACTGCTAGCTTAAAAAATACATCTCTTTTTAATTAGTTTATTTCAAGAGTTTGATTTATCACTTTGACCGTGTTTTTAAGCAAATAGCATGTCTAAAATATCGGAGAAATAAAAATTATAATTTTCTTGAAATATCAAACTATATATGACAAATTTACAAGTAATTTATATGTTTCAAAAAGCCAACTAAATAAACAATCTGCTTTTATAACGAATATTTACTAAGGTAACAAATATATATTAAGAAAAACCATAGCAACAAGAAGCATAGCATAACAAAAAAAAAACAAATCTGAACTCAAAACCTATAATAATAGCTTATATGATTATAAGCGGTTTTATAGGCGTTATTCCTTTGATCCTTCAAAGAAATTCATTTAATTTGCATGCGTCTCACTATTTTTAACTGTAAACTATTATTAATAATTGTAATTTATATAATTTAATTGTTATCTTTTTTATTTACTAACATGTATGTATTTTCTTGTAAATTGCCGTCAGGCGTAAAATAAATAAATTTAAAAAAAATTTTTTTAAAAAATTCGTGTTATTTGGATTTTGATGTTAACTCAATAAAAAAAAAGTTGATTATAGATTTTTCGAAAATGTCCATACAAAATGGAAAATGGTACTTACATACTAGGCATAGGTATTACCGGCAACTACCATCAACAATTGATATAAAAACACTTTTCTAGAAAGAGTAGTTGAATAGTTGTTTGGCTAATGCATGTATAGTTTTATAACTATATTATCTAAACAACATCTTAGATAAACTATTTGAAACTTATGAGACTATTATTTGAAAAACTACGTCGTCTGAATTTTGTAGTCGAATTATGATTGTTTTACTATATATTTTTTATAATTAAAAAGTGTGAGAGGTGGTTTGAATTTTTTTCAAAATATCAGCAATTTTATTTATAAACAATTATTATTATTTGTATTTAATTAATATTCGTTATAGTAACTAATGTATTCGACATTTCAAATATGTAGACTTACTACATACATACTCGGTCCAGTGTCAGTTCATATATTTGAGAACTCGATTATTCTTGAATCTGGTCGTATCGAAAGTGTTTAAAATGTGGTATTTAAAGTAAATAAAGTAAGAATTTTCGTCGTGTACATAATACTTCACATATAAAATATTTTTCAGTAATAAAAGTCGAAACCAAACTAATTTACAAAAGACTTATTTCCGAATATAATCAATATTTACTCGGTTGCCTAACAAATTAACCATATAAGAATACATTAGTGACAACAATATATACAAAACGTGTAAAATCGATACTGTTTATTTATATTTTAAATAAAAAAATATCTTAATTGCAAGGTCAACCATGATAGGGGCAGAAAGTTGTACTTAGAGTAGGTAGGTACTTGCAATAATACAATTAATGTTAACTTCAAAATGCACGATTAGAAATACAACAATCCAAAAGTACAGAAAGAATGAAAAACAAGAAAGTATCATTAGCCCTTCCTAAATATTTTTCTTACTCGATTTTTTTTAGCTGTAGTTTTAAAAATTTAGATCTGAAAATTAGTATAACAGGTATATTTTTTTCAAAAACCTGTTTTCAAAGTTTGTCTGAAATTTTTTTCGTTTTTAAGTAAACCGAAAAAAAATCTTTATTTCAAACACAATAGTGTTTATAAAATTGTGTACATATTGTTAACTGTAGGCTGTTGGTATTCACTTATTAAAAACTTGTAGATTTTTTTATAATTTTATACATAAAACATGAATACAGGGTAATTCAGTTAACGTTGGTAAGATATTTTGTTTTACGTAAATAAAAGTAATCCTTCAGATTTTTAAAATATTAAAAATGTCCTAATAATTCATTTGAAATGTTCAGTAGATCATTTTCTTATATGTCTTAAGTACTGATAAGTATTAATAAGTGTAGTGTTAATATAGAAAAGAAACGAATCTGCTTAAAAATCGAGTGTCCAGTGCTGCTTACTTAACAGTTAGAGCACGAAATATTTTAAAGCAGAAAGAAATGTCTAGATGTTAGTCAGTTACGTTTAGGTTAGGTTAGATTTTTGGGCAGTACTCTTTGCCTCAGCCACTCTACAAAACATTATACTTTTAATTATTCGGTATAATTGTTATTTAGCATACGATAATAATAATTAATAAAAGCTTGTTTAATTTTTTTTCATTTAGAGAGGTTAGGGTAAAGCGAACCCCCTAAAAACTATATTAATTTTTAGATATTTTTTGTTTAGAAGGTTTATTTATTAGCACCACAATTAACAATTAAGGGGGGTTAAGTGGAGAAGTTTTTTAAGCTTTCTAATGACAATTGTACAAAGTTGATTGCTTGAAAATTGAAGTAGTTATTCATAGAAAAAAACTAAAATATATGCTTCAACTCGATGGCAAACTTACTAAAGTGTCTCATAGAAACAGGCTAATACATATACATGTATGCCCACTCCCCTCTTAAGACAAACTTACAAAAACGCAACTTGGACCTATTGAGATGTCTTGCCAGATATACCGTGCATACCATGCACGATTAAATTGAATTCTTCATATATTATGTAACAGAAATACTGCGAGTATAAGACGAAATGGTAGTATGCTTGAGAATTAGAATCACGGTCTTTATCGTCAGCTTTGTGTGGCGGCTGGCTAGAGGACTTGTTCACATTGTCAGTATTGAGTCGGTCGGTTCTAAAAAGATGAAGATCATTATTAATTAATACAACCATATTATCACAAGTACAGACATTTGGTGTTACCTGAGGAAGAGTCGCTTGGACGCCGGCTCGTCACTTGTCTACTAATATTTTTTAAGATCTAATGTCTGATTTTTGTTTTTCAAAAATCGAGTTTGTTTTTTTTTTATATAGTAAGCCCTAAATTTTATATGCAAACTGAGCATAGGCATTCAATTTCGTCCTTATTAAATCTCGATACGCTCGCATACTGACGTAAACTAAACGACACAACTTTTATTGACAAGTTGCTTAACAATGTTATCGATAGTCTAGAATTTCTGAGTAAATTTCCATTCTATATTCCTTCCTTTGATTCTCGTTCACATATTTGCAAATAAAGCAAATATAGATAGATATTGTTATAAAATATGATAGTAATGATAATGACCTTTTGTGTATTTTGTTAATATTTCTTATTTTAGCTTCGATAAGTAGCTGAGAATGTATTGTTTTTACAATAATGTGTTTTTATATTTTAAATATATATTTTTTGTATCTGTCCCACGATACCTTTTAAGCCACTGAACCGATTTCTTCATGTAGCAACTCTATAAATCCAAAAACACCCAACAAATTTGCATATTTTTCAACTTAAAATAACGGCACTACACAACTTTTTTTAAAAATAGTCTAACTAGATTACAATTTTTTATAAAATATTTTTAAGAAATTCAATTATTATTTGTGTTTTTTGAACGTTTGAATTTGCTGGCATGATAGTACCAAATTATTACAATATTATAGCGAATACAAATTTTGTAAAAATAACCAATAGTAATACTTAAACAATTGTTTTTTCACCTAAGTCTATCATTTTTACTATCATAAATGTATCGTTAGATTTTTGTAAACAGAAGATTTAACCATAGTGGAAATATTCAAATGTCTTTTTGGAACATGAAAAATGAGTCATAGCGAATGATTATCATAGCATATTATTATCAAATATTATGTACTTTTTGTACATCGTCTCAGTGTGGATAATTAATTTTATTACATTTATGTTTTATTCAATTGTATATACAATCTGCGCATTTATATTTTTTTGTGCGTTACGTTTTATTAAACATATTTTATGATGAATATAGTTGATACTTAGCTTACAAGAGTGCATTAAAATTTTTAAAAATGATTACTTTGTGATAATATAAAATTAGACAAACTTAGAAGTTAGAACCAATACATTTAAACGTAGTCTGTAGATAACTCTACTTCTAATGTCAATACTCGAACAATCTATTTATCTATCTATAACCTATCTATTTATATCTGTAGAACAATCTATTGGTATAATAGAAGTTCGGTGTCACTCAACTAAATTAAAGCAATTGGTTAAGCCAGGGTCTTGTTTTAAGGATGGGCTAATCTTCGATTTACTAAAATTAAAAAATTGACATATTGCACTGTAATTAATCCATCCAAATTGTGTACATCAGTCTGAAAAAAGAATTTTTCTACCGGGTTGGTTTAGAAAATACTTATTTGTTTTTAAATAAAAAATATAACATAAAATAACTTTATGCCTGATTCTATAAAAAAGTTTTATCAACATTAATAATGTCCAATTTTATTTTCACTCAGCTTAAATGTATTTAAGAATATTAATTGACAACACTAATATTAGATGGTTCCCTTTATTAGGTGGAATATAATATTGTTTAAAACATAATAACGTTGTTTAATAACAAATGTCTAGATAGAAAGTAAAATATAACGATTAAAATTGACATATAATACACCGTTTATACATAAAATAACAACCAATAACAATTTTTATAAAACAATTAAAAATATGAATATAAACAAATTAAGAACCGTAAAAAAAATAACATAATAATTGCCAATTATTCTCTTTCTTTTTCAACTCAACAAATTGTACATAATGATCTAATGAAAATAACCATGGAACATAATAGTTTAGTTTTTCAACAAATTCGAAATTATAAGAATAAAAATAATATTAAATTTTTTTTTTGATATTTGAAACTATCTAGACTTTGAAATTAATATAAACGTGAATTATTCTAGTGAAAATAATTAGAAGCAATGTACACTGAACACAGTGTACCTAGTTAAACTAACGTTACCTACATTATTATAATAATTAGATTGGAATAATATAACTCGTATTTCTTTTAATGCCTATAATATACTACGAAAAGCAATGATTATTTTTATTACTTCAACTACTAAGAAATCAATGGCCAGCAGGCAAACGTTGCCAGCGACAATTTACACATTTTCAGATAAGGCAAAAAACAATTGTATTAATTCAATTACATATTATTTGTTTAATGGAATATAGTATGTATAATATCGGTTTTCTGGTACCTGATATTATGATCACTCGGTAGATGATTTGTTTTATAGAATCGTACAAATGCTTACAAAAAAAAAAAACAATCACTTAAATGATATACGTATTTGGTGTTTACGACATTGTAGGTATAAATGGTTGTTTGTGTCACTTTCAATCGTTTTGCCTTCGAGCCATTGAATTTCATATTAATACTATGCGTTTGTATATTTTTTAATTAATTTACTGTCGGGGCGAATTGCTTTTTAGCGATGAACGATATTTCTCTGTCGATCGGCTTGGTGTCGTCGTAAAGTGCCGGCGCCTCAAATAGAATCATCACCGTGCCCAAGATCGAAGCAAGTATAAATAGCCACAAAAACAATCGATCCAACACCATGGCCACGAATCCCCAATCTTTGTCTTCCTATAAACCAACACAAACGAGCATTTAAGTGGATTTTTGTATGAACTCGGAATGATCGTCCAACGACAAACGAGTCTAGGTGGAAATTTCAAGAAAAATTATTATATCAAAGTACAATAAACATAGACATGTAGGAATGAAGGGACTGAAGCGTTAAGTTGCGGGGGAGAAGCTAGTTTGCAGGGGTAGTATTTGACCACCTCTGTTAAGTACCTACCGTGTTAAACTCGTCTTGGCGCTGCACGTGTTTCTGGATGAACGTCATATGGTGTATGGCCTTGATCAACTCGAGAGGATATTTTTTCTTAACGTAATCCGGTGTCTGGTTAAGGGTGTCTTCGATCGACGGTACCGCGGTATCCGCGGTATCCGCCAGGCGACTGGCCGCATCTTCAGCCATTTTCGCAGACCCTTGACAATCTGTACATCCCGTACACTGACGCCTAATGATCGGCGACTCTGGTCTAATGATCGGCGACGCTGGTCTAATGATCGGCGACGCCGGTCTAATGATCGGTGACACCGGTGTGGTTGGTTGTACGTTTATAGGAGTTCCCACACTGGCTGCGTTTAACCTACAAAGCGAAAATATTAGTACAACTAGTAAGTCTCTTGAGAGTTACTTTCAAAGTTCAAATATAACTACTAATTTGTGAAATAATTATCAAACCATTAGGTATCTCACTTAATTGGGGTCCATTAACTAACGTCCTACTGAACACTTTTGGGTGTTTATGTTATATATTTAAGGTAAATAAAAAAAACATTGCACAGAAATCATTGGGAATGGAGCATAATATATTAAGAGTGGCGGATGTTATAAGTCTAAATTAATTATTACAACTGAAAGTGATTCAAATAAATCCTTCGAAGCGAATCTGTAATGGTAGAAATAGACCAATATTTACCAATATTGAAAAAGGCATTGTTCCTAATGTCAATAATGTGTTTAAAAATGTAGTTTTAATATTAGAGTGGATACGATTAGGATTGGTGTATCGAAATTCGTATTTAATAATAAAATTTAACTATTTTCAAATACTTGTTGAATGTTGATTCACTCACGCATGATAATTTTGAAATTAAGGTTATATGACAATCAGGATTTAGCTAGAAGACAATGTTTAAACTTTCTTATACGACAATAGTTAATTAAAAGCTTAGTAATTATATAATATAAATAAAACCCAAACTTGGAATCAAAGAGTTCTGAAGATAGAACCTTTTTGCAACAAAAAAAAAAATCTTTAAATTTAAAATATTTTACGACAAAGAACTTTTTATAAAAATCTAACAAACAAAATAATAGTATAAATCAATTAACCCTAAACCTCTTAAAAACACTCAAACCTTTTATTCGATAACACCACCTAATTGTATTTTTTTTTTTTATACACATAGAAATTTTTAGTCCTAATTAAATAGTTTTTGACTTGGATAGAACCTTTTTGTTTTAAAAGTAAATTGGTTATTTTTGCTTGGATTGAGCTAGCTAAAAAAAGCGCGATAAAATTCATAAGACTCAAAGAAGAAAAAAGTAAATTTTACAAAAACTCACCTAAAACCTTTGAGATTTAATCCCCTGTATAGTCAAAGTGTAATCTTCCCCTTTTTTTTATGGTTTTTCCTTAATAAAAACAAAAGTTTGACTGCAGAATTTTGAGAAAAATTCTAGCCCCATTCTAGATCAATCTTCGGTCTAAAGATTTAAGATCTAAAAATTGATCTTAAACCATCATCAAAAAAGGCGAGATAAGAAAAGAGATATAACCCCTACTTAAGGAAAAGATTTATGCAATTTGTTTAGTTTATCAACGTTCTTCGGTAGTACTATGTAGTACCAGTAATAATAATATTCCTCGAAAATTTCGAACCAATTCGACTGTTATTAAAAAAGTTATAAAGCGCTGTAATTTTAAGTTGAAAAGTATGAACATATTTTGGTCGTTCTTCTCGATTTTGAAGGAGAGGGGGTGCACTTTGAAAATGTTTGACCTAATAAAGTACCTTTCAGGTGTTTTACAGAGTTGTTACATGAAGAAATCGGTTCAGCAGCCCAGAAAATATCGTGGGTTCAAACACATATAAAAACACATCGTTGTAAGAGCAATGCCTTTTCAGCTCTGCATCGAAACTAATACAACATTATTGCTAATTGAAAGTCATTAAACAAAGTTTCGAAGTATGTTTCCGCCACGAGAATATGAACAAAGAGCGAAAAGGTAATTTTACTATCAAAGTTGGTGAATTTCGGGCTACCTCCCTGACCTAACTTTAGCAATTAGTACTTAAGCAGTTAGAAGAATTGTACTAGAATTAAACTCATAGGTACGATAAAAACCTTTTATAGGAAAAGTTTTGTCTGAAGTACAGAGATAATCAAGAGTTCATGTTTTATGGGTGTTTAACCCGCCTTAATATTTAGAAGAGAGGGTAGGCATGGGGTATTTTATATGTTGGTTAGAGAACACCTTCATAACTAGCCTTATTTTTAGTTCAATCTAGTTTTTTTTGTATCGTTCTGACACAGCAATTTAACAACTTTTTTCTAAGAGTTCTCATAGTTATTTTAGTGGTGAAAAATTACTATGGGAATAGGTCTCACGTCTTGTAGAGCGGTCCTATTTCAATATTTTTATTATAGTTCCAATAGAGCGAGTTGGATATTCATTTTTGATAACATCACCAAAAACAATATTGAGAAAAAAATTCTTCAAATAAAAAATAACATTAATCATAATATAATTCGAATTATATCTGTAGAACAATATCGTTTTAAAAATCTAGAAATTTCGTATACTTTAATTTGATTTGCTATTTTCATTTGAAGCGTCCAGGGGTAAAACCACTTCACAGCACAAAATTTAAAACACGAGTTTGTATGTTTTTCATTATGTAAACTTATGAATGGCTTTAGCATAGAACAATTGCTGTAAAGTGGTTTTACACCATGACCATCACCATGTATATGTTGTATAAATGTATAACTATTCGGATTATATTTTATTCGAGTAATGCCTAACTCTGACACCAAAAGTATCTTTGATTCAAATTGGCGTAGCTAAAGTAGTTAAAACGTTTATGCGATAACAATACTTGGTTAAGTTAAGATTTGACTTCTTGCAGCTCTTCATTTGTTTCTGTTTCAGATCTGAATCGGCCAGTAATTGTACAGGCACTTGTATCAGGAGTAGTTTTGGAAGTATTTTTATAAATATAGTTCGCGTCCTTGATGTCATTTTGTGCGTGCTCGGTTGTCTGTCAGAAACATATTAATGTATCAATTTCACTTTAGTGTGAATCTTACAAATGAACGACCTGTACCTGTAATGTATGTTTATAATGACAATGGTGACGACGACGCATAAGGCAACCAACAACATGGTAAACAGGAGATATTTTCCTAGCAGAGGCAACGACACAGACGTGGATGGTATGATTTCAGATATTAACAAGAAGAACATGGTCTGCGACAACAGAATGGTGATGCACAACGATATCTTCTCTTTGGAGTCGGCGGGCAAATAGAACACCAACACCGACAGATAGGAAATTCCCACGCAAGGAACAATCAGATTGACAGTGTAGAACAGGGTGCGTCGCCTTAGAGTTATATTGAAAAATATATCCACGTAAGGTTCTTTGCAACAAGAGTAGTATTTCTCGTGTCTCTCGGCCGGAACGGCCAGAATGTCCCATTCGACACTTGGATAATAAGCCCTCAAATCGATTCCCAAGTTGACTTTAGCGCTGTCCGGCGTTTGGCTCATGTGCTGCAAATCTATCTGCAATAATTATTTTAAAGTCAATACATATTTTCAACCCTTCCGGTCCTAGGGTTGAGCAGTCGAGAGCAAAAGTGGTTTAAGTCAAGTTTTCACATGATAATAGATATTATTCTACTCTCAACGTATTGCCTGCGAAAGTTGTTTGACTCTTGTTTTGCTTGTTTCCCTCTAAATGACAGGGAAGTACTACGTTCTCGTTTGTATGTATTACCTGATTTCCATCGTAAGTCCACGAGCCAAACTTCATGAAGCACGTCTGTTGATCGAACGGAAAGTAACGAACGTCGATTTCGCACGAAGACTTAAAGATTGCCGGTGGTGTCCACAAGACTTTGCCGGAATAATGAAGCACAGCTTTGGTCATGGTAGTAACCACGTATTCGCCATCACCGCTGCATGAAACGCGCACTCAAGTTAGTACGACAAATATTCGTCAATTTATAGAACTAAAATATAAAACTTTACTTGTTGTAGAGAACAATATCCGGTAGCCATATGTGTTCCGACGGTACGTACAACTCTTGGACACCGCCATATTGTAAGGGATTCCATCGGAATTTGTGATCTACCCATTCCTAAATAGAACACAATATTATTTAATTTTAATTTTTGCTTCTATTGTTTTTTTATTAACATCAATTTGTATCACTTACATGTTCTAGCCATACGTTTGTCGTTAAAATTTGGTCCTTGAGGTTCTGGAATAAACATATTTTGAAAAATTCATCATTATATTATTTACTATCGCTTACAATTAATTTTAGCTTCGATGCGGATCAACGATGCTATTGGTTTTAAAATGATGCAAGCTTTTTTTGTGTCTGTAGGGTGAAGGAAGGTATTTTCGTGGCATAAGCAATTTCGTGATATAGTTTGTTGATCGTATCGCGTAATTCCCTATTAGAAAATTGTCTTGAAAATCACACTGAATCTTAAAACACAGTTATTTTAACAATCAGTGTGATTTTCAAGACAACTTTCTTATAGGGAATTACGCGATACGACCAACAAACTATATCACGAAATTGCTTATGCCACGAAAATACCTTCCTTCACCCTATACTCTGTAACTTTTTTGACACTAGACCAATTCTTTCACGTGGCAACTCCATAAATCACAAATGTTATCTAGTTGGTACTTTGGGGTATAAGTTGAAAAAGGCCATTTCTTCACCATTAAATTTTGGAAATAAAAAAAAACCGTACGAGTTTTAAAGCTTTAACTTTTACTGGCTATAACATTAAAGCGTTTATTTGAAAGTAAATTTATCCGAATAATCCAGTACAGAGGGCTCGAGGCATAATGGGATCAACACATGGCAGATACGGAGAGGTCATAGGTATCGATACAAAATATATTGCAGTTGAAAAACAAATTAGAGTAAGGAATGATGACACATTATGAAAACATAAAATTATATTTTGCACATATAAAATATTTTTAAAAAATCTGTAAAAAATTAAAAAGCTTCAGGATATAAAGCTAAAATGTGGCCGGTGTAGATGATATCTTAGCTGAAACGTTCAAGGCTAACACAGAAACGGGAATCAATACGTTATAGAATATAATTTATGATCTTACAATTTGGAACACTGGCGAATGGTCCAAAGAATAGTGGGAGTATGTTTATCTTTAAATTTATAAAAAAAAAAAAGGTAACAATCCTAATAACTTTTAAACTATAGCCTTAGTACCAAATATCTGTAAAATAAATCTATTCGCAATACAGGAGACCCTGTGCTCTGTCCCGAAGACAGATAAATACTATACAACTAATAGAAAATTAAAAAATGAATGAAATCGCATATATTTTTTTGTGAGTACAATTGATGGAAAAAGAATATCCAACCTACACTGTGTCGATGACACTCTTGGCGAGTTTAAAATGACATATGGCTAATTTACACGTGAATACACTAAGAGGGTGCCGTCATACTAAAAGAACTACGTGGTTCATATGGCTCAGAATCGTGGATTTCTATCGCAACTCACCGAAGACGAATGGGAGAATTTGAGATGACATTGTATAGACCATGTTCAGTATTGGCATTGTATAAGCTAATGCCGTAAATTTCTCAAACGGCTCAAGAGCAGGTACACCCAAGAGCATAGACTTCCTCTTAATACAGTGCCAAATACCTACATTTTTCGGTCACATAACTAAAGGGGTTATTTGACTAAAAAAAGATGCAGAGATGCTAAAACACCGACAACGTGGTCGATTCCCCGAATTTTGGGGACACTGATTTCAAAACTAGGAGCGCCTCCGCCCAAACGACGCGTAAGCACTTGACCTGATTTAATTTTCCCGTGTAAATCAAATGCAAGTGAAAAACAAAATATCGAGTTGCGCTGGGTATCTGAAATTTTAGGGATTTCCCATTTGTATGAGCAAAATGGTGGGAGGGGTGGGGGGGGGGGGAAATCGAAACTATAATATAATTATCTTATGTAAAAAAACGAATCACTTGAGACTGTTTGTACCAATTCGATGAGTTGAGACAGTCTGAGCCCCAACTTGACGAGCACCGTGTCGGTGTTGTTGCTGACGGGTCGGACCAGACGGTTGTAGTTGCTGAGCAGGTCATCGTACAGCCGTTTCGCGTCCGGGTTGCAAAGGCATCCGCCCAGCAGAAACAGCAGCGAGTAGAAGATCATCGGCAGACTCGTGCGACCAAGCCGCGATGCTATGACGACCTGTACCTGGGTCGGATGCTGTACTAATCGATGGAGCCGGCGTCCGCACGAATATGCCCGGTTAAACGCGCCAGTCCGGCGTGCGTGGCGCATGCGCCAAAGGCCGCGGACCAAACGACCCCGGTATCGTTATAATACCTATACAATGCCTTTTGTAGCGTTTATAAAATAATATGAACATCCAATGGCAATGTTGCCCATTATGAGTCCCCGCGGAGTGTTTCGAAAAATGATTTACATATTGTGTATTGATACCCGTCCCATGTGTGTGCATTATAATATTATGGGTTATTTACCTATTTATAAACGCACAATTCACGGTGTGCTTGTAGTGTACCTGAATGGCGCAGAGTTGGTGAAAAATGTTCTGACAAACGGGATATTTTAAAATTAAAAGGTTAAAGGGCCTCTGCCCTTTAACCGTCTACCATGAAATTGATAGTGACCCTATTTAATGCAAACCAGTGGACTTATTGGTTCATTTTCCACTAATTTTTATACTCCACCGCCATCATAAATATTTTGAAATAGAAATGGACATTATCATAGAACTGAAAACTTAAAATAAATGTTTTCATCAAAGTTCAAAAATTGGATGGGTATAGTGATTTTGTTTTTAAAAGAAACAGCTTCTCCCTTTAAAGTACCGTCCAATTAATCGAATCAAATTTTACCAAGACAATGGTTCGTTTTATTATTTTTTTTCCCCTCAAGAAATCATTATTGAATATCAATAATAATTTCTTATTTTTAAAGAAATTAAATACTAATTGTATATTTGCGACAAACTTCATAAATGTAATACAATACCTAGTATCTCGGTAATCCAGCAGATATCAGACCAGAGGACTAACAAAAACGTTGGATTAGTGGAAGTTCATTAAAAATCTTTGAGTGTAAATACAATTTTATAATGTATACATAAGATATTTAAATGTGTCAAGTGAAATTATTTTTTGTAGGGAATCATGCTAAATAAAAGGTAAATCATTTTTTTAAATGCCTTAGAAATGTTAAAATGTATTTATATATATAACTATATAATACTAGTCTTTACAATAGAAAATAGATTGCAGATATTTGAAAAACTGCCATGTAATCACGCTGTCAGTCTAATTTGCAGATCTTAAGACCTAGTTTTAGGTCACCTTAACACCTAAATAAGCGAAGTAAAAAAAAAATAGTTTTCGGCCCTTTTAGTTAAAAAGGTTAATAATATTTTTTTAGGATTTTACTGTAAATGGGTAGTATTATATCTAAAGAATATTTCGTACAAGTTATAAAGTAATTAAATGGATTAAAAAAAAAACATAAGCGTACCGTAATTTTAAGAAGAACAATTATTTTAATTTTTATCTCGATTTAAATGAACGCTTTAAATTTTTTACCCAATCAAGTACCGTTCAGGAACGATTTCTGATCAATAGACTTGGTATCTACATCAAGTAATTATTCCAGTAGAAATTGTTGGTCGAAACACAAAAATACAAAATTAAAAACACATTATTGTAAAAACAATACCTACCTTCTGAGCCAGAGTTGGGCATTTTTAATTAGAAATATTGAATAATACGTAACCAATTTTATTTAAATGATCTCGTGTGTTAATATTATTTATTTTGAAATCAATGTATGTACATTTTAGTTTCGAGCTAAGAAGATATTGTACTTACAATGATGTGTTTTTATTTTTTAAATATATTTATTGTATCTGCACCTTCTAAGCCACTGAACCGATTTCTTCGTGTGGCAACTCTATATCTAAGAGACCTACCTGTAAGGTACTTGATCCGACAATAATTTTAAAACTTCATCCCTTCCCCTTCATTAATTAAGAAACACCCAAAAAATGTACACATTTTTCAACTTAAAATTATGATGCTCTATAACTTTTTTTATAAATAGCCAAATTAGTTAAACATAATAGTGCCGATTAACATTGACAAACCAAAAAAATATCATAAACCCTTTCCCCTAAAAGGTATACACATTATTTCTTTATTTCACATTTTCAAGCAAAGTTTTAGGTATTAATAAAATGTATGAAAAACACAAGAGATTGGTGATAAAAACTGAATGTTTCTCTTTATTTAAAAATGTAGGTACCAATTAATTACAATAAATTAGTGAATAATATGTTTTTTTTTTAAATATTTAGATTTTGTTACAGGTGTTAATCTAGAATTTATTATAATTGTGTAGCTCGTCAATGCTAATAGGTACCTATTAAGAATGGTAATTTTAATAATTCTAAGATATTAACTTTTTTTTTACTAAAGCAAATGGAGTATTCTTTTATTTATGAATAAATTTAATTAATATTTTTAAGTAAAACATTATTCTAAGTAATAAACGAATCATGTTTGTATACAATTATGTCATAACTATTCGAATAATAAATGATTAATAAAAGCTATTTGTATAATGTACAACTTGGTATACAATTAAATCTATAGAAAAAATGCATTTGAATTCTAATCCTCCATTGTTTTTACATAATTTAGTGAATTTTTAAAAAATAAAAGTTGGAGTAATTATTATGATTATTTTAAAATACTTCAGGAATTGGTTAGTACTAGATACACTTTACTGAGAAAGAAAAAAACAACTAGTTAACACGAGAAACACAAAAGTAGGTTTTTATTTAATGAGATATAATTATTAAGATACGTTGAGTAGAACGCTAGTATACGAGAGGAAAATACAAATAAATAAGTTTATAAAAACACAGCAATATTCTTATTGTATACGTACTTCGAAATTAATTAATTTAATTGCATTAAAAAAACATCACTATTGATTTTTGACTAGTTGAAAGTAACACACAAATTTAAAATAATTGTCTACATCTTAGCGTTATAAAGTTCATTATTATATTGACAAAGAATGTGTATAATATACTTACTATATGTATAGTAAGATACATAATAAAAATTATCAATATAAATTTTATTTTTTTACAGATTTTTAAAATTAAATTTTAAGTAATTTTATTAGTTAACGGAAGTAGCTTATTTGCTAAAAATGTTAAGTATTTATGCACGTCTAATTGTTTAAAAAATAAACAACACACAATAAAACTACAATACTAATATAAATTATAATAGATAGGTTTCATAAGTTTATAAGTAAAACATTATACTAAGAAATGTAGTTTATAGTCATGTTGAGGATCGATGTGTGACCATTAAAAAGTGATTATATTTATTGTAATTAGGAACTTATAATTATATACTGCAGAGGTTTTTTGGAAGTCATGATGAATCGTATAAACTAAGGAAGATACAGATTGATGGAATGTTATAGCATACCGTACGTTGAAGTATACGCAAGTATAAAATACAGAAATACAAAAAAATAAATTTAAAAAATGGTTTAAAACCCACAGTAATATTCTTAAAGTACTTACATACGTTAATTTAATTTAATTTAAAATGTAGTGATTAAATTACATTAAAAAAAAAATCACTGTTTATGACTAGTTTATGGTTACACACAAATTTAAAATAATTAACTATGACTAGAATGAGTTTACTTTACTTAACGTTACAAAGTTTATATTCATTCTGACGAAGAATTTGTACTTAATTTATAGATAGTAAAGTACATAATACAAATTATCAAACTTATCATTTTTTTTTTTTTACATATTTTTGAAATTAAATTTAAAAAAAGTTTAATAGTAAACTCAAGTAGCCTATTTGCTAAAAATATTAAATATTCTTGCACGTCTAATAGTTTAAAAAATACACACTAGAAAACTACAATACTAATATAATATAAAATAAATAGGTTTTATAAGTTTATAAGTAAAACATTATACTAAAAAAAGTAGTTTATAGAGTCATGTTGAGGATCGATGTGTGACCATTAAAAAGTGATTAGATTAATTTTAGTTAGAAACATATAATTATATACTGCAGGTTTTTTGGAAGTCATGATGAATTGTAAAAAACTAAGGAAGATACAGATTGATGGAATGTTATAGCATACCGTACGTTGAAGTATCCTTAAGTATAAAATACAGAAATACAAAAAAATAAATTATAAAAATGGTTTAAAACCCACAGTAATATTCTTAAAGTACTTACATACGTTAATTTAATTTAAAATGTAGTGATTAAATTACATTTAAAAAAAAATTACTGTTGATTTATGACTAGTTTATGGTTACACACAAATTTAAAATAATTAACTATGACTAGAATGAGTTTACTTATACTTAACGTTACAAAGTTTATATTCATTCTGACAAAGAATTTGAAAGAATATATACTTAATTTATAGATAGTTAAGTACATAATACAAGTTATCAAACTTATCATTTTTTTTTTTTTTACATATTTTTTAAATTAAATTAAAAAAAAGTTTAATAGTAAACTCAAGTAGCTTATTTGCTAAAAATATTAAATATTCTTGCACGTCTAATAGTTTAAAAAATACACACTAGAAAACTACAATACTAATATAATATAAAATAAATAGGTTTTATAAGTTTATAAGTAAAACATTATACTAAAAAAAGTAGTTTATAGAGTCATGTTGAGGATCGATGTGTGACCATTAAAAAGTGATTAGATTAATTTTAGTTAGAAACATATAATTATATACTGCAGGTTTTTTGGAAGTCATGATGACTTGTAAAAAACTAAGGAAGATACAGATTGATGGAATGTTATAGCATACCGTACGTTGAAGTATCCTTAAGTATAAAATACAGAAATACAAAAAAATAAATTATAAAAATGGTTTAAAACCCACAGTAATATTCTTAAAGTACTTACATACGTTAATTTAATTTAAAATGTAGTGATTAAATTACATTTAAAAAAAAATTACTGTTGATTTATGACTAGTTTATGGTTACACACAAATTTAAAATAATTAACTATGACTAGAATGAGTTTACTTATACTTAACGTTACAAAGTTTATATTCATTCTGACAAAGAATTTGAAAGAATATATACTTAATTTATAGATAGTTAAGTACATAATACAAGTTATCAAACTTATCATTTTTTTTTTTTTACATATTTTTTAAATTAAATTTAAAAAAAGTTTAATAGTAAACTCAAGTAGCTTATTTGCTAAAAATATTAAATATTCTTGCACGTCTAATAGTTTAAAAAATACACACTAGAAAACTACAATACTAATATAATATAAAATAAATAGGTTTTATAAGTTTATAAGTAAAACATTATACTAAGAAAAGTAGTTTATAGAGTCATGTTGAGGATCGATGTGTGACCATTAAAAAGTGATTATATTTATTGTAATTAGGAACTTTTAATTATATACTGCAGAGGTTTTTTGGAAGTCATGATGAATCGTATAAACTAAGGAAGATACAGATTGATGGAATGTTATAGCATAACGTACGTTGAAGTAGCACGCAAGTATAAAATACAGAAATACAAAAATCAATTTAAAAATGGCTTAAAAACCACAGTAATATTCTTAAAGTACTTACATACATACTTATAAATTAATTTCAAATCTAGTGATTAAATTACATTAAAAAAAAAATCACTGTTTATGACTAGTTTATGGTTACACACAAATTTAAAATAATTAACTATGACTAGAATGAGTTTACTTTACTTAACGTTACAAAGTTTATATTCATTCTGACGAAAAATTTGTACTTAATTTATAGATAGTAAAGTACATAATACAAATTATCAAACTTATCATTTTTTTTTTTTTTACATATTTTTGAAATTAAATTTAAAAAAAGTTTAATAGTAAACTCAAGTAGCCTATTTGCTAAAAATGTTAAATATTCTTTCACATCTAATTGTTTCAAAAATGAACAACACACTATGAAACTACAATACTAATATCAACTATAATAGATAGGTTTTAGTAAGTTTATAATTAAAATATTAAACAAAAATAAGTTGCTTATATGACCATGTTGAGAAAAGATGTGTGACCATTAATAGGTAACTAGATTAGATGTACTAAGAACATTTTTAGTCATGTATACATACTTATAAATTAATTTAAAAAAAAAATCACTGTTGATTTATGACTAGTTTATAGTTAAATACAAATTTAAAATAATTATCTACGACTAGAATACTTACTTATACTTAATGCTACAAAGTTCATTTTTATTCTGATAAAGAATTTGTATAATATACTTAATATATGGATAGTAAAGTACATAATACAAATTATCAAACTTGTCATTCATTTTTTTTTTTTTTTTACATATTATTGAAATTAAATTTTAAATAAGTTTAATAGTAAACTTAAGTATTCATAAGCTTATTAGCTAAAAATGTTAAATATGCTTGCACGTCTAATTGTTTAAAAAATGAACAACACACAATAAAACTAAAATAAATTTAAAAAATGGTTTAAAAACAAGTAATATTCTTTAAGTATACATACGTAGTACTTATAATTATTTTCAAATCTGGTATTTAGTGATTAAATTACATTAAAAAAAAAAAAAAATCACTGTTGATTTATGACTAGTTTAAGGTTACACATAAATTAAGAAAGATACAGATTGATGGAATGTTATACAAAACAAATAAAAGGGGTTAAAAGAGAAAGCAAGAAAAAAGAAAGTCTACAAATTTATCTTACATAATAAGTGGCTAGTGAAAATGTTTTTAAAAAAAATCTTCTCGTTAAATAAACAAAACGCATTAAAAAATCATTGTTTCTATATGGTCGAATTCATGCACCTTCTTAAGTTATGATGAAACGTAAAAAACTAAAGAAGATACAGATTGATGGAATGTTATACAAACCAAATAAAAGGGATTAAAAGAGAAAGCAAGAAAAAAGAATGTCTACAAATTTGTCTTATATAATAAGTGGCTAATAAAAATGTATTTAAAAAAAAATCTACCCGTTAAATCAAAACGCATTAAAAAATCATTGTTATAATATGGTTGTATTCATGCGCCTTCTTAAGTTCCAAGGTTGCAAGTGGCTCACGGCACACGTAACATGGATATGTTTTGGGAGGGGGTTCACGTTCTTCACTGTTACCACTATTTCTCCATAGATACAAATCTAAGTGATCGGGTCTAGAACAAATTTCGTTACAGATATCACAATCAAATGACTGTCCGCTCGTATATAAGCTTCGTAACACTTTTAGCTCTTCCGGATCGGCTGTAGCTCTTTCAGTCGACGTTGAATCAGTCTTCGTCGACGATGAATCAGTCATAGTCAATGTTGCATCAGTTTTCGTCGACGATGAATCAGTCATAGTCAATGTTGCATCAGTTTTCGTCGACGATGAATCAGTCATAGTCAATGTTGCATCAGTTTTCGTCGACGATGAATCAGTCATAGTCATCATTGCATCAGTTTTCGTCGACGATGAATCAGTCATAGTCAATGTTGCATCAGTTTTCGTCGACGATGAATCAGTCATAGTCATCATTGCATCAGTCTTACTTTCGTTCGCCTTGTTATGTTTTAATTGTTTATGTCTGATTAGATTTATTCGTTTAAAAAATTTTTTATTACATACCGGGCACTTATGCATTCTATTGAATTTGTTATTTGATTGCGCACAACAGGTACAAGCGCATTTTGGTAATGGCACGTTAGGTTTGGGTTTTTTTGGGCAAGTTGGTAATTTACTTTTTTTGTCTCTGTCTTCACTTTTGAGACAAATTTTACAAAGTATTGGTTTTTTTGCGTAGTTGTGGGTGTCGAATTCTGGCTTGTTAAAGAATACAATTTTACAAACATCGCATTTAGATAACAATTCTTGATGATATTTTTTTTTGTGATAGTCTAACATATCCGCTCGATTATACGATTTTGAGCACAGATCACAATCATACCCCAAAAATTTTTTGTTTGGAATCGGAACTCTCGATGATTTACGAACGGTTTGAGTTTCATAAGATTGTTTGGCCTGACTGTTTTTCGGGTTTGCCTTGGTATGGATTTCATTATGTTTGTTTAAATCGGTTAGTGTGATAAACTTTTCTTCACATAGGTCACACTTATATGTAACAATGTCAACTTTATAGTTCGCTTTAGGACTCATTTCGTAATGGTATCGAGGATTCGGAAATTTCGCCATCTCGCAAGTTGACTAGATAGCGTACGCTCTGAAAAAAAAAATTATAAAATTAATTTCCAGATAAACAGTTAATACTAATAAGGTGATGAGCGCAACAATGGACAAACACACAACAATTTTATTTATAATTAGAAAATATTTAAATGCATCACAGGCATATTTATCTTTTTTTAATTTCCACTAGATGGCCGCACAAAACATGTTAATTGCACCTACTAGTTTAAATAAAAAACTTGTATATTGTTTTTTTTTTTTTTGCGAGAGCCCACTGTTGCACCTGTTGCCTCATTTTAAATACATTGTTTTTACTGTAATTCAATTTCTATAAAAATGGAAAAAGGTACTGAACACTACAACTTACTTACAAACCGAGTGTTCTAACTATGAGTTACCTTATATATTGATAACGTTAAATTAAGCAACAGAATAAAACCAAAAAAAAAATTAACTATTAAAATGTTTTGTAATAAAATAAAAAAAGTAATTAGTTTCTATACATAAGCTCAGAAAAAAACCTATTTTTTCTTTCTTCATAATATTTTACTGTTTATATTCAATTGTTAGGCTTCTGTAGGTAGTTTTAATGTTAATTAGTTGCAAAATATGTTCACCTTCTTAAATAACAATTACAATATTTTAAATTGCCTCGATAGTGCAGTTCTTTACATTCATTTTGTATACCTACATTAAATGTCGGTTAGAAAAGCTTAAATCTTAAGAAATAAGAAAATTTAACCTGACTTGACTTAACTAGACAAGTAAAAATAGTTTTCCAGAATTATTGCAAGCTAGATCTTGTTTTTTAATAACGTTTTTTTATTATTGTCAAATGGATTGGATGGTTATGCACATGGGTTGGACATTTTTACATTAAATTAGCAGGTTTTACTCAGCTCGCTTGTAACACATTTTTATTATAAAAGACAAAAATAATAATTTAAGAAAAATGTTAAGTTTTGAGCACCTACCTTCTTTGGTCTTGGGACGGTTGGAGATGCGTCGGAAACCTTCCTGGGATCACGTTACAGACTAATTCAAAATTTGGCAACTTGAGGTCAAAGGATGTGGAATTCTATAGTTAACAAACCAACAAACTTTCAGATTTATAGACATACATACAAGTTTATAAAATAATAAGTATAAGTTAAGTGCTCGCTTTTTTCCAAACTTCTTTTTTAAAATTAGCGGCTATCGGCAGGCAAGATTGTTGAGAGATGAAGACGTCGTGAGCAGATGATTACACTGTAAGGGTATTTCTAGGGCTGTGTTGCACAACTGAGCTGGAACATGTCAAAATACAACAAAAGATATCAATAATTTAAATTAAAAACTTAGCAAATATTTTTAATAAAGCAAAATATGCGCTTAAAATATCTGCTCCAATTTTTACTTATTCTTTCCATACCTTAAGCGTTTATTATGTCACATTAGTTATAATTTTTAATATGTACATATAAATTATAATTGTGTTTTTTTATTAATCTGTAAACAACAAGGTAATCATAGGCGCATATACGGGGGGGCTAGGGTGGGCTTAGCCCCCCCCCCCCCCCAAAAAAATTAGGTTATGCATACAATTTTGAAATACAAAAACATATTTACTTATATATATATTTTAAAAACATTTCCAGCCCCCCCCCCAAGTTAAAAATTGAAATTGCGCCTATGAAAGTAATATAGAAGAAAAGATACTCATCAAACTATTTTTATTTTATTCACATGGTTGTTCGCACTGTGCTCTCACATACATGTTGAAAAGCAGTGATTATTTTACTAAAAGATAAAAAATATCCAATATAATGAAATGATACATTAAGACAAAATTATTAGAGAAATTTAGTGTCTTGCGCCAAAATTATCCACTTGGTGCCAATTTCAAATTGATGATAACAGAATCTTCTCGAGTGCGATAACAATTTAAGAATAATATTTTGATAACGTAAATTGTTACAAGTTAACAAACACTAATTGTACATTATAATGAAAATACAAAAATCTTTATTTAAATATTTTCTTACACTTTATTTCATATATTGAATTTAATATTTTTAAATTTGTTTAGTTAATATTACATGGCAGCCTTAAATAGTACTGCTTTAGCCATTCAGAAATGTTTCCAATCAATAATTTATAATAATTTTAGCCAATTTTAAAAAATGAAGAGAATTGTTTTAACATCTGAATAGACAGTAACACGCCTGGGGAACCTAGGAATACAAATAATTAGATATAATTCAATGAAGTACTTTTGACGATAAAGAGCACCGCACAGACAACCAAGATTTTATTAATATACCTAGTCATAGATAATGAAACCACCAGACACGGGCAATTTTCACTTGAGTAACAAATAATAATTTATATGTAGTTTTTTAAAAGTTTCATAAACTGTAATATTTTTTATTATTTACTATTTTCAAATTTATTTGTTTTTTAAATCATTAATTTTTTAACAAATACATAACATAAGTATGTAAGTTCAGACTTAACGATATCTATGAAAAGTGTTGTTTTTAAATCTTAACAAATTCTTTCATTTGAATGTTGAGGGAAAAATTTAGAGAACGTAGGACTTGAAATAAATAATGAAGGACAGTTAAAGAATACACAGTCGATTTTACACAGATAGCTGAATCGATGTGTAACGCGCAAAGAATCGTTTAACTTTCAAGCGCTAGCATGTTTGAAAGTTTCACATTTTTGTGAAAAGAGCATATCCGACAGTCCAAACAGACAGTCTTTACGCATAATATAGAATTTAGTAGCCAATTTCTTTCAAAAAAGGCTGTGTAAATGCTGCCTACGTTAGCGCTTAAGATTACAATCCTTTAAACTTTAAATGAATGTGCAGACAGTTAAGTATCAATTAAACAAATATGACAAAAAAAAATTACTTTTTATCGGGTAAGATTGAGATTTTGAAACCGCAACTAGAGTGGAAGGAAACAAACAATATTTTTTGTACCATGAAACATACTTGAGTTTTAATTTAAGTATAAATAAAATTGCTTTTATATTTTGAGTTTTTAGTCAAATAAACTTATATTTTATACTTAAAATGGGACAAGCCCAAATTCAAATTCAAAAAGATGAGTGTACTGATACAAGAAAATCAGGAAATTTTGTAAAAACGTGTTTAACCTATCATAGGTATCTCCATGATTTGTAACATGGTTCGTATTGTGTTAGCGTCATACTAACGTTGCCAGATAACTTGGCATAGCTGCAGCGGTGCGAAAACGCAGTCAGGGGTTCTCTGTATTTTATGTTTTCTTTTTTGTCTATTATGCTTTGTGTTAAACATAGTTGATAATTTATTTTTATAAAATGTATAATAATAATAATAATATTAATAACAACAACAATAATAAAGAACCGTCGGGGCTGAACCATGCTCGTCCAAGCGGACAGACAGTCGAGGAAAAAGACTAGTCTAGAATAGAAAGACTCCAGTACTTTTTATAAAAAAAATGATGAATGTTAAATATATATATATCACGGGTAGTCTCATACAAGCGCGACGCTAACATAATGGGGTACGGCAGACTTCGACTGATCATCGTACCAACAGATAGATGTTTAAATTTTTATATTTTTGCTATTTTAGTAAAATATTATATTGGAAAAAGGTAAATGTAGTTTCAAAACAACAACTGAACAACTTATTCCTAATATAAGTTTAATGTTGGCAAAACACTAACACCGATACCAACGACGGATTAATAGAGAGTAAAAGCGAAGACATTATTAGCGATCCGAATGATATGGGTAATAAGGGAATTTACAACGAGATTTGTATCACCATCCCAGTATAGCAAGCAGCGACGGTCAGCTTGCGATTGAAAAAGCAGCACTTTTTTTAATAACTTTAAAGCTAGAGGATATAGAAAACCATATTCCTACCCAATACTAATGTACTATACTATACTATTACATACTATTACTATACATACGTCTTACCAATAGCTCGTCGACTTTTTAGTGCCTCAAGCCCAGTATTCTATGACAATAGTGAATGACTTCGTGTTTTGATTTTTTCAAATTGTCTAATAATCTTACTTCATAGTATAACCATTTCCAAACATTTTAAGTAATAAATGTCAAAGCAATACTAACATTATACAGCTAACAACTGTGTACTTCGCAGAAACGCCGTATCAACTTCTACCTCCAACAACAACTCGTACAGAGACGCCAACTAAATATTGATTTTTGTTTTTTAGTGTATATACCAATGTTATACCACGGTTACGGTAACAACTGAACAACTACAAACAATATTATTCAACGACGAGTTTTAAGAAATATTTCCTGACCAAATGTAAATAAAAACAACAATATCCGTTGTTTAAAACCATTTTAAACGATACTGTTAATTATCCACTTGTTATACTATGTCGTTACCGCTAATGTTTTGAAAATTAATTCATGCAGATACCTACTTTGATTTTTCCATGAGTGGAGTGCTGACGTGGCGCGGCGACGTCCAATCGGTTCTGAATAAGTGATAAGGCAAAGCCAAGCCCAATATTTTTATTTTAAGGAATACTGAACAGGTATCCATCTACTATCTACGATTTATTACCGAACATTATACAAAAAGGTGCGTACTGATTTACCTATAATATTGTCTGTAAAATTATGCGTTTAATTGAAGAGTTCTATTGACAATTAGATATTTAGGTTTAATTTGTAGTTAAACATTTCGAACATGTATAGCTTCATGATATCAAATTACTTATTTCTTACCAACATATTATTGTAATGTACCTCGTTTACTTGTCATGTCTAATATTGATGCGTTTAATAATGTCAGCCTGCCCTACTACCCGTTTGCGTTTTTTTACATGCTTTTCTTTAACTCGATAACGCGTACGTTTGTACGGATATTTTTCAAATCTTGTAAAATTAATTTAACTCACTTCCTGATGTCGTAGAGGGCTGAAACTTGGCTCAAACACTCATCTTGGATGATAATACATTGTCCTGTAGTAATATTGGGATTCGGACATCCAGGTCTCCCTACACGGGGTCATATGTAGAGGTCATTTCACTATAATTTTTATGTTTTTTTTCAAACCATCCAAAACGAATTTAGTAATCTATTCATTAATTATTAAATACCTTTAATAGGACTAAAAAGTAAAAAATAATTTTACTACAAGAACAAGTTACCAATCAATTGTAGCACATTTTTTTTAAAAGTCGATTACATTGAAAATGACCGAAAATTAACTGAAATTTTAAATAATGTTAAACATCTTTAATTTTTGACTTAAAGGAAAAGCGTGGGCCCTATTCAACAAAGTTCAAATACATTGACTAAAGTGTTATGAAATGTACGTGTCACACAATAATATTTAACCAAATTTAAATTACTAAAAAACTTATAATAGGTATAAAACATTATCTGAAATGTTATCTGATAAATGTATTAGAGACTGTTGAATAGGGCCAACGCTTTTCTTTTAGTCAAAAATGATAGATGTTTAACATTATTTAAAATTGTAGTTAATTTTCGGTTATTTTAAAGTAATTGACATTTTTTAAAAAATGTGCTACAATTGATTGGTAAATTATTCATGTAGTAAAATTATTTTTTACTATTTTTAGAAAAGCGTGTTTAAAAAAAAAAAAATGTTTTAATTATTTACTTTAACATAAGCCTTGTGATTCATTTAAAATAAGACACTCATTTTTTCTTTTAAAGAATTGCAAACTATTCAAGTATTCAAGTTCTTAAAGTTTTAAAAAGTTAAGAAATCGAATACAATAAAACAATACTTTTCAGCCTATCGGTGTCGCGTCGTGGGTTTGCAATTGTTTTTAATTCCTAACTTTTTTTTTTATTATTATATTTATATCTATACATACACTTTTTTTACTCGGTAAAATATGAAATATATGACTGCATTATTAATTTTTTAATTTAAACTCTTAAAATTGTATATCGTGCTTATTTATTACGCCCATAAATGATTAATTGTGCATACATTAATTTAAAAAAAGGCATTCACTTTTTTCCCCCTAAAACCTAACCTAGCCCCTAACTCTGTAGTTGCACTGTCAATTATTATTTCAATTGTAGACTAGTGATAAGTATATATGTATTAATAAGTAATCATAATACAGATTAGTGTTACAAAATATTTAGTCATAAAAAGAAATACAAATACAAATATAATTCAAACATAAGTCAGCTGATAGAGATAATCAGTTTTAAAAAACTTTTAACAATCAGATGGCATTTAAACATAACAGTTCAATGCCGAAATTTACTGTAAAATTTAAAGGCACCGCTTCAGATTTCAATGTCCGATTAGGTTGGAATGCAATAGGACCTTAAATTTATTTTTCTCTACGAAAATCAGATAACGTGGGTAACAGCTGTTGCTTGGGCTACAAAAGGTTGTTTTTATTGTTAGAAGGGACATCGATTTCATATAAATTATTGTATGAGACTGTTTGCAGCTGTTTTCTACATTGATGGCGGTTGTTACGACGAAGGGTTCTGAATTCCGACTTTGTTATGATGGCGGTTCATTGTGTCTAGACACTTGGCTGTTACTTAAGTATACAAATTATATTTTGATCCGTTTTTGAATATTACCTACCTATCAAGACATATTAACGCTTATATAGATTGCATAGGATTAATTTCTATTGACTGATTAAATACTAGTCAGGTATTTTTTATTGTCGTTTCAGATATTAGCTGTATGATATCTTAATAAATAATATGTACCTACATATAGCTATAATAAATAATTATACCAGAAGACCGAACCTCGGTTGGGTAAGGATTACATAAGTTAAACCTAAGCATTTTTTATTTATATAACAAAAAATAATTTTAAAAAAATGAGTTATTAAAATTCGTGTTTATTTAGTGCATTAAATAATTTTTTACTTGAAATAATATGTACCTTGAAATTATTGTTTGGTGGCTCTTGTGTAAACATTTAAATAAAACCTTATATTACTATTTTAATTTTGTTTTAATTATATTTTAATTTTTATTAAATATTTAAAACAATTTATTCTCATATTTAAAACAAATTGTTTAAATAATGCCCATCTAAGATTTAGGTAATTTTCACCTGCAATTAAAAATCCTTGAATTAATAACCAGGTTAAAATTGTATTCATTAATTCCATCACCCAATTGAAATTACCCTTAGATAGGCAATTAGGTAGAATTACTAAATATTTTTTTTTAAGTATACCTATTTAAAAAAAACAATGTTAATTTGGTAGATCTAAAATTGTATGCAACGTGTGAACAGTTAATTACTATGCATAAAAAAAAATCAACGTTTTATTGAAACCAGGATAATAATTCAATACTTAGTAGTTTTTCTCTGATTTTATTCCCATGCTAAATTTTTATAATATAAACGAAACTTAATTAGATAACCGTTTTTTAAATAGTATATCTATCAAATTATTTTTGGAAAATCTTAAGATCCGCTGATCAAAAATTTCTTGTTTTTAAGTATTTATAGCTGTTATAAATAATTGAAAAAAAATAGTATTCAACTTTTCAAAAATGTATATATTTCTTCAGTGGCTTGGGATGAAAAAAAATTTAAAACCATATTGTGTATTTTTTCAGATCCATGCAGTGTTTTTACATAAGGAAATCTCATTTATCAACTTCGACGTGAAGCTCAAAAGGTATTTTTTTTAAAGTTTTTTAAGGTTTTTTTTTTTGGAGACCTCCAAAATCTCAAGTTACCTTTTATCACTTATGAGTCTAGCTTGAAAATTGTAACCATTTATTATTGTTGTCCTAGGTAATTCCTATCCAAGTGTATCTTGAGATACAAACATATTTTTTTAAAAAAACCTTATAATATACTATAAAATCGTTAGTTTTCCCTCGAAGGAAAGACATTGGATCATGAATATGTCTCATGGTACTTGATGGCTAGAAGACCAAAATGAGACACATTCATGACAAAAAATCTATTAACCTGTTAATTAAATTTAAAACATAACTTTGGTGTCGCTTCAATCATGTTGGGAGGGAGAGGAAGGAATAGGGTGAGGGGAATCAGCCTATAAGGATGAGACCCTATAACCTCTTTTCCATCTAGCCTTCTTCTGTATTCACTCCTAACCTTCCTCCTCTCTAGATATCTAATCTATCAATTCTTATAACTTATCTTTCAATGACCCCTAGAGGTAAGACGTATGTGCCAAGTAACTTAGCTTAAAATGTGTTGATATTAATTAATTGATGAAACGAATGATTTCTAGGTCGTCGTACGGTGGTTAACGCAATCGGGATAGAGGCCAAGATAATTTAACTGTACAAAAGTCACTGTGAAAAAAGAAATATGAACCGTGGTGTCGATATTCCGAAGCCTAGTTTTGGTATATCAAAAAGGAAAAAGCTCAGTCTTCTTAGGGGAGATAAAATCAGACGATTGACACGCAACGCTGCCATCCGCTATAAGAAAACCTTTTGTGGCGGCCAATTCGAAATAAACACTTTCCGCATATGCAATTTCGGACATTGTGACAATCGCGAGTTCGGCAAATTCCCTACTTATCGTTCGACGTTGCCCAATTTCGTTTCTCCGTGCAGTCTAACGGGATACAAGCCACCGCATATGAGAAAAGCCCGAATACCCGATGACTGTTTTACGAAAAATCTGCAAAGCAGTTTCGGGAAATCGCAGCCGACCAACCGGGTGTGGGTTGGCAAATTTTGTTCACGGACCACGGACGTGTGGTTGGAAAAGGAATTCAAACGGTTCGGGAAAATCAAGCAAATAGAACATCTCTTAGGCGACACGTATGCTTACGTTCAATTCGAACGCGTGGAAGACGCGGTTGCTGCGGTCGAAGGTATGAGAAAGGTTTATTTTGCAAATAATAAACATTTAACGTTGTCCATCGAATTTGCTGTTGAAAAGTCACGAACGTTCGAGCCGTCTGATGACAGTGAAAACGACGACGAAGGGACATCTTCCGAATGTCTTGACGATAACGCGCCTCCTTCGGATAAACCGGCTGATGCTTCTGTTTCTTCTGTAATTTAATAGGACATGACATTATTATTTTTTTTTTTTTTAACTTTACCGTGACATAATAATTTTGGCGTTTTACTCCGTTGAGTAAGCTGGTCTAGTCTCACGATAATATAAAGAGCTATTCATTTTCTTTCAAGTGCCATTTCTATTCAATAAAAAGCAGTTTTGAGAAAAAAAAGATAATAGCTGAAACATTTTCACGAGAAAAAGAAATTCTTATTATTCTTTCTTCATTTTCTCCGGTAATTAAAACCTATCAATCTAATCATCTCCTTCAACTATACCGAGTGTACACAATCATATTCCAAACATTTTTATGAACAAAAATATGTATTTATTAAGTTGGGAGTTAATAAAATAAATTAGAGTTTTCCTCCTAAATAAGCACACTTACTTAAGGTAATTATCATTTAAGTTGCACTCTTTTTATATGAACTTTCTTGTGTAATTTTATATGAAACTGTTTCAAATTGTGTTTCTTATTGTACACTATCCGATTTAATATAAAATCTTCATTGAAATTCAATTAAACTACTTTATTGTCCCTGAATACTTATTAATTTAAATTAAAATAATGTCATTTGATTTATTATTAAAATTATAAATCAAAACTAGGCTATGCTGATTTGTCATTTATCTAATTGAAAAAAAAATTATAGAACATAGTTAGGACTTAGGTCTTTGTATCACACGGCTGTTTTTTTTTAACAGTTTATTTTTTTGCAAGTTTTAAGAAAATAATCAATACCCCTTTCTAAAGTCGCATTGTGTATACTAAATACAAGCATAATATGCTTAGCTTCCTATAAAAACTAGATCAACAGAACTTAATGTTTCGAACATTAAAAAAGCTTATATTTCCTAGTTAAATCAAGTTCCTTATACTTGTTAGTTTATCGTAAGATAGAATTATTATAATACATTTAGTGTTCCTAAGCAATGTTATATTTATTTACTTGTGATTTATATAATTTTTTTATGTTGTCTAATATATTTTATGGTTAAATTAAAAAGAGAAGCTTTCTAGCAGTTAACAAAAATTCTGCGTTCCAGCCATTATTATTTGTGTTATTGTAAACTTAGTAACATTACAAACAATATACATATTTTGTTCTTCACTCTAGAATTAATAACATAATATTAGGTTGAAAGAAACGTTTTCTGCTGATACTGTTGTTTTAACTGGATTTTTTTTCAATAAGTACATTTTTATTAAGTTAATTATAGTTATTTCATTTTTTAATAAAAATATTCTGTATTATTCTCTATGTAAATAATTTAATTTATCTACTTATTTTTTGTTATAAATCAAATAATGTTAAACGATAAAACATTTTATTTTTAATTACAAACATTTATATTTATTAAAAAAAAACATTCAATGTATACTGTGGTATACATGGTAAAATATTAACAATTACAATATATTATGTCCTTTATTATTATAAATAAAGGACATTATACACCTTTAAAAAAAATTCAAAATTGTAAAAATTGTATTATTGAAAATTAATATTATAGTTTTGGAGATTGTGGGTCTTGTTTATGTTTATCGTGAACCAATGTTCTTTTCACGAAATCCAAAAAGTTTACTTTTGTTTTACCTAAAAAAAGGAAAATTACATTTTTTTATTAGGTGATGACCAAAATCCGTCGTTACTTAAATCATATAAGCAAACTGTTTAAATTAACTTTACCGTGGAACTCTTTCATTGTAGATTTATCGCCAGAATCAAGGGACATGAAACCGTTAGCGCAGACCTACAATATATGAAAAAAGTATTAATACATGCTTTAGAATAGGCTGTGTTTAAGAAAAATTTAAATGTTTATTTATTTTTCAAACAATAAATTTCTCTCTCATTAGTGCAACATTTTTACAATTTAAAATAAAAATCTTAAAGCTTAAAGTAGGTATATGAACACTGCAATATGAATAGCATAACATTTTCAAGTGTCATATTTTACTGTATGAATTAGATTAGCTGGTGAGCTTGGTGCGCTGTAAGTTTCGCTTGTGAGTACTATTTTCAAAATCCGATTCCTCAAAACTACATTGAATTCTTAATCTTATAAATAATAAAAAAAATATTGGCCTTTTGTTCAATTAAACCGTCAAAAGTTAGTGTGATGAAAAAATGTGTAACTTTATGTTATTATACAAATTACTGTGATATTCTGACAATAAAATACAACCAATAATGAATCATTATTAACTATTGTATTAACCAGTATATTACAAATTTAATTAGCTCTTAATTAGGATTTTGCGAAAAATTGACTGTTTAATAAACAGGTGGTTGGCGTCCTCTTAATGAAAAATTAAGACATGAAGAATATGTGTTAAAAAAAGAATATTATTATATGTTTCCATTACAGTAAAACCTTTGTGATCTGAACATTATGTACCACCATAACAGTAAACTACATTTTCGAGTTCCAATCCATTAGAATTAAAAAAGTACACTGTTAAAAGGTTCTTTCTACAACAAATAACTTTTGTTGACACTGGATCTCCCATACATTCTTACTTATTTATTTTATTAATTATAAATTGTTAACCAATTGTATTTATAAATAATGATATGCCCTACATTTTTTTTGAAAGTCCTTATTTCAATTTTTTTCTTTTAGAAGTTTTCTATTTAATGTATCAAGAGGCTTTTTCCCCCTCCTCCTTTTTTTTTTGCACTTACGGCTTTTTTGATTTCCAACATAAACCACAAGCATTCCACAGCGTTAACTACATAGTTGGCTAAAATTGAATTAAAAATTAAAAACTGTCTACATAAGTGAACCGCTTCCAAGGCTTATGTACATTACCGCGTCTACCGGATTCCAGTTCTCTTAATTTTCCGCTCAATGCTCTATTCATTCCTCTCCAAAAGTAAAATACTTGAAATAGCTGCTGACGAGTACGAAATCTCTGTTGTCTTCGAGATCTGGAGACTGCATTAAAGTTGTCCAGGAGAAAATTTACTTCTTGAAAATCGAGTATTTTAACCTGAAAACAATATAAACATACAGAACTTGTACTTACTTAAAAAATAATTATATTTTAGTACCACAGAATTCATTTTTACTGTTAATAGTACAAAATAAGTGATAACCCTAAACTGCATGCGGATTTTTGTCTTACTTAACTTACTACTCATACTGTATGATTGAAAAAACAAAATAGTAAAAAAGTAAACTAAAAAGCAAACTAAAAATCAAACAATACATTTACTACAAGAACAAGTTACCAATCAATTGTAGTACATTTTTTTTTAAATGTCAATTACTTTGATAACAACCGAAAATCAATTACAGTTTAAAACAATGTTAAACATCTTTAATTTTTTACTAAAAAGAATACTGTGGGCCCTATTCAATAAAGTCCAAGTACATTGAGTTAAGTATTATGAAATGTATGTGTGACACCCTAAAGTTGAACCAAATTTAAATTACAAAAAAAACTTACAATGTAAAACATTTCCCCGCACTTTCATTCTTTTTAAAAAAATAAAGATGTTTAAATAAAGTTGATTTTCAAAGTAATTGACATTTTAAAAAAAATGTGTAACAATTGATTGCAAATTGTTCTTGTAGTAAAATTGAGATCACATATTATATAAAAACACTATGAAAAAAAAAATTCAATTTTTTATTAAACCCAGTGAGATATTGGTTGGCCTATGATAAAAAAATCTCATTGTATACATATGATAAAAAGCTTTTTATATCAATTCCTCTTTTAATAAAAAAAAAAAAATTATGTTATTTAATTAAAATTAAATAAATCAACATAATCGAAAGCAGCTTTATGATACGCTAAATAGTTTTTTTTAACAGTTTGCCCAATTTTTATTACATACGTTTTCAATAAAAAAAATTAAAACACAATCCCTAAAGTGATAAATCTTATCAACTAAGGCCATGTTTAAATTTTGAATTTATTGTCTTGTAACATACACATAAAAATAAGACACTAGTTTTCTCTAAAAAAAAATTAATAACTACAAAATTGCGATTATTTCTAGAGAAAATGAGAAAACGAGTGTCTTATTCTTAACGAATCACTTTGTATTGTAAAACAAATTGAAAATTTGGCATTTGTAGGGTTACAACACTTAAGAATTGAGTCGTTTTGTTGGAAAATATGTCAAACTTATAACTATTATCTATAAATAAATGTATGTTTGTATGTCTTTTATGCTAGTTTTTTTGAGACGTTAAATACCTCGGTTTTGTCGGAGCTTTTGTCCATATTCGCCAACGTCTTCAATAAACAATGCAAATCGGGGTCATCTGTATACAAATTGATCGATTGTTAATTAAGTTATATCTTTTCAATAAATAAGTATTGTAACAATATCATTTTAGCTTCGGTGCGGAGCTGAAAAGGTATTGTTTTTACAATGATGTGTTTTTATGTATTCATTTTTTGTTTGTGTCTGGACCCTCGTAAACAGCTGAACCGATTTCTTCGTGTAGCAACTCTATAGCTCTGTAATCATATCTGGATGGTACTTTATAAGGCCAAAAATTTAAAAAAGTTACCCCTTCCTCATCAAAATCGAGAAAAACACAAAAAAAAAATTTCAACTTAAAATTACGATGCTCTATTACTTTTTTAAAAATAGTCGAAAAAATTCCAAATTTATATGAATTGTTCTTCAAACATAGCACTATCGATAAACATTAACAAACCAAAAAAATATCATAAACCCTTTCCCCTAGAAGGGATAGAATTTTTTTTTTTTTTTCCTTTTTCAAGCAAAGATTTAGAAATTTAGATCTGAAAATTAGACCGAAGGTAGATCTAAAATGGAACTATAACATATACAATTTTCTCAAAAATCTGTAGGCAATTTTTTTTTTTACTGAGGAAAAACAACAAAAATAGGGTAAATATACACTTTGGTCGTAGTCAGTTTCTAGGTTGCTATGTGTGAGTGAATCAACTGTCAACAGGTAATGAAAATATTTTTATTAATTGTTAATTACGATATATGGGTAACTATGACAGTACATTTTTATAGGCAGACGATCAACCCTTATCGTATCCACCCTGCACAAGACTAAATATTAAATTTTAAGTACATTATTGCTGGTCCCACGATATCTTCTAAAACGCTATAACTGGTGTGAACATACTATCCACAGATTCGCATCGAAGCGTTTATTTAAAAGTGATTTTATCACTTTCAGTTATAATAAAATCTGTTGACCTGTGACCTCTCCGTCCCCACTATGCCCCGACTCCACTGCACTGGCTTTTTTTTATATTTTATGTGTGTGTCACTCCGGCTGCTTTATCTCCTGATTATGACGGCACCACGTAACAGATGTAAACGCTTTATTTATATATGCATATAAAAATATACTTAAAGCTTGTCATTCATATTAATATTTTAATTAATACCTTAATGTTTACTCGGCGTTTCAGCAATTACAAATATAAATAATATTGTACGTTGCAATTTAAAATTTATAGAAAGTCCTTAGGGATATTTTAGAGTAGCTTCCTGTCCGGCTAGGGATTTATAAACCTCGATCGGCTGGCGCCACATCATGCGGGCCCTACAGGAATGGGAAGTGCCGCTGTACCTGCAGCGCATCTTCCGGTCCTATTTCTCGGAGCGAGCAGCCAGGGTCGCGTGCCCAACAGCTGACGGTGGAGAAGTCACCATCGAGGTATCCTGCGGCGTTCCACAGGGTTCGGTGGTCGGTCCGACCTTGTGGAACCTTACGTATGACGCGGTGCTGCGAGCCGATCTACCGGACCAGGCGACGGTCATCGGTTTCGCGGACGACACGTTGATCATCGCCTCCGGCAAGACGGTCGAGGAGGTGGAAGATAGGACAAACCGAGCTCTGTGTGCGGTGGCAGCAAAGTTCCGGGAGCTGGATCTCCAACTCGCCGTTGAGAAGACGGAAGCGGCGATGATCAGGCGCAGGTACAAGGTTAGCGATCCGCGTATCTTCCTGAACGGGGTAGAAGTTAAGCTGGGAGAGACGATCAACTATCTAGGAATGCTAGTCGACCGCAAGCTTAACTTCAAGCAGCACGCCAAAGCCGCGGCGGTCAAAGCGCAGGGTGCGCTCACGTCGTTGACTAGGCTTATGCCTAACATCGGCGGCCTCCGTGAGCCAAGGCGGAGACTACTCGTTAGTGTCGTCCACTCCATTCTCCTCTACGGAGCACCGGTTCGGGCCAGCGGGCTAAACCAAGCCAGAGTAGGGGAATTGAGGAAGGTGCAGCGCAGAGCTGTACTCCGCAGTGTCTGCGCGTACCGCACCGTGTCGTACGACGCAGCCAACGTGCTGGCTGCGATACCGCCGATCGACCTGCTGGCGAGGGAGCGAGAAGAGGCGTTCCGCCTCCGCCGGCAAGCAGAAGAAGGATCCGGACAACGGGCCCCCCTCAGGACTGCTACCCTCGGCAAGTGAGAGGACAGACTTCGGACAGCAACAGGAGGTGAGTGGACGAGAACGCTCGTCACTGACCTCCGGAAATGGGTTGGACGGAAGCACGGGATGATGGGCTACCGCCTAACCCAGTTGCTGTCTGGGCATGGGTGCTTCAACGAATTCATCCACAGGATCGGCAAAGCATCCAGTCCAGCATGCTCACACTGTGAAGGCATGGTGGACAGTGCCTATCACACGCTAGTGGAGTGTTCGGCCTGGGAGTCCCAAAGGCGGGACCTCCAGGACGTCGTCGGCGAAGTTGTCCCGGAGACACTGGTCGCCAACATGATTGCAAGCCCTGATGCGTGGAACGCGGTCACCCGCTTTGCCGAGTCGGTCCTCAAAGAGAAGGAGGAAGCAGAGAGGGCTAGACAGCGGCCGGCCAATTGAGAACCCCGGCGTGCAAGGGTGGCGTGTGCGCGCGTCACTGGTCCGGAAACATTCCACCGACTGTATATAAACCTGTATAGACTAATAAACTTGTAACTAAATTTCGTTGTGGCCTAATGTGAATATTGTTATTAGGCCACCACCCGAAGTGGGTGTGTTAGTTTTTAAGTTTATGGTTGTATTTATTGTTTAGTGTACCCAATAAATGGCATCAGAGACTGGGGGGAAGTAATTCCTCACAGGGCGCGTCCCCCCCCCGCTATTCTATGGGTGCATGTGAAAAAAAAAAAAATGGATTTATAAACCACTAACAAGTACAAAAAAAAACAGTGCGTGTTACGAGTACGCGCGGATGAAGTGAGATAAAAGTTGTAATATTTTTTAGTATTGTGCTACAAAATTGCAGTTATTTTGGCGAGTCAGTTCAACAAATACTGTCCGAAAGATAGGTAATAAAATTCTTTATCAGTACATTACTTGAATTGTATTCAAACATAGATTCAGCATTTTCCCATTTCATTCCAAGGGTTTTTTCCACGTCTTTTGCGAATCCAATCTTGTCAACTCGATTAGATTTTTTGTAATTTCTAACCAGTGTTTTCAACTCTATCAATTGATCACTGTTTAGTCCGACGCTCTGAAATAAAGTATGACGTGGCAGTTTACACACATACATAATCGGAATGTATTTCAGTTTTTAAGTTTATACTATCCGATGCGAACAATTAATAAACAGTAGGTATTATTACACTCTTACCCATGCTGACGTCACGAAATATAACGCGTAGATAATAAGAGCGCTCTTGAAATGCATAGTTTTATTAGATTTTTAAAATAATAATAAGAATCCAATCGAGTACTTTTAATAATATTATAGCTGTAAAACAATTGTGCATCGAAGTCGAACGACGAATAAACAGTAAAGTATCTAAGTATTTTCTATGCGGCTTCGGTGTTGCGTTACCCCAATTGCAAAAACAAACAATGTTTGCCAAAACATATTTTGTTTTGTTCTTGGACATTATATTTGATAGCACCGTGATACATATGCAACGTTTTGTTTCTATTATTGTAAAATGTTATAAGCGCTGGTGTATCCACAGAATACACTGTTATAATAAATAATAATAGTAATAACAATTTACATTAAATGTACAGGGTGAACATTTTATGGTGAATCACTCAAGCACTCATGAGGTTTTATAAATAATTACCTTTTTTTTTTTTTAAATTACTCCCATTAATGTTGGTTCCAACCAATTAGGTTTCAGACTAGTACCCGTGTACGCCTATATTAATTTACATAATATATGGCTGTTATTCTCGAATATTATAACCTAACGTCTAGTGTGCTTGCAAAAAATTGTTTCATAGTTATTTTTGCAGTATAGCGGTTTTTCCCTAAAACTAAATGAATATGTTTGTTCAGTTGTCTAGTTGAGCTAAATTAGTTGTAGTATTCGACCTAGATAGCTGAAATTTGCATATTATTTTATGTGGCTAGCTGAACGATACTTAACTCAACTTTTACGAAAAAAGGTCTCATACCACAATGGTTAGGTTTAACCCCTTCAATAAGTAATTCAAATAAAAACTAAGCCAGTAAAATAAATTCGGGGTATAGGGGGGACAGAGCATAGTGGAAACGGAGAAGTCAAGGTTATTCAAGCATTGATACATATAAAAGTGATAAAATCACTTAAAAATAAACGATGCTTAAACGATGCGTTTTTATACTGTAGGTGTGAATAATAAAAAATCCTATTGCTTGTTTTAGTGGGCGCAAAAGTTTTGAAATAAAACATCAAGTTGTTTTTTGTTCGTTATTATTTGTTTATAAAACATTTGGTAAAGATAATATTGTACGAATATTTAAAATAAGTATTTACCTTGCAAGTAAATAGGTCAAACATATAATAACACAATCAACCAAACGAAATATGTTTAAAAAAATGGTATAGGAGATAAAAATATAACTACTCATTTCAAAGGACATTGCGCTGAAAATAAAAAACGTGATACCAATTACCCACACATCGTTTTGAAATCATGTTACCAACTAAAAAAAGTATTGGATATTCGAACTCTGAAAATTATTATCAATTAGAAGTCTATAACAAACAGTTCAAAACGTTTATAATCTATGTATTCAAAAACTTAAGGGAAACTGAAAGAGCTATCTGTTTAGGGGCAAAAGATTTCCACTATGCTCTGTCCCCACTATACCCCGAACTTCCTTTACGGGCTTAGTTTTTAATTGAATTACTTATTGAGGGGGTTAAACCTAACCATTGTGGTAGCAGACCTTTTGTCGTAAAAGTCGAGTTAAGGGTCGTTCAGCTAGCCACATAAAATATACAAATTTCAGCTATCGAGGTCTAATACTACACTTTATTTAACTGAATTAGACAACTGAACAAACATATTCATATAGTTTTAGGAAAAAACTACCATACTGCAAAATTCTGCAAAATTGCGAGGAAAAAAAAAATTTATTTATTAAACCAAAATTTTTTGTTTTGGCAAACATTGTTTGTTTTTGCAATTGAGTCAACACAACCCTGAAGCCGCAAAGAACATACTTACTTTACTGTTTATTCGTCGTTCGACTTCGATGCACAATTGTTTTACAGCTATAATATCATTAGTAGTACTCGATTGAATTCTATTATTATTATAAATTTCGAATAAAATGATGCATTTCAAGAGCGCTCTTATTGTCTGCGCGTTGTATTTCCTGACGTCAGCATGGGTAAGAGTGTAATAATACCTACTGTTTATTAATTATTCGCATCGGATAGTATAAACTAAAAAATTGAAATACATTCCGATTATGTATGTGTGTAAACTGCCACGTCATACTTTGTTTCAGAGCGTCGGACTAAATAGTGATCAATTGATAGAGTTGGAAAAACTGTTTGAAAACTACAAAAATGCCAAACGAATTAACGATTTGGCATTCGCACGAGACGTGGGAAAAACCTTTGGGAATAATGAAATAACTTTTAAAAACAATTCAGGTAATGTACTGATAAAAAATTATATGTTGAACTAACTCTCGAATATAACTGCAATTTTGTAGCACAATACTAGAAAATATTGCGATTTTTATCTATTTAGTATTTGTTAGTGGTTTTTTTTTTTAATTTTGATACTTAGGTATACTCTAGCCGAACAGGAAGCTACTCTAAAATATACCTAGAGACTCTTATTAAATTTTAAATTTTAAATTGCAACGTACAATATTATTTATACTTGTAATTGCTCAACGCCGAGTTAAATTTAGTTTAGTTTAGCAGTAACGAAAGCTACTAACTATACATAATGTTATTATTAAAAATTATATTGTTACAGTACTTATTTATTGAAAAGGAATAACTTAATTAACAATTGATCAATTTGTATACAGATGAGCCCGATTTGCATTGTTTATTGAAGACGTTGGCGGATATTGACAAAAGCTCCGACAAACCCGAGGTATTCTAAGTCTCAAATCAACTAGCATAAAGGACACACAAACATACATTCATTTATAGATAATATATAGATAATAGTTATAAGTTTGACATATTTTCCAAGTTCCAACAAAACAACTTAATTATTATGTGCTGTAACCCTACAAATGCTACATTTTTTATTTGTTTCACAATACAAAGTGATTCATTAAGAATTAGACACTCATTTTCTCTAGAAATAATCGCAATTTTTTTTTCTTTAGAGAAAACTAGTGTCTTATCTTTATGTGTATGTTACAAGACAATAAATTTAAAATTTTAATCGGCCTTAATTGATAATACTTTACTCAAGAGGGATGGTTTTTAAATTTTTTTTATTAAAAACGTAGGTAATAAAAATTGGGCGAACTGTTAACTATAAAAAAAACTGTTTGGGTCACGAGACACTCGTTAGGAATGAGTCCGCGTAGGTTAGGTAGGTTTACATAAAGCTGCTTTCGATTATGTTGATTTATTTAATTTTAATTAAATAAGATCATTAAAAAAAAAAAAAAGAATTGATATAAAAAGATTTTTATCCTATGTATACAGGGTGATTTTTTATCGTGGGCCAACCAATATAATACTGGGTTTAATTAAAAATTGAATTTTTTTTATTCATAGTGTTTTTATATAATATGTGATCTCAATTTTACTACAAGAACAATTTACCAATCAATTGTAGCACATTTTTTTAAAAATTGACAATTACTTTGAAAATCAACTACAATTTTAAACATCTTTAATTTTTTACTGAAAAGAAAAGTGTGGGGAAATGTTCTACATTATACATTTTTTTATAATTTAAATTTGATTCAATTTTAGGGTGTGACACGTACATTTCATAATACTTAACTCAATGTATTTGAACTTTGTTGAATAGAGCCCACGGTTTTCTTTTTAGTAAAAAATTAAACATTAACATTATTTTAAATTGTAGTTGATTTTCGGTTGTTTTTAAAGTAATTGACAGACAGAAGTCAGTTCTCACGCCAGCACAGAAAATAATATCCCAGCAGGGCGCACCATAAAGAATTCCGTTCTAAAAACTACTATTTTAAAAATGTCAACGTATTTTTTATGACAATCGCTGGGTCATTGCTGTTAGAAGTAAACACTTTGTAATACAAATTCTGTATGTTTATATTGTTTTCAGGTTACAATACTCGAGTCTCAAGAAGTAAATTTTCTTCTGGACAAGTTTACTACACTCACCGAATTTCATAAGCAACAGGGATTTCTTACTCTTCAGCAGCTATTTCAAGTATTTTACTTTTGGAGAGGAATGAATAGAGCATTGAGCGGAAAATTAGGAGAACTTGAATCCGATAGAGGCAGTAATGCACATAAGCCTTGGAAGCGGTTCACTTATGTAGACAGTTTTTAATTTTTAATTCAATTTTAGCCAACTATGTAGTTAACGCTGTGGAATGCTTGTGGTTCATGTTGGAAATCAAAAAAGCCGTAAGTGCAAAAAAAAAGGAGGAGGGGGAAAAAAGCCTCTTGATACATTAAATAGAAAACTTCTAAAAGAAAAAAATTGAAATAAGGACTTTCAAAAAAAATGTAGGGCATATCATTATTTATAAATACAATTGGTTAACAATTTATAATTAATAAAATAAATAAGTAAGAATGTATGGGAGATCCAGTGTTCAAAAGTAAAAATACAAATAATGTAGATTCCCTACTTGTTTTAAATAGTTATTTGTTGTAGAAAGAAACTTTTTAACAGTGTACTTTTTTAATTCTAATGGATTGGAACTCGAAAATGTATTTTACTGTTATGGTGGTACATTATGTTCAGATCACAAAGGTTTTCCTGTTTTGGAAGTATATAATAATATTCTTTTTTTTTTCTTTTTTTAACACATATTCTGCATGTCTTAATTTTTCATTAAGAGGACGCCAACCACCTGTTTATTAAACAGTCAATTTTTCGCAAAATCCTAATTAAGAGCTAATTAAATTTGTTGTATACTGGTTAATACAATAGTTAATAATGATTCATTATTGGTTGTATTTTATTGTCAGAATATCACAGTAATTTGTATAATAACAAAAAGTTACACATTTTTTCATCACACTAACTTTTGACGTTTAATTGAATAAAAGGCCAATATTTTATTATTATTTATAAGATGAAGAATTCAATGTAGTTTTGAGGAATCGGATTTTGAAAATAGTACTCACAAGCGAAACTTACAGCTCACCAAGCTCACCAGCTAATCTAATTCATACAGTAAAATATGACACTTGAAAATCTTATACTATTCATTTTGCAGTGTTCATATACCTACTTTAAGCTGTAAGATTTTTATTTTAAATTGTAAGAATGTTACACTAATTAGGGAGAAATTTATTGTTTGAAAAATAAATAAACATTTAAATTTTTCTTAAACACAGCCTATTCTAAAGCATGTATTAATACTTTTTTCATATATTGTAGGTCTGCGCTAACGGTTTTATATCCCTTGATTTTGGCGATAAATCTACAATGAAAGAGTTCCACGGTAAAGTTAATTTAAACAGTTTGTATATATGATTTATATAACGACGGTTTTTGGTCATCTCCTATTAAAAAAAATAATTTTCTTTTTTAGGTAAAACAAAAGTAAACTTTTTGGATTTCATGAAAAGAATATTTGATTCACGATAAACATATAAACAAGACTCACAATCTTAAACACTATTAATTGGACAATATTCAATAACCATAATGATAATAATAATATTTTAAATGTAGTTATGTAATATGTATTTATGAATTGAACTATTATGGTGTCCAATTAAAAAAACAATTATTATTATATTATTAGGACAAGTTATTTACATTTTCAAAAATAAAAAGTAATTTTTAATTGTGTCACTCTGAAAACATCTTTTTACCGATGTAATAACTAATAAATTACAACTCAAATATTATTTTGAAAAACTATTTTATGTGTCCAGTAAGTACGACTGGCCAATAAATAAGAAATATTATACTCTGTGTAGAATATAATATTATATTGTATTATATTATACATTTAATATAATACATTTTTAATAATGTATTCTTAGACTGAAATCTGAATCCACCCACAGTGTAGTGCTAAGATAGTATAGTATCGAGTACTATTACTTTGTGTTAGTATTTACCTAATACAAACATTGCCTAGTTACAAGTTATATTATGTACCGTGCCATTTTTAAGTATCAAATTATTATTCTAGTTTTTTTCTCGACCTTTAAGTTGCAATCATATTTAAAAAGTCACCAATGTGTTGTAGCTTTTGTATATATTATTTCAATATTTATTTATTTATTATTCATGTATAGTACAATATGACCAATGCGACACTCAATAGAAAAAACGACTTCCTGCTTAAGTCCTCCGTCGAGTGGTCGAGTTAATCAAACATTTTTATTTATGATTACATTAATAAATAGTTGTGAGCTTGGCTGAATTTAGGACCTTTTATTTTTAATCTTATAGATTGACTGCCGCCTCTATATACGTGTATTGTTCGTTTAAAAGACAAATTAGACGGACCGCAATACTAATTCAATTACTTTTAAAGAGGAAGCCGTTATTGTTATATATTTTATAATAGCGTTTTGTCGATTGACCTAAAAAGAGCACGGAGTCAATTTAAATTTACATCAATCTTAATACTGTTGTACACGAGCTCGGATACATCCATTTTTGGTGTTTTTTTCCAAGGCAAATAAATTTAGATTAAATTAGAATTTGCAACGTTTCATTGTAATAGGATTTTTGTGCTTAATAGGGTTCAACAGCTTAAAACTACAAACAATAGACACCTTTTTTGGTTTGTGTAAATTTTCAGCAGGTAGACCTAACACTAACAACTCAATTATTTAAATAAATGATAATTAATTTGTTCGGTGTAATAATCACAATTTATAATGGTAGAAATACAAATATTGATAAAGCATTGTACTCGTAGGAACCCAATGACAACAGTGTGCTTAAAAATGTATTTTCAGTATAAGAGTGTATATGATTAGAGTTGGTCGTCTGTAATAATTGACTGCCATTTTTCGACATATATCGTAATTAACAATATAATGAGAATATTTTCAAATATCTTTTCACGTTGATTCACTCACACATAGTAGCTTAGAAATTGACTATGGTCAATATGTAATTTTCCTCTTTTTTTTTAGATATTTTCCTTGAATAAAAAAATGTTGACTAGAAAGACCATAAACTATAAAGTAACTACTAAAAAAATCAAAGTAAAGATTAATTTTCCATCCCTTCTAGGAGAAAGGGTTTATGATTTTTTTCTGGTTAGTCGACGTTGGTCGGCAGTACTATATCAAAAAAATATTACATACAAATCTGGACCTAAAACAATACACCGTCTTTGCTCTGCATCAGAGCTCATAAGGCATGGTTCTTGTTCGAGATAGCAATAAAAATAATATGCATATACAGGGTGATCGGTTCGGTATGAGCCACACGACACCCGGTATCGCGGGCGGATTGATCAAGTCGGCAACATATTTTATTATACCAAGAAAGCAGCAGCAGCAGCAGCAGCGTCGGCGGCCGTAGCTTGTTGCGCGCAAGTCTTGGAACGGGTGACCGAAATCCCGTGCAAGACCCACAGGAGCTCAAATCCCGGCGCTTGATGATCAATATCGTTTGAAGGACTGTCCGCCCAGCACGAACGTCGTTCTCCCAGTCGACCCACGGGTTTTCCAAAGTAACATCCGCTTAAATCGCAGTGAAATCGTTGTCCCGTACCGACGAGCTGCACGTTTGCCAATCCGTCGATCCGGCCGTCATACAAAGGGTTTTACAAAGCAGCCAAAATTGATCGCCGCCGCCCAAACGTGTTCGAGGTAATGTTTTTGGAACAATTAAAGCGTAAACTTTTAATGTATCTAGATTTTTCCATCGAAACCTAACTGTGTACCCTAATAGCGCTGTTTTCCGCGACGAGATAATCCCCCCCCCCTCATTGCCCCATTGTTTAATTCATTCCCGGGAAACTGCGAAAAATCCCGGAATAGGTGGTGTTTGTCAAAATTATCACATTTGGTCTCTATAAGTCGCAACTTTTTCTAGTTCTTAACCGCTATTAGGGTACAGGCAGGATCGACGTGTGTTACATAATTTTGCAAAACGCAAAATATATATTTTTTCCGTTTGTTCACTCCTACGGTCGATGCATGAATATGTCTTATGGCTGGGGATAAGTTAGATTTGGGGGTAGATGCCTAACCTGAAGGGGAAACGAACGTGCGAGGTCAGGAGAAGAGTGGGTAGGGTAGGAGCAAATAAGGGAGGGGAGGAAAATGGAAAGCGGGGGCAAGACAAAGGGAACGTGAGCGGAGGAGTAAAGTAGACAGAGAAGGAGAATGAGAAGAGAGGAAGGGCAAGGAAGGATAAGAGAGAGAAGGGCAAGGAAACGTGAGGGCAGGAGCAGTGTGGAGAGAGGTGTAGAAGATGAGGAGAGGGGAGAAAAACGACCATGAACATGAACATACATTTATAGTGACCGTGTGCGGATTACGGCTGTATTAAAATTATTTCCTACGTGGATAATAGTTGTACCATAAGACATATTATTCATGATCCGATGGTTTATCTACACGGTGTTTTTGTTGTTTTTATAGCCGCTTTATTATAAACGCCCGAACAGGGCGTACAAGTTTAGTATGGCCTTGGGGGAATTGTCGACTCTGGCGACCTCTTATGGCGCACTCGCTGTTCTCCGACCGAACGTAGGGCGCGATTGTGCTGCCGATTGTACGCTTTGGATATTCCAAGAATTATTAATCGAGATTTCCCACGGGGATCGTGCGGCGCTGGTCCAGAAGTAAAGTAATAAAAAAAAAAAAGGTTTTGCAGCTACGCTTGGAGGTGGTTTGGCGCAGTACTTATAACCTGCGCGTTGGCGCGGCGGGCGACCCTACAAATCAATATCAGTTCCTTTCTCCTCCTCCTTGACCTATATAAAGTTGTCCTCTCTTTTCGCGCTACTCTTGAAAAAGCTTTCATAATATATTATACGATTTTTATCGCGCCCTTTCGTGGTCAACCGTTTGGTTCACACCTGTGTGTCAATATAGATCTCAGATTAACTATTTAATGATAATCTAGTTTGCGTTCACACATATTTATTAACGCAAACGGTTAATACATGTTGTGTAGACGTTTTAAAACTGTCACTATAATTGTAGTGTGCATTTTTCAAACCAGCGTTAATCAACACTTGGGGTTTTACGCTTTGATTGTTTCTATGGTGGCGCGAAACTAGTATGAAATATTAGGATGGTAAAACACAAATCGTTTCTCATTAAAAAAAAAAAAAAAAAACCAACTACTTTTTTAGAAAAAAAACATAGAAGGCGTGACCACTAATTTATATATTTTATTGTTTCTATCTGAGCGCAAGGCAGTGCGCCAAGCCAAGTTCCAGCAATGCCAGTGTATCTTTACACGAACCAATTCACCCAGTTTTTCTAACCCACGTATCTCGGTTTCCTCTTAAGATAAGCTTATGATATTTGAAACACAGATTAAGCTCAAGTAGCTTAGGATACTGTAAAAAATTGAGCCCTTAATAATAAGCCTTTTCAAAAAGGGAGAATTTCAAAGTTTTTATTTTTGTTACTGACTCACTTACTGATTATCAAAATTATAAAACACTTCCCGTATAGGTAGAAACGTGAAATTTGGCACAAAGGTAGGTCTTATAGTGTAACTAAAGGAAAAAATCTTAAAGTTGAATTTTTCTCAAAATTAATGCCACTTTAAGGAGTGTAGTTCACATTGGTTTTAAACATGACTACGTCATAACCAAACAATGTACAATCCTTACAGATCCTATTATAGATACATATATGCTTTCAAAAATAACACTATTTATTAGTATCTAATATTATAGGATTATAGTAATAGTAAGTAAGGGAGGTCCATTGTTCATAGATAAAAAATAAAAATATCGAAAAAACATTTTACCTATTCACTATTGACAATAATGTGCTTAAAAATTTGTTTTTAGTGTTGGGGTTCATACAATTGGGGATGATCGTCTGTCTATAAAAATGTATACATTAGTTACATTTTTTTGTCATTAAAATGTAAACAAATTAATGAAAATATTTCCATTGCCTGTTGGCTGTTGATTCATCTACACACAGCAACCTGAAAATTGACTCGGTGAAATTGTAATTTTCCTTAACGAAAAAAAATTATTTTTAAAAAAATTGTATAATATGCCATAGAACCATTCTAGATTTACCTTCAGTCAAATTTTCAGGACTAAATCCTTAGAACTTCACTAAAAAGTGAAATAAAGAAAATATTTCTAATCCTTCTAGGGGAAAGGGTCTATGCAATTTTTTTCGGTTTGTGAATGTTTATCGGTAGTACATGATTAAAGAATATTTCATACAAATTTGCAACTAATTCTACTATTTTTAAAAAAGTTATAGAGCATTGTAAATTACATATTTATTATAGATTACATATTTGCGGTACAACATAAAATATTGATTAAAATGGTTAATACTTTAATAATCTATTAGCTTAGTTATGTTATTAGTTAAAAATTGCAACAAAAAAAGTCATTAAAAAATATTTTCAAATTATACCATTTGGAACGATATGAAATAGGTATTGTTTTTAGTACGTGTTGAACTACCGCCAGTGTACCGTGTATACTTATTAGGCACTTATTTTCTTTGGTATGTTTTATAGCATTTACTGCACTTGGCCACACGGGTAATATGATTATCAGTGAGTTAAGAATTGAGAAAACTCAACCCTTCAAAACCATCTTGTTGATGAATATTCTTCAGAATCAGAAGCGGATTGAAATAACAATAAAATAAATTAAAAAACGATTTATCATTGTAGCAAGTTTTTAGATCAGAAATTAAACCTGACAGGTATTGAGTTAAAAGTCACACCTTCCCCCTTCAAAATTGAGAAAGACATCCAAAAAATGTACATATTTTTTTATAAATAAATATAATATATAACAGTTAACTGTATAAATATACTATATACAATAATATAATATATAGGTACTATAGGTAAAAGAAGTGGACAAAAGCTACAACACATTGGTGACTTTTCAAGTATGATCGCGATTTAAATGTCGAGATAAGAACTCGAAATTCTCAATACTTGAAAACGGCTTGGTAAATTATATAACTTGTAAATAGGCAATGTTTGTATTGGGTTAATAATAACACAAATTAATAGCACTCGATACTCGATAGCTCGATACAGTTATTATCTTTGCACTGCACAAGAAATAACCCAAACATTTTTAAAAATGTATTTTATAAATATTAATTGATTTATTTTTCAACTTAGCATTAATGCGTGGTACAAATTTTTTTTTGAACATTCAAACATTTTCCATTACTTTGTAAAATGTTCTTTAAGTAAAATACTATGAAAATCCCTCTGGCGAATCTCACCCCGAAAAGCAGCGTCAGCTTTTAGTGGTTTATTTATTTATTTATTTATTTATTTATTGTATACGGGCTGGGTCCTTTTTATATATGTCAAATTATGTCAACGCATTCAAATTAAATGTGACAAGATAATACTAGGTCTGAACTTATTTTGCACTTACTTAAATCCGTTCTTATAATGGAATTTTATCCCAAATCCAATTACCGTTTGACGTCGTTGCTGCTGTATAATGTGACAGCAAAATAAATTGAATTTTCTTTGGTTTGTTTAGCTTTTATGCGTAGCTGAGATATTTTTTTTTTTACAATAATGTGTTTTCATTATTCTGTCTGGAGCGAAAATTACAAAAGTTGACCTAGAAGGGTCGATGGAAACTTTTTCTGTATTTGATTTTTTCCTGCAAACTTTTAAGACCCTTAGATCTAAAAATTAGGGTGTAGTCTATAGGTAGGCATTAAATTATATACAGGTAGATCTAGTTTAACTTGTCACTATAACACATACAATTTTTTCAAACATCTGTAGTCATATTTTTTTTTTATTAATAAATATACAATTTGTAGTACATTATTGTCATTAGGCACAATGATTTTGTTGATATTTGTATTTTCACTATCTATAGATTTGCATCGAAGATTTTATCACTTTTAGTTAATCCTTGAAGCTTTGTGATCAGATCTCCTCCACCCCAATATGATCTACAGCTGCTATGCCATAATGTATTAAAGATGTAGATTATATATTTTTTTTTTTTTTAATCCCCGAAATATTGATATACAATGAAAAATATACCACTTTAATTTTTATGAAGTTCTTATAAGCCAAAAAAGATTTAAATGAGTTACAAATAAGAAAAATAGTTGGTCATCATATTAAACATTGATATACTATTTTCTATAACCTGATTGGCTGTCACTATAATCCTTTATCGAAAAACAAGATCATTTAAAAGTATTATTTTCACAAAATCAACACAGCTATTTCCTCACTGCTTATTAACAAAATAAAAAAGTATTTCAGTACCAAATAACGTAGAATACTTTTGAAATGTATAAGTATGAATGATATCATTTAAAATTACATAAAATGATACAGCGGTATTGCCCAATTGTTTATTTTATTAATATTGACAGAAACAAGGTCTTCTAGCAATGTATATTTTTAGATACACATCATATTTGATAATTATTACAATCGATAGATTGCAAAAAAGTTAGTTGTTTTATTTTATATTATATTTAGTATTATATTATATTTCCCGCTCCTTCCTGTTACTGTAATAAATATTAACTTACATTGCTTATCATTTTTATTTCAACTTGCACTGATAACCGTCCCTAGTTTGATAACAGAATTTAACAGTTAATTTTTTTGGTACCTAGTACACGTTGTCTGTGTTTCTTTGTGAAAGAATATTTAAACTATTTAGCATCTACTACTAGTAGTAGTAAATAATAATAATAAATTATTATTTTACCTACCGTTTAGCATGTTATGGCTATATTAAGTCACAGTTATGGACACTCGTCAAATGTATTTTTTCTTACAATGGAGAGAGCCATTGCCATGTCTATCTTTGAAACCACCGTAGACACATTGTGAGTAGGTATTCGAACAAACTATTTTAAAATAACGAGGAATTATTATCGAACATACTATGTATTTTCAATTACTAAATTTCCGAAGTACCAAACAAACAGCAACTAAAGTGAAGGGCAGTTAAGATTTTTGCATACCTGTGAAATTTACTGTTACTTTATTGTATATTATGGCCTTAACTATGTTTTTTATTTATTACAATATGATTGAGGTTCTTGGAAACTAAAAATTATTCATAGCTGATATTTTAATAATGTGGGAACATTCGGCATACATATATTGTCAAGTTTATGGCAATCCAGTCCAATACACCTATGTAGTTAAGAAGTTTGACACTGTATTCTTAGAAAATTAAGTTCATCATTCATTTAAGTAATCATTCATCTGTTATAGCCTATAGGTATTATTAAATGTCACACAATATTAGTTCAACAAAATTGTAAATATTATTTTCCAGATGAATACTTACGGTCCTAGCACACATGAGGTATTGAGTGAGGATTTATACAATTCAGGGAATGTACGTGTTAGACAAGTAATTTCCTTGTCACTGCCGAGTTGCTTCCATTTCATTCGAGTAAATTATTATTTACTTGTGCTTAGGTATATATTATTGAATAATATTAATAATGTATTTATAACTTGTCATAGGAGCGGTCATACTACCTTATGAAGAAATGGAAAAAAAAAACTTTTTTGGAAAAATGCTTCATTTGTTTAATGGTTTTTTTTGCCGTGATAGCTTTTTCTCTTTTACTGCAGATCAGAACGTTGTATTGTAAATCAAGCAGCCATTATGATATTGAATTTCATTCTTCTGGACAAGGTAAAACATATAATAATAAATAAATAATACTTATTAACATTGTATTGTAACTTAACTTAACGTCTATCTTGTAGGTTATTGTTTGAATGAAACGTGTGTTACCACGGCAGCAGGCGCCATCAAAAATATGAATTCAAAGTTGAACCCCTGCGACAACTTTTATAATTACGCTTGTAGTAAATGGATAAAATCAAATCCTATACCAGAAGGTAGATCTATTTGGAACATATTTCATGCACTGGAAAAGAACAACATGTTGATTATTAAAAACTCTCTCGGTAAGACTTTAAACTTGTTTACACGTCCAGGATAAAGATAATGTATGACGTACATACATTATCTTTACTTGAAGAATTAAATAATCGAACCGAAATTCATACATATTTTGTATTTAATATGGCAATGTTTTCACCAATTAGTTGTAATTTGAATGTGTTAAAACTAGTTATAATTGTATATGTTATACAGAAGCATTACCAATTGACCATGCCAATAAAGCTGAACTTAAAGCTAAAACATACTTCGCTACTTGCATGGACCCTAACGATACTTTAGAAGCCTTGGGTCCTAAACCGTTGAAAGACATACTTGACGATATTGGCGGATGGAACATTTCGGGAGCGTGGGATGTGTCAACTTGGAGTTTACAACTAACCCTGGAAACGGCCCATAATCGTTACAACATGGATGGCTTATTCGATTGGAGTGTAATGGAAGACTACAAAAATTCTAGTAGATACGTGATTGAGGTAAACATCAGTGGGTTACCAAGTTTGTACTTTGTTACTTAAGTGTGTTTTCAATTACAGGTAGTGGAGGGTTCATTATCTTTGCCGAATAGAAATTTTTACCTCGACAAGGAAAATCAGAAAATGTTGGATGTGTTCTTAGATTACATGACAAAGGTAAGCTACGGCAACAGTGAGAATCTCTTAAGAAATCAGAACATTTTAGAAAGAAATGTGACCTATATGTAAAACTCGACTGTGAAAAACCTATTAAACATGTTTTTTGTATATCATTCTAGATCGGAACCTTGTTAGGCGGTGAGCCAACCATTACGAGGAAACAAATGAAAAATGTCTTAGAATTTGAAACTCGTTTGGCTGAGATTAAAGAGCCCGAAGAAAACAAAAACGATTTGGATAAGACTTATCACTTATTGTCCTTAAAAGAACTCCAAGACTTGGCACCATTCGTAAGTGTAGATTTAATATATTGTTATATTACCTATATATTATATTGTTTGGTACTAAAAACTTATTTCTTATCGTAATTAGCTCCATTGGAATCATTATTTTAACTCAGCATTTCGTTTGGTAAACAAGAAAATAACAAATCAAGAAAAAGTAGTCGTTTCTTCACCGTCATACATAGCTGGTATGTCTAAACTAATCGACGAATACTTCAGAAGTCCAGAAAAAAAAACGTAAGAGTACATTGACTATATTCAGAGATTGGCAAAATACAGTATTTTTTTGTCTAGTACAAGTATTTTGATGGTATAAAATACTAAATACTTTTACTCATATTTATTAATAAATAACAAATCTTTTTTTAATAATAAATTATGTCAATATACAATTTTTAATCGTATTAAATCAACATTATTGTATAGTGGAGTAAAAAAAATTTTTTTTTTTTATTATTTCAATAATAGTATTTTATTTCAAATAAAAGATTACGATAAGTTTTCGGGGTACTAAATAATAGTCGGTAAATAAAAACAATCAATTCTAAATAAATGTGGGTATAAAACAAAATTATGTGCAACTCTTAAAAATCGTGAAAAATACAATAACTTCAAAAAATATAAATAATTTAACAGTTAGTTGATATATTTATGACTAGGGAAAATATTGGGTGTTCATAACTTTTTTTTCAGTAACCAGGCAGAAAATGCATAATACTAAAATTATTTTAAATAATTATATTTCAAATACTGTCCATCTCTGACTAAATTAATAAATGAAATATATCATAAATCATAATTTACATGTAATTTAAGGATTATCAACAACTATCTGGCTTGGCAAACTGTTTGGGCATTGTCACCATATTTATCGAAAGATTTTCGTAACGCTTATAACGATCTACGTAAAGTGATTCTAGGAGAAGAAGGAATGGACGATGCTTGGCGTTATTGCATTACTGACACAAATAGTATTTTAGGTTTTGCAACTTCATCGTTGTACATCCGTAAAGTTTTTAACGGACATTCAAAAACATTGGTAATATAAACATTATTTTATTCAGATGTTCTACCATATATATATATATCGCCGCTATCTTTACTTAATTTGTTTTTGTAAATTACTTTTGATTACAGGCCAAAGAAATGATTGAGGAAATAAAAGCGTCATTTAAAGAAAATTTTTACAATTTACAATGGATGGACGAAGAAACGCTGATCGAAGCAGAAAAAAAGGCGGATGCAATTTCCGACATGATAGGTTACCCAGATTACATAATGGACGCCCAACAAATGGAAGATAAGTACAAGGATTTAATAGTGAACCCAGACGAATACTTTATGAACATGATACGTGCCATACAATTTAATTTCCGACAAAATTTGAATATACTGGGACAACCCGTCAACAGGACCTGGTACGTAAAGTGCAGCGAAAGCGTTGATTGTGGTTGTATTGTTTACTAGGTCATTCGTTTCAGGTGGAGCATGGTTCCTACAACGGCAAATGCCTACTACACACCGACCAAAAATCAAATAGTCTTTCCTGCCGGAATCTTACAGCCACCATTTTTCAGCCAAATGCAACTGCCCGTTATGAACTACGGAGCATTGGGAGTCGTTATGGGCCACGAACTGACACACGCTTTTGATAATACAGGTACTTGATTCGTGTTTACTGAACATTCAAGTACAGACACTTTTTGGGTTGATTTTACGAGTGCAGTTAATTTATCGGCTACAAATGTACTTTTATGTACGGTTTTAGGTCGTCAATATGATCGATTTGGAAATAAGCATCAGTGGTGGAACAATGCTACAGTGGAAAAATTTAATGCCGCTACGGAATGCATGATCAATCAATATTCTAGTTACAAAATTAAAGGCATGCATGTAAACGGCAGTCAAACATTAGGTGGGTATTCTTCGTTTGACATAATATCATAACGCTAAATTTGAATAAAAATTGCTTTCATGTGTCAAAATGTCACTGTAGGAGAAAATATTGCTGATAACGGTGGATTGAAAGCGGCTTATCGTGCATACTCAAAATATCTCGACGATGGAAGAGCACAAGTGTTCCGTTTGCCAGGCGTTAATCTCGATAACCGTCAAATGTTTTTCCTCAGCTTCGCCCAGGTATAACAACATTGGTGTTATTATTTTTTCAATTTAATTAAATGAAACAATATATATTGTTATTTGGACTTGACTAGGTGTGGTGCTCGTCGAGTACAGACGATGGCTTAAAGTTACAAATCGAAAAGGATATGCATTCGCCGTTTGAGTTTAGAGTGAACGGTCCGCTGAGCAACTTTGATGAGTTTTCCGAAGTGTTTAACTGCAAGCTGGGAACACCTATGAATCCTGCAAAAAAGTGTACCGTTTGGTAAATTACAAACGATTGTAAAAACGTAGAAGCATCAAGCACTTTAGTCAACTTAAAAAATATTTATATGTAGTTTAGCCAATTTTGTTGGATTTATAGGTACTTAGTAGTAAAACAGTAGTTTTAAAACAATGTAGTAATTATTACACATTATATTATACATATTATATTTAGACGTAGCGTGTAAAAATTAGCAAAATATCTTATTTAAATATTTCAATATTAATAATAATTCATATGTAAGTTATGACATTACAATACGATGTTATTCTCTATTATCTATCAATTTTAATAAATAATCAAGTTTCAAAGTATTAAATTTATATACCTATCTTAATGTCATCAATCACAACGACCTATGTACAATATTTGTATTACTGATTATTAAACTATGCATTATTATCAAATGAATAAAATATTACCTATTACTACTACAATTATTATTACCGATGTCAATTTTTTATTCATTCTAAAATTCCAAATCGATACCTAATGTTTAACTCCTTGTATTATGTTAATTTAATTACTATTTATAGGCTACGCTTAAGAATATTTTAATAGATACAATTTATAAGGGGCAATGTGGGACAGTCCCGTTAGGTACGCACCTCATAGATTAATAATTTTTTTAATTAAGCCAATACAATTGAATATTATATTATTGAATTACTAATAATATTACACAAAGCTAAAATACAGAAGTGTACAAATATGTTGGGACGCTATTCATTAATTATTCTCGCCTTAAAAAATGTAGAAGTTTCGACATAATAAATTAGTCATTGGGAAACTAATATTGAAAAACAGTAAACACTGATATGTCATATCAATCAGTCATTTTCAATGATTTCTTGTCAAACACTATAGCTTTGTTTGTTTTGAAAACAATGTACACTAATTAGTGTGGTGGAAGGGGTGTGATCAAGTGTGGTATTTCAAAACAAATTCTACCATTATTTTCTAGCTTTTATTTTAATTACTTGGCACCACTACTTTAGCGTTCATTCATTATTTATTTTGAGTAAGATTTTTTGAAGAGTATACAAAGTTGGTAAGCTAGTGGTCAATATTACAAAATTCATCGCATCAAAGTCAAAGGAATTATACTCCAATTTCCATTTCTTTTTTAATTTCAAACGACAAGGTGTTTTGTTAGATGAATGGGTTAATCAAACAAAACGTCAGCTGCCCCATTCTCGCCTCTTCCAATTCCATTAAAAATATTTGTTAACAAAACTATATATCTTATGTCAATAGCACGATATAAATTTATTAATTTTTAATTCAAATGTATCAGTATGTTCTTATATTATAAACTTTCATGTTATAATAATAACAATCTATTGGTTAAGCTATAAAAATATAATTTATCTTATAAAAAAGTACTTATAGAAATAAATAGTTATAGTAGTTTTATTCTTTAAACTTTGCAAGTCTAAACATTTTCTGTTATTCCTAGTCAATTATACTTTGTATAGCTTTCTCTTTATTATCCAATATTCCACTTGCTAATTTCTGCGTCTTTTTGTATTTTATGTTTTAAATAAATTATTAGGTAGGCACTAAAATTGTGCATTTCTGAAGACTTAATTGAATTATAACAATTACAACTGTGTCTTTATGGCTTATTGGGCTTTCGTTCGTAACAGTGCACGATGGGTAAACGACGTTTTTATGTATGTATAAAGCGTATAAGCCACACTTAAGAATTCGTGGTCGCATTAAAAATATAGCATACTTAAAATTATCATGTGAGTGTCTAATGGTGATCTAATCCAGTCCAGACTCCTAATACTGAAATCTGTATATCTGTCCCAGAAGTTAGGCTGAAATGCTAGACAGTAGACTAACATATAATTTTAGTAATACTGTACTTTCAATTATTAAATAATTGAAATTATTAAATAATTGAAAGTTCAAACATTTATATTTTGTGATAACGGTTATGATAACATTTTGGTATAACAGTAACCACTGTGGTAACTTGGGAGCATAGATATATATGGGTTGCTACAGTTACCACGAATGTTGCATGCCACAACTTGTAGTTACTCCGACATTGCTTTATCAGTCATTTGCCACGAATATAATCTACTTCGAATATACAATTGCTACGATTAGACGGTTAGTCCGAATTTAACATACTCCGACATCGTAAAGTAATTAAATGAATCATACAACAGTTAACTCGATATTGTGATACCACGAAAGTATTTTACTTCGACTATACATGATAAGAATACTTGACCACCGGGCACCGACTATTCCGTGAATTCTATGATTGTATAATGAAAATATATTATATATTATTGTCAGTATTTGTATGTCTTAGATTTGGAAATCGTTTGGTGTACAAACAGGGAAATTACAAATAACTATTTAAATATAGTTGTCGCTAGAACTGTATTGTGGGCCGAATGAGTTAATTTCTGTAATGGGCCGAACACTGTCCATTCCGCAACTAAATCCAACTCTATACAAAAGTTTTTGACTAACTACTGATAAATTTAAAGACAGAATCGGGTTGTTGTACATAATGAATTTAATATATTAAATTCATTAATTACGTTTTATAGTGTATTCTTTATTATTAATTGCACATTTTAATTTACAGTACATCTTTCTTTTAATTATTGGTTAAAAACCTTTGGCAAGGGCATTGTAAGGGTTATGTTTAATTAGTTGACATACATAATTGAATACAGTAGGCTATACATTTGAAATAGAAAAGTTAAACAAAAAAGATAGAAGAATTTTATAAACAATTTTTTTTATGAATAATAAATAAAAATCTGATTGTAATATATAATTTAGAATGTAGGTGATTGATTCAAATTAAGTCCCAAAGGTTTCAGATAGATTTTTGAATATATATTGTTGTTAATTCGTTGTGACTGGTATTATAAACAATTTTGAGGTTTTGTATGACACTGAGAGACGAGAGTCACATAAAATGGACAATAACTTACAATATAAAAGTTGGTTTTTAATTACGATTAATATGTGAAAACACTCAAATTGGTATTATAAAAAAGTGATAATATTGAATAGTTTGGTTCCTAAACCAGTGTTTAAATTTTAAATCAACGGTAAAGAGTATAGATTATACCTTTTTTTAATGACATTATTAAGTGGTAAATTAAAAACATTTATATTATGCTGTTAAATTTCTTGACTTTTGGATATCTGCTTTTGTTTATCAAAAGTGATACAAACCATGAAATTATTTCTTGTTACTTTTCATCTTCTACATCAATGTTGTGTATCAAACATTTGTTCAACACCCCTCTAAACATTTTTTGTAGAATCGTCTCTGATATAATTCAATTTGTATTTTGTATTTGTATTGACTTTTGGCTTCAGTGTTTGTACAAATAAGTAAATATTAACTAGGCACTATATCGCAACATAATGGATTAAGGGATACCAGAAAGGACCATAGCCCGCTCACTCAGGGCTCACAACATCATGGGATCTTTCAAGATCGAAAAAAGACAATTAACATAATTAACAACATTAAAATGTAGCTTTATCCCATTTAGTGATTAGATAGTGTAATTATTTTTTAAATATTTTGTCGAGGTTAGAGCAAACAAATTTTAAGCATAATATATATATTTGAGATTTTTAAAATCATTCATAAATAATTATTACATTTTTAGTACTTAGGAAATATCATTAACGGCCGTTTATAGTAGTTTGGGTAAAATTTAAGTACAGTTTAGCCTATAATTTTAATACTGGTTGAGAATATAAATATTTGGTTTATTATTTTTTTTTGTCAAAACAGATAATTTTAATAATATTATTAATTTCTGAAAATAAAATGATTTTATTAGTCGTTTGCGTGTTACAATGTACGTGGCGGTGGCAATCACGTTGTATATGATTATGTATTTACTATTTATAATAATAATTCTATCAAAATTAAAATGAGAAATCTTACAGAATCTAAAATATATAGATTATAGAGAATTTTTATAGGTTATTATATCTACATATAATCTAATTTCTAAAACAAAAATTGTTGTAAACAAAACTGAATCACGGACGTACAATTAAAATATTATTAAATTGTTAATATTTTTAAATTTATTATTATAATTTTCATTATTGAAAATAATAAGTATCAGTAAAATGTTATCATTTCTACAATCATTTATTTTGTAAATAACAAATTATTATAAAGAATATGCGTGTCCATGGAGATGCATTTTAATTTTATATTATGTTGTCTTTTGTAAAACTTACAAAATGTTACTTGGTATTGTTTTTTTTAACGCTCATACCAATTTTAATGGTGAGCCCCCCCCTCCCCCTAACAACCTAACGGGAGCCCCACTCCTCCATAAATCCGGCCCTGTGTTAAAATGTTAACAGTACAAAATGCATAAATCACATTAAACCTACTAAAATTTGGTTAGGTCAGTCCTTGAATATGCTTTTATTTTGAATTATAACATAGTCTCCTTATCAATTCTGTAAAATCGATCCAGAAACGATTCCTATATTTTTTACTTTTTAAAGTTTTAAGAAAATAAAGCCAATTGTTGAATCGTCTGTAAAATACTATGTTGACAGAATTTAAATGATATATTTTTAAATATATCATATAAATAAATAACTATATCATAAATTATATAAATATAAGACTGTTCTGAAAAATGATGATTGGATTCATTTATTGTACTAAATATTAGTTTACGATTTTATACGCAATTTTACGTTTCTACACAACGACAAATTTATCTCGGTCCAGTAAACCGAATTATAACTCGTGTAATTCAATTCAAAATGTTGGCTTTTTGAGTGCTCTCAATAAGCACTTTTAACTTAGCTTATTTATTATTTACATTTTTTATTTATAGTCTTCTATTAACTCTACAAGTTTTTTATACTTATTTTATTTTTCTCTACAATTTTAGTTGTAATTGGTAAATCATTTGTCAAGTTTATTTCATATTGTTGTACATATTTAAATAAATTATTGTAAAACTTGTTGTAAACAAATTGTAAATTGCCTCATTAGCGTAAATTTATTACTATTATAAATACATTATTGTTATTATTATTAAAAAGAAAAAATTTTAAATATAGTGTTAAGGACAATTTTATCATTCGGCGGTTAAAATGTCGTTTATCTAATCTCGGTTTAAGATTAATCGGAGATTAAAAAAATTCTGAATTTATCAATCAAATTTAATCCTAGCTTAAGTAAAGTGGGTTTTACAAACGAAGGTTTATTTATTAATAATTATTAATTAAAGTAAGTTACAACGTTAAAATAAAAATGTTGTTAACTTTATATTGGTAAATATCATCTGCTAGCGGTGCTTAATTAGACATACTTCCCAATGTTGGATTTTAATTTTTAATATATGTATGCATTTTTCGACAAATTGTCTAGGTTTTTTAGGAAGGCAATTTGCAATTTTCTCTTTTGAAGATCTCCAAAATTATTTTTTTGAAAATTCAATGATAATTTATTCCCGAATTACATTTGAATTTATTTTAGGCATAAAATTTTAAATCAAAAATGGGCTTCCTAAGAAACCCAGACAATTTGACAACAAATCCACACATACTTTAAAAATTAAAATCCAACATCGAGAAGTATGTCTAATTAAGCACCGCTAAAATGCATGAAAACTAGTTGTGCTCCGACCCCTTTAAGGGGTAGATTTACTAAACTCTCACAATGTATAGGGAAACACTTTATCAATGGGGTGGCGTTTTTATTTCTTTGATATTTATACTTAATATTTTTTTATAAAAAACACGCTGCGGTCCCCTTAATGTTATTTTAACTTTGAGTTACTTCTTGCTGAACAATTTTAAACTTGTTTTTACTCAGATGAATACATGCGAAAAAATCTTGGTCATCCCATATGGTTATGTGGTCAATTTTTGTCGACAATAAACAAGGTCTTCGAATTTCGTTGAAATATTGGTTTATAATATAACCTAAAAAATAAACTTCTGCGTCACTATTATGGTCGCTACTACTGCTACTAATCTAATTATTTCAGTCATCTAGAATTAAATATGCATACAATTTATATCAAACGTGTAGGTAATACAATATTTATAATTTAAGCATCCGTTTTGAATTGAATTGGTAGTTACATTGAAATAACTACCTACAATGTAACTGTTAATTCTATGTTTTGTTACATGCAATCATAAAGTATACCTCATCACTATAATTCGATAAAAAGTTTTAAGTGTGTAAAAGCAAGCAAATAACTAATAATAATATAGGAATATTATATTATAAAACAATAGATAGTAGATATTTCAGTAAAATTAAATATTACTTGATAATATTGATACTAATCTCAATTCTCAGTTTAAAGTTTTTAACTAACCATAATATGCTAACTAACTGTGATTAATATTCAGCTAAAATTTAACCGAAAGAGTCAAATAGATAAAGTCAATTTTTTAGTTTAACAAAGATTAACATTAAATAAAGTTTAAATTATTTTAACAAGCAGTTGATAAAATGACCTTAAGTATACTATATTTGTATCGATAAAGTAACAGAGTGAATAAGTATTACAATTTTACAGTTTATCAATTTATTATTTATAGTTTTATATAAATTAGTTGTTGGGTCATGTCAGTGTAAATGGAATTTAAGGTCCATAAAATGTTTATCAATGTAAATGTCCTTTAAAATAGCGAAATCATAACATTAAGATTTTTTGATAAGTCATGTCGATGTAACTGGAATTCGAGGTAAATGTAATTCGAAGCAATAATTAAAAATGGAACTTCGATGTAACTGTAAATCGTGGCATAAAAAAAATTAACGAAAACATATTTTCGTTGTAAATGTATTCGTGTCAATTGTCGTCGAAGCAATTGTCATTCGTAACAAAAATGTCGGAGTAACATAACATCGTAGCACGCAGCATTCGTGGTAACTGTGTTATCCCGATATATATAATAAACTAGATTGCTAACTGTACATGCCACCAATAGAGAAGATTGAAGGAGCCACTTGGTGGGAATTAGAACCTTATCACGCGAGAATTATATGTTTATAACAATCACATAAATAGAATATTGATTTAATAATGTATACAGATATAAGCATATGCATTGATAACACACATAAATCTCACCAGAATGGCGGACCGTCGGCTTCAATTCTTATCGCTAGTTAGCAATCTAGTTTATTATATACATAGATAATAAATGAATGGATAGGACATAAACCCAAATAGTTGGTTCTCAAATGATAAGAAACTGAGGCGATTTTTTTTCCTTTCCATGACACAAATATTTTTTTTCATTCTTTAAAAATTGAATTGTTTGGTCAAAAAACACATTTGATTCATTGTTGACACATTGCATGTTTTCAAAAATTGAAAATTTGTTTTAACTTTGATTACTAAAATGTTCATACATTTTTTTTTGTATAATGTAAATAATTGATAACATAAATATTGATAATTCGCCTCAGTTGGCCACCATTCCGGGAACCTGGCCTCACATGAGATTATCTATGGGCATGACCTATCCATTCATTTATTATCTATGCTAATATATATCTGTGCTTGGGAGCTTCTGACCATCTGGGAGGCTATGACCACGGGAGCTTATGACCGATGCCAAGAAAATCTATTCAATTTTTACATGGGCTCTTATGAGATGAGATAAAATTATGTCCGACATCTTGAGTATGATCGAGAAATGGGCAGTGCCCATAGGGAAATTCTCATTTTTCGTTCATTCTGGCTAAATTGTTCACTGAACAAACGCGGGAAATTGCGACCACATCGTAGTCGACGCGGCGTAGGACATTTAATGAACGAACAGTTTAGCCATAAGTCACAGAAAAAATAACAACAAGGAAATATCTAAATTCTGGCGTCACTGCCTATTTATCAATATGTCTGTGGCGGCCCCACATACACCACTGTGGCGGATGTATGGCTACGAGGCGCCACAGCTAGCACAACCTAACTGTCGGCATCGATACCGCCTCAACACATGGTCAGATCGCCAGATCTCGGTAGTTGGGACGAACCGTAGCGAACTTCTCGCATGTGATCAAAGTCACCCAGAGCGCACATATAAATACGCACACGACAACTATCGACCAATGTCTTCGGACACCTGGCGGGCAACCTTTTGCCTGAATTCGCTACATGTCTGACCGTTTTTGACATTTTCATGTCTTAGCTCTGGCACATAACCGAAAAAAGCGTAACGAAAAAGTGTTACGCTGTTATCTGATATGAGATATGAGATAGGGGTAGTGGATAGGGTGAGTGATAGGGACGGGAGATAGTGGGTAGGGGATAGGGGTAAGATATAGATAAGAGATATGTTGTACGTTCAACGTTCAAGTTAGTACTAAATAATAAATTCAAAATAGTTTAATTCTCTATATATTAAACTATGTTAAGTTACTTTTGGCCAGATAATAAACACTACAATTTTAGCCAGAAACATGATTGTACAAAATGTTTTAATCTTCTTGGCTTATGCTGTAACTGGAAGCTCCATGTAATTTTTTTAAATTATAATTCCACAACTAATCTATATTTATTCGGTACTTCAACGAGACATGAAAATGCTCTTTCGTGGTTGCAGACTCGGCTGAAAAACTTTTTTACTAAAGATTTTCACTTATAAAAGATATTTGATAAACTCTAAGATCCCCAAAAGATCCATTTGGTTTATTCTGTGATATTAGTTGATAAGACATATGATAACAACCAAAACCGAAAATTAGGTATCACACCTGTCACCAACTCTTCGGTCGCCGGTCGGCAAGCCAGTTGATTTCATTGTCCGATCTTACCTCGTGTACTTATCTTGCCCTGTGTTCCCCTAGTTAATTAACTAAAATAAAAGTCATAAAAATAAAGCATATATTTACTGAACAGAGAACTAATGTCCATTTGGCGACACTAGCACAAAAATTATTTCATTTGTCGAATCATTGTGGGACGACACCTGTATATTATATACATAGACTACACAATATTTCAAATTATTGTAGAATAGTATATATTAACAATTAGATCACCACTAGCCACCTCATCGGAAACACACTACACAGACTAACTAGTAACCAGCTGTATCTACGGACTCGAGTAGAGTAAACTTTTATTATAACATAAACAATTTTCTCATACATCTGTAGACAAACTGTTTTTTTATTAAGTACATTTGGGAAGATTGGTCGATAACAACACTAGTTATTTTTGTATTTTAAGGATTTCATCATGAATATTATATTTTACACAGAATATGGTATTTCTTATTCATTCACCAGTCGTACTTACTCGACTTGTAAAATATGTTATGGCAACATTCGAGTTTTAATATGCAACTTAAGTTCTAATTTATTACATTGATACTGCCATGTCTTTAAAAGATTTTATCAGAATCATACTATTTTCTTTCGGATAATTCTTTTGGAAGACATCTGTATAATACTGATGTTATGATATAGTAATTGACCAAGTACGGCTGGTGTATAAAAAATAAATATCATAAATCTGTGTGAAATAAATATTTATGAAGAGAAATCTTCACTAAAATATTTTTTATACTTAAAAACAAACAACAATATGTGCATTATTTGTTTTAAACCAAACCGTGGGTCCACAACAGCACTTACCTATCGTTTTTGTATCTTAACTGTTGACTAAACACAATATTTACACATGGCACAACAACTTAAAATAAGAAAAAATGATATTATTTACATTACTTAAAAGAGATCAAATAATAAAAGTAATTTTTGCTTTAGACCTGTACCCACCTCGTGGGTACAATGCATAGATTTATTTTATAGATAGATAGATTTTATGCATCAATTATTTAAAAAATACTCTTACTATCAACGAGAAACTTTTAAATACCTAATAAAGAATTTATTGAAATCCCATAAATTTGCAATATTTGAGCCATTCGCCTAGTTATTTTATGACCTACTTAAGCACAGAAATACATAACCAACAATTACTACTAGTGGTAGAAGGCATTGTTTTTACAATGATTTTTTCCCTTTTTGATTTTGTTACTGGACCCATCATTACTTTTTAAAAAATGGCCGAATCAATTTCAAATTTGTATGGAATAGTATTTGGACATGGTGCTATCAATAAACGTTGACAAACCAAATAAATATCATAAACTCTTTTGCCTAGCAGGGGTGGAAACTTTTCCCTAGAAGGTATATCCAGAAAAGGCTTATCAGTTTATCGACACTATTTTATATAATATTTTTATGATGGCGTTAAGAAAAAACCTCAAGTCTGGGCAACAAATAAGATGGTGTTTTTGTAAAAACAAAAAACGATTTTTAAGAAAATTGTATATGTTATAGACCCATTTTAGGTCTACCTATCGTCTAATTTTCAGTACAAAAAGACACACTGATTATTGTAAAAACAATAATGAGCATCGGAGCTAAACTACCAATGAAAATTCAATTTATTTTGCTGTCACGTTACACAGCAGCCGTACCGTCAAACGGTAATTGGACTTGGGTGGAAATTCTATTTTATAAGGGTGATGTATTGATCTGTTCTGTTTCTCTTGCCCTTCTCGTCTACGCCACACTTTCATTATAGGAACGCGGGTAAGTGGGTTTGTGCAAAATAAACCCAGGCCGAGTATTATCGTCACGTTCCATATAAGACCAAAATGGCTGCTGGAGCTGCTTTTCGGGGTGAGATTTGCCCGAGGGCGATGATTTCGGTCGGCTATAGCATGCATCTCTCTCTCTCTCTCTCTCTCTCTGACTCTCTCTCTTTTTTAAATTAAATTTCCCATTTCCTTCCGGCGGATTTAACAAACATGTCTGACAACCGTCGTGTTGTCAGGACAACCATTGCGGTCCGGTTGGCATGACAACCGGGTGAGTCTGTACCGTTTATGTTTATATATATATATATATACATCTCCTCGTTTATTGACTACACACCCTTGTCATGCCGAGAAAATCCGCTGCAAAACGGCCAGCATTCGGTGCTAGCAAGTCACGCCGGGCCATTGCCTCGGTTTTATGGAAACTTAAAAATATTTCAACTCTCTTTGAACACCTACAAATAACGGTAGTGTCAATTGTCGCAGCATCCCCCACGCTTGTCTCATACATAACGGTACGTTTGCAATTATTACAATATAATAATATAAGAACGGTATAATTTTTTTTTTTTTAATAAATTGTATTTATCTTGACCCTCCATCTTGCATGCAATGTATGTACACATAGTAATTGTTATTTATAATGTTAAAACTACTAGATTATTTATAGTGGAAAGGTAATGGGGTATAATGGGGTATTATGGTAAAACAGAGCATTGGTAGTATTGGTCACACTGGAATCGATTCCTGTGTGACCATTACCACCAATACCATGGTTTACCATACTACATCATTATACCCACCATTCCCCTACTACGTTTTATTCTCTCGTTTGTGGGACGTTATAAATTACCGGACAAAAAATTTTGAATTGTAAAACAAAACTTTTAGATAGCATTAGGAAATATATTAACAAGGATCGAAAAGGTTACCAAGCAAAAATGTAGGTACACTATTTGTTATAACTACCAAAAAAATGTGTACAAATCACTGGTACAGTATATTAATAAGGGCGCCTACATGTAAAAATTCTGAGAGGGGGGCATCTATGATTTTATAAATTTGGGATATTAGATTTATACAATTTTTTAATTTGCAGAAAAACTAGGGGGGTTTCCCTCCTCTATCCCTTTCTTTGGGTGCCCTTGTCTGATAGCTTAACTGATATTTAATTTCTACTTTAATTAATGCAAATAACAAATGCAAAATGATTGGCATGAAGTATTGTAATTTCTATACCGATAAATTATTATTACCGGTGGCATTTGTGGTTATATTACATTTTTGACACTTTACTTAATTCTGTAGGACTTTGGAAACGCATTTAAGACATGAATAGATTTCGCGATGACCATTCAAAGTACCGATTCAAAAGGCCCATGTTCGCGGCATCCGAGGATATTGAAATGAGATTTCTCATTCCAAACGCGGTCGCTGGTGCAGTTATTGGTAAAGGTGGATCGAATATAAGTAAACTTAGGTCGGACTACAATGCCTCAGTCACTATACTGGATAGTACGAGTCCCGAACGAATTCTCACTATCAAAGCAAAGGGCAAAACATTTTTTCGGGTGTTCGGCAAAGTATTGGACAAAATACGAATATATGACAAGCCTCGTATTCCTCGAGAGGTCGACGTCAGACTATTAGTGCACAGGAGTCAAGCTGGATGCATTATTGGAAAACGAGGTGATATGCTGAAACTACTCCGGCAAACAGGATGCACGATCAAGGTTTACACATCATGCTGTCCCATGAGCAATGACCGAATTGTGCAAGTCATTGGAAAACCCAACAAAAATAGTATGTGCTTTCGAAAAATATGGGAACAATTGAGAAACCAACCGAAATTTGGACAGGAATACCCGTACCATCCTAACAACTACGTGGAAAATCACTTCATGTTTTACGGTGGTTATGGAAGTGACGCTGCTGTTGCCAGACCGAAAATAATGCCAGGTGCAAATATGAATTGGCCAATTCCCGGACCTCTACCAGGCGGGTCCGGCCAAACCGGATACGCTGCTGTTGCCGAACCGAAAGTAATGCCAGATGCAATTATGAATTGGCCAATTCCCGGACCTCTACCAGGCGGGTCCGGCCAAACCGGATACGCTGCTGTTGCCGAACCGAAAGTAATGCCAGATGCAATTATGAATTGGCCAATTCCCGGACCTCTACCAGGCGGGTCCGGCCAAACCGGATACGCTGCTGTTGCCGAACCGAAAGTAATGCCAGATGCAATTATGAATTGGCCAATTCCCGGACCTCTACCAGGCGGGTCCGGCCAAACCGGATACGCTGCTGTTGCCGAACCGAAAGTAATGCCAGATGCAATTATGAATTGGCCAATTCCCGGACCTCTACCAGGCGGGTCCGGCCAAACCGGATACGCTGCTGTTGCCGAACCGAAAGTAATGCCAGATGCAATTATGAATTGCCCAATTCCCGGACCTCTACCAGGCGGGTCCGGCCAAACCGGATACGCTGCTGTTGCCGAACCGAAAGTAATGCCAGATGCAATTATGAATTGGCCAATTCCCGGACCTCTACCAGGCGGGTCCGGCCAAACCGGATACGCTGCTGTTGCCGAACCGAAAGTAATGCCAGATGCAATTATGAATTGCCCACCTCCCGGACCTCTACCAGGCGGGTCCGGCCAAACCGGAGACAGTCCCGTTATCAAAAGCGAAGGAACGGGCGGAGAAGTTGGTGAATTCGACAGTCTAAAAAGAGAATACGACAATGGTGGTGTTCTAGAGTTCACTGATCACGGAAGCCAAATCTTCAATCAGCTAGCTTAACAATATTAACGACACTGGAAGTCAATTAAACACGGCAGCAGTCCGTGCTCAATCCCAGAAGCCTGTGTGTATGTGATAGTGAAGTAAACAGGACTAAAACCAGTATATGACCACAAAAAAAAAAAAATGTTCTCATTGTTATGCGATTGGTACTCTTCATGAGAAAGTGAGTTTTTACTCCTTATCTTAAAATGTTATTGTTTTTTTTTCAAGATATTATTACCATTCATATCTTATCAGCATGATATATTTTGAACAGTATTTTTTTTCTTCTAACCGATCAGACTAACTTTACTAACTTATACTCTACGTACAGTAAATTACTGTGATGTTAGTATCCCATTGGTATGTATATTAGGAGCTCTTTAAAAGTAAACTGGTGTACGAGAATTTTTTTGAAAGTTGTGATTTTTATGTACATCAGTATTTAAACAATATAGCTCGGTAAAATATGTTAAGACTTGGCGCACGCCACTTTGCATTTGAAAGGCTCATAATATAAGATGCATACAAATGGGGTACTAACATTATAAGAGAAAAAAATACCGTTCAATACATCGTGGTGATAAGATATCAATGATTTATGATAATAGTATCTTGAAAAACAATATAATAAGATAGCGCAGACCATGTCTGCGTGTGCTGGTGACTTATTTCTGTTTATCAACGAGTTAATAAATATATTATTTAGTTATGAGAATAAACGAATGATTTTAATAATAACACAGTACCAACCGATCAACAATGAAGAATTTTTTTTCTTTTGTGTGGTCTTTTGTTTTAGTCTTTCTATTTACTTCACTATCGCATACATGCTAGTAAATGACTAAATGTTTGTTTATCTCTGTTTTTTTAAATTGCCCGTTGTTATGCTTAGATTGAACTTTTTTTTCTTGTATCAATGTACGACTTTTATAATCAGTGTGTACCTATTTCTCATTTTTAATCACCAGATGTTAAAATTTTCGAATGAAAAATGTCCTGGAATAAACATAGTCTTAAGTACATTTTTTTTTTTTCATTTAACACTTAACAATAAGATTTATTCGGGTCCGAAGCGTGGCTAATGTGTGACTTTAGACGACTTATGTTAATAATACCTAACAATTGTAATATAAAATTAAAATAATATAATAAATATTTGAACATACCTAGCTGATCAGAGTTAATTGATTTAGAGTAAGTAAGTACCTATAGCTGTCATTTGTTATGGATTCGTATGTGGACGAATGTAAATATTTTGTAACAGTGTGTAGCAATTCCTGTCAAAAATAAAACCGTTGTATGGTCCATTAAAACAGAATTCAACAACTGTTTATTGTAATAAAATTGAAAAAAAAAAATAAAATTGAATCAAATATTATTTGAAACAGAGTAAACAACAATTAATTTCTATTAAAAAATTATATGGTACAGAAAAAAAACTGTTAGGTAAGGATATTTTAAATAAATAATTATTTTCAAATTATTACTGTTATTCAAAAACGAATTGTCCAAGTTTGGACTATATTTTACTATATTTATTAACCTTCATTGAGTTAACAATGCATATAGTCACTAGACTGAACTGCATTAGTCAGTTTCACAGTACATTCTGTCCAAAATAAAGTATTTTTTATAAATAACTTTAAATAAAAAAATAATTCAAAAAAGTTTAAAAATACTGCGGTCTAAATGCTAATTTTTATCTATAAGAAAAAAATTAATTTTTACAAGAATTCATCAACTAAAAATATAATTTGTTCCACAACTTATAAAAAAAATCAGCTTTTTGATATTGATAAGAAATTATATTAGACTGAAGTTACATCTTAAAGTTTATTTGTTGATTGGGATTTGTACCCATGTAAAAAATAATTTAAAGCTCTAAAAGTATTTTTAAGGAGACCTTTATTAACAATTAAAAAATTCTCAGTTCAAAAATAAGAGATTTTTATTTAACAGCAATTTTTTTTTAATTTTGTAAACATTTTTAGACTAAAACAATTCATTTTTGATATCGTTATTCCAATAAATTCAGCGAATTGTACTGACTTTTTGACTGAAACTTTGAAGAATGAAGATTGGTTTTCACAAATTATTTTAACATAAAATTATTTAATTTGATATGATAAAACGCTAAATTGACAAAAGCATAATATTCATTACACAGTAAAAATATTTATTGGAGATATACTAACTGGTTCGAACTTAAAGGATTGTGAATAAGAAAAACACTGTCTAAAGATGTTGTTTAAAGACAACCGTTTGTATATGGGTCACCTTGGCCAAACCATAATATTTAATAAGTTGTTTCCATTATCACTTGAAGCAGTTCACACATAACAGTCAAATTAAAATCTTCTATTTTTTTAACTACCATCTATAGCTTTGTTAAGATTTTAAATTATATACTTGTGTGTGTGTGCTTTCAAAGGACACGTACTCTGGACCATACATAGATTTTCAAATTTAGTTACAAAATGAACCTATGGTACAAGTCAGGGCAAAGGTGAATTTGTTTAACGTATTGTTTAATATTATTTTTTTAAATTTCCGACAGGAGATATATTAGATAAAATAAAGTCCATTTGTGAGTACTGAATATTGTAGTGATAAAAAAAAAAGGGTGTCCGACTATAATGTCATTTGCCATTTACAAGCTTAGTACGTAGACCAGTAATTCATAGACGATGGGTTAAAAGATTTTTGTTATATTTTATGCTTTATTTTAGTGTATATATTATAATCTTATAAAACTCAACGTCTCTCTGGCTGTCAGTGTGCTCGAGAATGACTAATTCGATTTACTGTTATTTTATTTTATAGTTTGTAGCTAATGTTTTTTGCAGGGTTTTTAGTATAAAATAAAAATGTTGACAAGATGCATCATTTAAATAAACCGCTATACGACTGATTTAAGGTCTAAAGCAATCATAATTGAAGGCAATTAGAATTGTATTCTCTCAACATTCTGTTTCCGATACTAGACCAGTTCAGAGGTAACGGCAATCGAAAACAATGATACTGATTCTAGTCTTTTTGAGTCCTACCCCTGCTTTAAGTGATTTGGTCTGATAAAATAATTTTTTTACCCGTTAAGATATTGACAGAAAAGCTACCTACGAAAATGTCATCGAGCCGTCAACATACTTTTTAGCAATATTAATCACATTTATAAATAATAAATACAAATTTAAACGATGAAAAAAAAAATTTAATTTGTTCATGTTAATCAAGTTATTTAGAATGTTAAAAGTTATCTAAATTTATTTGCGAATAAAAAATTATTAATAGTCAGTTGAAAAAACCATTTAATCATCATTCTAATTTAATTTTTGACCAAATCACTTAATAAAAAATAAATTTATTTTCCATTAAATTTTGTTGTACCTAAGTTATTCTGGACTCCAATTATAGTGGTGAAGTAAACCATTAAATTGTATACGTATGTCGTATAAATGTTGTGTACACAGTACAAAGCTGTAAGCTATTCAACCCAAAATACGTAACTCAAAAAAGTTAATATACAACTACAAGTTGGATATAAATACCACTTTTAAACAAACGAAGAGAAGTATAATAAATGAAAAATAAATTAGCTTATTAATACAAATATCTTAATTGCATGACTTATACATATTATTCTTATACTGTAATATTAAATATAAATTTTTATAACTCTTGAATAGTATATAACAAAAAAAAAATATTTCAAATAAAATGATGTATTAATTTGAACTAAAGGTAAGATTCGTACAATTGTTTTTAATTAAAAGTTACTGAATTATAAGTTTAAAGATCATGTTTAAAATAGTAGTGGTAAAAGGGAATTTGAATAAGATATCAATAATCTTAACACACAAAACCACTGTACTGAATATAATATTATACACCTATTCAGTTCAGTGCATAAGATATACTTACGCTTATGACAATTTGTCTAGACAAATTGATTAGAAAGTTAATAAAGTCTTTAAAATGAGATACTGTTTACACATCATTACACACACACACACAAATAGTAGAAATAGTAGTAAACAAAAACATGTTCCATATTGCTTAATTTGAATAAGAGGCTTGATCGGAGGCATCTGGAGAATCTTGGGGCTTCAAAAACGTAGGCACATCAGGTGTTGTTGAGTATTCATCAATTTTTAATTCTTCAAAATTACCATCAGGCATTCTGTAAAAAAATATTTATATAAATAAGTGTAAAGGACGTTTTTCCTTATCTGAATATTATTTTTTATCGTTTGGAATAATATTTATTATCGATAAGTGGAAATTTAATTTTATAAAAACCGATTAAATATAGCAGTACATCAAATTTAATTTGAAAAAAAATTATTTCTTGTGCTATACATTTCAATTTGTTGAATACTACAGCTATACTATAATATTATTAACATGGTAATTTAAGTAACTCACTATAGTAGATGTATAATAGTTTATTGTTATAAAAGAAAAAATTATCTAATAACACTCTGACGTGAACCTAATTGTATCTGTTTATAATGATTAAAATATATAAACATAAATAGTTTTATAAACGCCAAAAGGTTTTTATAATTTTTCTTAAGAACTCATTTTGATCTAACATCAGTTTAATTTTCAAAACTTATTTTAGAGCTATAGACTTGCTAAATAAACTTGATTTATGTAATAGTTGTAATGTTGTCGAGAGATTAGTATAACTAAATCTACTGTGTGATGAATCAAACGCTACGCAAGACATTAATTTTCTGGTAAATGTTAATTTAAAGTTGTATGCATTTATAAAAAAAACTCGAACAGTTATTTACATGCTTGTATTGTGATCTATTTCTAAATCGCTTAACAAGTACTCGACAGGTAATTAAACAATATCATAATATAGTAGACTAATCAAAGTAGGATATTCTAAAAAAAAAAAAAAATACCTAGATGACAGATAATGGGGAAAGTTACGTTATCTTTACCGCCTACAACTTTTAAGTAAATTAAAAAATTGTGTTTTACCTTACTGCCAAACCGATATTTGCCGGATTTTGTGCTTTAGCAGCGTTGGGTATGATACCGTAATCTGATAAAGTTAGTTCGTCATCCAATAATTGATCTTTAAAATAGAGTTCTTGATCTACCGCAGGAACATTTATTATATCTAGAAATATAAATTAAATTTAAATTAAAAAAGAAAATTATTTAATGTCACTGGCTTAATAATAGAAAGTCGCATACACGAAATCATGTCTTTTAAATCGTAAATGGTCATGGTGTCTTTGGTATCGAGTAATATGGTCTTCTTTTGGCGCTGAATCATCAAGTAAACGTCCTGAAATTATCGTGTACACATATCATTTAAATGAATCAAAACAAAATATGCCTTACCGGATATGATCATTTGTAAAAAAATCAATTACCATTATGAACAAAGTGCCGTGGATCGCAGTGACCAAAACTCGAGAGATATCGGTACTTATTCGATGTCGTCCAAAATAATATGTTATTTCAACTGAAAACAAACCGTAGAAAAATATTATACATTAAATTCGGTTATAAATAAAACTTCATTCGGAAACAAAACTATTATTAATTTTCAACAGTCCAAACCTCACCTCCAGCCAAACAACAACAACAACAACAACAACAATTGTAGCAATTAGCAACTGACAGCGTCAAATGCTTGACAGACCCCGACGGCGTCAAAGGGCTTGGGAGTTGGGACGCCCTTTTTTTTTTTATCATTATATTATTGAAAAAGCAAAATAACACAGGGAGCGCTGTAAGTGTAGGCTTTCTCAAAATGGCCACGAACAGCGCTGTATGTGTATCCGGCTTTCTCAAAATGGTCACGAACGGATCGTTGTGGTTTTCATGGGGCAAAAAAATTACAGGTATGCCGGCAACTTGCAGGCCCCACAAAATGGCCGCCCAAGTTTTCCTGCGGCAGTACACTTTCTTAGTGAACAACTACGGCGGCCATTTCGTGTAAATCGATAAACACGAGCTGCCGGCACACCTATTTGTTTATTTTGTTAGGGTTGCCAATTGATAAATATAATTTGAATGTTACTTCATAAATATTAGAGCTGTTTACAACTGTTTTGATTTCGTTGTAAATAAGTCAAGTCAAAACGTGTTTAATCAACTAATGTAATCAAACATTTCAATGTTGTAATTCATACCTATGTGATTTTACAAATGGGAAGAAATTCCGATGATGATTGTGTATACATTTTAAATGGTTTTTCAAAGATTTCGATCATTGTACATTTTAATAAAATAATAGCTAATCCGTTTAACGAAAGCTACAAGAGTTTCTTTAAAAAAATAATTGCAATATTATGTTTTTAATAAAGCAGGTATTCAACTAGGTATTTGTTTTTTTAAACAAATTAACCTAATTTACATAATTATTTAAGTTTATTAAGGCAATAATTATTTCTTAGAATCAAGATCTAGTCAAAACGCTTTATTTTTTCACCCAAAATGCTGTATAATTTTAAATATAACAGCTATATTTTATTGAATTCCATACAGAAATTTGTGTGATATAGGTAATATGTGTAATTAATATTAAATACAAAATTTAAAGGATTGATAGCACCGTTGTCTTTTAGTCATAGCATTGTAAAAAAGTTTACCCACTAATTAAATTTTTTTTTTCATTTAAAACATTAAATATTGATGAATTCATTTATTTATCATGTCAACATTCTTAGACCCGTTTTGGCAATCAAATCAAATACATATATTTTATTCAAATTATTTTTCGCTTTATTGCTTATAATGTATAAAATTTTACTTCTTAGTACTTTTCGTACGATCAAAATTACCGATATTAGAACTTTTTTTAAAAATAAAACTCACAGATATTAATTACTATTAAGTGATTAGTTAGATATTTAACGATTAAATATACATTAATTAAATAAACATATATTAATTAATGTAAAATTAATTTATGAAAATAAACTTTTAGAAATTAAAAATAACAAGTTGTTTATTGCTCTTAATAGAATACTAAATTATCAACATTAATTGTAAGTTTACCCATTTTTTATCAGTTTAAACATATCTAGTGTATAGAAAAATTATTTGTTTAGGGTAATTCGTCATAACTTAATACTCTTAGATTTAATATTCTCTATTAGGATAGTATTTTTACACTTGGTAATTATAATTCATACATTTTCCGTTATTTTTATTATTCGCTTATTATAATTTTCGTTAATATTACGTATTTTACTTATCGACTAAAATTATCTTTGGCTTTAAAATATTAAATGTATCACTTAGAGTTAAATACTGGTTTTAAACGAATACAATTTTATTCAATTTTTTAATTAATATCTGTAATAATTAACCAATATAATATTATATAATATAAGAAATATCTTTGCTGCTATATGTAATAAACATAAATAAAACAATGACAAACCAGTAATTTTGTTGTTTCTCGACACCATTTTGAGTAAATAATAAAGCTACTTAAGATATATATTTTTAAACCCGATTGCACAATTTAAAACAACAACAATACCCAATCTTATTTTATAAAATAATACTAACAATGTATTTAATACATACAAGAGTTCTGAATTTTAAGTAAAAAAATAGCAGATCGCTTATTAAAATTAATTATATTATATCAGTAATCAGAATGTTTTAACAGAACACATTATGCATTGATATTGTTTAAACGGTCAAGTTTAGTTAACAACTTATAATACTATTATCTACTAGTATACAAATAATTTTTAAAATCACATAATTTATTCGAGTCTACACTTCTTATACAAATTAAGTAGAATTGTAATTACATACAACTTTTTATTAAAATCTATTCACTGGAGTCCTAATTATATTTGTTAAACATACAATTAGGGTTTAAACATATTAATACATACTTTATTTTTTATAAGAAAATTAAAACAACGGATAGTGACAATTTAATAATTGTACAAAAATCCTTTTTTATAAAATTATTTCAAATAATATAGGTATAAGAGCGAACATCATACTAAAAAAAAAACTATGTAAAAAGAAATATATTTCATTTTTCTAAACAACTTAAAAACATAAAATTTGGTCGATTTCGTACGACCAACGCTAACGCTATACTATGTGCAAGTTAAGAATACCCAAGCGGCCCCGTAAAAACCGCTTTTTGGGTGACCGCCCAGGTATTTGTGACTTGGACAGATCATAACATGATTGTCAAAATTCTACCGTTCTCGTGGCCTAAACTATTTTATAAATGAAAAATTGTACTCGTATTTATAACATTTAATTGTAAAAACCAAAAGTTAATTCAGGAGATTTAGCCCTGGTATTTTAATAGAGTTATCCATTAAGGCGTAAAGATACCAATGTAACATTATAAAAATTATGCTACGTTTAGCGGTAACTTAAGTAAGATCCCTCACAATACAACAATAATGGACGTTATTTTTTAATGTCCAAATTACATTTCATTTCGATCATTCTATTGATGTTTTCGGCACGGAACTTGAACTGTTCGAATAAATCGTGAGACAAATCTTCTGTGGTCGTATAGCGGCATTTTTCAAAACAGAAAATATCTCGCATCAGTTCTATAACTTGTTCCTAAATTGAAAAGAAAAATACAATATTTTAAAATACAATAACTGTTTAAAATAGTTGTAAATAATTTACTTCAATTAAAACTAAAATGTTATACCAAGATGGAAGTATATAAATTTGTAGATGATTATGACATTCATTTAATCTTTAACCGATTGCAATTCTATTGTTATTATAAAAACCATTTTGCTAAATTATTGTAATAAATTTACATTTTACCATTATTATTAATCAAGAATAAATGAACCAACTGAAAATTCTAACTATTAATTTAAACAAAATGGGAGTAATTAACACATTAAATGTGTAAACAAATTATATAATATGATTTCTATCAACATAATATGTTGATATCACTTCCTTACAGTTCTAAACTTTGAAATACTAATTTAAATTTAATAATAATTTATTTCGTCCACAAAATAATGTTTTAAGCTAATAGCAATAAAACTAGAAAAACAAAATTATTATTTAGAAAGAACGCAGCCAATATTTATCGCATTCAGTTTCATGCAACAATTCTGTAAACTCGTTTAAGAGTTAGTAGGTTTTTAGATAAAGTAATATTAATATATTGTCATATTTATCAAAAATATTTAAAAAAAAACAATAAATAAAATAAGTTAAAAATTTTAATGAAAAATACTCTACAAAAAAAAATTGACCGTATTTATTTTTGGTAAGAACATTAACTAGTTAGTTTTGTCATTGCATGTGAACATTAAGACGTTCAAATTTTTAAAGTATAATGTGTAATGGTACAATTTGATGTTTAAAATTAATTCCAAACAACACTGTTTTGAAAATAATAAAAGTAAGACTAATAAGTAAGTCAACTCTTAACGGAGGGTAAAAAAAAATTTTGTTACAACAGATTTTACCGTCAAGGCTGTAAATCTGACGCAAATAAATATTATGTGTTTATTGGCCGAGTCTGGTGTGTTCTTTATGCAATTTTCACTTAACTCTGATAAACAATTTACCTTGAAATATAAGCATACTCTGTTCAGTTCTTCGTCGGGTCCCAGAAAACCCCACGCCAGCAGCGGTGACATTTGCTCAGAAATATTATAAAAGTGATGCATAAATCCATTGGGAAATTTTAATTTACTTCTTTTGACCCGTAACACTGACCACACTGCGGACGCCAATGCCTAAAAAATTTAACACATATTATACAAATTTGCAAAAATAAATAATTTAAAAAAAAGTTTCTGCACACCAAAAACGTTTCTATTAGAAAATAAATGAATTTTCATTGTATAAAATTAAAAAAGTATTTTGCCATAAATTGTTATCACATTTATTTAACTTAAGATCAGAATAATGAGAGAGCTTAGAGTATGCTGTGAATGTGTCCTAACTCAATATAACTAACATAGTTATTATAAATTAATATAGTTGATCATAGTTGACAGGTAAAGTCTGTAATAATAATAGTTATATATATATATATATATATATATTTATTTATAGGTACGTACAGTCTCTTTGAACCCTTTTGACAACCACCGATTTTGTATGACGGCCACCATGGATGCTGGAGGCGATTCAAGGTCTTCAAACGCATCCATTAAAATATAATCCATTACAATATCATAAAATGTCATTTTTTTTACGCCTCTCACAGACAATTCAAGCTCAGCTTCTTTCCAATGCACGTCAGTTTTCGCCCAGCACAACATTTCTTCGTAGGCCAAAAGGAAATCTTTAGGATCCTTAAAACGTGTAACGATTGAATATAATTATTGATAACAACCAATTGGTAACAGTGTCGAGAAAATAGATACGTACTTTTTCGGCAAATAAAAATATATCAGTTAGTATGCGCCGTCCACAGTCGGCAAACCATGTTGAACTACTTTCAGTCTTAAATAAATGTTCGAATGCTAAGCGAATACAGTAGAGCTTGCAAACATATTCTCGGTCCGATACACAGTTCACTAACGTCGTGCGAAAACTCCTAAAGTATAATCAAAAACAACAAATATCAGTTAGCGAACAGTAATTTTTTTTAATATGTTACCTGCATGAAACACCCTCGTTCTCAACGTATTTAATGGCGTTTTGATACAGATAGTAATTATCGAAACTTAATTCTTCAAATTCTCTTAGATTTGCAACCTTACAAAATAACAAATTTTACCGATTAGTACAGACTACAGGCCTCGTAACTGGTACATAAGAGGAATAAATAAAAAAATTGTTTTGTTTTCATGATTAATAAAAAACAACACATACATATTAATTAAAACAAGAAAAAACCTTTTTTTTCAGGACTTCTAAAATTAAAAAATGAATAATCGAAAATTTGGAACCCCAAAGGTAAAACATGTTAATCTGGTTACAAAACATGTAGGCGAAAATATAAAATTAATAATATTAACCCTTTCGTTACTGACATTCTTGTACGAGGATTTAAATTTTAAAATAAAATATTAACAAAGTACTATCATTATCAAAAATGGCTTTAAACACAAGTTCTAGTATAGATTGATGATAAAAAAATCGACACAGCTATATTGATAATCAATATCAGTCCAATACGTAAAAAATTGTTCATTTTTTTTTGGAAAACGAAAAAATCCCAGGAATAAAAGGGTTAAATAAAATTGTTTTTTTTAGTTGTTACAAAACATTAGGAAAGATGTACTTACAAGTAAAGCAATTAACCCACAAATTTATTAAAAAGTCAATTATATTTTTTAAATACAAATTGCAAAAAAATAAGTTGTGACGTTTAGTGAATAATTTTTTTTGGGTTGTGTCAGTTTGGTTTTGAAATAATTTATTATTTTAAAATGTTTGATGTAATAAAACAAAATTTAATTTTCTAACCGTTTTGAAATGTTTACTATTTATTTTAATTAAAACAAAATGTATTGTTCTATTGTAGTGTTATTTTCGAACTTCAGTGTTCTAACTCATTTCTTCTTATACCACTGATTATTTTATTTAAAATGTTTTATTTTATTAAAACCATCTAGTGTGTGTTAATGGTTAAGAAGCTTTTCATGCGATTTGCGTCTCATATAATATGATGAAAATATCGGTAACACTTTTTTTTATTAACTTTAATTGATCAGAACTTACTAAAAAAAAATAATGATAAAAAACAAATAGGTCAAAATGATTGTTTTAATGTGTGTGCTTTTGTTTAAAATAATGTTAAAAACTACCTTTTCGAATGTTTATAAAATTGTGTTTTTAACGGTAGTTAAAAAAAATTAGTTTTTTTAAATTTTTTACTAATAAAACAGTATTAATTAAAAAAAATTATAAACACAAACTTATATGTATTACAAGTATTTTTATAATTTGAAAATTAGGTTATTACTAACATATATAGTAAAAAAGTAGAGTTCGCAAAAATTGGCATGTTAATATTGCTTTCAAACCAAATCCAATTAAACACTTACGTCCGTGCGAGCAGATACAAAACTATCAACAGAAGAACGACGATCGTCAGGGTGAAGAGTGTCCTCGTCATTTCCATTATGATGAACACGAAATAATACTGATCTCTAAAAATAAATATCTTGATTAACACTAAAAGCAAATGTCTACAATTTTTTTTTTATTCAACAAAATATGTACTTGGTCGAGGAATAGTAATTGACACTGATCTTGTAGAGAATATGCTGAATCAACTAAGAGCTGGAGTTCTTTATAAAATTGGGTGTCTTCGGTAGACATAAGTCTGTTTGATGAATTGCCAGAAGCACCGGAAAATGACAGTAGCGCATCTTCCCAAAAAGATATACTGCAAGCTAAAGACTCCATACCTTGTGTAAACAATAATTACCAAATAACATTAAATATTTCTTTGGAAGCAATCTGATTAACATAGAATTCAGTACCCATGACGCCAAGCTGTTGAGGGGCAGTGTATTTAATGTCAGTTTTAGCTTGTGGCGAATCTTGGACTGATGACACTACAGACGTTTGTCGATTAGCCGATTTAATGCTTGGACTGAGTGATCTATGACTAGTTCTGAAAATCCTAAAGCTGGATACTAATATAATAGTCGAGTTAGAAAAGCGACAATTATGGTAATAAACTTAATTAAATTCACACCTGAGGGTATGTCGACGTTAGGTTTTCTTCGTTCGTAATTCATGTGTTTGATCACGGGAGCTGAATGTTTAGGATATTTTCTTCTTTTCCAATAATTTCCTAAGACTATTAAAAGAGCTGTGCTAACTGTAATGCCCAATGAAATCGACACAACTAAAGTCTAAAACAAATAATACAATAACAGCTATTTTAATATTATAATGTCAAATATTATAATCTTAAATATTACATTTTTAATATGTCGTATCATCTTAATGGGATAGTTGACTCCAGGTGTTTTTTTAAATATTTACTTTGTATTAATTGATTATGTGTTATTGGATAATTTTAATTACTCAACTGATTTTAGCTTTTGGGCGAAGATATTACTGATCTTTTCTTTTTTTTGTGCCTTTTTAAACAATATCCACATTACATTATACTTAAAGAAAAAAAAACTCATTTTTGAAAAACTATTTGTACAATCAAGTCACTGATAAAAAGAGTACAATTCTATAATCATGCGCTGAATAAAATTATTAATAATAATTGATTTCGACCACAAAATTATGTTTTATTAGGTCATGAATGTGGGTCGGTGTCTCTCGATGACGGTCGTTAAACATAAAAAAAAAGAACTAGAAACGAGTACAACTCCTCTAGAAGTGTATATTTTCTGGCAAGCTGACGTATCGCTTGTAGCTTTAACGATTACTTAAAATGGGTATCGTCGATCTGAACTTACGTTTTGCGAAATGTGTTTTTTCAATAGACCCGTGAGTTTGGTCCACGGGTACAGGACAAGGGCCGATTTCTTGCCACACATTGTCGTTCAAACGCCTCCAAAGGTATCTCGTGTAAGCGGGTTGTGCATGGTTGAAGGCGGAGAACGGGAAACGCTCAAGTCAAACGGCATTTACAAGGTTTACTTCACGGTTTTTGTAAAACAAAACGACAACGGCGAAGCGTTCTTGCTGATAAGTGATAACAGCCTTCCCAGCGATAAACGTTATCAGTTACTGTTATCACAGCGTTGTTCTGCCGGCAGCCGGTTTGCAGCTGTGTTCCTCCTGACCTCGAAGCAATTGTTACCTTCGAATCTATCAATTTTTAACAGTTTTTATTACTATTAAATGTTATAATTATTAATAAGTTCGTAGAAGACATTATACTACAAGCTAGCGGAACTACGGTTTTCGTTTTGTTGCTGTGTGTCTAATTATTTCAATAATGTTTTTCATCACAAAAAAAAAAATCGGTTTTTATTAGATTTTTTTTATAGACATATATGTAGGTAAGTATGTAATAAATAATAATTTACCCAGTAAACATTAATATTATTCAATACTTGTTACGGTTTGTACGCTATTCAAAGTATTATTTTTCAAAATTTGTATTGTTCGTACGAATAGCTGCCAACTTTAAAACAGTTAAATATAAGTGAAACTAATTTATTCTTAGCATACATATATCAGCAATACTTTTATCTATTTCAAATTATGTAATAATGCAATATTTGTTAAATTTCTTTACTTGAAATTTTCAATCCCAACAAAAACCTTCGTTAACTCAATGTAAGTGGACACTAAGTAAAAAAAAAAATAAGTGTTTCAACAGAAGCCTTAAAATATGTGAACTAAGTAATTACCATAATGTAATATATTATGGTAATATTGAAAATATATTATGTATTATACATCGTTGCCAACAAATATATATTAGTAGTTTTTTATGCGTAGAAGTAGAAATGACATAGAGTACTCACTCTTTATTACAGAATATAGATTTGCGAAAATAAGAAAATTTTCTTTTTATTTTATTTTATAATATTATCATTATGAGTGACAACTTGTACATTTAGTGTATTGTACATTAATACAGTAATGAGGAGTCTTTTCTTTCTATTAGTGGTTGTTTTTTTGTCAGCCCATCATAGTAATTTTTATTTTAAAAAAAATTAAATTTTTGTCTTCATCGTAGTAGATTTGGGGCAAATCACACACTATGGTTTGTTTGGAATTGTTGTAAGATCACAACATTTTCACAGTTAATAAAGAACAGCTTTATCTTTGCTGAAACCTTTTTAAATTTTCGTTTACTACATTCAGTAGTTTTTAAAATTTGACCAAAAAAAAATACAAAAACCTAAATTTTACAAATTCAAACAAATATTCAAATGCGTACTACCCACTGTAAGCATAGGTAATTTCATTAAGTATAGATTGTACAATTTATACTCAATAATAATATGTAAACTCATATAGCGATAAAACGACAATAGCAATAAGTTTGTCGACATTTTGTGAAAAAAAGTTTTTTTGTAGTTGTTACAGTTTTAATGTATATGCGATATAGTATGTTATTTATATAAAATAAATGCATAGCAATAAAAATTCAATTATCTATTTTCAACACACATAAAATGTTTTTTTTATTAATTTTCTTAATTTAATTTTGATGTATTTTTAATAATAGCTAATAATAAAACCGGACCCAGTGTTAATGGAAATTAAACAAATATAGTTCATAAAATAAAATACATAACATTTTATACTTCATGAAAATAATTTAAAATTATTATGTTTAATTCTCCCAGGGTCGTATAATATCTAGAACTAACACAGTACATCCAAGTTTTTCCCCGTTATTACTGCTTGTGAATGTTAAACCCATTTTATACTCCCCGTAAAAAAATGTCTTGGGGAAATTAGTATTCAGCAACTTGGCAAGGTCGATTCCAGATGACACATAAACGCCCTATAATAAAGATAAAATATGTATAAAATATTTTGTATGATAAATTGTATAAGATACTTAATAAAATGTCATATTAATAATATAATTATTTATACTACAAATTAATTGAAAATTTGAATACATAATAAATTACATTATGGGTTATTTCGATCAAGAGGTCATAATAATTGTCAACGAAATTATTTATAACAATTTTTACCGGCTTCAATGGACAACTTGAATCAGAAAAATGAAATCCTTGGATATAAGACTGCCACGCATTTCCAAATAATGACTTGATTTTTGAACAAGCATTAGTCGAGGTGTAGACATGTGCATTATCTATCCAACCACCGATTGATCCTTTTTTCGCCATGTTGATATTAAGCTACAAAAGATCGAAATGTATACTATTGTGCGAAAAATATTAATACAATTTTGTAAATAATATTTTGCAGAACATTACATTTTTGCCTAAAAAATTACTGTAAAATACTTTTAATATGTAAAAAAAACTATCTTATTAAAAACAATTGTACCGTTCTAATAAACGCTTAAATGAGCAAGTGTATATTTTTTAAACTATTAAATCTAAATTGTAATACAGATAATAAATTTCATTAGAATCGTAAAATTACATTTTTACGGTTGATAAAACATAAGATTTTTGGATTTTACTATGTTTTATATAAATACATTGTCAGATTATAAATCCGAAATGTAATTATATAAAAAATATATATTTCTGCAGCTAAAGGCTATAATTATTATGGGAATATAAAAATTAACTCACGCTAGATGAATCGTCGAATGGAATAAGAAAGGTCATATTGCCCCTTAATTCAAATTCAGTGGCACTTTTTTTACTTAAATACGTGTTATATTGTAATTTGTGTTTTTTAGTAGATTCACATGGAAATACAGCTTTAAGTTTTATTTTGTACTCTCCCTGAAATCATGGGTTTAAATGAATACTAACAATTCAATCAGGTCAATTGGGTTAATTTATGATTTGTCTACATTACCATTGGCAAGTTCGGTAAGTATGTTGGCGGCTTGTTTCCTGATGTGATTAAAACACAACATCCAATCATAATAGTTACCAGATACATTGTTAACAGCGAATTACGACAAATGGTTTTTAGGAAACGGAATTCACAATGAAGATGTTCTTTCAATAGTGACTCACGTGTACACTGTGCATACGGTTAATTGTAGATAGTAGTATGTAGTTATAGTTGCAGGGGAAGTTATATAAGCAACATAATCGATTCTGTATAATGAAAACAGTACAGTTGTAGATATTAGTTGTCTCGACAATTGTAAATGTGCAATTATAATCAGCAATCAGCATCATATAGTTATTATTTAGTAGTTAATTTCGTGTTTGCGACTCAACCGTAACTTAATTCCAGTGAATAGGTAATCAACTGTATACGTTTTTTTGTAGTTCATATTAAAAAAAGAAATCCTAGGAATAGCTAGTAATTAACAATATATTATATGCACTATGCAGTATGAAAGAGGTTAGCATATAAAATCAATAAAATATTTATTTCAATATTTTGAACCAAAACGGAAGTTAACAAATCATTAATTTAAAGTATTACATTACTTAAAACTTCAGTATTGAAAAGAAAAAGAAAAAATATTGTCTAGAGGTGATTAGGCTACATTTTTGTTACCGGAAAATATACTGGGTATTTTAATAATTAATTCATCTATTTGGATATACCTAAAAAAATGCTTCTTAAAAGTGCACTAATTTGAACTATAATTATTAATATATAATTTATAACAATATATAATATATATATATTTGGTTATAATTTTTGATAACTGTTGTTATTTATAAGAGTTTTTAATTATTTTTGTATTAAAAATATTAATTGCCAACATATTATCCTAAAAAATATTTAAACATTTAAATTTCACGATTATGATGATTACATTTACAAACTGTTTACTTTAGATAAAATTGTGTACTTGAGCGTTAAATATGTGTAAAAAACAACTTTTAATATCTAAAAATCAAAATTTGAAGAAAAAAGCAATAACAGTCCTAAAAATGCACGTTTTCGAACTTTTTGAACACCCTGAATAAAAAGTGCCACAAACTACTTTTAAGTATATACGTGACCGACTCACGGAAGGCTTTGCTCCAAATACCTTCTTTTATATACCTCTGACCTCTTTAAATGTAATCCTTTTCTGTTATATTTATCTTGCACATCCTTGTAGAGTATCAAAAGGATATTTTGTAAGAATAAATAAACCAACTCTCATAGAAAAATGGAGGATTATACTATTTAATCGGCTCATCGCAATTACAATAATCGATATTTATCTAAGTTCATGCAAATCAGATTGTAAAATAAAATTAACAATTTTCGAGATGTCGGTATATGGTCCTGGGATTTCCCATAGATCTTCAGGCAATTGGTTGATTCTTTTAAGGTCATCGTATTTTCTGCATTCTGTTAAAGCGTGTTTGACCGTGAGAGAGGTGCCGCAGATTTTACATACTGGTTTGTAATTACATTTGTTCATGGTGGAATGTCACAAACATTGCATTAAATAATAATTAGATGATGTTGATGGCTGATAATAACAAAATGATAATACATTTGCAATTCACTAAAGAACTGCTATCTATGATTACTTTATTTTTTTTTGTGAAATTAAAATTGCGAGGGGAGGCCAACTATAAATGTGTATCTACAATTTACTGTATGTACAGTGTACACGTGTGCCACTATTGAAAGTACAACTAGTACTGGAATTAAGTTTGTTTGAAGCTATTTGTCGTAATAATGTTTCTGCTTACTATAATACTGATTGCATGCTGTGTTTTAAATACAACAGGAAACAAGCCGTCAACATACTTACCGAACTTGCCAATGGTAATGTGGACAAATCGTAAATTAACCCAATTGACCTGATTAAATTGTTAGTACCTAATTTTAAACCCATGATTTCAGGGAGAGTATAAACCAAAATTGAAAGCTATATTTCCATGTGAATCTACTGAAAAACACAAGTTACAGTTTAACACGTATTTTAGTAAAAAAAGTGCCACCGATTTTGAATTAAGGGGCAATATGACCTTTCTTATTCCATTCGACGATTCAATTGGCGTGAGTTAATTAAAAAAGATAAACATTTGAATATTATTTAATGTTTTACTATTTTTATTACATAAATACAAATGTTTTCTTAGAGAAACATCACAAAATCACAATTATTTTTTAAGTAAACTAGTGTAGGACAACAAAGGGATTGTATGCGGTATGTTTTAAGAAGTTTTGTATCGGCAAATTTTAAGAAAAAATTGGTTTTAATCAATTTCGACTATACTAATTGATTATCCCGTTAATTTGTATAAGCTTTAATGTACAATTTTTAATTTAAGTAATTTTTTTATGGGCGAATGCCAGAATGTTCTATTTTATATAGTATAAGTATTTTATAGTTATTTTTTAAGCAAAAATGTAATGTTCTGCAAAATATTATTTACAAAATTGTATTAATATTTTGCACAAAAGTATACTTTGTGTTCTTTTGTAGCTTAATATCAATATGGCCATAAAAGGATCAATCGGTGGTTGGATAGATAACGCACATGTCTACACCACGACTAATGCTTGTTCAAAAATCAAAAAGTTATTTGGAAATTCGTGGCAGACTTATATACAAGGATTTCATTTTGCTAGTCCAAACTGTCCGCTGCAGCCGGTAAAAATGATTATGATATCGTTGACAATTATTATTACCTCTTGATCGAAATCGCCCATTATGTTATTCATTCTGAATTTTCAATTAATTTATATTCTGAATAATTTGTTTTTAATGTATCTTACACAAAATATTTTAAAAATTATTTTGTCTTTGTTATAGGGCGTTTATGTGTCATCTGGAATTGACCTTGCCAAGTTGCTGAGTACTAATTTTCCCAAGACATTTTTTTACGGGGAGTATAAAATGTTGTTTACTTTCACAAGTAGTAATAACAGGGAAAAACTTGGGTGCTCTGTGTTAGTTTTAGATATTTTAAGACCCTGGGAGGGGTAATTATTTTAAAAGTTATCAATTTTATTGATGAAATATAAAAATTGTGTGCGTTTCATTGTATGAACTATTATTTCAGTTCGTGTTTGCCTCTCTATCGTGCATCACGTGTTATTCCCTTTATTGCGTTTGGATTGCTTATCGATAGCTTGGTCTTCACTACAAGCAATATGGAAATAACCACTATCAGCGTTATTACATAACAAACTGCATAATATAACATCCAATCGGACAAAATGTCCACTCATAATACGCAAATCTCCTCTCCGACCATAATGTCAAAACTTTTAGCTTCATCTAGAATTAACAAAAATCACACCGACCAACCGATATACTTAGATTACACTGAAAATCAGCCTGAAAATTCTAAAAACTCAACAACAATGAACACTTCCTGCCAAATAAAAAAGTTACTCGGAAACCACTGCTTCTGACCATTTTCCTAAAATGAACCAAGCCATAGTCCTCCCTATTATCGAAAACATTAAAAATATAGACTGTATCCAATCACTCAGAAAAATCACCTCGACAAAAAACATCATATCTGCTTCGCGAATCTCTATCAACAGGTTCTGCATTTCCGTAGCTAATCAGCAAATAGCCGACAATTTAGTTGAAAATAATTCATTTATTAATATCAACGGTGTTGACATTATAATCAGAAAATTAACAAATCCATCCAAAAGGATTATACTCGTTAATGTATACCCCATTATACCTCACGACGTAATACTACAATAATTTCACAACCTTGGCATTAGAACATCAACTGTATCTTATTTAAAAGCCGGCTTTCTTTCAGACGAGTTCGCTCATATTTTAAGTTTTCGCAGACAACTATTTATAAACCCAGACGATGTTCACAAACTCTTTAATTCCATTACAGTTGATTTTGAAAACAATACTTTTCGTATATTTAATACAGACGATATAGTCGTCTGTTTTCTCTGCAAACAAATCGGTCATTTTTCTTCCTCATGTAAAAACACACAAGATATCTCAATGGAAACCTCATCCTATGATAACACCAAATGTCCAATACCACCTGTATACACTGAAATTGCAAGTACTGAAAAAACACAAAACATTTCAAATATCAATGAAAATACGATTGAACTAACGGACAACTCCCATCAACCAGAAACATCCGTTTTTAAACCAAACACCTTAAAAGACGTCCATCATCCTCTACGACCTTTTCATCACCCACTTAAGTCATAAAAACAACTAACTCAATTTTCTATGAAATCTCAGCAGAAAAAGATGCAAAACACGCATAAAAAAAATATAAAGCCCGGTCCCGATCAAATTCGTCTACGAGGATCACTGATAATATAGATAGACTACTAGCCCCCCCACATGAGATGATTTCCAACCTAGATGAAACATATCCCAACTACAATCAACTTAAATATATTATCGAAAATTCACAAGATAAAAACATACATATCCAAGATATTTGTAAAAAAACAGGCACCGATTTACAAAAACTCTCTAAAACAGTCGACATTATTCGCCCAACATTAGTTGATAGTAAAATAAAACAAAAATCACAAAACTAGCTAACCTGCTACTTTAAATGATCCCCCAAAATCCTTAGTCAACATTAAAGGGTCAAATGAAGTCATCTTTAATATCTTTTGATTTATGTAATCTGATTTAATTCTTATTATATTTTTATGAGCAATCATTTTTTAAGCAATATAATATAATTGAACCTATACGGTTTCTACTCTAAACTGGATGATCTCAAAACTATAGTTAAAAATCACAACCCCTTCGCAATATGTCTCCAAGAAACTAACTTAAAAGCCAATTTTTGTATCAACTTTATTAACTACAATATCTGCTATAAAACCCGTGTAGATAAATCTAGAGCAAACGGTGGTGTTGCCATTCTCATCCACCAATCTATACCATATGAAGAAATTACTATAAAATCTAACCTGGAAGTCGTAGCTGCTATCATCAATCTTGATTTTAAAATAACACTGCAACAAATATATCCCTAACTCACCCAACTTTACAACAGATGATCTAGATCATATTATTAAACAACCTCCCACTCCCTTTCTATTTCTCGGCGATTTTAATAGCCACAGCACTATTTGGGGCTCCCACAAAACCGATAAGAGAGGAAAAAAAATTGAAAAATTTCTTGACACTAATGATAAATTAATTCTTTTAAACACACATGAACAAACAAGGATAAATCCAGCAAACTGTACTACTTCCGCTATTGATCTTTCTATTGCATCACATTCTTTAGCTTATAGATTATCCCGGGGCGTTCTCTCTGAGTTGTATAATAGTGACCACCTTACGATTCAAATGTACATTGAAACGCAGGCCCCTAACACTTACTACAACATCACTAGACGGAACCTAAAAATTCCCAATTGGGAAAATTTCAACAAAAAAATAGAAATTGAAATAAAAAAATGGATGAAAGAACATACGCCGATAATATAGACAATACGATTAATAAATTTACTGAAATAATCATAGAAGTTACTGAACAAACCATAGGAAAAACAACAGTACCTCAACTCAACCTAAAGTACCTTGGTGGAACAAAGATATTAAAGATAGCATACAAAAAAAGAATACAGCTTTTAAAATTTTCCAAAAGTAAAAAAAAAATATAGACTTTATCCAACTTAAAAAATTAAGAGCTAGAACCAGGTTCTTAGTTAAAAAAAATAAAAATGTCAGCTGGTCAAACTTTACATCTGCCTTAGGCTTACAAGTTGATCCTTCCTTAATGTGGAAAAAGATCCGAACACTCCAAGGAAAAAAACTAAACAACAAAATTAATATTTTAGAAGACTCTACTCTCATAACAGAACCTTTTATCATAGCCAACAAACACAATTATAACAATATTACCCCACAATCACTTAATGTCGATCACACTGAAGACCAAAAATACTTAAACAGCAGTATAAAACTAGAAGAATATCGCAACGCTCTAAAACATTGTAAAAGCAAATCTCCAGGCCCAGACAGCATACCCTACATCTTTCTTCAATACTTACCTCCTATAGCATCAAAATTCCTTCTAAATATTTTTAATCGGACTTGGAACACAAATGTTTTTCCTGAAAAATGACGGGATAGCATAATTATTGTTCTCATCAATAAACCTGGAAAGGACAGATTTCAACTCGAAGGATATCACTCTATTTCTCTTTCAAATACTATAAAAAAACTACTGGAAATGATTATAAATTTTAGACTTGTGTGGTTTTTGGAAATAATAAATTTCTTTGCACCCAACCAATTCAGTTTTAAAAAAATTAGAGTACATACAATTGCTTATCTTTCATCAATGCAAAAATTTAAAACGCACTTTCAAATAATCAAGTACTCGGGATGGCTTGCTTAGATAAATCGAAAGCTTACGATATTACACGGAGACCACTTATAATTAATACATTAAACCCGTTGTTAAGTGTAGGTAACATGCTAAACTTTATCGTCAATTTCCTAAAAAAAAGAACTTACCAAGTCAAAATAGAAAACATCTTATCAAACCAATTTATCCAAGAAAACGGCGTCCCTCAAGGATCTACTATTTCAGTTACTCTTTTTTTAGTAGCAATTAATGACATCACTAATAATACTACACCTCCAGTTTACTCAACTCTATATGCTGATGATTTAAATTTTTTCTGTAGAAGTAAAAAAATAAAAACAGTGCAAATCTTACCTAGAACAAACTACAGATAAACTGGTAGAATCAGAGGTTCCCAAACCTTTTTGACTTGCGGCGCCCTTTGTGAATTGAGGTTTCTCCCGTAGCGCTCTTTCCTAAGTTGAACCATGAATAATATTAAGGGACAGATAAAAATTGGGTTGGCCTGTAATTTATTTTTAGAGTAGATAATATACTTCGAAGAAAGACCCCGACTGCATCAAATATAAAAATCAACTTCATTATCTTACACAGAACATACATTTTGACATCATTAACTCAATTAATATTATAAAATCAGAACAAGCAGAAACTCCACCCTGGTTATCAAGTATTAACATATTGACAGAGCTTTCAAACTACAAAAAAGCAAATACAATGAACTCCTCATACAAACATCTCCTTAGCACATTACTTGAAAACGACGAAAGTGAACTGATCTACACAGACGTATCTAAAAGTAAAAACGAAGTCGGAATTGGTATTATCTGGAAATAAAATAAATGGTTGTTCACAATGAATAATAATTTATCAAATTTCACAGCAGAAGCAATGGCCATCTTCCAAGCTCTTAAAATAATCGAAATTAATCAAATAAAAAATGTAACAATTCTTTCTGACTCACTTAGTGCTATTTTAAATTTAAACAATGTATTCCATCCTAATGCCATCCCCAGACTTACACAAAATATTATATATAAACTCCAAAAATCTGGTTATCAGTGAAAACTTATATGGATACCTGGACATATTAATACTTTAGACAACGAATTAGCGGCAATGTCTGCTAGAGAAGCCGCAATTAAAAAAAATTATGAAATCCTCAACGTTATCTCCTAATGCGATTTAGAAAAAGCAGTCCAGGTTTTTTGCTACCAGGAGTGGAATAGACGCTGGTTAAATTTGAATTGTAAAAGAGAGATAAAACCGAATATTTATCTTTGGATAAATCCCCCAATGTCTAGAAAAAACGAAGCTATTTTAAACCGATTAAAAATTGGGCATACTAAATTAACACATGGCTACCTAAATTATGAAAAAAAAATACCCTCCACATGCGACACCTGTGGTTGTCCCTTGACAGTCAAGCACATGCTGACTGAGTGCAGAAAATACGAGGAGACGCGGGATAGACTAGGCATCAGTAATCAATTGGCACAATCACTGGGTTCCCTCTATGATGAAACCCAAAATGTTATCCGGTTCATGGAAATAACTGAAATTTTAATCTTAATTTAATTCAAAACTATCTTGTATTCTTGCTTTTCGTCTCGTACTGTATATATATATATATATATATATATATATGCAATCAATTATTATCAAACAGCCAACATGGTTTTAGGCAAAATAGATGAACAATAACATATTTATGCATATTTAAACACGAAATTCTGGATTCATTAAAAAAATCATTCATAAACCGATGTCATCTATACAGATATGGAAAAGGTCTTTGATAGGATAAATTATTAATTTTTAATTAATAAACTTAAAATGTATGGATTCGCTGAACCATTTCTTTCTTGGCTTTACTCTTGCGTTTCTGGACGTACTCAAGCTGTAAAATACAGAAGTTACCTATCTAAAAAAATCCTCGTTACCTCTGGTGTTCCCCAAGGAGATCATTTATCTCCTATACTATTTTGTCTTTTTATAAATGATGTATCTGATGTTACTTCTCATTCTAAAATTTTGTTATTAGCCGATGATGCAAAAATTTTCAAAAATATTAGTTGTTAAGTGATGCTGTTGAATTACAATTAGATTTTAAAAATATACATAAATGGTGCCAACAAAACGCTATGCACTTAAATTTAGAAAAATGTTTCTGTATTACTTTCTCCTTAATAAAATCACCTATACAATTTAATTATTCTTTGGGTAATATAAATCTCCAAAGAGTATACACAGTACACGATCTTGGGGTAAAATTTGACTCCAAACTATCTTTTAATGATCATATACTTTTTATTAGGAATAAAGCGTTTGCAAAGCTAGGTTTTTTAAAACGTACCTGTCGAAACTTTAGAGATGAATCTGCTTTAAAAATATTATATTACTCGTTCACACTTTGATTATGCCCTCCTAATCTGGCATCCATACTCAATAAAACAAATCCAAGAGTTAAACAAAATTCAAAATAATTTTATCAGATTTTTATGCTACCAGCGTTTTGTTTATAAAGCCCCTCATTCTAATTACAATGTTACAATCAACTTTTTTAATAAACAATCGTTAAATCAGCGATTCACACTAATTAAATTGAAATTTTTATATAAATTAATTAATAACATGATTGATTATCCTGAGCTACTGCAAAATATAAATTTAAAAATAAATCTAACTACCGATCTCTTAATTTATTTTACACAAAACTTTCAACTACAAATTATATGCAAAATTCTCCAACCAATATTTTACTGCAGGTAACTGTAAATAATATTGATTTTTTTAGTAAATCTCTTGATGTTTTTATGGCAAATGTCCTAAGAAATACGAATAACTAGAATTTGTTTTATTTTGTTTTTCCCTTTATTCATTTAGATTTATTGTATGATATTGATACCTATTTGTTTTATTATTATTATTTTATTACATTTAAATTACTGATAATGAATCTTTATATGTATGAAAAAAAAAGTTATTTTGTAACTGGAATTTATTTCCGTAATAAAGAAATATTATTATTATTATTATTATTATTATTATTATTATATATGTATTTTTTATGTAGATAGCTATAACTAATTATCCTTGACATCCAAATGTAATTAAACCTGTGATCCATTAGCCTCAGATGCTGCGGATATTAATAATAATAATAATAAAAAAGAACTATTATTTGATTTATTTTTGTAAACTCTGGATTCGATTTTATTTTTAGCTATTAACATCGTCAATAGCTGTTATTAAAAATACATATTAATTAAAATATAAAGAAAATGAAAAAAAAACATTTTGTGTGTGATGAAAATAGATAAATTAAATTATTCCGATGCAATTATTTTATTTAAATAAATTATACTAACAACTAGAAAAACTTCACAAAATGTCGACGTACTTATTGCCATATCGTATAAATTGTACAATCTATACTCAATGATATTATCGAAGCATTTAGAAGAGATTGTACGAGTTTGAAAATAATTTATTTTTAACTTTAAAATTTAAGTTATTGTTAAAAAAATGTAGGGATTTTTTCCTGTCGGATTTAAAAAAGATTTAGAGCGAGGCGCTACAATTTTATCATGCACATTCTTATGGAGTGTAAAAAGGATATTTTGTAAGAATGAATGAACCAACTCTCTAGAGGCTGTAATAGTACTAAATTCACCAAATTTTCATAGAAATATCGGCTCATCGCAATTTTAATATTATCGTTATATATCGTTATCGTTACTATTACTATTACGATTACTTTTTATATTATTATTAGTATTATTATTTTATGTTGCTTTGGAACTTGAATAGCACTACAATTTTAATTTAGTTAAGCAAAATTAAAAATTTCGTTTGTGATTATTATTTTATTAATGATTAGGTACTCTAAAAAAACATAAAAGTATATTTTTTAACCTAATATCATAATGACATTTGTTTTTTGTTGAGCAAAAGCCTCAGTAGCAAAGACCAATGGCTATAAATTACAGTTATCTTATTTGCTATACTTACAAGTAATCTTAAATATTATTTTTTGTTTTGAAAAACATTGACATATTTTACAATAATCGATAATTATCTAAGTTCATGCAAATCAGATTGTAAAATAAAATTAACAATTTTCGAGATGTCGGTATATGGTCCTAGGATTTCCCATAGACTTTCAGGCAGTTGGTTGATTCTACTAAGGGTCATCGTACTTTCTGCATTTTGTTAAAGCGTGTTTGACCGTGAGAGAGGTACCGCAGATTTTACATACAAGCTTGTAATTACATTTGTTCATGGTGGAATGTCATAAACATTGAATTAAATAATAGTTAGATGATGTTGATGGCTGATAATAACAAAATGATAATACATTTGCAATTCCCTAGAAAACTAAAAACTAATACCCATAATTATTTTATTTTATTTTATAAATTTAAAATTAACGAGGGGAGACCAACTATAAATGTGTATCTACAATATACCATTTACCGTATGTACAGTGAACACATATGCCACTATTGAAATTACAACTAGTACTGGAATTAAGTTTGTTTGAAGCTATTTGTCGTAATAATGTTTCTGCTTACTATTTTACTGCTTGCATGTTGTGTTTTAAATACAACAGGAAACAAGCCACCTACATACTTTCCGAATTTGCCACTGGTAATGTAGAAAATCGTAAATTAACAAATTTGACCTGATTGAATTATTGTTAGTACCTAATTTTAAATTTATGATTTCAGGGAGAGTATAAATTAAAATTTAAAGCAGTGTCACCATGTGAATCTACTAAAAATCACAAGTTACAGTATAACATGTATTTAAGTAAGACAAGTGCGACTGAATTTGAAATAATGGGCAATATTACTTATTTAATTCCATTTGACGATTCTGTTAGCGTAAGTTAATTTTTAAAGTTAAAAATTCATAATATTTAGATACTTGGGTGGGTCTTATTTGAGAACTTGGGGTCTGTAATGAAATTAATAAAATACAAAAAAAATACAAACAACTCGTAGCCACATATTTTTTTGTTTATTAAGGACACCCCAAAAAAATTTAAATTACATGATCATAAACAAATGTGTTGTCAGTCATATTATTTAAACTTAATATTTTTTACCATTTACAGTACCTCTTTATGGTATAGATGTCAAATTATTATCCTAGAAATAAAATATCTCTTGGACATTTAAATGTCGCACTTAAGACCAGGACATATGAGATTTAAGTTTAGAATAATACCCATTGCATTTTTTTATCTTCTATTGTCTTAAACAAATCCTGACAAGTCTCTATTGATATGTTGTACGCGTGATGACGGACAGATCCCCAAGGTCGTAAAAATACTTTTTTTGCAAATATCTCGATTTCTATTGATTATACGGATATGAAGGTACAAAAATAAAGCTGATAAAATATTCTACAAAAAAGAAACTTAAGCATTTAGATCTTGATGCAATACTTTTTCTAAATATTTGATACGAAATTTTCTATTTTATCAAAAATCACAGTTTTATGCTATTTAATCTATACTAAAATTTATAAAAGTAAAAAATAAATATACAGGAGTTAGACAACAACATTAATAACACATATTGACGTATAATTAGCAATACAATTAGCATACAGATTATAATATTCTCACTAAAGTCGACCTAATACAAGATAATTTTAAAAGCAAAATTTTGTTTTTATTTGGTAAATTTGTTTCGTGATTATACATAACAGGTCTTAAACTGAATTTCAAGTTTTTTTGCCCATAATAGTCTTTAAAATCCACATTTATATTGTTTAAGTTACTTTTTTTTTTCATTATAAAATGTTGACTGGATTTTTTTGTTTACACATGTTATAAGTATATGTTAGACTTACCTTCAGACTAGTTTTCAGATCTTAAAACCTAAAATTGGGCCTAAAAAATTAAGAACTTAAAAAATTCCAAGGGTGGTGGGGGGTCGTCGAAATGTCGACACCTTCATACGATTTTGGATCTAAAAGTGGTGCTACACGAGTAAATCGGCTTACAAGAAAAAGAGTTATCATGTCTACAGACACACAAAGCTGAAAAACCTTATTATAAAACCAATATTGCATCGAAACTAAAAATAATGTTCAAAATATTCATATTTTAACAGAAAATGAATGTATCACATCTAATAGATCAGCCTGTATATATATCAATTGATTTTTTTATCTCCCTAATCCAGTTTTTGCTTAAAAGAATTGGTATTTGGTTGTGTGATCTACTTTTGAAACTTAAACAGTAACGTAAAAATTTCATTAACTTTTCAAATAAAGAATAATTTACTGAAAATGTTGACTGGTCGGTAAGCAGTTTTCAGTAAATAGTTTTTAAGACATGAAACTTTGTAATCTAGACGCACATTACTCCCGTCCATAATTTTAAACATAATTTAAATTTTAAAAAAAATTATTTAAAACTGGTTGTCAATCAGTCAAAATGTCCAGTAAAAAATATAATATGTATGTTTGTTATATATATGTTATTTGAATATTTAAATTATAGGTTATACTAGTGATAGTATTTGCAATACTAATTAAACCGATGGTTTACCAAATTGTATTCACAATTTTTACAACATTATGTATAGTAGTGTATATATTTTTTTTTTTGTAGCTTAACATTAATTTGGCCAATAAAGGATCAATCGGTGGCTGGGTAGAGAATGCACATGTCTACACCACGACTAATGCTTGCTCGAAGTTGAAGTACTTATTGGGAGATTCATGGAAAGATTATTGTCAAGGATTTAAATTTCCTGACTTAGAATGTCCAATGAAGCCGGTAAAAAAATGTTTTGTTGTAATTTCGAACAAGGTGGCGAGTAATTTTGATCAACATTTTCCAACATATTTATTCTGAATATATTATTTTCTGAAGTACCCTACACACTTTTTCATACAAAATAATTCATACATTTTTATTTTATTTTTGCTTTAGGGCATTTACGTGTCATCTGGAATTAACACTAACAAAATGAAGAATACTAATTTCCCCAAGAAATTTTTTTACGGGGAGTATAAAATGGTAATTAAGTTTACAAGCAGTAAGGGAGAAAAACTTGGTTGTCTCGTGATAGTTTTGGATATTATACGACCATGGGAGACTTAAACATTATAATTTTAAATTATGTTCATAAAGTATGAAATGTTATGTATTTTATTTTATGAACTATATTTGTTTAATTTCCGTTAACTCTGGGTCCGGTTTTATTATTAGCTATTATTAAACATATTATACGTATTTTATTTTCTGATAATTAATTGCTTGATTCATTTCCGTCAATTCTATGAATTTTGATTTGGTCTAAATGTCAACACAAAGTGCATAAGTACACATAGTAAGTGTGAACAATTATAATTCTCAGTAAAAAAAAAAACTTTTTTTTTTATTGTATTAAATCGTTTTAATTCCTTGTATTCAAAAATGTCACTTTAACACTTCGAACACAAAACAAAATGCAGGGTACAAAATGCGTCAAGCACAACAGTTTCTGAACTCTAAGTAAGTATGCTTTAGTGGTGAGACGCGTAGAGCGGATCAACCGTCTTATGGAAAATCCGAGATGGGCCAATTTATATCCGCTTGACTTAAAATTCACCTAGGCGGTAAGAAAAAAGTGTACGAGTTGCTCGAGCCACATGCCCGGGGTAATACAGTTACCAATAAAAATGTTTACATTAAAATTCAAATGGCTAATTTTTTGAGCTGTAAGTATACTTTTGTGTTGAAGAAGTATTGTGAGTACGCAATTGTACTCATATGGATTCAATTTAAGCAAATGACGAATGGGCAAAGATTGAAAAGACGGATAAACGATTTTTTGGTTATGGCGTTTCTGGAAAAAATCTTTCGTGTCGAATTTAGTTTTATAAATTATTGTGCAAATAGCTTACAATTTTATTGTACAAATCCTTATTAATCATACAGACAAGATCATATTTTTTTACCTAATCAATTCGATTTATATATTTTTATAAAACAAATCAGCGTTGTAAGCACTAAATATTCTGAGGCAATAACTGATCATAGTTACGCGAATCACTGTATTTCAATATTATAATATATAAAAATATCGAACTATTTTTTTAATGACTCATTCAGCTTTGATTTGGTAATTTTTTCCCCTTTTACACTGAGACAAAAAAAGTAATAAGAAATGCAATTTTCTATAAAAATGACATATAAATTAGACCTTTAATGTAAATAAATCAATATGACATTGTTATTGAACTCTTATATTTTTACTATATTTACTATTGTATTATATAATATACAAAACTAGCTTAAGATATCATATTTTTCTTAAACATTAAAGCAACGGAAAAAAAATTAAGTGGACCGTGCCGAGATCTATTGATACATTTTTGCAATAACAATTGATTGGCTATTACAGCAGACACAAATATATATGATGTTTTTTTTCAAATCTAACTTCCCTAGTATTCTCCGTTTTTATAAACAATTCGTGCACCCGATAGAAATCCAGTCCATTGTCAATTTGGTCGCTAAAATGTCTTACATAAAATTAATTGTGATAACCTCAATCTCAATACCTATTTATTGTAGGAAATAAATAGGTATTGAGAGCGACAATCTTGAGAAACTTAAGTTAAAATAACTATGACGTTTTAAACTTATCAATTATTCGTTATCACTATTTGATATAATATTTAAATATCATCATTTTATTTAATATTAGGAAACAAAACATACTAAATAATAAAATACTGTAGAATGTAAATTATTACGTAATTACTAATTTATAGTTACATAGTACTATGGGTTATTATTCAAGTATTTTTTTAAACTTATTATTATTTCTTAATAAGTGACTTTATGATCTACATTAAGAAGTTTTGACGTATGGATTTAATAATTATATTAAATATTATCAAATCATATAAAAATAAAATATCAACATTAAACAAAATGAACGCAATCTTCAAGAGTTACAACCTCCTCTTGAAACAAACACGAGACATATATGATACTATTATTTTATAATTTAATTAAACTAATTTAACAACATTGCACACAAGTTGATCGTTCCAATTAGTTTGGTATCTATAATTTGCCTAGTCATTCCCGAATACGGCGCCATTGTATTGGTGTACGTACGGTTGCCTACTCTTCGCCTATTCGGAAGGAATCCCAAAATCATTTCTCGAGGATTCGACCTCGAAAGGTTTTCGTCTTGCCTTCGTTTCTACAACAATTAGTATGACATTAAAAATTAGTATTTAAGCTATTAGCTAAACGTATCTTACCTATAGATGATATACCAATTTCTTTTAGTTGGGGAAGCGTACGCGGCCTAACATAACCGAAATAGAAAAAATTGTAGCGCCTTGCCCTGAATCGTCTTTGACTCAACAGGAAAAATAACCCTAGTTATTTTCAACTTCTTAAATTTTAAAATTAAAAAAATATATATTTACTCAAATGCGTACAATCTCTACTATAAGCTTTTATAATATTATCAAATATAGCTTTTACAATTTAACTCCTCCCCCCTTACACTTATTTTAGCTTAATACTTCAATTTTATATTAACCTTATGTGTTTTTCTCAATTCCTGAAAAAGTATTTGATGAAATACTAAGTAAGCCAAGCCAAGAAAAAAAGTCATTTTGTTATAAGTGAAATAAATTTAATGTGTTTTATTTCCAACCATAACCCCATCCTCCATAAAAATGTCCTGTCTACACCACTGAGTATGGAGTAGAATGAAATACCACTAAAAAGTTCTAATAAAATATTTTTATAATGTAAAACAACTTTTCAAAAACATTTAAATTTAAATAGATTTAGAACATTTAGATTTAAACTAGTTCTTTTATAATACCCGACTCTTTGTTTATCGTCATACCTATCTTCTATATTATATATATCCTATATAATTTCACTGAGCACATTTAAAGCTTAAGTATGACATAATACCCAAATAGGTAGTTATCACATGTGTGGTATCGACCACGTGAGAACTCCAAATTAACTTATGGGAATTTTTAAACATTCAATTGAATTTATTTACAGTTCTGTCTTCATATTAAACGAGTCATGAAATAATGTAAATTTAGTTTACTTGGCTGGAAGTCGAAGTTTGTTTTTCTGCTATAGTTTTCCTACTATAACAAGTGCTATGTTTTCTAGGTCGGAAACTTCGACCAAGTAATATGAATATAGTAGGAAAACTATATTTGTTCTTATTATTTTATTAATGCGTACACCAAATAAACGTACATTTTTTTTTACATAATACTTATCATTTATATAATCATAACGATTGTTCACGAATCAATGTCACAAACGTAGCATTAAATAATAGTTTAATGATGCTGATAAAAAGTAAATTATATATTTACAATTTTGTAACAAAAGAACTACACTGTACAATTGTTTTTTTTTTATTTTGTACATTCAAAACAAATGAGGAGAGACCTACTGTAGCTATTAATATACGTACGCCGCTATTGAAAGCAGAACTTTTACTGGAATTAAATTTTCTTGAAGCTATTTGCCGTAATCATGTTTCTGCTTAATATTTTACACATAAATAAAACACATTAAATTTATTTTACTTATAACAAAATATCTTTTTTTCGTGGCTTACTTGGTATTTCATCCAATAATATTTGAGACATTGAGAAAACCACATTAAGTTATTTTCCATTAAGTCTAGTTCCTCTTGAAAGTGATTTTATCCGAGAGGACTAGTACAATAGAGTATAGGCATAATGAAATCAAAGCAACGAAGGGACGGAGAGGTCACAGGTCTACAGGAATTATTATAAATAAAAGTGATAAAATTGAATAAAATCACTTTCAAATAAACGCTTTGATGCTTATTTGTAAATACAGCACCTCAATTTAATATTTTCTAACTTTGCTGGTTTATGCTGTGTTTGGTTTGGACTGCACTGGCTTGAAAATACTAACTACCGATTGCATCGTAGCAATTTTTCGAAAGTTATTTCATCACTTTCAGATTTAAAAATTCCTGTAAACCTGTGACCTCCCTGTCCTCACTTTTGCCCTGACCCGACTTTGCTCCGTCCCCACTGTACTATTTTTGTTTTGCAAGAACATAGTAGACCAAATCAGGGGTTCGGAACTAGTTCCGGAACATGTTCCTTCATGACTCCCTGTTGTAATCGTTCCGGAATAAATACCCGGAACTAGTTCTTCAAGATATTCGTTCCGGAGCAAATACCCGGAACTCGTTCCCCGAGATTTCGTTCCGGAGCAAATACCCGGAACTCATTCCTCAAGATATTTGTTCCGGAGCAAATACCCGGAACTCGTTCCTCGAGATATTCGTTCCGGTGCAATTACTCGAAACTCGTTCCTCAAGATATTCGTTCCGGAACAAATACCTGAAACTCGTTCCTTTGATATTTGTTCCGGAACAAATAAAATGTAATTGTTCCTTAAAAAATGTGTTTGTTCTTCGTATTATGTTGTTTCGTTCAAGTTTATTGAAGGTGCCCACTTTTTTTGTTACTTTAGCCTTAGTGTGAGGTATTTTAGAAACAAATGTTAATTAATTCACCAAAAGATTATAGTTAATGCATTTGATATAACAATTATTGTTATTTTCAGTATACATAAATGTATGTATATATATATATATATATAGTAAAGTGGTGAAAGTTAACAGAGGTATTATAACACATTTATACATACTAGGAGAGGAAGGGGGTAAAAACAAAAAAATTGTGAAAAATTGAGATCACATTGTATAAAAACATTTTGCTCCATTAATAATTTATTAATAATGACAAAGAACAATTACATTTTATTTGTTCCGGAACAAATATCAAAGGAACGAGTTCCAGGTAATTGTTCCGGAACAAATATCAAAGGAACGAGTTTCGGGTATTTGTTCCGGAACATAAAAGAGAAATGAGTCAAATAGAAACGAATTCCGAACCCCCGGACCAAATAACACATATACAATATCTTGTTAAATTTAGTTGGAATAGTCGACGATTCATGTTTCAATCGTTTGTACTCCATAGTTTAAATTATAATCGCTTATTCTCAATAAAATGTTTATGTATTATATAGAATTATATACCATTAGAGCAATCTCACTCTAACTATTTATATTTCATAGATTTTATTCTTTTAAAGCTCTATTATACTTCTATTTTACTAGATTGACAATGTACAAAACAAAATGCAACTAAAAAAACCTTTTAATAGATCCTTAAATTGTAAAGGGTTGGGCAGTGAAACGGGCGATTTTCCCATTTAAATACATTGGAAAATCACCTGTTTTACTGTCCCACCCTGTATATTAATTTCTTGTTGTGTTCTAAAGGAAAATTGAGTTTTTAACATTTAAATTAAAATTAAATCTTATACTGGTACTGTGATGGAGAAAACAATACATTTTACTTACATATATTACTTATTAGTTAAATATTACTAACGTTTATAGCCACTAGCTGTCGGCTGTTGCCTATTACATTTCCATACTTAACAATAATTTATGAAGATTTTAAAAATTGTGTTTTTAAATAATACTATAGGAGCAGTATCACAATGTTTAATGTTCACGAGATTTGATCTAGTCATAAAATAAAGTAATATCATTCATGACTTCTAAATATTATTAAAATTCATCCGACTCTTTTTCTCGAAATTATAGCCAGTAAAAGTTCTAACCTAAAAACTTGTATGATTTATTTTTGTTTTTTCATATTTTGACTGTAAGAAGAAAACTTTCGAACTCACGATCTTAGTGTCCACTTACTTACCTAAGACGATCCTGAATGGGGTCCGCAGGATTGTCACACCCGTTATCCAAAAAGGACACCCCAAGCGGAAAATGTGACTTTATACGATTCTTAATAATAATAATAATAATAATTACAAAATACTTTTTAGTCAACAGAAAAATAAAATTACTTTTTTATAAATGAGTATTTAAAGTAAGATTATTTTACAGTCATTTTTGGGCAGACATGTAATGTACTACAAAATATTATTGACAAAACTGTATTAATATTTTGCACAATAGTATACACCGTGTTCTTTTATAACTTAATATCAATATGGCCATAAAAGGATCAATCAGTAGTTGGATAGATAACGCACATGTCTACACCTACGACTAATGCTTCTTCAAAAATCAAGAGTTTATTTGGAAATTCGTGGCAGACTTTTATAGAAAGATTTCATTTTGCTAGTCCAAACTGTCCGGTACAGCCGATAAAAATTATTATAATATCGTTGACAATTATTATTATGACCTCTTGATCGAAATAACCCATAATATAATTCATTCTGAATTTTTAATTAATTTATATTCTGAGTGTTTAATTTTAATGTCTCTTATATAAAATATTTTTTACACTCTTGTGTCTTTGTTATAGGGCGTTTATGTGTCATCTGGAATCGACCTTGTCAAGTTGCTGAGTACCAATTTCCCCAAGACATTTTTTTACGGGGAGTATAAAATGGTGTTTACGTCCACAAGCAGTAATAACAGGGAAAACGCGGGTGCTCTGTGTTAGTTTTAGATGTTATACGACCCTGAGAGAGTTTAGCCTAACAATAGTTATCAATTATATTCATGAAATATTGAATTGTATGTATTTTTTTATAAACTATTATTTGGTTCATTTCTTTAAACTCTGGGTCCGATTTTATTATTAGCTATAAAAGGCATATTAATTAAAAGAGAGAAAAACATTTGTGTGTGATGAAAAAAGATAAATGAAATTATTCCGATGCACTTATTTTATATAAATAAAATATACAATACCTAATTGAACACCTACATTTAAACTGTAACAACTCTGAAAATTTTTTTTTTACAAATTGTCGACGTACTTATTGCCTATTGCTATATGAATTTACATATTGTTATTGAGTATACATTGTACAATCTATACTAAATGGTATTATAAAAGCATATATTAGAGATTGTATGGGTTTGATTATGATTTTTTTTTTTTTTTTTTTAAACTTAAGTTAATGTTAAAAATATTTAGGGTTTTTTTCCTGTCGGAGTCAAAGACGATTTAGAGCGAGGCGCTACAATTTTATCATGCACATCCTTATAGAGTGTAAAAAGGATATTTTGTAAGAAATAATGAACCAACTCTTTAGAGGCTGTAATAGTACTAAATTCACCAAATTATTATAAGAAAATCGGTTCATCGCAATTTTATGTTGTATTTAAACTTGAATAGCACTACATTTTTTATTAAGTTAGACAAAATTAAAATTTTTTTTTGTGATTATTATTTTATTAATGAGTACTCTAAATAAACATAAAAGTATTTTTTTAACCTAATATCATAATGACATTTGTTTTTTGTTGATCAAAAGCCTCAGTTGCAAAGACCAATGGTTATAAATTACAGTTATCTTATTTGCTATATTTACAAGTAATCTTAAATATTATTTTTTTGTTTTGAAAAACATTGATATATTTTACAATAATCGATATTTATATAAGTTCAGGCAAGTCAGATTGTGAAATAAAGTTAACATTTTTTGAGATGTCGGTATATAGCCCTAGGATTTCCCATAGATTTTCAGGCAGTTGGTTAATTCTTCTAAGGTAATCGTATATTCTGCATTCTAATAATGCGTGCTTGACCGTGAAAGAGGTATCGCAGGTTTGACATATTAGCTTGTAATGATGATTTTCATGGTTGAATGTCACAAACATTGCATTAAATAATAATTAGATGATGTTCATGGCTGATAATCACAAAATGACAATACATTTGCAATTCACTAAAAACTACTATGCATAATTATTTTATTTTATTTTATAAATTCAAAATTAACGAGGGGAGACCAACTATAAATGTGTACAGTTTACCGTATGTACAGTGTACACGTATGCCCCTATTGCAATTACAACTAGTACTGGAATTAAGTTTGTTTGAACCTATTTGTCGTAATAATGTTACTGCTTACTATTTTACTGCTTGCATGTTGTGTTTTAAGTACAACAGGAAACAAGCCACCTACATACTTTCCGAATTTGCCACTGGTAATGTAGACAAATCGCTAATTAACATAATTGATCTGATAGATTTATTAGTACCTAATTTTAAATTTATGATTTCAGGGAGAGTATAAACTAAAATTTAAAGCTATATTTCCATGTGAACCTACTAAAAATCACAAGTTACAGTATAACATGTATTTAAGTAAGACAAGTGCGACTGAATTTGAAATAAAGGGCAATGTAACTTATTTAATTCCATTTGACGATTCTGTTAGCGTAAGTTAATTTTTAAAGTTAAAAATTCATAATATTTAGATACTTGGGTGGGTCTTATTTGAGAACTTGGGGTCTGTAATGAAATTAATAAAATACAAAAAATTACAAACAACTGTAGCCACATATTTTTTGTTTATTAAGGACACCCCAAAAAAATTTCAATTACATGATCATAAACAAATGTGTTGTCAGTCATATTATTTATACTAAATATTTTTTACCATTTACAGTACCTCTTTATGGTATAGATGTCAAATTATTATCCTAGAAATAAAATATCTCTTGGACATTTAAATGTCGCACTTAAGTCCAGGACATATGAGATTTAAGTTTAGAATAATACCCAATGCATTTTTTTTATTTTCTATTGTCTTAAACAAATCCTGACAAGTTTCTATTGATATGTTGTACGCGTGATTACGGACAAAGTAAATATCTCGATTTCTATTGATTATAAGGATATGAAGGTATTTTACAAAAAATAAAGCTGATAAAATATTCTACATAAAAGAAATTTAAGCTTTTCGACTTTAAAGCAATACTTTTTCTGAAAATTTGATACAAAATTCTCTTTTTTATCAAAACTCACAGTTTTATGCTATTCAATCCATACTAAAATTTATAAAAGTAAAAAATAAATATACAAGAGTTAGACAACAACATTAATAACACATATTGACATATAATTAGCAATACAATTAGCATACAGATTATAATATTCTCACTAAAGTCGACATAATTCAAAACAATTTTAAACGCAAAATTTTGTTTTTATTTGTTAAATTTGTTTCGTGATTATACATAACAGGTCTTAAACTGAATTTCAAGTTTTTTTGCCCATAATAGTCTTTAAAATCTACATTTATATTGTTTAAGTTACTTTTTTTTTTCATTATAAAATTTTGACTGGATTTTTTTGTTTACACATATTATAGGGATATTGTGCCTAAAAAATATTAATAAAACAAAAAACCCAGGGGCGGGGGGTCGTGGAAATTTAGAAACCTTCATACGATTTCGGATCTAAAAGTGGTGCTTCACGAGTAAATCGGCTTACAAGAAAAAGAGTTATCATGTCTACAGACACACAAAGATGAAAAACCTTATTATAAAACCAATATTGCTTCGAAGCTAAAAATAATGTTCTTATTTTAAGAGAAAATGAATGTGTCACAATCTGATAGATCAGCCTGTATATATATCAACTGATTTTTTTAACTCCCTAATCCAGTTTTTGCTTAAAATAATTGGTATTTGGTTGTGTTACTTACTTTTAAAACTTATTCAATCACGTAAATATTTCATTAACTTTTCAAATTAAGAATAATTTACTGAAAATGTTGACGGGTCGGTAAGCAGTTTTCAGTAAATAGTTTTGAAGACATGAAACTTTGTAATCTAGACGCACATTACTCCCGTCCATAATTTTAAAAATAAATTAAATTTAAAAAAAAATTATTTAAAACTGGTTGTCGATCAGTCAAAATGTCCAGTAAATTATATAATATGTATGTTTGTTATATATATGTTATTTGAATATTTAAATTATAGATTATACTAGTGATAGTATTTGCAATATTAATTAAACCGATGGTTTACCAAATTGTATTCACAATTTTTACAACATTATGTATAGTAGTGTATATATTTTTTTTTTTTGTAGCTTAACATTAATTTGGCCAATAAAGGATCAATCGGTGGCTGGGTAGAGAATGCACATGTCTACACCACGACTAATGCTTGCTCGAAGTTGAAGTACTTATTGGGAGATTCATGGAAAGATTATTGTCAAGGATTTAATTTTCCTGACTTAGAATGTCCAATGAAGCCGGTAAAAAAATGTTTTGTTGTAATTTCGAACAAGGTGGCGAGTGATTTTGATCAACATTTTCCAACATTTTTATTCTGAATATATTTTCTGAACTACCCTACACACTTTTTCATACATTTTTCTTTTATCTTTGCTTTAGGGCATTTACGTGTCATCTGGAATTAACACTAACAAAATGAAGAATACTAATTTCCCGAAGACATTTTTTTATGGGGAGTATAAAATGGTAATTACGTATACAAGCAGTAAGGGAGAAAAACTTGGTTGTCTCGTGATAGTTTTGGATATTATACGACCATGGGAGACTTAAACATTATAATTTTAAATTATGTTCATAAAGTATGAAATGTTATGTATTTTATTTTATGAACTATATTTGATTAATTTCCGTTAACTCTGGGTCCGGTTTTATTATTAGCTATTATTAAACATATTATACGTATTTTATTTTCTGATAATTAATTGCTTGATTCATTTCCGTCAATTCTTTGAACATTTATTTCGTCTAAATGTCAACACAAAGTGCATAAGTACACATAGTAAGTGTGAACAATTATAATTCTCAGTAAAAAAAAAAACTTTTTTTTTTATTGTATTAAATCATTTTAATTCTTTGTACTCAAAAATGTCATTTCAACACTCCGAACACAAAAAAAAATGTAGGGTACAAAAAGCAATCGAAAAAAAATTAAGAGGACCGTGCGGAGATCTGTTGATACATTTTTGCAATAACTATTGATTGGCTATTACAGCAGGCACAAATATATACGATGTCTTTCTTTAAATCTAACTTCCCTAGTATTATCCGTTTTTATAATGGTTCGTGCACCCGATAGAAATCCAGTCCATTGTCAGTTTGGTCGCTAAAATGTCTTACATAAAATTATATGTGAATTGTAGGAAATTAATAAGTATTGAGAGCGACAATCTTGAGAAATTTAACTTAAAATAACTATGACGTCATTTTTTTAGTTTTTTATAGAAATAATTTGAATGTTTACGTTTGAAAAAAATAATTATACCGCGTTCTTACTTGCTTGAGTGCAATAGATAATGTATGACTAAAATGTATAAAATAACATAAACAAAATTGCATTGACAAGTTTTTTTATAAACTATTAAAGCTAAAATTTAATATATCGATAACTAACGTTAAGGTTTAATTATAATAGCATTATATTCAAATTGTTACTAAAGATTATACTAATAATTATTATTACCAACATAATTGACTACCTATTTGTTTAGTTTCAAATAGGTGACACAGTATAGATTAAAGACAAAACAACCAAACTGGACCAGAAGTACAATAAAACAATTTCAACGGTACCACTAAATTTGGAAAAATATTTTGATTATTAAAATTCTAATTTATATAATTTTGCATTACGCAACAATAATATGTCTGAATAAAAAAACAATAGTATATTGGGTGAATAAACTTATACTATTCAAACTGCTTAGTCCTTAATTTACATATTCAGATGACTGAACAATGACCTTCGAAAAGCTGTTGATTACTTATACCAAGGAGGAGACAACTTATGACCGTTAGAGTGGCGCCGATCTTCTCTGAAATATTAATGACATTCTGGGTAAAACAAAAACATACCACCCACCTCATCAGTGCCCTACACGAGAAAAATCCTAAATCATCTATGACATGTATCATAGAAGTGCCCCTGTTTCGGCGCCACTGTCTCTAACTGAATTATTTTGTCTACTATAGTTTTCTTTAGTAAGATAATTTATTGACTTATGGACTATCTTCGTTAAATGTAAAAGTTAAATGGAACTTACCTATATAGTATAGACGATATACCAATACCTCTTGGTCGGGGAAGTGTACGCGGCCGTCGACCTAACATAACCAAAATAAAAAAATTGTTGCGCTTCGCCCTGTTTAGTATTTGACTTCGATAGGTAAAAAACCCTAGTTATTTTAAACAATGACTTAAATTTTAAAATTAAAAAAAAATTCTATTCAAACCCGTACAATCTCTACCATATTCTTTTATAATACCATTGAGTATAGATTGTACAATTTAAACTCAATAAAAATATCTAAATTCATAATCGACATGGCAATAAGTACGTCGACATTTTGTAAAAAAAAAAAATGTTCAGAGTTATTACAATTTTGATCTAGATGTGTGATAAGGTATAGTATGTTTTATTTATATAAAATAACTGCATCCGAATAATTTCATTTTTCAATTTTAATCAAATACAAAATGTTTTTTTTATATTTAATTCATATGTATTTTTAACAACATCTATTGACGGTGTTAATAGCTAATAATAAAATCGGACCCAGAGTTTACAGAAATGAATCAAATAATAGTTCATAAAAATTACATACAATTCAATATTTCATGAATATAATTGATAACTATTGTTAGGCCAAACTCTCCCAGGGTCGTATAACATCTAAAATTATTACAGAACACCCAAGTTTTTCCTTGTTATTACTGCTTGTGAACGTGAGCACCATTTTATATTCCCCGTAAAAAAATGTCTTGGGGAAATTGGTACTCAGCAACTTGACAAGGTCAATTCCAGATGACACATAAACGCCCTATAACAAAGACACAAGAATGTATAAAATATTTTATATAAGAGACATTAAAATCAAATTACTCAGAATATAAATTAATTAAAAATTCAGAATGAATAACATTTTGGGCGATTTCGATCAAGAGGTAATAATAATTATCAACGATATTATAATAATTTTTACCGGCTGTACCGGACAGTTTGGACTAGCAAAATGAAATCCTTCTATATAAGTCTGCCACGAATTTCCAAATAAACTCTTGATTTTCGAACAAGCATTAGTCGTGGTGTAGACATGTGCATTATCTATCCAACCACCGATTGATCCTTTTATGGCCATATTGATATTAAGCTACAAAAGAAACAATGTATACTTTTGTGTAAAATATTAATACATTTTTGTAAATAATATTTTGCAGAACATTACATTTCTTCCTCAAAAATAACTACAAAATACTTTTACTACATAAAATAGTACATTCTAGCATTCGCCCATAAAACCAATTATTTTAACTAAGAATAATACATTGAAGCTCATAAAAATAAAGGGATACTCAATTAACATAGTCGAAATTTATTAAAACCATTTTTTTTTTAAATATTGCCTATACAAAACTTCTGAAAACATACCGCACACAATCCCCTTAGTGTACTACACTAGCTTACTTAAAAAATAATTGTGATTCTGTAATGTTTCTCTTTAAAAATATTTGTATTTATGTTATACAAATAGTAAAAAATTAGATAATATTTCAATGTTTCTCTTTTTTAGTATTGGCTATATCGAACTTCGATACTTTTTCTGGTACCATATTTATTTAAGATACATATGTAATTTACTGAACAATGTATACTTTTGTATAAAATACTAAATATTAATAAAATTTTGTAAAAATATAGAACATTACATTAAGTATATAGAATATGTATATTTCTTCAGCTAAAAGGTATAATTATTATGGGAATTTAAAATTAACTCACGCTAATTGAATCGTCGAATGGAATTAAATAGGTTATATTCCCCTTTAATTCAAAATCAGTGGCACTTTTTTTACTTAAATACGTGTTATATTGTAATTTGTGTTTTTCAGTAGATTCACATGGATATACAAGTTTAAGTTTTATTTTATACTCTCCCTGAAATCATAGATTAAAATAAGGTACTAATAATTCAACCAAGTCAATTAGGTTTTTTTTCAATTTGTGTACTTTACCATTGGCAAATTCGGAAAGAATGTAGGTGGCCTGTTTCCTGATGTATTTAAAACATAACATGCAATCAGTATAATATTAAGCAGAAACATTATTACGGCAAATAGCTTCTAGAAAATTATTATATTCCAGTACAAGTTCTGCTGTCAATACGTGGCATACGAGTATTAATAGCTATAGTAGGTCTCTCCTCATTTGTTTTGAATATACAAAATAAAATAAAATAATTGTATATTGTAGTTCTTTTGTTACAAAATTGTAAATGTAAAATTTACTTATAATCAACAATCAGCATCATTAAACTATTATTTAATGCTACGTTTGTGACATTGAACAGTGAACAATCGTTATTATCATAGTATTATGTAAAAAAAATGTACGTTTATTAGTGTGGGTTGTACTCATTAATAAAATAATAGTAACAAAATACATAGTTTTCGTACTATATTCCTATTACTTGGTCGGAATTTCCAACCCAGTAAACATAGCACTTGTTATAATAGTAGGAATATAGTAGGAAAAATATAGCACATAAACAAACTTCGACTGCCAGCCAAGTAATCTCAATTTACATTATTTCATGACTTGTATAATTCGAAGACAGATTTTTATTTGTTGGCAACGACGTATAATACATATTATATTACATTATGGTATATACTTAGTTCCTATATTATATCATGTATTCTAAGGCTTTTGTTGAAACACTTTTTTTTTTTTACTTAGCGACCATTTACACTAAGTTAACAAAATGGTCAAGTTGGGATTCAGTACTTCGAAAAAAAAAATAATTGTAAATATTAGTTCTCTCAATAATTTTAACGTGCAATAACCTTATAATCGGCAGTCGCCGAAATCCAGTTATTATTTAATGCGATGTTTGTCACTCAACCGTCAATAAATTCAATTGATGTGTGAAAAATTACATAAGTATTTTTGGAGTTCCCACGTGGTCGATACCACACAAGCGAAAACTACCATATTTCGGGTAATATGTCATACTTACGCGTGTAAATGTGCTCAGTGGCGTATTTAGGATATATTTTCGGGGGGGGGGGAGGATTATAAAATTAAAATAGATTTATTTAATATTATAAATTAACTTTATTTGAATAATTTATTTATAGTTTTGATAATTTTAATGCCTTAGTATGTTTCTTAAATTAAAGAATAAAATCTACTTTTCGAGACAGATTCGCAAAATTATTAATTAGTTTTTCAGTGTTGCAATCCAGGGCAAACCATATATTTGGAAAAAAAATCAACGGATACTTTATTCAAAGTATCAATAGCAGAATTTGGACACTCATTCTGAGAAACTTTTTTCATTTTTCTATCCATACTTTTAATTCTGGTTCAAATGTTTTGTAGCTGGGTAAAATATGTTTATAACAGTCTATACATTTTTCAAAAATTATATTTTTTCGACTAAAAATAAACTTTGAAATTCTTTATCGACATTTATGCGAATAGAAGATAAAACTATTTCATAAATCCTTTGTTAATGTCAAATCTTCGTGGGCCACCCTGTATACGATTTTTCTGTAAAATTCTCAAACTCAAAATAAATTATAACGACTTTTTGTTAAACAAAAATACAAATTAATTTTTTTTCAAAAAGCTGAGATTATTATACATTTTTTTTTAATCATTCCCTTTTTATGGGAAGAAGAGTAAAAAAAATTTTAAAACACTTTATATGACCATGGCCAAAATAATCGAAAAAAGATCATTAAACCCCATGACCCTCCCTCCTCCTCCTGGATCTGATTCCAATAGACTTTCCAGTTAGCAGAAAAATAAAACTATTTTATACAAATATCACTTTTTTTTTTTACACATTAAAAGTATTTTACAGTTATTTTTTAGGCAAAAATGTAATGTTCTGCAAAATATTAATTACAAAATTGTACCTATTAATATTTTGCAAAAAAGTATACACTTTGTTGTTTTGTAGCTTAATATCAATATGGCGAAAAAAGGATCAATCGGTGGTTGGATAGATAATGCACATGTCTACACCACGACTAATGCTTGTTCGAAATTCAAATATTTATTTGGAAATTCGTGGCAGACTTATATAGAAGGATTTCATTTTGCTAGTCCAAACTGTCCGATAAAGCCGGTAAAAAGTATTATTACCTCTTGATCGAAATCGCCCATAATACAATTCATTCTGAATTTTTAATTAATTTATATTCTGAGTAATTTGATTTTAATGTCTCTTATATAAAATATTTTATACATTCTTGTGTCTTTGTTATAGGGCGTTTATGTGTCATCTGGAATTGACCTTGTCAAGTTGCTGAGTACCAATTTCCCCAAGACATTTTTTTACGGGGAGTATAAAATGGTGATGACGTTTACGCGCAGTAGTAATAGAGAAAAGCTTGGGTGTTCTGTGTTAGTTTTAGATATTTTAAGACCCTGGGAGAGTTAAACATTATAATATAGTTATCAATTTTATTTATAAAAAATAAAAATTTCATACAGGGTGATTTTTTTTATCATGAGCCACTTAATATTTCATAGGTTTTAATAAGTAATTATTATTTTTATTTTCATATTTTTTTTATACAATGTGATCTCAATTTTTCAGAATTTTTTTCGTTTTACCCTCCTTCCATCTTAGTGGTTTTGATAGCAACTTTAGAAACTTAAATGGTAACGTATATATTTTATTAACTATTTAAAATGAGTATAATGTACTAAAATTGTTGACTGGTCGTTAACCAGTTTCGGATAACTATTTTTGAAGCCATTGAAGTTTCAAGTTTAGGGCAGGAGGAAAGGTGGAGTGTAGTATTATTTTTATCTGCGCGCATCTCCCAACCGCACTTCCTCTCCCATCCTTACTTTTAAACTCTTATAACTTTACAAATAGTTATACAAAACTGGTTATCGACCAGTCAACATTTTTAGGACATTATTCTCAATTTAAAAATTTAATAAAATATATACGTTACTATTTAGGTTTCTAAAGTTGCTATCAAAAAAACTAAGATAGAAGAGTGGAAAAACAAAAAAAAAACCGAAAAATTGAGATAACATTGCATAAAAATAGTATGAAAAAAAAAATGTAATTTCTTATTAAACCCTATGAGATATTGAGTGGCTCATGATAAAAAAATCTCCCTGTATTTTGTTTCATTGTCTCCTCCCCTTACACTTTTTTTAATTTTATACTTCAATTTTATATTGTTTTATATCGTTATTTGTTTTAATTGCTATCACATGTTAGTTATCATTATAAAATTGTAGTTTTCTGTGATATAATCGTTTAACATAGATAATAAAAAACCTAACCTACCGTGGTCCCAGGGCCGGACTTAGAGGGGGTGGGGGGGGGGTTGACACCCCCCCACTCGGAAAACTCAAGTATACCTAGTCGGCACATTCCGAACAAAAAGTCGGTAAATATTATATCCCCCATAAAATTATACAAATAACATATTTATTATTTTTATTTTATAAAAGTAGGTAGGTACATAATTTTTATTGGAATCTAGCGACTGAATAGTGAATAGTCGGCATACGGACGACCATACGAAAATATAATTTTAGTTTTTAGTAAAAAAAAAAACAATGCATTTTCGGTTATTCCCGATTTTAGCAGAAGTATTATTATTTGCTTATAATAACTGTGGTGTATATTATTATATCAAACGATGTTCGGTCATGGGACCTATTGGTCTATTGTAAACAAACATTCTATCCCTCTATAAGTATATATTTTTATTTTAGTTTTAAAATTCTAAAAAATTCCCTACTATAAAAAAAAACCTACTCTTCTGTTTTAGACACATCACATAACCCATAGTATTAAGTCTGCGGGCAAAGAGTTAGCGGGTTTATTTTTGCTTGTCCCGTGTGCGCGTGTAAGATAATAAGTATTGGTTATAAATGTGTATAATCTAATATATATATATATATATATATATATGGTTAGAGAATGAATATGAAACACCAAGGAGCTGCTAACAATCCTTTTGAGCCTGCCCGAGTAAATTTTGAACAAAAGGTATGAGATGGATACGTATTTAGAATAAATCATTAAGCCAGATTTTTAAGGCCTATGAGAGTTCCTTGGTACTACTTCACTATGTCTTGTTTCTTCTTTATTACTATCGTTGCGGTGGGATATTACCTACTATAATATCCTACTATACTATATATATATATATATATATATATATATATATAGCGAGCAGGGAGCAGACATGAGCATTATTTTTAAATAGTGTACCTAACTAAAATAAAATAAATTGTATTTAGATAATAACTCATAAAAAAATACACTTTTGTTTTTATTTCAAAGATTTTAATAATAATTTTGAATACAATTTCATTATTTTTTATAAAATTATTTAAAATAAGGCCATTTGAATTATATCTCGGTTAAATTGCAGTTTCAACTGCAATACGTTATAATTATGTTAAATAAATTCAAACATTTTTAAAATAATGCTTTTAAAGTAGGGCTCAAATTGTTTTAGTATTGGTGACTGAGAATTGAAAATGTAGTAGTAAATAAATTTGTTAGCTGCCTAAAATATTTCTATGCTCCAAAAACATTTTAAAAATCAAAAAAATCAAGTCACAAAATGTCATAAAATATTTACGAAAGTACCCAAATATTTTAGTCGGCAATTAAAATTTTAAAGTCGGCATCTTCATTTTGACAACCCCCCCCCTTGCATATTTCTTAGCACCGGCCCTGCGTGGTCCGTGATGTAACTTTTAGATTCATGACTTCACTTATGTATTGTGAATTGTGTTAATATTTACAGAAAAATTAAAATAAATTTGAATACGAAAAATGTAAAAACAAAATACTTTGTAAAATGTACTACGCCTAACGATAATGTCAATAATTATGTAAGTGCGATAACACTCACGCAGCTGTAAATGCTGTTTCCGAATCTACTGACGTTCAAAATCAAGTATGATGTTGTATTAATAATTATTTTTTTTAAAACCTATAACCTATGATATACATACATTACCTTATGGCTTATTTAATCACATTAAATATTATATACCTAATAGTTAACTTTTGCTTTTTGCCTGATTATTAAGCTTTTTCTTAAAAGTTTTTGATACTTGATGTAATGATGTTGGGTTGTTTGTGAATATGAATTGTAGTTCAATTAATGGACAGAAAAATGTTCGTAAGATAGAACTATAGGTATTTAGTTCAAATTTAAAATATTATAAAATATTTTGTACAATGCTGTGCAAAGAAGGTTTAAGCAAATTATTTTACTTCAAAACTAATTTATTTGAATGTGTTTCACCTATTAGTTATTCATTTCCAACCCTTTTTCTTACAAATGCATCCATAGAAACCCGGAGGGGGAAGGGACCAGCCTGGTGTCTTAAAATCTAACACACCTCTGCTGGAGTGAGGGTCCTATAACAATAAGAACATTAGGCCTCGAGGAACTTTATTTACAAAATAACTTACAACTATTCTATACATAAATACAGGTTATTTATAGCTATTTATATAAGTTGGTCTGCAAATTTAATAAACTTAATGTGTTTTTTTCAATGCCTGAAAAAGTATTGGATGAATTATTAAGTAAGCCAAGAAAACTAGATATTTTGTTATAAGTGAAATACATGTAATTAGTTTTTTTCCAACCAGGAACCCTCCACTCCCTCCCCATAAAAAATTCCTGACTACGCCTCTGAGTATGGAGTAGTATAAAATACTTGATCAAAAAGTTCTACTTATTATTATTTCTTAATAAGTAACTTTGTGGTCTACATTAATTAGTTTTGAAGTATGGATTTAATAATTATATTAAATATTACCAAATCATATAAAAATAAAATATCGCATAGGAAAAGCGTGATCAACATTAAACAAAATGAACGCAATCTTCGAGAGTCACCACCTCCTCTTGAAACAGGAGGAAATTCGTATGTCAATAGAAGATGTACATACATCTTAGATTGTTTTTATTCGTATTCTAACACGTGATTTTTGCAGTTATAAACAATTTTTTTCTTATTTAAATGTTTTTAGAAAGAAAAGCATAAAATATAATAAATTATTATTGTTTATTAGTTATTAGTGGTTACAACGCGATGGCACGAGAGCACAACCAAAGGTCTTTGATGCTCTCCACTATCATTATTATCATGCTTCGATTTCTATGTAAAAACCTACAACTGCTGTTTTTTTTTGTTGATATAAAATTGCATGTTCAAGTGCTGTGCTCGAGGTTCGAGGACTTAAAAATATACCAATTCCTTTTGGTCAGGGAAGTGTACGTAGCCGTCGCCTAACATAACTGAAATAGAAAAAATTGTACTGCCTCGCTCTGAATCGTCTTTGACTCAACAGGAAAAAAAGCCTTGTTATTTTCCACTACTTAAATTTTTAAATTAAAACAAAATATATATTTAAACGCGTACACTCTCTACTGTATGCTTTCACAACATCATTGAGTATAGATTGTACATTTTATACACAATAATAATATGTAAATTCATAGGGCGGTAATCGACATGGCAATAAGTCGACATTTTATAAAAAAACAATTTTCAGAGTGTTACATATTTGATATAAGTGTGCGATTAGGTATAGTACATTTTATTTCTATAGAATAACTGCTTTGATATAATTCCATTTGTCTATTTTCATCACACACAAAAGGTTTTTTTTTAATTTTATTTATTTAAATAATATGTATTGTTAATAATAGCTATTGACAGTGTTAATATCTTAAATAAAACCGGACCCAGAGTTTAAAGAAATGAACCAAATAATAGTTTATATAAAAAAAAATACATACAATTTAATATTTCATGAATATAATTGATAATTATTGTTAGGCTAAACTCTCCCAGGGTCGTGCAACATCTAAAACTAACACAGAACACCCAAGTTTTTCCTTGTTATTACTACCTATGAACGTATACACCATTTTATACTCCCCGTAAAAAAATTTCCTAGGGAAATTGGTACTCAGCAACTTGACAAGGTCAATTCCAGATGACACATAAACGCCCTATAACAAAGACACAAGAATGTATAAAATATTTTACAAAAGAGACATTAAAATCAAATTACTCAGAATATAAATTAATTTAAAAATTCAGAAAGAATAACATTTTGGGAGATTTCGATCAAGAGGTAATAATAATTATCAACGATATTATAATAGTTTTTACCGGCTGTACCGGACAGTTTGGACTAGCAAAATGAAATCCTTCTATATAAGTCTGCCACGAATTTCCAAATAAATACTTGATTTTTGAACAAGCATTAGTCGAGGTGTAGACATGTGCATTATCTATCCAACCACCGATTGATCCTCTTTTGGCCATATTAATGTTAAGCTACAAAAGAACACAATATATACTTATGTGCAAAATATTAATACAATTTTGTGAATAATATTTTGCAGAACATTATATTTTTACCTAAAAAATAACTATAAAATACTTTTACTACATAAAATAGTACATTCTGGCATTCGCCCATTAAACAAATTATTTTAACTAAAAATAATACATTGAAGCTCACACAAATTAACAGGATACTCAATTAACATAGTCTAAATTTATTAAAACCAATTTTTTCTTAAATATTGCCTATACAAAACTTCTGAAAACATACCGCACACAATCTCCTTAATGTCCTACACTAGTTTACTTTAAAAATAATTGTGATTCTGTAATGTTTCTCTTTAAAAACGTTTGTATTTATGTTATACAAATGGTTAAAAATTAGATAATATTCCAATGTTTCTCTTTTTTAGTATTGGGTAGAGCTTTATCGAGTTTTGAATTTTTTTATGTAATTTACTGAACAATGTATATTATTGAGCAAAATATTAATAAAATTATGTAAATAATATTTTGTAGAACATTACATATCTGCACAAAAAATAACTGTAAAATAATCATACTTTTAATACTCATTTCTAAAAAACTAATTATAAAAACAATTGTAGTTTTCTTTGGACTATAAAGTATTTTGGAATTATTATTATTATTAAGAATCATATAAAATCACATTCAAATAAACGCTTCAAAGAGCAACTTTAACATTTATAAACTATTAAAATATATAAATCATAATACAGATGAAATATTTCATTAGTATTGTATAAAAATATTTTTGAGGTTTCCATCATAACACATAGGGTGGCTAGATATTTTTGGATTTTGCTATGATTTATTGATCCTAAATAAATGTAAATATATCATATAAAATATATATTTCTGCAGCTAAATGATTCATTTTTATGGAAACATAAAAACTAACTCACGCTAATTGAATCGTCGAATGGAATAAGAAAGGTCATATTGCCTCTTAATTCAAAATCAGTGGCACTTTTTTTACTAAAATACGTGTTATATTGTAACTTGTGTTTTTCAGTAGATTCGCATGGAAATACAGCTTTAAATTTTAGTTTATACTCTCCCTGAAATAATTAATTTAAAATTAGGTACTAATAATTCAATCATGTCATTGTTTTAAAATTTGTGTACTTTACCATTGGTAAATTCGGAAAGAATGTAGGTGGCTTGCCTCCTGTTGTATTTAAAACACAGCATGCAATCAGTATAACAATAAGCAGAAACATTATTACGGCAAATAGCTTTAAGCAAATTAAATTCCAGTACTAGTTCTGCTTTCAGTTCTACTACAGTAGATATCTTGTTACAATATTGTACAATATGTTTAATTTTGGTTAGGTATAATCAACAATCATCATCATTAATGTATTATTTAATGCGACATTTGTGACATTGAACCTTGACCAAACTTTATTATGGTATTAATGATAAGTATTTTTTTTAAAAAACCTATGTTTATTTGGTGTAATAAAATAATAATAACAAAAGAAACTTGTAATTTGGTCTAACTAAAAATGTAGTACTCATATATCTAGTACTATGTAAAAAAAAATCATTTTTATAACGTTTTTATGAACTCACAACCTTGTTTGTCGTTCCGGGTGGAATCTTGCAACTCAAATTTCGAGCACTTCCCGATTAGCTATCCGGCTGAAACTTTCAGGGTAGCTCACAATTCGATGACAATGCATTATTTATCCACAATAGGTAGAAAATTCCACCCCTAAGGCGGTTAAAATGGGGTCGATTTCTTGTCCGTCGTTCCGGGTGGAATCTTGCAATTCAAAAAGACTTATTTCTCACCCGCCAGCAAAAATTATGAGTGGTGCGTTTTGGCGTGAACGGTGCTCAGATATGAGCGGTACCAGGTTCAAACCCGTTCCCATCATTAAACTTTTTTGTATTTTCTTACAACTTTTATGATAATTTATATAGTAATTACAACTTAATTTCAACTTTTATGATAATTTATACAGTAATAAATCTAAAATTATAAGCTTTTAAATTGATAACTAATTCTTATGATAATCCTTCTGACCATGCAGCAATAACATTGTACATTTAAATATATAGATACGTACATACGAAAAAGAACAAAATAACTAAAGAAGATTAAAAAATGAATCTAAAAATAACTAACAATAAACAATCAATTCATACTTTTTAAAGCGCATAAAAATGTTATTTTTAAATTAATTTTTTAATCTACTTTTTTCATGGTGTACTCGTTAATAAAATAATAATTATAAATACAAGGTGATCAACTTATCTTGAACCACTCAATATCTCACTGGGTTTAATAAGAAATTGAATTTTTTTTTCCATAATGTTTTTTTACAATGTGATCTCAATTTCTACCAATTTTTTTTCTTTTTTACCCCCCTCCTAATCTAGTTTTTTTTTATAGCAACTTTGGAACTTAAATGGTAACGCATATATTTCTTTAACTTTTAGCTTTGATGCAAAGCACAAGAAGGTATTGGTTTTACTATGATGTAGGGTTTTTTTGCGTCTATATACACTGTAACTTTTTTAATATTGGACCAATTCCTTCAAGTAGCAACTCTATTAAACACAAATTTCATCTAGTTGGTAATTAGGAGTGGTGGAGGGGTAAAGTTGAAAAAGTTTACTTTTTCACAGTTAAAATTTGAAAAAATATACGAGTTTTTGTGTTAGATTTTTTACTGGCTATAATTTCAAGAAAAAAAGTCTGATCGAGTTAAACTTATAAAGAATTTTTATTTGGTATGCCCGCATACGTCATTTGTATCAAATTTAAATTATACCCATTTCCCATCCCCCTAGGGGGGTACAAGTTATTTCGTTTTTTGGGGTTTTAAGATGTTTAAGTTGAAAATTTGTCAGTAGTAAGAACTCATATGTATTTGAAATATTTTTAATAAAGAAAAAATTCGGCACTACAGTTTACCTCTAACGGCCGGAAAACTGCGTTTTTCGCTGATTTCAGATATTTTAACACCTTAAATCTTAAAAAAATTGTGTCAAATCCTTACAACAAATTTATATAGATTAGTGCTGAATGATACTATTAAGGTATAATGAGGAATGTTATCTATTGGGTCCAGATTAAGTGTTGGTTTTTTATGCAGTCTAGCGTCTCAAAATTCATTTCGTATAACACAATTTTTTTCGAAAGAACACAACACATTTTTCTTTAGATCCAATTTAAGGATCTTTGAAAAGGTTTTTTTAGTTGCATTTTGTTTTGTACATTGTCAATCTAGTAAAATAGAATCTATGAAAGAGTATACATAGTTAGTGTGAGATGTTTTAATGGAAGTTTATAATAAATAAATATTATGTTTATTTAGAATAAGCGATTATAATTTAAATGATGGAGTACAAACGATTGAAACATGAATCATCGACCAATCCAACTAAATTTAACAAGACATTGATTATGTGTTGTTTTGGCCACTATGTTTTTGCAAAAAAAAAACAGTACAGTGGGGTCGGGGCATAGAGGGGACGGGGAGGTCACAGATTTACAGGAATTTTTAAATTTTAAAGTGATAAAACGCTTCGATGCAAGTCAGTAGTTAGTATTTTCAAGCCAGTACAGTCCAAACCAAGCACAGTATAAACCAGCAAAATTAGAAAGTTTTAAATTAAGGTTCTGTATTTACAAATGAGCATCAAAGCGTTTATTTGAAAGTGATTTTATTCAATTTTATCACTTTTATTTATAATAATTCCTGTAGACCTGTGACCTCTCCGTCCTTCGTTGCTTTGATTTCATTATGCCTATACTCTACTGTACTAGTCCTCTCGGATGAAATCACTTTCAAGTTAACGCTGATGCTTATTTGTAAAAACAGCACCTCAATTTAATACTTTCTAACTTTGCTCTAAAATGTCTTTAACTTTTTTAATTGATAATAATATGTAGGTACCAAAAATGTTGACTGGTCGATAACCAGTTTTGGATTACTATTTTTAATGTTATATTTGAGTTTAAAAGTTATGATAGGAGGGGAAAGCGGTTGGGAAATGCGCACAGATAAAGATAATACTACAATCCACCTTTCCTCCTGCCCTGAACTTGAAACTTCAATAACTTCAAAAATGGTTATCGACCAGTCAACATTTTTAGTACATTATTCTCTATTTGAGTGCATAAAAATACTATGTAAAATAATTTAAAAAAATTTAATTAATTAAAGAATTAAATTTCTTATTAAACCCCCAGTAAGAGATTGAGAGTTTCAAGATAAGTTGAACACCTTGTATAGTTTTCCTACTATATTCCTATTACTTGGCCACACTTATTGTTTTTATTACTTAATGCTTAATGCTTAACTGTATAATTTACTTAGCAATCAGCATCATTAAACTACTATTTAATGCTACGTTTGTGACATTGAACCGTGAACAATCGTTATGATGATATTAATGATAAGTATGATGTAAAAAAAATGTACGTTTATTTGGTGTACGCATTAATAAAATAATAATAACAAATATAGTTTTTCTACTATATTCCTATTACTTGGCCCAAATTGTTATAGTATGAGAACTATAGCAGAAAAAACATGCTTTTCTAAAAAATAGTAAAAAGTGAACTGAAAAGTTTAAAAAAATTGTATTACAAGAACAATTTACTAATCAATTGTAGAACATTTAATTTAAAATGTCAATTACTTTTAAAACAACCGAAAATTAACTACAATTTTATATAATTTAAAACATCTTTAATTTTTGACTAAAGAGAAAAGCGTGGGCCCTATTCAAAAAAGTTCCTCATAAATTTATCAGATAATATATTATATTGTAAGTTTTTTTGTAATTTAAAATTGGTTTATTATTAGTGTATGATACATAAGTTTTATAATACTTAACACAATGAATTTGGACGTTGTTGAATAGGGCTCACGCTTTTCTCTTTAGTCAAAAATTAAAGATTTTAACATTATTTAAAATTGTAGTTAATTTTCGGTTGTTTTCAAAGCAATTGACATTTTAAATTAAATGTTCTACAAATGATTGGTAAATTGTTCTTGTAATAAAATTATTTTTTACTTTTTAGCTCACTTTTTACTATTTTTTAAAAAAGTTTTTTTAAATTTATTTATTTATTTTTTTACTTTTTAGTCCTATCAAAGGTACTTAATAATTGTTGAATAGACAACCAAGTTCATTTTAGAAGATTAAAAAAAAAAAATGCATTTTGAAAATGAAAATGAAGTTTAAGTGAAATGACCCCACATTTGACCCCCCGGCATTTGCCACCTAGATGTCTGGGTCCCAATATTTTGACAGAACATTGTTTGTCATCCAAAATGAGTGTCTGTGTTAAATTTCAGCCCTCTACGACATCGGGAAGTGGGTTTAATTGATTTTGCAAGATTTGAAAATACCCGTACAAACGTAGGTACGTACGTGTTAGCGAGCTAAAGAAAATCATGTAATAAACTTCGACTTCCGTCCAAGTAAACTCAATTTACATTATTTCATGACTTCTATAATATGAAGACAGATTTTTATTTGTTGGCAACGACGTATAATACATAAATTACATTATGGCATTTAATTAGTTCTCTCGCCAATTATAACGTGCAATTAATTTATTATCAGCAGTCACCGTCATCTAGTTATTATTAAAGGCGATGTTTTGCCACTCAACCGTAAATAAATTCAATTGAATGGGTAAAAATTTCTATAAGTTTATTTGGAGTTCTACGTGGTTAAATGTGCTTTAAACTACCCTTACCGATGTCCAATAGTAACAATTTGATAACCGGTATAAAGATGTTCGAAATTTTTACGCACTTAAAAAAAGAGCCCCAAACTACTTAAAGGGGAATGGATAGCGTTAATTTTTTTTACAAATAAATACATCTATAACAATTTTTACATTTATACAGCTTACACAAAAATCAGTAATCGAAATTGTTTTTTTAAGGAAAAACCAAAAAACGGGAAAAATTTTGATGGTATGTAATTCATATAGATCTATGAGAACTACATTTTTAGTTTAGTTAGGCCAAATTACAAGTTTCTTTTGTTATTATTATTTTATTAATAAGTACACCAAATAAAAATACAATCTTTTTACATAATACTTATTATTAATATTACAATAACGTTTTTTCACTGTTCAATGTCACAAACGTTGCATTAAATAATAATGTAATGATGCTGATCGTTGATTATACCTAACTAAATTAAACATATTGTACAATATTGTAACAAGATATCTACTGTAGTAGAATTGAAAGCAGAACTAGTACTGGAATTTAATTTGCTTGAAGCTATTTGCCGTAATAATGTTTCTGCTTATTGTTAAACTGATTGCATGCTGTGTTTTAAATACAACAGGAATAAAGCCACCTACATACTTTCTGAATTTTCCAATGGTAAAGTACACAAATTGAAATTAAAACAAATTGAAAAATAAACCTAATTGACCGGATTGAATTATTGGTACCTAATTTTAAATCTACGATTTCAGGGAGAGTATAAAATAAAACTTAAAGCTGTATATCCATGTGAATCTACTGAAAAACACAAGCTACAGTATAACACGTATTTAAGTAAAAAAAGTGCCACTAATTTTGAATTAAGAGGCAATATGACCTTTCTTATTCCATTCGACGATTCAATTAGCGTGAGTTAGTTTTTATGTTTCCATAAAAATAAATCCTTTAGCTGCAGAAATATATATTTTATATGATATACTTACATTTATTTAGGATCAATAAATCATAGTAAAATCCAAAAATATGTATCCACACTATTTGTTATGACGGAAACCTCAAAAATATTTTTATACAATACTATTAAAATATATTATCTGTATTATGATTTATATATTTTAATATTTTATAAATGTTAAAGTTTCTCTTTAAAGAGTTTATTTAGATGTGATTTTATATAATTCTTAATAATAATAATAATATATGATTCCAAGCAGGTGTGGAACAAGAAATCAAATTTGAGGGGGTGGTGGGAGGGTAAGTTGCTCAGAGAAATAAAATTCTTATTTAAAAAAGAAATTAATCATATTATATTATGCCACTATGCTTTGATCTCATTATGCCTCGACCCCACTGTACTGGCTTATCTGGAAAAATCAGTTAAAAATGAAAACGCTTTGATATTCATTTTTCAACAATCCACCTCGCTTTAATACTTTCTTACTATGCTAGTTTATACTGTACTTGGTTTGGACTTTAATGGTTTGAAAATACGAATTACTGATTCGCATCGATGCGTTTACTTGAAATTGATTTGGCTTTTTTATTGTTAAAATTTAAAAAAAATATATAAATGGTCCTCAACAAATAAAATACAAAAAAAAAAAACTTACCAGAATACCTATAAAAATATTAAGAATTTTACAATACTTTAAAATGTATTAATACAATTTACTTTTTAGCATGTAATCTCTATAATAATAACGATAAAAAAGTACTTTAATTAAACTCATAAATATGCAAAATACAAAATTATACTAAACATTTGAAATATTATAAATAGTATGTTTTTTTAGTACATTATTTGTTTTTCAAAGTTGTATTAAAATGTACGAGGAAAATTGAAATTAAAAGTTGATATTTTCATAAATCAAAACAATAAAATAAAGAGCACACATTTCTTATAATAATTATTTATCATTTGTTATTATTCAGCTTAATATTGCTTTTTTTTAAACTTGACGGAAAACCTGGTTATTTCACACAACTCCCGTGGCATTCAGTTATCGCTCGTCGACGACGTTCTCCAAAGTAGAAACCAAAGTAATAGTAATGTACAATTTTCATAATTTAATTTCTCTTATCGCACTTTACCGACCGTAGAATATCGCGCAGCATATTATTTTCTATAGCGCAGAGCTATTTAGTATGTTTAGGCAATGATTTTACTCTGTAATACAACCAGAATAAAAACAAGTGTTTTGAACGTGTGATTAATAGATATAATACATAGTAAATTATTGTATCAAACCACCCATTGTATTACATGATTTCATTTCACACGACATTCGGGTGGACGATGATGTCTACAGAAAATGCTAGTAACTCTTTCGTTTCTCACATCTGGTTCAGTGTAAATGAAGTTTAGTATTAAAAAAAATTACAGTGTACACAGATACAAAACAAGACTACATCGATGATAAAAATGTTTTAAATTTAATTTTTTTCAAAAAATCTCATTAACCAATCGATTTTAGATTTTCCACCATCCAATCCATAATACAATGAGTATTATCGATACTACAAGGTTAACTTAACTATGACCAAGTCATTATCTTCGAAGATTTACAACACTTAATTAAAGTATTTTTTTCCATATGGATACAAAAAATGTCATGTCGCCATTGTAAAATATGAATCATCAATTCGTTATACACAACAAAAATGAAGGTCAAACATCGAGGTAATTTCGGATTTTTTAAAATACATATAAAACAGTAATAAAAGTAAAAAAATTGAAATAATATAAAAGTCGTAAAAAATCCAAATACCCAAAAAATGGTGATCAAAACTGTTTGTTATGAAATAGGTACATTAAAATAATTAACACTGTCGTAGTTTATTAGTTGTATACTTGTATATTAGTACTTGTATATTAGTGTGATATGAAAATAAAATAAAATATAATGAAAATAGCATTCTGCATTCTGTACCTATATGTATTTATTATTCATAAAAATAGTTAATTTAATTATAATAACAAGTATAATGCTGAGCTTACAGAAATTAAGGTTCTATCATTTCAAATCTTATCATATCATTACTGTCCGGCAAATATTGTTGTACGTCAGTCATTTTCATTGGGTAGAAACTAAAATCATTTTTTGCAGAAGTAAGTGTGCAACAATTATCTTCAGGGTCAATATTTGCAGATTTGATAAAGTTATCTGATTCGTTGATTTCAAGCAATGAAGTTCTGAATAATCCAGTTAAATAACATTTTACAATAAGACTGGGTTTATGACGAGTATCTAAAAATAAAACATTAAATATTAAATGTAGCTACTGAGCAACTCAGTCGATTGTATGGGCTGATGACGATAACATTGCTGCCGAAATACGTATACGCTATAAAGTATTATTTTTGTGGTAAAGGGCGTATTAATTATTTTAGCTTATTAGTAACTAGTTTTCTTTAAACAAGGCATACCAATTACATTTTTAATAAAAAAAAAAATACCATACACATGGTGTCCATATTGTAATTTTTACAGCAATGTTACTCAAAATCAATACATTTTTTAAATTCAAATTCATTGATTTATCATACTTATAAAAGAAAAATATCAAAAAAACAAAACATTGTTTTTGGAAGCTGTTTTGTCTTACTGTGAAAAATGTCATTAGTATTCTAATAGTCATACTTTATTAAATGTATGAATGACAGCCTGGTTTATAATATTATTGTGAAATAAAACCTATTAAGAAATACTTGTAAAAAATGATTCTATAGGTTTTAAAAGGAACAAAGGGTAAATTAAAATACAAAATCTAAATATTTTAACATGCGATTGTGCTAGCTATTTGGTACTTCTGTCCGATCAAATTTGTACTATTGGCATTCTTTATTTTTCATTTAAACAACAAAAAAGATTTTCTATGTTTTTTTTTTTAATTACGCATAAATTTGCAAACTTTTGAGACGTTAGAAACTACCAACGAAGCTTATGCAAAGATCATCAAGATTGATTATAACTATGTTTAAACTTCGACAAGTAGCTCAGCCAATAAATACATGGGATGTTTGTAGCTATGCATAATTAAACAAAAAACATATAAATAATATTTTCTTCTCAGTGGGACTTTAGATACACCTGATATATAAAATACTTTAACCCACTTTTTACATATTATATTTACCTGTAGCATCCATTAAACATTTAAGATGTTTTTTAACCATAAGTCTTCTTCTATGACTATCAATCTGCAAATCAGCTTTGCTGATTTCATTCTCTGTAAAAATAATTAAAACGCGGTATAGCTAACAAATTTAAAAAAATTAATTGCCATTTAGGTTGTTTGTAAAAAACGCGATCCTAATTTTAATCTTAAGGCTACTAACGACTATCGATAAATGCTTCAGTACCTAGGCTTTCAGCAGCAGGCTTCGACTCGATACCTGTAATAAAAATGTTAATTTATCATACAGTTAATGCATAATTTATAAGTTTCTTTTTATCTATAGAAGTCACTTCAAAATAAGACTACTTAGACCAAAATAAATAATTGTAAAATGTTGCATGAACTTTAAACTGATCTAGTAGTATTGTTTGCATTAACGATTTGAGTTATGTCACAAACGACCGTCAAAACTTTAAGCAAAAAATATACAACTTTATTACTTCGAACTTAAATTCAATGTTTATTTTACAATGTTTTTATTTACATTAGAACTTTGTGTTAATTACATTATAATTATTATCAATTTCATGAATTGACCGGTTAAAATATTGTTAATTTTATATTTACAAGCAATGCTCTCGATTATTGCGTTTTGCAAAGTATGCTCATATTCTATGCATTCTATAATTAAAAACAAAATACGTCATGTTAATTACATTAATTGTTACGATAGAAATCAATATGTTTATAGATATTTTCCTAATTTTTCCAAATTTTTTAACATCCCATAAGACTTTGTGTTTGCACATCATGTTTTTAGTTAAGAGTACGATTAGGATAATTCTTAGCAAGAAACACAGACGAATCTAATATTGAATATTCGATAAGATTATAGTATTAAGTTCTGCATTAGACTACTGGTAGTAAGATCATTTAAGAAGTTGTGTAAATTTGTATGTATTTCTATAAGTTTTAAGTGCAAACATATTTCGGCAAGAGCCGAAATTTGCAAAAATATTTTTAAAAATGATATTTTTGTGGTAAAAATTGGATTGTCGAAATTTCAAATATTTTTATCGTAAATTACGGAAAAAATGTTAAAAAACGCGTTATTTTTTTAACCCCAAGCGGCCACTTTTTATATGTGTAAAAATTAAAAGAAAACGGGCGGACATAAAAAAGTCCAACATTTGAAAATCCTCAGCAACCAGTCATATTTACCACTCCTCATTTCACATTGAGAATTTCCTAGGATAGTATATTAATTTTACTAAGTTTCATCGGAATCGGAGACCAAACATTTTTTAGGTGGGAACACTTTGCGTGGAATACCCCATAATATGTATAAATCATATTGATATAATGCCTTTAATTAATACAATAATGATCTATATATTACTTTCTATATTTTCGGCCGCTGAAATTAAAAAAAAAATGTTTACATTAAGTTTTTAATTTAGTGTATCACTAGAGTAATTCTTAGCAAAGCGAAAAACGTTTTTATTGAATATTTATAGAAATCAGAGTAGAATCTAATATTGAATATCGAAAATTTATTATATTATATATAATTATGTCAAGTATTTGATTTTGACATTTTATGTATTTACTCTGGCACACAACCGGAAAAATCGACAGCGTTACTAAAGAACCTAACGAAAATATTTTATCCTTATATATTCTTATACATCGCTATATCCTAAGATATATATAGTTAAAATAAATGTATGATTACCTATTTGGGGTGGCTTAAGATTTAAATCTGGAATTTGACTAGAACCTGCAATACATTTTTGAATAACAATACAGTCAATAAAATTTCATATTTATTTTTAAAAAAATGACTTAAACCCTTAGCAACATTGGTAGAGATGTGTAACGTATAGCTGTTATTTGTTTTTAAAGTAAATACTATTAAGAAGAAATTCGCAGACCTCTTCGAAATCACAAGAAGAAGTTATATTTTTGAATTGCTTGTCAGTAAAGGTACTTTAGTGGGTTCTCTTAGCTCGACCAGTAAAAAAAAATGTTTAACTTCAAATTTTCACCAAGTCTCTTTTTTAACGTATAGAACAAATTTAAATGTTAGCCCATTAAAATTTCGAAGATAGATTTTTTTTGCGCCACCTTAATATGTATGTATAAATTTGTTTAATATGCTTTTGCGTAAACTATAATAAATATGATAATGGAATAATATATTACTAGATAATTTTTCGGCCTTAATGGCTGCTTGATCTGAAATTAAAAAAAAAAAAACTTAATAAATATCAATTAATATAATAGAAAGACTTCTTTAATTGTGAATAAAAAAAAAATGTTTAACTTCAAATTTTCACCAAGTCTCTTTTTTAACGTATAGAACAAATTTAAATGTTAGCCCATTAAAATTTCGAAGATAGCTTTTTTTTGCGCCACCTTAATATGTATGTATAAATTTGTTTAATATGCTTTTGCGTAAACTATAATAAATATGATAATGGAATAATATATTACTAGATAATTTTTCGGCCTTAATGGCTGCTTGATCTGAAATTAAAAAAAAAATAACTTAATAAATATCAATTAATATAATAGAAAGACTTCTTTAATTGTCAATAAAAAAGATTACCCGGCACAGTCCACAAATAAACTAAATCCTCTGAAATTATTAAAATATACGTAGATTATAAACTAAAACTGGATTATTTTATATTTTAACTATAAATTAAGAAATGGAGAAATTAAGTCAAAATGGAAATTAAGTAAATATCTAAATCCGAAGAAATGTGCTTGTTTCTACACTGTATAAATAAGAGTGCAGATTTTTTTTATCGCTCAAAGGCATTTTATTAGAACATTTAAAAAATCTTGATAAATACAAATCACACTCGTAAATCCGAGTAAATATTTATATATATATATATAATATATCAATTGCAAAATGTCGTACAAGCCGCCGCTTGTGTAGTATGATCTAGTTAATTTATGTTTAAAAATTAACACTTTTTGTTATTAGCCAAAACATGTTTCATGCTATAATATTTATTAAACGCAATACATAAATTCGAGGCACTCAAGACTGCTTTCGTTCGATAAGCAAAACCAGCCGAGTGCAGATTTTATAATAAAATAGATGCACTGAAGCAGATGTGTCGAGTAAAATAAAATACAATAATTAGCTAAGTTTGACTATTATTTTTTTATTATATAATTATGATTTACCTAGAGAATATTGTCTATTTTCTTCGAAAATTCTTCTTATTACATTCGGAAGACCTAGAATGAATACATAATAGTTTGAGCTATAAAAAAATTTTCAAATAAAATCTTAACAGAAATCGAAAAGAGTATATGAAGTATTAGGCTAGGATTAACCTGAACTTTAATCACTCTGTTGGTTACATTATTATTTGTTACTACCTATAAAAAGTATGTTCCAAGTAAAGCATAGAAAATTTCACTTTGAGACGTCTCATAGGGTTAAACTACTAATAGGTTTATTCTGTATAGTTTTTATGCAATATGATCACAGTTGTGCACAATCTATGATCTCTTCACCAAAAAATAGAATTATTCTATAACCAGTTTAAATTATTGCTTTTTAAGTTATTAAAGTTTAAAATTAAGGTCGTGTGGTGTAGTACAGTAGAATAATTTACAACACTTTTCATTTTTCCGTAAACCTTGAACTTCAATAACTTAAAATCCACCTATATATGTATAAATAATTTAATCTTCATAAGTTTCGTACTATTACCTATTACTGTTACAAACATGACATGTATAGTATTATATACATGTCACGCACTCTTAATGTGTGCCCTGGCTTTTGTGGTTCACCCCGAAGGAATCGCCTACGATTGGTTAGGTGGTTATAGAGTTTGAGGGCTCTAGGCCCAAAACTTAGGGGGGTCCCTTGGAAGGGACCGTAGACTCCTAGAATGATGACGTACCAGTTAGGGTACTCGTAACCGAAATTGTCAACGTCTTAATCAAGTCTCTAAGTCCATTTGCCACAGAGTTATGACGTTTACAAAAAAAACAAAAATTGGGGGGGGGGAAGGTCACTTTTACTTTTAGTATGTAGGTGCTTAAGTGCCCCTAAGAGGTGGCCGCAAGTCCAGGGTCTCTAGGTTCAAGACGAATACTCTAGGACGGTCTTAGTCCTCCGGGGAGTGGGGTAACGACGAACAATTTCGAGAACGGACTTATGCTACATCCTCTAACACCAGGTGTGATTGAACACCCGGTATAATACACGTGTATTTGTAAACTTAAATTTGCAGCTAACAAAAAAGTTTATGGAGGACCGACTCGGATCGACACCGATCCTCTCGCCCACACTATTGAGATTGATGAACAGTAATTTTTAATTTATGAATTACATTTGAATATAACAAATATATGTATATTTATCAGAATATTTATTTATATATACTTTACCATTTGCTTCATTAGCTTGCCTGATAAGTTCGTCTGTAATTTGTTATTTAAAACATATGTACAAAAATAAATGTAATTAGTTAAAAAGCTTTAGTTAGTAATTTCGTATTAAAGGAATGTGTTACTGACTAGTAATGACAACTTCCATCTTATAATTATCTACCAATAAAAGTTAAATATTTAATTAGATTTTAAATTTACTCGTTTAGGAACGTGTAAAAAAGAAACAATCACCTATAGTTTCTGCCAATATATTTGCAAAGGCAAAGGAAAATAAAACACAGTAAAGTTTCATTTTTAGCTGCAAATAATAATAACATAAAAGTCAATAACATCAAAACGACACACTACGACAATTAATTATTTTTTCCGATATAAGGTATCGTTCTTACAATTATAATGGTTTATATTTTGTTTTTGTATCTGGAGTACGATATCTTCTGAACCGCTGAAATCGATATCTTTAAGTGAAAAGTCTACAAATCAGGAATAGTATCTAAAAAGTACTTATGGGACCAAATTCAAACTAATTTATTCTATCCTTTTCAAAAATCGAGTAAACGTCATAAGAGTTTGCATGTTTTTCTATTTAAAATTTTTTTAAATTATAAACTGTTGAAAAAATAGTCAAAAGAAACGATTATACACAAGTTTGAAAGTAAATTGACCATATTTCAAGAAGTTTTTGCGAGCCTAATTTTTTTATTTGGCCCTTACGAGTATATTTTGTTTACTTGCTATTAATTGAAATATTGTGTTTAACGGTTTAAAAAATATCGCAGATCTACAGGTAATAAATATCAAACAAAAATAAATATATATTTAAAGTTTTCTTACAATCTCTGACGTTTGGTATGAATATTTCTTCAAATTATATAGAACTTTTAAGACAATGTTCTATCGATCAGCTTGCTATACTGTTTAAAAGTGATTTTCATGCGGCTTGACGGTACATTACGAGTAAAACAATAAAATACATTTGACTTGGTCGCCTACGTAGAGTTATTGACAAAGCTGTTTTTTTAATGTGATTTCATATATACATCACACTCGATTGGAGTTTAAACTACGTGTATCTCATATTACGGTTTCAAAATCACTCGTAGAACCAATGCTTGAATTATTGACATTTTGCAGTTGATTTTTTTATGCTAGTCTATCGATAAAAATCGTACCTATAATAATATTATCCGAACATTGAAATATTTTTTCATTGTCGGATCCGTGATTCGTGTGGCTGGGCAATTATCTCCGCGTTCTTGATGTCTTATGAATTTCGGACCGACGACCGTACCTCCCCTACCCTCTCACCAAGCAGAAAATGGCAGGCAGTTTAATTAAAAACAAATTTGTAACTATTTTTTTTGTTAGTAACTCTTTGTCTGCCTCTCGGATGTGTGACTACCGAAGAATTTAAGCTAAACGGTAAAGAATTTGTGACACTAGAATATTCATGCACTTTCTCAGGCGGTTGTTCAAATCTCTCAACTTTAACATCATTAGATTACTCATAGAGTGTATCAATGAAATAAATCCATGATATTGGTAGATTGGAAAATAGTCATCGCGATACATTTGACTTTAATTACATAACTTTAGCAAATATTGCAATTGAGTTTAAATGTATATAAATTGTAAAATTACTATTACATCTATATACTATCTGTATGTCATAATTATATACTTCGTTAAAATAAAATAAGACATTTGTTGAGAATATTTGTTCTGTTAATTTTGTATTGATAAAATTAATATTATTACCAAACATTCCTAAAATATAAGATTTGAAGTCAGAGTTAATCAAAGAGGTACGAAATTAAGTATAAAAACGAATTATTGACTTATTCTTATATTATCGAACTGTATCTCTAGGCTGTGTAAATTTTAAGGAAACGCCACTGCTAAAAATAATACATCCTCAACCTAGCTGTTGTGAAATCTATAGCATTTTTTTTATCATAGATGAAATGCTTCTATACTAATTCTGTAGATACTAGACCCCATATTGATAATTTCTTACAGGTATGTCAGCATATGGAGCTGGGAATTGGCTATCTATTTATGAAAGCATTTCTAGTGAATAAATATAAATAGTAATATAAATTACAGCATATTATTGATTTAGGCGTTTTCCTTACTAACTGCAGGACGAAGAGCACCGTTCATAACTGCAGGTGGAAGAAGAACAGGTATATCAGCGTTTAGAGCTGTATGTGGATTTGTTGTCTTGTCTCTGAATTAAACAATTATTCAGGTTATATTACGTTGTATAGTTTCAATTAATAAATTTGCTCTTGCCGCCGTTCATATCTTGTCGAAAATAGTTTATCAACCTTCCTAAGGACTTCTGTAAGCATACATTTTGTGTATTTTTATTTATATTAAATTCGCATTATAAGATTATTCAATATTCATAGCTAAAGATGATAAACTGTAAAATACACTTACTGGTAAAGTGCCATATTCCTGGCTTTGGACCATTCATTTGTGAATTTAGTAGTTTGTGGAAAATAAACACTAAACCATAAACACTAAAGTTTTCTGGTCTTTCTCCTAAAAAGCTCAATATTTTAAATTAGTTTATTTAAAAATCAGGCAAAATATGTCTTTTTTTTAAAAGAGTACTTCTTAATATTTTAATTTTGTCTAAAACAGCAAAACTTTGCTATACAATTATTATTTTATAACCTGTAATGGGTCAATTTTATTGCTTATGTTGAATCCACTGTAACTTGAAATAATCTATATAGCGTGGGATAATATCTTCGTTAAATGTTTAAGTTAAATGGATCTTACCTTGAGATGATATACCAATTCCTTTTGGTCGGGGAAGTGTACGCGGCCGTCGACCTAACATAACCGAAATAGAAAAAATTGTAGCGCCTCGCTCTAAATCATGTTTGACTCAACAGGAAAAAAAACTAGTTATTTCCAACAACATAAATTTTTAAATTAAAAAAAAATATACATTCAAACGCGAACAATCTCTACTATATGCTTTTATGATATTATCGAGTATAGATTGTACAATTCATACTAAATAATAATATGTAAATTCATAGGGCGATAATCGACATGGCAATATGTCCGTCGACATTTTGTAGAAAAAATTTTCAGAGTTGTTACAGTTTTGATCTAAGTGTGCGATCAGTGGTGTAGTTATGGGGGGGGGATGGGGATAGATCCCCCCTGAGCCTTTTTTAAGTTAGATTTATGACATATCATATGTGTAAAGTAAAAACATAATACCTTTAACCTACCCAGTCCTTATATTAGTTTTCAAATTTTACCTATTTTACGCAATAAGCCAGGCGGAACACCAGTTTCAATATTTAATTGTGATGATAAGTGGTAACTACTGACGCACTACTTATGGCCATGAACCATGTGCACTCATATTATATTTTTATTTATTCTATGCCCATACTACCCACGTGACGTGTGTAAAGCGACAACACTGATACTTTTATTAAAATAACAAAGTACTCTCCAGGAATACAAAATGTTGATATTTCACTTGTTAAGCTAAAGTTGTGGAGACGCAAAATTAGCAAAACTAAAACAGTTCTAAAATAGGCTCTTCAAGCTCTTACTGAGTGTGATTCTAAAATGTTTTCCTAATATATTTTAAATTTTGTGCACATTGCCTGTATCTACCACCACACCTAAGCGAATGTTTTCCACTCTAAAAAGAGTAAAGACGTATTTAAGAAATACCATGTGTGAAGTAAGAACAGAAAATGCTAACATTTTATGTATTGTGATTTAATAATTGTCAATACATTTTAATAATAATTAACTATTATTTCTCTTAAAACAGGATAAATTAAATGAATTAGCTAGTATGTTGGCAGTTCGTAAAAATATAAAACTTGACACTGAGGCAGTAATTAATGAACTAGCGAAAGAAACTCGAAAATAGATCTTGATTTATAAACTATTATTGAGTTGTCTAAGTCAATAAAGTTAATTTATTTCAAATTTTCAATGTATATTATATTATAAAATATATAGCTGTGTACAGGAGTATATTAAAAAAAAAAGTAAACTTGAATGAGGGGTGTAGGGGGCGTTGCCTCCACTTTATGTATACTCAAAAATAGTTCTACCGAACTTCACCCCCCAGAACAAAATCATAACTACGCCACCTTGTGCGATTAGGTATAGCATATTTTATTTATATAAATCATTTATTTATACTATCGAAATAATTTCATTTATCTATTTTCATCACACACAAAATGTTTTTTTTTTCATTTTCTTTATTTAATTAATATGTATTGTTAATAATAGCTATTGACAGTGTTAATATCTAAAATAAAACCGGACCCAGAGTTTAAAGAAATTAAACAAATAATTATGTTTAATTCTCCCAGGGTCGTAAAATATCTAAAACTAACACAGTACAGCCAAGCTTTTCCCCGTTACTACTGCTTGTGAACGTTATCACCATTTTATACTCCCCGTAAAAAAAAACCTTGGGGAAATTAGTATCCAGCAACTGGTTAGTGTCGATTCCAGATGACACATAAACGCCCTATAACAAAGACAAAAAAATGTATAAAATATTTTGTATGAGATACATTAAAAACAAGCTATTCAGAATATAAATTAATTGAAAATTCAGAATGAATTATATTATTGGCGATTTCGATCAAAAGGTAATAATAATTGTCAACGATATTATAATAATTTTTACCGGCTTCATTGGACAATTGGGATCAGAAAAATGAAATCCTTGGACATAATACTGCCACGAATTTCCAAATAAACTCTTTATTTTTGAACAACCATTAGTCGTGGTATATACATGGGCGTTATCTACCCAACCACCGATTGATCCTCTTTTGGCCATATTGATGTTAAGCTACAAAAGAACACAATATACACAATTAAACCTAATGTTGTAAAAAATATTAATGTTGTAAACCATAAATTTAATTACTATGACAAATTATTGCAATTGTTTGAAAATAATATGTCTATTTACTTATCGTTTTTACACCAGGTTATTTTTAAAAAGAGATTGAATGTGGTCTGTTGAATGTGAGGTGTTTGTTTGACGTTTTAGACCAAAATGGCCAAACAAAATGTTGACTCATATAAATTAACCGATAAATTAATTAACATAGGTCGAAATTTAATAAAACCACTTTTTTCTTAAATATTGCCTATACAAAACTCCTTAAAAATGGTCGGTATCCAGGGGCCTTAACGTCCTACACCAGATTACTTTAAAAATAATTGTGATTCTGTAATGTTTCTCTTTGAAAACATTTGTATTTATGTTGTACAAATGGTAAAAAATTAGATAGTATTCAAATGTATATTCTTTTTTAGTATTGGCTAGAGCTTTATGGAATTTTGAAACTTTTTATGGTACCATATAAAACATACATAAGTAATTTACTAAACAATGTATATTATTGTGCAAAATATTAATACAATTTTGTAAATAATATTTTGTAGAACATTACATATCTGTCCAAAAAATAACTGTAAAATAATCATACTTTTAATACTCATTCCTAAAAAAGTAATTATAAAAATAATTGCAGTTTTCTGTGGACTGAAAATTATTTTGGAATTATTATTATTATTATTATTATTAAGAATCATATAAAAACACATTCAAATAAACGTAAGTATACATAAAAATATATTTCTGCCGCTAAATCCTATAACTATTAAGGGAATAAAAAAATAACTCACGATAAGTGAATCGTCGTATGGAATTAAATAGGTTAAATTACCCTTTAATTCAAATTCAGTAGCACTTTTTTTACTTAAATACGTGTTATACTGTAACTTGTGTTTTTCAGTAGATTCACATGGAAATACAGCTTTAAATTTTATTTTATACTCTCCCTAAAATCATAAATTAAAAATTAGGTACTAATAATTCAATCAAGTCGATTAGTTTTATTTTCAATTTGTATACTTTACCATTGGCAAATTTGGAAAATATGTAGGTGGCTTTACTCCTGTTGTATTTAAAACACAGCATGCAATCAGTATACCAGTAAGCAGGAACATTATTACGGCAAATAGCTTCAAGCAAATTAAATTCCAGTACTAGTTCTACTTTCAATTGCGGCATACATGTAATAATAGCTATGGTAGGTCTCTCTACAGTAGATATCTTGTTACAATATTGTACAATATGTTCAATTTAGGTAGGTGTAATTAACAATCATCATCATTAATGTATTATTTAATGCGACGTTTGTGACATTGAACCTTGAACAAACTTTATCATCGTATTAATGATAAGTACTATGGAAAAAAAAATCATGCTTATATGGTGTACTCATGAATAAAATAATAATAACAAATAGTTTTCTACTATATTCCTATTACTTGGCCCAAATTTCCGACCTTGTAAACATAGCACGTCTTGTTATAGTAGGAAAATTATAGCAGAAAAATAAACTTCGACTTTCGTCCAAGTAAACTAAATTTTGATTATTTTATGACTTGGTTAATATGAAGACAGATTTTTATTTGTTGACAACGACATATAATACATAAATTACATTTTACTTAGTATATTTACTTAGTTCCTATATTATATCATGTATTTTAAGCCTTATGTTGAAACACTTTTTTTTTTTTTTTCTTAGCGACCATTAAGTTAAGTAAGATTTTTTGTTGGGATTCTGTAAAACGAAAACCATTTAATTGTAAATAGTAGTTCTCTTGCCAATTATAACGTGTAATTAACTTATAATCAGCAGGCACCGTCATCTAGTTATTATTTAATGTGATGTTTGCCACTCAACCGTAAATAAATTCAATTGAATGGGTAAAAAGTTCCATAAGTTTATTTGGAGTTCCTACGTGGTTAAATGTGCGTTAAACTACCCTTACAATGTTCGAAATTTTTACACATTCTCAAAAAAGAGCCCCAAAACTACTTAAAGGGGAATGGATAGCGATAACTTTTTTACAAATAAATATATTTTAACATTTCTTACATTTATACAGCTTACACAAAAATCAATAATCAAACTTGTTTTTTTAAGGAAAAACCAAAAAACGGGAAAATTTTTGACAGTATAAAATTCATATAGATCTATGAGCACTGCATTTTTAAATTAGTTAGGTAGGCCAAATTACAAGTTTCTTTTGTTATTATTATTTTATTAATGAGTACACCAAATAAACATAAAATTTATTTTACATAATACTTATCATCAATATCACTATAACGTTTTTTCATTGTTCAATGTCACAAACGTTGCATTAAATAATAATTTAATGATGCTGATCGTTGATTATACCTAACTAAATTAAACATATATTACAATTGTAACAATATATCTACCATCGAGAGGCCTACTATAGCTATTAACTCACGTATGCCGCTATTGAAAGCAGAACTTGTACTGGAATTTAATTTGCTTGAAGCTATTTGCCGTAATAATGTTTCTGCTTACTATTATACTGATAGCATGTTGTGTTTTAAATACAACAGGAGGCAAGCCACCTACATTCTTTCCGAATTTACCAATGGTAAAGTACACAAATTTTAAAACAATTGACATGATTGAATTAATAGTACCTAATTTTCAATCTATGATTTCAGGGAGAGTATAAAATAAAACTTAAACTTGTATATCCATGTGAATCTACTGAAAAACACAAGTTACAATATAACACGTATTTAAGTAAAAAAAGTGCCACTGATTTTGAATTAAGAGGCAATATGACCTTTCTTATTCCATTCGACGATTCAATTAGCGTGAGTAATTGTTTTATTCCCATAATAATAATAGCATTTACTCGTAGCTGCAGCAATATAATTTTCATATATACTTATTTAGGATTTATAAATCATAGTAAAATCCAAAAGTATGTAGCCACCCTATTTGTTATGATGCAAACCTCAATAATATTTGTATACAATACTAATGAAATAAATTGTCTTTATTATTATTTATCTATTTTAATTGTTTATAATTGTTAAAGTTGCTCTTTGAAGCGTTTATTTAGATGTGATTTTATATGATACATAAAAAATATAATAATAGTAATTCCAAGCAGGTGTGGAACTAGAAATCTTTATTTTTTTTTGGGGGGGGGGGGGTTAAGTTGCTCAGAGCAAAAGAATAATTTTTTTTTTAAAAATCAAATAATTATAGTATATTATTAATAAGTAAAATTTACTTTCGTAGAAGTACATTTTTGGTGTATCTACTACTTTCTCTATGGACTCTTAAAGGCCGATTTTGATTGAGCTATAAGATAATAAGTTAGTTTTATTTGAAAAAAACTATAGTGAAGTAAAAATATAAACACTTCAAAATTGTAAGTTATAATACAATTTTAAAAACATAAAATTAAAAAATGGTTTCTCTTAGCCCCTATAGAGAAGATGTCAAGCTAAAATTAAGATTATTTTTCGCTTCTTTTACTTTTCTATGAAATTTCTCTTTTTTTTTCCTTTTTCTTAGCGTTTATATAAACCCAGTTTAAAATTTACAATTTTTCTGTAAAACTATCCCAATTTTTTTAAAAATTCTCAAACTTTGAGCAACATAATTTAAATGACTTTCTGTTAAACAAAAAAACAAATAAATTTTTTTCAGAAAGCTGAGATTATTTTCATTATGGTTAAAGATACAATAAAAAAGAAGAGTAAAGAAAAATTTTAAAATACTTTATATAACTATGGCCAAAAAAATCGAAAAAAAAATTCATTTAACCCCATGAATCTCCCTCCTCTTGGATCTGATTCCAATAGTCTTACCAGTTAACCGAAAAATAAAACTATTTCATATATTTATCACATTGTTTTTTTACATTTATGTTTTACATAAGTTATACAAGTTTTTTACATTTATTTTTTGGGAAAAAATGTAATGTTCTGCAAAATAAAATTCACAAAATTGTATTAATATTTTGCACAAAAGTATACATTATGTTGTTTGTAGCTTAATATCAATATGGCTACAAAAGGATCAATCGGTGGATGGATAGATAATGCACATGTCTACACCTCGACTAAAGCTTGTTCGAAATTCAAATATTTGTTTGGAAATGATTGGCAGACTTATATAGAAGGATTTCATTTTGCTAGCCCCAACTGTCCGATAAAGCCGGTAAAAAATTTTATAATATCGTTGATAATTATTATTACCTCTTGATCGAAATCGCCCAAAATGTTATTCATTCTGAATTTTTAATTAATTTATATTCTGAGTAATTTGTTTTTAATGTATCTTTTACATTTTATTATAATAAAATATTTTATACATTTTTTTTGGCATAATTTTAGGGTGTTTATGTGTCATCTGGAATCGACCTTGCCAAGTTGCTGAGTACCAATTTTCCCAAGCAATTTTTTTACGGAGAATATAAAATGGTGATTACGTTTACTCGCAGTAGTAACGGGGAAAAACTTGGGTGTTCTGTGTTAGTTTTAGATATTTTAAGACCCTGGGAGAGCTAAACATTATAATATAGTTATAAATTTTATTCATGACATATGAAAATTATATATTTTGTTTCATTATATGAACTATTATTTGTTTAATTTGCCTAAATTCTGGATCCGGTTTTTGTTTTAGATATTAACGCCGTAAATAGCTGTTATTAACAATACATATTAAGTAAATAAGGAAAATAAAAAAATAAAACAATTTGTGAGGGTTATATTTTTTTAATTTAAGTTTTTGTATTTTAGCTTCGATGTGGAGTTTAACCCCTCCCCCTTACATATTTTTTAGCTTAATACATCAATTTTATATTAGCGTTAGTTGTTTTAATTGTTATCACATATTAGTTATCAATATAAAAAATACTATAATCTTTTAACATAGAAAATAAAAATCCTATTCTACCGTGGTCCATGATGATGTTACTATTAGATCCATGACTACTTATGTATTGTGAATTGTGCCAATATTGACAGAAAAATTAAAATAAATTTGGATACGAAAAATGTTATAACAAAATAGGTACTTTGTAAAGTGTACTACACCTAACAATAACGATAATGTCAATAATGATGTGAGTGATAAGTGATAACACTAACGCTGCTGTAAAATATGCTGTTTCCGAATCTATTGTCGTTCAAAATCAAGTATGATGCTGTATTAATAATTATTTATTTTAAAATCTATAACCTATAATATACATACATTACCTTATGGCTAATTTAATCACATTAAATACCCTATACCTAATAGTTAACTTTTGCTTTTTGCCTAATTATTAAGGTTTTTCTTGAACGTTTTATCATGCTCGATGTAATGATTTTGGGTTGTTTGTGAATACGAATTGTAGTGAATCTTAGATTATTGTCATTCGTGGCTTAATAGATGAATTTTACAGTAAAAAATTATTAGTAATTTCGCCCTGTTCGGTTGCCCACCATGGCAACATACGGCACAATTGTAGGTGTGTATAGTTGGTTGCCTTGTCATTCCCGAATACGGCGCCATGGTATTGGTGTACGTGCGGTTGCCTACTTTTCGCCTATTTAGCTAAAGGGTTTGGTTGATTTTAGCGACAATGTATGAAAATTATATTTTCGTTTCTTTAAAAAAATTGGATATTATGATCTTCTAAATTCCCCCCTGATGACAATCAGCTCTGGCGATAAGCATCCAACGCTGGAGTGGATATTCAAAGACAATATCAAAAATACAAAAGCGCACGAGGTATCTAACTAAAGCGAGTCGTAGCAATAATAATAATAATAATGATTGGGATAATAGAAATAACAATAACAACAGAGGTAATATGAACAACACTGTACAAAATAAATATAGGCCTTATACCTAATCATAATAGGGAGAATACTAATTAGAATAGATAAAATCAGCAATGGTATAGAAACTCCAATGCCAACAGCAACAATAGTTATGACCATAACACATTCAGTGGGTAGAGTTTTAAAAATTATTATGCAAAATCTGATAGTAACAGATTGTATTATTTTTTGGAAAGGGAAGGACACGAAATTTATAATTCATAGATTTTTTTTTTCTTTTTAAATCACAGCCAAAAAATTCGATGTGACAGAACTCGGTATATACTGAAGATATACCCCAAGTGTACTTATAATAATAATAGTAACCTATAAAGTCTGAACAATAAAAAAAATCTATGGTATAAACTACATATTAGCTATAGTCAATCACGGCCGTGATGTGAGATAAATAAAAAACAAAAAAAATTTTAAACCGAATAAATTGTGCTATTTTTAAAGGGGTAAAGTGGAATTGTACACACAGCACAAATGACATTAAAAAAAAAACCAAACACAAGCTAATCCAGTACAGAAGAAGTTAACAAAGTTAGGTCAGAGCAGTTATTAAATCACAAGTATGAAGAAATCGATTCCTCTGATACTTAATACAGCTTAATTATAAATTACCACCTTCACTAGAATTTGCAATATTTTATATTATTTATAGACAAAGTATTATTGTCTCTCTTTTATATAGGTACCTTTAAATTAATACAAAATCAACCTTCTTTTCAGCTCATTTTTACAATGCAAAACGCTAAACAACCCTTCGCATAGTTGGACATTTTTTATTAAGTTAAAACTCAAAAGAGTTTTATATATTTTTTATAAAATAATGTTTGTGTCATGACATCGAGTGGTCTTAACAAAGTATTAGTTCTATTGTGGAGTCATAGATGGCGCGGCGTTGTGCATTTATTAATATTATTCGTCTGTTATACATTTTCGTGATTTGTAGTTATGATCTTTTAGGCACTGAACATAATTTGTAAAAACAATAAAGTATAATATTGTAACGTATATTATAATATGATTATAAAAATAGCTTAGCCGTTCGGTAAAGGTAACGCAAACAAAATATTTACTCATGCTATGCAAAGTACATATAATCAAAATTAATTATAATTAAATGAAAATGATTTTAAAAAAAATTCGACGCTATGAATTTTGTTAAAAATTAAATATTATTTTTATAATTATATTTATTCTAGAAGCTTATTATAAATGCGCAGTCAGGTATACTTAACCAGTAAAAGCTTATTTTAAATAATATTTTTACTTAAAAATAATTGTAGCTGACGGCTTAGCTATTTTTTGTTGTCTTATGTTCTATACGCAAGGCACTCAATAACTCTTAAGATGATTGCAATTTTGTAATTCTTCTTTTTGCAGACATTTAAGTGTATTTTATTTTACAATATTAAACAATATTCAATTTTGAAAATCTTTTTTGGTAATTTCTAGAGCTGTATCAACTGTTGATGCACTTTTTTTTAGTGGTAATGTAATGTGTATATGTGTGGTCATGTAATACAATGCAATAATAACTTTTTAAGAATAGAACAATTTAATAAAAAAATCAGTCGGGTCGATAACCAAATTCTGAATAATTATGTTACTGAATGTGGAATGTAGTATTATTTTTATCTTCTCGTACACCGACTTAAACTTCATACTAACTTTAAAAGTAATCATTTAAAACTGGTTGTAGATCAGTGAACATTTTCAGAAAATTATTTATAAATAAAAAATCCTAATTTAATATAAAATGTATAGTAAAAGTTTAAAATATTTCCAGAGTTTATTAAATTTTAATAATCAACAAAAGTATTAATTTTAATGAGTTAAGCATTATTGTGTGCAGTGTGTATAATACGAAGATAGATCAAAATCACAAAATATCATAAATCTGTTCCCCCAATTAAGAGGTGCAAAAGTTTTCTTTAGTTTTCTTTTTCGAGCAAAGTGTTAGGACTTAAGGTTCTGAAAATTCGTCCGTATATAGTCAATATACAGTTTACGCAAAAAATCTGTGGTCATACTTTGTGAAAACGGTGAAAAAAAGGACTCATGGTACTATTATGTTGCTTTTGAACTAGAATAGCATTAAATATTTTGTTTAGTCAGCCCAAATAACGGGGAAAATGTTGATGGTATGTAATTCATATAGGTCTATGAGCACTACATTTTTAGTTTAGTTAGGCCAAATTAAAAGTTTATTTTGTTATAATTATTATTATTTTAACGAGTACTCCAGATGAATATAAAATTATTTTTTACATAATATCATTAACATCATAATAACGATTGTTCACGGTTCAATGTCACAAACGTAGCATTATAATTTAATGATGTTGATTGCTGATTAAAAGTAAATTATACATTTTCAATTTTTTAACAAAAGAACTACTATGTACAATTTTTTTATTTTATTTTATGTATTCAAAACAAATGAGGATAGACCTACTGTAGCTATTAATACATGTATGCCGCTATTGAAAGCTGAGTTTGTAACTTGTAATTTAATTTGCTTGAAGCTATTTGTCGTTATATCATATAATGTTTCTGCTAACTATTATACTGATTGCATGGTGCGTTTTAAATACAACAGCAATAAACAAGCCACCTACATACTTTTCGAATTTGCCAATGGTAAAGTACACAAATTAAACCCTAATCGATCCGGTCGAATTATTAGTATCTAATTTTAAATCTATCATTTCAGGGAGAGTATAAGACCAATTTAAAAGCTGTATTCCCGTGTGAATCTACTGAAAAACACAAGTTACAGTATAACACGTACTTAAGTAAAAAAAGTGCCACTGGTTTTGAATTAGTAGGTAATATAACCTATTTAATTCCATTCGACGATTCACTTACCGTGAGTTTATTTCGATTTATTCATAATAATTATTATACCATGTTTAGCTGTAGAAACATATATAGTTTTATATATATATATACTTACTAGCTATGATTTTGGAAAATCCTTTCTTATTGCACATCTAGAGCATTATAATTTATTGTGATTTAAAACTAATAGGTTAAACAATAAACAGTTGCTCATTTAGGCGTTTATTGGATTTTATCAATTATAATAACAATAATAATTCCAAGATTTTCCAGTCAGTAGAAAAATACATTTTTTTCTTATATAAGACAATTATTTTTTGGGCAGAAATGTAATATTCTACAAAATTGTATTTATATGATTTATAACATTATTGTGTTATTTTCTAGCTTAACATCAATATGGCCAAAAGAGGATCAATCGGCGGTTGGGTAGATAACGCACATGTCTATACCACGACTAAGGCTTGTTCGAAAATGAAGGAATTATTTGAAAATGTGTGGCAGCTTTATGTCAAAGGATTTCATTTTTCTGATATGGATTGTCCAATAAAGCCGGTAAAAGTTATTATAATCTCGTTGACAAATAGTATTACCTCTTGATCGAAATAGCCCCTTCGTGTAATTAATTCTGAATTTTCAATAAATTTATATTCTGAATAATTTGTTTTTAATGTATCTTATAATTTTAAAATAATAAAATATATTATACATTTTTTTGACGTTGTTTTAGGGCGTTTATGTGTCATCTGGAATCGATCTTGGCCAATTGACGGACACTAATTTCCCCAAGGTTTTTTTCTACGGGGAGTATAAAATGGTGTTAACGTTCCCGAGCAGTAATAACGTGGAAAAACTTGGGTGTTCTGTGTTAGTTTTAGATATTTTAAGACCCTGGGAGAGTTAAACATACAGATAATTATTATGATCAATTATATTCATGAAACATAAAATTGTATGTATTTTATTTCATGAACTATTATTTGTTACTCCTTCTGTATGTATTGTGAACGCAAAACCGTCGTGCAGACTTATTTACCGTATACTAAACGGTTTACGAAAGTATTGTGTGCTATTTGCTTAAAAGAAAGTGAAATAAAATACCTCAATTGAAAAGGTGGTCGTTAGCGCTGCATCGAGCAAGCAGCTGTTCATACGCAGGATTAGCGTTGACGAGACGGTGCATTTGAGGTTTGAGAAAATTAGTTTATTTATGAAAATTAAAGTCAACATCTTTATAGTTCTCCCCGCTAGAGGATAAAACCCTTTTGAACGAGAAAAAATATATATTATCTTAGTGTAATCCTTGAGCTGACATGAGGCGAGGTGTGCGCCACCCAAAATTGTTTTAATTTTGTTAACTTTTTACCAAACTAAATACCTATTTTTAAAAAGAGAAAGTTGCTTATACTTAATAGGTATTTTTCAGACAATTATTCTGTACTTAAGAAGTTAATAAAATATGTTTTACATATAAATATTTATACAAAGTGATCAACTTATCGTGGACCACTCAATATCTCATAGGGTTTAATAATAAATTACATTTTTTTTTGCATAGTGTTTGTATGCAATGTGATCTCCATTTCTCACCATTTTTGTTTTTGTTTTTCCACCCTCTAACTTACTTTTTTGATAGCAACTTTTGAAACTTAAATGGCAACGCATAAATTTAATTAACTTTTTAAACTGAGAATAATGTACTAAAAATGTTGACTGGTCGATAACCAGTTTTGGATAACTATTTTTGAAGTTATTGAAGTTTCAAGTTCAATAACTTTATACTTAAACGATACTTTGTAGGTAATATTTGTAAGACATTAAATGTCTAGCCAAAAAAAAAAAAAAGACTATAAAATATATTTTTAGAATATTGAAGTGTATAATATCTTAGGCCTATAATATAATTCTATAATGTATTATTTCTAGACTTGGACTCGTTCCTCGGTCGTTTCAACATGTTAATATAGTAAGAATATTTATTAAAACTCTATTTCTAATCCCTTATTTCTTATCTCTAATCTCTTTATATTATTTGTATAGAGTCTATAAACAAATAAAAATAAAAAAATACATCTCTTGTCTATATAAGCAAAACAATCATCATCAACATCAATTATAACGAAAATACCGGACGCGTGCGCGTCACCGCAAACCGATCGTTTGTGTTTCCTCCAATCTCACCTACCGCACCTCACCAGGTGCCGCAGACGACGCGTGTCGCCCAAAACGGATAGGATTTAGCGAATTACAACGGCGGCAGGTGCCCGTCGCACACAATATGCAAACATTGGTGTAATAGCAGCCCATATATGCCCATAACGGATTCAAACACACCAGAAGCGAGGCAATCTGCGTTCGAGGCGACTGCGGCGCGCGCGCGCGCACACACCTCAGAGGATGCAGCGGCGGCGGCGGTTATACACTACGTCTTGTGTTCGTATGAAAATAATAATAATTATTCATTGTACGAATTTTGATTTCGAACCGGTTGCCGGCGGGGTGAATGAAAATCGGGGGGGGGGGGAAGGAAACGCGAGGGGGGAGCCGCGAGCAGATGCATTACAATGGACCCGTTGGCGAACGTTGGCCGTATACGGCGGCGGCAGGTGGTTTTTACCGACTCGGGGTGCACTATTAGAATATGGTATACACGCATAATATAGGTACAAGGTATGCGGCAGAGTGGGGGCGGGCGGCGGCTGTACAAACTGCACGTACCCGGTTCACTCAGCACCGGCCCCCTATATATTTTTGTACACTTATACATATATATATATATATATATCGTCACGTTAGGGAGACTGCAGTTACGCGGCGGACCGAGTGCCACGGGGAAGGGAAGGGCGGGGGGAAATCCTTTTATGAATGTGCAAACCCGAATTCAATCACTACCCGCCGAGTATTATATTATATACGCGCCCTTAACACCGGCCGGGCCCCGATGGGGGGGGGGGTGCGGCGAGCGGGATTGCTCGTGCCGCGTGTTATACTATTTATACGCGTACGCCTATATATATATATATACCTATACATACGCTATATATATATATCGTATACACATGTGCCACGGTTGTGTATATATGTACATAACAATATTATATACCGCGACGGCCAACGTATATACACATAATATACGGCGCGGCAGCTGCGACGGACGGCGTGTGTTATGGGACGCCGCGCCGCCGTCTAGGAACAATACCGGCGCACCGGGCTCGACCAAGACGACGGGGAGGTGGCGTTATGATAGTCCACCGTTAACCGTACAGCACGCGCCGCAAACGAAACAACAACACGCGCGACCGGTGTTCGCAGATGTGCCGTTGTGAGCCGCGGCGGCGACGGCGGCGGCGGAGGAGGAACAGGCACTCTGCTAGGCACTTTGCACCTCTTCGGCTATAATAATTTGTGCACAATATAATATACGTATACGTGCATATAGCGCGCGCGCTCGAGCAATTGCGGCCAAGACCTAATGCACTTACCGCAAGACAATAATTATACAGGGTGATCGATTTAACGACGCTAGTTTTCTAGGACAACAATCTAGGCTTAACTGCAGATTTTTATCATTAAAAAAAAACATATGATGTTAATGACATTATTTTTTTGAGTTGATAATTATCTACTGTACGTTTTGAATGGTCGATAGGTCATCAAATAATAAAATCGAAAAGTTTAAACCCCCAAATATATCTATTATTTTTGGAAAATTAAGTGTCTTACGTTGATGGTGCGTTGGACCCAATTCAAAATCGTTTGACATTTAAAAACATTATTAAAAAGTATAACATACTGGTGTTAAAACTGTTTTAGACGACACTAAATAAAACATACTTAGGCGGGCGTACAACAGTTATGTATAAAAACTAACGGTGGAAAAAAATATACAAATTAGAAAGCCTGTAACACGTTGACTGAAATGTTTTTGAAACAAGATCAAAAATAAGAAACCAATAAGCATCTAATAACAGCTAGCAATACATGTGTATTTTTGATTTTAAAATTCGAAAGCATATAGTTGATATAATAATAGTAAATTTGTATGCATTTTAAAGAATTTTTCAATCATCTTTTTTTCAACGCTGTTGAACACTGGCAGTCGAAATGCAAATCAAGGCATGGGTTGCAGCTTAATTTAATTAAAATTAAACGCTCCCTTTGAATGTTTGAGTACTTAAATTTTCAACTAAGTTTTCCCTTGGTCCGAAAGGAGCTCTTTTATGTTTTGCTTTTTGTATAGTTTTTTAATCTCCTTTGTAGACTATATATTATGTACATACGGTTTTTTAGGGCAAACCAATACATACGATATACATACAGAGCCGGATTAAGTACTCGAGGGACCATAAGCAGATGATTCGGATGAGCCTAATTGATTACCGAAAAAAAATAAAGAAATAAAATATATTGAAAAGATTCTTGTGTTGTATATTAAAAGCTAAATAAAATACCACGTCAAGAAATCCAATACAAGCCATGTTCCAAGCACTTTGCTCGTTTTGTTCTCACTTTAATAAGTAGTCACAATCTTATTACAAGCGATCGTGCTTTGAAAACCGTCTAATACGATCATATTCTGTTGTTTTTATTTTTTCCACCTTCTTAAATCAATCGCCCGACCTAACCTACACTGTATTATAGTACTTCTTCTTGCGGATTCCCGCCTTATGTGATATACTCGTGCAGAACAGAGCCCTTTGTTGTGTGCCGAGGAAGTCGCGACTCGACAACACCTGTGCGCCAATCCCTCCTTTGGGTCTACAAATTACAATAGTGTAGCTGATATTATTGTTATTACTAGCCCAACAAAAGGTGACGTTGCCACCGCCGCCTTGTACATAATAATATTGTATATTAAACATACAGGCATGTGCGGTGTGCTGATCATGTCGATAGATCTCAAACACTTGGATTTTGTGAACAGACTAGAGTATTTGCGGTTGGCCTATGGTGCTGTAAGGGGGGAATAAAAAGATGACACGATTAAAACACTATACATTTTGTATTTTATTTCATAATTTATCGATAAAACAATAGTTTCGGACGTCTCGTTTTCATTTTAAGACCAGCGATCTGCCTTCGATTTGAGAAATGATCGGACTGAATTGCTTGATGTAATCGTGTAACGCGTCCACCTCGGTAATACCTGCTTGGAACGAACAATAATAGAGCATTATATTGTTGAGTATAATAATATCTATTTCTAAACCGAAAGCAATAAAACGCAATGCGAGTGGCATAATGTTTAGTAGGGTGGTTGTTTCGAATTACACCGGAACTTTTCTTATGGTCGTTAAAAACAGTGTGGTAGAAAAATGAAAATAATTCCATACAATTAACGCACCTCTCAATTACGTTGTATTGTGTATCGATTTAAAAATAACTTCCATACCGACCCAGAAGGACCAGTAGGGTGGAGAGCAGTTCGGATTATTCGACTGAGGCTTATCCCCAAGGAGTTTAGTGTATTCACATGGATGGAGTCAAACGTAGGCGGATGCAAACCTCTTGAAAACAGGATTAATATGTACGATTTTATTTATCTTAAGACGTTCATTAATAGGAAATATTCGTGTTGAGTTTTTTGAATGGAATTCTCAGCGGAGGTGTGGTCGAAAATATTTAAAAATTAATTCACAGTGCACTCGCCTAAGTCCTCAGAGTCGATTTTGTCATCCCGGATCATGTTGTACAAATCCCCGCCGTTGGCCACATACTTAGATAGGATCACCTTGTACTTGCGCTCCGGCAATAGGGGTTCGTACAAGGGTGTCCTGCAATCGGCGCACCGCACCGCCACCGATCGCACCCTCGAGCCCTCCGTTTGTTTCATGTCGTAAGTCACCTGAAGTCCTGCAACAGGAAAAGGCGGGCATATTTAACCAACCGCACGAGAGGTGGATATCCATTTCTTCAGGTCGTCTCACCCGCCACCTGCATGAAACCGCCGTAGATGTTCTTTTCGGGGACGGCGCACTTGGGCTTGTCCAATAACGAAGCACTGTGCTCCAGAGCTTCGACAATGGTCCGCCCGGTCAGAGTCACTTTGTTCAAGGGTGACTTGTAAGGAAGAGCGGTCAACACGTTACTTTTGAACACCGTTCCTGCGCGTAAACAGAGAAATACATCGTCTGGATTTGTCTGGCTGACCCCATTTGCATGGGATAATGCTAATATTATATTCTCATACTGCAAGCCGTTAGTTTACCTTGTGTGATCGACCTTTGAATGCCACCGGCCAGCATTATGGCCACGGCCGCATCCGTCCAACCGGTACAGCTGGCATTGTCGTTCATTAGCCGGTTCACGTTCTGCGAGGGTAGAAATTCAATTTAATATTGCAATTTCAGCAAGACTAGATTCAGAGGATCACAAATAGGAGATTTCAAGTAGGAGCGCAGGGGAACGTGTCATACTGCTTTACACTGGCACGGATCTTTAACATACATTTGATGACAACGAGCATCAAAGGTGTTTTTTTTTCAAGATTCTGCGACTCAATAAAATATAGCTTGCAACTAACTGTAGCTTGCTAACTGATAGGATGCAACGCCGCGGATTCGATATGCATTTTTCTGTTTAACTGTTTTATAATATAAAGAAAGCATGTTTTGTGCCTAATTAACTACACACTCACCGACCGAACGAAAGCGTCGGCAATGGCGTTGCCCAGGTTGCACTCTGCACACCTGCACCCGTCACCGTCCAAAAGCACTTTGGTGGTTCCCACTGGGTTGTCCGACTTCTTTTCGGCCATCAGTCGTTTGTAACGTTTGACTTTTTCCACGGTTTTGATGTCTGAAAAAACGAAAATGCACATGAAACTCTACTCTCTGTAATCTCTAAGTACAGACTAACGGGGCGAATCGACCCGACCTTGCGGTATGTTGCGATCCAACAGGATCGGCTCGCCAGCCACGTCGACCAATTTGCCAAGTCCGTCAAAAGTCAGCACCATCTTGCCCAGGTACTTGGTGAAGGCGTAAGCTTGGACTACCGGCACCGTCAGGTTGCCCCTTTTCTCCAACAAGGGGTACGGACCAACCGGGATTTCCGAGTCTTGCCGAGGTCCTGCATACATATCTATGGTTATAAGAATTCCTGTAGACCTGTGACCTGTGACCGTACACACCACTGTGCCCCGACCCCTGTAGGTACTGTGAAGTTTAAAATAATAACATGTTGTTCTTGTTCGTGTCTCTGGCACTTAAAGGCGGCGCGCGACAGACACCGACTGATTTATGAAAAATATCTATACATTTATTGTATGTGTACTCTGTGCACTATACGACCAACCATGCAGTCCACCTTTCGCTTTCAGACGAGCACAAACGCAACAGCTGTTGCGCCGTTAACAGGTGATCTACCGGAATTCGACGTCGTCCCAACACACAGCAGCAGTCGTACAATAGACAATAGGGGTTGATAACCTTTTTTTATTTTTTATTTGTTATTTCCAAAACACCTGAAATACCATTTTATTGTACGCCTACATAATCTCGTCGTTCGCCTGTCTTTTCCTGGCACAGTTCGTTTTTTAGGCATTCTAATTTTTTTAAATAATAAAATTATTAAGACGGTTCGGAACGCAACGGCGTGGCTGACTTTATTAGGATATTAGGTAAGTTTAAATCCTTTAAAAACTCCTCGGGCCATTCCAGTTGGCATACAATTCATATTGAACTTGGTTATATATCTTAATAATAACGGTGTTCCTGCTAATTGAAACCTATACACGGGGTACTAATTAGAGGTTGTTGTATATTCGGCCAACCAAATATGATTATATATTATACCTTAACACCGTGTCGATAACACGTCTTGTCGGTGTTGCTGCAGTTGTATTTAAACACCTTTAAGGATATTTTTTTCTCGAGCAACACATTGTAAATAACTGGTTTTATAAATGGGCGTGTGTCTATGTGTGTGTGTGTGTGGATGGGTTAAACGATTGACCGTTTAGCGATGATTTAGTTCTTTGAAATATTATTATGGCCGCATGACAGGTGTGTCCGTATTATGTTTTTTTGTTAATTTACACAACAACAGCTTATTTTGTATCTGTATGTATGTGTGTGTGTGTGTGTGTGTGTTTTTATCAATTGCTGTGTGAAGTGTCTAGTAAAACCATCAGTATTTTGTATTGGAGTCAAAATAGTATTATTATCATTATTGGGTTTTTATAATTACCACTGAACAGGTAAGTGTGCGAGTGGCCGCCGACAACCGCGTCCACTCCGTCCACTTCCCTGGCCACTCTCCTGTCCATTTCCAGTCCCGAATGCCCAAGGGCTATGACGAATTCGACACCGCGTCTCTTGAGCTCGGCCACCACTGGTTTCAAGCTCTCAATCTCGTCATTTATCTTTACCTTGCCCGCTTTGTTCGACCACTGCAGCACAGTAATTATTATTTAACAATGGTAGGAAAAGGTTTTTGACATTTTACGTCTTTAAGTTACCAAAAAACCTAACAAAAATGTATCCTTATATCCTTCTAAATCCTTCAAATCCTTATATCCTTATACATCCTTCTATATCCTTATATATCCTTATACATACTTCTTTATCCTTATATCCTTATACATCCTTATATCCTTATATATCCTTACACACCGAATGTGTGCTATGATATTGTTAGGATGAAGAAGCTTGGTCAAGTGTGACTTTTTGTCAAGGTTTTTATATGAACATACCACAGTGTCAGGAGTCAAGTATCCGACCACGCCCAACGTGTGACCGGCCACGTTCAAAACGGTAGACTGTTGGATTTTGGACAGGGTCGGTTCGTCGGTTATGTCCAAGTTGGTCACTACCACCGGTATGGAACTCATGTTGCCGGAGTTGAGAAAAGGTGCAAGTCCGGCAGGTCCGTCTTCGAACTCATGGTTACCCAAACACTGCAGATCAAATCAAAATATTATGTAGGTCATTACGATCTACACAATGCTGGGTGAGACACTCGAATATGTCCAGATCTCTTTCAACTGTTGAAACTTAAACGGTAACGAACATATTAAATTAACTCTTTGAAGGACAAGAAAGTCACCAATAAATGACTTTCAAGGGGCAAGCTAAAATAGATATGATAAAAATCAAATGATTGGATTAAAATATAAAGGATGGAACTATACAAGTGATAAATCCAAATAACAAGTAACCGCATGCTCTGTTTAGCTGACTATTTATTTTATGCGATCACCGCTCCTAATGTATACCAGGTAAATACACACAGTTTACTCAGCGCCTAGTCAATAGTCATATAGATAATACACAATATGGTACACACATCCCGTCTCGGGGTAAAAGACATTCTATCGCCAAGTTATCTCGGTAAAACGTCTTTTAACAAAAAAGAAAGCCCCATTAAACCCCTCATAAAACGATGGCATGCTGCTATTGTTATTAGTGTTCAAAGTTATATAATAATATTATTAATAATCAATTTTCTTGTGTTCACCACGATAAGTATACGTTGTTTTGTCTATAATAATTAAATAATATTATAAAAGCCGAGTAGTGTTATCTGTGCCGACCTTCAGACTCGGTTTTGATGATAATAAAAAAATGAAATAATATCGCTTTAAAATATATTATTTATCGCGTATTCAAAGCCGCATCTAATAATTATTATTGTTAAAGAACAGTTTTATGAAGTTTGTATTTATTTGTATTTTTTATATGTCATACTCAAGCAGCTTAATGCTTTATTTCTTCTAACTGCAACAGCCGTAAAAAGTGATTTTTAAAGAACACACCTATTCGTTTCGATCGGATCAAATAGACATTTCGAACGGTTGACTTGAGCAATTAAAAATATATATATATATATATATATATATATATATTATGTAAAGCTGAATACCTCGGCAATGTGGTAATAATTATTATTGTTGCAGTCGATGTACGTCTTGTGTATTTGATTTTGTGCGATTGAATAAAAAGTACATTGATAGAAGGAAAGAAGTTAACGACCGAGACGGATGAAGTGTGCATTTTAAACAAATACATACATTAAAACAATTATTGTTATTATTGCTGATCAGAGCGAAAACCGTTAAACTGTAAATATAGTATATTATTATATTATTTATACGAAATAATGCTTTAAAAAATAATTACTCAACGAAAGCACTTGTAAACTATTTAAATAGTATTATGTTTGAAAAGTATTCGAATATTTATTTTTGAAACTATTCGAACAACTTTTACTTGAATGATAATATGCTATCTAGATGATTATTTAGATATCAATAACGACGCTCAACTTTGCTTATGAACAGTACAAATATAAACAAAAGAAACGCAAAAACTATAGATGAGCCAGCAATAATACTTAAGGTAAGGTAATTAAAGTAAAGAAAATTAAGCAGCAAGGACCAAATGGTTTTGAATTCCATTTGTTTGTCGAAAATGGATTTACTACAATAGTAGGTAACACAAACTTAAATGGTAATATTGAATATCCTACTTTTCAATTGATCACCCTGTATATCTCATTTTTCCAGCCCCCCCCTCCCCCTCTCTAATATATTAAACGTGGCCGTAGAGTGTACCATGGCGTCTACGCCGAGTTCGCCCAGGAAGTCGGCCGCCGGCTCCCATCGCATCAGGTCGTAGAACGGTGTGCCCTGGAACGCGTCGCCGGCGAACAGGAACACGGTGGCGTCGGACCTGGCCCGGGCCCGTTCCCTGTCCAGCGCGTTCCTTAACCGGCCCATGCCGCCGTAACCGGTGCACGACGCGCCGCTGTCGATCGTCACGCACTTGCCGGCGTCCCGGCCGGTCTCGTCGTACCGCGAGTGTACGTCGTTGGCGTGCAACACGGTCAACCGGAACGACGGCGGCGTGCCGCCGTTGGCCGCGTCGGCCGCCGGCCATATTACGCCGGCCACCACCGTCAGTGTCCACACTGCGGCCGTCGTCATTGTCGTCGCACTACTACGGTACCGGCGTGCCGCGGCCGAAGCCGTTGCCGCCACCACTGCCACCGGTTACCTTGAGGCGCGCCGTTCACAACAACGATGTATTATATTACATGTTGTGTTTGAGATAACGTTTTGAAATCACTGCTTGCGTTTTACTGATGCAATAAGCAACAATAACTATAATAGAAGTAAACTATTGTGTTTGTATCGTTTTTGTCGCACAATATACTTGTTTGATTACTAACTTCTTGAAAGTCACGGAAGGTAATAACTTCATAAGTCCGGATAGCACTGAAGTTCTAGGAAAAAATACTTATAAAATAGACTCAATACAAACAGACAGTTGGGCGTTATTCGAATATTTACTGTTACTCAAATAAAACAAAATTTAAAAAATTAAACTAATATTTTTAAATAAAAGAAGTTAAATTTATGTTAGTTTATGCTTGTTTTTCTTTTTAAAAAGTTGCAACTTTTTTGGACGACAGCTCGCATACAAAAATATTGCTACACTCAACCCTTTCTCCTCACTTAAATTTTTAACTTCAATAACTTTGAAATTAACCGGCCAAAACTGACCATCGTCCAATAAAAATGTTTAGCAAATTATTCTCAATCTAAAAAGTTAACTAAACATAATAATATACGTTACCATTTAAGTTTTAAAAGTCGGCAGAACTGTGGAAAATAATTTTTAAAAAAGCGCTTTGATATGAGTTTATTGATAATATAATATTAACTAAGGTCAATAGAAATACTATAAAGGCAATATGCGATTTTATATAATAGTGTTTGAGTGGTTTGGATTTTCTTGAACACTAATTTCCTAATTAGGTAAAACTTTTAAAGTTTTTTTTTCTCAGACTATTTGTGGTTTTACAATAATATTCCTTGTCCAACTATAATATTATTTTGCTTTTCAAATAAATCTAAATTGTTCGGTCGGTACAACCAAACGGTGTTATCGATTTTCACTTAGTGCACAATATTAATAATATAACAATATATTATATACATAATGTTATTATGATGCTCTAAAGGTCGTCAGAGATTACTCTGTTCCGCCTCCACGCTTTGCTCTCCGGATGTTCGATAAGCTAATATGGTCTGTGAGGATGCCAAATATATATATATATATCTTTAGCTAATTGATTAACGAGACAGAATAAAAATATATACTTTGTGGTATTGGTTTAAGTAAAATTTTGCATTGAAATTTTAGAAGAAGTTTTTTTTTAACTCTGTCGAAATGCTGACCTTCAAAATCCGTCAGAACCTAATTTAAAAAAAACAGTTCTTATGTATGTAATGATTGTGCTCTGTTGCAATATATATTATCATAACGTTTATGATGCACATCAAAGTATTCCCCGAACAACAATAACAATAGTAATAATTTGAATTGTCGTTGTTGTTAAGTGTTTTATTATGTACCGAAGATTACAGAGCTACTGTCATAAAATCTTATCTATGCTGCCCGGGCAATATTATACAACAAACGCACAAAACCTTACAAAAAAGCCGAAACAACTTAAATACTTCTTCTGTATTTCTTCGGTTTGATCACAATAGACTAGATAAGACCAGACAGTGTACCTCACTCAGTTTAGAGTGACCACTGGTAGATAAAAAAGAAAAGAAAATGTCTTTATGAAAAAAAAAAAAAAATGTTTCGGAACTGACTAAGTCGATCAAACATACAAATCAGACCAAATATATAATAAAACAACTATATCAAACACTATTCGAGTAAAAACCTTTTTATATGATAATTTATTTTCTAGAATGTGGCCACACTGAGTTGAGCAGGGTTGCCGTTATCAGTAAACGATAAAGTGCACCGTCTGTGATAATCTTTTCAATTTTTTACCTTATTTTTTTTGGCACATCGTGAAGGTGGTTTTAATTTACAATATGCTTAGTGGTCTGACACACAGTAGTTTCAGACAGTTTGTTAAACGATACTAACAGATAACTATTTTTGCTTAACCAAGTCCCACCGAATGGTAATGTGTGGGTGATCATCATTAGGCAGTATTTTTTTTTTTTTGCTTTCAACCGACTCCTTCGCGTCTTATTCGATTATTCGGACAACATGAATATTTTATTGTCCTATTATAATACGAGTCGCTCGTGGTTGACCCACAAACGTGTCTGCACTTTGATAATGTTGTACGAATGCATGTATTTTTCGTTATCACACACACACACACAGCTTTTCCAAATCGCCACCGCACAATGTGTAATATTATATAATATATTAGAATAACGTGGCGTGTAAAAAGCAACAAAAAAAAAGTACATTTATACCTATACAAAGAAGCGAGCAAATATTTATGTTGGACACTCGAAAATCGAAAACGCAACCTCCCCGCCGCCGCCAAACATGCAAACGAGTAGTAAATATCGATTTTCCTCGTCATTATTAATTCATTTCGAGAACACCTTTCCACTTTTTGTCCTCCTCTTGTCTGTCCTACGCCTGTTAGACGGACGCTTTGTTTTTCGGCGACCGACAATTATTTAAACATTGCCATATTTTATGCTGTAATTCAGTTGGTAACACTGCCATCCCACAGTTACATTAGGGTCACGTCACGGAATATGCGACGCTACCTATATATGAGTAAATGATTATAGGGGAATTAGACGGTTGGGAGGGGGCACAGATTTCCAATATTGATAAGAGACGCCTGATAATTGGTAACACATACTAGATTGCTTACTGGTGATAAGAAGAATGGAAGTCGACGTCTGCTGTTTTTGTAGGATTTATGTGTGTATACAACAATATATATATATATATGATTCTGTGATATCAACTTAACTTATAATTGTTATAAAAATATTTTCAAGTGATAAGGCTCTAATTTTCACAAATATGGCGGAAAATGGGAACTTCTGTAATCTCTAATGGCGGAATGTACATTTAGCAATCTAGTTTATTATATATTATATATATATATATTTATCTGATAAGAGAATGATGAAAAGATACATCTGATAACAGTTCCTGATAAGAGAACAGCGATAAGGGACCGTTGATGAAAAATCAGTCAGGTTTAGGTTAAATTTGAATTAAATAGGTAAGGTTAGGTTAAGTTTAGGTTGGCAGAAAGGAGAAGACTAATGGATATATTTTGAAAGCAAGGGAATGAAGAAATTCAAGAAAATGTGGTTATTCGAACAAAGCGTAGTTAGATGAGCTAGAAAGAGGTAACTTAATGGTTTGACACGACGGTGCATATTAAACATAGAAATGAGTGGAGTGATAAAATAAAAAGGAGGAAGAGAGAGAGGATTTCGCTGGCTGGTCCCAAATGTATGGACATAAGACATCAAACATAAGGCGAAAAAGCAGAAAAAAAAGCCCAATATTTATTTTGTAATGACTTAATGATATTTTTGTTGTTATTATTAATGTTGTTGTTGTAACTATTATTATTTGTATTCGAAATATTTTAGAAGATACTATAAAAATTGTTTGAAATGCGTTGTTATTATTATGGGTATTTGTATTTGTACAAGTTATAATAAATACGCAGTAGTTGGTCGGTAGATAAAGTGTGCATTCGCTTGGGAAAATAATAATTTTGTGTTTGAACGGATGTGTACTAAACTCAAGACATAACGGTTTATCATAGTCTTACAGCATCACGTCCGCGGATCAAATAAACATCATATTTTATGTTCAGCCGTTATCCAAAAAAAAAAAAATGGTGATATAATAAAATACAAAAATCGGTTACATAATTCAGTATCGATCGCGCATAATACTGTAGTGAATACAGAAATAGAAAATCCCTATCGATAAGATTCGACCACTGTCGGCAGGGACAATCTACATCTAAATAACATTGCCCTTGCTACCCAAGCTACTTACATAATTCTTAAACTTGCATACTTAGTACTGTGTATTAGACTTACTTGTTCTCAAGTACTTTTTCTCCCAACTCTCTCTTTTTTTTTTGTCTGGACCTATCATAATATTATCTTCTAAACAGCTGAACCAATGATTTCTTCGTGCGTAGCAACTCTACAAATCACAAATCGCACCAGACAAGTACATGGACAGAAGTTTCAAAAAAGTCCACCCCTCACCCTGGGAGATAAACGCCCAATATTAGCCTGATAATTATTCCTGCGTAGACCTGTAACCTCTCCCGCCCCAACTGTACTGGCTTTTTTCGGTCTTTTTACATGTAATTACAAACGTCACGAGTTCAGTGAACCTCCGACAGAACGAAGAACAACTCCGTTGGAAGAGTCTCTTGCAGACGATGATAGTAAGTATATAATAATACACTGTAAAGCGCGACCACCGCAAGCGTATATCCGGGTGTTACCGCCGCGGGGGACCGGCGAACGTCTAGGGTTCCTATAATACAATCACCCCGGCGTGTGCCAGCCGAAGAGAAGAAGAAGAAGAAAGGACCTAAGAAGGGTCCGGGCCAGGTGTAGCTCGAGCAAAAGCCATTGTTGTGGTGGCGACGGATAGACGAAAAATGAAAATGATGTTATCGTTAACGTTTGGTTATTTTTTGACGATTGATCACGTCTGCAACGATCGACGGACGGTATCCAGATAAATCACAGATCGACAGCACTCCACAGGGTGATCCACCTGACGTAAGACGCTCATTTAATCGGATAGTCTACAGAGTGCTTCATTAAGGATAACAACACTTATAGTCTCTTAGGATGATTGCAATTTTGCAGTTTTTCATTTTGGAGACACTTCATTAATGTTTTTTTTTTTTTACAATACTATCAAATTACACAGAGCTCTAGGAGCTTGTCAAACTTGAATACTTATAGTATATATTCAATTAAAAATAATTTACTGACATTGTTGACCGACCGTTAACCACTTTTGGATAATCACTTTCAACGTTATTAAAGTTTAAGATTTAAGATGGAAGGAAAGGTGAAATTTAGTATTATTATTAAATTTAGTATTTATCTGCATGGGTTATCACAGATTAGATAAAACCAGATGGTGCACTCCCTATTTAAACAATGTATAGTAAAAAGTTTTGCACAATAATTGCATTCCTATAATGCGGTCGCACTAAGTCGAGGAGAGATTCAGTTAACAGTAAATGACCAAGTGCACCATCTGGTTTTATCTAACCTGTGACATTGCTCTACAGCATTGCACCTACCGCCTTAAATTTTAACTTTAGTGACTCCAAAAGTACAGTGACAAAACTCTGGGAAAAAAAATGAAAAAGACAAAAATTTGAATAGGTACTGCTTAAAACTTAAAAAATAACACATTCGTGTCCAAAAAAAGAAAATTTACACTGTTGACATTTTTTGTTAATAGAAAATGAGTGTCTGGCGTTAAGTCGATCGCCCTGCCATCGTGTACCGTTCGGTTCGGTTAGGTTAAGTATAATATTATAAATGCTGTTTTTTTAAATTATATTTTATATATTCCACGTACGTTTTATTGCGCACGGCGATGATGACATTTTAAAAGCTTTTCAATGCCATTCTCTGGGGATCCTTTGATCCGCTCACATTAGGACCACGAATGCGATAAAGTGTAATTAATTACCGCACCGTCGTATTAATACAGGTTACTGTTTATTATTATATAATATATATATATATATATATAAAAATTTTTTACTGTCCTCCTCTAATGACCGCCTCAATGATAAAACGGGGCCGTACACCTCCGTATATTATAGGTTCGTGTCACGGCATGTGATATCCCATCGGTCGGTGGTATACCTAAACAACACTAATCCTTTGGCTCATCGTCACACACACATACACACCTATATAAGCAGGCAGATCCGTTCTGTATCTACTTAGCCATGATTTTCACGACCGATAACGAAACCAGTGTGTGTGAGAGAGTAAGAAAGACAGAGAGATAAACACGAAGGGGGTTTGATTGAAACCATTAGGTGACAAAAAAATAAAAATAAAAAGCAGAAGAGAATCGTCACGGATTTCCTATGGTAATGTCTGCGCCGCATTCCGCACCGGTGCAGTATCTACATGAAATTCATTGAAGTAAATCCGGTCGGCCACACGTGGTGACGAATTACATACATTAAATTAAAAGTATAAGTAGTATATGTGTGTGTTTATTATATTATGTATGCACTTACGCAGAGACGGAGAGACGTGATAAAGACAAAAAACCAACGGTCCAGACGAGTTCCGAACCGACTCTTCTCCAACAAGTTGTTGACCCGAGACTTGAATGCGACTTTGTAAAGCAAAACGTGCGATACCTTCGAATAACTGGACTTGCTTCAATCGTGTATTCGGTGGCATACAGTGTACAGTTAATGTGGCAGCTACTTAGCGTGGCCAGGATAAGGCGAGAAAGTGCGGTATTAAAATATAGATTGGGTTACAAAATTACAAAATCATTACCATAGTGTCTTGGGTTTTCCAAAATCCAGCAGCCCTTAGCATTGATATTAATGTTTACATTGTCCGATAAGCGAGAACACCGATAACCAGACACAGTAAAAAAGTTTTCAGGTAATGATCACTTGAAATGTTTATTCAGAGTAATAAAGAGTAATTAGAAACCCACGAATATATTATCAGTGTAGCAACTAGCAACACGAATTAGTGTATATTATTATTTGCAGATATCTTACAGTATTATTTTACAAACTCCTTATCAATCAAAATATTTAAATGATAACTGCTGCGTTATCACAGAATTCATAGTCATAGCAGTGATAAGACACAAAATAATTTTTTAATTTTTAAAAAAAGTTTTGTCTACATACTTACTTATGGAATTAATACCATAATATATTTCCATTTGAAAAAACCAAGCTCATACATTTTTTTACATACAAACGGGATTAAGCTAAGCTTTTTCTTGGAAACAATAATTTTCCAAAATATTCATATTTTCTGAGAAAAGGATTGTCTTACATCAAATGGGATGTAGACATCATACATAGACATTCAAACGAAGCAATTATTATTAGATGCAAGACTACTTATCAAATAAAAGCAACGCGATAGTATATTTATCATTTTCCTGGACGGTCACGAGACGATGGAACGATTAAGGAAATGATATTTTGACGAGAAATTGGAGTTGATGAGTATGTTACAAAAAGGTGTAGGTAGGTAATTGAATATTAAATCGCGTTTACTTAAACACAACAATTCTTTGTTTTTTTTTTCATTGGTAATTTGGTTATGGACTAAATAACGATTATTTTAAAGTTGACTTGGCCTTAAGTGATATAGTTAAGTTAAGTTTTACCGTATAATGTCTCTGGAATCATAACAATGTATTTAACTCGCTTTACATTTTTACAAGCTCCCAAAAATAATGTCGACCCGAGGAATTCTTATTACACTCTACTTGGACAGTCCTGTTATACAAAATAAACTAAGTTTTCGAAAATAATATTATTGTTCGAGCCAACCCATTATAACGGGCGAAAATGCCATTGAGGACACGAGACGACGAGAAACTACTCGCAGGATCGATTAAATACGTTTTTAATAATGCCTACACTATATAACACAGCAATATTATATAATAGCTGTATATGTATGTATGTACTATGTATATATTGTGTATAAAAAAAAAATACATATTATTACAACCGAGGGTTTAATAATATATATATATATACCTATTTAAATCAGCGTGCGGCGGAATTTCATTAAAAAAACTTCTCAGTGTCAAGATCCGACTAACGCGCTTAACCGGTATTTGAGTAAGGAAAACAAAAATCGTTTTCACTCAGTAACTCGGTAAACTTTAATATGCTTAACGCAAAATATACAACATGTAATCTTGTGTTCGTCAGACATTTTTATTATATTAAATCGCAGTTTTTATTTTGACTTTGAGCTTGTTCATTTTTTTTTTTTTTTAAGTAAAAAGTAGGAATTTCACTGTTTACGACGCTGGGGAAAACCCCTAATCGGTAGAACAATAATTTTTACATTTTAAAAAAGTATCTGAGAAAAAAATGTGTAAGGCCCAAACAAACAGATAGAAAAATAATCATAAAATTCATTCCCCCCCTCCACATTTGTCAATCCATTAACAGCTGTTATATGTTTTATTCACTCTGCACATTTACAAGACAATATATTATCGTGTAGACCATCTATTGTAGTTTCCAGTTAAGACAATATAACGTGTCCGGAAGCCGATACCGCATACTATGATAATATAGTAGACTTCACTCCTATCATATATATATATTATTATATATATCTCGGACTCTGTACTCACGACTATTAACATACAGGATTGTCGATATGGTGTGCACGATTCGTCTGAATGACTGAATGACCTCGTTTGAAGTAAGTATTAGAAAATCGATCATCACCACCTATATGGCCATCGAAATCTTTTAATACATCTGGTAATAAAATGTCTTGTACAAGATCTTTCAACATGCATCTGACTTGGACAAATTGTTTTCGCCCTATGAACTATGATAATATGTTACTAACAATACCGTATACACTAAAAAATGTTGCAAAAAAAAAACTAACAGAAAAATAGCTGGCAAAATTCTACTTTTTTCAATATTTTAACATTGTATTTAATTAAAATATGAATTTTATGCTGACCTACGGAAATTTTCCGTTATTCGTTGTAAATTATTTCACTTTTATCAATGTTTGCCAACTACTCCTGTTGTGCCAGCTCTATCTTTATACTCTTTATATGTATAGCCTATTTTCGGCGTTTCCATCACGTTTGAACAACAAACTTGTTTCAACGTTTGTAAATTCTTTATTGGCGTAGTCCTTTTTTTGTCTTCGGTATAAAATATTATTATATTATATTTGTTCTTATAACAAACCATTCCAGTTGGTCAAATTGGGAGGGAAAACGTCGAACTTAAAATTATGTCGAGCGTAACTTTATACACACTAGCTGCTGTCGTTTTCATTTTTTTTTTCAAATCATTTGATTTCTACGAACATTGCTTTATATTATACCGAGAAGGGCTAATAGAATTCAATTTAAACAACAGGAAATAGCTTTCTTTATTGACTTTTATGGCAACATTTATTAGTCTCGCAATGGTTCAGCAGAAAAGTACACAGAGAGGATACACAGAACGAAAAATCGTTGTAGAATCAACAAAATGTCGGGTCAAATTAACAATTGGGTTCTTGTAAATAATCGCAAAAAAAAAAAACTTCTTTACTTTAACAATCCAGTGGTCGATTTAACAATTGTTTTGCTTGCAGAATTGTTCGAGTGAATTTAAAATACAAATTGCATAGCTGTTATCGATGAGCACATATTGTTAATTTTACCTCTATTGTAGCACAGTAATTTAATATTTGTAGTTGTATCATAATAATAATAAATTAATTCACTAAATCTGTATAAATAATTAATAATTAATAATTGAGTACAAAGGCTAAATAGGCAACGACAAAATAGGGTTACACTTTAACACTATTAGTCATCAATCATTACAAAAGATTTAAAAAAATGTATGTAAAACTATTAATTATTACAAGTTAATAATTATTTTTATAGGTATTAAGGTGTAAATAATTGTTATCGTCTCACTTCAGAAAAAAAAGTTAATGTTAATGTTGACAACATTGTAAATGGCTGTGTTGGAATAATCAATTCATTAGGAGTTTAATCAGTTGTATTTTAAATGTTTAAATATTTTAATTTTCGTTTTGAGTTGAATACAAACATTCAACTCAAAGCCTTCTCACTACTAGTGTGTAGCATTTTGATTTTTTTCCTATTTACAACAAGCTCTTATAGTTATCAACAATACGAGTTGATTTTCACACAACCCAAACCCTTTTTAATCTATACGTGACTCGTTTCAAAATCAGTTTCAGTTTGTCTTGAAACTTGGTTGATTTAAATTGGGTGTTTTCCTACGCTGAATATTATGTTACCTATATTGGACGTCGAAGAAGAGACACATGGAGTATATGTCGGTTATTATTTTTTAATTGTAAGGATATACACGCACTATAAGCAATATATAATTATTAATTATACAGGTATAGTATTACCGCGCATTATCCATATAGGACGTGTTAATCAGCGCTGTCTTTTGCGTGGAAACCGCAAGACCCGTTAAACGGTTTCCATAAGGTGCAAAAGTGATTTATATAAGATGTATAAAGGTAACAGGCGGTATCATTCGCACGTGTTATACCTGTTAATTACAGTGTGCAACACCGACGGGTTGACTTTCCATAAAGGGATCCAATCAATCGAATCCTAACATCATCATAATATTATTACAAACCGCTGCCGGGCAGTAACCGATTATGTATGTATATATATATATAATCACTGTACAGATACCGTAAACACCTATTAGGGTTACCTACCTATATCTTTTAATATTACACACACACACACACAGACTGAAACATATTATTCTATTTAATGGTGTAAAAAAAAGGACGTGGCCTGACGCTCGCACCTTTTTAATAACGGTATTAAATCATCGGCTCGTCACACACACACACACACATAGTAATAATTATAAGTACAGCACACGGCTGCAAGTATATAAGAAGGTACTGTGTGATATTGATATTGTGTACCACCCATAATACTATATTATGTGTTATACTACCGCGTATTGCATGCCGGTTAGACGTTAGACGTTACCGGAGGCGTTTTACCGAGTCGACACCTGCGCCAGCACCTAAGTATTTTTTATTTTTTTTTTTAAATTATAAATAATATACAATTTTATTACCACTTATTACCTACCGGTAAACGCCGGCTCTCGATCGGCCACCGCGGTCGAGAGAGAGTCTTTCAATAAATCGAGCACGCGCTTTATCCTTTACTTAATCCATCTATCTATGTATTTAGATCAGTTCCAGGGCAGATGGCACGTCAAAGGCGATCATTACCCTGTCAATAGATGTGTTCAACATCGACGATTCCGTCCACCGGAGGCGACCGTATAATATAATATAATATAATATATTTTATAATAATAGAACACGAGCCCGGCGCGGAATGCCAATTGTCGATAGCACATGTTGGCCCAAAACAATATAATTATAACTGTCGATGGGTTATTCAAATGTAGAAAACAACGCTCTTCAAAGGTACAACTTATAGCTCACAAAACGTCTTAGGGGTATCCATTCACATCAATACACAGAACACGGTGAACACCTACCTATCTACGGCCGAATGAACCCTTATTTGATACATTAATTATTGAAATTTAATGGTTGAAGAGCTCCCTACCAAATAAGTCCATTCTATCAAAAAACAATTTTACATGGAAAATTATCTACATTTTGGTGGGACAAACAGTAGAATCGGACTAATACTTATTAAGATAATACAAAGTGCATTTTCCCCAGCCAATTTTAGTAAATGTGAATTTTCTTTTGATAGTCCTAAACAATTTTAAAACGTAAACTTATCTAGTTTTTGCAGGGAGTCTATCAAATTAATGTTGTCTAATTATGAATGGTGATAACAATCTAAAAATTCCCTGATGCTTGTTCTTAAACAATAATATCTCATAAATCATTTTTTTTTCTACCAGTGGTTACTATGACTTGAGGAGGGTTTTGGTTTGCTTACATTTGGAAGTGCACCATCTGATTTTATCTAATTTGTGTTATGGCTCATTATTAAAACGATAATAATTTATAACATTAGCTGTTATCTAGCATTTATAGCCGTCTGCTGTTTTGTGATGTTTCTACTTTCTAGACCAAAACCTTTACAGAATTTTGTATACTGAAAATGATAAAATTTCAGGTCAGTTAAAAAAGAAACCAGATTTTTGGACTAAGAATAACTGGACTGGATAAGAATTTTTCAATATCAAAAAATATTCATTTGCATTTACAAGTTATCTCTAAAATATTATATGATTAAATTAAAATAAAATATAATATAATACATTCACTAAGAAATTCTATCCGATTCACTCAGTGGTCTTTTAAGTATCCCTATGATAAACTAACCGAAATGGTTCTGTACCTATTGTTATTAATAATACGTAACTGACGTTACTTTTCAAGAAGTTATATATGGTTGAGACTTCAAACTTTGGCTGCGGAACTACAGAGTATTGGCAAAATGATCTAATAACGCGGTACACATCAGCTATATCGTACACTTTATAACAGGCTTACATATTATGTGGGATAATGGAAACTCGAGAGCAAAAGTTTGTCTTACATTCTGCGTTCTTTGTGTAGTACCTATAGATGGGAAACGAATACCACCGAGCAACGTTTCTAGGAATTACTATCATATAGAATACTTGCCTTGTCTTTGTAGCCGTTGTAACTTTACTCGGCCATAATGTTGTACGGTTTGTATATAAGGTTCGTATACAAAATAGGGTGTGTATAGCGTTTGGCAAAATATGTGGTATGCTCAAGGAATCCAACATTTGATATTCTAACGGTGAACAGCGCAACTTGTTTGAGAATATAATAGTTGAGAAAATAGGTAATATACAATGTTAATAATGCTGTTAATGTAATTTTAGAAATTAAAACATCTGACAGCCTCGTTAGTTTTCCCCTCGAAGGAAATACATTTGATCGTCCCTTCTTATCTTCTTCGCTTGCCCTTTCTTCTCCCTCTCAACCACCTCTTCTACTACTCTTTCCTTCCCTGCCCATATTTTCTCAATTGCCTTCCCTCCCCTCCGTCTATCGTCAATCTCCTTTTCGCCCCACTACTTTGTCACTGATTTCTTATCATTGACCGAAGCTATTATCTAACCAATAGAGAATTCTTTCAAAATAATCTTAATTATAGTCTCTCATCTAGAGCGTTCAGTGGTTGTATTAAAAATGAACGAATATATTGCAATTAAAAATACTGTTAGATAATAATATTATATATTGACAACCTTGTGTAAGTTGTGCACACATCGTTTGAACATGGTTTCTCATTAAACTATAAACCCCACACGATGGAGTTTTCGAGTAGGAAACTATACATAATATAGAAAATTATTTAAAACGGTTGTGTGACTATTGTAAAACAAAAATAATCCTGATTGTGATTAAACAGAAAACCAAAAACACAACCCAACTCATAAATTCATAAATAAGGTTTAGGTTGTATAATGGTATATTATTATACTATTAACATAGTATCATTCATTGACCGTGTGTGTAAAAAATGTAATAAATTATAAAATGGTAAGATGCGGTTTATGGTAATATTAACAGCAACGACCGCTCTTGAATGGAAAAAAAGCTGCGAGGGTCGTTCAGTGGGTGTGGGTTCACTTTGATGGTAGCACATTAATATTTGTTTAGGATACAGGTGGATACGTGGATAATAAGGGTTGTTTTAATTGTTTTGAAATTAAAATGAAAAATGAGTTGAATATATTGATACTATTAGGTTGCATTAAATATTATTTTAATTGAGGAAATATAATATTTACATCAGCGGTTTGCTTGCTTTCCTACCCATGCCACAGATATTTTCTAAATATTAGTATTTTAATAATTATTTACAAAGTATCAAACAAATATTGTATACAATAATTCAACACAATATTAACCAATCAAGACAACCGAAAATTAGGAACCTACCAACGAAGGCCATAGCTTTCAGGACAATAAAACAAATATGTATTTTAAAATTTCTATAAAAACTTTTATAAATTTCAGAAACTATTTATACTAATAAATTATTTACTCAAAGTTTCATATTTCACCTGGTTTTCTTTAATATGTGCTATTATACTATACACTGGCCAAACAACTGGTCTATTTAAAATTTATATATCTGGCCTTACAATAATTGAGTCATAGACATTTTAAAGAAACAATTGATATAAAATCACGGGACAATAACTTGGCACATACTTGGCATAATTGGGGACAGGCAAGTAATTCCACATGGAGCAGGAGACCTAAATTCTCTCTATAGACTAGATTACGAACATCTTTGCACACTTATATACTTGCAACAGCCAACTTACTACTTTATTAAACATATAATAATAATAAACCATTTTATTGATATTATTTTATAGACTGCCGTACCAAATAAATACTGTGTCTGATACATGTAATACTAATTACACATCTGTAAAGAAACGATGAGGAAGAATTACTTAAGGCAAAATGATCAGAGAGTTTTAGTGTCAGTTTATTAACGCCACCCGAACATTGTTTTAGTTCAGAGTAACAGAGTATAATACAAATTCTTCATATAATTATTATAAATAACTATAATTAGATAGTTAATTTTGAAAATTTCATTTTAAAAGCATCTCTAAATATACAACATATTTTTATCAATAAGGTATATCAGTACCATGAGTCAAACAAGTTACAACGTGAACTAGACTCAAGTATATAATATTAACATAAATAAAATAATAAATTTTATAAAACTACAAGATTTATATTTTATTTTAAACGACCACTAAAAAGAAACTCATTCGCGTTAAAGTAAAAAGTAACTAACTGATTTGCATTTTTCAAAATGAATGCGTTCACATTCTTAAAAAAAATGTTCGCATTCAATTTTCTTCTTTTTAAGAATTGAATTTCCCAGAATGGGAGGGGAACGCTTTCGCTTTGCTTCCCTCCAAAAAATACTGTCTGGAAGGCAACGTTTTTTACATAGTGTAAATGAACAATTCAAATATCGCTCACGTTCAACAAAAAACTGAACCTTTGTCAGTAAAAAGGAAGTTCAATTCTATCGGGTTTTTTCTTAACACTAATATGCCGTGCTCCTGGAAGAATGCTACGGATTAGATACAATAAAGTTCCTGCTATCTCATGAAAATATTGATCTATCATCTATCAAAAGGGCGTTTGCCATCATCGAACGGTATTTTGTACATAGTGTAAGAAATTCGGTTTGCAATAGTACAATAAAATTTTTAGTTTAAAATGTATATTACTGGCCATACAACTATTGTGTCTCATAGAAATTTTAAAGACAAATCAGTCGTATTGAAAAAAAATCCATCTCAATTCTATAATAATATGTTACGTGGAGTGTAAATGAATTCGCTTTTTCTTAGAATGAAATCATTATTTACAAACGCGACGAACCGGATGAGCCGATTGTGTTCGCCTAAGACATCACGTTTGAACGTTATTCGCAACTCGACGATGATTCCGAGTAGCGATGAGCTGCGAGAGTTGACAAAACGAATGGCAGCGTGTATCCAAGACGGTCTGGGCAAGGAGACGCACCCCAAAGCCACTGTGAAATGTTTCCAGACTTACGTTCAGGACTTGCCCACTGGACGGGAACTCGGCACGTACTTGGCCTTGGACCTGGGCGGGTCCAATTTCCGCGTACTAAAGGCCGAGCTGGGCACCGACGAGATCCGCATGGAGCAGGAGACGTATTCGTGCTCCCAAGACCTTATGACCGGCACCGGGGAAAACCTGTTCGACTACATCGCGCAGTGCTTGGCAAGGTTCGTGGAACAAACTGGAAGCTCCTCGGCAGCCAGCAAGAAACCACTTCCGGTCGGGTTCACGTTCAGTTTTCCCATGCGGCAACGGACCGTCGATTCGGGCGTGTTGACCAAGTGGACCAAGGGCTTCAGGTGCGACGGCGTGGTAGGCCAAGACGTGGTTCAACTGCTGCGCCGGTCCATAGCCAAACACGCGGGTCTCCACGTGAACGTCTGCGCCATACTGAACGACACGGTGGGCACGCTCATGTCCTCGGCCTGGAACGATGCCAAGACGAAACTGGGGCTGGTCGTGGGGACGGGCACGAATTGCTGTTACGTGGAAAGGGTCGGCGCGGTAGGTCTGTACGCCGGAGATCCGGGTAAAAAACAAATGGTCATCAATCTCGAGTGGGGTTCGTTCGGCGACAACGGAGAGCTGGAAGGGCTGGTGACGAAGTACGACCTCGAGGTGGACGCCGGCTCGGTAAATCCGAAACAGCAGCTGTTCGAAAAGATGGTGTCCGGCATGTACTTGGGCGAAACGTTCCGGTTGCTGTTGCTGGACATGGCCAAGGAACAGGTCATCTTCGACGGCAAGATACCGGACGTCCTGGAGCGACCCCGGGGCATAACGGCCGACGTGATTTCCGGTATCGAGAGAGACGCCCCGGGTCGTTATGAACACGCCCAGGACTGTCTGCGAAAGGTGGGCATCAACGCCGCAGACAGTGACCTGGAGCTCATCCGGCATGCGGCGCAAAACGTGTCTAGCAGATCAGCTCGGCTGGTCGCCGCCGGGCTAGTGGCGATACTGAACCGCGTGGACGAGCCGGAAATAACAATTGGAGTAGACGGGGCGGTGCACCGGCATCATCCGCACTACCACGACATTCTGGTAAACACCATCAACGAGCTGCTGGAAAACAAGAAGAAAATCAATGTCGTTTCCTCGGAAGACGGTAGCGGACGCGGAGCGGCCGTCGTGGCAGCCGCCGTCTGTAGGCGATCTCCGTGAGCGGCCGAGACGTTGGCGGTCACTATCAACCGGTTAGTTTAGGTTAACGTGCAGGCTACTGTCGTCTACTGACATCTAGTTATCTAGTTTGGTAGCAGCCAGTGAATTAGCGGGCGAGTAGCTAATATAAACCCACAGAAACTTCAAATGGTGTCATGAGTAGAGGCTAAAAGTTGCTTTTCATACCATTTTGCATTTATTTACTTTTGTCGTTGTTAATTATTCTGTTAATTGTTAAGTACAAGATAGCATTTATATTGCATGTGTGGCATTATTGATTTTACCCATACCCATATTTATGATAGTGTCCAGTAAAGAGGGAGGTTCTGTGTGTAGCTTGATGACTCCATAACAGGTAACCTTAACCCGTTCCATAGACCAAAACTGCCGGCCGTGCAGTTATAAAAAAAAACAAAAATAAATAAATATCTAAACAATACTATATTACCTATGCATACAACAGTATAAACAGAGACGTTGCGGCCAGGCCTCATTTGCTACACTCTAAAATAGTAAATTTATATTAATTCATAAATTATCTATGACAGTTTAAATAATTCTGTTCAAAACAAAACAAATAGAAACACCTTCGCAGTCACAATCGTCTTAACTATCTAACATTTTTTTTTTTTATTGCATTATGTATATATTATTATTATTATATTTACAGGAACCGCGGAGGGAAACGTCGGTCGCGCTCTGACAAAAGGAAAATATTGTATTACAATTGACAATGATGATGATGATAATAACAATAATACCAACAATAGTAATACCGGCGGCGGTGGCAGGACCAGCAGCAGCAGCAGCAGCAGCTGAAAAACGTTTCATTTTTGTATCCTACCTATATTATTATTATTATATATGGGTACACGCGCTGCGCACAAGCATATGTCACCTAGCTGGGGCACGTGGCAGTGTTGGAAATCTCGGTTGTGCAGCAGACGGCCGGTCGCGCGCGCTAAGGGGAAGAAGAGGGTGTTTTTCACCTGGACCCTTGAAAAAAAACAATAATAATAATAAAATACAACGGACGACGCGAAATACCGCTATAATACAATATATATATATATATATATATAGTGTAAATATAGGTGTACAGAAATAAACGGCTTCTTAAAAAAAAAGGGGGAACGATATCCGACGTCAGTGCAAGGAAACGGATAATAACAATAATAATAATCATAATTATTATTGTCATATTGTCGTTCAGATCTCCTTCAGGAATTCCTTCAACGGTTTTTACACAGCTCGACCGTGTGTCCTACCATATTGGTATATTGTATACAATGTATAACCGTGTACTGCGCGGTTTAATATATAATAATATAAAATCCGGAGGACAATGCGAGATCGCCATAACGACTTGACGCCCAGGAAAAATAAATGCCAACGGTGGAATAGTAGCAGTAGAAAAACAGTAGGTACCCCGAATCAGAATTTTTAAATTATTATTATTTGATAAAAGTAAAAAATAAAAATGTTTTACTTCAGCTTTATCGGTTTCAATTGGTTAAACAGCTTTAAAGTTATTAAAGTTTAAATTTAGAGTGGAAAGTGGAGTGCAGCCGAGTAATGCGCACAGATAAAAATAATCTTTGTTGATAGAGCTCTAGAAAATACTATAAGTAAGGTTAATAGAAAGAGAAATGTTGGCTCTATCAATCTACATTTTACAAACTACATTGTAAAAATATAACACTTGACTAACCTAAAGTGTTCCCGAAAAGAAAAACTAAAACATTACAATATATTATTTCAAGAGAAAGCGAGTGCCTTATCCTTAATTTACACAGAGTGTGGCGTTGCAGTAACACTTTCTTTGCTGCTTGAGACTATAGTGGTTACTGTACTTGAACGGACGGGGAAAGAAAATCCTTGCAGTGTAAAAAAAATATACATATTATATTATGGTTTTTACAGGGATTTTCTGGATTTTCACGATATACGTGACTTATAAAATATTTACAGCCCCTCAGGGTGTTCACTGCTATCGACTGTGCAGTTGTACGAGGCATATATATCTGTATATATATATTATATTATGTGGGTTAAGTCACCCCTCTGCCAATCGGGTCAAACGCAGAGTCAGTGTTCGTCACGGCGAGTGGCTTCACCGTCTCGGTTTTTTGTATTTTTATATTTCACCAAAACCTCTTGACACGGGCTCTTGGAAACCTGAAATATAATACCGAGTCAAAAAAAATATATATATATATACAGGGTGATTCTTTTATCATGGGCCACTCAATATCTCATAGGGTTATGCAAACCCATATTTATTATACAGAGTGATTCATCTAACGCAAGACGCTCATTTTCTCGGAAAATATTAATAAGCTGGAAATTATTTTTTTCCACTACATATTTTTCGATATTTTGAACATTTTTCATTTTCATCCCTAATACGTTAAATAATTATGGACCTCGTTTTTTTTTTGCAAATGGAAATAAATGTCTTGGATTCCATAAAAGTGTAGACAAAACTTGTGCCAAATTTTTAAAGTTTGAATTATTTTGAATTATGTACCAAGGATGAAGACAAAAATTATCAGCTAACGATAACATAGGATAGGTATTATGATGTATAAAAGCTATATGTAAGGCATTGTTTAACATGTATAAGTTCATTGTTACTCATAGACCATTTAGTTGCTTATACAAATGTTATACCCAATACTCTGGCTGCAGTTTCAGGCTGAATTCATTGTGGTGGAATTTGTCAAAATTTCCAACTCCTCCTTTTAATTTCCAAGTTCCACTTTGATGTACTCATACATTATATACAAGCTGCGAATAAAAAAAACGCGTTTGGATCAAAACCGAAGCTGTGAACGTTATGTATGTATGATGGACGTGATCCTAGTGATATATCCCTTGGGGATAACTCCTCGGCGATTCCTTTTGGAGACTCAAAGATCGTCCTCCGATCCGGATCTCACTCAAGGGGAATAAGTAGGCTACCTGTTTAATTGCTATTATAATCTATTATCGGGGTTTCCCTAGTAATATTGTCGGGACGACGATTCCCCATACGGTGTTTATAGAGAAAACGGTCAAAATTAAAATATCCCAACTGCAGATGTACAATAGTTTGATATATTATTGTCGTTTGCCATATTATTATAATAGCACTCGTCCTGGGTACAATCTACGCGGTATAACAGCCCACTCGGGTGTGATGTCTACTGATTGATATCCGAGCGAATGGTATAAGTAATATATTATTGTGCTTATATAAAATGTTTATATGTAAGTATTAAACATATTATGGCGTGCAAATTTAGACGGATAATGATTATATCCCGGAAACCGGAGGCAACCTTTTTTTGTATCTTTTGTTTTCACCACAGCAATTATTATTGCTCCAGAGTTTGTTTGTCAAGTAGCAAAAAAAAAAATTAAAAAAAAAGGAAAAAGGGGATGGAAATTAAACAAAATGGAAGGATAAAAGAAAGATAAAACGGGTTTTCACGGCGTTTATGCGTGCCCGGTTTTGTGTTGTGTGTACACCGTCGTTCAACAAAGGGTATATACAAAGCAAACATTTACAGTATTTTACTTTCTCCTTTCTCCCCCTATCTTTTTCAATCTCCAGCCGGGATAAAACGAGAAAACCGTCAAGGCAAGCAAAAGCTGTGGCAATTCTGCGAAACTATTAATTAAATTTAATTCTCGCACAGCCGAATAAACAGCGTCGAAACGTTGCAACATAAATAACGTTGATTGCATCACACTATTATTATTATTATTATCGTTGTTGTTGCTGCTGTGCAAAGTTAATGAGACACGTTCGTTTAATTGTACCTATTTTAATTGTTATTGCCGTTGGACAAGAGTTGAATATTATACACAGTCCATCGACCAAACGCATACCTTCATAATAGTACATATTATTGTAGCATAATAATATACATTACGTTCATAGTCTCGGTTTTGATCCAAACGAGTTTTGTTTATTCACAGTTTGTATAATGTTTGATGAGTACATCAAAGTGGGACTACTGGATATTAAAATCATATAAAGCATGTGGCGGGAAATCAAAATGTTAACATATTCCACAACATTGAATTCAGCCTGAAACTCCAGCCAGAGTATTGGGTGTTATATTTAACACCCAAATATTTGTATAATTAAAACTACTAAATGGTCTATGAGTAACAATGAACTTATACATGTTAAACAATGCCTTACATATAGCTTTTATACATCATAATACCTATTCTTTGTTGTCATTAGCTAATCATTTTTATTTTCATCACTTGTACATAATTAAAAATAATTCAAACTTTAACATTTTTGGGACAATTTTTGTCTACACATTTATGGAATTAAAGACATTTATTTCTATTTGAAAAAAACGTGGTCCATAATTTTTTAACGTATTAGGGATGAAAATGTTCAAAATATCGAAAAATATGTAGTGGAAAAAAATAATTTCCAGCATACTCATATTTTCCAAGAAAATGAGCGTCTTACGTCAGATGAATCACTCTACATAATATATATATGGGTTTGCAGTGATTTTTATTTACAGGGTGATTTTTCTATCATGGGCCACTCAATATCTTATAGGGTTTAATAAGAAATTAAATGTTTTTCTTTTCATGTTGATTTTATATGATATGATCTCAGTTTTTCACAATTGTCCATAGTATAGACTCCTATAGTACCTATCTTTTGTTATCATTACCGATAATTTGTATCTCCATCCTTTGTATACATAATTGAAAATAATTCAAACCTTAACATTTTTGGCACAAGTTTTGTCTACACGTGTATGGAATTAAAGACATTGTTGTCGTTTGAAAAAAATACATGTACCTACGGATAAGTCCATCGGAAAATCACAGAGTAGGTACGGGGCGTGTGACTTTAAGTATACACACTATGCGGGGCTATTAAACGGTGGTGGTCGATGAATCCCACGGTGTTTGCGTTCGATTTTCAACGATATTAATGTACACAATAGCGAAAGTCCACGGGCTCGGGCCACCTGCAAGGGCTTATCGCACGCTCGTGCTACGCGGTCCCACGGCCGTTCCCACCCCCCCGAAGAGACCTCTACATGGTGGATGGCGCCCACCACACATCACACACACACACACACGCCAGCTAAACGTTATTATTATTGTCGTTGTATTTGCACAAAGTCGTGGCCGTCCGTCGCCCTTTCAGCTTTTGATTTCGGAGTGTGCTGTACCCTGTATGTACATACAAATATGTACCCTGTATTGTCATTATTGTACTTGTACATCCGATATTTTAACCATCATCATGTCGATTGTAGATTTAATTTATGCGTGTACACTTATATGGGTTTTCCCACGCGAGGGGTGGTTGTGGCGGCGGTAGTACAGTACCGTGTATTTAGTTACGCGGGTGCCACAGACAGGCAGGTTAGGTTATTACTTGCGTCCAGGGGTGGCGAGGGATGTGATAGGAGAATAATAGGGAATAATAATAATATGTGAAACTGCATCACAATTAATAGTATTATATGTTAAGCCCGCGACCGATTGTCGGTCAAATATTATGTTATTTTCCACGGCGGCAACAGTGTGCTGGAGTACACTGTATATTACATAGCCTACTTAATATGTAGGCTTGTAATGCGCTTGTACATCCGTGTAGTTCTCACGCGATTCCACGCCACGAGGGTCTGGTCCTCAAAATAATGTTTTTATCACTCTTCACTTCTTTCCCTTTTAAGTTTTAATATAATATACAGACTGACCACTATACTAAACCTGTGAAGTAAGTAACACCAAATACTTGATTTTCATTAAAATTCATCATTCGAATTAAAAAAAAAAAAAGTTGTACTTTAAGCGAATAGCACACTCGCTTTATTAGTAGTAGAACGTTAGTGATCTGACAGATAGCTAGACTTACACTACAGTTAATCAGCAATTAGCATGCAAAATACTTTTTCGAAACTAGATATGAATTCTGATTTGCTAGATAAAGGTACCATGAATTATAACGGAAGCGAAGCTCTAGTTTTTGAAATAAAAGTACAGAGTACAAACTAATATTAGCAATAGTTTATTACTGACGTGTTCTGATCTGTCAACAATAATAACAAATAAGATAAGGTTAAGTTAGGTATTAACTATTAATCTGCAATTTTAATTCAGTAACATAATAAATACAATTTGAACTTAAAATGATCAATTTTTGACATTGGTATTCAAATTTTTAAGACAAGCGTGCATTTTACAGTTTTTGCTCATTCGTCTTTTAATTAGTTATACATAAACTTATAAAGAAGAACTTTTATCAATTATTAACTTTAATTAATTAACATTTTGCTACACTTGGTTATATTACAATAGGTTTGCTCATCTTTTTTCTGTTATCATTTTTTCCAACTTTTCAATTCTCTGTAATGTAGAAAATATATTACTGTAGAAAAAAAAAATATTAATATCAACTAGATTTTTATACTTACTAATTTTGTTTCATAAAGATTTTTTTTCTAAATCAATTGATCATCTATATCAAGTTAGTACATAGATTAGTTCCATATCGCGTTATATTATTACTTTATGCGTTATAACAATAAAACATGTGTACATTTCAGCTTAAACAAGCATCAATTGATTCAGAAAAAAAATCTTTATGAAACAAAATTAGTAAGTATAAAAATCTAGTTGATATTAATTTTTTTTTTTTTCAACAGTAATATATTTTCTACATTACAGAGAATTGAAAAGTTGGAAAAAATGATAAAAGAAAAAAGATGAGCAAACCTATTGTAATATAACCAAGTGTAGCAAAATGTTAATTAATTTAAGTTAATAATTGATAAAAGTTCTTCTTTATAAGTTTATGTATAACTAGTTAAAAGACGAATGAGCAAAAACTGTAAATGCACGCTTGTCTTAAAAGCTTGTTTAAGCTAAAATGTACACATGTTTTATTGTTATAACGCATTAAGTAATAATATAACGCGATATGGAACTAATCTATGTACCTACTAACTGGATATAACTGGACTTCTTTTAGAATATATTCTTCAAACTAAAAAGCACACAACAGTATTTTAATTTATTAAGTACTATTACTTAAAAAAAAAACACTACCAACTTCTTGCTAAACTATTGTACTTACTAGAAGTAACACTTGACTAAATTACACTAATATAGAGTGCTTGTGTTCAGTTTTTTTACTTTAAAACTAATTTCAATCAATCAACTAAAATAATAGTGTAATAAAGTTATTTAAATGTATCCTACGTTTAGAAGTCATTTATTATTATCACATAATAGGTAGATAATATTATGTTATACGGGCGTGGAGTATTATCAAACAATAATTATTTCTCCGTGCTCAACATGACAAACTGATATATATATATATGGTAACGAATAATAAACTGAACTTTACAAAATTAAGACAAATTTACTTGAAAATGTTGTGTATATTATATATATTATATACACTGGTTGTTAAAAAACCTGCAAGCTACCGGTGCTATTTGTACCTACCCTCTTGCTCGACAATCAGCACCTTACTTGAGCAGTAAGTATATAGCTGGCAGTAGACTATTTCGAAAAAGTCGTTAGGGGAGACATGTGCACTATTATTTCGAGTGCAGCCGTCCCCCCTTCCCAAAAAAACAAGTTTTTCAATTGTGGAAAATAAAGGCCCCGCTGGTTTTACCTGTTTTATAGCCGGGGGGAATTTTTATATTATATATATATATATATCAAAGTTACCTATTATAATATATAATATTATATTGTATTTGTCGTAGGGGACGACGGCGCGGTTGGCACATACACCTTAAATTATATGTGGTGCGGCTGGCTGTTTACAATATTATTTTGGCGGGCAAGTAGTCGAAACGGTTTTTGAAAAAAAAAATTCCAACTGCGCCGCAAACTATAATATTTTCTACACGAGTTTCAACGATATTATTGTTTGGCTGTGTTTATTATATTATATTTTTATCTCTGCAAAGGACCGCAAAGGTACAGCGCAATGTATCCACGGTTAGTGTAGACTTGGAACCGGCTAAAAACGGTAAATGTAACTCAACAATAACAATATATTATGGAAGATTACCAATATTACAATACCTACACAAACGGATAAGACAAACGGTTACCGTATTATACATAATAGCACCTTTATGTATTTTATCTGGAAATGCGCCCGCCACCAACCTATATAATATAGGATCACTATGTATAGGGATTTATAACATGGGATTCCATCGAGCACAAATGATATCCCATATACCTACACCTATACTATTTGCTCGTTCCAGGTGGTACAATAGGACTTGTGCGATAAAAACGACACAATGAGTATACTAGGTAATTACAATACACTAAGATAGGCGCTAAATTATGATGATAAATGATAACACTATCGTGGTCCGATCATAGATTAAATAGCTTAATCTCTGAACACCCCGGCCGGGTCCAATCAACCTAAAATCATATATTATAACACTTTGGTGGATAATACCTATTGAATGTTTTGAAATAAAAAAATTATTTCTAATTTAGGTACAACAATATTATACAATTATACCTTTTAGGAAATACCATTGTTATTTTTGTAGTATAAGTTTTTATTTATTTGCTTTTACAAATTATATTATATTACGAGTTATGGTCGGGAAAGATCCTTTAAATTCAATAGGAAATTTCAGTCTTTTTTTTTTTTTAATGTTGGTTGAAGTACCCAATAGTCTAACGTACAACATAATTGGATGATTTTCGTTTTATCAAGAACCAAAATGCGTTTGTTTAGGTCATTTTTTGTCTACCTAAAACTGAATTTGGCTTCCACAACGTTTATTTATTTCTTTAAAAGTCTTCAAAGTTGTAGAAAACATTGTTTTGTGATATTTTCAGTGTATTCTACGTTTGACTCGTTTTCAAAATTGTTTTTTAAATAGAGTTTTTTTCATTTGCTAAATTCACAACAGGTATCAATTGAGTTGCTCGTTTTTTAACAGCTAGCAATAATAATTACAATATACTGTTCTAACTGCAAACGCCAAATGTACCTATGTAATATTATATACTTGTTTTGGGCACTATATTTAGGTAGGTATGAACAGCTATGCATTATTGTGTGCAGGGATAAATCTGTGCGTTCACCGTCTGAAACGCACACATAAAAGAGATCCCTATGTACAAATGTGGATATTTACATAATAATAATTATAATACAAGCGATATGCAAAAAACCCTCCGTCGGAAGTGCACACCAACTGTACTTGCTGGTATTGCACAAGTCTTGTGTGTATATGTCTATATATGTATATATTATACATAAAAATAATATAACGAATTGGGCAATAGCGCACCCGGTACGCACATGTGTATAATATATATTTTTTCACATCCCGGACACGAACCGGTGTGCTGAGTTTTTTTTCCCTCCTCTTCTCGGTCTGTACAATATATATATACTTACATATATTCAACGCCCCGCGAGCCGTTCCGGTTTTTCTTTTGTCTAGCCGACGTTTAGGGGTCCGAAGACTATGAATTTTTTTTTGGGGGGGGGGCAAAAAAAAACCCCAAGTGCTCGTGTACCGACGGGGGTCGAAGGGTACACACATATTAGACCCCTCTGGGCTGCTCTGTCGCCGCTGTATAGTATTTTACACATAATATTACAGCACCTAGGTGGAAAATATAACGGACATTTTGCACTTTACGAATTGTGTCACACATGCCCAGACCGTGTGTATAATAGGTACCTATTATTATTATTTTTTTTTTTTTTTTTTATAATATTACCCTCTTGTATGTGTTATAATATTATCATTATAATTATTGTTATATTATTGTGTGCGGCCGTGCACACGATGGGGTTCAGGTGTTGTATAATAGGTACATAGATTGTGCGCCCAGTGCTTTTGAAAATAAAAAATCAAAAAACCGTATTGTTTTGCCGCTGAATTCATCTGCTAACCGTTGAAGTGAACTATTATTTGGCGCGCAAAACCGAAATGGAATATACCTAGCTGTTGTAGTTAAAACAAAGTTGCTTTTATAAGAATTTTAATATAAAGCGCAGAAAATATGTTAGAAGCTAAATAGGCGAGTAGAGGGAGGGGGGTGATGGGACTTAAGCCAATCACACTTATTATACAGTGTGGTTATTATAATTATTGGAAAGCGAACACCTACATTGAATGTAACATGTATGTGATGAATAGTGCTGTTTGTGTAGGAACTACTAGGTATAGTTAGGAAATTCGTTAAAAAGATTTCTACTTTTATTACTTGACCGCATGAAATATCAGTTTATAAATGAATATATGTAAATAGTACCTAAAAATATATGATTTTTGTACCCCATCCAGGTATATGTGCAAACGAACAACGAGGGGCCTAAAATGCTATATATATGTATAATATAATGTCTTAAAATATTTACATGCGAATGCACATATTATACTACATAAGCGACGAGACGGCCGTTGGGTTGTTAAGAATTAAACAAAAAAAAAAAATTCTGAGAGTTGAGCAACGTTTTTCTTATTGTTATAATTTAAATAAGAAACCGTACCTACATAATATGTATAGTAATGCTATGGGGTGGCCACCCTTACACGGTTATACCCTCTGTGCTTGCCCTTGGGGATCTGGTTTTTGCACAAGTGTATACTGCGCACTGCGGTGACGTTAACAGTATATGGTACATTTATTATTATACAAAAATGGCTTATACAATGTAACAAAGCAGTGCAATATGATAATGAGATGCGACGTTGCTAAATTATTATAATATGGTCGTGGCCAGTTGTTGCCAAATGCTCATAACGTTTATTCTAAAACTAGTCCCCGCCATTTATATATATATATAGATTAAAAGATGTGCGCTTGTATACTTACAAGCACCACTGTTCAAGCTTTAGGTATATGTGTGCTAGTCAAACTTATTTCATTAAAGTCTCCGGTCTACAACAAAGCTGGGTCCATATATTGATAGTGTTCAAACTGAAAACAGCAAGAGGTAACCAAAAGGTATACATTGTACATGGTTTTATTTCCAATAAATCCACTGAAAAGTGATTATAAAATGTAATAACTACCAAAACACTGTCCAATCTGAGATAAAACACAGTAACTATACTTGTAGCATGTCCTGGACAATAAAGCAGTGTACCTAAGTTCAATAGAGATACAGCATATTATTGTTTTCTTAAAAAACTGATTTTCCAATTCATACACCGCGTTTTTAGGCACCAGATTTTATCGAGATACCAATCAGATACTTAGGCACTGACTATATGTTTATTTTAGTTTATTCATTCTATATTGTTATCAAATATTACTAACAACAGAATATACAACATTTTAACTGACAGAATATATAAGTAATCTTTATGGAGATACTGCGTTTTCTAAAGTTTATTTTATATTTTAATGGGTACACAATATCATATTCTAGAGACATAATATGCAGTATCTCTTTAAAAAGTAAAAATAATAAACTACTAAAAAAGCGAGGGAAAGTAATTATAATTTTAAAAGGGAAAAACAAAGAAATATATAAACTAACTTTCCCAACAATTAATTACACACCTACAGAATACAGGTTTGTAGAATAATAATATTATGTTAAGTATCATCAAGCTGTTCATGTTTTTGTTTATTATGTTTCTCTTAGCTTATATACCTATTCAGAATACCTCTAATAAATAATAATTCAATACCTCTAAGCACAATAAGAATAGCCTATTCTTATTGTGCTTTGAGGTATTAAAAAATAAATAAAAATAGTGTATATTTTAAAAAGTGTAAATCAAAAAAAAGATCACGGCGGCGGTGGCGGCGGCGGCCGACGCAGAAACGGAAATCTGCGTCCGAACCGGTTGCGGACGCGCGAGGGCACCGGCGGCCGCCATTGGTCCGCGCCATCGTCCGCCCTCCCATTGGCCGCCGGCCCGTCGCAGCACGTGCTGCGCGCACCCGGCGACGTCCACACCTGTCCCCGGTGGCCGCCGCCGTCTGCTGCACGGGCCGTCGGTGGCGGCGGCGGCGGTGGTGGTGGCACGACACCGTGGTGGGGAGGATACACCCGAAAATAGCCGTCCACCTTTCTCGAGCCGGTGGCTGCTGCGAACCACCGGCGCTCATTCTCTTCGGCGATCCACACCGGAGTGGTTTACCCAGCACCGCGGACCTGTCTCTTCGGCCGGTGATTTCGACGCCGGTGCAAAACGCATACGAACAAAAAATATATATTTACAGTTTTGATTTTTTCGAAAACACAGTTTTATTACAAGTCGTGTGTGTGTGTCCGATATAGTGATTCGATATAGTGTGTGTTAATAATTGAACAAAATACCCGTTTCGATTGTACTATGCATATTTGGGACGACAAACCCGTTTCGATCATGCACCACAAAGTAACCGGCAAAAAGATGGATTACTCGCACTGTCCGCTGAAAAAGCGACCCGTCCACTACGACAGATACGTCAAGGACGAGATGGATTTCGGTTAGTAAAAAAAAACAAATATACATAATCTCTATCTTGTAGCCACAAACATCCACTTGCCGAAAAAAAGGGGGACGCGCGACCGTTGCGACCGTGGGAAAAACCCTGACGGCGAGCGACCCTCCTAGTCGACCGTTTTTGCAAAACACCCCTCTTGCAATAGACCCCCTAATATAATTATTATTTGCACTATAATAGTAAATATACACATCACTGATTGTACACGATATATTATATTATGTACTTATATGGCACTATTATAGTCAAACCGCCATATTTTCTATTATTATATTTAGCCTAGATAAACATATTACCTATAGATTAGACGAATCGAAATAGTTGTACTTACCTACCTACATGTTGGGTATAATGTTATGAACGCAGCACATTTTGAACGTGCATCGCTAATGCTAGCGATTGCCGGTAAAAATATTAATATAATTATTTGTGACATTTAAATGACGTTGATGATAAAAAAATATACATAATATACACAAACCGGTGTAGGTACACGACCTTCGGACATTGCCTCGACTTATCTTGGGTGTATATTAATTAATTTGCGGTCGTTATAATATTATGTATACCTACTATAATATTACCGCTATCGCTTCACTTGCAATTTAAAATTCAAAAACACACAGTTTAAATCCATTTTCAACCGTTAAATTTTATAATTATTTTGAGTCAAATAATTGAGCTTTAAAATTATGTATTTTTAATTTTTTTTTTTTTTCTTTACAGAAACCGCACAAGACTTGACCGAACCCGAAAACCTGAGCACCAAGCCCCAAGACTTGAGCGTCAAGTGCAAACCGTCGACGGTGACTTTGCAAGATTCCAAAAAAGAAGTACCGTTCGGTCACCACCAGTTACCGGTACAACCGTCGCCGTACCACCACCATCCGTACCAGCCGACGGCCATCAAGCCGGGCCCGCTGGAACCGCTCTGCCTGAACATAGCCGCCGGCGGCGACCACCCCGGCGGCGTGGGCTATCACCACCACCACAACAACAACAACAACAACAACAACCACTATCACGGTCCCGCCGTGCCGCGTCCCGTGCCGGCCCAGTACCCGCCGGCGGCGTACCCGTTCGGTTACATGTACCACGGACTGTCGGCCGAACGAGCGTACCCGGTGTACTCGCACGGACTACCGCCGCCGCCGCCGTCCGCCACGCACTTGCCGCAATCGTGCGTGGCTCGCGACGCTTCACTGTCGCCGCCCGGCTCGGCGTACTCCGCGTTCAAGCCGCACGTGCCCGGCGCCGCGTGGCAAAGCCGCGGCTCGGACGGTTGGTCGCCGTCCACCGTGACCGAGACGTCGTCGCCCGCCGTGTCGCCGTACGGCGCCCAGTCCAGCGAGAGCGACACCGCGTCGTCGGCAGCCACTACCGCGACCGGCTCGACGGCCGCCGGCAAGTCGGGCGCGGCACGGTACAAGTGCGGCTCGTGCGCCAAGACGTACTCGACCGTGTCCGGGCTGACCAAGCACCAGCAGTTCCACTGTTCCGACGACGAGTGCGGCAACGGCGGCGGCTCGCCGAAAACGTTCAGCTGCAAGTTCTGCGACAAGGCGTACAACACGCTGGGCGCGCTCAAGATGCACATCCGCACGCACACGCTGCCGTGCATATGCAAGCTGTGCGGCAAAGCGTTCAGCCGGCCGTGGCTGCTGCAGGGGCACATCCGCACGCACACCGGCGAAAAGCCGTTCTCGTGCCCGCACTGCAACCGGGCGTTCGCCGACCGGTCCAACCTCAGGGCGCACCTGCAGACCCACTCGGACGTGAAGAAGTACTCGTGCCCGACCTGCAGCAAAACGTTCAGCCGCATGTCGCTGTTGACCAAACATTGCGACACCGGATGTCCGCGGCTGCAAGTGGCCGACAGCGGCCTGCACCACCATCAGCTCCACAACGTATCGCCCCCGCTGGCCCATTGACGGGACGGCCGCATATGCGTCGTCCTCATACTATTGATTCTTGCCACCAATTATTATTATTATAACTATTTATTTATTGTAATTATTATTATTTGAATTTTTTTTTTCCATGTAATACTTATAATGCTTTATTTTTTTTTTTACATCTACTTCGTACTAGTCACTTTTTACATATTTATTTATTTATATAATAAATAAACAACTGCACTGTATTAGGACATAAGGTTAATATTATAGTTATTATAATATATATATTAAACATTATTATTAGGTATTATTATTATTATTATTATTATTATTGAGCCATATTTATTGTGCATGATATATGTATGTTGAGAACTAGTCGCCGTTTATACTGTTTTATACCCCATGTCGGATTCGGCCATTATATTGTGTATTATTATGATAATTTAAAAAATATATATATTTTTATATTATATAATGTATGCCATTTTTTTTTTTACTTAATTGCATATACTGTGTTTTTCCTCTCTAACTGCGAATTTAATAGATAAAATTTATATATTATAATATTGTTAAATACATTATATCATACGATTAAGTTTTTTATTAATATAATATCTCTTTTTTTTTTTTTACAACAAAATTTCAAAATTGTTAGATATTTTATCCTACAACGTACCTACTCTTGGACAACAATGTTAGATAGGCATATATATATATATATATATATATATATATATACATCAAATGGTACTTAACACGAATATATTATACAGAAAGCTTGTCGATCAGGCTACCCCCGGATCTGCTCGGGCTTCAAAAAAAACATTTAAAACTTAAAATCAGTTCAATTCGAAAACAGGTACCTACCATTTTCCCAATACAATAATTCAGGAGACAGGTTATGATATTATTATTCTTATCTAATCAACGATGCTGTTGCCTACCTACCTACCTGTTGAGCACCTCCTCCTCCTGTCTGGTAGTATAGCTATACCTGTACCTAATAATATAATATAGGTAATACAGTGTGTGCTGTTGTGGGCGGTGCGTACATTCGTATATGTGTGTATATAGTAGTAATAATAACAAACACTCGTGGGAAAACGGATGTGTAAACGCAAATACTATGATATTATATATATATATATAGGTTAGGTGGTAGCCCGGTTTTTATACATAATATAATATTATAACACATACCTATAGTGCACCGACAATGGTAACGGGTACCTGTTCTGGTTGTTTGTCGGGTCAGTAGCGATTTATACTTACCTATGTATACATATTATATACCTACAAGAAGAAAAAGGAGTCCATGAGAATCAAAAAAAATCACACACACACACACACTGGTCCACGGTTCTCATCAATCTGCAAAAACACCCCACCACCCCTCGGAACGGGTTCCCATAGGTCACACACGTATGAAATATATGGGCAGGAGGAGGAGGAGGTTTTTTTTGATTTTTATAAGGTGTACCTGACGTTTGACAATATTATGCACCTCTATGTAAGGCGGTCGGTCGTGAGAAGGAATGCTCTTCCTGGGAACACAATATCTCATATATCACTATTGAGAACGGCTGGACATACACAAGTGTTTAAGATAGGAATAGCAACAAAAAAGAATCATTTTAATTATATCTAATTGAATCATTTTTACCGAAACTTGGTAGACAAAAAGCGCCGGCAAGTGCCGTGCATTGAGTGTGTCGGTCGAGAGGGTAAAAACGAGCAGGTCGAGTACAGAACAATATATGGTCCAAAGACGAACACCATCAATTACAAGGGTTGATAATTTTTAAAAAAGGTCTTAAACGGTACACTCTGAGGTGGGCGTAAAAGCGTTACAGAACTTTGCCCCCGTGGCCGGTCCGTGGACTTTCCAACGAATTCGGAATTACCCAACACCTACCCCATAATATATAGTATAAGTACCTCCCCTATTGCCGCACAGAGATAATTGAAACGTGCGGGTATATAATTACACGTGCCACAACGAGCCGTCGTACTTAAGTGTACAAGGGCCGTTTTGATGTTTTTTTTTTTTTTTTTTAATTTAATTTGTATTCTGTAATTCCCAATTGCCTTTGTGGTGCCGCATGCGGGGATCAAACCGACCGGAACCGCACACAACTTGCCACCCTTCAAGTACAATGTGTGATCAATACCGTATGATCTATAACGCAGCGCTATATAATATTATGAACAGGCCAAAAAAATTATTGTAATATTATTTCACGTTTTTTTTATTGGGGTAGGCGCTTTTTGTATAGCAATTACGGCATTAGGTATATTGTTTTTCAATCGAATATCATATTATGGTTTAATAGTGTTACAATACCGTGTATTAAACGACCAAGTCCGGTGTTGTAATTATTATATTGTAAGTACTGCGTACTATATTATTGCACCCGCATATGGGTGTCTGCTGTCGTCGGTTCTTTGCACATTAACAAAATATAATTGTATGATATTATATTTAACAGCATTGTCACGCTGCCATGTTCAGAACACTTGGGACATATAACAGGTTAAGATGGGTTTTTATTTAATTTAACCAAGATCAATTTTCGAAATTCTATGAAAATATATTTTGTATTTTTCGAACACCGTCCGTCGTTGCAGATTGGTCGTACATAATTCAACGGCACCAATTATTATTACAATTATTATTAACTCGGGTAAATCGTCGGATAATCGACCCACGCCAGCAGCAGCAGCAGCCAACCTTATAAGCCGTTGCCTTAATGAGTTTTCTCGTTTTCCCGGAAGACCGGGGCTTTTCGAATAATAATTATTATTATTATATTGAAATATCCTTTCCGGTGAAATGTATTAATTTTCCCAATGAAAAACGTTCACAAAAAAAAATAATCACACTGCCATTCTAGGCAACGTTCACGCGGTAATTTAAACGGCACGTGCGACCACCCCCTTTACCTTTACCTCCCCTGAAAACTTTCCCCGCCAGAATGTATTTGGCGTTAGCTACGTTTTTATTAAACCCAAACGGGCCGAATCCGTCAACATTATGATATTGTTATTTATGTTGTATTGGCAATGGCTTTTCCAATAAACAGTCTGCACAAACGTCAAACTCGACAAGTACACATTGTTTGAGTTATAAACGAGCCAGTATAGGTACTACCGTCGAGTCGGAAGGCAAGTTAGTTGTTCCTAAACGTTATGAGTTTTAAAAAAACAGTTTTAAGACACTTATGTTTGGTCTAAAGGGTAGATAAAAAAACAAACGGTATTTATTGATTTACAAGAATTTATTGATTTAAAAACACACATTTTCCTGACAGCTTTTGTTTGAGAAATGTAACAATTTTTTTGTGCCTGCGTTAATAATTGTCGAAAATCTACTCAAGTCTACTTGTCTTACACGTGTAAGGTTGTGCAAAATAGAATGCCACGTTAACAATTAAATATTGTCGGATATCGAGTAGGTGGTAATTGTAAGGTTTCCCGCCACGTCGTATGCGAAGCCCAAATCGTAGAACCATTTGCCCAACGCGGTGTCAACGCAATGGTCGATTTGGTGCTGTACATATTGCAACTTGGTAGTTTCCTGCGGTATCAGCTTGTCCTTTTTTTTGGACGTAAAATGCTCCATAGAAGTTTCTGCGGACAGTTCTTCGTGTGCCGGAACTTGGCAATGGCGGTTGGTAAAATACTTCAGGTTCTTGTTGAATACTTCCAATAGAAATTCCGTTATGGATTGGATTTCCAGTTCGACCGCAGCCGCGTTCGTACCCGTGTTACCTTGCCGGGACAATTTCGACAACGTCCTCGGCCAAATGCTCGCACAAAACTCTGCCAATTTTCGCGTGGCTATCATTACACTGTGCTTGGGTCTGGACTGAGGACGCAGCGAGTAGACCAGGTCCAACACGTCAGCCATGTACTTAAACAACGGCCACATGCTGTGCAGTTTGGTCAGCAGCGAATGGAAGCAATCGTAGTAGCTGTTTTCGTTGGAAGTTTTGGAAGTCTTACCCGTTTTTTCGGTCCGGCAAACCCGTATAAACTGTTGTAAGACAGCCCTGTACTTGAGAATGACTTCGGCGTACTTGCACATGAGCACGGTCCAGATGTCTTTGTATCTCAGCAACACGTTTGATTCGTCCACCGGCTTCCGGTTGCTGGACACGGCTTCGAGTATTTCCGCCATGGCGTTGGCGGGCATACGAGTATTTTTATTAATTATAATCTTAACGTCACCCATAGACCGCCATCCCGGATGTTGCACCAACGTGTTTAGGTGGTTGGCCAGTTGAGATTTTTGCAATTCGCTCAAATCTTCGGCCAAAACCCGTGTAGACCAGTGTACAGCCACCCAAACTACTAGTGTTGTGATCGACGACGTTTGCCAATGCATTATCTTAGCACAAAAATAAAACCGTGACACACAGAAGCACTGTTCGATGAAAAACTTTAACTAAAGACCACAGTGTTTGAAAAATGTAATTACAATTTTTATTAATATAATTGATTTGTTTAAACACATGCCAAAACAGCTATTTGTCATTGGTGATCTTGATTTAGGCGGAGGAGTTTAATTATTTACCTCCGTCTTACCTTAAAGAAATTATTTATTAGCATGTGTTCGATTTTGTACTCGCCAGACGTGGGCTAATAAATTTGCAGATAAAAAATGTCGACTTTTGTTTAGTCTACTACTTCGAGTATTTAAGAAGATGTTCACGGTGGACGAAATAAATAATAATAAACAGACTCGACATTTTTGAATATAAATTCAACATAAAAATAACATAATAGTCAGAAACATAAATGGCATTTATGTGTGTTATAAACTATAATGATTTCAGTGCAAATTCCCCGAACCTTGTAGCTACCTCAGAATTTTATGAAATGGATCTTAAGGTTTTTAAACGTTCAAAATATAGCACTATTGTGAAGATAGGTCTATTATATAGCATAACTTGAATATAAAAATATATAAACAAATCTGTCGTCAACATTTCTTTTTATCGTCAAAATTCGTATCATTCGTTGTCCTAATTTGATCTTCAAAAAACTTCAAATCAAATTAAAAGATTTTAGTTGTCTGCAAGTTTTGCGCCATAACAGTCTTACTAGTAATAAAAAAAAAACAAAAAAGTAGATATTCTATTTAAGATACACTATAGTTTACACTTGTAAGTCCCTATGTTGCATTATTGATTATGTTATATTATATTTATCTAGAAAAAACTTTAACAACAATGTATATTTAAAACCCTTGTCAAAGGTAAATATCGATTAATTTCTAACACAAACTAGTAGGTAACGCTTATTTTTGAAATACAATAGTTTTCAAGCGAGGTGTTGTAGAATTTCACTCGGATACAGATTGACCTGTACTAGCGGCTAATCGAGATGAATGGAGATAGTTGTGTTCGATCCGTAATAATAAAATAAAACAATGCTATTTAATAATTTATCGGCTTTAAAGCACATATTTTCCTAACAGCTTTTATTTGATAAATGAAAAACTTGCTTAATGTTTTTTTACATTTCCCAAAATTGTGTGACGGCGATTTTTTAATTATGTTTTGTGTTTACTTAAATTATTTTAACCTACGCGTACACGCATAAGTTTCTAAAAAAAAAAATCCCAAAAGAGGGACAAGCATTAATTACAAAGGCTATTTACAAAACTAAAGATTTGCTAATATTATTTGGAGATAACATATATATATACAAGTATGACTTGAATTTAGTCAGATAAATTTTAATTTAGTTTATTCGAATTCGTGGTCATAGGATAAACTTTAAAATATTTAGCCGATACTAGCTTGATCATTTTTTTAGACTTTCTAAGCTACGACTTGACGCAAGCGATAGTTACCTGCGAAACTGCATTATATTTTTCTAAATAGAGTAAAGAGGCGGGGGGGGGGGTAAACGTTTCCACCGTCTTCTGTCTAAGATAAGGATGACAATATAGTAGGTTTTCCGGTAGACTGTCCTCGTGGTAAACACCTTAAACACTACAGCACTTGACACGTCACGTACCTACCTGCCACAGGGTGCACATCCAGTGTATGTATATATTATTATTGTGCAAGGGGAAGAGATATCGTTACATGTGTGTGAACTCCGGTGAACCTCGGGGGTGGAAAGCGAGCATATACCGAATCCGGAGTGAATGAATCTCGGGTGTGTGTGTATGATCTGTAGAAGGATTTCGAAGAGAAGGAGACGGTGGCGGTGTGCAGCATCTGTCACACAAACAGGTAGGTATAATATGTGCGAACAGGAGACGATGAGAGAAAAAAATTGGTATCGAGTGTTGTGTGTGTGTGCAGTGCAGTGCAGTGCGGAAAGATGTAAAATAAGATGGAGAAAGAGGGAAATATATATTAGGTATGCGCGCATCGTTTCCGGTAAGTGAATAATAGTAATAATAATATCCGCCCACGAGCTTATGTGTAGGTACATTGTACGGTAATAATAAATAGTGTGTACGCCTAGCCTCTATTCTTTCTGTGGGCAATATTATTATTATTATTATCATCATCATCATCGTTATGTATGGATATGTTAACCGCCGGCAGATGTGCCGTACCACCCCGACCGTGTTCGTGACACAGCACCCCGTTACGGTTATTAGCGCGTTTATATTATAAAAAAAAACATACCAGTAAACACACACACACACACTATACAGTACCTACATATTGTATAATAGTACCTATCCATAGTGTCTTCGTGTAAATACATGATAATATAGATCTTATAGTACGTACATTCGGTAGATCGGCAGCCTTTTGCCCGGAGAAGAGGTGGACATCGTCAGAACTGATACAGCCTTCGGGAGCAAATAATCTTAACGCCAGACACGAAAACGGGACTTTGGATAATGTTGGCTCATAATAAGATTCTGTGTACGTTGTACACGTTCTACCGGTTTCTATGGCGCACACATAAATTCAGTGCGATCACCGCGTGCCGTCCGTCTCATCCGAGTTTTTTAATGACAGCTATGGATTCGGCGCCCGACAGGTCTGCTGGTGGTGTCAAGAAACGGAATGTCGCCAAGACGGTGGGTCTGGACAAAAAGGGCAAAAAAAAGTCTAACGGTAATTGCACTTTCAACGAGCAAGCCATGTCGGAGGCGACCGTGCGTGCCGGCACTAGCGGACCGCGGCCACTGCGGCAACGTGGACCGGACACAGACCGGACGATCAGCGAAGACCTAAAGAGCAAATGCAAAATCAACGAGATCTCCGAAGAACGGCATTCGTCGAGACACCTTCGCGCCGGCGGTTCGCATAACTTGGCCGAGAAAACGGGCAACGTCATCTATCTGGGCTGCGACAACGACGAGCCCGCGGCCAAGGCGCCGGCGCCCAAGAACAAGAACCTTCTGGTGCTGGAGACCCTGGTCCGGATCCGGAGCCGAGTGCACAAGATCCTGAAGCACCTGGAAACGGACGACCTGACGCGCAAGGAACAGACCGACCTGAGAACCGAATTCTCCAACTACGTTAAACAGGTGGACGCGTTCATGGAGCGCGTGGTCGAGTCCAAAGAGATGCTGTCGTCGAACGTGTACGCCCAGATGTACACGCTGGAAACGCGGTTCAACCTGATCATCAAGAAATACCTGAAGGCCTTGTCGGTGACACCGTCCAAAGAAGGAATCCTGCAGAAAATATGCTTCTGTTGGGGCCCGTAGGATTCGGCTGCGACCGCACGAGTCAGGTCGCTGCAACAAGCTATCCGATCATCCGGTTACCGGGGTTACCGGGCGACGTTTGGCAAGAGTATTAATAATAGTAATATCGTACTAAGATGGCCTCTAAACGAAAAACCCAACAACGTGCTCCTCCGGCTTCTGACCGCGTAGTAACTGTAGTAATTTATTGTTGTGAATGATATTTTTTATTTGAAATAATATGTATAATATATTTTATGTAATACTTGTAACAGCTATGGACGAGTAAAACGAACGTTTGAAAACATTACGGCTTCTTCTTAGACCCGCCTTACCCCGTACAAGCTCTCAATGTGGTCTAACCTAATTTATCTTATTTCTGCAACACCCTCGAACCATTTTCAATGTTGGCCTTTGTGTTGGCATTCAAGCAATGTTACATAGGCAATTCTAAGTTAAAGCTTTGAATTGGTGCCATTTTCATAAGACCATAATACATTCATGGAAACTAGAGTACCTTCTTAACTGAATAGTGTCAGGTTTTGAGGATTGGGAGCTGAAGACAAACGTCGCGCTTTCGTTGCTTAGTTATGGTTTTTTTTTTGTTGTTTTAATCTACATATATGTTGTACGTCCCGTGTGTATTAGGTATATAATGAATGTGAATCATATCCGTACACTTAATTCGGGCCGTAGTACGTGTCGGACGTGACCCGCGGGAGATAAGTGAATTATTTCTCGAGCTACCGTGCATACCATTATTATTGTTACTACTACACAGGTATGTACATCAGGTGTGTGTAGTTGGGAATCTTATGTGTTTTTTTTTTATGTTGCGCAGCTCTTGTGTGTGCCATCTTAAGCTCATCCGGACGAGATCGTTAATCGAATAATACTTTTCTAAATTCTATGTGTGTGTGTGTGTGTGTGTGGTGGGTTCACACGTGTTACATACCGTAAGAAGAAGGCGCAGACTGTTGTGTATTCCGCCCTTGTACACGTGATGGTGTACTCTCAAGTATGTATATATATAGATATATTATACCAGCCGTGGCCCGCGTGAAATATGCGCCGGAGACACGTCGTGAGTTCGCAACAGGTGGTTTTTTTCCTTTTTAAAAATGTTTTTTTTTTTTCATGAATGGCACCTGTTCTGCCACCAGTTCTCGCAGACGAAAATGTTTAGAGATTCGCGACTATACACCTGTGTGTGAATATATATAGAAATAAATTAATAGTGCAGACCTTGCTCGAATCTACTTTGAGTGCACCGACAAAATTAACATACCGTTAAATCGGAAAACCGCAAAAAAAAGAATATCATCTCATTTCACCGATTTGATTTATCGTTTTTATAATTTTAATTTGTGTCTAATATTTAGGTAAAGCTAGCTGTATACCTATAACGTCACATAAAATACTGTCCTGTAGTAATAAATTTGGTTGCATTTAATGTATCAAAATTTAACCAACGCTCCCATGTAAATTCATGTAATTCAATAAAATATTGTGACTTTTTTATTGATGATAATATTACTTAAGTAAACAACTTTAATTTTTGCTTGTAGTCCACAAATGACTCTACATATTTTGTTTTTATTTATTCTTTTTTTCCTGAAAATGTATTATAAATTGTAGATCATATCTGTTGAATGCGTTGTATTGTACATATTAAAATGTAATATTGTAAAATCGTTGTACTAATTGCTTCATTGGCGTAACAATTATTATTATTATATTTTTTATGTCGAAAATTTTAAAAAGTTACCCCTTGAGAAAAACCACCTTAAAATTGATATCTTTTACTGTTTTAAAAATATGACTGTCGATAAATTTCTAGAAAATAGTTCTGAATTTGTTTCAACAAAATATGTTATTTTAACCATTTTATTTAGGAAGGGGTTGACATTTTGTTATAAACATTTTGTTTGGGGGAAATAAAAACCATTGCCGTACCGAAAAATTATGCGATGTTGCGCGTTGCAATATGGGGTTTTTTTATACAAAAGGTCGGACCCTTGGGAACGTTTTCAACCATTTATGTTAAACTGCTTCTTGGAAAAAGATTTTTAAAAAAATAATAACAAAATGATTGAATTCTGGGCGGTTTTGTGCACCTGTTCATCGACGAAAGTATTTAGACCAAGAAAACAGCTAACACTATTGGGTCACATGAATAATTGTTGTGTTCCCACTGAACGAGTGTCGTTTGACGATGGCAAACACACCGAAACAACGATTTCAATTCAAACTGTTCAAATATAGTTCTACACTACAACACGCTATGAAAAAAGTCGTTAACTTTTAGCATTATGAAAACGCTGTATTGAAACCGCTCGGTGATAGTCGCATGTTTGTATTGCCCACTTGGTTTTATTTTCCAGAACGTTCACTTTGGATATTGTTTACCATCCTAGTGTGTGGTAACAGAGTAGTCTACGGTTAGTTGTGCAAATAAAAACAGCGTCAATATAAAAGTTTCCAAAATACCAGATAAAATTTTGGCAAATATAAATGCTTATCGACCAGAGGAGAATAAAACAATTTGTTCAAATTGCATCCCTATAACTTATAAGTCTCGTTGTGTCCCTCCCACGCCTCATGAAGAATTTTTTCTGTTCTAAATTTTCAGCAATTACATATTTGCTTTATTATTGAGTGTACCTGTGTACCATCTGTGACAGTAAGGATAGTTGGCAGAGTCGGGTCAAAGGGATTATTGTGTTTTAATAAACCCCCTCTCTCCTGTGTTAGGACTTGGATCCTTTATTTACGGCGATTTTATTAAAACAATTATTATATAAGAAAACCAGCACAGTGGCAGAAGTGTTTGTGTGTGTGTGTGTGATATTTTATATACATTGTACAACCGAGCACGTGTAACTCGTTATCGGTAATTGGGGTCGATTCATGTGGCAATACAGTGAGTAAAAATATAAAGGGCACGTGGGGTTAGAGTATCACAATCATGATAATAACAATACACTGGTCCACTAGCTTGGTACCAAAGCTAGGTATACACTAGCTGAAGGTAGACTAGAGCAATAGAAGAAGACAGTATTATCATATTATTATAATTTGTGCAATACGACGTCGGTTAAGTCACCGTTTGCCGTCGTTTTGTTTTTTGGGGGTTTCTTATAACATTTTTTTTTTCCAACTCATCTTCTCCACTGTAGCAGCCCTTAACGAGGTCAACGAGAACAGCCGCCAGCAGGTGTCGTACCGTCGTCAATGTTAAATAATAATTATTGTAGCTTATATTATGTACACTCATATAATATGTACAGCAACGAACATCCGGCGCGACAGTCCATATGGTTTGTGTGCTACACTTGTGTTGTGTACATTGACAAAAAATAGAATATAACATATTAAATTTAATTCATCTAGAATATTTAGGCCAGAGGATCGCGGATGTGATACTGTAATAAGGGTTGGAGCATCCCTATTCTCACCCAACCGTAAACCACAATCTGTTTAATACAAATTGCATTATATTGGATAATAATATCGTCATATTGGTATTGGGTATCAGATCGGGAACCTGTTCAGTTTTTCCATCATTATTATTATAAACAAGAATATTATTTTTTTGTTAATTCTTGAACTGTTTAATATTTTTAATACAACATATTTTATATAATTTTCATAATTAAGTTATTTAGGTTACCAATACATGACATTAAACAAAAACCCTCAACATTTATTGGTGGCAAAAGTGTAACTTGATTTAGAGTAAACGAAAAATGCGAAGGATTGGGCATGGTGGAGGTTATAAATTAATGATAACGACACAAATTTCAAATTAAAAACAGATAGTCCAGTTTTATTACATTAACTATTACACGTTATCACGACCAAATGTCTTAGAACATCTTATCGCAGTATGACCAACACTGCAGCTGATAGTTGAAGGGCACAGGGGAAGAAGGGTAGTAGTCCATTAAAAAAAAAAAATGTTTCAAGTTAGCTTTTTTCAATAAATGGCATTAATTTTTTTTATTCATGTCAATAGATTGTTTAAATAAATACATTTTTTATTAGAATAGCACTTAATGTGATTTTTTTTTTGTTCTTATGCAAGAAGGAGAGGGATTCACCAACTTTGTTTTTGCTATACTCTACAATGTTCATACTTGGACTACTACCCTTCTTCCCCCGTGCCCTTCAGTTTGATAATGTTGAACGAAATAGGCAGCAAAACGGATATTAGGAAAGAGATATTATTAGCTTAGAAGAAATATTCGATTGACATGTCTCGTTTGGAGAGAACCCAAGTGGGTTGGAGAGAAAAACCTATCCCGCCAGCCTCTCTCAATAGAATTCACGGTGGCCACACGCATTGGTACAAATGGTTTTTTTTACCGTTGTTGTTATTATTATTATTATTATATTATTATAACGCCGCTATTCGTACGTGCTACCGGGTTCAATTTGGCGGCGACGGCGCGTAACAGCGTTAAACAAATTTATTTTTTTAGTATATTTTTTCTCTCTCGCTCTAAAAGTATGTACTTCTATATACGTTTCCGCCGACGCACATTAAAACACACACACACACAGCAACCAACAGCCACCGGAGCAGGTTGCACACATGTCGCCGTTTCTGCGCCCTCGCTTAGGTACATATATATATGTGTATAGGTAAACGCGTGCACATTTTTCTATACTTATATACTATATACGTAGGTATATATATACATGTACTCACGGGGCGCGTGCCCGCTAGCCGTAGTCGCCGGAGCAGAACCCATAAGTTGCATTATTCCCTATGATATTACACAGGAGCGCGCGAGCCAACACTTAAGTCTATATATATATATATATATCCACACATATGTAAGTATACAGGGTCGCCCCGGGACCCGATTCCATTATGCACAGCTGTCGGGGCCCCGGACACGTGAATGTGTTTTTTTCAAATCTGACGAACCGTGACTTCCTCACGCAAGACTCTGGCTGGTCTCTACCGGTGTAGTTGTAGTAGTAGTAATAGCGTAGGTTTACTGTATGTGTATATATACCTAAATATGCAGTACACACACTTGGTATATGTGTGTTATTATTATTATGGCAGTCACCTGTCAGATGCCGGCTGCCGTCGTCGGTCGGGGGTGCTCTCGTACCATATTACATACTCGACCGGTAAAGATCTATATATATATATATATATAGATCATCACGATATATCCAAACAACCTTATGTGTCGTGGATCGAATAAATAAAATGAAAACAGGTTCAACAAACCCTAATAATGTGTGTGTGTGTGTGTTGCTTGGGGGTTTATAATTAATCGACGGCTGTCGATTACCTGTTCGTGCGGAGGTACATATAAATATAATATTGTATAATACCTAATTTAATCTAATATCCACCGACAGGTTGTGCGCACTCCTCCGCAAACCGTATGCGGGAAAAATGGTTCGGTAACGATCATGATGATGATGATGATGGTAGTTAACAATAATAGCTGTACTATATAGAAGCCGACCGAAAACCCATAGTTGGGGCACAGGAGCTCTCACTACAGCTATAACTGCGGCGTTGTTGGTCATCATCAGCCACCGTGCTGAATTTAAGATCCAGTGGCATTATTGCAACAGGGACAGCTCTACAATGTCCAGATTTTTCAGTGGTCCACAGACTGGGCGACCATTGGCCTAAACCAACAATGTAATGACCGGGTAAGAGTTTCGAAAGGAAGTTAATGTTTGCAGAGTGCCTTCGATGTGATCGGGAAAGAAGGAGATTTAAGAGCTGTCATCTTAAAAACAAATGATACATAAATAGCGCAATAGCTTACTTCAATTATTTTATGATTTTACTGTAGTGTAATGTCTTATTCGTGCTCAAGGAGTAAACAGCAGCTCTATGGACAACTTGTTGTGTTATTATATTAATTATTATTGGTGCATTATACTATAATAGCGATGGTACACCGTCCTTTTACCGAGGCGGCCCGCTGCGCGATCAAGGTAAATAGGTATAGAGTTATCCTTGCCAGCTGACAGGTATCCAAAAAACAGTATGTAGGTATTTGATATGTATATATAAAGCGTATCGATTCGGTCGGTAATCGGTACGTTGCCTTACAGTTGTTATATTTTACTAATAGAGTTATTAGATTAAATTACCTATACATAATAGGTGCAAACGGGTGTCTTTTTTTTATTCTCCGAGTAAAAGAAACCGTGAAAAACTTTCACACAGGATGTAATAGTATATTATTACATTTCATCTTGACTCGGCGGATCTTGGATTTAATTTTCTCTCAAAGTTTGGTGATAAGTTAATAACAAAGTATTGATTGGCATCCGGAAAAAACCCCAGGGAGACGGAAGAAAAATATATATCTATGTAATACACTATACGAACCGAGAAACGACTAAAGTTTTCCGCTTATAAAAATAAATATCTTTCCAAAACGCCTGAGAGACATTCTATAATATACTTTTCGACCGTATATCTCTCTTTGGGCCTTACATAATTCTTCCAATGTTACGCTACGGATGTTGCAGAGACAGAAGTACTATCGGAAATTATAAGTTCTTGCCGACAGTTTAATACAGTTCGGTTATAAGTTACACAATTGCCGTTATTCGGCGTGCACCGATATAGGGGGAAAACATTTTGTAGTTCTTATCCAGACCAAGTTTAAAGATAAGAAATCATTGCTGAAAGGTACTTTTTTCGGCTAAAAATCCCTGAAATGTACATATTTATCGACTAAAAGTAACGTCACGCTATACATTTATTTTCAAATAATCCAATTAGTTAGAAATTTGTATGGTGAACATTTTTAAGCTGTATACAGGGTGATCCGGTGATTTTACCTTATCCCTTGTACGTAGGAGTAGGGTTAACCCTTAAAAATGAGTGTCTTACATTAGATGAATAACCTTGTATAGTACTATCTATGTACATACATGACAAACTAGAAATATATTATCAAAAAGACCCTTAGAAGGGGTGACATTTTTTTCATTTTCGAGAATAATTTTGGGACTTGTTGGGATATAATTATAGGCAGATGATCAACCCTTAAACTAAATGAAAATGTACCCCGAGTCGCTAGTTTTATTATTGGCTCACTTGACAACACTACAAAGCCAGAGATAATGTGTTTTCTATTCTGAAAGAATCAAACATATTAAGAGACCGTACAAAGAGCTTGTGGAAAATATATTTTAATACTAGTATATTATACTAGCTACACCTACCTAAATATTTAAATTTTATGCTATTTAAACATATTTAATAATCTATAGAATCGATTGAGTAATGAGTATTAAACAGTTATGGGAATTATGCAATTACGACTGGCGTTCAAAACACAAAAACCTCATCTTTTTTATAGAGACTGTTTTCAATCCTCGGGAAATCAAATCAGTTCAATGGCTCAGTGGTATTTTATTGTTTAAAAAAACAAAGACAAAGGGAAGAGGCGGTGATTGGCGGGCCCTTGGCTCACATCTCGAAGATCCACCGGATGTTAACCTTTTCGAATTGATCGTACTACTTAAGCACATTAAAAAAAAATGTCCAGGCAATCCTGCGACAACCCTCTACGTGGTGCACTCCGGACGACGGCGGATTATTCAAATTTCCCCGGATGATTGTCCCATTGCCTAGCTCGACCTCCGCCGGTTTTGTATTATCTCTACAGCTAAAAAATAAAAGACCTAAATAAAAAGTCAAAGAAAAAAATCCCATCACGCCACCCACAAACGATAGGCTAGGATTATAATGCGAGATTAGTATGCGGCCGGTACGGCGACTGTTGAGGCTATGATTGATTAAACGTTTAAAGGGAAAAAAAAAGTATAATATATTATAATAGTTATCGTTTTGGGTGCTCGAACAAAAGGTCTACGTTCGTACCTTGTTTTTCTTTATTTTCCCTCGACAACGTCTTTGCTCTCAAGGAGAGTCTGTCGAAAAGAAAGTTAATATCTTTTTGAAAAGTGTACGCTGTAATTTATTTATTTATTTTTTTTTTTTAATCTAAATAATTGTTTTTTGCTCCGGTGGAGTCGCTCGCTTCTTTTCTTTTCAACGACAAACGTAACAATTATTATTGTTGTACATCTTCTCCGACACAAGTAACTCATAACAGCTAGAGTCCCCGATACAATCTCACTTTTAGCCATCCGCCCCATCTGTTCTCGTTTTGACCGTTGGCAAGGTATAATATGCACACTTGATTGATCATGCGTAGGCGAGTCGATAATAATATGTAATGTATTTATTTATTTTTTTTATTTTACGCTGCATCTTCCCGGTGGGGGGGGGGAGAGACACGAGTGCATCCATTCTGTATATAACCAGACGTTGAGTCGCATTAGATCCGCATGAGATTATGTTATTATTTAGTCTTCGACTTTGAGAAACGGATCGTCGAAGGCGCAATTCAAATGACTGTGACATGTTTAGCTATTAGCTAACATCTTAACTTAATCGAAAATCCAAAACTCTACTATAAATGGTGTTCCAGCATGAAAGGTAAGTAGTAGGAGATTGGACATCTGGAAACCTTCAAATAGGCTCCCCGTTTTCCTTAAGTAAAAAATTGAAAGTTTCGACAATTAAGTAAAAAAATAATGACTTACAAAAAAATATTGTTCCCTGTTATTCAGTGCAAAAAGCTCACTTTGAAAGAGGGGCCACATCATTTTCAGTCCCTTTCCGCCCCTAACTCTTCTCTCATTTATTTCTTACCTCTAGTCTCTAATCATTTATCTCTTATCACTAATATCTTATCTCTTGTTTCTAATATTTTATCTGTAATCCCTTATCATTTATCTCTAATCTCTCTTCGTTTATCTCTTTTTAATTATCTTTTATCACTTATCATTTATTTCTTATTTCTTGTCTCTAATCATTTTTCTTTTATTATTTTTCATTTATCACATCACTTTAAGTCACGTTTTCTTTTTTCTACAAAACATTTTTTTTTCGTTTATTATCAATACTTATGATATAATAGATAACCCTCCTAACCTAAAGAGGACTACGTTACTTGGGAAATAACGTTCATTCGGTTTGTACGATGAAAAAATGATGAGAGAAAAATTATTAGAGACAAGAAATAAGAAAATAAATGATAAGTGATGAAAGATAAATGCTAAGATATAATTGATAAGAGAGAAACGATAAGAGATAATTGATAAGAGATAAACGATAGATGAGCACAGACTTCTACACTAATTAGATAAGGTACTCGGGGCGTTTTAAATTGGCGGTAGGTACCTAGTGAAGTCAACCTTATCACGCAACCACCATGTTTTCGGTTGGCAAATAATTTATAATCACATAGAAGCTATATCATTTTTTTAATTTGTGTTTAATAACATCAAATACATAATAAGTAAAGACCTTTATTAAGTGGGTACGACATTTTCCATAATCGGTAATACACTTCATAGTAAAAATATGAAATGTTTTGCCTACCCAAATAATGGCGCATACTCTTTATGATGCTTCATGTGATAACAGGAGTACCTTATCTAGGTTGGTATAGAAGTCTGTGGAGATGAGAGATAAATGATTATAGATAGGTGATAAATGATAAGAGATTAGAGATACATTATTAGAGACTAGAGATAAGAAATAAATAATAAGATAAGTAATAAGAGAAGAGTTAGGTACTGAAAAGGATATGACCCCTCTTTGAAAGTGAGCTTTTTGCACTGAATAACAGGGAATATATAAAAAAAATGTTAAGTCATTATTTTTTTACTTAACTGTCGAAACCTTTAATTTTTTACTTATCGAAAAATTGAAAATGGGGGACTTTTTTGAGGGTCTCCCAGATGTTCAATCACCTATTACTTACCTTTCATGTTGGAACACTCTGTATATACTATCTTCTTGCTATCCACACGGGTTCGCGGGAGTAAACTTGTCTGTTTATTTTGTAATGTTTTTGTTTTTATATTTGTTCGTCTACGCGTAAATTAAAATAAGCCAACGTAACGGTTTGTTTTTGGGATATAAAATCATGGAACGTTGATAACACGATCCGGTAAATGTGTACGGTGAACGAGCAAATATCATTAGTGTAATTAAACAGGACGGGTGGCTTAACCGTGCACATGTGTGCCGATTATAGTAAAACAGAATTGTCTATCCGTGACGCGCAAACCGACGTGGTCCAACGACACACGACCACTTTCCAACGCAGTGGTTGTATACAATTTTTTAACCCTAATACTTTTTGTATTATAGTAATTTTAAAGTGTTGTAAGTGAACAACTATAATCCCAATCATAATCCCAAGGCGATATACTTACTGGACATAACTATGCAGTGTGAATAGGTTCAGAAAGCTAGGCCTAATTCGAAGTGAGGGAAGAACGGTGGTGGTCCTAAACCGAGGAAAAGGTAGTGGTAAACTATTCTATCTATAAGTTATAACACACAGACCACAGCTGTATATTGTTAATGAATTATGACGTCATAATATATTGGCTATACACACACCTCCAGGCAATTAACACATATTTTAGCGCACCGCCTTTATTCGCCGCTCATAAATAACAACTATTTTCGAAACCATTATAATATTGATAATAATAATACGTGAAATATGGAAAAATATAAATCACAAGGTGTTGGGAAAAATGTCAAAAAATCACCACCGTTCGTTAAAACGTTGTCAATATAACAAGTAGCCGATGTCCGACACCGAGCACGTGTGTCCCATACCGGATGAACGTGTACACATGAAGGACTTGCCTAGGTATGCACACGGTCTAAGGACCAGTGTTCAGATCGCCTAAGTAGAGGATACCTATGTATGGGTTTCAGTTTTTAGTAAAGCGCACCACCATCTGGTTATATAAGCTAATCTGTGGTTGTACCATAAAGCTCTGCCTTTCTAAAGAGAGCTCTAGCATTTTCTTCTCTCACGGTAATTTGTATCGTTTTTATTGGAAACATAATATATGCAATCCTAGGCTAACAACCTAGAGAGAGAGAGAGAGAGAGAGATGAGAGAATCGCTGGTTTCAACAGTCATGTGTGTTGTTCGATTGGAAAACTACTTCAACGCTAACAACCGTAATCTTCCAAGACGAATACTTCCAGACAGGATAACAATGAAGACTAAGAGTACACGGGGAAATCAAGGTAGCCTATTCTAAGCAACCACGAAAAACACACAGACAGATTGTAAACACTCAAACGGTACGCTGATAGATTTAGGTTAAGTGCGGTGGTAGGTAAACGGAAATTCAATTTGGTTTGGTCCATGTTGCGTTAACGCAATACTTTTACCTATCATATATAGTTACAAAAATAGCTACAAACGAGTGGTGTGTGTATGTGATGAAAGGAGGTTGTAATTTATTCTTAGGAGAGCTGTTGTACGTCGACAAGGGCGGTAAATAGACCGGAACGAGTTGAGGAGAAAAGGGATGGAAGTGAAGGCACGGACATAAGATGCTAGACTGACGGATGTTGTTCAAGAGTTCTGTGCTCTTAGACGAGAGGAAATTATTGGACCGGCCTACCCCAAGCACTCGGGTGAAATAACGCGAACAAGCTGAAGAATAAAGTGAGCTATATTTATGTTGATACATCAAACTGTACCGTCTATAAATACCAACGAAAAAGCAGTGGCAGAACCAACGTTATGGGTAACACGTGCCTCGCAGGGGTGTGGTAACACGCTTTAAGTATTTCTGAAGAAAAAAAAATAGGTTACCGAGACTGTTTAGGCCGCCGGAGTGTTGTCTGTCGAAAAAGTGGATGCTAGTTTAAATATGTAAATAACATTTTATTTGTTAAATAATTAACACTTAACTCTTTTGACAGCCATTAATCGGAATTCTTTAGTGAAATTGTATATAAAACATTAAATTTCGATTACAAGATAAAACATAAGTTGAATTTAGAATTTGATTAAAAATCGCATTGACTTTTTTCTGGCTCTTTTAAGAAAAAGCCCCAAAGGTTAATGAACTAGTTATATAAGCATGATCCAAGACGTGTTTTTATCCTTTTTCAAGCGGAGAATGATCTTTCACTTGTACATTTTGTACAAGCCTTAGATAAGTATATTTGTAGTTGTAAACTACATTTTCATCTACATTATCAGAATACACCTAAAGTATTGCATTTGTATTTTCAGTTACTTCTCATTTAGTCGTTTTGTGCAAAAATCCAATTTTTTGTGGAATAATTTATAATTTTAATTTTTTTTTTCAAACTCAGTTAATAACCGAGTGGAGCCGACAGGAACTCTAGCATATACGGGACGGAAAAGACCAGTGGAATCAACATGTCCTTTCAAAAACTTACCTAAGAGAGGCCTGACGATCAGATATAATAGGAGCATAACCCAAACCTCTTATTCACACAATTTAAATGTCTACAAAAATCATCCGCTATGTATTTTATTTAATATCAAAAAGGAGGGGAAATTTTAGTATTTGACATTGTTATGACGTAACAGAACATATTATATAACGAAAAGGAATTCAAACAAATCCGCACGATGTTGACAAAACAATAAATTATTTATACAGCTGGTGTACATTCAGTATTTGAACAAAATATATCCAACATTATGACGACGTTGTGCCATTTACACTTATTTAGAGGCAATTTTTCGTGATAGGACAATAGTTGAATAGAACAATGGTGTAAATTTATCAGTACAGTTTTTAGACGTCATGTGAGGTTAGGTTCTGTTGTCAGGTACTGTAAATTAGCAAATTAACAAATTTTGAAAACTTCAATCAATGTACTCAATTTCGTTTTTCTTCCCGGTCACAGTGACCTGAGGTGATTGAAAGCTTGCACTAGGATTTGGTTTTATTTAGTCTTTGGGGTAATACAGTATAGTAATGATATTGTAGGTACAAAAATATGTCTGGCACGCGCCGGATACAATATTGTGTAGGTACACGGGGAAACGACAGCAGTCATCCTGCGTCCTACCCTATACACACATACACACACACACCCTGTGTCCAACATAATATTATATAACCCGTTGAAAGTTTCCTCCGACGGGCTCGGGATGAGTATATTTTATTATTGTTCTAAGATGACTGTGCGTTACAATTGTCTGTACAAACATTGCATATCCTTTCGGGTGGAGCGACTGGGTGGGTTAGGGCTAATGTAATGTAATATCATGGTATCATCGCGGTCGAAGACCACTCGGTGGTACGTGTACCTACTGCACAGAGCGTGATAAATTGGTTAAATTAAAAAAAAATATATATATCCGAAATTAAATGATAAAAACCAATTAACAGGGCATATGGGCATGTAGGTACCCCGCGACGGGGGTGGTTGGCCGGCGACGCATCGCCACATGGTCCCCGGTGGTGCACCGGCACAGAGACCCCGGTGCATATTAAACCTGGATGGAAAAAGAGAAGGCGGAATGGGACTTGGTTCGGTGGCATATGGACCGATACACACACACACACTACACACACTTCTAATTGAAACGCCTCGTGATGAATGTTTGTTGTACACCACCCTCGTGTCCCTTATGTGCCTACGCAGACAGACAGGAACTCGGGATAATTTATTATATTGCGGTATGACCGTATGTGTTCGTATGTCCGAATCTAATAATTAGCGGCACGTGACACCATCACCTGTACCGAAAAAAAATAAAAGCGAACGATCACGTCGAGCCCGGCTGAGCACCGCCGACCGCCGCAGTCAGTGCCCCGAGACGAGAACCGCCTGCTGCTGCCGCCGGTTGTCCGTGTCTTGTGTGTGTACACATCATAATATTATTATCATTGTTGTTGTATAATACTATATTAATAACAGTAATATACATAATATGTATATTGTATACACATTATATATCCGAAACGCACCGATGAACTTTGTACCTGCTGCCGGAGTCTCTCGAGGCGCCTCAGACTTGGTGCCCCTGCAGTACCTGTACATATTATTATTGTGATGACGAGTCCAGTGGCACAGATGCCAAACCGATTAACTCTACTCAAATAAATTGCGAATAATAGCATTTGGTTGGATTAAAAAAGTGTATACTTTTCAGTGGCCAAGATAAATAACTGCGTGGTTGAATTTTTCACCCCCAGAGTGCGTTAAGAAAATTGGCAATAGTACTTACATACATTGTTTCGAATAACTTTAACCGCCCGTCCTTTTACCAAAACTATCATAATACTTTTCTTGATTTTTTTATATTTTCCTCGTTTGTATTAATAATTTTTGGATACAATTCAATCCTTTTTATTAGGAGTTTTGTGTTTAAATTTTTTGACATAGCAAGTTGAGAAGGTGAGCTATTTAAACTTGTTATAATTGCATTTCCATCATTTAATAGATATAATCGTAAATATTTTTTTTCTAAAGTACATTTTTTTAGTACTACCAACAAATTGTTCAGATAAGCCATTACTCTTTGGATAATAAGGACTTGATGTGGTGATTGTGAAGTTTAATTCATTAGCTAACTTTTTAAACTCAAAGCTGTTACAAGGCACATTGTCTGCAATTAAGGTTTCAGGCATTCCAAACCTATTGAATACACCCATACACCGATCTATTATTGTTGAACAATTTATTTTTCTTATCTCAAATACTTCAAGCCATCTTGAGTAATAGTCAACTAAGATAATATATTTCTTTCCCAGCACATCATCTATGTCGGCTCCTAAATCAATGGCTCTTTTGTATTGTTTGTTTGAAATTTTTGACACACTTCACAATAATTATTAATTTGTTTTCTATATCAGAGTTTATACCTGGCCTTGATACATAATAAGCGTTTGCCCTAGTTTTTACAATACCTAAATGAGTTTCGTGGAGAATTGTCATTATTTCTGGTCATAACTGTTTTGGTACTAACAATCTGTTTTCCCAATTGATTAAATTATCTTCAACTGTTATGATATTTCTTAATTTATAATAATGTAATAATTCCATATTTTCTGTAGACTTAACTATATTTTTAGGCCAGCCTTCTTTATAATACTTTAATATTTTTTGTAATGAATAATCATTATTGACATTATTTTACCAACTTTTATTGTATGTACTATATCATTCATAATTTAATCATGATCTATTAACCTTTTCACCTGTTTTAGCACATCCGAATCTTTTTCATTACAGCACCAAATTCTTTTTTTTTTTTTTTAGTAATTGTCTTAAAGCAGATGTTATTTGCGAATATTCGGTATAAAATCTCTCAAATAATTTACCATTCCTAGTTTTTTTTGTAATTCGGTTTTATTTGCTGGATTTTTTAAATCATCAATTGCTTCCACTCTACTTGGATCAGGCCTCATTCCGTTTTCATTCAATAAACATCCCAAGAACTTTACTTCATTTATTTCATACTGTATTTTTTTTTTTATTAAATTTAATATTATTTTCCCTCGCTACCTGTATAACCTGTATAACAATGTCATCAAAATAAATTACTATATCTTTAATTCTAGAAAACTATTTATTTAGCAAACTTAAAAATATTTCTGGAGCTACATTTAACTCGAATGCAAGTCTCAGAAACCTATTAGTACCAAATGGTGTACAGAAACTACAGATATTACTAAATTCCTCATCTGAAGCTATCTGCCAGAACCCATTTTTTAAATCTATAACAGTGTAATATTTTTTTCCTTCTAGTTTAGGTGTTATTCATTTTAAAGTTGGTATTGGATATTTAACTATTTTGAGTGATTTATACAGATCCTGGGGATCCAGACATACACGTTGGCTTTTTTACTATAACAATATATGACAACCAGTCGACAGGTTCATTAACCAATTCTATTACTTTAATTTCTTCTAAGGGTTCTAATGTCTCTTTTAATCTGTTTCTTGTAGATAGTGGCACTTTTCTAGATGTATTTATCATTGGACTTATATTATCTTTTAAAACCAACTTACATTTTTCAGCTTACATAAAAAAGGCAGCTTTTTTTTCCTTATTTCATTTATTTAAAAAAAATATCAATTATAAATTTAAAAAAATAAAAATAAAAACACTACCACATAGATAAAGTTCTTCTCTATAAATTGTGGTAAATCTACAGTTAATATTGGCCTCACATACTTGTGCTGCGCAAAACAGTTTTGATGGGAAAAGAATTATTGTAATTTATCCTATAGAAGTAACTGTGATATTCTGACACAAAGAAAAAGGCATTCAAGTATCCTCATTACCGTATTCGTTCAAACACTAAATTAAGATTTTTTGAAAAATTGCCTATACTAAACTCCTTAGAAATCTTAACGGACCTCTACACCTGCGTACTGTTCCTAAGGATATTCAGATTTAAGTTTTGAAAAAATATTTGAATTTTTCATAACATTTTCAAGTCTTCGATCGTGGCAGATTTATGTTTTTTTTTTTTAAACTTAAATGAAAATTATTCTTAGCAACAGTTTGAAGTAGAAACATATGTTTTTGTACAAAAATTGATCCTACATACGTTATAAAAATTGAAAAAAAATATATATTAAAATAGACCCTTCTTTCTTGTGATAGCATATATATATATATATATATATATATGTTAAAAAATTTTAGCTTAATGTTAAGTTTTGCTGAAAAATTGCCTATACAATGCGCCTTAACAAATGCTAGCGTAGAGGCCCCATAATAAAAAAAATTGATTTTAATTTTTGAAAAATGTATTTATAATTTAGTATGAGACTATAGGTTAACCTTAAGTCCTATTTTCAGACCTTAAGTCCAAAAACTAAAAAAATCAATAAGAAGAAGAAAAAATGTTTACTTCTTCAAGAATTGAAGATTTTTTTGGGGGTTTCACACTGTTTATCGGTTGTACTACATCTAAAAGTATCTCACACAAATCTGGATTTTGGAAGTTACTAGACTATTCACTAAAAAAAAAAACCTGACTAATAATTTAAAAAATAGCTGATTCCGCACTGCGTTAAGCATTGTATTATTTTAGAATTATTGGAACCGTATTTTGTAAAAATTATTTATTAGTCAAGTGGGGGTGAATCTCTAAAATGTTGATATTACGGTTTGTATTTTATATTTGTTTAAATTAGTTATAACTTTTGGTTTATTAATTGCTAATTATTGTGTGGTATATGAGCGCGTGTTAATAAATACAAAGTACCCACAAATTATACACCTAAAATTGTAATAGGACACTATGTAAAACATATTAGTTATTTAAAAAAAAAACCTTTTAAATCAATTATTTTTAGTCATTTAATCAATAATATTTTGACTACTCTACTTTTAGTTTTTCGAAAATGGTCACACTGTATAAATTATATTATAATAATATCTTGTGTATTTTCTGGGTTATTGTGGCAATTGACTTTTGATTTTTCAGTTTAAATTACATTAAATCCTATTTGAATTTCTTAATTTTTATTATTTCCACTTTTGGGTTTCTCATGTACACGAAACAGTTATTCAAAAATTAACTTACTAGATAAAGTAACCTTGGAAAAAGGTCGATGAGCTTAAGTATTTTTACAAGAGTAAAATGCGACCATCAGATTTTAGGTTTAAAATGGTTTTATTGTAAAACAAAATGGCTCTTACTCGTAGAAAAAATCGTATATGTTAAAAATTATACCCTGAAGCTTTTATAAATCATCCTGAAAACAAATGGACTATGCAAGAGATTGTATTATATATAACTTATGTTTAAATTTTCCAATTATATAATTTTTAAACTGATCAGGAGTACTGTCGGGTGGGATATGTCAAGAATGAATTATCAACTCGGTGTTATTTATTATACTGACCATTACTGATAATTGCTCACAGCTCGGATTGGTATAAAGGAATAGGTCTGGAGAAATATTGTTTTTGGATAGCAATTAAGACACCATCGCCCTTTACTGCGAACACTATTATCAAGATTACATCTAATCAGTACATTATATTATAATCTATCTAATTCAGCATCACATATATTAGGCGATAATAGCCAAGTCCCGGTTAAAATAAAATACTGATAATGATTCAGACTAGGAAGATTTAGTTGAACATATTTTAACAAAACATTGTCAATATTTAAACCAATACTACTATTATTATCACTATTAGTTATTACTATTACAAGTATTACTTTAATTATAATTGTTTTAAGACAATGATACTTCAATAATATTTAAAACGTTGATAAAGATGGCCGAGGTACGCCGTGAGTAAGTCGGATAGGCAAAACCGTTTGCGCCCAATGACCTTGTCACGTGCCGGATTTTAATGGGCCGCTTGGTGGTGCGGTCGATGCTTTAGCTTTACAGCGTAGTATACACCGTAAAACTAAACTTTTGTAAAACATAATACCACAATAATTACCACATCTCTCTTTCCTCAGAACATCTCCGTTTTAAAATGCTTAGCTACCGCTTTTACATTCTCTGTAGGTCTGTATTACCTACTTGGTTGGCATATTTTACACTTTTTGAAAATCCGAAGTTTCTATCTACAACACTGTTAAAACCAACCAATCTAGTATAAATAATTATAATACAAGTTCATAATATTATGAACCTAACCTCACCTGCGTGTGTGTTTGTTTACCTACACCTATTGTCCATAGGCGCAACTAGAATCAATAATAATTATTCTAGTCTTTAGTTCATAAACGATAAAATCGTTCAATTGCAATTTAAATCTAAATCGATTATTTTATTTTTAAAAAAAACGCATTTTCATACGTCCCGTTTCTAGAGTTTTACCTTCACTCAACTAAAAAAATGATTTTTACAAAATATAGTTCCAATAATTTTAATTTGTTGGTTAACATTAGGTTTGGACTCAAAGTCTTAAAATTAGACTTAAGATAAACCTATCGTCTGCCACTAAAAGATAAATACATTTTTCAAAAATTAAAATCAAACTATTTTTTTTTTTTATTATGAGGCTTCTACACTAGCGTTTATTAAGGCGCATTGTATAGGCAATTTTTCACAAAACCTTAACATTTTTAAACATATATATATATATATATTACCGTATGAAGGATCTATTTTGAAATATCTTTTTTTTTTCAATTTTTATAACGCGTGTAGGACCAGTCAACAGCTATCAGTTGATTATTCTCTTGTATTGCAACAGATAAAAAGTAAGAAAATAAATTCTTTCACTGTACTTTAAGGAGTTTGAAAAAAAATCAGCAGTCTGGCTTTTAAGTCTCACGTTTGGCGTTATCGGCATTTTCCAAAATTGAGTTAACTTATATTTTTTTATAAACCTCGACCAACAACTTTAGACACTATGAAGTTTCCAAACAGAAATATAGTTTGCGAATGTCTATTTTCGCTTTTCACATTACATTTACTGTCCGCAAAAAAAGGGCACTAAGCCGGGAAAATATAATATAAGAAGCAGGCTTTTCAAAAAAAATAATATTTTGCCACACAACCTTGTGGTAAACATAGTTTTTTTTTTTAATAATAATTAGCAATAATAATAATCAAACTGATTGTTTTGTACAAGCCTATTGTAATGGTTTTTTTTAATACAAGTATTTAATAATTAAAAAACATTTGTATTTATTACTTTTTTGGTCTATAAAAAATCAAGAAAGTATGGTAATTGAAATAAAAACAAAATTTGATGTTGATAATCATTTTAAGAGCTTCTGAGAATATAAATATATTTGTCTAACTTTAATACAAAACATAATAATATACAGGTAGATCGGATTTCATATCATTTGAATTTGAAAACAGACTGTGTGTTACATCTTATAAATAGTTTTATTTAAGCTCATTACAAAGAGCTGTTCAAGAAGATACAAAATATGAATAAAACAAACAAATGATTTAAATTTTTTACAATTAAAAAGAAAAGTGTCAATTTTAGCTAAATTTTTAGCTTTATGTTTGTACAAAATAAAATGTTAGTTTTTGAGCAGATGATTTGTAGGTATAACCTAAGCATTTTCTCACTAAATTAATTATTCATCAATCTTTTATTTTTTTTTTATTTAACAGAATGGTAACTGTAGCTCTGGTCGCTTTTCTTCAAATCAATATATGAGCTTATTATAAAATACAAAAAGGTTTGGAGGGGAAACGTTTTGGCTCATAATTTATTTACAATATCCGGTTGTTCAACTCAGGTGTATCATTTAATTTTGAGGTTTCTACGGTAATAATTATAGAGTTCAAAGCCCTGCCACGACGATAAAATAATAATAATAAAATATAAAATCATTCATATTGTCATTGGACATAGTCGACCCAACTATTTATTTAGTTATTGCAACTAGACATATTTTATCGTAAACTGTTACAGTTACTGTGCTGTGAAAACAATAAAAAATAATCAATTTCATCTATTTTTCACGTTATGTTTGCGAATAAGAAATATATTTTTAGTAAATAAGTACACTAGTTGTATTATATTGAAAATATTACAATCGTGATCCCCAACTTTTATTTTAGACAATTTCTGACAAATGAAACGTGTAGAAATATTACATACCAGTTTTCGCATAACAATTACACTTAAGGAAAAATGTGGGCACGGGATTTTCCAGAGATTATCATTTATCCGATATAAAAATATGGCGACGTTCTTTTATCGATGGGTTTACTTGTCTACTGTGTGATGCATTGACTCTCTTCGGGTCCACAGGGAAATCAGATTTTTTCCCGTTGGTTCCTTATCTATATATATATATATATATAATAATAATATATCCTCGTGATTCGAGTAACATTGACATGCTGGGCAAATTAAATTTTGCTCATGTTGTAAGCTTTAGAACAGACTATTTTTTCAGCTTGGCGTCGAAGATTTTTTTTCAAGTACAATATAATCCTCCAAATCCAAGGTAGAATATTGTGTACCTAAAGAGCAAAAACCCATTCACTGTGTATCTTCAGAAATTTAGTAAATATTTGGCTCTTACAAACTGCTGCCGTTCCGGTATTATAATAATAATAATAATATGTTTTAAGTGGCGCTTTCTTCCCGTTTAGTTTGCCCAATAAATTATTACAGGCAACGATAACGCTTGAAGTAATTAACGCGGAATTTAAAATAATAATAACAGTCTTAAAAACGCATCGTTAGCAGCTTTATTGTGTAAGTACGACGACGAAGAGTGTACAAGATATATTTTTGTAAAAGGTTTTTCGTTATAGGGCGTGTGTTATATTATAGAGTGTTGTAATACCTAAAGGGGCTTATGTGCAAGTCTCTTAATTGGACGGGCAATCATAGCGGGTATTATGTTATGTTTTAATATATTTGTTTACCTCGCAGCTAAGCTATTAAATTGTGTCTTGTTTACACCGAAAATGTTAACACTACCTTGTCCGATGTCCCTATTCGACAAAATCGATAACGACTTGCGTCAACAGAGTCCAATTAAATTCATGTTATTAATCTGGAAAGCCCCACTTCCCCTACAAAAAAAATACATACAGGGTGATTCTTTTATCACGGGCCACTCAATATAATATATCTCACTGGGTTTAATATTAATGGTTGAATTTCTTTTTTTCATAAAGTGTTTTTATACAGGGTGTTCCAGCATGAAAGAATAAGTAATAGGTGATTGGACATCTGGAGGACCTCCCAAATAAGCCCCCCGTTTTCATTTTTTCAAAATAAGTCAAAAATTAAAAGGTTTCGACAATTAAGTAAAAAAATAATGACTTAAAAATAAAAAATAAATTATTCCTGTTATTCAGTGCAAAAAGCTCACCTGAAAAGAGGGGTCACATCATTTTCAGTCCCTTTTGGCCCCTAACTCGTCTTTTATCATTTATTTCATACCCGTAGTCTAATCATTTATCTCAAATCACTAATATCTTATCATTTATTTCTTATCTCTTGTGTCTAATTATTTACCTCTAATCTCTCATCGCTTATCTCTTATCAATTATCACTTGTAATTATTTTTTTGTTTCTTGTCTCTTATTATTTTTCATTTACCACATCTCGTTTAGTCACATTTTTTGTAGAAAAAAAATATTTTTTTCATTTATTTTCAATGCTCATGAATATTATTAGATAATCCTCCTAACCTAAAGAGGACTACGACACTTGGGAAATAACGTTCATTCGGTTTATACGAATAGCGTTGCTCAAAAATCCAACCGCAATGCCACGAGTAAAATATAATAATATTATTATTAAAGGCCTCGACGCTTTTTATCTCCAAGCAATGCCTTATGGGAATTGAAATGACGCCTGGTATAACGTTGGAATTTTATTTGCAAGGAACGCATCTAACAAAACGTCTTCGAGGCCTAGTTTCGGCGTGGAGTTAAGAAAGTATTGATTTTTAGATATTTCTTTTTTTTTTACTTTTGAACCATCGCATCGAATCAATTTCTTCAAAGTAGTCAGTAAAAAATCAGACATCTTTATTGATTAAGCTTGAAATATATACTTGTCCAGACTCACAACTAAGCTAATAAAATGATAAAATAGCATTTAAAAATTAAAGCTTTAAAGAAACTACCATAGTACGTCTTATAATTCTATCATAAAAACAATAAAGAAATCCCCTAAAGTTACACACATAAGAGCGGTCACGGGTCTTTTTAAATGTATGATACGAATTTTTGTATGCCATTTTATTGAGAAGACAATTGTGTAATCAAAGTTACAAAACTACTATACCTCTACCAAGCCTTTTGAATACTGAAATTATTAATTAGAACATCTTATCTGAAATATTAATAATACCCAACCAAGTTTAATTTGTTATTTTGTCTGATTTAGATGTTATATTGTAATTAACGACGAGCCATATGGGATTTGCCAGCTCTTTGAATTTCTATTTGGGCGCAAAGAGTATGCACAAACAAGACACGCTTGCACGTTTTGTGGGCGACATACAAACGTTACAAGCGCCTTCAGTTCAATGGTAAAACAATTTAATAATATGATATCATTTTTTAACACAATATTATGATGATGATGATTTTTTTTAATGTTATTTTTGCTATTAGTACCTAACCGAAACGCTCAGTATAGTTTAAAGTTGTTTTCACAATGGTTTTACTTTGAAGAGTTTCTGAATTTTCTGAGTTTTTTTTAAATATTTGTACATCAAAAAAACACATTTTTTTACCTTTGTACATTTTCAATTAATCGTTCGACAATAAAAGATATCATATTTTTTTTTAATAATTTTACAAAAATTAACTAACAAACAAAGCCTACGTGCCGACCCCGACTTGGCAACGGTTTTTTTTTTTGGGTTTTTTATAAAACTATATTAGACACAACGATCACCCAACTAAGTAGCGCCATTGAATATAATTATTACTGCAAAAAAAAAATGAATAACATCAACACGAAGACGCTGCAATAATAATATTATTTTGTATTGGATTTTAATCGGCCAGCGAGAAAACATTCGAAGGCGAAAAAATAATATGTCCTTCAAACGAAATGTTGGCATTGGAGCGGGTCCAGTGCCGGTTCATATTTTTAGGTCTACCCAAAATATTATGTAGGATACAAATAGCTGTTTTTCGTTTAGTATAAATAAAAATATATTCTCCACTGCGGTTGTATTAGACGTACAAAAAAACAAAAAAATTGTTAGAAAAAAAAACGCGCGTCTATTTTATAGGTTCTTCTTCTTATTATTTTTTTTTTGTTTTCTTACTTTCAAACGTGTATCGTTTATTTAACCGCTTTGGCAGGACGTGTCTCCCATAATATTATACACCGGTCGTTCTTACATATTATTATTATTATGGTAGTACAAACACACACAATTGTTCGGATTTATTATCGGATCCATTCGATGCGAAACACTATCTGTTTAGTACTATATTTTTCTAAAAACTATAAAATCACAGCCGGTTTCACAAATTATTATAAAAATACACTATTAACATAATGTTAGTTGACAATTCATTTAAATTTAACATCTAGTTAAATTAAGTACGTTTCACCATAACATTATTACTACCAAGTTCTATTTGTTAAGTTAAATGATACTTGGGTTACCAAAGCGGTTACCTCGATTCCATCGTTTTCATCGGTTATCACGAAATGTGATAACCGATAAGTGATAATAATATTATAGTCATATATAATAATTTTATAATAAAAACTCAACTAGTAATGTATAATAGAACCGCTTGGTCTAACATTATTTCTCAAAATACATTTTGATTGGGTCCGGTTAAGATAAATGTGAATTTTACACGTGCCACAGGTTTAACCGAAAACAATATTGCAAAGTCATAGAAAACAAACAGACTGATGAAAACGAAATTCGGGTTGTAAACGACGTTGTACTGATCGGGTTGTAATATGTACAATTATTAATTTTACATATTAGCTACTCGAAGAGCAATAATCTTTTAATGTATGTACATTGGTCGTCGGTAAAATTATTACTATTAGTATAATATTCTCAAAACCAGTCAACGATTTATAACGAATTATAGATGCATGTACATGTATAATAATATGTACAACAATTATACAAATCTACAATTTACGAGCAATATAATATCATGCCAAGACGGGTAGTTTTATATATATATATAGGTATTATCTTGCCGGTGCAATAGGTTTTTATTTCGAATTATATTCCGCTCTCGGTCATTAACCTGTCCTTAATATAGGTACTATATTAATACTAAATAATATGTCTGGTTTTGGTTTATACAATTTTCGACGGCCGACCCGGTCATCCCAGGGGAAACGCTGTTTTATGGGATTAGATGTACAAAACTATATCTTGATAATTACACGGGTAGTAAAAATGCCTTTATCTCCCCTCCGCTGCTTTCCCCGGGCTCTGGGCGCCGTTTAAATAGCTAATAATTATAGGCAGACACTGCAGTAGTTATAGGTAATTATGATGTTTTCAACGTACGTGCGAGAACTGCCCATCACAAGACATCATTGCATCATTTTGATTGCCATTCCAGTGTTCCAATCGCGTGTGCTTTGGCCATATGGAAGAGATGAAAGTCTGCCAACAGAGAAAGGAAAGTGAAAAACAGACACGGTTGATCGATAATCGATTTGGGTGTGTGCAAGGCTAGAGAAGTCCAGATCCAGTAGGATTTGCAAGGGTGCCAAAGAATGGAAGCCAAAGGGTAGAGTGGCCGATCACAGATGACTGGGAAAAGAGACAAAGTAAAATAGGTTATACCTAGTAGAATTATTAGTGGCAACAATTGCAGGACGTTATTTAGTGATTGTAAAATAAACCATAACGACGACGTTCTAGCGTGTTATCAATTAAGAAGTATACCGTGCCCAATCTTACCTAACACCACCTGACTTAACCTTCCAATAATAATTGACCTCCAGATATCCCGGTATAATCATTAATCAATTGTTATAGATTCTGAAATTACCTAACATTTGCACAATTGCATTCGAAGCTCGAACGTAAATAGATAATATTTTATTGGTCGTCAAGATGAAAGAATTTCATCCTTTCTACATCAGTTATGACATGTCTATCAAGTATAATATCTCCTTTCGAATACAAGGTCCAACAGAGCCAAAACACAAGTCCAACAAGCGTTGGGCTTTTTCAACGAGTTTTCTATAATTCAAATTTATAAGTTGATAAACGAGAAAATTTCAAATTTCAAATTTTTTATTATGTGAGATCAGATTAGCTATTAGCATGTTTGGTAAAACAAAATTGTCAAATTTTTCTCAACTTTACAGGAGAGCAAAACATTCAGTTTCCATATTACTATTCAATTACATTTTATAACCATGTTATTAATTATTCGATTCTTGCGTTACCTATCTAATGAATTTATCATAAATCTGAACGCGCTAATCGATTCCCCGCGCAAAATGAAATAAAACAGTGTGGCCAACTTGATTCGGCCAAAAAAATGAGACATAATGAGATGGTGCATATTGAGCGACGATCAATAATGATATATATATTTATGTGATCAAGGCCATCTGAATAATATACAGTTCATCGCTACTGTTTCATTTCTCGATCCACCCCCGGAAAAAAAGGAATTTGGCAAAAAAATACAACACTCAATCACGGCCAGTACACACCGAATACAAATACAGTATTTTTCGGGACAAAGTTTTCTACTGAAACCCCAAGCCTCGATGGTTTTATTTACAATGTTATATTGTCAAAAAGAAATGTCATTTCGATTAGTAACGGCAACGTGACCGACCGTTTTTTATTGAATCCAAATCCGTGTTTCTACTCGAGTGGGGTCCAACTTAAAAAGAGTAAATATATCTTCGGATTTCGAACGGTGGACCCGGTCGAGTAGCAACATATAGACTTTTTCGTTTAAGTAATATCCTTATTGTACACGGTTAGGTCTACTAGCTATATTGTTATACATATGTAAAACCCGCTTGACTACAATGGTATGTTTGTTTTGCCGTTGAAATAGGCGCGAAAGCAGTAAAGAGTAAACTGTCACATCCCAGGGGGTCGCCATAAATAAAAAATATCATTAAAAAAAGCGAAATTACATTTCTCTGATAGATATTTGTTATTTGTTTTTACTACTGTAACCGCGTGATACAAAACATACGGCTTAACACTTATGGTATTATCACATTATCAAATGAAATTCGAACAGCTGACGATAACGTACAGTCGACAAGGATTGTGTTTAACAACCTATAAAAAAAGTATTAATTTTTATCCAAAAGGGTCACACTGTCGCTCGCCCTCTTGATTGCTTCGTTGCAGAGTACAGGACAGGATAATATGATATTACAGCCACATGCTATGGCCTATGAGAACAGATAGCTCACTCGGCCGAAAACAATAGACATTTTTAAAAAGGAAGCAGAAACCCCATCCCCATCCCTTTACAACAGCTTGCGTACGAGTCCGCACTACGGGAGATATTTTATCTGTAATCTCGTATCTCTTATCTCTCTTATCTTATCAGATAAATCATCAGACATTTACGTTAGGTTTTTTAACTGTCGATTTTTCCGGTTGTGTGCCAAAGTAAAGACATCAAATGTCAAAAGACTCCTGCTAAACGTCGCGAGGATATCAGTGTAGCCGCATGAATTAGTATAAATTATTGTGCAGGTATTTTGCAATATTATTGTACAAAATCCTTATAAATCACCACACATGAGATAATTTATTTTTTAACTAATCTGTGATAGCATTATGAAATCGTACGCTTGGATTACTTGCCGAGTTAGCCGTCTGTTTTTTTATAGTCTGTGATGTCTAGTGGGACGATTATACCTGTAATATTATTATATATTATTGTTGACCGTGGCACAAACGATAACGGTTTATATTGTCATCAAACATATAAGAATATATAGTATTGTAAGACACGGAATATACCGCAAAGCACGCGTCGGTTAGGCACGACATTTGATATAATATTTACACAACAATTAACGCCAATGAACGTGTTAACGAATTTAATATCGGCGTGGCGTATAACAACATATTGGTGTGTTTTTATTTATTGAAATTTCGGATAATACCAAGCAGAAGGGCGTTTCACCTGTGATCCTGGGAAAAAAACAAATTCATGGCTTCGAGTTGAACGCACTCGAAAAACCGTCAAAATAACCGTGAATCTCTATACTTAATGTGTTGTCTAAATATCAGTTGTAACTACTATATTGTGTTAAAACATTACAATATAACCGCAAACGGTTCTAGGACATTTCGGTCGGTTACACAAAGACATTTTGACTTTGGCGTACACAAAGAAAATTATCAATAAATTCAAGTTGTGAAATATTTGAATAAAACACTTAAACATATTATTATATTTTAGGACAACGACAACTTTTTTATGGTATAAGATTTTATTTTAATTACATTATTTTGGTACCGAACCGAGTTGAAAAAGACAAGGAATGGAATGGTGAAGTTGTTTTTCAGTTTAGAAGCACAATCTACAAAAAACAAAATGTAATATACTAATATATTTTATGTATTAACAAATTGTTTGTTCGAAATCTCTAGTTAAAACTTTTTTATTTTCATTAAGGAAAAGCTGAAAAAAATATAATTCTTATAAAATTTAATATTGTTATCGGTTGATGTTTATCTAATTATTATTATAACAACAACTAAGTGCTATAATGTGTAATCACAAAAGCAATTAATAAAAAAATATACTAAAAAAGCTACAACTAAATAATAATCAAACCCTATGCAAAAGTATTATATTAAAATATACCGTTTTGGTGTGTAATGTGTAACCAGATTGATAATAGTTAAAAGTTTCAAAATCCGTTTGAAATTAATACACAAGTCATAATAAAACTTACAATATAGAGGTTATTACTATTATGTTAAGTAAATTATTAAATATGTATTCTTATTTAATATAGAATTAAATTAACATATTAGGCTAATGCCTTGTCGAAAACAGCAATAATTCCCAATAAACATTTATAATATATAATTGAAGTGATAATTATTGTTCTTTGACAAAGTACAACTAAGATATGGTGAATTGTTACTTTGAACAGACTATTTTCCTTTTCTGTGCCTTACATTTGTTTTACAATATTGTATTGGATAATATTCAAAGCTTATAACATATTTTGTTAATTTTTAATTGTTGAAGTGTTAACCTGAACTTTGATAAACAACCTATTTTATATATTCTGATTAAAATTTGTCTAGAAATATATTATTTTAATCTACACGTAAAATTGCGTTACTATTTTCAGATAATCGTCACGAGCATCATAATTATTATTAGGCCATTCATATTATTATGGCGCAATATAAATGTAAATATTATATTTTATTAATGTTTATACTAGTACGTATATAATATTATATATATTTTAAGCTGTTTATGAAAATAATGCATTATCCGGAGACGCAGTCCACACCTGCAATAACACACTCAACCAACGCATACTCTATAAAGACGTTTGGCCTATATAAATGTTTGTTTACGATGAATATTAGAAATACAGTATTCTGAATCGGGTCGGAAAAATGCGAAAAAATATGTAATACATTTTGTAGTCCACATTTTATTCAAAAACAGTTGTACACGAATGAAAAACCTCATTCATGCATAACCGTGTTTTTAACACATTATTGATGTTATGTGCTATACCAACAAGGGCGTGCACACCAATAATCCTAAGGAGAGTGGAAGGAGTCCTAAATAATGGGTAAATAGAGAGGGAAGTGGACAAATTGTAAATAAACTTGTAAATTTTCTGAGATAATTAACTAGGGTCACAATTATCATCCTTAGTAACATCTCCAAACTCAATTTTCAATAATATTGTTTTACTATTCTGAGTAGGTCCAAGCGAACAACCCCTCACCCTTAATGCGCCCCTGGTTCCTGAATGCACCCCCGGCTAGCTTATAGATTGCAGGGGTTGGGTTAAGTTGGACGGGTTGTTTTAATTATTAATATTTGTTTAAGGAAATTCTCTAAAATTCGATTTCTGGCACAATATCCGCCTACGCTGGAATACTTCAAAAGATATAGGCAAATTGTATTATTATTATTTTTTTTTAACAATATTCATTTAGTAGGTACTAGACCTGATGACATTATCGCCGAACCGATATTTTTTTACAAAATAATAGTAGTTAACACAAAAAAAAATGAGATTTTCGGCAAACGAACAAAACAAAAAAATAAAGAAAACGAATAATTTTCTCGACGTTTTTTTTTCGTTGCGTGTGTAAAATATAAAAATTATAATAACAATATATGGCGGCATGTTTGTATAGTTTTTATATGACGCACACGTGGCCATAAGTAAAATGTATACATATATCTATAATACGTTTGTATATATTATGCTATTATATAATAGTAACGACTTAGACGGTTAGTGCACACTTGTTTTTTTTTTTTTTTGTCAGAACTCAAAATACACATTTTAATTTTTATCGTTAGTATTAGAACGAGTTTTCGATTATGGCTTAAACGAGTAGTAAAATAATATAATAATTGAATAATAATTAAAACATGTATACTATTAAAATATGGTAACCTATTTTCACTGTGTGATTTTCTATTTTGCATAATTTTTACCGTTTTGATTTATCGCCTAATATAATAATATTAAATAATTATTACCAATTATGTCTAACTGTATTTTTTTGGTCACTGACGATTGGTGAATTGTATCCAATCCGTTATCATTCTTCACTCTGGAAATTCACAGTCAGTGGTCCATTTCTATTACAAGAAACTATTTGTATGTATTTAAATTAAAACGCCCCCCCCCCCCAAAAAAAAATATGTGTGTTTCCTGAATGTTATGTTTAAAAAAAATATTGTAAATATGAATTGTTAGGTATATTTTGATTTTTAAGTTTCAATTAAAATAGATAGATTTAAAAATTAGTTAAGTTATTTAACATTTCAATTCGACTAATTGATAAAAATCATTTTCAGGATGGAATCTGGTTTTTATTTAAATTTTTCATAGTTTTGAAATATTTCATAAAAATACTCTTCATTAAATGTTAAAACCTCATATATTGTTATATATAGGTATGCCTACAATAAGCAACAATAGGTATATTAGCTCAACAAATACAAAAAAAAAAAAAAGGGAAAAATAATTGTTTTTATTATTATTTTGTAACACATTATGTCATATTATTATGATATGGTAATATAATATTATAATCTTTAGCTGATATTTCCTACAACAACAACGATTTGTCAACATCGACAACAAAAACATACAAACACAGATGCGTTTTTCAATCGTTCCAAATAGTAGAGTATTATATAACGAATTTGAACTAAAAAATACAACAAAAAAAACAATAATATTTGCATCTCTTCCAACTGCACTCGGCCAACAATTGCCAGTAAACGCACATAATATATTATATTTTTTACTCTAGGGGTGTATCTCAGGAGTGTACTTAGGTATTTTTTTTAAGTATGGGTCCGAGGGGTTAAATAATTTAAAACTCAAGTTAACCCTTTCAACGATTTCGCATATTCAATTAATTATTAGTAACGTAGTTATAAAGGTTTAGTAGTAAAAACTTAACCAAGTTATACCAAGCGCACCCAAGTCAAAGTACTTCTGCGAGTAGAAGTCAGCCAGTTATGGTGTCAACGAGAATATCAAATTTTTATAATTCAACACTTAAATATATTTTAGAATTAATAAAATGATGAAAAGTTTTAATATATAGTTATTGCTTTGTTTTATAATAAGTAATTTAAAAGTTTTTACAATAGCACTTTTAAGTCTAACTTTTTTTTTACTAATTTAAAAGTAAATAAAAAAATAGTAAAAAAGTAAAAAAATAATTTTACTATAAGAACAATTCACCAATCATTTGTAGCACACTTTTTTTAAATGGCAATTACTTTGAATGTTAAAGAAAATCATTTAAAAATAAACCCTTACCTTGGCATTGTATCTTTAAAGATACATACATTATATTATATAAATCTTTCCATGATCCACCTAAAAATTACAGTTGTTTTAATTTTTTTTTTGCTATTTAAAAATGATCCCTTTCCAAGTTCCGGGTTAAATAATTGTTAAATAAAAATAATAACAAATAAAAAAATACTGTACACGATTGTTGTAATAGGTACCTACATTATATTGTACAACCGCATGCGTTAGTTCTTAATGACAACATACATTAGTCATATGAACTACTTGTTCTTATTAAAAAGTAATTTTTTTTTATTTCAATACCATTGTTGGCCGACCCACTCGTAAAAGTAGTCGATAACACTAATGTTTGTTGTCATTTAAAATATAATTCAAAGACATATTTTTAAGTTGGCAGTAACGGTTGGTACGTTTACATAAGCATGTCAACACGATTTTTAGTATCACCAGTTCAGTGGTTATGGCGGGAAAATATGTTATCACAAATTAATATTGAAATGTTTAATTTGTAATTACCAAGCTACAAGAAAATTCTTAACTTTTGATGAACTCTGTTGTTTGGCAATGAATCTGAGTAAGTAAACTTGGCGTTATTTTAATGTGGGTGCAGTTTATATCAAATATCGAATTAGGCTGACACCGAATAGGGAAGCTAGAAATCGGGTTAGTAACTTTTTAAAGATTAATGACCAATATCCAACTTGTACAATTTACAGACATTAAATGAAAATTCCGTAAAGTTTCAGAGGGGGGAGAGGGTCCCCTCATAAATAGGTACGTCCTTGACGTATGTACGATTATTAACAATAATGATCTACGATAATAATACAGTAATAATACTTGAGTTGTATTTAAGTAAACTTATCTCAACAATACATATTATTATTTTATTAATACTGCACGATATTATGTTTTTCCAATTTTTTTTTCGGCTGCCACGTGCACGTGCACGCTTAGGCACCACTGGAAATTCATCATTGACCAACGAAACGGGCCAACCGAAATTGCCTTCACCTTCGTATGTGTGCATAATACTTGTAACATTATATATTATGTATCTACGTATAATGTCCTACCTTATACCTGCCTGCCTATCTAATTTGCTCGGCGCGGCTCTACACGTCATAAAAAAAAAAAATACATGTACAACATAGGCAGGTATAGGCCTACATCGGACGCACTGCCGACCGCGTTGAGTAATCAATGCCATCATATTATTATTATTAACGTGGCCACGGTCACTCGGGCTGCGTTTAGGTATAAACGTGCATGTACGCACAAACGGCGCCCGTAGGCCTCTCTATATAGCTGTATAATATAGTCGTTTGGACATTAGCCATAAGGATACAGGGTGATGCATCCCAAGAATCATCGGTTACACTTACATTACGAACGTTCATCGATCCGTTGTGGACTTTGTAAAAGACTCGAATTCTAAGATCAATAGTCGAGTTCAACGCAGTAGTGCAGCGATTTCCCTTTGAATAATAATGCCGGACCCGCATTCATTAGTTGCCACATGTTTTGCTGAAACGGGGAGCAACATACTGCAACACAGTAGGTAACGTTGGGCTATGTTACCTTAGTGTGGACCAACTTTTAATGGTCACCCATGTCAACGTCACTGTACATGTGTCCTACTGGATTATTCAAAACCAAAGGGCAAAGACAAATGGCAATTATTATAAGGGGAAATATGTAGGTAATCTCTTTGCAAAATCATAGATTGACGGAAATCAAAAAACAAACGCTATCATCTTTCGTCTACATATTAATGTGACTAAAAACATAATATTATGTTCCCATTTGGACAAAGATAAAAGAATATACATATAAGGTCCAGTCTTTAAACCCATCCCCGTTACAACAGCTTGCGTACGAGTCCGCAACCACGGGAGACATTTTATTTCTCATATCTCTTATCTCTTATCAGATAAATTATCAGAAATTTTCGTCAGGGTTTTTGCTGTCGATTTTTCCGGTTGCGTGCCAAAGTAAAGACATAAAATGTCAAAAGGTTCAAAGTATTGAAAAATATGTTGAGGAAAAAAAATTTTCCAAGAAAACGAGCGTCTTACATCGGATCGATCACCCTGTATAGCAGCAGCAGCTGTATTATACGGTGCCGATGCGTTATTCTTTATTTTTTTTTTTATCCAAAATAATTATTATTGCCCAAAAAAACCTGACGGCAAAACTAGTATTTAGCCGAACGTCGAGCGAAGGAAGCGGCGGAACAACATGACTAGGAGGACGAGGTGGAGATGGAGGCCGGTCGTATCTTAAAAAAAAAACCGTCTAAGGCGCACACACATACACGTGTCTAGCGTTTCACACGGTTTTTACATTGTTAAGTCAGGCCGTGACTATATGACCGTGAACGACATTGACTCGAGGGGAGCTTTGAGTTTTTCGAAAAAAAAATTTTTTTTTTTAAAAAATGGGGAAAAAAGTTAAAACGGTTTACCATTGGTTTAATATTTTGTATGTAATTTACCGAAGGAAATCATACACCTTAGGCGATACCGTTTAGTAAAAAAAATGTAAATATATCTATAAAATATTTACATAAATATTATGCAAATGAAATCTCAATCTCCTTCGAATATTATAAGTGTAGGCATACACTCGGGCCTCGAATTTATACATATTACATATATATATACATATATATATATATATATATATATAATAATATAATATATATATATATATATATATATATATGCGTTTTAGCCGAACATATTTTTTCATTTATGCTACTCGGGTGAGCTCATTTCAAATAATAGGTATACACAAATATTCCGCGTTGGATTTAACTATAACCGATTTATTTGATTTAATAAAATGTATTTTTTCTATCTAAAATGATTTCAAATATAGGCGTCTAATACCATGGCATTACCATAGAGTGATTATACAGAGCGATTCGTCAAGGATTGAGCGCATCCGATTGTCTATGGAAACAATTAAGCTGCTGAAAGAAATTACCATGGTAGAAAACCAGTTTGCGACAATTCTTCTCAGAGCTATTGGAATTTACAGTAGTTAATATCATGTATCATTGGGGTTGCGAATAATAATAGTACTGCCGTCCACACGTTAAAATGATAATAGCTCCACCAGCATATTATAATAAACAAAGAATCATGGGTACCCATCTCCTTATTTCTACCCCTCTCTGATCTCTATCTATCCAATAGTCTACTCCTTTCTCCTAAAGAAGGACCTAAACCTAATCGATTTAACCCTACTCAATTAATACAAATCTAACCCAAACCTAACTGATCTCTTATCAGAAGCCATTATCAGCTGTCTCTTATCAGAAGCCATTATCAGGTGTCTCTTATCAACATCCCCAATCGGATGTTTCTTATCGCTATCAGAAATCTGACCAATACTAGTTTTAACTCCGCCATAATCCTTTGCGTGAAGTGACGCTAATTATAAAGTGGCCGAAAAACTTATCCATGTCAAATCTGGCTATTGACCAGTCAGCTTAGCGACCGTGACTATAGCAGCTTATTACTGGTAAACGATATGGATAGCAGCAGTAATTTTCGAAAATGAATCGCCCTGTATATTATTGAGACCAACACTGGCACTGGCAAACCCATTGCATTCGAAAATTTAATTATTATTCCGAAGCGTTTGCGCGCGTCCTACTTAGGTATTTGCCTAACGGTGTATGTAAGTACCCGAAAAACACTATAGAAAAACGTTTTTCAACGCCGTCAAGACTGCTGTCTTTGTAAAATATATATGTAATATACGTTTAGCGCGACTTATTACTAACAGTATATAATAGTAACAACAACAACAGCAGCAGCTGTGTAGCTGATACACAAGTACTAAATGGCCAAAGTCAAAGCCAAAAAAAAAAAAAAAAGAATAAAAGAAGATTATCCGTACTCACCCGTAACGAAATCCTCGGAAAATAATTATTTATGAGCATGTAATAATATATAGAGCTTACACAATGTACTTTATCCTTTGTGCGGTTCAAACACACACTGGGATAGGCTCGTGCGTTGTTCAAAGTAACTTTACACCATAAAAGCTTATTATATAATGTATAATGTATGTCTGTCTATACTGTAAAGTACAGAATAATGGTTTCAAAACTTTCCGAGTAACACGTTAACTTGCGGCGAAGTGGCGACCTCAGTGCATGTACTACACTCGGGTAAACTCCAAGGGGCAATAAAATATTCATGCAATGTGCTAACCGTGAAAATAGTATCTCTGGACGAGACTCGTAATTTTGGGGCAAACGCAAAAGCATTTATAATAGGTACAAAGAATACCCGAAAAACCCCAACTTAATCAAAGTTATTTGCTCGTTGGTGCGACATTGTAGGCAAACACTAAACATAATATAACATTAATTAAATCTAAAGTAAGTCATTGGCGCAGCAACTAAAGGTGAGGGGGTGTGCTGGATACTCAAAACCCATTCGGAGCAACTTTAATACTTACCAAAATTCTGTGGAAGTTTAAAAGACTCGGGAAAGTAATGAACTTTTTCAACCACCCTCTCGCCCCCGTCTGGCAAAGCGGAAATTCTCAATAACAGCGCTCAACAAAGGAGCAAAGCTGAATTTAAACATGAACATTGACAACAATGAAACAGGTGTCCTTTAATAAAATTTGAAAACTTTCAAGGGTTAATGAATTAAAACTCTTCAATACAATTAAATTAAAATAATTAATATTACAAGTAAATAGGTATACGGACAGAAACCCGAATTTATATTTGACTCATAACAAACAAACAAACAAATTCTAGATTAAAAGCTAAAAATATAGTAACATTACAATGTCGAAACCTAACAACAATGTGACAACTAATCAAAAGGTGGATGATTATTAATATTTAAATGGTAATTTTCAAACTCTTTATTTTCAAGTAGGTACTTTGAACGAATAGCTGGTATACTCTCCCAAATCACAAGAAACCAAGCGTATAACAATCGGACGTCAGGCAAGTATAGATTTTTTCCATTTCGTTTGGTATCAATTTTTTTATTGATACCAAATTGATATTTTATTATTTTTGTAATAAAATAATTCGGTTTGGGAATCTGAGTCGCACAACAATAGAACGTGTTAGGTTGTAAATATATAAATATACATTGACGGAGAATACTTTTAAATAATATTATGTATTTTGAAAAACTTTTTTTTTTTTGGTAAAGAGGGAGAGGAATATTAAGCCGCCATACCCAACGTTAATTATTATCATTGCACGATTACATACGCATAGGCTTATAGTTGTTCGGTTATTATAATTATTATGTCTACCTATAATATATAATATCGTATTTAAAACAGGTTTTGTGAGTTCCAAAAACTGGTTTAAACTTTTGTTACCGAAATTAATAGGTAGTCCTTGTATTGTACTACGGCCGTGTGTGTGTCAGACAAATTTATATCGTGTATATTTTTATTAAGATAATAATATATTATACTAAAAAATATTTAAGTATAATATAATATATTTTAAGAAGCTCGGTAGGCCGTGTAGAATGATATTGAAATTAATTGCAATGGGATAACACATTCATGTAACTATTTTCAAGTGCGATCGCTGTTATTGTTGCTGTTTGTCAATTTCAATGAACTTTCGACTTCCAATGTTTGTACAGGCAAGACCGTTTTTTTTTTTTTTTTTTAATGCGTTTGTTAAAAAATCGTACGTTCCGTCCGAAGTGTAGTGTTTGTTGAACACATGCACAACAGAGGTGATAGGTCTTGTAGAAATAACCCAGTATTGTACATAATATTAAGATACGGTAATTGCATAGTTTATGTAATCTTAATGATGATGTTTTAACACTATCAGTGTCGGTTTGCCCGTTATAAAAGGCCGAACCAATAAAACGATCGCTTTGACGATAAAGTGTACATCATTAATTAGTAAATATAATAAAATAATACGTATTAAATATCCCCGTGTATTTTATTATAACAGTCGATAGTCGATTGGCCAATAACAATTATTATTCTCAATTTTATTACAATGTGCATTTATAAATGGACATTGTAATACACAATGCGTATTATTATGTATACCATATTATATAGACAATACTTATGAATTGATTATGGTTTATAAATCAATATTGTTTATTGACCATTGCCTAAGCGCTATGGGTTATAAACACTGTTAATGATTGTTGGCGATGGACACTGCCCACTGGGTAAATAATATAGCACCTATACACCTTTGACAAGATATGTACCTATATATATATTTTTTTTTTCTAGAGTAAACACTCAAGTATTTATCTAAAGTAGGTACCTACTTACATGCAATGTTTACTCTTCTGATATTAAGTTGATTGTTTTTCTCTAAACGATAACTTCAATATTAACTTTTATGGTATATTTTAATATTGTAGAAACTTTCCACCGGAATTTCTCTCTGGTTAATTTTAGATTCATACAGCACAGTAACTATTTCACTCACACACATTATATACAATATTGTGTATTGTACCCATATCTGTGTATACAATTAATTTTTAAATAAAACAATTATAATAGATTTGTAGGTATATAAAACCATAAAATACGACGTGCATACTATCTTTGCGCATTTCGCACACAGTTGTTTTTTTGTTCAATCTACTACTCAAAGCTAATATTAGCTTTTCAATAATACATTTTAAGATTAATTATCATTTATAGTGATTATAAAAACCGAAGGTCAATAAAATTAAAATAAGCACTAGTTCTTTAAGAATATTCAATAGTTTACTAAAAAAAAAAAACCTGATCTGTTAAAACTTATATGAAACGAATTAAATCAGTTGTATGTTGTTTGTTCAACTTTAACTAAGATTACTTATACTCGTATAATTATTTTGGAGATTTTATCGAAATTATGAAATATTTATGCACTGACGACCAAGCTTTTAATTAATAGAACAAATTTTTTAAAAAAGTGGAGTTAAACAAATTAAAGCCCTGGTTTGATAAAACACATAAAAATAATAATAGGTTGAGAATTTAATGTTATCAAAATCCCATGTTATTATAATATTTTGCTTATTGTGATTTTTAATATATTTATGTGATCAATCAAACGTTGAGACATATTTTATATAATATATTTTCAAAATAATAGATATTTTCGTTTTTTTTTGTTATTGATTTTCTACAATAATATTATACATCATTTAATTGACCAGTCAACATTTAAATTACTTTTATTTTTTAAACCTTAAAAAGCCATTGTTACCATGTTATATTTTTGTAAATTTCAATAACTGTAGTTAACAATTTCTAACGTGAAACTCTTAACATGTCAAGTAATACAATAATAATTAACACTTTATGACTTAAAAATAGTATAATTCATGGTTTTTTTTTTAGTAAATTCTAATTTTGAAAGTCACATTTCTACTATATTGTGTTAATAAAAAAATATTATGTTTTTATTTGTCCAAAAAACAAAACAAGAAAATTTAAAATCGAAATATGTGTCCACATTTTTTTGAAAATTTTAAACGTTATCGTCGGCCTTGAGTGCGTTTGTAAGTGTGTTGTGTTTAAATCGACAAAATTCCATAATGCTTTCTCAATTCATCGACAGTGTATACTATATGTATGTGGTAAAGGTAATATATCACCTATTTGTCACTCATAATATTTACATTGGAATATAGTTTAAAAATACCCAAGTTAAATCATTAGTATGTTTGTTCCCATATACATTAGACCAAAACAATAATTTTCTCAGTCATTTTTTAAAGTTTTTTTATCAAGTATTCAGACTTATTCCCGACTTTAGACTATCTACTACAAAAGATTCTAAAGTATCAGATGTATATTATACACATAATAATATACCTATAATAGCATTACACATTAACTTGTCTTATAATTGTATTTATAATGAGAGACGGTAACGGTCTACGGGTCGGGTTAGGTCGGATGAAGTGTTGAGTACAGGCACGCGCGCTGAATATAATAATTTGTATGTCCAATTTCACGCTGAAGTGGCTAAAACAAAAGAAACGAAAAAAAAGTATCTATCAAAATATATAATAAGCAACATGGCCGTATCCAGCACTCATTTGGGGGGGGGGGGGTTATTTAAGATAAAACTAGTATATAATATTTAGGATTTTAATTAAATAGAACCATATCAGTTTTTTAGGTATATATATATATATATATATATATACTTTCTATCTCGGTTATCAAGTCGCTATTACGATTTTAGGCGCAGTTTTATTCGTTGGAATCTCTACTTTACAATGGTATGTTTGGATTTTTGTTTTGACTATTTTAAGCAGGTTGAAATAACAGATCTTTCCAGTAAAGACGATTACGGTTCCTGTCGTTGTCGCCGACGCTGATAATGACTATTATTTTTGTGTATATATATATAATAGTTCGTTATACTGGGTACAAATCCAAAAATGTAATATAGTTTGAGTACACTATAAATTCTATTTGTATGTATATATATATCTGTGGCTTGGAGCAAGAAGGGCCAATGTCACTTTTTGCAACTTTCGGAAAATGAGCTTTGAAGTTTTTATTTTCCATTAGGCTCTATGTTAATTTTTTATCAAACTCTTCATGAGTAATTCATTTTTTGGCCTCAGAGTGTGATTTTTTCACAGTATATAAAGAATGATTCAATTTTTAAAATTAGCGGACTAACTCGTTTATGCATAAAATTGACATTGGCGTTTCTTGCTCCAAGCGACAGATATATATATATATTTTTTTATCGACACAACTCGTGCTTTTATTCATATACAGGGTTAAATCCATTCAATATATGAATGTAAACATTATTACCCAGTCATTATTGACGTCTTCCAATAAGGTACATCAACGAAATTCGAAAAAAACTAAAATTCATTGGCGTGCCATAAGCCTAAGCAGACGATAAAGATAATATCACGTATTTATTACTATTTAATTCTATTTTAGGCTTTAAAGTTAAAAGAAAACTTACAACAAAATCAATACTTTAAAAAAAAAAATGGAAAAAAAGACATAAAGGAGAGGTAATACAAATATTTTTCGATGAAATTTCTGGGGTGGGGGGTTGAACCCGGAAACCCCCCTGAATACGGCCATGATAAGCAACTGTTGTGCTCGTCATAGCCAAAAGGGTTCAGACAATACAACAAGCAAAAGGCAGTGCAGTGTCTTATTATTACTATATTAACGCACAATTTTTTAATTTCATGAGCCAGATTGAATCCGATTTGTATTAAAGCAGAATATATTGTTGTAATCCTACAAATTAAACACTTACCCAGCAGACGGCCCAAATGGTGACCAGATATAAAAATCCACAAAAAAAAAAACGTTCTCAAAAATAAAAATCACAAAGTCGAGAGTGTTTCGAGAGAAAACTAGTGTCTTGCGTTAAGTCGATCGCCCTGTATATATATATTTATTATGTATAAATTAATAAATAATTTATAATAAAATACAGTTATCACGATTCACATTAGTCAATAACTTTGGTTGATTTATTATTCATCGAGTGTTATCTAGATAATATTTAATAATGCGTTTGACCGTTAATTTATTGTACGTATATGCCATGCCTGCACGAAAACGGAAATCGATTTCAACTGGCAGCAGAGGTACCCTCGTCTTGGTTTACTGACGGGCGGATGGTGGACGGGGTCAGCATAAAAATGTTACCGTTTTTGTGCTTAAGCCCGCTTATCTGTAATTATGGAATCAAAGGTTTACAAGCTAATCATTAGTAGGTACAATTAATTTGTTAATTAACAACACCAATTATAGTAATATTGCAATTAATTATTAATAATATAATACGGTGCACACGGTGTTTGTTTAGCAATATTATATTGTTGGTACTCACAAATTTAAAAAAAAAAAACCAGGGTTGGCAACACTGCCGAGACAAATAATAATATTATGGTTTTCGTTTATAAATATATGCGTTAACATTTAAGTTGGAAGTGGGGTAGAAACAAAAAAAATTGTGAAAAATTAAGAACGCATTGTATAAACAAAACATGTAATTTCTTATTAAACCCTATAAGATATTGAGTGGCCCGTGATGAAAGAATCATTCTGTATAATAGACCAAAATGCTTTGAACATTCATTACAATATACTTTCAAAATGATTGGCCAATAGTTGTAACACGGGATTTCTTATTTTTCTCGAAATAACTTTAAAAAAACAATAGCATTAAGTAATTGTGCGTAACTCGGGGGGGTTGTTCGAGGCCATAAACGCAGCTAATAGGTATTGATTTAAACTCCCCAGATTTGTTCAAGGTTATAACACCGAATGCTATACTGTGATCCGTTTTAACTGCATAAATTCAAAAATAAACTGCTCTTTTTCAAGTGAAAAATAATAATTTAATACAGGCAAAATAAATCGGTTATACTTTGTATAGTAAAAAAACTGTACAGAAATAATACAATAAATTGTACCATTTGACCGTTTTTCTGAACTGAAATACATAATTTTGGGATTTTTTTATATTCTTATTCAGAATAAAAAAAAAACACCATTTTGCGATATTTTCAATGTGTTCTGTACCTACGTTTGAATAATTTTCTAATTTACTTTATGATGTATTATTTTACTTTAGGTGATCAATGGGTACGTAGAGTTTTTATAAAAGACAGACAATTTTCTACTGATGCATTGTGCTTAAGGTATGTGAACTATTGAGATTACCAGGTATGTATAGTGCACACACATTTGTGTACACATAATATAATATATGTTTATAATCGGTCGAGTTCGGTTTTTTTATCTCATGACAGATTGATTTAATATGTAAAATTATAGAGGCTCCTACATATTGTTATAGGCAGTTATTATATCGGCTAGAGCCTCCAGTAGAAACGACAGCTGTTGCGTTCATAACGGGTATTGAGGAAGTCCATAAAATATGTTTTTTCCTAATAAAATCGGTCGGTTTTTGTAAAATATCGCCCAAAACATTATTATGATCTAAACACATATTATAATATTATGTAGGTATCATCACCGTGCGGGAATTCTGGCTCGGATCGCACACGTCATGGGAAGTACTTGTGTTTTTATTATTTTTTTTTTTTAAATAATATAATATTATAATATATTATAAGCAAAACATTTTGTTTAAAATCAATCATTATTTTTATGCATGTTTCAGGGAGTGGCTATAGTAGTTTTAAGTGCGTCTGTCTGCCTAGTTGGAAGAAAAAAAATACCGTTCAGTGTATTATGGATAACAATTGTCCACTATATGTTATCAATGCGTTATCAAAATGGTTATCAATGATAACACTATGTTAAAAACACAGATACATATATAAATAATAAACTAGACTGTGCTTAAAATGAACAGAAATATTTTAAGGTAAGAAGTAAAAACTTATTTATCACACGGACCACCAATCGTATAACAATGAGGATTTTTTTTTCTTTTATGTGGCCATACTGGTTTTAGTCCTTCTTTTTACTTCAATATCGCGTACAAGCTATTTAGTATATTATGTTAGTTCATCTCTTTATTTTATTACTCTATATGGTATGTTTTGTGTTATCTTTTTTTTTTGTCACTATATTAACGTGTACGCAATGCATGTCCGTTGAACTGCAACGGACATTTCGGTCAATCCGGTTAGTCATCACGATTAAACGATTCGCTTGTACAGAAGATATAATAATATTGTAATTTTATATTATTATTACACTTAGGCACCAAACCGAACCGACGCAACGACTATAGGTCGTTGTATTCCTTTTTTTAATAACGTATTATTTCGTTATAGGCGAATTGGCCGTAAAAAATTAAAAGAAAAAAAAAAGAATATTTCAAACGAGGCGTCTTTAAAATTAATAATATTAATATATATATATATATATATATATATATTCGTCTACAAGTATAGATATAATAGACACCTGTTGTATTCGAACCACAGATTATCCAGGCATACTTGTGAACGTTTCTCATCTGATGGCTCGAGCGCCCACCCTTTTCTATTCTCGCTTTAGGCTTGTTGTTGTTGTTACTTGTGGATAGGTAGGTAGGTACCCATGTATTATGCTAAAATACTATATATTTAAATTATACACATATTATAGGCATACAAATCATTATTATAATAATAATATTAATAATGGTAGTGGTAATGGTTATAACACCGGTGGAATACAGCAATTTGCGCGCACATGACACACGGGCTGTCCTGTCGAATTTTTCTATATTATACCTACATAAAAGATGATTATAGGTTTTGTTCATTTGATATTTTGCCGAACACCACCGTGACGGGTAAACGCCAACGATTGGTGTCGGCAAGTACAGCAAAACCTTAGGGTTTGACTAAAAGAGTAAAAAAGAATATTAAATATGCTTGACCATTGCCAGGCGCGAGGATCTGTTTTTTTCCCATTAATGGTGGGTGTAAATGATTCTTCATTCCAGGTAGGTACTTAAAATGTATAGCCTCGGGCATGCAAATTTTTTTAATTTTTTTTTTTAATTGGTACGGGTTTAGTTAAGGTGTAGCCTGGATTGTCTGGATTGAACGGCCAGAGATGGAATTCTCTGGCCGTTCAATCCAGACAATCTCACTGTGCATGTATTTTATTACTTCCTAGAAAAACATTTCATCCCTTGGTCGTTTCCATTATAAAATATATCCATGTTAATGTTGAGGCGAAAAAAAAACATATCAAACGTAGATTTTCTTTATTGCACAATATTTAAACAATAGATCATGGCAGTAGTTTAAAAATTACATTTTTAGACCAATCCAACACCATTGGAATAATTCAAAACGTTATTCCAATAATTATTCTAATGGAAAAAAATAGGATAATTTCAAATGCAATTATTCCAACGACTTTTGAACATATTATTTAAATTTAGTTTGTGAATATTATATATTTTAAAACATTATTTCGTGTGAGTAAAATACTACATACTACATTTACAACATTTATAAAAAAAAAATGTTCCCCATTGTTGGAGATTTTTGAGGGTGCTCGGGGTTCTAAAAACTCAAAATTAGCGTTACATATTTTATTTTTATACTACAAAAAATCTGTCGCACCTAAAGAATAAAATATGCTTGGTAGACGAACAAATTTAAAATTTTAAGATTTTTAGTTTCCCGAGCACTGCCCCTCCCTAAGGAGGATTTTACAAAAAAAAAAACGTCATAAGAATATATTGTAATAAAGTAATAACAGTTATTAGGTATAGGTATATTATCCTGCACCGTCCTGCAGCGTGGACTCGACGTGTATATTCAAAAATCAAGGCGACGGTGCGTTTAGCGGTGCAAGGTTAGATTCGGTTAGGATAGGTTTGGTTCGGATAGGCTTTCCCACACGGTCTGTGTTAGGTATACTACTATAATATTACAAGACAAGACGAGGCCACACGTTTAAACCGCAATGTCTATAGGCCTCGGTTTGTAATAAATATTATCATGCCGATGCGACAGGAGTGGTTTCTTCTCGTGTAGGCATGTGTGCTTTGTGTAGACGGCTAGTCCGTGTAGCCGCGTCGTCGGTCTCCCGGCGGTCGAACATGCTAATTTCAATAATATTTTCGTTGACCATTAACCGTTGGCAAACGTTACATTATACGCATATCAAATGGATTTTTTATTTTTTCAAAAAAAAAAAACACACACACACACACTCAAACGAACATTTGTTATCGGTTAAGCACAGCGCATTACGATTTCCATAATATATTTAATCGATTTTGCATATTTTAAACAACTATTCCTTGTTTTGTCTCCAAAGACATTGTAAACCGGACAACTTAATATATATATATATATATATATATATATATATATATATATATATATATATATATAGATATTTTCTACGGTAAAACGAAAATCCTCAATAGTATTTTTTTTTGTTGAAATATTATATTCCTCGGACACGTCGGATTTAGAGCTCAGAATTATTATGTTTTTACTACCTACCAGAATGTTGTATTTCCATCATTCGTTGTGCACACTACGTCTACATTGTACACACCTATAAGACTATTATTTTAATTCAATAATAAATTGCATCTATTTTTTATGGGACAGCCAGGCGAACAAAAACAAAGTTAGTTTGTGCGTACAAATCTATGTGTCAACCGTTTTGAAGGCGCAAAGTTGGCTCCACTGTAAAACCTATTTTCGTCCAATGAATCTCTACATTCGATAATAGTGCCAATGTACCACATTGAATTGGTATCATTAACCGAAAAATAAAGAACAAATGCCCTATGTCTTTCATATTATATGTTATTTACTCAACTTATGGGCTTGAGTATAGTTTACTCAATAACAACTTAGCTTTTTAAAAAAAAAAAAATTTTTTTAATAATTTGCTTGTGTATAAAATATTAACTCATATAATACCTACTTTTGTTTTTTGTATCCCCTCCCCTTCCTCGAAAACTCGACACCAACTTTTGATTTTCAAACGGCAACCCTCACTTTTTTTTTAATAAATATAATCAGTTTTAAAAATTTAGATGTTTTGAAGTTTAATTTTGAAAATATTGATTTGCTAATGAGTTGTTGAAAATTTTACTAACGCGGCTAATGAGAGGCGCTTTTTGTACTTTTTCATATTTTACACACTTGACGCTTAACCCATTATTTTTATTCGTTATTGGATTATTGTCGGTAGTTCGACAACGAGTACCAAACAAAATAATAATAATAACAAGTATCAAACAAAATATAATAATAATCATAGATTAAGAATAACGTCTTACAGATATACTATACGTCCGGCTATCTGCGTTAATTATTCGTTTATAGTTGACTAGTTGACTGCCATAGTCTCTTATGTTTTATTATCAATGTAAAACAGTTTGAATAATAACACTTTTTAATATGACACCATAATCAAATTTAATATAAATACATTTAGTATAATTAGTAGTAACTCATTAAGTAGATATTATCATTGATTATAAATACTATAATTATTGTATTAGTATTTATTATCAATAAATGAGATAAATGGACGAACAAAATGATAAATACCAAACTGCGGAGATCTCTGCATATTATTCGATAAAAAAAATCTAAACATTAACTTTATTCTTTATTATAATTATTTTACACGAGTGAAGAGGAAAAATATCACATTTATACTCACTTACAAATAACAATCAACTCCTAATAATGTTTTTAACTCTACCTTTTTATAACACATAATTTTTTTTTTTTTTTTTAACTTAAAAATAGTACTTTTTACACGATTAGTAAAGTAAAATTTAAATTAAATTAATATTTAACCTTAAATGTATAACAATTTTATCGACAAATTTTTTTTTCATTAGCCAACTGTACATTATTTAAATTCTAAAATAGATAATTTAAATTAAAGTGTTTTAAGGTATAATGTAAAATCGTATTTTATTTAATGACTTATAAAATTGTGCAGTAAAATATTTGAAAAAAAAAATAATCAAAATATTGGAATATTGTTGTAACGTAGTAAATTCAGACAAGTTTTTTTTTTGTTAATTTAATTAACTGGTACAATTAATGCTGTACCCGTGGTTAAAAATGATGGTTGATCATTCGATCAACTGTCTTAAAATATAATTTAATAAATAATTTTAAAAAGTTCCCACCTTGCATAATACACATTAGTTATTTATGTTATTTTATTTTAAATCTTATATACCTATAATAAATATGTAGATAGATATGTAATATAATAAAATATAATTTATATTGTCCAATGGTATTAGTCAATATTTTAGAATATAACTTAATACATTTGACATTCTAATTTTTTAATTAAAATAAAATGAAAATAAAATAACTTTATGTCATAACAATATATTTCTCTTATCGTCTTATCAAGTCAAAATTGAGTATTGTAGATGGATAAAAAAAAATTCTTTAAGCATAATAGTGTTATATTTGATATACGTAAACAATATACTATTTGGTTCAATAAAGAAATAAAAGTAGGTAAATAAGTTAAATATTGTTGTTTATTAAATAAATATACAATAGATTAAAAAAAGAGGAATTTAGGGTACTATTTATTAGGATAACAAAAATAACCTATATTTCCAACTATTTTCATTGATTAATGAATATTACATATAGTTAAAAATATTACAAATGTATTAGGTACAACGTTATAAAATATTATGTTGTTGACATTAAATTTTACATACTTTATTTTTATTAAAAAAACATTGAACATAGAAAAATACTATTACTTAAAGTCTATAAAAAAAATCACATTCTACATACTTTTTAACAATTGATTTGTTTTTTATATGATTTTGATAATACAAGTTAAGCTTGTACACGCTATTTTTCACCATTGTAGGTTTTATGTATAGATTCAAAAAAATGGTTTTTTTTTTATAATAGTTTAAAATAATTGTATGTTCCTAGTTAACTTACCATTAAGAATTTTATCATTTTTGAGTAAACAAATCAAACTTCTTTATGTTTTACCCTCTTCACCGCACGTCTATCACTTCTAATGCTAATAACTCTAATAACACTAATTGTTGGAACTAAGCTTGCAATATGTTAGTGTTTTGTAAGTAATATTATCTATCTATAAAACATAATTATTTATAGGGGTTACCATTTGAAAATCATAAGTTAGTGTCAAGTTTTCGAGGAAGGGGGTGGGAGATACAAAAGGCGTTTCGCATCTTCTACTAAGTCTCTCCTGTCATTCGCGTCCTCTACTGCTGCTTTTTTATCAATTATTTTTAGATCATTTAGATCTTGACACGGTCCATCCAACGCTGTAGCGGTCTTCCTAGTGGTCTTTTTCCAGATGGATTATTGATTAAAACGTACTTTGCCCATCCATACATGTCCAGTCCATTCTAGTCTTTTGGATAGTAGGAAAATTTGAATGTTTGGTCTGTTGAGTAGGTTTCCAATGTCTGTATTTTCAAAGTATTCAAACAGCAGGCAGGCCATGTGATGAGGCATATTAAGGAGATGGAGAAGATGATCTGGAGCTCCGAAATTTTGATTCGTAAACTAAATATTTAATTTAAAACATTTTTATTTTCCGTATGTGTTACTACTAATTTGTTTGAACTAACAGCTTGACCGTTTACGGATCCATCTGGGCGTTGTCGTTAGTGGTTAATGCTCCAATAATGGACACTACACAATGAATAAGATTAGCTAACTACATAATGACAACACGGACAGATGCGAAACGATCAAACTGTTTTTCTTTTTATTCTATCTTTAAAACAAACAATAATCGTGGACCGGCCAATATACTCTGTGGACTCGTGCATTTCAGACGACAGTGACAATTTTTTTTATCGCTATTGCATAATCACCGTATGAATGAATGAAGCATGCACATACTGTACATATATTATATTATTATGCATATGCGGGCTTGTGCAAACAAGTTACGAAATCTCGAAATACAAACCGATCAGCCGCTTGCCTGATAACTGCAACAACATAGGTACACAGGTACGGTCTACATATTATTACTAGTAGGTACTACTGTTTGTATGCAAACTTAATCTAGCTGCGTTGGAAATAATTATAAATTACAAAATACAACAATGCCTATAACGTTTATATTATACCTATGCACCGGATTTCGGACTCAGATAGCGCGAACGTGCGTCCTCGATACCACGTCGAACGAGTAAAATCGTATTATAAAAAAACAGCATATATTAAATAATAAATCCATATATACTAATACAATGCCTACTAACTTGTTGCCTGTATTATCGTATTAACTCCACGTGCGAAGTACAAGTCACATTATTGTTATACAAATATACACACGGAGCTGGCGATGATAACCCAATTCGAAAAGAAAAAAAACACATCTGTCGGTTACGGTAATGATATTTATATGTATTATATATTGTATACATACATACAGTAATATTGTACGTGCCTTGCTGTGTCTCATCGAAACGGTGTTTTTTTTAAACACCCATTCCTCAGTCTTGTATCTTTATATAAAAGCTTTTTTAACCGTCAAAACCAGCACGTTTAAAAAAAAAAAGTCCAGAGGTCGCAATAAGTAAAATATTATCAAGTGAAGTAAATGAAAAGACCACCTGCAGTGTGACCGGAACGACGAAATTGCTTTCTCCGGAATTGATATTTTTTAAATTTGTTTCGCTACAGCAACCACCATGTGATGCAAAACATATTACAATATTATCACATTATCGTATCGATAAGGATTACAAAACGGTGCAGGGTTAACGACTTTGAAAACAAAAAACAGTATTTTTATTTTCATTTAAAGTGGTCACACTGTCGTTCGCCTCCTCTATTACTTTGTTGATGCGCAAAGGACATTAATAATGATGCTATAGATATTTTACTTTTTAAAAAATCAAGTAAGTACGGTAATTGAAATGAAAAAATAAATACCCTTAAAAACACATTCAGACGGACAAAAGGGTTTGTTCATATTTCGGTTGCACTTTATCGCGGACGGTGTTGTAACTAGGATTTGTTTTCAATTTGGCGGAAATCACGTGTAAGCGAATTGTTGGGTAAGTGTTTAATCATCATAAAAAACAAAAAAAATATGGGAAAATTGAGAGAGGTCATAGACCGGATAGGCCAGAGGTTCTTAAAGTGCACACGTCGGTGCTCGGCCGACGGCTTCGAGCGGATGGACACTGTTTACCAAACAAATATTTTTCGAACAATAGTTATTTTATATATTATGTATGTACACTTTTGTTTAATCATATACACAAGTCAACAGCGATCCCTATCTGACCATTGCACTGTGGTCATTTACCTTGGCAATCAACCTCAGTATATTATAATACTCCAGCTCAATGCCAGACCAGCCAAAGTTTTTTTGGTCATTTCAGAATCCTTTTTCAGATCTAGTCTAACCTAACCCTAATTTCCCTCCCTCGATAGCTGGCTGCGCTGTTATGTCAATATTCAATACAATAGGACCAGATACACATAACACACAATAGCCACTAATGAAACTGTACTTAAGCCGCGCGTTGTATTGTGTATTAAATGAGCGTGTGATTAATTACATTATTGCATTAATGACCAAATCATTGTGATGTTTGTGTAATACATGCTGATGCATGGATTAGTTGTTATTAGGCGGTTAATTCAACACTATACCGTCCATTAGTGATCGCCATTAAATCGATTTAAACGTTTCGTTAAAAACTAGGCAGAAAAAAAATTTTTTTTTAAAAAAAAATCTAGTTTACATTATGTTGAAACATCATAAAAAAACAGCTATTGGTTTGATTATTTCTTCGATACAATCCCGCATCTTAATTATTGACTTCAGTCCAGTAAGAAAATATGTCCAATTTTTTACGTTTTCCAGGTAGGTCAAAATAAAAATGTTTGTAAGTAACCGTCTGATTTCACCGTTTTATGTAAGAATGTCATTTACTAGTAATTGCACTGACATGACGCCTTCAATCAAGTCCAATCGTCTTAGTTTTGGTCTTTCTTGCTTCATTAACTTTCATTGCCAGCCTTGCTGTCCCTCTCTCGTCTCTCCTCACGACATGTCTAAACCACCTAAGTCTCTAATTATCTTCACTACAGTCAACGCATCACCTAAGTTTGCATTGTTTCTAATTGATCCATCCTGGTTACCTTACACATCAACATAAATATCTCCAAAACATTCGAGTTTTTTTTCTCTCAAGAAATTCATCATATAATGCCCATTTTGGATTCTGTTTACAGAAAATGCTTGAGAGTAGGTACTGTGTTTTCTTCAAAAATCACGTAACCACTTCAATAAACCCACCCGTCTTATTTTTCGCTCTTGACAGAACTGCATTAGTGTTTGCCAAATAAATCAGTTGTCTAGGGTCCTTTTCAGTATGGCCATATAGATAAAGATATGAGAAATTACAAAAGCGTTTATATATTTTGTATGCATAAAAGCAAGTAAAGTAACAGCGAAGGGTCGAGCGGGTTATCAACTGATGAAGCGTTGGCAATTACTATCAGGCCTCTTATCTCTTGTCCAGAGAAAAAAAAACACAAAAATAGTGTTTCCTATCATAGAGCTTAATTGAACGTTTGACTGAATGACCCGAATAAACTTTAAGGCCGATTTAACATTTTTTTCAAAATGGCCGTCACTTTTTTGTTTACGTTGAAAGTGGCCTTACTGCTTTCGTCTATTCTGTGTTAGTACAGTGTGGCCACTTAGAAAAAACAAAACTTTATTTTTAGCTAGTTATGAAAATAGACGCCTCGTGTGTTAAATCTGTTGGTTAACCTAACACATCTAATGTCTATCTAATATATTTGGATGCATCGAACGTGCTCCGTTATGTCATTTACACAATATCGGTTTTATTACAATCGTATCGAATTTATATTTTTTTTAAATGTTAAATAATTACACAATACGCATAGAACATGTATAAAGTATATACAGGTAGATACCACAGATATAAATTCTCGGATACAGAATAGGTACAATATAATAGCATTATTATTATTTTATATAATAGTACACCTATCACATAAGATCTGGGAGCAGGCGTAACGTTCAATTAGCCGTTCTGTCACAGGATCGTGTAATATTATAATAGTAATATATATTTATAATAAAAGTGCACTTTATAAAAGCCATATGTCACACAACAGGAGATAAACATAGAAATGCGTTATAATTTTTTTTTTGGGGGGGTTTTGACATTTTATGCTTTTGCTTTGGCACACACATCCGGAAATATCGACAGTTTTTATCATAACGAAAATGTCTGATGATTTATCTAATAAGATAAGAGAGTACGCAAGCTGTTGTAAAGGGATGGGGATGGGTATGGGGAATTATAAATGTTGTAGATAAAAACTTTTTCTATGTTTTGGTGGAAACCAATTTTCGGATAAGGAACAATATGGCATAAAGAAAAGGCATATTTTTACTTATTCAAATGTATGTATCTTAAAATTAAAATCGAATTCCAACAAAGCATAATATAGTTAGCAAGTTCTCGTCTTTCAAACAATTTTTACCCAAAACGCATCAGTATTGACACTGGTCGCCAAGTCCGGTATGGTGGTGGCACGTTGCGCTTGCCAATATATTAGAGGTACTTTATATTGCACAAAGAAACCAAAAAAAAAAAAACAGTTACAATAATTATTAATTCAGACAGCGTCGTCGTCGCGTCGTCGTTTCGAGTAGGTAGAATAAAAAAAAAAAATATATATATATATAGTTATATATTTTCAAAAAAAAAAAACCACGACGACCGGTAAAAAAAAAAAGTAAGTACTATACGGGCCACAAGAATATTGTGACCATCGATTTTTCTATTCCCCCCCCCTGCTCCGTTTTCAAAGCAGATGAGAGGGACGGGGTGGGCAAAAGGGATTCCACGTTATCTCCACCTCCCCCGCCGAACCCTTGCACAAAGCATCGATTTTACACAGATATATTGTACAGATAAACCTTTCCAGAAAAGTGGCGTATAATATTGTAGTGGGTACCTATACACACAAGTGCACACGCTTGGCCGCTGCCCCTTTGTAGCCATCGCACCAACCCGTACACGCCGGCATTTAATAGGGTAGCCATATTGGTTTGTAAGTGTGATTATGAAATCAATATTATGATACGCCTGATAAACGATAATATTATTATTATTACCTACTATATACCTATTATATCATCGTACGGTATTGTTGTATCTGCGCGTTTTGTGCCGGCCCGACAGGTCTTTGTGTACCCATGTAGTACCTAGTATTTTTTTTTTTTTTTGTTAACCATCCAACAATGTCAAAATGACCTTTCTAATAAAAAAAAACATAATATGCAATGCGCTGGTGTCAATATCAATCTGGTTGTGCTGTGTTCATGGAGTTAGCTGAAAAAAAAAACCTTATACCTACATACCCGTACAAAAAGTAACGGTTAGGTTAGTATATGCGTTTTTCTGTGTGACTTGCCGAGCGTGATACGCATCGCCCACCTACGGCTCTAGCCGGTCAGTAACACCTAGCACTTAAGAAACTACATAATAATTATTATACCAATAGGTAGACCCGAATTTTCAAAAAAAATAAATAAAATAATAAAATAAAAATAAAAACCCAGACTGGTTTGGCCGGCAGCCACCTGCGTGATCACGGCCAGAACCGCCGCCGCCGCGGGTCCAATTAGCGTTTGTTTCGCTGCTAATGGAATCGCATTTTTCGTTGTTTTCCGTGTGCAGTGTGTGTAAAATTACTGTACGGTTTTGAAAACGTGTGCGGCATAATAACATAAATATTACAATCATAGCACTTACTACTTATTAACCACCATTCCTAGTTCAAACCGTATTGCATTGCGCTCCGCCGACGATACGGTTTGCCGGTTCCATTGTTTCACAGGCGTAGGTCAAAAAACAACAATATATCGTGCAGCGGTTCCCAGCAGAGTGTCCTCCTCAAAACGAGATCCTTAACACCACAATGATGTTGAATAAAATTAAAAAAAATAAATAAATACATTTTCCTTTATTCAAACGTTAGCGCAATGGGGGAAATATGGGAAATTATTGTTTCCGAACTTGGCATCACTGCTGATTTTATTGATTGTATATATATTTTGGTTTGTCAACGACGCGTTTGTGCCGGTGGTAGATTTTTTGGGTGTTTTCTCTGTTCCGAAAATTGTAGATAGTCGCCATTAAAAAAGGCCGGTTATAGTTTTGGAATACCTAAACCGACATAGCCAAACATAACTGCTTTTCCTTGGGCAAATAGTAATTTCTCCAGACCAAGTGTTGTTATCTATAGTATAGTGCGTCCTTCTCGATTGCACATTCCCGTCACGTTCTATACGTTAAGTATTGCAATAAGCGGTCTCTTTCCAATCGGTTTGTGTTCCATCTCAACGAGCCCAGCCCGTTGTAGTATTTTTCACGTTAGACGGTACACAATGCCTATACCTATGGCCAGCACATTGTCTATTGGTACAGACGGCCATGAGCTGCGAAGCTGACGAATCGTTCTACAAATATAATATATATAATTCCTATAAGAACCTTCCTCGACCCCCAGAATCGTGACGGCTACTACAATATATTATGCTGTGGTATAGGAGAACGTGTAAAATTGGATTAAGTATTTTTTCATTTTTTGCAACCTAGAGTCGAGACGTCATAGCTCCTATCACGCTCGACCGAACTGTAGCCTATTGAATTCGTTATTGTATAATTGAATCCGGTCATGCTGCTATATACTGTAAATAACATGCACCGATAGTATCTATTATTATAATACCTGTGCAGTATAGTATAATAATATGCACACACTCCCAGCTGTTCTACTCCCTGCAGGCACCTACGGTCGCTCTGCGAGTGTGCATATTATATAAATGCATTTGATTACACTTGATATATAAAAAAAATGTTAACAAAGATTTCTCTATGAGCATCTCGGCTAACGGTTTTCTTTTCACTAGTCGTCAATAGACAATAACAATGTTGACCAGTCTCGGTCGTGGTGCATTCACAATACCAAATGTTGCTGTCAAGCAATGTCCGAAATATAATTTGATGTTTTATTGTATACCTACCAGTCGCAGAGATTCTTCGACCAAGATATTCGTCTTCTCCGCACACTTCTTTTGACATTTTATGTCTACTTTGGCACACAACCGGAAAAATCGATATTTCTGATGATTTATCTGATAAGATAAGAGTGATAAGAGAGATAAGAGTGATAAGAGATTAGAGATAAAATGTCTCGTACGCAAGCTGTTGTAAAAGGAAGGGGATTTATTAAATTGTTTCTTACTGCCTTCGGTCTTTCTTTGTATTATAAGCTGAAGTATATTTTAGTGTCGTTGATTATTTCTCATGATATCCGAACTTGTATTGTTGTTAAAAGTTCAAAGTTTCAATATTTTCCCTACATGTTAACTATAGTTAGTGTCCAGGTTTGGACTCCCCATACAGTAACACGTAGAACGCATAACATTTGAAAAGTCTAATTTCTGTACAAAAATACAGATGGTGTTTTCCCTATCTCCATTTCAACATTTTCTAGAGCTATCAAAAGAAAATGATTTATCCCATTCAATACAACGGACGGGGGGAAATGTCTTTTGTGTTATCTTCGTAAGTATGGGTTCGATTTTATTGGCTGTTGCACTGAATTGTAAATAATATTTCCATGAAAAAACAATTTTTGATGAAAACGGGTTTATCTGGTTGTTATAATTGCTGGATTGTACGTTTTCCAATCTTTGCCGCCATCAGTCAAACAAAACATAATAAGAGGTCGGCTGCAAAACGGGAGCGACTAAAATATGTCCTTGAGTTATATTTTTTTCTACTTTTTATTTTTTTTATAAGATTTGGTTGCTCGTTGATAAAATACCACCAAAGTTGTTCGATTAAAAAAACAAGACGCCTAGGCTCTGAGCATTATTCGACAATAATTATTTACACAAAGCTACAAAAGTGTCAGTTGGGAACTTTGAAAATGTTTAGATATGTCAATCTTAATAGATACCCTACTGTGTACAGAGCTGAATTGTCTGTTTATTTGTATTTAAACCCGCAAGAATAATTAAGTCCACACCGTTTCGATCCTTCCTCAATAAACATAATCATAAAACTGTCTATTAAGTCTTGAGACAAGGTACACCAGGGACACTCCTAGTATAATTTAACATAATACATATATTAGTTTCCAGAAACCACGCTCGCATCTTGCTCGAGTGACCGAAAGAGTAATAAGTAACTTGTAGCGCATGGAGAGGGCAATATAGGTGTCGGTATATAAATTATTATACATGAAGATACTTTGCCAAAAAATTAAAAGCACTTATCATATCGTTGGAAAATAACAAAAATAAATAAATAATTTTACATGTACCCACATCTTCAGTATTTCCTTCCCCTCCAATCTCCACCCATCACCTATCAAAAGATTCTCTTAGAGTCTAATTTCAGCTGATTTTCTTATCTACCATCTCCTCCTATAGCGTCACACGTGTCGTGACGTGACGCAAATTTTGAGGCCACCGGGATAAGCATAGACCACCAGGCCCTATCCGCCGCCCCTGCTGTCTTCCAACGTCCACGGCCCGCCCCCCCGGTCTTCTCTTGGTTTTGGGAGTCCAAGAGCGGGCGAAATTATGTGCCGTACCGTGTCCGTTTCGCGTGTATTACATTATTCAACGGCAAAAACCATTTACCGTCATTATCATTGTTCAACGATAAAATAATAATACAATATAATAATATCACGGTGCCAGCCGGCCAGCGATTATTCGGCCTACAGATACGAGATAATGATACATTATGCGGCAATACAGGAAGTCTGACAAGTCGTGGACAACGCTGGCCTTTAAACGATAATAATATGATTATCGTACCGTGGTTATCGACACTGCGGGTACCTCGCGTACGCCGCACACGGCCGCGCGGCGGGCTAGGCCCGTGGTATGCGTGCACGCATATTAATATTTTAGTGCGGTAGACGTATGGCATAATATTATCACGGCAATAGGTATGTAGTATGCGTGGTATAGCGTTTCGCCAGCGGCAGACCTAGAACGCACTGTTGTCCTCCCGCCGCCCTTCCAGCGCGCCAGCTAGCCGCCGCACGCACGCACACACGCAGAATATTATTGTAAACCTCGTGGCGACGGCAAAGAAGTATTAAAAAAAAAAAAATAAATAAATAATAATATATTATGCGTGTGTGTGTGTGTGGAAACCAAACGCACAACGAAAATATAATAATAACGGGTACGAAAACCAAAAAAAAAAAACGGCCAAGAGAAGATACCCGTGTGCTATTATGACGCGTTAGAGCGACGGAGACGGAGCGAACGGGTTATGATGATGGGCGGGGGCGGGGGGAGTGGGTAGGACGGACGCACAAAAAAAAACCTTCGCGCTCAGCTTGGCAAGCGTTCCGGGGCCCGCGTGCGCACTTCGATTTCTTGCGGCTGTGGCCTTCGACGACCACGACCGCCCGCCCCCCGCCCGCCGCCTCATAAGGTCGAACGCAGTGTTGCACCTTGTACGGGCGCTGCAACACCGTGCACACGCGCGCGCGCGCGCGCGCCGCACCGACGAAAAACCGAGAGTGGCCGCGGCGGCGGTCGATACCGTCGTCGTCGCGCAGGAAAAAAAGACAAAAAAAATTCCATCCCACACTGGCGGGGCGCGCGGATGGCGAAGGGGGGGGGAGGCGAGGGGGGTTACACGGGCAACCGCCGCCGTCGAACGCAATCTCGTGCGCGCGTCGTCGGCGGCCCTCCGCTCGCGGCCGCAGCACCGCGGCCAATGCGCCGGCGCGGCCGGGCCTAGTGCCGTTTTTGGCCGATGCAAAAACGTCAGCGCGCCAAACTTCGCGACTCATCGGTTTCGCCTACTGCATTATGCCATTTTCGCCTTCCGGTCCGCCGCCGCCCGCCCGCAGCTACCCGTGGGCCGTGCCAAACGCAAGTGCGTGTGCGTGTGTGTGTGTGTGTGTGTGTGCGATAGTGTGTATGCGCGCCGAGCGAGTGCGTTTTTTTTTTTCATCCATCCGTAATAATATTCCGCCATCCGCACGGCACGCCGCGATATTTCCCCCCCAGGTGCAGGATTGCAATTTTTTTTTTCCCCATCGAAACGTTATGCGTCTTACGCTGCCGCCGTCGTCGTCGTCGTCGCCGCCGCCGCCGCCGCGTACACACTGTCGTCGTAAATAGTGTAATTAATAATTAACGATAAAATATATACATACACTATATATGTACACTTATTGCATAAAATATAATATAAACACAAATACTATATATTATATATATATTCATATATACCTATATTACGTATTATACACTATGCGGTCGTGGGATTTACGTTGAAAATCGCCAACTATTGTTTGTACGCGGGGAGAGAGACATTGTCCACCGTCGTCGTCGTCGCCGCCGCCGCCGCCAACGCAAGAGAGTAATAATTTTGCGGGGAGAGTTTCGCCAAGGTAACCCGATCGTGTGTGTGTGTGTGTGTGTGTGCAAGGAAGAGTGAACGAAAAATATTTTATTATTATTTTTTTTTTCTCATTTCAGTATTGTAAAATCGTCCATCGCACGGTGTCCGCCGCCGTCGTGCACGCGCGCAAAAAAACAGTCGGCCGCCGTTTACCGTGTGTGTGTGTTAATAAATAAAAAAATACCGACGGTTATTATAAAATTATTATCATTATCATTATTATTAGTATAGGTATACGTTATTGTGTAACCCGAAGGAATTTTTCTATCCAAATGCCCCAGCGTCGTCCACTACCGCCGCCGCGCCGCCGCCGTTGCAGTGATAATAGCAGACGCCGCTCGATTGCAATAATATTTTCTTAATCGCCGCTTTTCAGTTATTGCAATTATTATTACACGTGTTTTTAATTTATTAATCGACAGCGACCGTGTAATACGCGATTGTGATTACTATTACTATTACCTACCATCCTAGGTATAATATTATATTTTTTGTTTTTTTATTATCAAATTTTTTTTTCAATTTTTTTTCCTTTATCGCGTCCACCACCGTCGAGGAGGAGTTTACCGTGTTACTACATTAATTGCTCGTGCATAGGTATTATACCTACTTTTAAAAACGCCTAATCGAACAATAGTTATACCCATTATATATTATGTCAAATTATTAATGATCGACGTCCGTCGGCCGCCGCCGCCGCCGCCGCGGCCGCTGTCGTCGCTGCTGCTGCTGCTGCTGCACCATAGCGGATTTGTGGCGCGCTTGTGCTCGCCACTTGCTCAGCTGATGCCGTCGCTATCATTGCGCGTTTGATGGTGAGCTCGTCCGTTCGGCGACGGTGGTAATGGACTAGACTGGAAAAAAGCGCACCCCCTCTACACTGGCTCGCCCGCCGAGAAAGAAATTGGAAAATTTAAATTAAAAAAAAAAACCAAAAACCTCGTTCTCAATATTCTCATTTCGCGTTTCCAAATCGAATCGGATCGATAATAACATTAATTTTACGTTTTTTTTTAATTTAAAAAAACCCCCCGACGGGTTTAGCTACTTAAGATTAATAAGGTTTTTTTTTTTTACATTTTTTTTTTTTTTATGTGCGCAGACCAACAACGACAACTACATTCGGACACATTCGGCTCGTTGTCCGCCCGCGCGCCATGCACGTTTGACGGAACCGTTTGCGATACTGCAGCCATCTGAGCGGTAAGTCCATATATATCTACTTATTGTTTTGTAGTCTGTTACGTTCTCACCGTACCTATAATATACGTAATACCATTAATAGTTAATACACTCTTATTATTCTATTCTGTCGAGCGCGTTCTCTACGATCTATCGTTCGATTTTCGGTGTCTGATCTCAAAAAATACTCAATACACTAAACCGCAACTCGTGCGATACTGCGTCTTTCTAACTCTTAGCATCGCGTCTTCTTAACCTTTTTTTTTTTATCTTCTTCACTCAAGACTTAGTGTTGAATCGTATGTATCGGAAGTTATTGTTACACTATTGCCCGATACTTGAATAACACAGTACTTCAAAAGTTAAATGCACATCATAAACTAACAATACAATTGTGTAATCTTTATGTATATTATATTTTTTTTTTAATGTTAAATTTTCAGTTCAAAACTGAAATTTCGTTTGGCCAACTTATTTTTTCTTTAGTTTTACAATCCTATGTATAATATAAAAACATCCGTGTAGATATTATTAATTGTATTACGTACTCTCTATGATAACATTGTTAAAATAGATGTACGCTTTAGATAAAATCTCGAATTCAATTTATACAGTGCATTCGTAATTAGCTTAACGAGTCCACAGGGTTAAATAAGTCACAAAATTGCATTATTCAAACATTTTTCATTGTTTTCACTTTTGTGTACCTACTTAATATGTTTTATGACAATCAAATGACAAGTGTTGCTACCTATTCACTGTATACATTTATTTATCGTATAAATGCATTGACATTTAGGTCCTTGCTAATTTTGTTTAACTTGGGTTTGGTTCCATTATGATTTATACTATATCGAACGTATGATTTGAGTTATTTATATTGTCTAGAATTGTTAAGTAAATATTTAAAAAAATAAAACACATTCATATTGCTAATGACAATATTTACACTGCATTCGAATGTAAGTTTTATCGTCATACTGCCCTCTAACCTTGTAGAGAGCTATTGTTGATCTATTGTGTAGTATTTAATACAATTGTAGACATTTTATTTGCTATTTGTAACTATAATAAACTTAATAATAATAGTTGTTATGTTTAAATAACACAATTTTAAATGAAAAACACCATTCAAATGCTCGAGTTAGAAATATAATCACAATCTATTGTAGCCAAACAAAATAAGAAATCTGATAATAAGTGATAGACATATTTTGTTATTTTACATAATAAATTGAACGTTAAAATAAAAAGTTGATATTAACAACGAAAACATTACATTTGTTTAGATGTGAAATAGATGATTGTCACGATTGTTTTTATATATTATTTATATAGTTATTTTTAAGCAAACCCATGTTTTTTTATTAACCTATTCAAATGTTTTATTTGTAGTAGTTTTTGTTTGTATTAGAAAATGCACTCTAGAGAAATGTTTGTTTGCTATTCGAAAATGTTACATTTGTCTTGATAGCAGATAGTCTAATCTAGGCCAAATATTGATTTGATTATTACCGTCCGCATTGTATATTTAATAATAGGACTCTGTATAGTTGTTGCAATGCTATCATTGGTTGTTGTGTTTTCAATGTTCAAAATTCAAATAATGGCCTTACGATTTCCACATTCATTAACTTTGTTAAACTCAAAATAGATTTTTGCTTAGCGATGCACTTTAGAGTTGTATTATATAAATTAGTGTACTGTACCACCACTTACATATTCGTACCTGCAATACTAATATGAATATGTTGTGGGTAATTTGATATCCTATAGAAAATTAACATACGTTATTATTGTGACTATTAATCACATTATGAGTGTTAGAAGTTTTTAATTTATACATGGGCAATTGGCTAATAAATTTAACAAGTAAACTCTTAAGATTTAGGCACCTATTTGTTAATAAAAAAATACCTCGTTGAATTTCATGACATTGTACAGTTAAAAAAATGGTGGTATAGAGCTCGGTAAACCAATTTAATATTTTTTTAATATCTACTTGTTATGCAGTAGAAAATATTTCGTTATTAGATTTAATTTACAAATTATAACGCGGCGCTGCAGGAATTGAAATGATCCCTCTGTACTCTGTCCCAAATAAGAAAGGCTGAAAAAACGCATGACATATGATCCGTCTTGTGCATCCCCACGTTGCACTTCGCCTAGGTCTCCTTCCACGCCTTGGTGACCTGCAGACGGCTGTCGGACGACGGCGTCTTCAGTATTCACTAACAACCCGACGCGTAGAGGGGGTTTGACGGGGCTCTGGCAGTACTAGAAGCCTTAGTGGTAATGCGCAATATGCTGCCTTTCTTATTTGGGACAAGTATAGTATCAAGTGGGATGCCTTATAATAATTTGTATTACTGACCATTATATCCGTTAACGTTAATTCTGATTTAAGTTACAAAATACTGAACTAAAACTGTAAATTATATATAAATGACTGAACCGAATTTTGATTTTTGTTGAATAGCAGTTGTAGAAATGATTTCACAATTAGTAACAACCATATATATATATGTATAAAATCGGACTTGTAAGATATTTTGGTATGAATGTTTTATTTTATTATACAATATGGTCTTTTGCCCAATTTACAATTAATAAACTTAAATTACAGTGATATGGTACAAAGAACAAAAAAGAAAAAAATTGTTTATAATAGTTACAATAAGTAGGAAGGGTCTGGTGGCAGTGTATCAACGCACGGTCTCAGATTTGAATTTCCGTCACTGGCGGTTTGTTCAGCCAGGCAGGCAATTGTCCGATGGCCACCTGTACCTCTCTCTGGGGCCAACTTGTTTGGTAGCGTTAGGTTAGCAGCCTGCTATAAGACAAAAAATGCCAAATCTAAACCGCCAAATCCCGATCGGTGGGAATAATGGACGTTAAACGTAAGAGAGAGAGAGAGAGATGAAGGGTCTGACCCTATTAGCTAAATACATGCAGCGGCGTAACGGTATTTTATTTAAATGCCTTTTTTTAATTAAAATATCGTCACACTAGATGAACTGGTAAAAACACATCATTACTTAAATGTTGCACCTCGATCAACAAATGTATGTGGTAACGTTTTCTGTTTTTCACTGTGCATCAACAAATGCCTATCAAGGCATCGTATCATTGATTATAAGTACAATAGATCGCTCACTGGCATGTATTTTTTGCTGTGTGTAAATTGTTGCCGTTGTAGAGTTCTTTTTACTGTTTTTAGTTATGTTGGTACTGCGTCCTTCTTAGCTGTATTGCGCCTGTGCGTTGATTGTCAACGCTCACAGTATCTACCGCCATAATTTAGAACCAGAAACATTTTACCAGTCTGGTTAAAACTGATAGTGGATAGACGCCTTACATTATTGTCATTGGGAATAACAAGCCCTGGTCGTATCTCATTATTAAGGATTAAATTTTACAAAAAAAAAGTAGTTTTAATAAATTTTGATCGTGTTGCCATTTAGTTTCAGTACAGAGTATTGTTGATTTTGATAGTGAAAAATTACTCGACTTTATATAAAAAACAATGTATTCTTGGATGGTCAAACTTTTTTTGACAATTTAGTGAATAATAAGAAATCTGCTATATCTACATATATATATAAATATATATACCATAAGTGTGGCTTAAGTTTTTTCTAGCTTGTTTTTTGCTCGAAAACATTGACTCTTTGTAGAATAATCAGAATTGGGGCTACTAGATTGGGACTAAGGAAGTTTATATATATATACATACATATCGTCAGCCTAGTTAGCAATGGGCATAACTCCAAAATACCAAATTTCACACTTCAAGGAAAAACGTTTAAATTTATTCTATTTATTTCAATAACAATTGCTTATATAATATAATCATTATTACACCAGGCGACTCGCATTTTTTTTTCTTTCAAATAGTGTAATATACCGAAATTTTTTTTTTTTTGGAGAGTTAGGTATATAATAAAGATATATTTAAATAAACTCTTAACCACAAAAATTATAAATAAATAAACAAATTTAAATATATTAAATTATACAATGTATTAAACATTTTACAATGTATTAAATATTTAAATAAATTTTTAACCACAACAGACTGAAGACGCTTAGTTTGTTATGAGCGCTGATGGTGGTAACATATTGCTGCCAAAACTTAAACACGCTATAGAGTGATTTTTGTAGTTGAGGGTTTATTTAAATATTTCTTTATTTTATTTCTTAAAATAAACAATCCTTAGACAGCAGATCTCTTAATTAATATTTATAGTAGGATAGTAGTTAACATAATTATTAGTTTAGCTAATAATTATGTTTTGTCATCACTTAATTTATAATAATATTTTAAGTATGGTGACCATGTTAACATTCTAAAACTTTTATTTCAATAACTCTATAGATAATCGATACTTTGCTAATCCATTTTAAATTATATTGTTAAGTCTTCCATCATCTCCATTGTTTTAATATAAATATTTTTTATTTTTGAATATGAGTTCCAGACCAAGCAGACTATTGGAAAAATTATTATTAATAAAAAATCAATAAATGTTGGCAAAACTATGTATGTTATGATTTTGTTCTAAGAGTAACTTAACCAAAATTACATTGAATGTTTTGAAAATATTTAGGCAACACATAAAACTTTGAGTTTGGACATGTTGGCCTTATACAGATTCTACTGATGTATATCACTACTCCGTCGTACACTGTTCCTCTTGCTTCAGTGTAAAAGTACTGACAAAATTAAATTTTTGTATAAAACACCAACTCTCTAAAAATAACAGTACAGTCAAGTCTCAGTAACCCCAATGTTGTTTAACTTAGTTTTATTGGTATCTTAGACATTTTAAAACATAAAATTTACATTACAGTTTCGTAAACTTTGGAGACAGAAATCACAATAAAAATAAAAAGTTGACATTTTTATTAATATTATTTGGTTTAACTGAAAAAAAAAATTCTAAAAATCGCATAAGTGGTTGTTTGAAACAATTTACATAAATATGAGACCTTAGATTGTTATGTTATATTAATGTTTCCTTTTTATTTATGCACTAACTAGTCTCTGTAAAGTTATTAGTTTTCCGTGAAGTACTCGGGTACAGAGACATAACAAGAAAGTTGTTGTTTTCTAAATACGTTGTGTAGTTTATTATATTTCAATAATCTTACATTTGTGTTTGGAGAACATTTAATTTACAATAATTTTGCTGTTAACTAGTTTCTTTAAATGAGATGGGATTAGGCATTGTCTGTTTGACAGTGGTAATTAAATCTGATACCTCTGATACTAATAATGAGTAATCATAATTATTATGACGTCTTATACCACCCTGCACATTACTCTTTGACCGATTGTTATTAAATAGATATTATAAAAAAAAAAACTGGTTTTACAGTCGTGTCAAGTGTTGACAATCTTATATTGGTTGGTGTATGGTGCGACCAAATTTTCAAGATCTAATTTGATATTGTGTTATTCAATATGCTTACGGATTAGATGATCACTTCATCTGTAGGTATTTATTTCTCTGATTTTATTACATTCTATTGTTTTGGGTTTTCTAAAGGAAACAAACACACAAAACAATTTATACTTCAATTTCCAACACACCTCCCCCCCTCCCACCCTTTCATCAATTGTCTAGAGTTTTTGTGGGAAGATGTCAATTTGTCCGATTCAAAAACCCGATTCGCCTAATGTCCAGCTTGTAGATATTTATCTATTCACTTTGGCGTAAACATTAAATTAATATTTTTATTATTTTCAAAGAAAATACTGTTTAAGAACCACAATTGCCTACTTATGATTTTGTTCGTCCATATGAGTAGCAATGTTCATTTAAATAACCGCATGATGCATTTAGCCCGTAAGGCTCATCTTGTTACCCGAAAGAATAGTTTATTGATTTAATTTTCAATATACATTGCCAATGGAATTGTAACAAATACATAAATGCAATACAACAGCCTCGACATAAGGATTCAGTTAATGTACGACACAAATTGTATGGAACATTAAGAATTATTACTATAAATGCATAATATTAACTCATTAATTAATTTTATCAAAAGCATAGTCTTTTCTTAAATTAATTCCTACTTTAGAAGTTCAGATTATTTGTAACACCTCCTAATACAATTTTATTTATTTTTCAGGCTACTGTTATGAACGTTTAAATTGTGTTCTCTAAACAATCTGGAATGGACCCACAACAACAGTTTTGCCTCAAGTGGAACAGTTTCAGTAATAATCTAGTGACTGCATTTGACAGCCTTTTTAAATCAGAAAGTCTGACTGATGTTTCACTGTTTTGTGAAGGTACTTGATAAGAATAATAAATATTTAATAAATCTATAGGTACAATAATATGTTTCGTTAACAATCATTATTTTTTATTTTTTTACAGGCAAAACTTTCAAAGCTCACAAATTAATTTTAGCGGCATGTAGTAAACATTTTCAAGATATATTTGAAGCTACCCCGCTAGGAACGAGTCTAATAGTTATACTCGATGGAACGTCTTCTACTAACATGGAATCTTTACTTGAGTTCATGTATCGAGGAGAAGTACAGATTTCTCAAGAAAGGCTCTCTAGCTTTTTGAAAACCGCAGACCATTTACAGGTTAGTCGGTGGCCCGTTTGCTGCTCTATTACTTTTATGTATCCGATATTTACAATGTATTGTTGTAATGATAACATAACTGATACCTTATTAAAGCCCAATTGATAGTTTTAAACTATATATATTTTTTTATGTTTGTGTTATAATAGGTCAAAGGCTTGTCATTTGAATATGACAAATTGTCATTTACCAGTCAACAAGAACAATGTAACAGTGAAAACAAAACATCCATCGAGTCTCCTAAACAAAAACAAAATGGATCAGCAGAAGCTCAGCTGCAGTCAACCTCTACCTCATTTAGTCCCCTGCCGTATTTAAATACTAACTACCGTCAAACAAGCATGCATGGCGAGCAACATCCTCCGTCACCCGACCCGCAAAGAAATAAACGTGTAGCACATCATAACGGCCCGAACACTACTCCAGGCACAGATACCCTTGGTGTTAGAGAGTCTGTGTTAAGGGACGGCTCTAGACCACAAAGGGAACCGCCTATTGCTCTTACAAATTATCATCCAACAACCCATTTGGAAAATTCTCATCAACCTCAAACAAATAACTCTGGTCCTGTAGATGCTACTACTTCATCTCATCATTATCGTAACGTTACCAATAACTGTGGAGAAGGTAGTTCACTATTTTTTACTGTTCTGTCTATATTCGATTAACGAATAGTATATAGAGCTGTTATATAAAACATTGAATTTAACTTTTTTTTTAAATGAATTGTACATTTATTTAATATTATTGTTTTGTAGATCTGCGAATAAAACCGGAACCTGCACCCGCACCGAATATTATAGATTATCCTCAAATTACGGGAACGCAAAATGAATGGAAAACGGTCGATAACGGCACAACTCCACCATCTCCTTCGAGTCATTCGTGGAAAATAGATACGTCTCATAAAACGGCCGATGGTAAAATAATACAAATTTTTTTATAAAATATTTAGGCCTCAAAAACATCTCCTATAACCAACTTTCTGATCATAACTCGATAGCTGATTTTTTAAAACAATAAGTTTAAATAAGTTTTGTTGAGAACGATTGTGGGAGAAACAATTTATAAAACGATTGATGAAGAGAAAAGCTTAAAACACTAATGTATTCATTTGTATACTTCTGATAGGCGTATTAAAATTATGTTGGTACTGAGTTTAACAACAGATATTATATTTTTACAGGAAAAAAATTACAATGTCCTTACTGCGAACGTTTATACGGTTACGAGACAAATCTTAGAGCTCACATAAGACAGAGGCATCAAGGAATTCGCGTGCCATGTCCGTACTGTGCTCGTACGTTTACGCGGAACAATACGGTGAGGAGGCACATTGCCAGAGAACATAAAACGGAAGTAGCTGTAAAATCAAACCTGACTTTTCCACAAACCGCTGCAAACCATAACCAATAAATTTACCAAAACTACCTCTTTCCCAAAAACTTATAGTCCTCAAACCTTATCTACCTCTCGCTAGACTTGGATTATACTACCAGTTTAAATAATAATAAATATATATGTATAGTATAATAGTCTGGTACATAAGCAAACTGCAGACTAACTGCCCTTAAAGTACAAATGTAAACCATAAACACTTCTGCAACTATTAAGACTGATGAGGGCGGTGTTGGTTTTTCGGTGAAAATACATTTTTATGACGCCGCCCTCAATATGAAACTTACCTCAATGATTTATATAATATAACTCATAATATAGTAATGTATTTATTAATAGTATATGTGTATATATATATATATATATATATATATATATTTATGTATATGTATATTATTGACAAATAAGATTATAAATAAAAATGTTAATGTTGATTCTGTGGATTGCTTATGTGTCTGTAAGATATAATAATAATATGCTGTTAGTTAAGTCATAAAAAGCAGCTCTCTTGTCATATAAAAGATATAATAATATAAATTAAATTGATATAATATATATATATATATATTATACGTACTCATATGTATACATATAATTAACAATTGGCTATGAATGGTACATTTTAAAATTTATTTATTGTTGTTAATAATGATCATAATTGTTACTCGAACACTTTAGAAAATTCAAGCTCTCGTTAAACGGTTTACAATGAAACCAGATTATAGTTTTTTCGTTTGGTTTACATAAAAAATGTAATATAAACTCTCAAGCGTTCGACACAAGTGCAAAAATTGATATTGGCTTTAGTTTAAGTATAAATTCGTGTAAAAAATTTTTTAACAATAATAACAGAGTATTTCATTAATAATTATTCGTCGTCAATCACATTTCGATCGTCGAAAAGTAGATTTTTAAGTATGTAGTTTTAAATTTCCTCAATAAAATATTAATAGCCAAGTGTGTGTAAAAATAATTTTTTATTATCTTTTGACAATGTTGTTATAGTCGGATTAATATTTAAATGTAATTTTAATAATTAATATTTTCAAAACTTATAAAATCATTTTGTTGACGTTAATGTTGTTAGAATAATATTATTAGGGATGGTTTTAGTCAAAATAATTTTCAATTATCAAACAAAAACAAAATATATATATATATATATATGTACAAATATATATAAATGTATGTTATTCGTAGGATATTTGATACAAAGCTTGGAACAACCTACTTATAGCCGATAATGTTGTTTTATATTATGTTCTTAAACACCGGTATTATTCACAAACTTCTCATTTACATCGTAAAGCATGATGACGTACAATATTGTGATATGGTCGATGATGTAAACATTTTTTTTTTTTTTTTTTAGACAATGTACCTGATTTAAACTAAAAGTTTTATTATACTATACTATTATATTCGAGTATTTTTAAATTATGAAACACAAAAATGTACCATTCATTTCTCAAAAACTTATGCCGTTAATTTTTTTTTTGTAATACTAGTCATATAACCGCTCCACTAGTCGCAATATAATCGAAGCCCGAATTTGTTTTTATTGTGTTATCCAAACTTGCAAATAATCATATATAATAGTTATTTCTGTATAAATCTAACGTAACTACCTCGGATAAGGTGTTTTCTAATAGATTACAACTTTTTTTTATTATTATTACCTTTTGTCGTCTCGTACGTTTGTGTTACAAAAAAAAAAATTTAACTATAAACAATTTTGTTGATATTTTCAAAATTTTTGTTTTAATTGTAATGTACAAATTTTTAAAATTAAGTAAATCTTTATGATTATAAAATTAAAATAATAAAGTTGTATTTATTATATATATACACATACATATATAATAATAAAAGTATAAAATAAAAACGGGGCAATTAGTGGCCGTCTCTCAAGTCTTGAAATAACAAAAAACAAAAAAAAAAAATCACATCTCTTTTGCCTCTAATAGTTTTAATGTAACGATAGTACAAGTATTTTTTAATACCACATGTTATAGTTTTATTAGAATGTAAGATGTTTTATTATTATTTATTTTGTTATTTAAGCCGTTAAGAATTTTATTATGTGTTTTGCCTGTATACACTAGCCACTAAATATCTTAACACTACCTTCGCTATTTACTTATATTCATAAATTGCAGTCTAATCTGCAAGTTTTTAAAAGTGCACACAATTTCTCTTTTTCTATTTGTTTTTATTTTCGACACAGGTCAATTGAGTTTTTAATTAAAATTATTATCTAATACATTTGAAAAATAGGATTTGCCCTTTTCTCATTTGTTTTTGATGTTTTTATTTCATTTGTTATTTAAAAAAAAAAGTTTCTGATTGTTACAAGCATTTTATTATCTTATAAAATATGGTTTATTTTTATTATTATGTTTATTTTTATTTTACAAATCATCTTTTTTTTTATTTATTTATTTAGTGATAATCGAAACAAAATGATACCTTGCTTGGTACATAACTTAAAGTACAATATGTGGTGTCTTAAGTAAAGTTTTTAATAATAGTAAAGAAAATGTATAGATTATGTTGCTTGGGGAATTTTTTGCACTAAACTTTAAGTGCAGACAATCTGTATGTTTGTTCAGTATTCTGTTATAAGTTGTGACATTCCACATTTAGTAAACACTAAGTGTTTTTTTTTTAATTATTATAATATACATACTTTGTTGTTAGGTAAACATCACTATAAAAAAAAAAAAAATTATAAAGTAATATTTATAATGACGTATAGTACAAATTGACTACCTCCACTTTTAATAAGTTTTTAGAATAATTTAATAATTATGTAAATTATTAAGCTAATATTATCTAATTCATATCTGTTTAAGTGAGTTTTATTATTAATATGAATATTATTATAATTATAATATATTTTTTTTATTATTATTATTACTAGCAACATATTTTTGTCATTGTTTCCTAACCCATCTACCTCTGTTTATTATTATTATTTTTTTTTTTTTTAATATGATAATATATTATTTTACGAGGATTATATAGTACAAAATAGTGCAAAGAATTCCTTGATTAATTTTTTTTTTTTATTGTAAATAGTTAAAAGTAACTGTAATTAATATATAGTAATCAATGAATTGTGTTATATTAAATGTTGCTAAATTGTAGGTATTTTGTTAGTGTTTGAATTTATTCCATGTGTCACCGTTTTTAAGTAAATATTTAATCTAGTGTGTAAGTTTTGCTGTGATTATTCTGTTTATACCATTTGTATAGTTTCACCGAATCAGCCATTTATATTCTTCTTTTTTTTTTTTTTAGTGTATTTATTAATTTGTTGTTTATAATATAATCGCTTGCAAATCAATGTTGTAAAAAATTATAAACGCAAAAGAGACATATTATAGAAAAATGGTGAACATACGTTAACGGTACCTGTTGCTTAACTATAGTATTATGTGCAAGATAAAAAAAAAATGTACAAGACTTTTGTAAAGTATACCTATTTGGTATGAGTTACAAAAGAACTTGTTGTTGTTTAAGTACCAGGGTATGTTACGGTTTATAATTATTATGATTTTATTATTCTGAAAATTTCGTACGCATAATAAATGTATAATATAAAAATAATTAAACGCTGGATGGCTGATTTATATACAATTGATAAATTAATGAAATAAATACCAAACTTGATTTAATTACATTTTGTTTTTATTGTAAACTACATATTAATGTGTTGTTTTAAATATCCTCCTACTCGAACATTATTACTATTTATATATTATTGTTCCTGTTTGTGTAATATAATAATAATATGTGTCTCTGAGTTGTGTGTAAACTGTATGAAACTATTTGAATAATGAAGTTACTTTTCATTTTCTTTGTACTGAGTACACAAAGTGTTATTCAGATGCATTATTGAAACAGATGAAGTCCACGTTTTACTTGGGTAGTTTTTATTTTTATTTTTTAAGTGTATAAGGGTAACAAAATAAGGGTATTAACATTTTAACATGGGTAGGTTGAAATGTAACTTGAATTTCGTAGGTTAGGTTAGGTTAGATTAGATTTATTGGTACATGATTACATTTTTTTTAAATTAGAAGGCTATTCTTGAACAACCACCGTAACGCTATTTTTTTGAAAAATAGTTCAAACTCAACATTCTTCTTAGATAATATTTGTCATCACTTAACTGTTAACAATCTTGTTATAATTAAGTAAATAAATTCAATGTCGTTATAAAATAGTTTTTTTGTAGTATGTCTTACACACTACAAAAAGCCAATATTTTGTAAGGATTTTTAAAAATTATGTACTCATAAATAAACAAGTAAATAAGTCCTACAAATTTCAGATCATTTAATTCAAATTAAAGTATTTGGCTTCATATTTTTTTATGCAAAATAATTTTTTAGGCTTACTTCATTTCAGATAAAATGTACACAATTTTGGCAAACATTGCTTGCTATGTGTATAACGTACCCACATAGTAGGACTTACAAATCCTTATAAAATATTGGCTTTTTGTAGCATGTAAGACACGGTACAAGCAAACTATTTCTATAACGACACTGAATTTATTTACTTAATTATAACAAGAATGTTGACCCAGGATTCTGTAACTTTTTCGGTTAGCTTTTTATGAAATAATATTACTTAGAATGAACATTTTTTTCATATAACTAGCAATTTCTACACATTTTTTACCGATTTGTGTCTGATGTTTTCAAAAGTATCAGGTTTAAACGCTCCGGATCTATAATTATAGATTTGTTATGTGCACTAAACATATTTTATTAGTTAATATGAAATAAATTGATTAGGTTATGAAGTTCTAATAAACTTAGTTGATCTAAGAGATTTCCAATTGTAATAAAAGTAGATCAGACATGTTGTATAAAAAATGAATATAAATATTACCTAATGGTAATGCCTTTATTCACTCATTAACGATACAATATTCAAATCTATTGTTTTGAATAAATGAAGAGATATTCTAAAAACAGCTACGGTAAACAAATGATTTATTATTTAATGTGTCTGTTTATCTATTAATAAACTATGTTTCCTAAAAGTTAAAACCGGAAGTATCGCATATTTTACTTTAGAATAAAACGCATAATAAATTTAATTAATGCAAAAATATTGTAGTTGACCTATTATTCGATGCTCCAAACATAAACATATAAATCATGCAATTTTTTTTGATATCTCGTTACTTACGAACAAAGTTAGTTTTTACGTTATTTACGACGTTTTAGAGTAGCTAACAATTTGCAGTGAGTACAAAATAAAAAAAATAAAACAAAAATTACAAAATTACAGATTTTTTCTTAAACAATAATAATTATAGGGTATCATCGTATCGGTCAGTATAATAAAAAAAAATGCCACTACTCGTTCATTAATTTCCTCTTAAGAAGACGCTACCCACCCGTAATTTAGCCATAAACAATGGTTTTGCGGGGGGGGGGGGAAATGTGAGGATGGTATTTAGAGTAGCCGTATATAATTTTTATAATGGATAGAGAAGAACTTTATCTACGGGGTAGCGTTTTTAGTTTTTTGATGACTTAAGCACGATCAAATATATTCATTCGTAAATATTCATTCTTTTTTCCTTTTTTGATTTGCTTATAAAAAAATATTAAGTATAGATATCGAAAAAATTAAAACGCTACCCCATGGATAAAGTTCTTCTCTATAATATATTGTGAAAATTTGATAAAATTTACTGTTACTGTGACTGTGATACCCTGACAAAAAATACGACAATCAACAAAGTATTCTCATTGCTGTATTAATAAGTATACATTATAGTTCAAACTCTAATTTAAGAATTTTCGAAAAATTGCCTATACTTTACTCCTTAGAAATGGCCTGGGTAGCGTCCTCTTAAAATATATTAGTAAATCACTTTTTCTAGTAATAAGTTTCAGCGGAGTAACATGAGTATGTTATTTTGTAAACTGGAGAACAATCATTTTTTTTTTATTATTAGTATCACTTATTTAAAATGGCGTGGTCTGTTAATTCAAAAAAGACAGACTATTTTATATAATATATTACGGTGCATACTACTTGCGACCGAGATTATTATCAGTAGGTGAGTTTTTTGGGGTTTTTAATAAATAAATAATATAGAAACAAATAATAATAAATCGCCATTTATTTATGGCAACTTATTGGAGATTAATTGGCGATTTATGGCAATTTATTGACGATTCATTGGCGATTTATTGTAGATTGCTTGGCGATTTATGGAGATAGTTTGGCGATTTATGGCGATTTATGGCGATTTTTGGCGATTTATGGCGATTGATTGGCGATTTATGGCAATTTGTTGGCGAAAATCATTTTTTCTAGTGATAAGTTTCAGCAGAAAAACATCAGTATGTTATTTTGTAAACTAGAGAACAATCGTTTTTTTTTTATTATTAGTATCATTATTTAAAATGGAGTGGGCTGTTTATTCAAAAATGACAGACTTTTTATATAATATATTACGGTGCATAGTACTTGCGACCGAGATTATTATCAGTAGGTGAGTTTTTTTGGGACGCAAGCAGTATGCAGCCATATTATATTATTATACGATTATTTTACGATTTTGCCTTTGAAAATGTTCAAAATATGTACGTGTCCTGTTAAATACTTTGACTAATTTAAAAATATTTGAATATATCCGTGGGCGTATGGCGCGTGTAGACCTTTGTTTTGCTAAAGCCAAAAAGAAAAATAGTATGACGGTGAAGTTTTATTTAATTGTGCGTTGAAAAGTATATATTATGAAAAAAAATTATATATAATTAAGTATTTATGTTTGTTGCTAAGGTATTAGCTAATTATACGTGTATACATACATACATTTTATTTTATTAAAATGTTAATCGTCAATCAATATAGAATTTTTTTTTTGAACATAAATATCTCATAATTATCTCAATATATTTGTTATTTACTTGTCCTAATAAAAAATTAACTTTTGTTTGATCATTTAAATATTTCTTTAAAACAAAAGTAGTTTTATTTGTTATATTAAACATTTCACACTCCGATGATAAACATTTTTTTTTAGCTCTGGATTGTGTTTTCAGTTGTACATATCGTGTTTAAACTTAACTAGGTCAACACTTTTTTGATGGTCAATATTTATTGGTAAACAAAATATTATATTATATTTTCTACACCTAGCAATTTAAACTAATATTTTTTATATTAATAATTATTTTAGTTGGCTCCTTTTAAATGAAAAGTAAAAGAGTAATTTTATAACACTAATTAATTTTCAATAATCGTATAGCTGTCTATTTTATGTGTGCACATCTAGGTAGGGTATTATTTTTTTTTAGAAAAATTATTTGATTATTTTGTTTTATTTCATTTAATTTGACTAATCCCTTAATTGGAAAAAATATGTTATTCTTTATAATAATAAGTAAAGTTTAACAACATTAATCAATCTCTTAAATAAGATAATGGGCCTGATGCGTTAGATCTTTACCATAACACTTGAAAAATTAAAAAAAAAAAACTTGAAGTTTTGTATATTATTAACAATTTTTATACATTATAAATATTTTTGGGTTTTCAGAACTAAAAATGCGTTGGATAATACTTAAAATTATTAGACCGAAAACGTTACTTCTTAGGACATACTGTTCAAAGGTTCCAAAACTTCCAGAAGAGCCTACAAATTGTTGCATGTCCGGATGTGCTAATTGTGTTTGGGTCGAATATGCCGAAAAGGTCAAGGAAATATTGTCCGATAACAATAGTCATAAAGTAATTCAGATAGTATTGGATAAAATACAAGATCCCAATTTGAAGGCGTTTTTATCAATGGAGCTCGAATCAAAACTCAAAAGATAGTTTAATTAAACGTACAAAATAAATTATAACCACAAAATAGTATTCTATTTTTTATACGTACAAATATTTATTTTGGATCGGTATATCCTCTAGCATGCGCATTTCTGACCTTATGAGTTATGACAAATAATAAGTATAACTAATAAGAGACTGGTCATAGAGTTGACTGAAAGATAGACCGGTGGAGATTGTATAATTGTATTACATTAGACAAGCAAGCGAAAGCGTTTCCCTCCCAGTCTGGGCAGTTCAGCCATTAAAAAAAAAAAAAAACACTTCCCTTACATCCATTTCTTACAGTTTGGGTAAAAAAAAAACTCCTCAATCTAGTTATTTTTACTTTGATAGAAAATAGACTTTAATTTAGGATTCAAATTATTAAAACTATGGCTGTAGCCTGTAGATAACTTTTCATGTGAAATCGGTAAAGATTAATTTTATGTAATAAATATCAAATACTTTTCAAAGTAGTTGCCCATAGATAATAATTTTATACACGTTATGAAAAGTAAACGATATATGTATTTTTGTATATTGTAGTATAAATTATTCACCCATTTTGTTTTATTTTTATTTTTATATGCCTAGTTTAGAACATAATACATACATTTTACAATAATTAAGTAGTTTTTATGCTTGCTCCATTACTTTTAGTATTTATGTCGTAGTTAGTTTTAGAGTGTTTTAAAAAATCGTTTGTTTTTAACTTCGAAAAGAAATAATAAAGTTATTTACATATTTTACAATTAAATAGAAGATTTTGATATTTTTTTTTATCAAATTTACACCATTATAAATCCATTGGTTATGCCAGGATTTTTGACAAATTATATAATTTTCTTTTAAATATTTATATTAATATTTAAATGAAGTTGCACAACTTATTTTTACATTATAGCTATATTTATTTACAATTGATTAAAGTACCAAAATGTATATAAATATAACTATAAGAAAAATAGTAGTACTAGTTTTTTTAAACCATTTTAGATGTATATACAGTAGGTAATATCACAGATTAGTTAATCTGTTTTACTATTATGTTTTATCTGATCTGTGGTACTATTAACACTTTATGAATATTTTACTAAGTTTAGAGGGATTCGCTATGACCTTTATTAAGGGTAGTCGTTTGTTCGCTACATTTAAATTGTGAAGGTTATGTAATTTATCATGAAATAATAGAAAAATTGTAAGTAAACAAGTTGTTATCCAAATAGAATTTCTAAAAATGTAATCTCACTAATTCATTGTAATATATTTTAATCGTGGGTTGTTAGTGTGAAAAAGGTATATTATATCGTCTAATTAATAAATTAGTAAAAGAAAAAAATTAAAAATTTTATTTCAATAATAATAAACTAAAATAATTTGAGGGAAAAACTTGTATTAAATGATTACAGAAAACACATAATATTTTTAACGAGTATACATTTTTAACTAACGCATTGATACAGTTAAATTATTAATTTTGATTTAAATTGAACGAACTTCCTTTGGCGGGGTTTTTTTTTCGTGAAATTGCTACTGGCACAACAAATAATTTGAGGTTATGTACCGTTTTGTTTTTATCACGAATTATCAGTTGTCAGAATAATTGTGTGGCGGGCCACTGGCGGATGAATGGCTGCGAGGCGCCACAGCTCGCGCAACCTAGCCGTCGGCATCAATACAGTCTCAACACGTGGTCAGATCGCCAGACTCCGGTAGGTGTCACACACAAATATTAAACAAAATTAAAATTACAAAAGAATTTACAGTATAAAACATTATCGGATAAATTTATTAGGGACTTTGTTGAATAGGGCCCACGCTTTTCTTTTTAGTCAAAAATTAAAGATGTTTAGCATTATTTAAAATTGTAGTTAATTTTCGGTTGTTTTCAAAGTAATTGACATTTTAAATAAAATATGCTACAATTGATTGGTAAATTGTTCTTGTAATAAAATAATTGTTTACTTTTTACTATTTTTTTTTTTAGAAAAGCATGTTTTTAAAAAAAGTTTACTTTTTAGTCCTATTAAAGGTATTTAATAATTGCTGAATAGATTACTAAATTACTTTCGGAAAAAACATGAAATTTTAGTGAAATGACCCCCACATTTGACCCCGAGTTTCAATATGATTACGTGATATTGTATTGTCATCCAAGATGAGTGTCTGAGCTAAGTTTTAGCCCTCTACAACATCGGGAAGTGGGTTAAATTAATTTTGCAAGATTTGAAAAATACCCGTACAAACGTACGTACGTGTTAGCGAACTTAAGAAAAGCATGTAAAAACATGTAGATAATCATAAAAAATATCATTAAATCATAATAGAAATATGTTTGTTTTGTTGATTAATTTTTACAAATTATAATATTCGCGTTGTCCACATATTGCAACAACTCTTGAAAAAACCTAAATATTGTAAGTTTTGTTTTTTTTTAATAATTTACTACTTTACTGATTAGTGGTATAAATTATTTTTTGGAACAATTAGAAATAAAGTGTACAAATAGTATCTATTTTTTTGGTTAAATAAAAACGTTTAATTAATAAAAATAAATAATTGTGAATACGGTCGTTTATAGAAATTTGCTAAGATTGTATTACAAAAAAATAATATCAGGAATAACAACATACATAATAAACTATTGTGAAACGTACTACATTCTAAACTTTTAAGCTAGAATTAAATGTGTTTTTACGATTCATACTGAAGTGAACAAAAAATTAATATCTAAACAAACAAAAAACTGAATAAATCATTGCATACGTGTTACCTTCTATTTAATTTTTATACATGTAAATATTTGTTATATTATCATACACTTGGAAATGTATAACTATTATGGTGATGATCCACAAGTCAACACAAACTATTCGTGTATATTCTATCATTTAAACTTTTCAATATTGTTCCTACGTAATAATCCCAAGCGTTTGGTTTTATGGAACATTCTACTTAGATAACAGTTATCGGTCAAGTTCAGCTTTATAGTATAATATTATTATAGATAAAACTAAATAAATAGTGAAAATAAATTGCCGACACACGGATTCCGCCATTTTGATTCTTGTCATGGATAAAACGGTGTAACATATCATTTATTCTATGATAAAAATCTGATAACATCGAATTGGCGGCAAATCGAATCCAATCGAAAAACAATTTATATGAAAAATAATGATTCGGCAATTTTATTTCCTAAAATAAAGTCAATATTTCACGTATTTATTATTATTTTACTTGTTTTGTGTTTTTTATCTTTTACTTACCCAACAGTTCTGCTGAAAATATATTTATTTGTTCATTAGTAACTGAACTATTATAGTTATTTATAATGTTATAGATACTTTATTAGAAGATTGTTCATTTTCTATTTTAAGATGGTTCATAAATGTTGTATTTGCTTAAAGAAGAATGAAAAGGGCTTTAGTTTCTTTAAGTATGTGTTGATTTCATTAACTGAATTGACACGACTTGCAATATTTCAGAATGTTTAGTATCTACTAACTACGGACTGATAATTTCCTTCTTTTTACATTTTCACTTATTACCAAATAATTTATACTTAATAATTTTCTAAATTTAAAAACTTATTAAATCGTTTATGTTCTGCATAAGTACTAATTTTGTTGTTTCGTTCATTATCTTTTATCAGCAGTTAAAAAAATAATGATATCGACAATATGAAGTCAGAAACCATCATCGAAAATTATTAAACAATGTTAGATACGGTAAGTAAAACAACGAAACGGAATCAACATGGCGGCCTCTGAGCCTAGTCACTTTTGTTACATGGGAAATATGCATTATGCGCCTTCCATGTATATACTGATAAGTAATTTGTAAAATGTACACTGTTGCTTTTGTTTTATAGAAAAAACCAATTCAATGACGTCTGATAATTATCCGCGACCATATATTTTGCCTGTATCTTAGCTTTAGATAATATTATGCTCTGTACTGGGAAGTAAAACTACGGCTAGTTTGACGCGTCAAGAGCATCATCTATAGCCTATACTATAAAATAATTATCCCATTATGCTATATAATAATCGTTTGGAATTATTTGTTAAAACTTATTTGGAATTTATTTGTTTTCAACCGACAATCACAGTTTGAATATTCAAATATCACAAGCATAATATCAGCGTTCGTAAGCGGACGACGGGCTGGTTTCGTCTTCTCCCTCGGAGTCGTTGCATTTTTTCACGCAGCTGCGGCGGCGACGACGTTTGCAGCTGCGGCTGCGCCGCTTGCAGCTGCGGCTGCGGCGCCGCTTGCAGCTTCGACGGCGCTTTCGACACGAGCGTCTGCGGCGTCTGCGCCGGCACGCGTCGCTGGCGTTCAGCCCCTCGCCCCCCGCGTCCTTGCTGTATCGACGTGCGCTGTCGCTGGGCGAGTACGTCACGCTGACACTGTCGTCCGACTCCTCGTCGCTCCACGGTTCCGACGACTCTTCGTCGCGGCACTTGGACTTGCAGCTCCTGCGCCGGCGTCTCCTGCGGCACTTGGGCTTGCAGCTCCTGCGCCGGCGTCTCCTGCGGCACTTGGGCTTGCAACTCCTGCGCCGGCGTCTCCTGCAGGCGTCGCCCGGTTCGTCTGCGTCTGAAGGCAACGCGGCCGCCTGGCGCCGCACGGGCTGGGCCGTTACGTCAGACGACTCGTCGTCCGAATGTCCGGCATATTCGGGGCGAAATTTATCCATTCAATTTCGATTTCGTTAAAAAAAAAAAAAAAAAACTATTGAAATTATCCGACCAAATACGATTTACAGTGACTTAAGACGGTCACAGACTGTGTTTACTCTGACGCTAAATCATACAATGATGTACACTTGGTTTTCCGTTTGGCCAGCAAAATTATTAATATTTTCAGCTATACGACTATCGGCCAACAGTCGTTAATAAAACAACAACTACTAGTATCTAGTACTGTACCCATCCTCATAGACGACCGAACTAGGCCTTAAAACCTATAACCGTACCGTGCGTATTAATTAATATTATTGGCCTAAAAGGTTATAAAAGGTCTAATAAATGATCTATAAATGGTCTTTTAACCTTCTTTTAAACAAAAGGTGAAGAGGACAAACAAAATTTCTGCAGGCTATTACACGATTGCGCTATTACAAAAACGGGCATTAATAAAAAATTGAAATCATAATTTTCATTTTTAAGAAAACTAAGACACTCGTTTATTTATCTTACCGATCTTCGTTTAAAAATCCAGCTTATGGCAATTTTGAACTTCTTATTATAATGTTACAGACGTTTATCAAAACTTATTGAACAATCAAACGAACTCTTATCTTTTTTAAAGACTAAAATCGGACGTTTTTAAGCAAGTATAGTTTAGGGCAGTATATAAATAATTAGCAAAATTGGGTCAAATCATTTTTTAAATCTAAATGTGATTTCATCACAATCAAACCCTTCGATGCCAATCTGGAAATAGTATGGATTCAGCACAGTATTAACCAAGCACTGTTCAAACCAGCACTATATGAAAACTATTGAAGTGGGGTCCAGTGTCCACAGATTTGCATCAAAGTTGATACCTAGTTGAAATACCGGCAATTTTTTTTTAGGTTTACTCTGGTTTTGGGAGTAAAGGAGTTCGGTCTCATAGAGACATAAAATAAAACACCTCATTTAGAACCAGTATTTTATCAGCTTCGCATCGAAGCTAAAATGTAACTTCCAATCCTTTGGTAATATTAAACCCCAGAACGTGTTTTTAATATGATATTTTTTTTAATTTCGTAATTTTTGATACCTAATACGTTCAACGTATACAAAATTTCTTTTTCTTTAACCGTGAACTAAAATGTTGGCTTATAAATAAAATATAAAACAATTCAAATGCAAAGAAATCTTATTTTGTATGTTTAGTTGGACGGAAATTATCATAACGGAACCACAATCCACATATATAAAAAAAATTGGGTTAGGAGCAGTCTTGAATAGGACTGTATCCACAATATAGCCAGCCATCAAATTGGACTCCTTTCAGCGTAAAACATCCAATGTGTATGTTTTTACATAATTATCATTACAAACCCTTAACCCTTGTAACAATAGAGTAAGTGGGAGGTGTTAAACGGGTTGGTTTTAAGAAGTTAGTTTAGGAGATACTTTTTCAATCCTACTATCCAGTGATCTGTAAAGTGTGTGAAAAACCAATAAATTATATAATATTATCTGTACACGTTATATAAGTATGAAACATTTAAAATTTAGTTCGCTGATAAGTGATATCAAACATCTTCTGCTGTTGTTTATATTATAACTCGACTCCTAAAAAGGTTCCACAGTAAAACCATAATTGGGAACAAAATTAACTAACAATCAATATAATTTTTGTATTGTTTTATACGTCTAGTTTATTAAAATATAAACGGAGCTATCAGATTATATCTAAAAATAATACCCTATCTAAGTATAATGAACACATTTACTTAAAAGCACATATTATACAACTATATCATAAAATATAATACAACGGACAGAGCTGAATAGTAGTAGGTAGTAGTAGTAGCAATAGTAATAATAGTAGTAGTAATAGTTTTGATCAAAAGTATTATTACAATAAATAAATTAAAAAAATAAAACATAATTATAAGAATAAGAAACGTTGTTTAAATAAATATATGATATTCAACAATTGACTCGTTAATTAAAAGAAACAAACTCTTATTTTAGGGGTTGTCTTTAGTTTCTTAAATATAAAATCGCTAAATATAATATTATTCTACAATTAATCATTAATTGTTACATGTCCTGTAGTAATCGGACCTGCTATTTATTTCATTCAGGTTTTCAGACATTCTTGCGTTTAGGTCGGTAGTATTATTGATGAGTATTAAAATCAATTTTTCTTGTTCCTCGAACATTTTCTCAGCATCTATAAATAAAGAAGCTATTATTACTTGTATCTTGGAGTTGAAAAGAAAATTTACAAAACCTTCGTACAGGATTTACATTTAATCCTAAGTATAAGGATTAAAATCTTATCAAGTAGGGTGATTTTTGTAAACGCCTTGAAATTATGCACGGTATAAAAATAACTGTATGATATTTATTTTTTACCAGTTTGGCTTAACTCTACGAACTTGTCTTAATTTATATGTAAGCTAAACTGATCAGAACGTGCATTTATAGTTTCATACACTACAAAAATTGTCAGTCAGTCAAATACACTAACTTCTGTTATAACTATTACTATTTTTTTCCTCCAACCTACCCAAACCGCCCTAATCCATTTTTCCTCGGTTTCCTGCTATTGGTACAACTTCTCTCTAATCATTCCACACATCCATCACAACATTTCTCTTTCAGATGCTTCCGTTCTATTTTCAACTCCTCTTTCCTAACCCAAACCCTAAAAGTATAAACGTTAACACAAATTTGAACAAACCTCCGAGTTCCTTCAATTTCAAAGTAGTGTTGGCCGACAGCTGACTGGCTCGTTCTAGCAAGTACTGAGAATTGTTCCTGGTGGTTTTTGAATTCTTAACGCGATTCTCAAGTGTGTTGTTTGCGTTTTTGTAGTCAGCCAACAGCTGGTCCGCTTTTTTTTCAGTCTCGTCCACTTCAATGGTGAGATTCTTCGCTTCCGATCTGACATTGGTAGCGTCGAGACTGTTCTTCAAGAAGCCAGTCTGTAGGGTTTTGAGTTTACCTTCGATCGACACAATATCGTCCATGGCTTTTTGCACGTTTACTTGAGCGTTCGCCGAGTCGGATTTTATCTGTAGCACAAAGAACCCAGGTTAATAAAATATATAAAAAAAAAAAAAACATAAAATGCAAAGGCGACACTCACATTGTTCAGGCTTTCAGTAGCGTCCATTATGTTTTTGTTGGTGACTACTATCCCGTCTTCCACGTTTTTTTGAATTTCTTGCGTTTCGGCAAGAGCTTTTTCCACCCGTTCGGCTACTTGCAGAATGTTTTTGGCGTCCATCCTGTAAAGACATTAACGTTTGAGTGAATGGCAGGCTGTTTCTACGCTTAGTTTAGTAGCTTACCACCTAAGCAACTGATTGCTACTTACTGTTTACTCTCGGCATCCTCGTTTAACGCTTTGGCTAAATGCAAATCGCCCTTCGTGTCTGCAATGATTTTGTCGATGTTCTTGGGCGTGGACAGGGTTTTGTTAATGTCATCGGACAATTGACTCAGTTGTTCTGGTTTTAGTTGAATATTAATGCGCAAGATCTATGAACAATACAAGTGATAATGGAGAACTGTTAATGTGCTAAACAAATTCGACCCACCTCGTCCACTTTGGTAGCCACGTCCGTAGCCTGGACTCCGTCCGTGGGATGCAAGAACTTGTCGTGCCTATCGATCAGTGAATAACTCTCGTTGAGTATGTTTTGAGACTGAATTTTTGTGGTGTTGGCCAAGTCGCCAACGCTCTTAGAGTTGGCAAGCACAGAATTAATTTCCTGGTTGGCTTGTGAAAGCTGTAAAAAAATGCAACATGAACGTTTATTTCATTTTTGTGAACGTTTAATTAGAAAACAATCCCAAACGTACACCCCTGTAAAGTTCTTCAGCTTTAGCCTCTTTTTCTTTAATATGTTTCTCAGCTTTTTTGGCGTAACTGTAGGCACTATCGGCTTTGGTCATGGCACCTTCCTCGCAATCTATACCGCCACAAAAACCGCAACCTGCGCCTCCACACACTGTATCGCATCCCTCGGTTTCTCTGGCGCATATCTGAAAGGGAAAAAAAATTAAATAATGTACAATGATATTAGTGTCAAGAATCGATTTATGTAAAGAATTGTGTACGGTCGATTTTTAACCGACTTCAAAAAAGAGAAGATTATCAATTCGACCTGTACATAAGACATATCTAAACAATGTTTTTTTTGTTCATTTAAGAGCTTGGGTTTTTAATTTACTTGATGATTCAATGTCGGAATTGATTTGTTGAGATCGTTCATCTCTTGACTCAGTCTCTCCAACGTGCGTTCATTGTCCTTGATTCCCTGATTGAAGGTGTTCACGTTACGGCCGAAGAACGCCTCGGTTCTCTTGCACTGACGTTCAGCATCAGCCAGAAGACCGTCTTGAAGGTTTTCTTTGTTTTTCAACATTCGAGCCCTATCAAAAGCGTCCTTGGTTAAGTTTAACGCACCTGAAAAACAAAACGAACCGTTAAGAGTACGCGAAAAAATTGTTATCGAGTTAAAATCGTTTCGCGGCGCTTCACCTTCAACGTTGCGCTCTTGTAGTTTCGTTGAGTTTTGTTTTAGGTTAAGCGCAGTTTCTTTCAGTGCCATCGTTTTAGCCTTGAGATTTTCCAACGTCAGATTTGCCAAGAGCACTTTTTGCGTAGTGTTATCCAATGTCTTGGTAACGGCATTCAGCTGGTCCATTGTGGTCTGGTTGACTCTGTTCGAATGTAAAAAAAACTACAATGTTACAAACGCTCTGTCCGACAATTAATTCTGGTTTGTTATTTAACATACCTGAGCTGATCGATAACTTCGTTCAACGTTTGCAGGTCAATCGAGCTCTTAGTGGTAGAGTGTAGAATATTTTTCACGTCCGTTATCTTCTTTTCCATGTTCTCAAACTCTACGGTGTAGGCGCCCGATGCTCCGGTGGCCTTTATTTCCGAAGCCGACTTGATGACGTTGTCGGTTTGTTCGATCAGGGTCTTTTGTGTCTGGTCCCAGTTTTCGAAACACTCCCCGCACGGGCTGCAGTTTGGTGCCGTCCCCAAGTACCCTCTAGCGCAAATGTCGCATTTCTCGCCGCCTATGCCCAGCACACAGTTACAGAAGCCGGTGGTTTGGTTACACTGTTGGGTGGCCGACCCTTCCGGGTTACATTCGCAAGCTGTACATAATAAAAGTAGATATTAGTGTTTTCAGTTGACGACTGTACCTCGATAAAGCCGAAGAAACGAGTCTTACGGTAACACTCCTTGTTGGGGTCACCCCAGTAGTTGGTCTGGCACTGGTTACACTGAGTACCGCCAAAACCTGGCTTACACTGACACTGTCCATCGAACTACACACAAAGACATGATGAACGTAAGCACAAGTTCAATACAAGTTGCATATAATTTTATTGCATAACTCACTTGATTGCACTTCTCAGACAGCGATCCTACCGGGTCGCAGTTGCAAGGCTCGCATCCCGTTCCGCTGGCTATTTTCCAATGGTCCGGTTTGCATTGGTCGCACGAAAGTCCTATCACGTTGTTCAGACACGGACACTGGCCGGTAGTATGGTTGCACACGGAGGATTGAGATCCCAAGAAGTCACATACGCACTCTGTAGACATATAAGAACATGATTTTATCGAGCTAATGCCACGGCACAATCGTCCAAGTCGTCTTACCTCTGCAAGTCTGGTGGATGGCGTCACCGTAAAAACCTGTCTTGCATACGTCGCAGTTCTCTCCTTCCGTGTCGAACAGACACTGCAAACACTTGCCGGTATGAGGGTCGCAATTGCCCGGTCTGGTGATGTCCACGTTATTGTTACAGCTGCATTGCTTACAAGATCCGCCGGGAACCTCGGGGTTGCCGTAATAGTTTTCGTCGCAGACATCACACCTAGCACCTGATGCGCGGACAAAAAATATTTATAATTAAATTAGTCAAGATCTACTACCCGGTTGGTTGCAAATATACTACTTACCTTTGTAACCTTCCTGGCACTCGCAGTAAACGTCCTGGGTCTTCGGATCGAGAGCACACTGTTGAGCGTACGAGTGACCCGATTCCGCTGTACCAGGACACGGACATGGCCTGCATGGTATGTCAACACCCAATCGTGGATCTCCATAGTACCCTTTGATGCACCTAAGCGTTTAAAAATAATAGTTCAGAATTAAAAAATCGCCGATAATATCCTAGAGAAGGTTCTAATTTATTTCAGATATTTTTAGGACGTAACCTTATCGATCTAAACGTGAAATTTTCACCGAATGATATCAAATGTAATTTTTTTTTATACTTTGTGGTGTTTACCTGTCGCAGTTTGTTCCTTCTGTGAACCCTTGACAGTTCAAACACGTTCCAGTGTGAGAGTCGCACACATCGGTATGGCCGTGGCACATACACCGCTGGCAGTTGGGATAATTCCATGATCCAGGTTCGCATTGATCACACTCTCTGCCGTAGGTCTGCGCCCGACACTTGCACTGTCCAGTTACCACGTCACACAGATTATCCAATGCTCCGACACTGTTGCAGTCACACGCTAACAAAAACAATTGGCTCTTAAATGCTGCTTGGTGGCTAAATTGAATGCATATCGTCACTTGACAATTAACAACTCACCCTTGCAACCTTCAGGATTGAAACCATAAGTTCCTGGGGCACAACGGTCGCATTTCCTGCCGACCACGTTAGGTTTGCACGGGCACTGGCCTCCGAGTGAATCGCAAATAGTACTGAGAGATCCGGTTGGATCACATTGACACGCTGCAAGGAACAAAACAAAACAGTGATATGTATAAGTATATAATTTCTAGTTACGAATTGTGTTTTTTTTTTTATCTTACAGAAAGCTCCATTCAAGTAGTAAAAGCCGACACTATAATGGAATTTCTGGCAAACGTCGGGTATGCGTCCCCTAAGAACCGTGTAGTACGCTTCTTTACATCTATAGTGTTTGTACTCGGCTAATCGCTGCTCGTTGGCCGGAGTACCTTCGAAGAACGGTATGGCTTCCACGTGCGGTATCAGCACCAGCGAATCCACCAGTATCGAAGCCGACGGATTCTGTGTCTTGTTGTTGGTCCTCTGGAAGTTTATCCGGATCTTGTAGTCTTTTGTGGCTTCTAAACACACCGGTGGCGACGCTATGACCACCTGAGAAGCTAAACAACAAGAATAGAAACCGTTAAACTAAATTTGTTTTCCATCAACGTAATATTAGTATACTAATATAATGGTAATATTACATTCAATACATTAAAAAAAAAAAAAAAAATTATCGGTTTTTATGGACGTATTAATAATTATTATATTAATGATAACGATTATTCATGTGATATTTCAATCCGCGAAAGCTTCAACACATTCAAACGATTACTCAGTCAAGACAATAGGTTAAAAACCTAATACCGTAGTGTACCCCTTTTTTGGTCTTATTCATGGTTTCCACCTCCCAATTGTCTCCAAATGACATAAAAATAAGCTGATAAAACAACTGCACTGTGCAAGTCATTCTATTAAACGTATATAATATAACATATATCTATAGGGTAATTTATTAAAGATAAAACACTAATTTTCTTAGAAAGTAATTATAACTGTATAGTTTTGAAAACATTTGTACTATAAAATATAAAATATTATGGTACATAAATATATACAAAACTACCAAATATTTCCTGAAGCGCTACTAACTTTCGACATTTAAATGGTAACGTATGTATTTAATTACATTTTTAAATAAAGAATAAATTGCTGAAAATGTTGATTTGTGAATAACCAGTTTTGGATATAATTACTTAACTTATATTATAACTTTACAATTTAAAACGGGAGGAAGGGTGAAGTATAATATTATTTTAATATATGCACATTATTCTACCGCATTCCACCTCCCTTCCTAAATTTCATCCAAAACTGGTTATCGACCAGTGAAACAAAATATATATTGTAAAAGAACATATTATACTAGACCTAGAGTGATTCAGAAAAGAAAAAAATATAATTTTACAATATTATTTTAGGGGAAAATGAGTGTCTTATCTTTAATGAATCATCCTGTAAATAAGTGGTCGTTAACTGTGTTCTCACCTGGCGACAACACTACGTCCCTGATGTCTCCAGCATTGTAGTTTTGCTCGTAAATGGCACACGTCCCGTTCGGTTCTAAAGGCTCCGGACGTTCCACCGTTACCCTAACGTTGTCCCAATCATATGGTACTTGGGGTTCGTATCTCAGAACAATCTCGTAGTTGGTCGTCAACGGCACATTTTTCACGTCAAAAATCAACTCGGCATCGTCGTAGATTTTCATGAAACCCGTACCGGTCCACGTATTATCCCTACCGTCTCTGAACGGTTCTCGGATGTGCACTTGGCAGTTCTAAAAAAAAATGTATTCAATCAGACAGTTAGTAGTCACAGTAAACGACCGTTATAACGGTATATATTATACTCACGTCAGTGCAGTTGGCCAGTTCGGCTTCGCTGACTAGTATGTCCACAGGACCGACAAAGAAATTCTGTTCTGGAGAACTACATGTACGTCCAGTCAAGTGCGGTCGACACCTTTGGCAAAGTGAAAACAGAGAGTGTATTATTTTATGGTTAAGGGTTTTAAATATTAATTTCTTTATTGTATTATATAACCATAAGTCGCTCAAGTTTTTTCTAGATTAAGTTACTTTGTCATCGACTCACTTGCACTGTCCAGTGATCACGTCACACATGTTATCATATGCTCCACCGATGTCACAGTCGCAGGGCTTGCATCCGTCTTGGCCTTCGGACAATCCCCAATGACCTGGCATACACTGATTGCAATCCCTACCGATGACGTTTCGTTTGCACGTACATTCTCCCGTCACTTTATCGCAACCCTGATTGTCTATAGTTCCTTGGGTATTGCAAGTGCAAGCTGTAACATAAAACGTTAATACTTATTAACAAATCTAACGGTAGACCATAAAGTATACCTGACCACGCCCGAGAGCAACTAAATATATGTCATGAACTAACTCGAATTATTATTATACAAATCAGAACACAAATAATGGTCAATTAACAGTTTATGTATAATGTACACGTGTATCGTTATCGATGAAAAATATGGTTTAACACTGTATGAATTGATTTTCATTCGAAGAAACGAGATATGTGGACTAGGAGAAGATAAATCTAAGTTTGTCGATCAGACAATCAATACCTTGGCACCCGTCGGGGTTTTGTTCGCTAAAAGCCCAAAATCCGTTTTTGCAGACGTCACATCGTCTGCCTTCCACGTTGGTCTTGCAATGACAGCGTCCGGATTCCAGTCCATTGACAGGATCGGTCTTGGAGTCGCATATACCGTCGTCTAACGAACCGCTGGGATCGCAGTCGCACGCTGAAAATCGCCAAAAACAAAACGCTCGTTAATACAAATTCGCTATTCCTTTGTTTTATCGTTTCAAAAGTATACTCACGCAGACAGACGTCGCGGTCCGTAAACGGTTTCGTGGGATCCTGGTAAAAATACTGCTTGCACTGTTCGCAGTTCCGGCCCATAGTGTTGTCTGTACATCCGTCGCACACACCTCCGCTGGTGCGTCCGGTCATTTCGAAAACAGCCGGATCGTGATGACAACTGGTGGCGTGGTTGTTACAATTACACCCTGAAAGCAACAGGAAACGTCAAACACTGTTTGGTCGACTGCGGTTACTAGGAAAAGGCACGCATTAGGCAAAATAGTAGCTAACTTCGGCAAGCGTTCGTCTGTCGGCCGATTGCGGGTTTCCACGGGAAGTCGTTGAAGAAGTCCTCGCAAGCCTCGCAATTGAGCCCTTTGGTGTTGTGCGTACACTCGCACTGGCCGTGCACCATGTCCGGTTTGCTGATAGTGCCGTCTTGTGGCAAACACCGGGAAGCGTGTCCGTAACACGAACACGATCCTCGCACAACCATCTCGCTGATGGCGTAGTAATATTTTTCCTAGAAAAAAAACACTGGGAATCAGTTTAGACACACAATGTCAGTTTTTGAATCAAAGTAGCCGGTTCGAGTTCTGTTCCAATGTATGAGAGGGGAATTTGAATAGAACAAATGAGTATGATCACATCGAAAAAAGAGAGAACTCCGTAATCCATGATAAGTAGTCATAAGGTTAGGTATGGATAAAATGAGAGGAAAAGAAGATCCTCCCTCCCTCCAAAACAACAACTCAAGGCAATTAGAATAAAGTTGTGCAGAGTTTGGGTGCGTCTTATAGTGTTTTTAATATCATTAAAAAAAAAAACAATTTATCTATCTGGTGTAAAAAAAGAAGATTATCTTTAAGATTCTTTACAAGTTATCCATTTTAGCCTAAACGTTTGTTGGTAAACAAGCCACCTAACCTAACCGTACTTATTTATACCGAGGCCATATAAAATGTTTGTCGTTAATACCAATATTTCGTCACGACTGTCCAGTAAGTCGTCACCGAGTGTATGTAGTTTGGTGAAGTTTATCCTCAAGTTGGTCATCTTAAGCAGGTTTTGCACCTCGGACGAGTACGGGTCGTCGTACATATGATGCAGGTTAGGCGGCAAGACTCTCAGGATCACCTGTAACAGATTTGTTTTATGTTAACTTCACCAATCTAAATCTTTCTCCGTCGAAGGCGAAGTGTTACTTACCTCCCCGTTGGTGGACGGTATCACCGTCGAATATCTTTGGTCGCACACCACTTCTGTGAGGTTTCGCGGCGATTCCTTGGGCACGCTTGGAAACACTGAATCGCAGTCATAGGCAAAATACCGATACACCTGAAATAAAAACAAAACTAAACCGTCAGGTCTTGTCCAAGCGCATTGTTTGACTACACAAGACTTACTTGCCACGTGTTACCGAAATCGTACGACCTCTCTACCAGCATGATAGCCGGTCGAAATGTCTTGAACGTGATGATCAAATGGGTAAAATGAAACTCCGCTTCCAGGTTTAGTTGAATGGTGACGTTTTCGACGCCGTTTTGTGACTGCCACCATTGATTGGAGGTGCCGCTAAAATCAACAAAAAATATTATCCACCGTGTCAATAATGAAGTCTCCAAGTAGAATTTTTGTCTTAAACTCTTTTATTTACCCCGTATGGACGATATTTTCAATTCTATGACTAAGCGGAAACTTAGTGTTCGGTTGTGACGGTTGCCTGGAATCGCACCAAAAACATTTTTTTCTTTCCTCCAAATTGTTAACTATACAATATCTTTCCTGCGGCAACGCAAAAACGTATATTCGACCGATTAACATTAATTTCCCAAAGTTTGTAAATAAATAAAAATCAATACGAACTCTTTGCTTGAGACCGCAAGTAGATGATGCGGACAGGTGGTTTTCTCGACCTATTAATAAATTACCGGTGGCCGGATAACACGAGCTCTTATCGCATGAGGAATGATAACTCCACACAGTAGCTAAAAAAAAGGTTTTATTTGTTAAAAAAATGTAAATAGTTCAATTTTAAGAAACTAAAATATACTAAAATGCACTAATATGTACGAGTGTGAACTGAAATTGATCGGTCCAAATTTTGAATATTGATACAATGTATTAATATAACGCTGTCAGTAGTTGAATAGTTGGTGCTATAGACTATGCTAGCAACTAATAAAACACCAATGGTAATTTACCTTTTTTCAGTAAATGAAGACCATATATTATTAAAATAACCAAAACAAACAACCATACGTTGAACTAAGGATTAATTTATAAAGTGAACTATATCGAAAGACTTAAGTAATGTGATCGAAAGCCAAATCTAACCCATCATTTGTATAACCAAAAGACTCCAAATTAACCCAGCAAATAAATGACTACGTAATGTAAACGTTCATGATATAAAAGTTAAAACTTTACATTCAAGTATATAGTATTGGAAATGTAAGTTGGGAATATATTTATAATATTAACAATAAAATCAACATTACCAAATATGTTGAAGAATGTCGCACAATATTGTATGGAATTACTGTACATTGGTGTTGACATGTTAATTTCAATCAAACGTCAAGACATAGATGGGTTTGTTTTTGTTCCTTCTTTTATCTAGTTTCATTTCATAGCGTTTTTACTTTATTTATTTAATTTAAATATTTTTGTGTCACGAATTGCCCGTGATGATAATAATTTAAACGAACCGCCGACGATTATGTCTCTTGTAATATCCACCTGTACCGTTGTTAGTGGATGTCACGATCTTATCGTGTACTTCTCAGCTACACAAAACTATTGTGTACACGATAAACGAGCAACATAATAATATTATTTCATACACATTGAACATTTACAGTTTCTTATAAAAATAGTTACTCTTTATTTGGTATGTAAACAGTGTTGTATTTATTAAGGACAATCAATAGCCTCCCCGGAAAAAGCTGTTTATTTTCAAATGCTCCAACATTTGCAATTAATAACATTGTGATTAAAGAATTTTTATCTTAATTTCAATTAATGAATTATGAATTTTGGAATAAATATATTAATTAATTAAATGTTTTAATAGTTGTACCTAATTGCGTACCCTCGATACAGCTAGTATTACTAATAATTAATTGAATAATTTGTTGTAATCATAAAGTTTTAGACAAAATGTCATAAATCCCTCATCCAAAAAAAGATAACACAATAATGTTTTTATTAAAACAATGCATAGCAATGTACCTATAAATTAATAATCTTGTTTTAGTTTGATCACTTTCGGATCTATTCAGTTTGTCTAACGTTTCGACCCTATTCCAGGGTCTGTCTACAGATAATGCCACCATACAGTTTAGTCACGACAGTGTCTAAACGATGACTATTTATCTGTAGTTCAATCCATGAAAGTTTTCACACATCAATAATTTTAATCTAATAAACAGTTATAATACTATGCGAACTTTTATATATGGACACAAAATGCATATAACAGTATAGATAAAGTAACAATTACCTGCGTTATATTTATAGCGGATAGTATGAAAAAAATCTAAGAAAAAAAATACTGTACAAAAAAAATGATTATAAAACATTTTTATTTCCTTTTAATACTCTTTTAAAATCTGGATACAAGGCAAGTGGGTTTTTATTTCAAGTATAACAATAATAATATCTTTTAACACTTCTTAGGTACAAAACGCGTCACCCCTAATATTGTGGGTGGTACTAAACCTCCGAAAAATACCGGTGTAGTTTTAAATTAATAGTACGCACAATGTGAAAGTGATTTTTATTTAACTGTTTTGATGGGAAATAAGTATATATATGTTTCTAATGATAGCGTTTTTTAACACCTAAATTATATCTACCATACTTTGTTAAATAATATGTATTTTTAGAAAATACAACTATATACATGTGTAATCAGCTTCACCTTTATGTTTTACATTTGGGTAATAAATACCTAATAAATGTTTTATATTTTAGTATAATGATATGTTAAGTAAAGTGAATTTAATCTATTCTTGATGATTCTAGTAACTGTCCGCCAAAAACGACAAAGATGATTGAACTGTCATATAAAAGGTATCATCCCGCAGGTTATAGAGAAAATTCAGATTAGTCTCTTTTTTACACTAAAAATATAAACTTTTTCTTTATTTCCTTTTTTCGAGTGGAATTCTAACATGTACATTTAAAAAAAAAAACTAAAGTCAACACTTTTTTATTATGTAAACCCCAAAATATAAGAGAATAATGTCTTTAATTTCTAGATTGCTATGTGTGAATAGACAACAGGACACAGGTAACTATCACAAAAATATTTTCAATATTTTAATAATACAATTGGAAGCACATTACGTATTACCTTTTTAATGCTTTATATAGTTATTTAGTATTTCTACCATCTACAAATTCGCATCGAAGCGTTTTTTGAGAGCGATAATAGCAATGATAATAATAATTATAATGTATAAAATAATATTATTAACTCGATAATTATTTTATTGATTAATTAATACATAAAATGTATAAATTATAACTACTTTTAATTATTACTATGCCCCGACCCCGCATTACTGGTTTTAAAACTAATTCTTTAATCAATATTCGATTTATCTAGCTCTTAATTATATCCCTCATTTTTATTCTTTGGAGTGATGTGAACTAAAAGGAAACAAGGGCTTTATTAATAATATCCGAATTAAAGAGAAGCTACTCACAAACAATGTTTAAAAACATTTAGTTCCGTAAATTTATTATTTACAATGTATTTTGATAAAAGAACCGCAGCAATTTATTTACAAATTTACGAATTACGACTTATCACATTGTTTATAAATAAAAAAATAATATTATTTTTTAAAAGCGTATATATAAATTAAACAATTTGTACACTAAATAATTGTTTAAAACATTGTAGGTGGGGAGAGCTTTGAAGGAAATTTGGTCAAGCTATGAAGCACCAAAAAAATTAAAATGCATTTTTTATTAATACTTAAATAACTTGTATCTAATATATAATTTATCATAATACTGTTCACATATTGTTTGTTACAGGTGTGTTATTCAATGGCTACACTACTTGTCGTGACCTAACAATTTGGTCATATTCACAACCTATTAAAATGCGCGTGTAGGCATTGTTTTTTTTTTTAGCATTAAAAGTGTGGTACTTTTGCACGTTTTTTAATTCTTTTCTAGACCAAGTAAGCATCCTGGGCACGTTTCCGGCGAAAGGCCAACAAACAAAGGTTATCGCATAACGGCCACCAGCCGTTCGCGGTAGTGACCATGCACTGTTCATTTTAAACAAATATTAATCACCGACTTGTATTAAAATCGACACTACAGACGACATAGGTCCGTTGGGATGAGCGATTTAATACCATCGACTACAGATACAAGACGATCGTGAAAAATTGGTCAAAACATTGACAGCTCATTTGTTAAGAAGAAGAAGGACAAAGATTTGATCGGAGACGAGTCGAGGGTCATTACCTACAACGGTTGTGCCTAATTGAAAAACCGACCACACGGGTCAATAATAATAATAAACGCTTGGAAATATTGGAATATTCAATCGTGTAACGCGGTTATTGAATATATCAATAAATATATATTGTGCTTTTTGCATTGCTCGTGTCCCTGACGATTCCACGGTTAGGTGTTAACGTCTTGAAATTTAAGTCTGTTCAGCGAGTTTGCCGATAATGGCAATACAATGTAGCGCGACCGTTATCGGCCGGCTTAGGTAATTATTATTAGGTAGGTGCATGCAAAAATCTGTTTGGAAGACAGCAAACTGACATACAATATCGATTTACTGTAGAGACCGAATTAGATAAAAAATATATATATATATATAACTCGGACCGAGCACCGGTTCAACGTGCTTAACGTGCCTGGTTATAGTTCAACTTTGGGGATTACATAATAATATTACTAACGCCCACTATGAGCTTAACATAATTTACTATGTGCAGCCAACGACGGGAATATAATTGAAAATTATCGTTTTTACAAAAAACTTAGGCTTTTGAAAAATCCTTTTAACCGTATATTTATATTTTATAAGAAAAAATATATTCTGACTAGACTGTGTATTACTTAACTAAATTTGTATTGTATTTTCTTTTAATACTGTTAGCTGTTATTATATTGAGACGTGGCTATATTATATAATAATTAGAGATAACAGCTAAAATAATGGCTACCTGCAGACATTCAATTTAGTAGCTAATTATAATTTTATTTGGCTCGAGTCTTCCACTCTTTCACCGGCGGAATTTCGTTGATAATTCAGAGCGGATTGAAAATCTTAGACTTTAAAAAACTTGTATTTATTAAACCATTTTTTAATGATTTTCACTCGAGTGTCACTGGAAAAAAAACATATTGAAACAGTTTCAGGGATAGGCCGACAGTTAATTTTGCTGTTTTACCGCGTTAACATAATAATTTATTATTAATACCAACTAAATATACGAATAATAACATGGTTTGTATGAAAAAAAAAAGTTCAAACGGACAATAATTATTGATAATACCGTTTCCTCTGAATGCGCGTGGAAATGAATTATCGTTTTTTTCTGAATGCTTTTTTTTTTTATCAATATGTTTCCGGTCCGAGTCAAAAAAACCATTGGTGTAACAATTGAATGTATGTTTTACATATTTCACTCTCTCTATTTGTTTATCTACACCTATCCGCCGGTCCCCACCCAAAGATTTATCTCGACGTTTTTTAGTGTAATATTTTTTATTCAATGAACGTCTAGCGAAATGTGTTTTTGATGCTAATTGTGAAGTCGAACGTAAATGAAACAGAGAAAAACTTACTATACATTTGAATTTTAAGATTTTTTACGGTTATCGTACGGTCATTATACATACATAAAAAATATATATATATATATTATATATGACTCCTCAAAAATCCATATTAGGCATAAAAGAATGCCGGCATAGATTCTACAGTTCACGACGAAATAATTATATACTACAAACAACCACAGATAAGCGTTTTATTTAGTCGGCCCTAAAATAAAAACGCCATTACAGATTTTAGTAAAAACTTCATACATTTACCAATTTTATACAAAACACTGCAAACACTATGTCATATAATGGTTTTTTTCTCAAAACACGTACAGTGTTTGCTTATGACTTTAAAAGTAAGTTAGGTGTTCATTTTTGTCTCCACCATTAGGTATCTTAAAATGGTAATATTGACAAACTTAGTTGATGAAAAAAATCAGTATTAAAAAAATAGAAGCATAATAAATGTTTTGCTTGTTACTTCCACAATGTAAGTTCGACCGCTGAAATCGCCTTCAATGTTGTTTTCAACGTAAAATTACAAATATTCCGAAAAAAAATTCGACAGAGAGTTAAACTGCATACATAGGCTAAATCTATCCCACGCTCTGCAGTCTATTGAAAAGTAAGTGACCACGTGTAAACATCAAAATTATTAAGGCCTAAGATTTGGTTTAATTTTTTTTTATTGTAACCGATCTAAAGGTCCTAAAGACGCCTATATTAAAATTATAACATTTTTAAAAAGACCTAAAAAAAAAAGATTTAATTACTATCAAACACACAGCTCTGTTATTCTTCAGCTGTTACCTACCTACTAGATAGTAAGTCACGCCTTAGACGATAAGATTAGGAAAACTTCCTATTTATTCATATTCATGTTTTCATTGCATAATATATTAAATTAATTTATAAATTACAGAAAATAGTGGACGCCTTGATAAAGTTATCCATCCCTCAAAATATTAGAAATTATCATTTTTAATGACAGCCCAACGAAGGACGTTATTTTTTTTTTTAATAAATTTTAGTTGACAATCGTTATAATTGTAGATCTTATCTATATTCTCAACAATAAAAAAGTTTTCATGTTTCATAAAGGGCAAATTGTTTTAAAGGTACCTGTTAATAAACAAAACGTTTGCTTTTATAAACATAGTTGTTGCATTATTATGGTCGAATTCAAGCGGTAATGACCAAGTACTTCCTATGGCTAATAATATTTCATAAATAGCGTGGCAATATATATTTTGTTCACGCTAAGTATTAATCTGTAACATCTGTAACACTCATTGGGTAAAGTTTTTTTTTAAATATAAATCTTAATTTTAAGTCTTAGATATGGGCAAATTTTTAATCAGATCGTAATGGAAAATTTAATTTGTAAAACTATGTATTACTATTATAAATAGAAACACATATACTAAATAGTAAACTAATAAAATTATACATATTAGGTAAGTACTATATTTGTTTATAACCAAATTAACTTATCTGGGTTTTACAATGTCAGTTTTGTTGATGACAGAACTTAAATTTAAAAAAAAAATGATAATTGTTTAATCTAAAATGTCTACTAAATCTAAAAAAGTTTTTAAATTGGTACAGCTGTAATGTCAAAGAACTTTAATTATAAAATGTTTATAAGAAGGAAGTACTGAACTTTTAAGTGGAATATCAGAGGAGGATTTTAAGATTTTCCACCCCAAATTAAATAATATTTGCCACCCTGTCATTGTATATTAAATTTAATTTATTTATCAATTTTAGAATTTAAAAGCATAACAAGTCGTTAAATATTCTTTCCTACACCTATGTTGCCTGACCATAAATCCACTCTGTTAACCACAAATTAAAAAACAAAAATACCTAAATAAAAATTAGTAAAAACTCAAATAACAAAGACGAAAGTCAGCAAAATAGAAAATCTGACAGCCGCCAGGTCGAACTTGATCAATCACCATTATGCAAATTAGCTAAATGCTAGTCTCTAGGGTTTAAGTACGACCGTGGAGCTAATTTGAACTTATCTAAAGCGTTTTAAGGTTATCGATAGCGAGTTTTATTTCCAACAAACATGTCTGTCTAACAAGTTGCCAACTTCCTAAAGTAATAACTAATGGGCCGTGGTCCGTACAGGTCCAAGAGGGACAAATCACATTAATAAAAACGAATTCGCGTTGAAACAGACTCGGTATTTAAAAATAAAATATAAACCAGCCATTCTTCGGATAATTTGGGCCACTTTCAAACGATTTCATCCGACATTTTAGGCCGGGGACAAAAACGCATTTTTTTTTTTTTGCTTTTACTAAAACAACAATAATGCTGTACCCGTGGCGATAATTTTTCTTAAATCAAGCGCACTACCTACCTGATAAGACGAGCAGTAGTAACAGGACGGCCGGCCGTGTCGTGCCGAGCAACGACATTTTTAGTTGTTTGTCGAACGTCTTCAGGCACAACGTCGCTGTTGGCAAGTCATCTGTAAACACACAAATGCACGTTAGAAATGTTAATCTGATGCAGCAGCTGCCGGTCCGAATGGTATTTTAAGGACCGACACGACGGATGTGCACCACATGTGCGCCGCACGTTCAACAGTAGGCGGAGGACAAAGTGTCATGTGTTCGGGTTGTACACTAGGAATAGAAAAAAAACCCTAAGCGAATCCCTGCGAGTACTAGTAACATAATATTATGAAACAATAATTTGTATAGACCAAACTGATCGCCGATCTGCCGACAAACGTGTCTTAACTTATTTGTTTTTATAAAATATTATTATAATATATTTTTTTTTTTGCAGAGTTTAAAACGTCTAAACGGATACATAATACAAAATCGGTTTTTGCCCCGACTATCGTAGTAATATTATTGGATAATTATAATAATATATTCCAACGGACGAATATCGAAGGGCCGTTTCGCGGTAAACCTACTGAGCGAGCAATAACCGAGCAAGTAATGACAATTATATTTAAGAACAATAATAAGAATAATAATAATAATAATAATAGCCGTTTACTCACCGAGTGTACAAAAAAACGAGCACTACTCTCGCCGGCGCTTGCACACGCACACACACTGCGAGAAATACTGTAGGCCGTTGTGCGCTCGGCCCGGCGCGTACGGATCGACCACACTATAAATACAACCGGTTGTGAGGCTGAGCCCGCGGTGGGGGAACCCGTGGCATGCCGATATACAATATCGCTGTAAATATATCGTACGTGAATATAATGTATATGTAGGTCTGGCGTTCTTTGTACGTGTGTGGTGTATTAGAAAAATAGAGAGAAAAATATATAAATCTCTTAATAATAACAATGGACAGGACCTTTGTATGCACGCGGAACACGAAGAAAGAACAGGTGCCATATGTAGGTACCTAATGTGTTGGCCGACGATAATATTTTTGCGAACAGACCGCCGCCCCCGTTTGCTACAACTGACAATATGGTTTTGTAAACGAGCCGTACAGGTGGACGCTAACCTAACCTTAATCGTATCCACCCTAATACTAATAACAGATACATGTTTTAAGCATATTATTGTCAATCAGTACAATGCTTTTACAAAGATATTCGTATTACTACCTACTAGGTATTACAGATTCGCATCGAAACGTTTTTTTTTAAAGGGATTTTGTCACTTTCAGTTGTACCTAATAATATTCCTATAGACCCGTGACTAAACACCATACCATTGGCCATTGAAGGTATTAAGGTTTTTGCTGCAGTGGCCGATTGAGGATCACAATATTAAAACTATACTGGTCGACATGTAATACAATAATAACCTAGAAGAGCCGCTTGGAAAATGTAATTTTAATTTATATTAACTATATCTGTATAATGATCATGATAAATTAACGAAGGTACTAAAATAAAAATGAATTGGTTAGTCATTACTCGTTATCTATCTCGTTAAGGTACCGTGGCCGTAGAAACGAAATGGTCGTCAAGTGCCAACCAACTAGTGTTAATATTAAAAACTTAAATAGATAAATAGTCCATAAAAAAATGAGGTAATTAAATAGCTTAAAATTTCGTCTTAAACACTTGAAATTAAATTTATTTTTTTATTATTAATCACGTAATAAGAATATATATGAAATCTAATAAGGGCGATGATAGGCCAAACAGACCTCCTCTCGCGGAAAACAGGCTGGTCAATAACGAGAGGCGACGTCGAAATTCTATAGAAACAGACAACGGCGGCTCGTCGGCACGCCGTCGAGCCGGTGCGTCGCCGGGCCGACGTCCGCAGTCGAGCTGTGTACCTAGCGGCCCGGAAGACGACCAGCTGGCCGAGGCCGAACGATCGCTGCGTCGGTTGAGACAGCAAATAGCCGCCCAGATCAACGACGAACGGTCGTCCAGGCGTCGGCCGCCACCGCGTCTCCCCGGCAACCGAAGCTGCAATGCCGAACAAGTGTGCGAAACGCCGCGGACGTCCAGACCGGCTGCGGCCGCCCAGGGACGGATGATTCAACCGACACAACTAGTGTTCGACGACGAGCCGGAGCCCCGACCGACTGCGGCTGTCCAGAGACGGCCGCTTCGACCGATGCGACTAGAGTTCGATGACGAACCAGAGGTTGGCGACACGTGCGCCCGGACACGAGGCATGACCGCCAACGAGTGCCGATCGCGGCCACAACCGTCGCAAAGAAATAACGCTGACCAGTGCACGCGGCGACAGCAGCCGCCGGCGTGCCGACAAGAACAAGAGCGGGCAGAGTGCGAGCGGCGCGCCAAAGGGATGGTGGACCAACAATTCCGGCTGGACCGGGAACGCAAGGAACGAGAACAGGCGGAACGCGAACGGCTAGTGGCCGAACAGCAGGCGGAAATCAGGCGTTTGGAACGGCACAGGCAGTGCGAACGGCTGGCGATGGAGCGGCTGGAACGGGAACAGTTGGCGGCGGAACGGATGGCAGAAGCTAGACGCATAGAACGGCACAGGGACCGCGAGAACATGGCGCGACTCGAAGCGATGAGAGAAGCTCCAGCCGCCTGTAACACGCGACAGCAGTACACAGGCTACCGACAAATGATGACCGACTATAGAGGCACGAGAGAGGCCCCTGTGCCGCTCGGTCAATCCACGCCGAAAAAAAACGATGGCCGGCGTTGCATGACTGCATGTTCGCCCCCGTCCCCGCTGACGCCCCCCTCGGACTGCGACTGGCTAAACGACAATCGGCGGGGCGGCCGTAATCTGTCCGAGTGCCGGGGCAACTCTTCCACCAGACGCTCGTCCTCTTCCGGCTGTCCGTGTCGGTCGAGCGGAGGCGAGGGCAACGTTAACGTCCGCGGCGCCCAGTCGCAACACCAGTACGACTGTTACTTAATATCGAACGAAGATCCCCAGGCCAACACGATGGCCTCGTACCTGACAGCCACGGAAAGGGCTGCCAGGAACGAAAGAAGAAGGCCGGCGAGCTCGGGGCCGGCTTACGTGAGGGCGTCGCGACGCGTGACCAACTTCCGTCGTGGCAATCGGAGCGCCCCCCCGGAAAGACCACGTACCGTAGACGAGAGCTTGTGGGTGAGAGACCACGGACCTCGGCTACCGCCCCAAATAGAAGAATACTACGCACACGCCATCAACAACGGGTACATTGGCCCGCAGTTACCACCACAAACGCAATGGGTACGTGTCGACTGCGACTGTAACGGCATGGGCATGTGTGAATACTGTGTTAGCCAAGAACACCGGACAAGACGGCCAACTGGCCGCTATGAGACTTATTAACAATACGTTTTGAAAACTGCATCGCACGAATAACGCAAATTAATGAAAACCTGAAAAATTAATAAATTAAATGTTATTTAAATCTAACTTAAAGGAGTTTTAATCAATTTAGAAAAAAAAAACATTTTCTTAGTTAAAGATTAAAGTTGTATAAATCCAGGTACTAATTGTTAGTCATATCAAAAGTCTAAATAAAAACTTAGGCACCAGACTAACACATTATTGCAAGTAATGAGCATCGTGTAAGCTATTAGAGATTACAAAAACTAAGCTCGACCACTTAGTAATTAGTAAAGTCAACCAATTTCACAATCAAATATATGGTATTAATAATATTATTTAACTTTTAAGCTATGCAATATGTTTATTCGTACCCACTGGCTAAGATTTATCTGTAGGTAACTGTACACCTTACGGCCAGTGACGGATTTAAGGAAAAAGGTCCAATCCGTAAATATTACAAAGGCCCCCCCCCCAAAAAAAAATTCAGTAAATAATAAATAAAAATAATCATTCACCATTTCTATTGTCAATATAATAAGACTTAGGTAGTAGTAAACGTTTTAAAAAAAATTATGGTTTTTTAGTTAATATTTCGCTTAATTTTGATAATTCAATTCATTGATTTTTAATAATTTATTTAAAAAGTGCTAAGAAACCTACTATCTAAAAATGTAAAAAAAAATAATATTAAAGGAAGTCCAGTGTTCACAGTAAAAAATAAAAATATCGATAAAATGTTGGGTGTTTTTGTCGATTTGAAACGGGAAGGGATGATTCTTTAAAGTTTTTGGCCAATATAGTACCTTACAGGGTACCTACATTTCCATAGCGTCATTCCCCGCCCTCAAAAAATGTTGAAAGGTGTTTGAAAGTGATTGACATAATGTAGAGATTTGTGAGGTATTTTGTTTTGTTTGTATCCTCTGTAAGTCAATAACAAACCTATTTTTAAATGTGTTCAGCCATTTATTGAAATTTTTGAATATTGTGGTGGATATTAATTATTGTGCTTTAAAAATTTGGGAAGGAGGGGAGTAGGGGGGCGGATTTACAATAAATTTGTTTTGTGATTATATAACAGGTCATATCATAATTTTCAAGTTGTTAAACTCATATTAATCTTCAAAATTTACATTTATAGTGTTTCAGTCATTTTTTCATTATAAAATTTTGACCACAGGTTTTTTTTACATATTTTATCGGTATATGTTAGACATACCTCAAACGAATTTTCAGCTCTTAAAACCTTTTTCTTCTTTTGACCCAACACAGTACCAACTGCATCGATTCCGGATCTAAAAGTCGTGCTACACGAGTAAATCGGTCATCAGGAAAAAATTTTTTTGGGTCTAAATAAAAAAAAAAAAAACATTATTATAAAACCAATAGCTTCTCGCATCGAAGGTAAGATTATTCGATTTATCTAAAAAAATACGACGTTTGAGCACAAATCATATTGTTCACGTATTTTATATAAAAATTTAGTGAACTTATAGCCGTTTACACCAACTATACTAAAATTGTAAGTAGAGTTTTACCTACAGTTTTAGTATTGTTAAACCATACTTAAATTTTAAGCATATCCAATTAGTGCAATCAGTTATCAGTATACATTATTACTTTAGGCATGTTAAATTATACGTTTAATTATGACTTCCCAAATTTTAAATTGTAAGAACCAACTATAGAAATTGTTATCTGTCTCAATTTTTGTTTTACAAAATGTTAAAGAAAACAAATTTGTGAGAGCTGGGCCAAGGATTCAATCCCCAAATATCCAATTTTTTCTGAGTAAAATCCGCCACTGACCTTACCTACTGGGTAGTGGCTACCCAAATTGAATAATTTGTATCTTTGAAATAATAATTTGATTCATAATCTTTGAAAATTGGTATATTATAATTTTGACACTGGAGTGATAACGACGATACTTTTTTGATAACAAAATACCACTTTAGCTGTGAACACGGTTACACAAATTCCAATCTGATAACAACAACGTTTATTACCCGTGATAACACGATAAGAGTGTAAACCGTAGATTTCAGGTTCAACTCACACCAACCCAACAACAACGTGCTTAATGCTCATTTCTCACGTTGTCTCGTACATCGCCTGACAGTTGATACAAGAATAATAACAATGATAAAGTTTAATTAATATTTCATTTATATTCTTGTACGTAGTACAATTATATTTGCAATTTTTCGTCAGTTAGTAAAAATTGTAACTTGAATTACAATAATTTACGTTAAAGTCATGTGTCTTGTACGGTGTGTTTATAACCTATAACTTTTTTGTTGGCACTGAAAAGAATTTGTTTTTGAATTCTATTATTTGTTTTAAAGTTCGTACAACTTCAAAACACGATGGCCGATGACAGTTGTAAGTATAAGTTATAACAATAACTATTGTAATTATGTTATTTTGAATAATTGTTTTTGTTGTATAATATTTTCAGTACTACCAGGCTCTAGCCTCGAGTTAAAAATCATGGCCGCAGAACGAAGTTTTAGTAGTTTAGAAGGCCATGTATGCGAAAACACTATGAAAGGTATCGCAGACATGGGTTTTACGACAATGACTGAAATTCAAGCAAAGACGATACCACCTTTATTAGAAGGTAGAGATTTAGTTGGAGCAGCCAAAACGGGAAGTGGGAAAACATTAGCGTTTCTAGTGCCTGCCGTAGAACTTATTTATAAATTAAAGTTCATGCCGAGAAATGGCACTGGCGTAATTATAATTTCTCCTACGAGAGAGCTCTCAATGCAGACGTATGGTGTTCTAAAAGAGTTGATGAAACATCATCATCATACCTACGGTCTAATAATGGGCGGTGCTAACAGACAAACTGAAGCTACAAAATTGTCTAAAGGTATTTATCAAGAACCCTTCATTTTAATTGAATTATTTTGATTAATATCATTTACGATTTTTTTTTCTTAAGTCTAGTAATTCATGATTGATATTCTTGACAGAATATGTTTTAATTTATATGTTAATTTTGTAACAATATCATTTAAACTACATAAGTACAAATTTCCGTTCTTAAGATTTTATCAATGAGGCATGAAACTTAAAAATTGTCAATATTTTGTTAGTTTTATTGTTACTATTAGACTAGAATAAAACATTTACAAAATATTTTTAGCAACGCTAAGTATTGATAACTAATTAAATATTAAAAATTTGAGAATTCTACTGAAGTGTAAGACAAATAAAATTACTTAAAACAATTTAGTGTTTATCATAGAATTGTGTTACTCTAAACATATTACTAAATTTAATAACTTTTTTGTATTATTTTATAGGAATAAATATAATTGTTGCGACACCTGGACGATTATTAGATCATTTGCAAAATTCTCCGGACTTTTTATACAAAAATCTTCAATGTCTCATCATCGATGAAGCCGATCGTATACTGGATATTGGATTTGAAGAAGAAATAAAACAAATTATCAATTTATTACCTAGTATGTTACTGCCAATAAAACTATTTTATTAAGTTTTAATAATGATTTAATATCTTATAGAAAGAAGGCAAACTATGTTGTTCAGTGCTACCAAAACACCTAAAACCGATGCGTTAACTACCTTTGCACTCAAAAAAGAACCCATCTATATAGGCGTAGATGACAGTAAAGATGAAGCAACTGTTGAAGGATTAGAGCAAGGATATGTAGTATGTCCGTCGGAAAAACGTTTTCTATTGTTATTCACATTTTTAAAGAAAAATAGAAATAAGAAAGTGATGGTATTCTTCAGTTCATGCTTAGCAGTAAAATATTTTCATGAGTTGCTCAACTACATAGATATGCCTGTTATGTGTATACATGTAAGTATACATTTTTTATACATAAACATGTAATAGAAAAATAATAGTTATAATATTTACTCACAATTATTTTTTCGACAATTATTTCATAGTTAATATATCTTGTGTATGGTTTTATTGAATTTAATGAGTAGCATATTTTGTTAGAGTCTGTATTTACACTGTAAAAATTTGTTCTATCTATTTTTATTAAACATTGTCCAAAAAACTGTATTGTGAAAATAGAGTGTTCTATATTTTGAGGACAGAAAAATCAAACAATATGGGTTTGCAGATAAAATAGCAAATATTTCCCTACACTTGCAATATAAGCAAATTATAAAAATAGTATCTATAATGTCAACGTTATTAACTGTGTATATAATATTATATAAGACATTAAATTGTTTTAGAATTAAAAAGTATGTATTGTTGACATAAAAATCAATTTTTCAGGGCAAGCAAAAACAAGAAAAGCGGACAACTACATTTTTCCAGTTTTGTAATGCAGAAACTGGTATACTCCTGTGCACAGATGTAGCGGCTCGTGGATTAGATATTCCATTAGTTGATTGGATTGTTCAGTATGATCCACCTGATGATCCTAAAGTGTGTACTTTACTTAAACAAATAACAGTGAAACCTGTCTAAGGTAGACTCGTATGGGACCCAACAAAAATTTCATATTGAGCAATTATTTGTTCTTATTTATTAAAATATACATGTAAAGTGATTTGTTGGGACCATAAACACATTTTAAAATTTCCAGTTTATTCGGGATCCATCTTTAACAGGATTCACTGTATAAAGATCTTGGTGTTCATGAAACGACTTAAAAATAATGATCTAATCTCCTAGAGATAGTATTGTAAAAAAACATTTCCCAGGAAACTACTGACTAGTCTGGTAGTGAATTTTTTTTCTCTAGATTTTTTCTATTAAAAAATCTTACACAAAATCTGTATTAGTACCGATAAGATTAAATAATTACATTATACTGAAATCTTGTATTGTATAAGTAAAGTTAACCTACTGATAACGTTCATAATTTCAATAGATAATTAGATGTACCTACTTACATTTATTTTACAATATAAAATTTCTTTTTTACATTTTAATAAAAATAAAAAACCAACAACACAACTTTTTTTATAAAAGTGCTCAGCAGATTAATTAAAAAATATAATATTTGTTCTAAACGTGACTTATAACTATTATTATATTAAAAAGAACAGATGTTTGAGTTGATAGTTAAAAGTGGCTTCATAAACACCATGATATGATTAAAACTATGTTTTATTTATTAGGAAAATAATGTATTCTCTTTGTTTGTCTTAAGGAATATATTCATCGTGTTGGACGTACAGCTCGTGGTGAAGGCAGTAGTGGCCACGCTTTACTTATTCTGCGACCAGAAGAGTTGGGATTTTTACAATATCTGAAAAAAGCCAAAGTTCCATTGAACGAGTTTGAATTTTCATGGAATAAGATATCAGATATTCAACTACAACTTGAGAAACTCGTAGCAAAAAATTATTTTTTACACATTTCTGCTAAAGAAGCCTTTAAATCTTATGTTCGCGCATATGATTCTCATCATCTCAAACAGATATTCGATGTCGGAACATTGGATATTGTGCAAGTGGCTAAATCGTTTGGATTTTCCACCCCTCCAGCAGTCGAACTTAATGCAAAAGCCATTCGCCCACGAAAACGTCACGGTGGTGGCGGTTTAGGAAAATTTAAGAACCTTAACAAACCCGACAATAAAAAAGTATACACATTTGTTCAACCGCCAGCAAAAAAGAAAAAGAACAAATAAATGATAACTTGAGTTGTTTTATTTTTAATTTTGTTGTTTTTTTTTCATTTGGATTATTTAAAGCAGTTATAAGTGATATTTTACCCAATTCTTAATGTCATATATACGTATGTACATTTTGTCATTGGACAATATCATTACTGTAATGTCAATTTTTATAAAACCTATTTACTTAAGTCTTAAATAATATGTTAATTTATTGTGTTAGCTGTTGACATGATGCTTTGTGGAGTAATGTTGAAGTGCGTCGAGACAGATAAAGTACTAACACTATAGTCTTTTATGCTATCTTTAACAATAGCCATTTCTACCTAAACGATTAGTCTGAAGTATATAATTTTGAGAGTTAAATCATGATAAAAATTATGGTAAATAAGAAAAAATACATGATAAAATGTTGTATAGGTTAACATTTGTATTTGATTGTATACATTATTAGGAAAATATTTGTAACAAATTTCAATACAAAATTAAAAAAATTGTACAAATGTTTTTGTACATAATATGTATAGCATTGGATAAATTAAAAAAAAATGTATCTGAAAATTATCGATATTACCGCAAACAGCTAAGTTGGAAGACATGACAAATATAAAACAATAATCATTAATAATAATGAATAATAATATAGTAAAAATCTTAAAATATTGAGTATTTACAATATTTAATATAGTCATTGATTTTATGATTCCTACTAACTATACATAATATATTTATAAATACAGCTTCAGTTCACCCCAAAATAAAGTTTCTGTTAGCTGTGTACAACTAATTCCATAAGTAGTCCAAACAAAATGTAAATATTATTGCCTATTAGGGATTTATTTGGGTGGAGACTTGAAGCAACTCATAATCTTAAATCTATACTTTATAATACCATATAAGAACGGTAGTGCGCAAAAACCAAAACGCTTTACTGTTGTATGCGCCTGCGTCAATATTATTGACTATTTCCATGTATTATCAGTGTGGTCCTTATCAAATATTATAATTTTCAATCCCAGACCCCAGTACACATTAGATCACATATTCACACCGCTGTCATTTGGAATCAAACGACAAACAATGTATTTTTTACACTTTTATTTAGATTGTTATAGTTTTAACGTCATTGAACGAGTTGAAGAATAATATATTACATAATACTGTCACAGTATTTGCTATAATATGAACCATTTGTGACGACATGATATATTCATCAGAAAATAAGTAATTAAACAGTTATTTTATTCTACAATAATTTTATCCTAAAAATGAAGTTAGGCCAACAAGTTTTGAAATTAGAAAAAGTAAATAATGATTTCCGTTAGGCATTGTCTAAAAGTTACACCACAATAAATATATTTTGTTAACCTACTAGCTAATGTCTCTTACTCTACAATGAGTTTAATTAAGTAATTGTCTTTTATCATCCAATTTTGTACAGATAATATTTTTACTATTCATATATTCTCCTTAAAATCTATGAAAGTACAATAGTACTACGATCATACCGGTGATGAATTTAGTTGTCGCCTATTAATCATATTAACACATTTAGTGCGGATGATGCCAAAAAGCGTTACGACAACTTGTGTTTCAAATGTACTACAATTTTGTCAGCGTTATCCATAAATATTATTTAATACACAGGTGCAAGTCATACATCGATATTCCTGTTTTTTAATATATTTTTTATATTCTATTGGGTGAAAGGTCAATATTGTCATTTTATTGAAATGATTTTTATGACCAGTTTAGGTCAGTTGGACAACTCTTACTCTTACTCTACAAGAGACAAGAGTTGCTATCCTGAGGAAGTGGGTATGTAAGATGCGGTGGTTTCTCGTTGATTTCTGCACCAGTCGGGTAGCCATTTTTTTCTCCAGGCGGTTGACCATCTAGCTAGAGAAACGACTAGTGACCAAGATTAGTACCACGGCTAGTGTGTAGAAGCACTGCCGTAGTAACCCTCTTGGCCACGACTTGTTGAAATTTATTATTTTTAAACAATAACTTTCGGGAGTATTTTTTTAGTGATGTCTGCGAGTTATTATTTGATAACATAAAATATGTTTAGTCGTGAGGTTAGTTTGGCGTCAAACAGCATGTGATCATAAAGTTTGTATGTAATGCAGACAACTTTTATTGTCGTCAAAAAAAAAAACCCTAATTTTCTTACTCACATGTGAGCATACTTACTAATTGTACCGCAGTGAATGTGTTAACATACTTGAATGTTTGATTGTTAAGAAAGCACATTTTTTATTACAATGACTAGTTGTTGAAGGGATTGAGTTTTGACGTTGACAACCCTATTGTACTCGCCGCTTAGGGTAACTGAGTTCTTGAGTCAAATCGGTCTAGCGATTAGCAGAATTTTCTGTTAAGTAAGCACAATATCAACCTTTTTACTTTGCAAAATAAAAAATGAGTATTTACAGCATTTTATAGACTAGGCCGACCGGTGAGGACCAAGTTAGCCAAAATCCCGGTCAATAATGCCACACAAATTTATTTATAGACATTGTAATACTTCGAATGGAAAAAATGAATTAATTAGTTTATTTTCAAACAATTGCAAGCATTATAATGAAAACAATTAGTTACAAAGTAAACTATTTTAAATAATGTTATTATTTATTTGTTTTAGGTGCAAATTGAAGATGGCGCGTAAAAACATGTTTTTTTTTAAGCTTGCTCGAATGATCTGTTACGTGTTAAGAATTTGTTTTAATAGAGATCAAGCTGCTGCAATAATCAAAGAACTATTTCTAGATCTCATTGAAGTCTTATTTGGCTTAGAGTTACCATTTAAATGTATACCCGATAATGTACTAGAAAAGCTTTTAATTGATGGTTATGGACACCAAATCATAAAGAAATATTCTTTAAACATTCACAAATGCATATTTATAAGTAAAACGTTGTTTGATGAATACAAGTTAAAAAATATGGAATGGGTGATGATGAATGTGAAAATAAAAGATTCGAATAAACTTCCAGTATTGCATTTGAATAGAATATTAGTGCTATGTGATCTAAAAGAAAACACATGTCTTCTGACTTCAACAAATTTATTCAACATAAAAAACTGTGACAATTCTAGCTGTGTTGAAAAATTAAGATTAGTCGTACCCTTAAAAATTATCAAACCAAAAATAGCTGAAGAAGCCTCAATAGCAGTATCAAAGCCATTTGATTTTAATGATGATACACAAACTTTGTTGGACAAAGCATTTTATAATTATTTTTCTCATTTGAAATTTGTATCGGTTGGTGATGTTTTTAAAATAGATCTTAATCAGTGGTATCCAGAATCAGAATATTTAATAAAACCTTCAAGAGCGACAAGTGTTTTTATTAAAATTGTCAACTTAAATGGAAAATCTGCTGATGACATTGTATATAAATCTAGAAGAAGTTACTATATTTCTAATACTCAAACAAAATTAGTTGAAGTTAAATGTTTAGACAATACATATTTACCTCGGGATATGTATTATTCGCCATATGATACTACCGACATAAATATAGACAATTTTAACAATTATTTGCTTGATGTCCTTCCTGATGGTATGACAATTTACGGAAAAGTATTAGAATCGTGGATTCAGCCGTTTATTAGCAACAATACCGTTGGCAAGTAGACAGCATTTATCATTTTTTCTTTAATAAATGTTCATTTATATAAACATCTGTATTTAGATTTTCAGTCGCTAAAACCATTTTTTTTGGTTTACGGAAATAGAGGATGCGGTAAAGACTTGTTGATAGAATCGATAGCTCGGTTTATGGGAGTAAAATATATAACGCAATGTTGTTACGATTGGCCAACAAATAATGTAGCACAGTTTAAAAAAAAAATTGAACATTTCTTTGAAAGCATTCGGAAAAATACACCATGTCTTTTACACTTGGAAAACGTTGAGGTAAGAAAAGTATTTTAATATAAAATTGAATTTACTAGTTTTGATTAAATAAATATTATGTCTTAATAGTGTCATACATATATTTTTTTTCAAAATTTAAGGCCCTTTGTTTGTCTTCAACTAAGGATTTAGAACTAGAGGTCATAAACATTCTGTCTAAACAAATTCAAATTAAAACTACTAAACCAATTATAATCGTGGGTACAACAAATTCAAAGGAAAAACTCAGTCCTAGTTTTCTCAGACTGTTCCTACAAACTCAAGAAATTGCAAGCTTGGATAAAATAAATTGTGAAAAACTGCTGAAATGGATATTAAAGAAGGAATCTGTTGTTATGGATACGCGGTTAATTAATAAAATCGTCGATCAAACGTCTGGCTACAATTACTCTGACTATATGACAATGTTGTTGATAGCTTCAAAGTTTGTTATAACAATTTCATGTTTTTAATTTAATACAGCTGTGTAAATTGGTATTACATTTCAGACGTAAATTAAGTATTACTGACCAACCGACTTCTGAAATCAATTTAACAGAATCCGACATAATGTTTGCGATAAGTAAGTAATTGTTCTGTAACTTATACAGAGGTCTATTTTTCTGTTTTATACAGTTTACTTTTTGATAGATAAAGATTTTTTTTCATTTGATTAATATTTGTTGAAATATGACAGTTGAAAATCCTTTTTTCTTAAAATTTTTAAAGGTAACAGGTTTATCGGTTTCAATGGGCTGTAACATGAAAACAAATTTTTATCGTAAAATTACAAAACAGTAATTTTGCAGTGTCATATTTTAACTTAAGTAATCTTTACAAGTTTTCAAGTTAGAAATTTCGTATTAAAACATTTAAATTTCCAAGTTAAATAAAATGCAGAATAATAAATCATGACAATGTGATTGAGGTTGATCTAGAGATCTTACATTTTTGATATCTCTTATTTAAATAATCTACTGTCATTTTCGGAGAGGGGGGGGGTAATTAAAAAGCATTTTTTTTTAAACATTTTTTTTCGATTCCATACAAATTAGTTTAGATAGGTTTTACTGTACTCAAGAAGCTTTAAGATCTATGTAGGTGTTATAGGTGTTATACACCTATAACACCTAGGTATCTCTGGAATGAATATAATTTATACTTTGATAAATAACTACTTATAATTTATTCTACATTGAAGGTAAAATAAATGCAATGTTTTCCAAGTCAATTGGAGCCCCGTCGGTACAAACTGTTAACTGGGAAGACGTAGGCGGCTTAAAAAGTGTAAAAGATGATATCATGTCGGCCTTAAAACCTTCAACAAACAACATGAGAAGATCTGGTAGTTTTTTTTTTTTTACATGTGTGTTGAAATGATATGTAATTGATTTGTACATTTGTTTTTAGGATTATTGCTTTACGGACCTCCTGGAACTGGGAAAACACTATTAGCAAAAGCTGTGGCGACCGAGTGTCATTACAACTTTTTATCAGTGAAAGGCCCCGAGTTACTTAACATGTATATTGGACAAAGCGAAGCCAATGTGCGAGAAGGTAAACGTACAATAACACTTATTTTCAAAAATAATTGTACACAATACATTATTAAAAGTCTTATAATTTTATAATGTAATCAAATTTCTATACTCGTTGTGTGACAATCATAGTAATTATTTTTCCGATGTTTAAATATAGTTTGAGTTCTTAACAAAATTACTTAAATAGTAATAAATACAGTAGATTAATAAATTACTTTTGTTACAACAGTGAAAAAAATCTAAGAACTGTTTATAAACTTCATTGTTAACTAAAAACTGTTAATAATATTAGTTTTTTTTTTTTATTTTCAGTTTTTAGCAAAGCTCGTTCAGCTGCTCCCTGCATATTATTTTTCGATGAGCTCGATTCATTGGCACCTAAACGAGGACAGAACGGTGATTCAGGTGGCGTCGGAGATAGGTAATCCCATCAAATATAAACTGTTGTTGTGTTAAATATTTAATTTCTTTGTACATATTTATTTGTTATAGAGTTGTTTCACAACTTTTAACAGAAATGGATGGTGTTAGTACGGACAATCAGCAAATTTTTGTTTTGGGTGCCACCAACAGACCAGATCTTATTGACTCTGCTTTATTGCGTCCCGGAAGGTATAATTAAATAATGACATATTTTTAATTTGCTTATAGTTTTGATTTTATGTATGTTTTTTTTTAGACTCGATAAAAGCGTTTACGTGGGTGGATGTAACGACAAAGAATCCAAAGTTCATGTTCTCAAAGCTCTCACTAGAAAGTATGTAGTATAAAAATTAAAGAATTTTTAAATTATATTTAACAATAATCTGTAAAATGGGGCGCTGTGATCGAGTAGATTAAGACGGTAGTGTTCCCAATTCTCATTAATGATCGCTGGTTTATCACTCGACAGCAGTTTTGGTCTCTCGACAGGCTAATATCTAGAGAGTCAAATGGTACCCGCCTATCCTTGTGTCTCAACCTTGTTTGATTGCTGTTGATTGCCAACTTACCAAAACGTAGAAACTATTTAAACCTTAAGAATAATAGAGGCAGTATAATAATAGTGGATAGAGAATTCGGAATTTCATATTTAAATAACCACTAGGTACAACATCCACTTTTTTATATTGACCAAGTAATCAATTAAGTACTTACTACTTACTACTAGCTAACTAATAGCCGTTCTCACCACTTTAGCTTGAAATTTACGTTTATCCGTATAGTTAAAAAAAGAATAACTCTGTAAAAACCACAAAAAATATGTTTTAAATGCTAAATGTGTTGTTGAAAAAATATTTAATGAACTAAATGATCATACTTTACTGATGAACAAAATATTTTTTCAATTGAGTTTGAAATTTTACATTTTAGTTCAAATTGATCATTAATCAAGGTATCAACCATATTGTTATAAAAACAACTGTTTACCAAAACATTACTTTAAATAAAAAAAACCGAAAAAGTAATTCTTACATAATTGAAATTACGGTTATATTGGTAAAAATAAGATTTTATTTATCAATGTTATTTTAAAAATAATAGTTTTTTTTATCTTGCTTTAAGGTTTGTCTTAAGTTCAGATTGTTGTTTGGAAGATATTGTTAAATACTTACCGCCTACGATAACTGGTGCCGAATTGTATGGGATTTGTTACAACGCTTGGCTTAACAGTGCAAAAAGGGTGATTGAAGAAAAATCCAATAGCAATGGTAATTAAATATTAATTTTTTTAATTCGAACTAAATGTAAATGCTTATTAATCAAATTAAATGTATTTGATTTCAGATGTTACGAGTAAAACTAAAGTGAACAAAGTAGTAGTAAACAAGGAAGATTTTATGGAATCTTTGAAAAATCTAAGTTCTTGTTAAAATTCTAATTATCTATTTGTATAAAGTTTTGGTGTTTTGATAATTTATAAAACTTAAGACTGATATTTATTTGGTGAATAAATTGTTTTCCCTAATTAATGCCATTTGTTTGATTGTGCATAAGTAATAAGTATTTCAACATTTTTACCATTTTTTCTAAATTTAAATTTTATTATATTTTTTTTTTTAGTCACTTTTAATTAATAACTAGTCTATTAATTAAGTGCATTAGAATAAGCGTCAAATCAATACTAGAGGTATCAGGTTTTTGAGTCTCACACTCTGCGAACAGTTGTTGACGTCTTCTACGTTACACAGACTTATATTTTTAGTTGTAGCAAAAGTTAAGTTAAAAATATATGGTACAGGTTATGTGAAATATATGAATAAAAATACTGATTAATTATCAACAGCTCACTACATTTTATTAATTGTTTATAATTTAAAATGTTCCTTACATTATAATTTTTATATCTTATACGATTTAATTTTTGTATAATATAAATTTCAGTTATTCTGAATTTGGCAAACTTAAACAGTAAACAATATATGTATATTATATAATAATCACTCTTATACTCACTAGAATATACTAATAAGCTATTATTAACAATAATATATTTTGACAATCCATAAATTATAATACTGATAACATTAAAATTTGAATTGTATAATATTTATTTGTTTATTTATTAGATATATTTAAAACGTACTCTAGAAGTTATAATACCTAATTGTTATAGTTAACTTGGCTTTTACACTATATTCTAATACATATACTACTAGCGTATCCAAAAAAAACATATATTTGGATAGAAAACTCTTAAGAAGTTAAAATTTATAGCCAGTTTAGACCTACTCTATATTGTAGTTTTCTGAACACTCTTATCATTCTTACTTTATTAAACTCCCCTCTGACAACTGTAATATTTAGATATTAAGGTCCACTCGGCTACCTAGACAATCTTACTTTATTAAAAATAAAATAATATCCAAGTACAAGACCACGAGATCATGAAGAAATTAAATAATTTTATTACATAACAAAACAGTTCAATGGTATTCATTTGTAAGCAAATAAAAAATTGGTAGGTACCTATATATTATAATAATTGCTGTGTATTAAGGTAAGACACGAGTTTAATAAACCGTGTAAAAGATGGTAGTGACAATTAATTGGCGGTAAAAAATATAATAGTAGGTAGTAGTGAAGCCTTGGACTTGGTATTATTCAAATGCGACTTAAAACATGGAAGAGAACACACTAAAGCAAACGTCTTATTATACATTATCATTTACTTTGTTTTTTTTAGCTTGGATATAATTCAGTAGACGGCAGTTAACACTTAAGCGACTACTTCGTCGGTGGATGGCGGACGCGGTGCCCAAGACATGATGAAATTGTCAGTACTTCCGTACACGCGCAACGTTCTCGGGTCGTACGTTGTACAGATGATGCTGCAATGGTTATCTATTGCATGTATTTTATTGCCGGTGTTTATATCGAAAGTGTACAATCCCCATTCGGACGGCATGAACGCTATGTCTTGTTTGAGATTTTTCGTTGTCGAGAACTGGAATTCCTTGTAGAAAGTATTCCGATTGAGATTACACATTGGCACGCGATCGTAGTTTTTCTGCTGTATGCGACCACTACCGACGTCCCTAAAATAATATTACATAGGACATTGAGTTAGTATTAGTGGTACCATTGTAACAATTATAGTGTATATTTGGAGCAAAAAAAATATATATTTTTTTTATGTGTCAAGGGGATTGCATGCGGTCTATTTTTTTTACACCGAAAATCCAGACAAAATTTCGACTCCTAGGATAGTACCAACTTTACTAGGTTGAGTAGGAAACGGATTTTTTATTATCAAAACAGTAGCCAATGGACTCGAATCGATGGAGTCGACAATTTTGTCTGGATTTTTGGTCTAAAATAAACCAATAACGGCTTTTACTCGTAAAAAATATATATATATATTTAAATTAAAAATAATTCCTTGAAGCTTATACAAATTAATTGACATGGTCGAAACGTATTAAAACTTATTCCCTTTTAAATATTGCCTGTACAAAAATGTTTAAAAACCGATTGCATGCAATCCCCTTGAACCGATAGGTAAGTGTACATATTATTATATACCAAGACAGGACATCTCCATTTATGTCAACCGACAAAATACTAGCTCCGTTGTTGTAAAACCTCAACCCGGTAATCTGTGGCTTAAACAAAGGAACTCGGTCAAAATACTCGTCGTCAGTGAACTTGAGCACGCTGTTATTTTGATGACGAATGTCCCACAACTGTATGTTGCCATTATCGTTACCGATAGCGTATTGCAGGTTGTTGGTCGGATGCCATTCTATAGTTCGTATGGGTCTTCGGTCGTCGGTTTGCGACTCTGTTACGGCACAACCAGCGCGTGAATCGATTAGGAACACATTTCCTCTGTTTCCCGAAACTAAAATTAAAAAAAAAACCAATACAAATTAACAAATCTAAGACAAAAAAACGTTTTAAGGGCCATTATCCTAGAACGTTTTGCCCGTTCCAAGATAATAGCCCGAGACGTCGCACGACGCTAGACTGATCTTAAGCTCATTGGCGCCGAATACGGATGCAATTTGAATTATTAATTAAAAATGTATTGCTATTTTACTTATATAAAATTAAGAACTTTTTAAAATTTGAAAAAAACGAGTAGAATACATTTCCGATTCCATAGTGATCGTATCAATAGCAAAAATTATGAGTTAGGTAATGTGTAGTTAAATAAGTACTTAAGTAAGCTTAAGAACTTATTGGTTATTACATATTATTCCAAATGGTAATACAATTCATTTTTCCTATTTTTTTTGTTATTATTATTATTGACTTCTACTATTAAGTCTTTATCTTATATTCTGTATAATTGTTGATGATTTTGTTATGCGGTACAAATTATTTTAAAGCGGCCGGTATTATGCGTATAATTTACTAATATATAGATGAAATTTAATTTTTATTTTAACAGACATCTTATTATATATATGTATATAATAAATTATATTAAATCATACCACACCTATCAATTAGTAAATTATACGAGTAATACCGGCTCTTTTAAAATAATTTATATTATATATATATATATATATATATATCAAATAACTCAAAACATTAATACCTGCGTAGTCAATTTAAAGCTTAAAATGTCAACTAACTTTTTGAGATAAAAACAAAATACCGGGTTTTCCATAGCAGAGCAGAGCAAAGGTATGCTTGTGCGGTGAAGAGTTTCAGTATGTTAATAAGTACCCCGAGACGAATAGATTTATCTAATTTCAAAACTAGAAAATTTATTATAGCTTATTATGAGTATTATATTTTAGAGAAATTATTTTTTTAATTATAACTAACGGAATATAATAAAAATGGGGCCCCGCGTGTATTTAAAGCATACAGCGTGATCACCGATCGCACTTATCTCAACCATACGACCCAAATCAAAATAAATATTATTATTGACAATTCATTGGAGTTTGGTTCTGGGTATCTAGGTACCGGCAACGTAGTCGTTGGCTGTTGTGTCTTCATATGATGTAGAAATCACATGATTGAATACTTTAGTGTTCATTTTCACTATAATCGAAGGTTTTTCTGCTGTGCAATCCCAAAACTGTATACTGTGTCTAGTGCCGATCGTGCACGAGTTGCAGTTCCCAAGCCAGTGTACTGAATTCGGTGGCACGTAAAACTTAGCGTCGTCGTGGGGAATGCGTTTGCTCAAAATTGTCTGGTACACCTTTGGATTTGTTTGTATGTCGTAAATGGCAAAAACGCTGTCTTTGGTCAAAACACCCACACTGTAAAACAAGATAAACACTTTTTAAGAACAATATTAGATGGTTTATACGAGACGGGCAATGAAGTCGTATCGGACTTCATAGCCTGTCTCATTAGGGACTCGTGTGAGGATGAAACATTATAAGCGAGAGTAGGCTAAGGTAGATACAGCAATAAGCCACATTGGGATCGTTAACAGGCACAACAAATTTAAAAAAGATATCCTTGTACTGTGTACATATTGTATACCATAGTTGTTATTCTATAGGTAATCGACATGAGATGGGGTTAGATAAGGCTAGAAGTGAACCAGTCAATATACTTTCCTACACATGATCAGTTATGCATAAACCATAATGATTATGGCCCGAAAGTTACAGCATTTGCATATTTTTACTGAATGGTCCGAAAAATAGATAGATAAGCTACAAGTTAAAATTAAATTTTGAAAAATCCCAATTCATAAATGTGTTTTGTCTATTTCCGCAAATTTCGAGGTTTTTTTCATATTTTAGCCCCCATAGAAAAAACGGTAAGCTTCACATAAGAAAAACAAAAAATGAAATTCATCCAATACCGCCAAAAAACGACTTCAACAAAAGTCATTATTTATCAAACATTTGCCAAAACTCGAAGAAAAATACCTTTAAAAGTATTATAATTAGAAAAATTTAATATTTGTTCACCTTAAAATTGGTTGGCACATTAAAAATGGGTACTATAAAATTATAGATCAATTTTTGTCATATATATACATATTGCCTACCTATTGTCCCTTAATAAATAGCGCTTTTTCGTTCCCTTTAATTTTATTTGTTATAATTTTTTATTAAACAAATTTTTTATTTAGGTTTTGTGGTTACTATTAGTGTCAACATATTTTAAAAAATCTAAAAATATTATGAAAATAATTTTTAACTTGGGGTTTTATCAGTTTGTACATTATGTACAGGTTATTTTTAAGCGCATAAGCATGTTGATAAAACTTAAGTATATTCGAATTTTAATTACAATTGGTTGTTTTTTGGAGCTATTTCAATGCTGGTGATTTGATTGTAGCCCTTGGTTTCTTCGTTTTCCGGGGCAGCAGGTGCAGATGGTTTTTCCCATTCGAAACGCATTTTATATAAGCAGTACAAAGACGAAAGACGATTGTATTCGTACGATGTAATCAATCCCAAATGTCGTTTATGTCCCAAGTCGAATATTCGAATAGGTGCCCTCGGCGGCTGCATACCCTAAAAAATATATGTCTATTAGTGTTTACCAAATTTGGCAATGCATTATTGTGTCTATTGATACTGTCAATTTACAAAGAATCTTTGAAATAAAAATAAAATAAAGTTCCCTATATATTAATTAAGACTTTAATATTATTACATTTTTTATTAGCATAGTACGATATAGGCATCTAACGAGAACTGGTCTAAAAATTCAATTTATTAAACCCAAAAAAAGGGGAAAATTACACTTACCAGGAGTCAATTACCAGGTTGATATGTGTGAGTGAATCTACAGTCAACAGGTTATGAAAATATTTTCATTATATTGTTAACTGCGATATAAGGGTAGGTAACTATGGTGAAAAATGTTAATAGACAGACGATCAACCCTAATCGTATCTACCCTAATACTAAAAATTGTTATTAGGTACCTACAATGCTTTTATCGATATTTGTATTTTTATCTGTGGCCAATGGACCTCCCTGACTTACTAATACTACTTAGTACCTACTACCAGTACTCAAATTGGAAAAATAAACGTATAGGACGTTTTTACTTTAAAAGAAAAGGCATTTTTTTTAGGTTTCTGAAAAAGTAGTTGGGGTACTCAGCCCCCCCCCCCAATTCTAGCACTTACTACTCACTTACGTATAACACTTTCTTATTGTATTGGTTTATACTGTGCTTGGTTTGGACTGTACTGGTTTGAACCTACTATCCACAGATCCGCGAAGACTTGAAACATATTTTGATAACTTTTAGATAATATACACCTGGGTTTTTGTTAATATCTCTATTTAGATGGATTAATTTTTAATTATTATTTAAAATTTACTTTTTTCTGTTAATAATCACTTCAGTCTGTAATAAAAGCCTAAACACCCTACTCAAGAGTAGGCTGGTTTTTTAGAACGACAAGTAACAGTAAAGAATAATAGTGAAAAAGTTTTAAGTAAATATTGCCGTATGGTCTGACAAAAAAATCGTACATAATATAACTAGAATTATTTTAATTTAAAATTATGTTATTGCAAAAAAAATATGCCTATGTCAAATCGTTCAATACATAGAGAATGTTACTACTACAATAAGATTGTTTAGCTGCTTTGGTTCCGGAGATACATTTTATCAAGGAGCTAACCAACATTTTAACATCTGTGATCTAATAACTGTGTGAATACTGTGTTGTCGCTTTGCAGTCGTTTCATTTTACAGAGTTTAAAACATTTTCTATAAACACCTTAATAAATACCACTTATGCGAACTCTTTGTCTGAGATAAATTGTACATAACTCCTAGTTTCATTAAAAAAAAAAAAAAAGACTGACGCATTATGATCTCTTAGAGTAGAATAAAGCGATTATTGTTCTGTTAACATAAAATAAAATCTGGCTTAGAGAGCATTTATTGGATACACAGGGGTAAACTAGTTAAAATTCTTAAAATAGTACTGAAATCAAAAGGCATGAAAATCCTATGGAATTTGTATACGTCTAGAATTTAGATACTATATAATATTACCTGAAAGTTGTTCATCAGGAATAGTTTTGTTTCGCGTGTCTAATAGATAAACACACACAGTGGTATTTGTTACCACAGTCCTCCACTGGCTTACTTTTTTGATCGTCGGTTAATGCAATATACCAACAGTCGTTGTTTTCCGTGGAATTGTAAATATGTCTTTCTTTCAATACGAAACTAAGCGATGACACTTTTAGCGAGAGCAATGTAACTCGGTAAGTTGTAGGTATGCTTTGAATCTAAAAAAAAAAATAAAATTGCCGTTATATAGCCTGTTGCTTTATAACTTGCTAAAATAATACTACACAAACAGCTACAACTATCACGCCATCTTAGGTGCAATCGAAAGTGTTTCCCTAACACGAATGGACGGCTCTCGGATAGGGTATTGATTTTTTGGCAGGAACGAGCAGGGTGACCTCTATGGCACAGCTGTATATAGATTGCGGCACGACGCGTCCAGGCGATAAGGCGGCTACTTTTTCACAAATACATTATTTATGAACGCGTGTTGAGTAAAATCCGCAATAAACATTAATAACGCAGATTTATTTAAAGATTCTGGATAGTATGTTGGAAATTATAAACAGTACGGCTACATAAAAACAAGCAATATCTGCACTATTCAAGTTCAATAACAAACCGACAGAGAGCGTCACGCGATCATAATATTATTTAAATCGTTCTAAATTGATATTGAAACTAGGACACCAGGTATAATATGAGATCATATTTTATTAGTAGCTCATATCTATCAAATTTCTTACAATAGTTTCATACTGTAGTTATTTTTTTTTAACATGTATTAACTCTGCATCAGTTGCGTGGATTCATATAACATTAGTAGTCACGTGTTTACAATTGTAGACAAATTTCGGTTTTGTTAATTATATAAATTATATAAATGTTTATTACAATTACAAGTCCACAAAATTGAATCATTTTTTTAAAAAGTATGTTAAAGAATATGATAATGCACTTTTTGTTAAAGAAGTAAGTAGTTATAAAAAATATATTTACAGAGCTGCTTCTGGGTCGCTTTTCCTTACTATTGCACTTTTTTGATAGTTAATTACTTTTGGTCACTTATTAGTCTCATTACTCATTTCATTTGATTTTCTCATTTTTTTTTCTAAATATTTGATTAGAAAAAAATACATAGATATCGTTCTCTGGTACTTTCATCATATGATATGGGTATTTTACCCGATAACGCCATAAGGATTTTCGAAAAATTATTGTTATCTCTTTAGCTGATACAAACGTGCCGTGCGTTGGGTGAGCTTTGCAAGGTGAAAATAAAACACTGTAACGACTTTTTTACAGTTCGGACGGTCTCTGGTAGTGATCACCGGTACAAAGCTGAAGGCTTCAGGCACTCCCGACCTCCTTGGCACACCTTCCGGATCTTCGATGGCTGTAGCTGATTCGGTGTCATTTTTCTCGAGGTTGAGGGCGTCAGTGAAGGGGGCCAATGACTTTCTTGGTGTAAATCTGCCCTGTAAGTTATTTAAGCCGCGGGGTGCTCGCTGACGCTGACTTGTGTCGGTGGTCGAACTTGCCGTTGTCTATCAGCCATCACGTACAAGCGGCATGGTGACGTGAACTCAATGCTGGGGTGCGTGGTCGATGCCGGACGGTGTTCATCCTCTGCGGTACGTCACTTGCTCCTGGCAGGTCCTGGTGTTGGACGGTGACCATAGGTTCGGTCCGATAGATCAGCCAGCGGCAATGAGGGTGAAGCCCCTGGCCGACGTGCCTGCTCCCACTCGTACCGCGAGGCGAGTGGTAGACCGTCGTGGCGGGCTTCCCACCCTTATCGATAATGCTCATAGGCGATTCTAACTTTATTTGGAAGTCCCTGGTGACCTCGAATAAGTCCAAGGGCCTCCTCCATCAGCCTGGTTGCCCGCCGTAGGGTGGTCCGTGGAGGACGATATTCTTTTCGCTACTGGTGACTGGTTCGTCGGCCGCTGCCCCCGCTCCTCCCGAGTTTCCGGTCTTACTGTGGTCACCTTGATACGCGTCATCTGAAATGGCACAGAACTCACTTGTAGCTTGACTTCAAGGGATGTATTTTTACAGGGTTTTTCGTACGGGTTGGAAATACTCCCGTGAAAAAAAATTCAAAAATTAAATCATAAACATTATTCTTCACGATAACGGATACCACTTGAATTAATACTAACGGATGGAAATTTAACTTACACCATTCAACTGTTGTTGAACTATAATTATATAAAAACAATGTCTGGAAATTATTCTAGTGGTACGATAATTCCTCTTAAGAGCTACTGTTAACGCGTGTATTAAAAAACTTAAAACGATTGACTCGTACATAAAATGACTACATAAATAAATAAATACAAATTGTCGTTGTTATCTGGCCTTTTTTGCCCGACTTATTGCACTTGTATATTTTCTGTTTCCAATAGTTATTGTGGTAGAAAATAACGTCACTCGCATCTGGTATCACATATTGAATGTGTTTCAATATATTTTTTTTTTTGTCGTTCCGAGATTATCAACTAACAAGTAATGGTTTTAGACTGGTTGTTTGGATCAAACGACGGTCGATCTAGGGTCGTTAAAGCATTGCCGTTCATTGGGAAATTCGTCAATAGCGATGCCGTTGTACAGGCGGAGATGGCGACTTCGTTGTATTCCGGTTATAAGTATATATACATATATATTGAAACAGCATTTACTGGAAACGCGCTTAATGAATTTTGGTGAAATTTGAACAGAGTAAGTCTTAATGACGGAATTTTCGAAACGTGGATCCCATTCGCCAATCCCACAGAAACAACGTTGGATTTTTGTTGGGGCCTGACGACGTTGGCTTTGAGTACTTACGCGTTTCGCAGATCGTCAAAGATAGCGGCACAGTATTTCAGACAAAGATGGGGTATGTAAAAAAAAATAATTCATTTTTCATGCAACGTGCAAGTGTAAAAAAACTATCATCGCAAGTTAAGATTTATTATTACTGCGATATTAAAGACGTCGTATTACTTAATATAAATATTATATAAATGTAGGCATTTAAAAAGCTGGGCACATTGCGTCTTGGAAAATGCACTCACTGGGAAATATTAAGAATTTATTCATTCATATGTATTTGCATGCATTTGTTCTGCTACCAGGGACCAATTTATAGATCCTCAGATATGTTTCAAACGCCTATAATTAATTTGTTGCAAACAATGTTATCCAAAAATGCTTATACAAATATGCAAAGTGTATGTGGATAAACCTGATTTTATAATATTATATTTTTAAGTACTCATTTAAGTTTGCTTATACGGAACATCCGTAATTATGCTCTAAGGCTGCTTATCGCCTCAGAAAAAAAACATGTTTGGTACAAAAGTAGAGCCTGAATGCGGTCTGCGTTATAAACGTTAAAAATAAATATAGGTTCCTCTTTGCAATGTAACCATATAATTGTACACATTTTAGGTTTATCTCAAGCTATGTCAACTATGTTTTCCCTAAATACAGCTAGGCACGTGCAATGCGCTTACTCGGCCCAAGATAGTTTTAAAGAAAAAACACTAATTATTTAATCGGAGGTGATATCATTTTAGAGTGAATACCATATTTGACATCAGAATTTTACTTCCTACTTTGTATTGAAACAAAGTACTTTAAAAATTCTTTAACAGCAACTACTATATTATTATATTCTTCTAGGAAATATTTTGAAAAACATTTATGACATTCACTCCAAGAAGTAATCATTTTTCGAATTTATAATAATTTTGCTCTAAATCCTTCATTTAACCGGTAAAACGCATTTTGCTTTGTATTAGATTCTATGCTAGATAATCGTACAACGTATTTTTTGATAAGCAAGTCTAATTTCTAACCACGAATAAAGAAGCGTTTATTGGGTTTGCAATAGTATTACACTGTATTGTAGCTACTGCATTACGCTATGGAATTTTTTTTTAAGCACAAGAAAATTATATCTAATATAAATAGGTACCAAATAACGCTTGTAAATGAGTTATTTATTATTATTATATAACGGAAGATATTAAGTTGTTATCGCTGAAGAATCAAACTTTAATTTTATTGTTTTACAATCAATAGATTAAGAACATTTTACATTTCCATTTGTAGGAACACCAGTGCTAGTACGCGAAACATCCGTTATATCGGCTTATGAAACCTTTACCCATCCAATTACAACGTTAAAAAATATACGGAAAAGGACTGAGCTGAAAACGTTTTTGAAAAACCTAATGTTTTCTCGCGAAGTGGAAACAAAGTACACGTAAGAAAAATACACTTATTGATATTCCATTTAAATTTCAACAGCTGATAAAGCACGGGATCGCATCATCTTTGGTTACGAAATTTTGTATTGTCATATTAGTTTTTAATATTGTTTACATGCATGTTATTTGTTTTTTTTTTTATCAGTGAGTTATTTGATGATTTTTTTATAAGAAGACGCGCTCAGGATCCGTTCAGAAACTTGTTCATTCACGGACCGCCAGGAAATGGAAAATCATTGTTGGCAAAAGTACTATTTTCAACATAATATTGTTGTCATTTACATTTATATTTCACAGATATTTTTCTTATCGTAGAGACTAGCTTTGAACGTCGACATAGACTATATGGTAATGGCCGGTACGGACCTAGCGCCTTTGGGACGTCACATGGCCACACGAATGCAAGAGATGTTCCAATGGATTCAAAGACACAAAGCGCCCATTTTGCTGATCGTCGACGAATCCGAAGTGTTCCTAGGGAAACGCCACGTGGAAGACTTTAGGGCGGCTTTGGATGTATTTTTTAGAAATACCGCCAAGCCGTCGAACAAGTGAGTAAACATGTAGGTACGCATTTGGGTTTTTTTCAGATGTATTCCAATTTCCAAGTATGATATTATGCTAGATTTGCACGTGACTGGCACTTGGTTGTGCCGAAAGTTTACCGATTCCACACGCACTTTCTTCCCGAAATAAGAAAAAACTTCACATAACTTTGTCGAATTTTTCGTTTTAACTTTGACACGTTTACAATTTCTCTGAAAACTTAACTTAACTAAATGACCTTGCGAAGCAGGTCTACCACCTTAGCTAGTTATAAAAATATAATATAACTACTTCTAGTAACTCCTGTAACTGTATTTTCCCTAAAAATCAAACACCGTTCAACAACCGCGGTTGTTTTAGTACCCACTACCCCAGCAGTAGTACCAACCCACTCTACTAGACCAATGGCGTATACATGGTTTCAGTTTGATGCTGTCGTTGGTGGCCAACGACCCAAAAAACATGGACGGGGAAGTGTACTACCGGATGGACGACATTGTAAACGTGACGTTACCCGACGAGACGCTTCGCGAGCAGTTATTGCAGTTCTTCGTGAAAAAGCACATGCCGCCGTCCGAGCACAGCGATAGCCACCAGTTGCTGTTGGATTTGTGCAGCGAAGTGACTTCGATGACGGACACCATGTCTTGCCGGGACATCGAAAAACTGGTCATGTCGTGGAAAAGTGTTTTGGACAACAATTCAGACACGCTTGGCCGTCGGGACAAGATTTTAAAATGTTGCCAATACGCCGTTGAACAGCAAAACATCAAGGTAGGTTTGGCGGGCGGGCAAAATTCAACATTATTATGTTGAACTTTAAAAGTTGATACCATATATATATATATATATATATACAGGGCGATCAACTTATCGTGAACCACTTACTATCTCACTGGTGTTGAATTTTTCAATTGAATTTATTTTTCCCATGTTTTTTTATACATTGTGATCTCAATTTCTCGCAATTTTTTTTCGTTTCTACCTCCCTCCCAACTAGGTTTTTTTGATAGCACCTTTTGAACTTAAATGATAACACATACCTTTCGTTAACTGTTTAAATAGAGAATAATTTACTAAAAATGTTGACTGGATGATAACCGTATAAGAGTTTTTCACAGCATGCTTGACATGGATTTAAAACATTTTTTCATGTAAATATATGTTAAAGTAAAATAGAAAAAGGTACCCTTTAAAGTGATTTTAGAGATAAAACACCTAAAACAAAAAAATATAGTGGACAAGATTTCCGAAGGAACCTTTTATGCGTTTTCCATTATTTACAATGCATAGGTCAATATAATGAATGCCAAAATACATTTGGTAAAACTTTTTAAAATATTTGTAACTTTTTGTCTGATCGATATTTTGAAAAACGCATATGAGGTTTCATCAGAAATCTTGCTTTCTAATTTTTTACTTTAGGTGATTTATCTTTGAAAGGTACTTTTATGCGTTTTGTGTAAAAATGTTTGTATCATTGAAAATCATTTTAACGACGTCCTTCTAGCATATGCTTACAATAATATAACATGAATAATATCATATTAACAATTGTTAAGGGAAGCAACAGAAACCTTACAGAGAAAATTTTAAAGTCTATTTAAAAGTTTAATTATAGGAATCCAATAGGTGTAATCTTAAGTTTAATAATTTTCTTTGAGATTTTAGGCGAGGGCCTAAAGTAAGATTCTTTTTACAATAAGACCTAGATATTTGTTTTTCGTCGTAGAAAGTTTCTTTAAACACAATATTATGCTAAGAATTTAAACTGGAAGGGACATGGACAGAGTCATCGGCGTTTAATTTAATTTTCCAGTTGTAAGACTAAATATTAATTTAATCCATGTCAAAGTGGAGGATGGGGAAGCCATAAGAGGAGATCACTATTTTAGATCAAGATAGCTTTTAAAAGAAACTCTTAGTATTTACACTATGCTACTAGAATACATTGCCTAAAAATTGTTTTAAAAAACACTTTCAAATATTGACTAGCAATCAAACTTTTTGAGAAATATTAGATTTTCTAAAAAAAAACAAAAATTTAAAATTAGGGAAAATCCTAATACTGTGTTTATAAACATATATTATTGTTTGTTTAATGGTTTTTATTTATATTTATTTTTCACAACATATATAGTTTCATACCAAAGCGAATTTTTTTTAAGGGTTTCACGATAGTACTTTATAGATACAACATAGTAATTAATAATACCATTTTGGTGTTTGTAGAATTTGTTGCTAGAACGCAAAAAAGGAGTAACCAAGAAGTCATCGGCTATCAATACACTAGCGGTTGGTCATCCGAAAACCGAAGAAGTTACTAGTAAACAAGAAGTTAGTAGTAAACAAGTAAGTTATATTGTATTTTTTTTTTTTGTCAAATCATAGATGTCAATTTTTTTTTAATCTCCCCTAAAATTGAAATAAACACGAAAGAGAAATTCGAATTTTCTACTGAGTTTCAAAAAAAAAAAAAAAAAATACTAAAAAAAATATGGAAGTGTGAGACTAGTCTGAATTCAGTGAAAAATGTAGATAAACAAATTATTAAAATACATTTCAGAACAATTTTCAAACGAACAGAAGATGTTAAAAATACAATTGGTGTTTTTTTTTTACAACGTTGAAGGGGTTTAAAAAAAATTATGTATTAAACAAATATTAGATTGGATGGATTCGGTTCCACCGAAAACAATTGACTCTCGTTTTATCATTATCGTTTTAATATTAATCCTATGTAATCTGTTCGCCCAAACATTTTTTTTTGCCGGATTTTTCATACACAACTTATCTTTACAATTAAAATTTCACCCTAACATTAATGTAGGTACAATATTTATTTAGAATGTGAACAGTCAACTATCGCTTTTCAACATTATTATCTTTAAATATTTCAGGAGCCCAAACAGAAGGCATCTACTACACAAATAAAACAAGCGGCACCTAAAATACGCCACCAATGGTAGTTTATCAAATAATAATTATATTGTAAAGGTTTGTTCGGTTTGATTTGATTGTAGTGGTGCGTATTACCTCACTGATTATAATAATTATGTATTAAGTGAGCAATAAACAATATTTTTAATATTTACAATGTATAGGTATTACAAATGTAATATAATTTCTTATGAGAAATTACATTTTAGCTGTTCTCTTTGCTAAAAACAAAGGTATATAATTTAATATACCTAAAGGAAAAAAAAATAAATTTAATAACTGTATTAAGTTTCCCTTGAAAAAATACTTATATATATTATATACTTATATATATTCATCTGTATACATACTTTTATGTTAGCAGAAGATACCAACAGACGTTAAAACAAAAAAGCAAGTATACACATAGCGCACAAAAAAACAATATACATTTTGTCTTTATTTTGTCATGTTTTTTATTCGTGTACATTTACTGGCTTTAATAAATTATTATTTGTGTAACATTATAGATATAATATCATTCTATATATTTATAGACAAAATCTATTATATATTTCTTAATTTTAATTTACAAACTTTAAATACTGTATTATTTTACTTTCGTTTGTAACCGTAATGTTAAGCTAAAAGTAGTAAGTATAAAATTTGAATATTGTTATACAACTTAAACTAAAGTGTCTCCATTAGGAAAAAATGACAAAATTGCAATTATTTTAAGAGAAAATAAATGCCTTGTCCTCAATAAATCGTCCTGTATGGTCAATAAAATAAGGCTAAAGATAAATTTTGTAATGTCAAACATTATTAACGCGATCCAAAATGGTGGTCCATGTTTAGATTTTGTTTGTAAAAAAAAAAACATTCGATTAAACCTACTTAAACCAATTTGTCAAAAATTTAACTGTTTCAACCAAAAAGGAGTTTTCTTTTAAAAACACCAACCTGAGAAGCATTGTACACTTCAATACACAAATATATATGTAATAATTTAATTTATATTTTAAAACTTATGTAATAGCTACACAACTCAAGTGATGACAACCTAAATGGTATAAGTAAGTTTTATTAAATTAATTTAAAGGAGGTTGACAATAAAAAATTGTATTTCGAGCGCAACCATTAGTAAGAGTTTATAAATTGACTTTATTATAGGACACATTACAGCAATATATAGTTATTAGGTACTCATGCTATTACGCCTCTGCGGTTAACCGAGATCTGACTGTTGTCTATATTGTATTTATATTATACATAATGTAAGCAGGTATAGTTGTATTTTAATTTAAAAAAAATAGATAATAACATTATTGTATTAAATTAATATAATTAAATAGTAAATATATATTTATATAGAAACTCATATACATATTAAAACAATTATTAACAAATGGTTGTAGTGTTTAAATTTTTTACAAACATTGAAATTCTTTAAGAGCGTAATTAAAACAGGTAATCTTTTGCATAAAATAGTAGCTGTGCAATCAAATATAATAAAATGTGTATTAAATAATTAAATTGTATTTACATAGTTTGCAAAATGTAGAGAAAAAAATTTTAATTTAACAAAATATGAACATTGCAATTGTTTTCTGACGGCAATGTATCGTATGGTGATTTAGGATCAATATGTTAGGGCTTACACAAGCCCCGAACACAAAAAAAAAAGATACAACACAATAATAAAAATAATCATATTTAGATAAAAATGATGTTTTAAATAGTATTACGTATAATTTGATAATTAGTACTAAAATAGTAAAATAGTAATTTTATGGATTTACAATAAAAGGCATCCGTATAGATAATATTAAAATTAAATAACCACACGTCAAATAGAAAAATTATTTAAAAAACAAAATTTATAAAGATATCAAGATTGGCTAAACCAGAAATAAATATTTCAGTTTATATAATACAAATCAAATATCTAGCTATTTTTTTTTTACAATTTTAATTTTCAATAAATATGTAAGAGTATTTTTCTGGGTACTTTTATTTCTTAATGAGGAAAATGTTTAAAATCAACATAAAATGATAAACTCAAATTTGTTTTTCAGTGACTCAAATAAATTATAGTTACCTAAATGTAACAGTTATTAAACATTTTAATTGACGAAAAATGTTATCATCTATTTTACTAAAATGATTGTTTAGAAAAAATTATCAACACTTTCACCTTGCCAAACCACCGATGTTTATAATTAATCCAGACATTAAATTTTTATTAATGTGTTATGTTTGATTAGGCTTAAAACTCATTATATTATATTGATTTTTTTTTTTAAATTTAAATACAGAAAATAATAAGGAATTTATAAATTTATTTAAGTTATATTATAGTTTAGCGTTGTTAATTAAAAAGCACAATATGGATTTATTTTTCGTTCAAATTATTGAAAACATAAAATTTTAAAAGCATAAAATAAAAAAAACTTATTATTAAATAAGTGCCTTTTGTTAACGATTTCATTGTTTACAAGATAAATTGATAAATAAGACTATACGGTTTTAAACAATGTGTATAGTACGTTTTTTAAAATATTTTTCCATTTGTGTAAATTGAATTGACAATTGGGGATAAAATTAAAAACAATGTAAAATTCAATAACAATTGATTCAGTCATATTACTAAGTACAAACAAAAGTTTTAACACCACCATAGTACATAATATAATCCGCCCATCACCTTAATGGATGTAACCACTTTCACAGTCCCCCCTTAAAAAAAAAAAAAAATGTGATGTTATTTGTAGTAATTAGCATTATTTATCCACTTCTTGGTTATTTACGGCTGCACTTTTTTCTGGAGCTTTTGCGGAATCGGTTGTGTTGTCGGTGGTTTCAGTCTTGAATTCTTCACTCGATGAAAGTTTATCATCAGCACTGTCTTTAGTTTTATCAGCCTGTTTGCTGTTTTCAAGGTGGGATTTGTTTGAAGCAGAATCTTCATCGTCTGTGTAGTAGCCGTGTGATTCACCAGGTTTCAAAAGGCGACCGACATAATCATATTTTTCTAAACAAAAACCAGAATTATATAAATTATAGATAAACTATTTTCTGTCTTTTTTTATAAAACACCACATTATTATAAATATTAAATTTAATTTTAAAATTCTTTTTTATTTTAATAATTTAAAATGTCTTCTTTAATTCAGTCAAATAGAAAAAAAGGTCTAAGGGTCATGCTAATTTTGGTTTGATTTCGACTCGGCAACATTATTACACAAACTATGGAGAATATTTTTTAATAAAATGATGGAAATTAAAAAAAATTAATTTAAAATAATTATATTCCTACAAAAATAATAAACAATGAATGATAACAAAATCAATTGTAAATAATAATAAATTCATTGATTGGAATAACAAAAAATGAATAATTTGAAACAAAATAACAAACAACAAATAGTTTTGTCATAAATAAATATTTAAATAAAAGATAACGTTTTATTTGTCACTTCTACTGGATAGAGAAAAATCATTCGAATAATGCCCCTCGGTTTCAAAAGAAATAATATATAATTATGGGCCTACTTTTTTATCATCCAGTTTTTAATTTAATTTTAAAAGTTTTAAAGAATAGATTTTGAGTATATCACATGCTTTGTAAAGAGTATAGTTGACTCAATGTACACTTTTGTACCTATTGTAAAGTATTTAGTTAAAAAAAATATATATATATTTTTTAGTGAAATCAGAATTACATCTTAATACGATATAAATTTGATTTGCAAAGACTAAATTTCAAATCAGCACACTTATAATGCATATTTGACACTTTTGAGCATAGATTTGTCTGTAATGATTATTTCTAGTTTTAGTACCATATTAATAAGTATAATAATTATTATAAAAAATGTTTTTTTTATTATTATCTTTAATCGTGTTTACCAGTATGAGCTAAAGAAAATAATACACGATATCAAAAAAGTATTAAACTATAATTCTGGTTATAAAATATTGTCCAAAATTGTTTTTCTAAATTTGAAAACGCCACCAAAATATCTGTAATTCAATGTTATCCTGTATATATATATATATATATATATATATATATACTACTTTTTTAAATAATTAACCTATCTGAAATGTTATTTATATTATGTCAAACTGCTATTTGAAAACTTGGTTAAAATTGTTTAGCCGATTTCAATAAAGGCATACATTGCATATTTCAATGCCTTTATTAACATCCGAGCTCTAGTTATAATATTATTATTAGTAGTGTTATTTGTGATTTACAATTTTTTTTTATACGGTCTTCATTAGTAAATGATAACTCAATAACATTCTTCGTTCTTGTTATTTTTTTTTTCTTCATTTTATTCCTTATCAAATATAAATATTTTTTTAAATTACACAACTGATAATTATTTTTATCATTACAAAGTTTATTAGATCATCAACTTTAAATACACACACAATATTGTTTATGCATTCCATTTTTATTTTTATTTTATTAGCTAATTTAGTTTTTTGTATTTATCATTTTTGCTAATGATAACTATCTAAATACAGTTTAAATAAATTGTAAAAATTGAATTTATCAATACTTTGAGTAGGAAGTTTAACTTCTAGGAACTTTTTTTTTACATTCAACCTATTCTCACATATTATCAATTGCTATACATAAGAGACAATCATTTTCTGTGAAAGTAATTAACTGTTTTTTTTTTTAATGTTGAAAACATTATTAAAAAAATTGATCTACTGAAAATGTTGAATTATTGGAATTTATGATTAATCGAATATAACTGGTTACCACCATCAATAACCAATTTTGAATATTTATTTTTAGACCACTTGTTTTTAATTCTGTATTTTACTTACCCGGCCGTAGAGAGAGGTGTGGGGTAATATTATTTTTGCCTACAAACTACATCACGGCAATTTTCTTTCTTTTTTTAAACTTTAAAATGTTAATAGCGTTAAAAGAACTTTTAACTGATTTTCAACTGTTAGCAGATTCTACATTAAATAAGGTTTCAAAATATACGGGCTGTCATTTGAATCTTTTAAGTTAATAAAAATATAGACAAATATAAAATTTAAAAAAAAATGCATTATTAAAATATTGTTTAAAAGTTATCATTAAGTTATAATTTCAAGTACGCAAGAAGTGTCGAAGAAAACAAAAAAAAGGGGCATTTGCTGTCTATCCCAATCACATACGTAGTATAGGAATTTAGTTGCTCTTTATTCATCTGGAATTTCATTAAAAATGATTTAAGTCGATACTAAATTAAACAATGAATGACACTTAAGTAGGCGATCCAAAAAATAACCCAACTGATACTAATTTTATTCTCTTCAAAATACTCTCCATTGTTGTAACACACTTGTCCTCTCTGTTTTCACTGCTCGAAACATCAATTCAAGTTTGACGCACTATCATTTTACATTTCAGAAATAAAAAAAGGTATGAATAAAATGGACAAAGTGGTCAAGTCATCCATAAAAAGATATTCTCAGGAATTCAAATCTGTGTGATCGATTTTTACTTTGAAACAAAAGTAAAATGTTTTGCGTTATATGGATAGTGATAGGAAACACCGCTTTTCAGAGTTTTTAATTATGGAATTTAATTTTATATACCTATGAGATTAATCAATTTCGCCATGACTATAACCACAAAATGACAATTAACTCTGATGTCTCAACCTAATAGTTCCTTTACATAATATATTACGGTAAAGATAATAATTATACAATTTGTTATTTATTGTACAACAATGTAGTTTGAATAAAACAAATATCCTTACCTTTGAATTGAGTTTCCCATTCTAACATTGATTCTAGTTCCAAGGAATTTAAGTCACTTAGGTCATCGTACTCATCTTTGCCGCTAACTGAAAATGTGGCCAGTCCTCGAGAAGCATCGTGTCCGCCAAACGTAGAATAAACCCCACCTGTTTGAAAATATAAGATCGCGACAAATAAAAACGTGTTTCCAAGTCGGAAAATATATAGAAATAGAACGCCAGTCATTACCCGGTCCGTAGAAATGTTTCCCTTTGGTGACGTCGAAAACTTTGCCGTTGATAGCGACCAATATGCGTCCATCGCCTTTGGTGCCGTCAAACTCGCGAAGTTCTTCGATTGTAAAATCTCTCTTTTTCATTTTCGGCAGCGAGGTGTCAACGTATTCGGCTTGTTCGGGTTCATTGCGTTTCATGAATATTTTCACCAGCAAATACGTAATGAGACCGACCAGACAACCGTTGAGCAACACTTTCAGCCAAAATCCCACACTGTAAACGTCGTAGAACACACCTTCGCCCTCCAGGGCACCGTCTTCGGTGTTCAACGACATAGTCGGCCGGACAACACACGAATGTAATGCAATAATAATATTATAAAACCCACTCACACTGTGCAATACAACCACGACGGACGGCGTCTCGAAACGACCGGGTGACCGATTTCAATGAGAACGCACAAATTGAATATTTTTTTCGCCTAAATGACGTAACCAACACTGACGAGACCGAAATCAAATACCGCAGGTATAAAGAATCGAACAATTATTTGTTTCAACGCGAACGGTAATATTATGAAAAACGATAATCCAACGTGGGGATACCGGATCGCGTTTGCGGCGTTCGACTAACGTGACTTTCTGCTGTGGTCTGCGCTTTATAATATTGTTGATTACATTGGTCAATTAAAAATAAAACTATTAACGCGAGGTATTGGGACGTACGCGGTACGATGCGATTTTAGTTTGCTCTACTACAATATGATAAGACCGCCGCTGCCGAACACATTAATGAGATAAATGAACATAATATTATTATTCAAAACGTAATAGTGAAGGTGAAACCGACCGACGTGCGCGTTGTCTATTGCGCAGTTATCATCGCGTGTGTGTGTGTGTGTGAAAAAACAATAACAAAACTTAATATTACGATGATGATGATGTTACCTACTACTAACCCAGGCCGCGGGCTATAGGCTACAGTTGTTGCGCAATGTAAAAATAATGTGTATTATATTATACCCATCAGTTATGATCGTTATTAATTTAACATTCGGAAAAGAAATATTATTTTTAATTGTCCGGGCTCGTCGTCGTTGACCTTGTTTCGGCCGAAGACGAGACTGAATAATTAAAATATTCTCTACCTGTATTCAATGTATATTCTCACTCGGGAAATATTATAATTATAATATTTTCATTAGAAAATATGCTAAACTTTAGCGATTTGCAATTCTAATGTTTAAAAACGCGTCCATTTTCCGTCGGCCGCTGACGGCGTTCGTAGGTCGAGCTGTTGCCTGTTACCTCCAGCCGATTTTTTACACCCTCCATGAGTTTTCTGATCACGCTTCTGGTAACCGTGGTTATGTTTGATTTTCAAATGTTGTCGGTGTGATAACGTTTTGTTTTCCCTCTTCGTCGTTACATTTAATTTGTTGATAACGAAAATTGGATAAAACCCAAAATCAAAATGTCAATTTCCTAATATTACGGTATTATTACTGCTTATTATGATTTTTATAATATTTATTTTTTATGAACTACTTGGTAAGATACTCCAGCATTAGTTATTACTATAGATTTTACAAAGAAATTCTACTACATAATAAAAAAAATGAAATAAAAATGTCCCCGAGGACTGAAAAAAGTGTACAATTACATAACTAACGAATCCAAATAATTGAACGAAACCAAATATTGAAAATATTAAGGTAATAGTGCTACAATTTATCGTATTCTGAATTAATAATTACTATTGTATGACCAGTCAATTTGAAAAAAAAAATTAATTTTACGAATATTAAGCGAACGCTCTGCGCTTAATGTCACTCTGTTAGCCACAAGCTTTTGAGCTATTTTCACTCAATTCACCAATTGGTTAATAACCAATATAGCTTGTTGTAGGTTATTTACTATTTACCCTCTAACAAGTGACATGCCAGCGACCATGTTGCTTTTATCCAGGAAATAAAAGAAAAAACGAATAATGTTGTACTTTAAAGTAGTAGAACATGGTTTAGTACTTGGTAGTATATTATTTTTATACAGATAAGTACAATATAATTGTACTTCCTTATTTGTAATTCTTATTTGTTACTTCTTTATTGTAATAATTACTAATTTAATAATATTAAATATAATAAATGTTTTATTCCATTGTAAAATATGCGGTTTATGATGAAATAATGTACACAATACTGAGAGAGAAAAAAGAGAAAATACAATATAATAGTATGTCCTACATTTTAATTTATCTAAAACAATATAAAAATTGTTCACGACCAAATTTATGCAAAAAGAAAACATTTTTATTATGAAAAAACAAGACGCTCATATTTTATTTACAACATAAACTGAAAAATATATGCGAGGAATTTAATAACAAGAAAAGGGATGTAAAAGCTTATAAATTCTACATGTTTCATTATATTTTTTATCCTTATTTTGGGTTTTCCTCTAGTGTTTTTTCATTGTTAGCTAATAATTCCATACACATTTTTAGTACAAACTTTTTCACGATCCCAAATTGTTGTAGCCTTATGTTGACTATAAATGTAAAATATTTATCTCTTTTTTTTTTTATCACTATCTGCATAAAAAGAAAAAACACAAAAAATAATTAAAACAGTTACAATAGTTAATTATTACACCACTATGTAAAATTACTATTATATGATATACTTACATAAATGTTTTGTTTTGTAATTTTACTGTGCTTAATCATTACCGTACACTATATTTTATGACCTTCGAGGTTTATTCAAACAAGAATTATACCTTAGCTGGTGCAACGTAATATGGATTTTGTCAATGGGTTTCACCACAGAAACTACCTTTGAAGAAACAAATCGGTCGCGATGAAAAAAGTATCCCTAAAATTATATATATATTTTATATATTAAATAAAAAAACACAGAAATATCTATTGCTGTGAAATTTATAATAATATTATTCTACTTTAAGTAGAACTACATTCGATAGATTGTCGGATTAGAAAATGATTATTTAAAATTGTTGCCTACCGCCCAAAATACCATTAAACATTTCAATTGTTTGAAAAAATATTTTTACCAACTTCTTTTTGAAGGCCATTATTATCTGAAATTCAATATTTTCTGAACTAAATTTGTTTGTAGTAGCCGAGTTGTAGAAAGATGCTTAAGTATGCTAAATAGAGGTAATATTATTCTGACTGTGTTGATAACTTATACCGCTCTTACCAAACACTAATTACACTCTCCCTTTTACACTGTTGTGTCTGAAAACAAATCATCGTACAAATTGACAGATTTCTCAAGCAGTTATATCTTAAAGAGCATGTCATAACAGCTATGTTTAAATTATTTTGTATGTATATACCAAATGACACCCAAAAATCTATTAAAATAACGACCAAATTATATAATATCGTTTTGAATAGCTAATATGGAATGCCCTGTTGCTGCATGAACCATCATTTTAAGCTTTTGGTTGTTTGTACCAACAAATAGCTTAGTTTTAAAGATAATTTAACAACACTGAAATTATAAATTCATTAAAACTCTGGTTGGCGCAAACGACCGTGACATTATACACTATTAGTGGTTTTTTACACGATTCCAAATAGAGTTACGGACAAATTATACTATTAACTTTCTAAAAACAATATATATTTTTTTTAATCGGACATTTTACACATTAGAAGAAAATAAAACAATTATTTCTTTTGACAAAGTTATTCTCTGAGTAACACATCTATTTGTTCCAATAATGTTACAAACACAATTACTCGGTAAAAAAAAACAGGTTTTTTAACTTTTTTTTTTTAACTGTGTAAAATAACAGAAATTTTTTCCAAATAAATATCGTTTTTCGTTTTGAGTGTAAATTGTGGAATTTTTCCCGGAACACCATCCGGACATTTGTTTTTTTAACAAAACAAATAGTAAAAATTGCCAATTGTTCGTGGGGCTTTGCAAAAGTTAACTATACATTATAAAATTATACATTTAACTAGGCTATCACTCAGCTGTCACCGTATCGGTTTGATCTACTTTCAATTTCATGTTTGTTAAACTAAATCTACTTAAATCAGAATAGATCGGATTTAGGCCGACTGTTTTGATAAAATTTAAAATATGTAACCGACTATTTTGTCATGTACCTATTTAAGTTTATAATTTATTCAATAGGTGTCGTGTGCCACTCGATTGAACAATTATTATTATATTCTATACCATGTGGTCGAGGGGCGTAAACCCGGTTCAGGGATTATCACAAAAGTATAGTACTTTTTTTTTTTCCATGACTATTATTAAAGGCAGCAGCTGCCGAAAGGGGCGACCGAGGCATATCGACCGATACACCCCGGGACGACGGATGCAGCTGGTGCGCTTGGCAAAAGCCGGCCGTGCGATTCCGCTGCAAAGGGGGATGTCACATCACCACGACAACGGTTATTGATCTAAACAAAGGCCCCGGATTAAGGATTAACACGCATGACAGGGGGAGAATCGGCGACCGGGTGCAAACGCAGGATGTTTAGCTACTACCTCCTCTTCCGTATTCACCCCGGGCAAATCTGTACACCCCAATAACGCGAGCGGTTGGTTCTGTAAACATAACGAAAACCAAGAATTATATAAAACCTAGACTTTTTCGTTGCGCTCGAAAACTTTGTTTTTAAAAAAGTTTTTATTTAATTAATTAATTTTTTTTGTTTTTACATTTTAGTCCTATTAAAGGTACTTAATAATAATAATTGGCGAATAGATTACTAAATTTATTTTGGAATATTTGAAAAAACATGGAATTTTACTGAAATGACCCCCGTATTTGACCCCCCTCCCCCAGCATTTCCGACCTGTATGTCCGGGTGCCAATATTATGACGGAACATTGTATTGTCATCGAAAATGAATGTCTGTGTTAAATTTCAGCCTTCTAACAATATCAGGAAGTGGGTTAAACGAATTTCGGAATATTTGAAAAAACATGGAATTTTACACTAAACGACTCCTTCATATTGACATTTTCATGTCTTAGCTCTGGCACATAACCGAAAAAAGCGTTCTTTACAAAAGCGTTACAGGGGGTAAGAGTTAAGAGGTGGGATATAGGGGTGGGAGATAGTGAGTAAGAGATAAGAGATCTGTTGTACGTTCAACGTTCAAATTAGAACTAAATGATAAATTCAAAATAGTTTAAGGGCCCAAATTCTCTATGAATTGTTTTAAGCCAGATAATAAACACTACAATATTAGCCAGAAACTTGATGTTTTAACATACTAGCTTGTTACTGCTTCTTAATATACTATATCATTATCTATAATTCCACCACTACTCTAAATTTATTCGGTAGGTACTTCAACGAGACATGAAAATGCTCTTTCGTGGTTGCAGACTCGGCTGAAAAACTTTTATGACCCTGTGTATGGCGACCTGGATGTCCGAGTCCCAATATTATTACAGGATATTGTATTGTCATCCGAGATGAGTGTCCGTGTCAAGTTGCAGCCCTCTAGGTCATCGGGAAGTGGGTTAAATTAATTTTGCAAGATTTGAAAAAAAACCCGTACAAACGTACGTACATGTTAGCGAGTTAAAGAAAAGCATTTAAAAAAAAGCGACTGATGGGCTATAAGTTTAAATTTTCCTAACGAATGCCACATTTAGTCTTCTCAGTTTTTACCAAATAATTTATTACTATGTGTACATTACCTATGAATTATAATATACTCAAAATATGTGATAAAATTTTTATAATCTCACAAATTATGTCATTATAAAATTACATACTTTAATTAACATTAATTTCATTTCATTAATTAACTAACGACTACATTATATAATGTTATTGAAAACGCTAATGATTGACGATAGGGACTGTACGTTTTTGTATCTAAAAAAAGGCCTATCTCACATTTTGTAACCTTTGGCGAGAGTTTTAAGTTTTTATTAATATATTTCGCATGACTCTTTTTAAATTTTTGTCGTGGCTATACTACTGTTTTAATTTGCATATTTATACAATGGCTCTTATTTTTTTTTTTTTTAAAAGTCCTCATCATTTTTTACTCTCAAGATTGGTAGTACACAGGGGCACTCTGGCCAGTCTGAAAATATAAATTTTCTGGATGGCCTAGTGATATTATCTATTTAGTTTATCAAAATTTGCTAGAAAGAATTTTTTTTTTAGACATTTTAATTTTTATAATCTATCTCGTAATTAAAATCGGAATTTCCCGTTTCTAACGTTTATGTTTTAAAGTATTTATTTAATAGTGTGAACTTTGATTTTTTTTTTATAGTTCAAGGTTAATGATTAAAAATGTAAAATTACTTTACACTGAGGAAATGGGTACACGTTATAAGGAAAAATTAACATTTTTAAAATCTAGTTAATCAAATATGTTTTAGTTGCCAAAATGAAGTGCGATATAAATAGGTATACTGTGTACATAGATTACATTTTCTGTACGAATTGTAATACCTATATTATTTTTCTGTCGTTATCAAGACGCTAGTTTCCCAGTAGAAGCAAATTTAATAGTAAAATAATAATAAATTATTATAATCGTGTATAATTATGCAATTGTATTACATTGTTCATTTCCTTGAAATATTTTACAAAATCTATGTCATACAATTTCACTTTATAATTAAAAAAAATTCTCACACTAAGACCAATAGTAATAACACAACAAACGGAGTTCTCAAAAAAAAAAAAAATCATAATAAATGAATAGTAGCTAAATACAAGTACAAAGTTATCCTAAAACAAACACACGTATTACAATTATTAAGAATTGTATCTATGAAAACATTTTATATCATAAAGCTTAGATCGGTACAATACAATAATGTCCATTAATAAAATTTGAAAAACGTTTTCAAACCGAATATAATTGTTAAGTAACCTATATAAAGTAAGTATAGTTAAGTAGGTCTATCAAATAATGATAAGCGTAAATCATATCGGACTACATTATTTACTGGAATCGCATTGTTTGCAAATGTACATTGTATAACATATTTTATTAGGTACTAAGTAATTTTTTAAAACAATTTTTGTGACCTTTTCAACCACTTATAATAATATTTTAAGTTTTACAATATTTTTTTTTACTTAATGTTATGTGCAAATTCAACTACAATGTAGAATGCAAACAGCTAATAGATACAATGCAGTATACTCGTTAGGCAGAATATCATACCTATATAATAACCAAAGCAATAGCAATAGGCGTGAGGGTATATGTCAGACGTTTGTCGTTGAGGAATTTCGGTCCAAGAGTGAATAGAAGATTTACTACAAGACAGTATAAATTGAAAATGTTAAAATAATGAGTGATACAAAGAAATTTAGGGGGAAAGTAGTAGAAAAAATAGATAAAAATCGTTAGTTTTTTTCTTAAAGGAAGTACATTGGATCATGAATATGTGTTTCATTTTCCTACCTCACTCATCAGTCAATTATCTTTTTGCTAAGCAGGTCAACAATGGAGCCAACATTTTTTTGCGGGGCATCTTATCCAGAAGTATAAAAAGACAGAAGAAATAATGGAAATATAGCTAAAACGAAAATACTCAAATGTATATGCGACTGAGATAGACGGAATACTACATGTAGTAAAAAAACAGTGTTTTAAGAAATTAAAATTTGCTAGTTGCTTGACTTTTGGTAAAAAACGAGAGAGAATGGAGTCAAACACGGATACTCGATATATATACGATATGGATCAGGCACGTTGAAAGCGGGGAAGAAGAAGCAATAGTGAAATGGATGAAAAACACACGAGAGAAATTTAATAGATAAGAAGATTGTATTAGATATTTAAAAAAGTTTAAAGACACAGACGCAGTCAAATAGGGGAATGAAGGCCAATGTTTTAAGGAATGGCATGTAAGTGTCAGATAGGTAGGCTGGGTTGACGAGCCTTTTGAGCGAACCGAGGCGAGCAACTCGACCAAAACGATGATACGGTTTTTACAAATAAATGTCAATAAACATAATATATAAAATCATCATTGGTCGTCTGTACCGCTGTAGTCAGGAGATGAAGCTGAGTATACCGGCGACGGAGGACTCTGTGCGATAGGCGTGCGGTTTGGTGAACTCGGCGAGTAGTTTGGCGAGCTTGGCGAGTACCTGAAACAATGTGAATCCGCATGGAATGTTATTAAAATTATATTTTGCGTATATTTTGTACGTTATAGCTGCTGAAGGGTAAAATATTCAATGTTTACCTCGGACTTGTCCTGGAGTAGTTAATCGGCGAGTAAGCCGGAGAACTTGGGCTGTAAAACGGACTGTATTGTGTGTTGGCCGCAGTGTTTGCATGCTGCTGTGCAGAAGGCGGCGAATACGAAACATTATTGGACGGTATGTATATTGGGCTGCTTGGCGAGTAAATCGGGCTGGCGGCCATTGGCGAATATTGAGGACTTTCCGATTCTTTAGAAGTGTATGATGTCGACGGTACGTATTGTGGAGACTTTGGACTATAGGTGGGCGACTTAGGACTATAGTTGGGCGAAGTCGAACTGAAACGGAAAAAAAATCGTTCAACTAGTATTTATCAACCCACCCGTATTGTATAGGGTGTAATAAATAAAGGAAATGTATGAACATTTTTTTTTTTTTAAATAATTATTTAGAAAAATTAAAATTTTACATAAACCTCGTTTAAAAAAATCTATTAACTAAACAACAAAAACGAACAAAATATTATAATGTTAAATTGTTTAGTGACACATAATATAATACCTATCTTTCTTAATGGTATGAGTTAATTTTTAACCGTCAATAATTTTGTAATTTTTACAAAACAACTTTTTGAAACGTTTAACGCGGTTGTATCTATTTTATTAGTGATTTAAAAATTTGTTTTAAAATAAGTAAACTCAGAAGCTTGATTTTAAATTTACTTTTTACAAATTGTTTTATTTTACATAAAATTGATGAATTTATGTATTAACTATTTATACAAGCTACATTGTTTGTAATCAAATTAAATACATATTATCTAAAGACAAGGGTCAAACATCTTCTAATTGATTAATAAAATGTGAAATTAACTGATTTCAACTATTGTTAAATTTTTCAGAGAACATAAATTAAATTAATTTAAAAGTTTTTTTCGTAAACGTTATTATTCACAACTAGTATTTATCCAACTCTTTTTAGTGAAAATTCCAAATAAACCTAGAATCAAATATTAAAACGATATACTTACTATTGTGACGGTGGACTGTAAGACGGCAATGTTGGGCTATAGCTAATTGCTCCGGATCGGAACGCTGGGCTCGATGGACTGTACCTGAATTCAAATAAAAATTAATGCAAAATAATATTCATCCCACAAGTTCGTCGCTGCGGTGTTTATCTAAGACAATAATTATTGAAACCGCGGTCATCTACTCATCGGGTTCTCTACAGTGCATTTAACCGTGATTAAAATCTAAAACGGTGAATTGTGATCTCGTACATTTTTTTTCGAAACTGTTATTGTACTTACGACGGCGTTGTTGGACTATAAGACGGAGACGTTGGATTGTAAGACGGAGACGTTGGACTATACGACGGAGATGTTGAACGATACGACGGAGACGTTGGGCTGTACGTCGGAGACGTTGGGCTGTACGTCGGAGACGTTGGGCTGTACGTCGGAGACGTTGGACTATACGTCGGTGACGTTGGACTGTACGTCGGAGAGGTCGGACTGTACGTCGGAGACGTTGGACTGTATGCGGGCGTCGCTGGACTATAAGAAGGCGACGTAGGGCTGTATGCTGGCGACGTTGGACTGTACCTGAATTTAGTTAAATCACAAATATTTGACACTGTAAATCAGGACGGATATAGCGTGGTCCAACTGTACTTACGAAGGACTGGTCGGAGAATAAGACGAGTTGGCGGAGTACGATGGACTTGTCGGTGAGTACGAAGGACTCGTCGGGGAATAACTATAGTTAGAAGATATGGGCGAGTACTGAGGCAAATTTTGAAGGCAAGCTGTGTACTGCGGACTTATCGGAGAATAATTTGTCGGCGACACAACACCATACTGTGGACTTAACGAGCACGTATAACTGGGCGACACCGAGCTAGGACTACGCAAAAAAGGACTCAACGTGCTCAATGGCAGTCCAGGACTACCCGGTGTCCCGTCACTCGTCATCCAGTATGGGGGCGTACTACCGCCGGAGTCGCTGGACCCTGCCGGCGAGAAAGCGGGGCCTCCAGGGGTCATGGCTGAAAAACAATAGAGTGCAATACGTCATAATATGTTATACTATAGAAAATAAATATAGCATCATCGTCTTACTTGACGACCATAAATTTTGATAAACCGGCGTGGACGGTTGATTCCATGGAGTCATTGCGGAAATAATGGACGGCGAACTTGCATTCAAGAGCATGCCATCGTTGTTCGGGCGCCCCATAAATTCAGGGTCTATAGGTATTTCTATGCCCTCTTGAGCTCTTACAGCGTCCAGTAGCAAATCGAAACAACCTTGAAATATCAAACACGATGCCACGATCATAAATAGTACTTGCGGAAGAAAAGTGGGAAAATACGAATTGCATAATAGTTTATTAAATACCCGTTCCCATTTTGGGAAGTTGTCCCATTATAATGTTTTCCGATACTCCCTTCATGGGATCCACTTCGCCGTGCAACGCCGCATCTAATAAAACTTCAACGGTCTCTTCGAATGAACATCTGAAAACAAAATCAAATCACATTGTCGATTGAACCAAATATGTGCTGGTTTTTTTTTCTTTTCAATAGGATTACTATTTGTTTTACGTACTTCATCAAAACTCCAGTGTCTTGCCTGTTGATACCGTGTCGAGTAATGGCCATCAGATGACCTTTGGCTGTCATTACATCGCATAGCAATGCCAAATGACGATAGTTTACATACAAACCGTAAAACTGCAATACGGTATTCATTTCTTTTTCCACAGACTTGCGCACGGCTTCTATGCCCAACACCTGTACAACGCGATTAATGCAAGTTATTTACACGGTTCGGTCGATCAAAAATATTACATAAATTATTATACAACCGACGAACGCTTACAGAAAATATTTCACAAATATCGTTGGAAAACGTTCTCGAGGGGTCGACATCCTTCTCGCTTAACACTCTCATCAGGCTCGTGCCGTCAGTTTCCAGCAACCAGTCGGCAATTGCTCTGAATTCGCCATTTTCAGTGATCACTGTTCTTTTTTTAGAATCAGCCAAAGGCAAGTGCATGTAGACTTTTGTTATTGACTCTATTCCCTAAGTCGAGGAGAACAAAAGCAATTTGATATAAATTGCAATACATATATTATTATCGTGTAGATGTGTAATATATTTTAACAAAATAATATATAGGTACCCGTGTACCGTGTATTTTAATTATGATTCGTTTAATGTACAATTACATCAAGTACATTAAGTAATGTTTAAGTACGTGATGTATTTATTAATAATGAGTTTTTTTTTGGTATTAATGAAATAATTTTCACCTACTTGCAAAGTCATATCGGATAACATATTTGCTTCGATACATCTAAGGAACATGTCGTCTTCCATTTTTTCAACACCGTCGTCTTCGTCTTCGGCGCGCCCATTCATTTTGCCATCATCGAGATTCATTATGCGTATGCGTAGGATTAATTTGTCTGAGTTATCGTCATTGAAAATACAATTGAGGTCATCGCCAAAACCGGCATTGATCTTTTCCGATATCGCTTCCATGGTTAATTTTTTATCTAAAAACACATAATATATAAGTATAATGTATAATCACGGATACCCCCCCCCCCTCCAAAAAAATGTTTTTCTTATTTTTTAATGATTTTTAAGAGTTGTATTACGGGCAAGAAATTATTATTGTTGTCTTTAAAACGTTATCGGAAATTTTACTGATATATGAACGGCCGCTAACGTATACAAAATTAATAATTATACATTCAATAAAGTTCACAATTAATTTCAAACAAATTTATTTTTGGGTTATTTAAAAAAAATGACAGCCACTCCATGGACCCCCAAGTGACCATCTATAGACCCCCAAGGGGTCCGAGGACCACCGGTTAAGAACCTATGATCTAGACGATTGCCAGTAATATGATTGAAATGACGATTTACAACTTGACAAAATAATCAGGAAAAAGCTGATTTCTTCATAGTCATGTAAAAGAAATACATTGTGCAAAACTTATGTACAGAGATCATATAGCATAAATGTACCGGACGCGTTTTAGTGCTATGTAAAATATAAACATTTATAATAAAAAAAATGTATAAATGAAATTTCAAAAGTTAATATAAATAAATTGAAAAATCATAATTATCTAAATTTGTCAACTATAATATACTCAATTTTTTTTTGTAACATTAAAATGTCGACTATCAATAAATTATTGAAAATTTGTATTAAATGTTATCTTGGACAATGTATACGCGGCATGACGAAAACTCCAAAAACTGAAAGTAAGCATGTGTAACCTTTACAGGCACATAATTAAAATATCATATCATAATTGAAATTCGGTAAATTATGATTAAAAACGTAATCACAACCGGGAAACTATTAAACGATTAGTCAATTAGTGAATGGGGATTACACGGTTGGTTAATTTGATCTAATTTCATAACAGTTCTCACCGGTCATCTTTTTTCGATCTAATTCGATACGCAACAACCACGGAGAGATTTTCGTTGGATCAAAATCGGGCATCTCGTAGTAGATATCTACAAATTCCTGATCTTCGCTTATTACTGTATTGTGCGGATCTGGATCATAATAAATGGCCGTATTGGCCGTTACTTTTCTCAAGGTTGTGTGCTCGAGACGGCACAATACGTTTTTGGCTTTCTCCGCGTCTCTAGCTGCCGTTCCCGTCAAAAAAACAGTCAGCGAAGGAGCTTTCGGCCTCTTACTTATGTTTATGATTTCCTGAAAAAATCAATTGAGACACATATTGAGATTGTATATATATATATATATATATTCCCTAAAAATTTTCTAGTAACTCACATCACCCATCCCAGCCCTTCATCCCATTCCATCCCAGCACTTATATTTAACTTTTATTTAAAAAAAACGATTTAAATGATTAAACCCCGATTTTGCACTGGTCGGAAACAACAGTAAAACTATGATTAATGTTTGGATCGTTAAATAAATGTATAATATTTTATACATATTATATTATGTTTATACTCATTTATACTAAAAGTGATTATTATGGTCTCAAATTTTTATTTTTTAATTTTAAATTAAAAAATTCTAATTATAAGAAGTGTATGTATTTTATTCACCTATAAAAGTTAGTATATGTCTGTTTATTCTATAAGACAAATATTGCATTAACATCTACCACGTTAGTTTACGATTACCACCTAAGTGATACTTAACGCTTATTTCGTTATGCATATTATATGCTATAGGCTGTTTTTTTGGAATAAAGTTTTTATCCATTGAAAACATATTCAGCACACTTGAGCCACATTGAAAAAAATAGAGTTTCTTTGAACAATACACAAGTGTCAATATTATTACCTTCAATCTGGGCACTCCCAGAGTTACATTTTTCGATGAAACACCAGCAAAGTGGAATGTATTTAACGTCATTTGAGTAGCCGGTTCTCCTAAACTCTGAGCAGCCAACGCTCCTACCATTTCTCCGGGAACGGCCTATATTCATAAAAAAAATAGAGTAGAAACATATTTTTGCTCAAACTGCTTTTACCCTAGGACACGCTAACCTGAGCTTGGTTAAACCGGTTTTCGATTTCACCCATTAACCATTCAAACGCTTCCGAAGACAAACGAAATTTCTCGGATACCAGTTTGGTGCATAGCGTTGAACGCACTAAACATTGGAACAGTAATGTAGCATTTTCGTTGGCCTGTTTACTCAACTGGTCTTTGCCGGCTACAATAACGCATTTGTCCAATAAATCTCTAACTCCTATATGACAGCAAAAAAATTGTTTTTATTATAGGCGTTTCGACGGTCGTTAATAAAACACAAGCACTTTACCGCGCAGCACTTTGATAGGGCTCAAATCCGTCGGCAGTCGTTTATTGATACCGAAAATTTTTTGTACGTTCCATATCATTCGTTTGAGATTACACGGCAACACCACTTTGCTGTCGCCAGTTCGAAAAATCTGCCTGAGCGTGTCTCGGTCAGCGTTTAACTGTTCCCATTCGTATTCCAACTCGGTTACCGTATTGTTGCTGTCGGACAATTCCTTCACCACGTCTTCCGTAAACAGTTTCCTCATGAGCTTTTCGTTGGAAACGTCAAATTTAAATTGTTCTTCGAATCTCTCGTGCGACGGTTCGATGGTGTCTAAATTCTGAAATTCCACAGCTTCGCCGCGCAAACCGTCTTCTCCGTACCGGAATTGAATCAGTTGACCGGTAGAGTTGCGAACGGTCCCGTCGTAATGGACCATCACCGACTCCATGGCTTTGATTAATCGTCTCTGAATGTATCCTGGACGATGATGATGATAGTAATTGTTTTTATTATTAAATTATTAGATTATAATTTGTTGTCAGTCGTCGCGTTTATTGTGTCGACCGAGTGATACTTACCGGTTTCAGCAGTTTTAACGGCTGTATCGATGAGCCCTTCGCGGCCTCCCATCGCGTGGAAAAAAAACTCGGATGGCGTCAATCCGGCGAGATAGGAATTTTCCACAAAGCCTCGCGATTCAGGACCGTAGTCGTCTTTGATAAAATGTGGCAACGTACGCTTCCGAAACCCAAACGGTATACGTTTACCTTCTACGTTTTGCTGGCCAACACACGCAATGACCTATATAGAAGCATCATTTAACGTATTGTTCATATTTTTTTATTATTTTAATGAATATAGAGATGTGTAATACGTCAAACATGCAATCGCACACATCACCACGCACCTGAGAAATATTAATGTTCGATCCTTTGGATCCCGACACGACCATAGCCTTGAGATTGTTGTATTCCGTTAGAGATTTTTTGGCAGAACCTCCGGTTTTGTCGCGAGCATCGTTCAAAATTCTGTTCACTTGATTTTCGAAGGTCTGCCGCAAAGTGTTTCCGGGCGTCGGCTCCAGGTCCATGCTGTGCGCTTTCTGTATTACTTCGATCACGTCTTGTTTGGCTTTCTTGATGGCTTTTTGAATTTCCAGATAAGTCTGAGGATCGGCGATCGTATCGCCAATACCAATGGAGTGCCCTGAATTGATTTATTGTAACGCAGATTATTTTAGAAAAATATCTCGAATTGAATAAATACATATATATATATATGGAAAATACATTACCTTCGTAGAGAAGCCAATTATTGACCACGCTTTGAATATTACCGTAGAACTGACCGCAAATTTCATGGCCTAGTTCCAGCATGCATATATGAAGCAGAGAGCCGGCAGATGTGCCCAATGTCTTTTTGCATAGTATACCCATAATTAATTCACCGTGTTCCACAATTACCTGTAAGCGGTGTTACCAAAAGTGTTAAATTTGATTACATATAATTATTATTGTCGACGAAATTGTGTGCGTACACCACCTTAGTATCTCCGGGAGATATCCATCTATAGGGACCGTTATCTTCGTCGTCCGGATGAGTAGAATGCGTGCGTATCATGTTGACATTGCCGGGAATTATCAAGGAAAACAACTGTTTGCCCGTGTACAAGGCTTTAGGTTTTAATATACACGGAACGGGCATTCTTCCGTTCCAGTTGGGCAAATGCATTAGTAAGTTCATCAATTGTTCCTGTACGCAAAAGAAAGACACATACATTTGATATTACTTAATAGTATATAATCGTGTCAACGAAGCTTGAGAAACTTTCCATTGTAAATAAACGCATTAAATTACCTTCTCGATAAAAACATCTCTCTTTGTCATTTTTCTGACTGCAGTCAATGTATCTTGAACGATTCCCATGACTGGTTTGTTATTCTGGGGCGTAATGATTTGCCTGGAAGTGATATGGATGTTTTCCACTTCGGCCCTCGTTTCCATAGACTGTGGAACGTGAAGATTCATCTCGTCGCCGTCGAAATCAGCGTTGTAAGGTGACGTGCAGCTAATGACAATAAACACAGTACAACAAATTAGGTACTCTTGCGATTGAAAGAAAAAAAAAATATATATATATATATATATACTAGGTATATATAATATATTAGTAATTCATCGGGCACCTTAAGTTCATACGGAATGTAGACCACGGTAGAACTCTTACGCGGTGACCCATCATACTCATTTTGTGCAGTGTGGGCTGTCTGTTGAATACTACCAGGTCACCGTTCTTGATGTGTCTTTCGACTTTATAACCACATTGTAAATGCAAATCCGACGGTCTGGGATGAAAACGTAAATCCACTCTTTCTCCGTTGTCTCGTATGATGTACTTGGCACCTGGATACTGAGAATGGCCGCGGTGCACCAGTTTAATCATTCTAAATAAAAAAAATGTAGATCGTAACGCGGGTAATTTGTTGTGACCAACGTGTGTAAAATGATGTGTAAAATTCGGATAACACTAATACCAGAATGGCCAAAATATCAATACCGATGGTCTTTCATTGTTAGTGTCTTCGAAACACTCTCGGCACTTACTCGTCAATGTTGAATGGAGTAACAATTTCCGGGAAAGTCATGTTTTGGGCAATTGAACGTGGGACGCCGACTTCATCGATGCGCAAGTTCGGATCCGGCGTGATGACAGTGCGGGCTGAGAAATCTACACGTTTGCCCATTAAATTTCCTCGAATTCTACCTTCTTTTCCCTTCAGCCGAGCTTTTAACGATTTCAGAGGTTTGCCAGATTTTTGCATAGCTCTAAAAACAAAATGTGTTGTTGTAGTATGGACACGTATAGCTTTTTTGTTTTCATTACCGTACATTACTATTGAACCGAATATTATAATATGTTAAACAATAAAATTAATTATTATCGTAGTAAAACATTTTAACAACATAATAATGATTATTATAGTACAACATTTTAACAAAACACAATACTGAACACTTAAAGTTATATACATAAATGTGAAATTTCCCGTTCTTTTTTGACAAAAAACATGTAGGTAAATAGGTTACGCTTGTTATTTGAGACCTATTTATTATTACCGTTACTACAATTTCATATGAAAAGTATCAACAATGTTTCATAGTCATATTGGTACCTCCTACCAGTTGTGTCCAATTTTAGAAAAAATGCGATTTTTACCGTTTTCAGATGAGATAATTTATTTCCCCCCAAATTAAAGCAGCTGGAATCTATAATTTTCCGTTAATATTCGTTTACTTTCTTGTGGTTAAGACAATCATTTTATGACCGGTTGCCAGTGAAGAATGGTTTTAAATGAAACCGAAACGCGGTTATGTGTATTATTTTAGTGAATTTGATTTTACCTTGGAAGTCCTGGCATGTCGTTATCAACAAATGTGGCGACGTGAAATTGTAGCATTTTTAGACTCTGAGATAAAATATGTGTGGCAGCACCGGCCTGTTCGTTGTGTTTTAATTCGTTGTTGCACTTTACTATGTCGGCCAGCTTGTGTGTTAAATCGTCCTGAAAACACATTTTGTTATACGTATACGGTTGTTGTTTCGATAGATTTTCAATTTGTACACACTCACTTGATTTCTAGCCGACCCATGCATAACAACCGCCGGCCGGACAGCCAAAGGGGGCACCGGCAAAACGGTCAGCACCATCCATTCGGGTCGCGAAAATTTCGGATCCATTCCCAAAATAATTATCTCTTCGTCCGTGATGTGTTTGAGAATTTCAAGTGCTCGTTCGGCCGTTAGAGTTATTTTTTTATCTTGACTTTCATCATTGACGTGTTTCCATTCGGCCGTCAGGTCCAAACCAGTGCGTCGAATTTTTGGTTGAAATCGACCGCAACCACCGTGTCCGGGCTTTGTGTCCTGTAAATCGTCCAAATCTAGGATTTAAGATCTACACCCAGGTCAGATTAAAATGTATTATAATAAAATCCAAAATGGCGTAGGCACGCATTTGGAATATATTATTCTACTATTTAGTTATTACGGTAGTGGGTGTTTCCGTTTGCCTTCATTAAATTATGTTATTTTAAAAGCTATTGGTAATGTGATTTGGAAAACACTACTTTCCAAATTTTGCAAATACAAAATTGTAAACATATTAAAGTGATTACAATAACATCTCATAATGTCAATACAATATATAAACCCAGCAGTACTGACAATAATTGTAGTTATGTAAAAAAATAAATCGTACTAAATTAAAACACACATTTACATTAAAAAAAAAAAAAAATGTACATTTAAATATATAAATCTATCTATCCGTCTAAATATTTATTGATATAGTACGAAAAAAAATTAAACAAAATTGCTGCTAAATTCGACAACAATCGTGTATTGTACTCACTGGGGGATTTGGATCGTTGGTTATATCCAATTGATCGCCTCCTTCACAAACCGTTTTGGCTTTACACAAATCGTATATAAACACCAAACGTTTTCTCGGTTGCCGTTTGGAATTCATTAAAATGTCTTTTACTTTACTACTAGTCTATAACAAAACAAAACAATAGTTCAAAAACGTCCGCGGTAAAGATTTATCGTAAATATCAAATTTCCTACTTACAGGAGTAACCAAAAGTTTTGAGCAGTAGTAACAAACACATCGTAGTATCTTTATGATTTTAGGAAGAAATCCTATGTGAAACACGGGCTTGGCAAGTTCAATGTGACCAAAATGACCAGCACATTCAGTCATGTTACCTAAAACACAATTGACAATTTATATACTGAAGGTGATAGATCATATTAAGGTATATAGATTATATTAGTCGGTATTAAAAAAAAATGTCATCGATTTTATTGGAGAAAATGCATTATCGGTACGGTACTCCCTACATTTGTATAATTTGTATAAGGTTATGGCTTGTTTACATCATCAATATAAAGTGATGAAAAATATCCCGAGTAGGAGTATAATAAGTGTTATAAAATAGGATATCCGCTAGATGAATTTCAAGATAATAATGTTCACTATATTGTTCGGATGAAATAAAGCTGAGATATTTTTATACTTATTACCGACAACCGAAATTGTAGAAGATACAATTTGGCCCGTCGTTAGAGTCGATTAATACTTTGAGAATATTACATTCAGTTAAAAACTAGTCTTTAGGCGTCTCGGATAAAGTAACTGAGTTTTGATGACGATGATTGTGAGTAATTTTGTTTTTTAATTTTGACCGGAATTTTTTTTTATTTTCTCGCTTCCTATTGTCGTGTCACACCACCTAGTTGTGCACAGTATATGCGGCTGGCTGAATGTCACAACATTTTAGGCTTTATAGCTGTAATAGCTGTAATAGTTATGACGGTTTTTTTTTATTCGAACGCGGGATGGATTTTGGTGTATCAGTCAATCAACTTATACCGTTTATTTGCAGCAGTTTAGCCTAATCTTAGAAAATACAATATATAATATCCCTTACCCGTGCAAGTCTGACATCTCGTAAACCGATCGATAACTCCTTGTCGAGGGTCCATAAGACCTCCGAGTTTTGGGCGCTTACCGTCCATTGTTTCTGCAAAATGTATACCGCCATCTGTGACTGACATACGTCTCTGAAAAGAAAAATATACATACGAACAATAAATTATAATTTCATTGAAATTAAAATAAAATGTAGTTTGAGAACGAACACTATTCGTCTAGATAGTCGCTAACAGAACTACAAACGTCGAAAGTACAGTACTTACACATTCATCCGGAGACAAAATACCGAATTGCACCCTTTTGACAGTTACGAGTGGTGCTTTCGAATCGCTTGCGGCCATAATGCTATTTCACGTCGTTTTCTTTCTACTTTTAATCACTAAAATCCATTATGTTTTCTTCGCCGATTTTCAAGTCGTTTTCGTCCGCCTTTGATTGAAACGATCCGTTTTTCCGTCGTCGCACAGTTGCGATAATCGCCCAAGACAGCTGTACACGTACAGAGCAGCTACATCGGACAATATTTAATTTTAATAACCACTATATAACCTAGAACCGTTTTCAATATTTAACATAACTATTGTTAACTAATTTATACAATAAAACTATAGCGGCTTAACGGGTCGAATATGCCGATTTAGAGTAGCATACTTGTGTTTATAAAGTTAGGCAACTCTTTTTGATACGCGATGAATCTCAGTGACTCATCCAACTGAGGAGTTGGCCAAGCTGACCAATTATTATTTTTGAATAATATTATTTCCCTACCACGTATGCACTAAGAAAATCATTTATAATGTAGATATTTATACAATTTTAATTCACACCCAATGTTACAGCAGTTATTTTTTTTGTTAGCATCAAAATCGTGTGTATTTTTTTGAGTTGTGACTTTGTTCGTCACTATTGTGTTGCGCGATATAATTCTAAAAACTACCGACAAAGCTCTTGTGTTGACGACGGTGAATGTAAATTATGAACATGTGAAAATGTGCTGGAATTACGTGATAATAATATACTTTTTTAAACGATTTATCGCACTTACAAACATTTGCGGTACTCCTTTTTTTCTCATAAAGTCCGAAGATACAGGACTCCCACAAACGGCTGTTCACTAAAAATATTGTTTGTAAAAAAAATATCATGAATTTCGTTTTATTTTTAGTGGACTATATTGTAAACGTATTTTACATTTATTGTACAATTTTGACATTACTAACTTATGGATATTATTTATATAAATATACGAAGATAATATACAGAAATTGCCTGAATAAGACGTATTGAGTATAAAAATATGTATTGCGCATTCCTGTAATAAACACAAAACAAAAGACTATGTGTACGCCGCACTAGCAAACAAGGCTAGGAACTTGATGTTCCCGCGCATTTTTAATATTATACATTTTAGCATAAAAACGAAACAGACAAATATCAAAAAAAAATTGTTAATTCCTAATATGCCGAAACAGTGGGAAACGGACCACTCGGATGTGTCTGGACAAACCTGTGCTGTATTTGTATGTGTTACACTTTTGAAATTATCCAAACAATTATTGACTATTGGGTGCCCATTGATAGTAAAACAAGATGTAAAACTTACTTCTGCCACTGTCTGGTGAACGTTCAGCGCACTTGATGAACGCGCGATGACGACCGAGTTATAGAAGGGTTGGCTGACAAGTTTGCACGCTGTCGCGAATGGTCACAATAAATGAGAACGTACACACAAGGGCGGCCCGACGTGGGGTCGCAATTGTAGGGGGATGTTTAGCGCGTTCTGCCGGCGAAAAGGGAAAAATATTGATTTTTCCGTTTCTGATGCTGCGGCGTAATCGGGACCCTATTTTCGCACCGCCGAACATCTATACGTGGTACGCTTTCCAAAAATATATTAACAACGACTTACTCATTTTTAAGGGAAGAATCACCGATATATATATATATATATATATCGGGTAATTCTTTTAACGCCCTACACTTAGTTTACTCTTAAAAATAATTACAATTTTGTAGTGTTTCTTTTTGAAAACCTTTTTTTATATAATATGTTACAATATATTATTGGACAATAATCAAATTTGTACGTTGTTTATTATTTGCCTAGAGCTTTATCGACTTTTGAAACTTAAATGGTAACATATTATTGTAAGAAAATTAAATTCTTAAATTAAGAATAGTGTACTAAAAACATGTACTGGTCGATAACCAGTTTTAAATAATTATTTTTCAAGTTATTTAAGTGTAACATTTAAGACGGGAGGTGGAATGCGGTTTACAAACACGCGCAGATAAAAATAACACTACTCTCCGTACCCATCCTCCTGTCCTAAATTTAAAACTATAACTTTATAACTATAACTTTAAATCTATAACTTTAAATCTATTTATTCAAAACTGGTTATCGACCAGTCAAAATTTTCATAAAATCATTCTTAATTTAAAAAGCTAATAAAATATATACGGTACCATTTTCAAGTTTCAAAAGTTGATAAGGCTTCAGAAAATACTAAAAAAGATTGTGAAATATTGTAATATAACATGAACTTAAAAGAAAAACTAAAAAATTGTAATTATTTTAAAAGTACGCTAGTGCGGGCGTTAAAAGAATCACCCGATATATATATATATATATATAATATAACATGTCCTGTCTAACTGATTCATCATCGCCTAGCCGGAACCACTCAACTACTATGAGTATGAAATTTGATCAGTAGTTTCGTTTTATGATGTAGTGATCCACTAAGAAAGGCGGTGAAAAATTCAACTATGACGTTATTTTTCTTGGCCACTGAAAATTATACACTTTTTTAATCCAACCATGCTATTATTCGCAATTTAATCGGTTTGGCATCTGAGCGCCTCATTTCGCGGTTAGGTTAGGAGAAACGGTTTTAGTTTAATCGAATTTCGTTGTTAGAGTATTAAGAACGGGTTCAAAATTTGTTTTCGGTATTTTTTAAAAAAAATTGCCTTATCCTCTTACCCCTTCCCCGCTTAAAAATTAACTCAATTTATTTATGTGATAATGCAATCGCAACTGTATTTCAGTATATTTTGTATAGCCGCATTCGGTTTATATAAATTAAATAAATACAGTATACTATTAATATAAGATTGATGATTTAATTGAAACAATAAAATAAATGTACAAAATATTCATTTATATCATGCCGTTTGCGCAATCCTGTTTTGAAAAGTGTTCATATTGTTGTTATGAAAACATGCCTAATAAAGAAATAAAAAAAAGTATTGATTATTTTATCATTCCGTAAAAATAAATACATATAGTATACTCATCATTAGGGAAATAACAATGTTTATAATTTTAATAGTATTGATAACTGATTAGTTGAAAATGGCGGAGAAATACAAGTAAATCGAGATACTTAAATGATTGTAAGTTACTCGCTAAAAAAATACGACTCACATCGTTATTTTCATGCTTTAGGTTCGATACGGGGCTAAGAAGGTTTCGCAATAATTTACTATTTTCTACAGATTCGCATTGAACCATTAATTTGAGATTAATTTCAACACTTTCAGTTACGATAATTTTAATTTGTACGCCTCTATGATTGCACCCACCTTACTGTTCTCCGCGTTGGTTTTAGTCGGACAAATATTGCAGTTAACTGCAATTTATAGAAGAATAATAATAAATATTAGTATGGTAATAATTATTTTTAATTAATAATAATTTTAAAAAATAACAAAATTTAAAATTGATGCTTTTTTTTAATCAAAATTGTCGATAAAAATATTATGTTATAGTTGGAAGATTATAATAAATATAACAACGAATGGACGTATCGTTGAAAATCGGTTTGACAATAAACAGGTCCTTAAATAGAGTACCTACTTAAAAGCTCGTGTTTAGCACTGTTGAGATTTTAGAATAATATGCATATGGATTAAGCGGTAAAACGAATCAGAGGCGGCGGCAAGATACCAATTAGAATAAAATCAACGTGTTATTAACATTTTTGAGGCTAGACACTGAGTACGGGAGTGAGTATTGAACATTGAATAAAATAAATAAAAGTCGCAGTGATGAAAATGTTTAGACGAATATTTAATTTTTTATTTATTCAATTTAATTTAAAATTACTAGTTTTTTTTTTCGATTTGAATTATGACGATTATGGACGATTAAGCTATAAAAAAAAATACTTGCTTGTCATTAGGCCGGCTGTTGTCCTAAACAAGTACGTAGTAAGAATGTAATTCCTAATGTAAACTATAACGTTTACAATCGTGTCGCTTTCTTTCTTTTTATAATTATCGACAATGTCAAATCCATCTAGGAGTATACATACAATAAAGTACCAAGTTATAAGTTTTACCAATCGTAAAATAGATAATTAAACAAACAAAAATCAATATAACTACCAACATAACTCCACGGTTTAGGCAATTTCATTGAAACTATAAAAAAAACATATTAGACAGTTAAAAACACTAAATTAAAACAAATATTTGTGGTACGTTAGTTTTATATAGACAATTTGTTTTAAATACTTAAATTATTAAATTACAATAATTATTAACTATCATAACTACAACATTGAAATCGACAAAGTATGTAGGAACTCACACGATTGGTTGTTTGATTCTTTAGTATTTTTCTTGGAATTTCCTAAATGAAAAAAAAAGTTACTTAAAAGAGTTTATATTACGCCCAAATAAAATTGCAGTACAATAAAAAAAGAAATGTAAAGGCTTACCTATGTTTATGAACACTATTATTTTACACCTAATAAATCTTAGTTTTTTTTTTAGACATAAATAGGTTTTTATAATTGTACTGAACTTGACTTTTATTACAGCTGTAACTGATCCCCTATCAGTGGACTAGGTGGTTAGTGGGAGAGGGAGCTGTTTTTACATCATAATATATAATGCCAGTCATATATTATAGTTTGTCTTCTAAGCTAGAGCCTTTCCAGTCTGTCTCTGAGGGTAGATATAACACGAATAATTGATGCAAGTACCTGCTGACGACAAGAATGCTGATTGGATGTCCTCTAAATTACAATAGACATTTATCACGATTAATTAATTAAAATAAATAATTTATCTTGTTTTAAAATATAAATTCCAAAATCATATACTGAATATATATATATATATACGTATACGTACTGATGTATTTGTCAAAATCTATTTTCGTTTTTGAGTAACACGATTCTGAAAGTACAGGGTAGATTTAAATAAAAAAATTGTTATTCATATACTGTCAATATTACTTAAGGTATTGCAGACCTATCGGAAAGGTGTAAAAGTGTCCACAATCAAACACAAACGTGGCGGTCGTCTGCTCGTTTCGTAAACATGTACATATAAACCGTACATACAATTACCCACAAATGGTAAAATGTAATTGTTATTGTTTGTGCAATACATAACGTTGAAATACTATAAGACCCTACTATAAGACTATAATGCTATGAGACGTACCTATAAGACCTAAGCTATGGCTAATAATAGTGCTAACGAAATTAGCTATTCTGTGCTAACGATAAATATAAATCGCATGTTTTACCCAATTTGTATGATTTCACAACGTTAACGACAATGTTGATGATATTATCTATGAACGTTTTTCTCATTTCGTTTAAACGCGGATTTTGACATTGGTTCATGACAAATTGTACGTTGTGTACGCACCGTTTGAGACTTTTCAACAAAAGCACAGCGACCGTAGGTTTTACCTGATTTTTAACTGTAAAAAAAAAAAAATATACCGAGTATACTAGTTGTGCTATTAGACTACGCGGGTTAATAACTCTATTTTGACAGTGTTATCAATAATTGCTATTCAAAACACACAAAAAAACACTTACTTCGTGCCAAAATCACCAAAGTTGTTTCCAGAATTGTGTTCAAATTTTTCAAATGCAAATCGCCAACGGTGCAGACGACATCGAATAAAACGTCTATAAAAAATGTACAAATTTATTATTATATTATTTTATGAACGCGTTGCGTTGTACAATACCTACCTTTTATAATGTTCGTTTCGCCCAAGTGGTCATATTTAACTAAACACTGCGTAGCGTAGAGACTAATACCGCCTATAAAACGTCATAATATTACAAAAGTCAGGGCAAATAAATACTATTTTGGTATCGATAATGTTATGCACGCAGTAACGATCTATTGCTAGAAAGAAATATCGTACGCAGATAAAAATCCCAGGAAAATAATGTTTGTTAGCTAAATAATTATGCAACATCACCGGTCTAACGTGTTGTTAAATAACTGTAAATGTATCGTGTGCAAATAAATCGTGAATTAGGAGGTGCCCGACAAGTGGCGATTAAAAACAGCTTATTTTAACCGTTTCATTGAATCTAGTGCTTACCCAACAGTGATTTCACTGTTTGTAAACACAATATGTACCGAACCGCTACAGAGTAATAGCGGAATAAAAATTATAATGATTGAAACAAGTCTGGAATTACAACAATGTGCCAACCACGCTAGTTTTAGCATAGTTTACCGAAATCCATATACACCGTCCTTACCATCCTTGTTAAGAAATTTCAAAAGGTTTTCTTTTGGGCCATCGTGTAACTTTGAACTCATGTTTTGTCGGAATAACTCGTTGGTTTTTTTCCAAGCGTTTTCGTAAATTTCCATATGTTCACTGCGAAAGTTCATGTTGGGAAACGTTTCCATCGACAGCAAAGGTAATACAACGCGTAATTTGTTTATTGTGTTGTCGTAGGTAAAAAGTTCCACGTCTGTGCTGGTCTCGTCGAAAATCGACCACCATAAATTGTACCTCTTCGGTCTGTCGTGTGAAACAACTGAAAAATTGTTAGAAAATTAATAGCGTTAGCAGGTGCCTACCTAACGCTAAGAGGCGTTGCTTCAGTACAGTACAGTAGGTACAGTACAATCAGTACAGTACAGAAGGGTACAGTAGGTAGATGGAGATATATTGAAAAGAACAACTAAAATATTTTCATAGCAGAATGAGATTTAATAAAACTTTAAATGGTTTTTATTGCAATCCAAAACCTCCAAGAAGATGGGCAACGAGACCATAATATAAGTTTCGTAAAAAGCATTTAGACTGAAAGCAAAGTATGTCGTCTAAACACAGGGTCTTTCAAACGGGTTCGTATAGGTACTATTTTGGGTAATTTAAAGTAAATCCATTCGTTAAGTCGTACATATTACATAAACAATTGCATTGCGTTAATAATATGAGTGTAATACACTCATACACTATGTTCTGGTATGTTTATTATATAGGCGTTCAAAAGGCTGCATTTATTTAAAATTAAAAATATAAAATTGACCTATATATATATACATGTATTTTTTTTACATAATAATATTATAATTATAACTAAACGTTTACTTACCAAATGGACTTTCAATTCCGTCCAAGAATATCTGCACTTCGTCGATAGTTTTTGGAACTTTACCTCTTTCCAACAGCTGATTTACCGTGTTGACGAAAAATTTATCATCTAATTCTATGGAAAGTGATTTGCTTATGGACCGCGTGAGACCTGCAAACGGTAAGATAGATAGATAAAAACGTATTGCAGTTGTGTGTAGTCGACTCCTGGATACCTAAAAGAAAAAGACGTGGTGACAAGAGGTGCTGCGCATAGGAACACGGGAAATAACTTAAAGATTCGTTTTAAACGCATGAAGGATGATTTTGTTTCTTATGGACATAACTCGTGTCAGAACTATCGACAAAAATTATTCCCCTCCGGTTTTTCATTACTGTCCTAGATTTGTATTTGTTTAAGAAGATAATTCGACCAATGATAATTAAAAGATAGACTTAAGAGTAAAATGTGTCCAAACCAACCCAGGATGACAATGTATCGGACACGAGTCGCAATGACGATGAAGTTTACAAACACCGTTAACACGTGTTTACATTTTGAAGAAGAGATTTTGAACAAAAAAAGTTTAGGAAAAATTCGTCTTACTTGTGACTTTGTCGGACTAAAAATAATTAGCACATGATGGAAATAATTAATGTAATCACTAAAAAAAAAAAAAATGTAATACATAAACATATTATAATTATTGAGCCCAATCACGGTTGTATACCTAAATACAAAAGAACACCGCTAAAAATCTTCAATAATACTCAGGAATATTGTGTTTAAAGGATAATAAACGTATTATAATTGAAAGGCATAAATAATAGTTAAGCATCGAGTCGACAAATGTAAGGCGGGAAAGAGCAAGATTAAAAGTAAAGCGTGAAAATGATGTTTCGTTAATCTGACATGAAAACCTAGTAGACAAGGGCCAAATACCCAGTCGTTTTTATAATAATAGCTGTAAAAATAAAAGGAAATTATAATTATTATTGTTGACAACAATAATATTACAACTAATATTACAACAATTTCCACAATAAATAGTATATTAATTATTTTACTATAATATTAAAACATTACTTTTGGTAGGTGATGACTGCTTCTTAACTTGTCGCAATTCTTTGCGGATTTTCTTGGCATCTATCTCATAACCTTCTGCGTATCAACATGATTGTACATAATATAGTAATTTCAATAATATACACACAGATATACATATACATAAACACGAAATATGAGTTGTGCTCATGAATATACTGTACGTTTGTTAACAACAAGAATATTGAATTTTTTCTTTACGTTACAATTTACTTTCATACGTGTCTGAGTAAAAGTAATGTTTACATTTTCTGCCGGTTAATAATTGATTAGATATTTATTTACAATATTGTAGTACAACGTACACACATTGGAAAAGTTTTGACGCTAGAAATTGTTGGATACACGCGAATCGAATGATCGGGAATTGAGGTTTATGCATGATTAATTTTGATAAATATGCATAAAATATAGTTGCATATTTATATATATATATAATATGAGAATAGGTACCTGATAGTTTTTTAAAGCTTTCTACAATGTTTTTGTACAATTGGTCTAATGAATTGTTGTTGACGCAAAGTTCACCTTAAAACACATACAATACATAAAATATAAAAAAATATATATATTTGTGCCTTACAGTTTATATAAATACTATTCAATTATTATTCGTTGTTATAATAGTAAAATTAAATTAGCTAATGTTTATAAGCCTAGTAGAAAGTTGTTTCGAGTTTGTTGCAATACACCTATATGATTTCAATAAATTTAATACGTATTTAGTTTCAGCATCCTGGCCCATGACTTTTTTTTTTTTTTTTTACCATTTTTAAACTCGCTCGAACACAAATTCGGATCGAAATATCGAGCCGACTCTTTTAATTTCGTCTTGAGTTCTTTGAAAACGTTCGACTGATCATTTTGCCACCTTTCAATTTTTCCCTGGACACCTGCGTGTACAAAATAATTGTTTTCGTATAGAATGCAATGTGAACGTAACGACGTTTGCAATAATTACGTTTACACAACACACACTCACACACACTTACTTTTATTATTACCGGAAATAATTTTAAACGAATATATCATGAATGTTAAATTGATCGATGCGAATACCAAAATATCTTGATACCGACCTACAACAAAGCGATGAGGAAAAAAAACCAATAAACACAGAGCCGCAGTCAAGGAATGTACAAAGTACATTGTTAATTCATGTTTTACTACTTGAACCCGAGTCACGTTTACCTGGAGCCACCATACAGACGTCTGGTATTTCATCTTTTAACTTGAGCAACATTCGCATTTTACTTGTATAGTCTGATTTTCCGCCTGTGGAACAGAAAAACAAACGATTAGCACTGCGGTTAACACAATTTAAAAAAAAAAATGTATATTGTTTATGTCTCGCTTACTAAAAATGATTTCCCACAAATCCAACAACACCGTCAGATAGTTGTGTATTTTGTTATCTATAGAAAATAAAGCACAGTGAAAATGAAAACACTACACGGGTAGACACGGGTTACACGCATAATTTGGTAACAAAAAAAAAAAAAACGTAAGTTTAATTATTATGGTTTCAATGCGCCGAAAAATTAAAGGATTTCAAATTGTTTTTTTTTTTTAAACCCAATTATGAATTATAAATATACACACATATATTTACAGATCGGCAATATCCTACGTACCTATCTGTGTTTATTAGTACAAACAAAAAAACGCCTATACTTTCCTATAATTTTTTTTTTATAACATGGGGACGCACTCGCTTAACCCTTTCGTTCCTGACATCCTCGTACGAGGATTTAACTTTAAAAATCGAATAAAATATTAACAACGTACTGCCATTATCAAAATTTTTTTTAAATACAATTTCTTGTATAGATTGATGATAAAAAAAATCTACACAGCTATATTAATAATCAGTCCGATATTATGGTTTGTTTAGCATCCTAGGTTTTCCTTGTTTTCATAAATTTACAACGTCTTTGTTTTCGACATTTTTTTAATATAGTTTTATATTTTTTTTATAACCAGTAAAAGACTTTTTTTTTGATAATTAATGTAATTTTAGGTGAAATAAAAGTAATTATTTCTGTGATATATTTATATTGACTTTGTTACTTCCCGACATAGTACTTGTCGAAGGATTTAATATTTTGTAAGCCATATATCTAAGCCAAGAGTCATCTTTTGACGACGCATACGATAGAGAGAAATGGAGAGGTTTTGTGATGGCAGCGATGGCAGCGATGGCACTTAATGGGCCGATAAGCTGAGGAAGAAGAAGAAGAAGAAGATATATCTAAGCCAGAATTCTAAATTTGCTTTTGAAACTTTGTAAATATATTTTTTAGTCTTATACGTAAAAAAAGTTTTTCAGCCGAGTCTGCAACCACGAAAAAGCATTTTCAAGTCTCGTTGATACCGAAACAATTTAGAGTAGTGGTGGAATTATAGATAATGATATGGTATATTAAGAAGCAGTAACAAACCAGTATATTAAAACATCAAGTTTCTTTCATTGAGAATTTGGGCCCTTAATTTATTTTGAATTTATCACTTAGTTCTAATTTGAACGTTGAACGTACAACATATCTCTTATCACTTACCCTTATCTCCTAGCCTATCTTCTACCCCTATCTCCTACCCTATCTCCTACCCTATCTCCTACCCCTATCTTCTACCCCTATCTCCTACCCCTATCTTCCACCATCTATCTCCTACCCCCTGTAACGCTTTTTTTTTGTTATGTGCCAGAGCAAAGACATGAAAATGTCAAAATATACCATCACATAATTGTTGAATTATTTTTCGAAAAAAAAAATCCCAGGAACGAAAGGGGTAAAGCCGTATAGGGCTAATCGTTGAAAAAGTTCAACTTAATATTGAGTATGACCCTTAATTGGTACTAAGTTGTTCACACATTTACGCAAAACCACTTTTGAGATGTCTATGAAACCGATTTTAAAAAAATGTGTTCGTAATTTAAAAAGTAAATAGTGTGATATTTTTATAATATAATAAATCATATGACGATGTACTGATGTATACATGTAGATATATTTTTAAATTATAAATGAATAAATTATTTACCATGCGATGATTCCACTGGAGACTGTTCAAGAAAACAATCTGTAAAACCAAACAATAATTACGACATGTCAGGAATACAATTTCACATTAAACAATTGACTTAAAATGAATCTCTATACACGCGCAGAGTGTATCTAATTTAATGATTTAAATCTATCATTTATTATTATCATTTAAATATGCAAGCATCTACTAATGTATGTATATTATAATATAAAGTAGTAAAATTACCTTGTAACTTAATTGCTCATCAGAAAACATTATAATGCCTATTGGTATTTATTATGTTTTTACAAGTTAATATTCCAAGTGTGTATTTTAATACCAGAGCATATTTTCAATTGTATTTTTTTAAAGTTATAAAATATTAAACCGAACTAAATAGTCTTTTCGTGTAAATTTACGTTTACATATTGAAAGAAGAAAATATTAAAATTCAAACTTTATTCATGTAAATTGGAATTTAATTAGAAATAATGGTGGGTACTTATGGCTATTAGTTAAAAAAAAAACAAACTTTCAATAACGTTTACTACTTAATTCAAGTGACAACGCTAAGACTAATTTTTTTTACTATACATAAAGATAAAGAAGAAGAAGATGAGATAAAAATTAGTAAAAATATATTCATGTAATACAAACCATATGTTTTTTTGGCTATAGTTCTTTCACTGGCATCACCTATAAACGTTGTGTTCGATCAAATCCGATACGATATTACAATATTGTTATGATATGATAATACTCATCAATTGACAATCGTGCATGGTAATAAATGTATTAATTTTAAACGATAATATACACTATATCTATTATTACCTAGTTCATCCGATGCAGACACTCGATAGTCCATCAACTTCATGAACAGCAAACAAATTATAACAGTACGTTTCACGTGTTTTTTGCATAATATTGTGCTTAACGGCATCTTCGTTTGTGTTGTTTATATACTGTACCACGTGGTAGGTAACTAAACAAAACTATATTATTATTACTATTATGTTGTCTTAATTATTTTCACTGAAAAGTACAATGCCGATAAACCCCATAAAATGCTAAATAATATGTACAAAATAATATGAAAACGTTACAACATAACAAACGAGTACGTACCTTATTTAGTATTGTGATGTAACTTTGAATGATCACGAAAACACTGTATTTATTACTTATACACAGAAAAACGACATCCATATATTTACATTACTCTACATCAGTTGTACACACACAACTTAGACAAAATTTGCGTTTTGATGCTATTGGTTCACACTGCTCACGCGAGACTAAACAATAATTGTGGATTTTATTCACTTGTAACCGAACGAATTGTACAATTTTTTTTGTTTTTATGTTGTAAAACAAATAGAAAAAAAAAAAGATAATGTAAATATCACTGTTTTGAGCATAACATTTATAAAATATATAAATTAAGAAAATACGTTTTTGAAGCGTACAATTATTTGTTATTGCAAAATTTCAGAAAAAACGCATTTAAAGTATCTATTATTTTTAATAAAAAGCTAATTGGTAATTTTATAGGTATTTAAAATCTAAACGTAGTCGAAAATATGTGATAAAGTGGATGGTAGGTAAACAACACATTTTGAAAAACAATCGTTTCTGCTGATATAAAAGAATATGTTTTAAAGCTGTAATAAACTACCCATATTACTATTTTTTTTCGAATCAAGTACATAACAAATAATTATATACTATAATATGCGCGAACGATGAAAATAATTCATTACAATATAATAAAATGCGGAACTATTTATAAACTAATAAAATTGTTATTAATTTTATTTCTTAATTATTTTTTTATTACTTATTTAAACTGTTTATTTATTAGGGGTATTATTTAGTAGGTATAAATAATATGACGAGATATATGCGTAAGCTAAGAAAACACCCTTAATCACGATTCTATTATGCAAATTTGGACAAAATGTGGACACAAATAACAAAGTAGCAAAATGTGTAAAGTTTTTTTTGCTCTTGTAACTCATTGTAATAATTTAAAAAAAAACATTTGGCGCACGATTTTCTTAGTAACATAACTAAACAATTTTTAATATTTATAGGATCTATTTATATATATATATATATATATCTTTTTATACGAAAAAAAAAACAAGCCCTTATTCCTATACAACCCGTCCAGCTTATAGGCTTTATCTCGATCCATCTCGAGCCACAATATAAGTGAGGGGTTTAAAAGTTCCATATTGAAACCAGTATGTGGCCGTGATTTTTTCATTTTAGATATTCGGTAGTATTTTAGACAATAAACAAAAAGACAGCCGCTTATAAAACAAAAACGTTTTTTGCATCATTCCTGTACACTAACAAAGTTTCACCGACATTCTACTCACGTTAGTTTAGAAACGTTTATGTAAGTCGAAATCATCTGAACGTGTTACACCGATATATATGTATAAATGTGTTTACTTTTTCCACTCTTATTTCGGAGTTTACCCCCTTTCATCCCATTGTCAAATTAAATACTATTGCTTTACGATATACAGCCTGGAGAACTGACTTTTTTGTTGTAATCTTATTTTTGTAATTATTTTATTCAGCCCTGGCAAACTAAATCCCGGGCAACGACCGGGTCGGGGCAGCTTGTATGTATATATGTATATATACATATATCAAATATATGTTCATAGGAACTGAAAATATTTTCGTGTAAAATGTAGATATTTATAGGAGTTACGAAACCAGTGTTTACACAGTTTGCAACGTACGCAGGCATTTCGTCGGTGCCTACGTGAATGGTTACGTTGTGTTTTTATTTTTACACAATATGAAGAACGATAATTTTACCGTGGCCAACATTTTGGGTGGCTATTATAATTTATTTGTAAATTATACGAATACATATTATATAAGTCAACGAAATTCGTTCAAAACAATTATTTGACCCTTTTTTTAGTAGCTTCGATGCGGAGCCCGAGGAGTTTTACACAAATGTAATACTTGTATGTATCCGCTTAATAGAGAAGAAATGCGTGCTCAGTAAAAGGTTTAAAACAAAAGCAAAATTCGAAAAGGCAGTACAGCGAGGAATTCGAGGTGTATTATATTTTGAGTACACAAGTGTTCCAACACAGGGTCTATAAAGTTTTGTGTAAATGTAACAACATGAGTTAACATTTTTGGGGAAAAAAAACGGCCGTACTTGCTCGCAAACAATAAATGAACACGTATGATCTATACACGCAAATATTTGAAGAAAAAATGCTAGCCTAAACAACATTAATTATTAAAATCGTATTTCTTCCAAAACCACATTTAAAATTTAATTTAGGATTTTTATTTTTCAATTATAAATCATTTATGTCTGGTTTGGTATTATTGTATTAAAGTGAAAAATGTGTGTGGTGAAAACATATTTTTCTTAAGTATTGGTATAATAAATAATATGAATGAAATAAAACAATTGATGGTAACCTTGTTTCGATTATGCTCCACTAAAGTATAAATCGCACACACTTGCGGATACATAAGTAGGCGCTGTACGAAAAGACACAAACAAATAAAAATACAAAAAAACATAAAATAAAATAGTGTTTCCATTTTTACCCTCACAGCTGACTCATAAAAGTGGACTTACCACATTTTAAATTTCAATCACAATTATTTGTTTACATAAGTAGGTACAAAACAACTCTACAAATTAAAATACTTGTCTGCTTGTGCTTAGTCCTAAATTTACGCTACAAAAATTGAAATAAATGGGAAAACACTATCCACTTTTATGGGAGATAGTTTTGTGAATTTTTTTTAGTAAAAAAAAAAAATTACATAATACAAAATATCGTAGACATATACCTATTATTGTTAGTATACTGGAGTTAAATAATGTGCTTTACAATTTTCAAAAGTATTTGGACTACATTTTTTTAATTAAGTAAATGCACGCCGGTAATTTTTACTTACACTCTATATGGACAAGCTATAAAAACAGGATTAAGTTGGGTTCGAAACATTGTTAGACCAATATACTTTCTTATTTGTTTAGCCTACGAATTTCAAATTTTTTTATCATTTAAGTTTCACCCGATTTCTTACAAACGTTACTACATCATCAGCTACAAGAGTGTAAAAATAATAAGTGTTATAACTGAAGGTTTTTTTTTTTTTAGCATGTGGAATAACATAATATAGTAAATGAACGTAAATTGTACAAAAAATACTATATATAATAGTTGATACACCGCGATATTGGCATTTTAGATAAATTTTAAAATAATAATAATGTAATTACAGTGGGTGTAAATCCGTTTTGGAGTGGAACGTAATGATGTACAATTCAAATATACTAATAAATATATACTCGATTAAACTAAAATATATTAATTTTCGTTTTATCCCATGTTTAGTAGTTGGACAACATGATTTCAATAAAAATTAACTTATTCGCTACCACTATATATATATATATATATATATCAGTAACTTTAATATCACCTTATTGAAAAAAATTTTGTTTTTTATACAGCCATTGTTTCTCATTATAAAGCCCCACGTAAGTACTGATTAATGTATGTTTATTTTAGTTTTAGATTTTCAAACAACACTTTGAGTGGACTAGTCGACGAAATATCTAACATAATACAGTATGCTCTCGGCATATTATAATCTATTATATTTCGTGGTAAGTACCTACAGTTCGGTTTAGAATTAGAATTTAGTTTTTGGACTAATGTCATTTTTCATTGCGATACGAATAAAAAAATAAAATTTAAGCTTTTAAGTATGGGATGAAGCCCCGCCGCAATGGGTAACCGATATGGCTAACAAAAAACCTTTGGTCGTATCTCCTAGTTAGTTTTGAAAAATAATAACTGAACATCATCATCACCAGCCGTTGTATGTTACATTATTTTCAAATAAGAAATATTAAAAAAAATTACACCGATTAATCGTTGTACATTATTATTATTTAATTTAAATGATCTAAACACTTGGTTAAGGCCCAAAATAAGTCAATTATGTAAATTATTTGTCAATTATTAACATCTCTATGGAAAGTATAAAATTGAATTAAATATTCTGTTCGCTTAGTAAAGTCAAAAGTAAATGTTCACACAACAAATTCGTTCGTACAGTGAACACCGAGAAAATATTATCGACATTTTTTTCCAAACATTGAGGAAACATTATACAAACATATTTTTCTATTGGTATAAAAATGTTTATTACGCTAATCTTTCTATTTTTTTGTACACATTTTTAAAACCAACCGCAAACACATATTACATATATCCTATTAATAAAAATAAACACTAAAACGCGTTACAAAAAAACGGAAAAAATCCAAAACCAATTTTTTACGATTATTACATAGTTTGGTTTTTGAGTAACATACAAAATATGTATAAAAGACAACAGCTATGTTATACATTGAAAAAATATTTAAAAAACTATACTATTTTTCTCACCAATAACGATGGTTTATAAATTTTGTACTAATAACTATAAAATATTTTGATTTTGATCATTTACACCATTTGATCGTCCGAATAGTTAACAGTAAAAAGTGTAGAAAATAATAATAATAATAATAGAAAAAAAACAAAATTTAAATTTGTGTAAATTTCAAACGGCCGTGATACCTGCAGAAAATCAATCACAGTTTGTTTTTTTCTATAGAACAATCGCTCTCTTCGGTTTTATCGACAATGCACCCAATACGTTTGCGTACATAATTCACCTGTAAAACAAAAAAAAAAAACAAAAATACTTAAAACATTTGTACATTTGCAATGACGATACAACGTTTAAATATATTCGAGGCGACCACTCGTAGTGATGACGAACATGACGACAACAAATTGGGAAATTAGAGAGTAATTAAAGAGTAAATAAAATCAGAGGGTAATAATTAAATTTTTAACTAATTAGTAATTAGTTAATAACAATAATAATATACGACGATAGACAAAAATCTTTTATTTTGAACTAAAATCTCTAAGCCCAAAAGAAATGTACTTTTTTTTTTTAAAGGGAGCAAAGTGAAAGAGACTTTTAGATGAAATGGAGACCGAGTGGGCAGCAGCACAGCCATGATACATTTGATCGGCAACAAGGCGCCTCTATTGAAGTCAGATGATGTTGGGGTGATGGACCAGTCGTTGTACTCAGCTGTATATGCTAAAGTATGCTATAATGTAAAGCAACTATACAATATAAACAGTTACAGTAACAAGAGCAACTATATTAAGATTATCATCATACAGATAACGCACACTCGTCAACTACATTGTTAAATTCTGAGCTGCTCTGCACGTTATTGACTAAACACACTATTAACACTATTTATTATCAAGACTATAAGATATTATCGAGGATATATTGTTAGATGTATAATATTTTTGATTTCAACTCACGTCGACAAAACAAAACGACATGGTCGTGTTGAACTGTATGTACCGACAGTACCAAGCCATCGAGCTAACGGGACTAATGGCGTGTAGATGCAAATGTCCCACAGAATAGAACGGCGGCCAATGAAAACCAAACCTGAAAAAAAAAAATAATTACTACAGTAATTGTTATAAAAAAAAATGACATTTATTATTTGTTTTTTCCACTACTCACAAACAAGTATGCCATATACCGGCTATTAAAACATATAATAAAATGTTTGTAAATACTACGACCAATGAGAACCAAACTTACCTTGAATTCGATAACGTGTCCACTCCGTTATCCAACAGCACTTGTTTTGCAGCACCATACATGCAGTCGACTAGACATACAAACAAATTATATTACAAACATACAAATGATTGATATTAACATTAACAAATTTTAATAATAATATTTTAATACAGCTGTTATTTAAAAAAAAAAATGTATTATCAATCGATTAATTTGTTAATATTTTTATTTCGGTTAGCACTTACGCAACTCTCGGTCTTTGGGTGTGGGTTGTAGGCTTTTGGCGGTAGCGATATGATCACGACTTAACACCAAAAAATGATGCGTAGCCACTGGATGAATGTCTTTGACGATGACGAATTTTTCACCCTAAAAACATCACATACGAAACATTAAACTCGTAATGAAAATAAAAATATGTACAAAACTAAACATAATTAGTTATGATAAACCATAATTATTGAATATTATTTACAATTTGCTATCTGTAAATGTATTTTTATTTTTACTTTAAAACGTGAGCTATTTGAACTTTGATTAAAACTATTGCTTAAAAAAAAAAAAAATTTGGAAAATATTTATTTTTTAGTTTTTACAAAAGTTACGCCATTCGTCAAATCTTTGTATCGCACACTGTACTGCACAACTCAAGTATATAAGTAATATTTCGTTAATACACTAATATTTAAAAAATGTTATTAATTTAATACATTTTAGAAAAATTCTAATATTCTAGCAACATAGAATTTAAATGAAAACACGCAATTTTCAAACAAAATGATATACTTTGGGAAAAATATATTGAAACGATGTAATGTTGTCTCTTAAAATTTGCATTCAGAGACCAACTCGTAATTTAATTTCTCCACAATACAGTTTAAGAGTTACGGAAATCCCAATGGGCTTACTATGCCATTGCGTTTGTTGGCTAATATGTAGTTTTATTACAATTTTTATTCTCATCACTAGCGGTTGGGATCTTTAATAGGCTGTTCAAATAAACTTTATACTTTTGTACGCCAGACTGTCTTTTCACTGCTGGTGTCGCGAAATTATACGTGCTGCAATATTACCCTACACTGTGATTTGGGTATGCGCTCCAATCGAAAAGTGGTCGATAACTATATTTAAATGCGGGCGATATTACCATGTCAAATTACCACTAAACGGAATGAATGTACGCTAGGCCGTTGGTTTGTTCACATTTGGATTAGAGTCTATTCACTCACACGGAACAATGTTGGTTATGTCGCCTACGAAACTCTCACGATAATAAAGTTGGTTATGTCGCCTACGAAACTCTCACGATAATAAAAATTGTACAGCCAGCAATGACTATATATTATAGTTTAATCGATTATAGCCGTTTTCGGTAAGACAAATTTGTATTTTTTTAAATTTATGCTTAAAAATTACAAAATAATTTTATATGATACACATGGAAATAAAAAAAAAAACATTTTTATAGCGAAAGAGTATTTTTGACAGTTATGAATATACAGTGGGGGTACTCGAGCTTACTTGCTTGACTATTTTGGCTGGATCATTTTGAGCGATAATATCGCAAAATATACACTTTTTGGGCGACGCGTTCACGTCGCCTTCAGCCGTGTCGCAATCTCTTTCGGCCATTGCCACCGATAACACTCAAACGGCCGACGGATCTTCAATGCCAAACGTTGAGATTTACTTTCAAGAACACTACACAACAGTGGTATGTACTTATTGCCAAGTTGTTGTTGTGCCACAGACGCAGTCACTGAAAGACATCAAATAATTTGGATTTACTATATGAATATTATCACAGATTAGATAAAAATATATTAATCCTGATAATCTAACCCGTGATATTAAGATGTTGAATGACTAAATACAAAATGTGTTTTTTATAATTTATTATAGTACAATGTAATCATTTTTACCTGGGTCGAATTTCTGCGATATTATTATTACATTTAACGCGTATAACGTGTTGACCGACAATACGACTCAAACGCACATAACGACGTAAGGCGTTTGATAATTTAATGGAAATTCTGAGCACTATAGTAATTATATCGTGACGTTTTAACAACCGGTCTTGACCGTCATCAACTGGATATGGACTTCAAAAATTGAAACAATGATCGCCACAGCAGTCTGCCACAGATTAAATAGGTAAAACAGTTTTTATAATATTATTATTGTGCGCTACAAACGTTTTCGTTTGCACAACGCCAGAGCAGCTGTTGCTACCTATTGTATTATCACTATCCGGCCGGGCTGCGATATCAGAATAACCAGAAGGGCAACTTCCGACCGGGGCCGATAAGTGTTCGAGAATTTGTTTTGGTCTTGGTCTCCAAAGACCTATTAAGAAAAACTTAACACGCATAGACCTTCTTTATGGGTGTACAATATGCTTGGCTCCCGTCGGCAAAAACGTGTACGGCGGTCGCCCTTTTTCGGTGGTTCATAAGAAACCGTGTAATTTTTGTAAAGTTTCCCTTCTGGTTATTCTGTGCTGCCGTATCAGGTTTTAACTGTGATAAGCGTAATCAACAGTCGACAATCAGTTTCGACAGCTGGCCGCGGCAAGCATGTATCTATTCTGTGGCCACAGCCTCAAATCGTCGTTAAATCCACTGAACTTAATATAATATTTAGTTCAGTGATCCATGCCCGATGTCCCGTATCCTCTCGCCGAAAGAGAATGTGAATGATTTAAATTCCCATTGTGGTTCACAGACATAACATTTTCATACCGTACAAAAGATGGTTTAAAATGTTAATTTCCCGTATCTTGTACCGCGATCGTGGCACAACACAATATATAATACCTACGTACCTATTTTATTTAATCAATGTTGTAATCATGCTACTCGTTATAAACAGGGCACTATAACCACTGTGACCACTGTAACCACAGACGGTAAATATGATATTTTTATATTATAGTCTGTGATATATATAACAGCAAGCTCGAGCAATGGAGGACGATGGGGTCAGGGCTGATTAGGTATGAAGCAGCTTTGGTAACCGTTATCAAGATTGTTAGAATTAGAAAAAACCAAGTCGAGGAACTCAGCCTGCGCTGTTTGGGGGTTCGGTCGAACTGAATAAAATTTTGAAAAAAGAGATAATATCTACTGTAAAATGAGATCCTGGAGACGAGTCTACTGAGGAGGGGAGACCTCAAAGTTCTTTGGAAGACCACGAGACAACACCAGCTAGCGATTACCTACTATCCTTGAGGTAATATCTATGTTAAATAATTATCGTTAAGGCTATCGTTTGAATCCTCCGAATTAATTAATTACTAAAATTAAGAATTTTATTCGAATTAACTTAAATTAAAATAACCGTTTAATGGTGTATATAGTAACGCTGTGAACATCAAACCTGAATAATTTGTGTGTGTTTACACTGTTGTTGTTAAATACCTATTTAAAACGTTCTTCGAGAGAAAATAAAACTGGTTGGTTTTAATAATACAACATGAAAAAAACGTATTTTTATCGCAAAATATTGTACAATTATTGTTGACTCGATAAGTTGACATTTTTATAGAGTTATACTACTTTTGTACTACTCTGGACGCACCGACGCAGTAAGATTGACAACAATATTTTAAATTGGCTTTACTGAATAATTAATAATAATAACTATGCTGTGTCCAATTCAATTCGGTAAACGCAATTTTGATGTGTTAAGTCATGTGTAATTACTTTGTTGATGTTACATTTAAATATAGGTATTTTTTTTTTTTGCTAAGGAATGGTTCTTAAAATGAGAAAAAAAATATAAAACAAATTTTAAGTAATAGGTTTAAACAATAAGTCTAAACAATAAATGGCAAACATTTTGAATGCAAAACACCTAAGTTAATTTTATTGGCGATACTAGGTTGGTACTTTAACATAAAAATAAATACATAATGTTGTTTTGCTTAAAACTTCCGAGAACGTTTAACATCTTATTCTAATGGGACTTTTATTTTCAAAGATCTTGATACCTTTTGTTTTTATATTATTACTATAACAAATTACTTTTTTTTGAATACCATTTTCTGATGGTTATTAATTATATTTTTATATTTTCATCCGGTTCGATTCGGTACCTGGAATTTCGAGATTTCACCACTATGTCTGAATACCTTACCTTCAGTGCATTAGGACGGTGGCGAATCCAAAACTCGTACCTAACCTAACACCTGGGCTAGGCTAAGTGACCTAGCCCGTATGATTTGTTTGTCCAAACGTTGTACCTACCACTAGACGATAAGAAGACCGCCACGGCAGTTTTATTTAATATTGTATGGCCGACCAATCGGTTCTGTAGTATTCAATGCTAGATAAACAGTTGAAGATGTTGCAAAACCGTCGAAATTCGAATTCCTGGACTCGTATAAAGATAGGTATAAAGACAGTAAAATGTAGACCCGTGTAGGCCTTGTACACATAACATTCGAATCTGCCATCTCCGAGTTGATTGTATTGAACTTATAAGTGTGCGCCGTTAGCGTTGCTCTACCGCTAACATGTTAATTTCATTGCAATCGATTAGAGATTGCTACCTATTGTTTTTATTTACCGCGGTTATAGACGACGTGGTGGCCACGACAATAAATAACAAACACTATTTTATTGCAGAACAAAAAGAGAAAAATAAGATTAAGAATTTTTTATTGACTTTTAAAACAACACTCGAAATACAATTTATCTTAAAATAGGAAATGTGACAATTAAACGATAATAAAATTATTATTGATTACATAATTATATTGTTATATATTATTATTATTAGGTATTATTATCATTATCATTTGTTACATAATAATACAGGATTATACGTTAAACATTATATAAGTATTATATTTATAAAACTAATGTGTCTAAATAGCTTATCACCTATTCCTAATCCGTGTACAAAATGTACCTTTTCCTGGGAGACTAAGCGATTTTTGAAAATACAATTACAGCGTGATAATTTTATCGTGAACCACTCAATCGGGTTTAATAAGAAATTACTTGTTTTTTTTCCATAATGTTTTTATACAATGCGATCTCAATTTTCCAAATTTTTTCGTTTGTTTTTACCACCCTCCAAACTTAGTTTTTTTGATAACAACTTTTGAAACTTAAAAGGTAACGCGCGTACATTTCATAAACATTTTAAATTAAAAACATTGTACCTACTAACAATTTTTACTGGTCGATAACCAGTTTCAGATTAAAAAATTATTGAAGCTTGAGTGGGGTATTATATTTACACTATTAACATGACTTGAGGTTACTCCCACTTGGATGTGTTGACTAGTTCGCCAACGTTTCGGTACACTTGCACGTTCCATCTTCAGCCTGAAGATGGAACGTGCAAGTGTTCCGCAACGTTGGCGAACAAGTCAAGACATCCAAGTAGGAGTAACTCAAGTCATGTAAATAGTGTAAATATTAAAATATATTTTAAAAAAGAATTGGTGAAAAAAATACAAATTGTTTTCACCAATTCTTTTTTAAAAATTATATTGAATAAAATGGCTATCTCGAAAAAAAAAATTCAAAAATATTTACTATAACAAAAGTTATTTCATTTGTTAAATCATTGTGGGCCACCCTGTATAGGATATACACGCGCCAATTTTACGCTTTACCGTAAACGGCAATTTTGGGGAAATAATTTTGTTGATTGTACATAGTTTTGTAGTTTAGATAGATATTTACAAAAAGATCATTAAATTGTTCTACTTTTATGAGAGGTTCATATTTAAATACAAAATTATAAAAAAAAAATTTTAAAAAACAGAAAACGTACAATACAAATTGCGTGTTTTGTGTTATCGCCACTATTTAAAAATTAGACTTTTCCGCATTACATTTACGAAATTGTACTGACTAAATAAAGATAATTGAAATTAGGTATCGCAGATTAGGTATCATATTATGAAAAGAAAAATTGGAAGTTTTTCATCATTAATTACATTTTGGCAACGGTTACAACACTCGTCTCTCGTTCCCTTTGGATATGGTCAGCAGTGTCTACTACCGAGCACGTCGATTATTTTCAGTAACATAATACACCGTTAGTAATTAGTTGTAGTTGGTCGGGACGAGTCGAGATGCGTGCAATGAAACACGGATTACATGTGGAGGTCTCGCATACTCATTGTGGCTGTTTTGATTTGACCGGCTTCGGGTCCGTGGCCACTAGTCGCCGGGGTCTGCTGGTCGGCCGCCGAAGATTGTTGCGCCACGCTGCCACGATGTCTTTTTGCTTTTAGCTTTTTGCAATCCCTGGCCAAAGCCGGTGGATAGTACGCAATGGACAAGCGACCATTTTCGTCAACCGTGCATATCCCTTGAAGATGACGAGGAGGTTCCTGTTCGGTGTCCGACGATGTGCATTCTTCGGCTGAATGGTCGGTACGTTCTTGGACATCTGAGCAATCTCGATCCGGATGGTATTGATGCTGCTGCCCGCCGGCAGCATTCTCTGACATATTGTCTGATGAGTTGACAATGACAATATTCCAGTTTCCGGAGTTTTTCATGTCATCCAAGAAGGCGTGCCCCGTCCTGGCTATGATGCTGTCCCAGAGGGCGTCCGACGACGTAGTAGCAGTGACAGCGTTCCCAAAATTGTTCGATGACGTAGCAGCAGTGGCGGCTTTCCCGGACTCGTTGGACGACGTAGTGTTGGCATTGACGCCAATAGGCGCTCTGTCGGCTACGACCGCGTGGCCCATCAGACCGCTGTTATAGCGTTGTCCGGCGGTGCCTTGTGTGCTGGCGGCATTTCCTTGCGTTTCGTTTGACGACGTGGCAATGGCAGCGGCGTTGTTTCGGGTTCCGGTTGAAGAAATGGCGTTGGTGGCGGTCCAGACGGCGGTGGTCGACGACGTAGCAGTGGCGGTCCGGACGGTGTTGAACGACGTAGCAATCCCGACATTTCCGGATTGATTCGACGACCTAGCATTGGCGGCGGCGGCGGCGCGAAGAGCCGCCACTTTCATGTATTCAGCCGTGTGGATTTCTGCCTGACTACAGCTATGGCAGCAAAATCTGGCGGGGCCTTGCGGGTACTCTTGATTCGGATAATATTGATGCAACATTTGAGCGGGATTACGGTACATGTTAGACCACAGAGCTTCGGTTGTAGTGACGGGTGCCGTCGGGCGAAACTCGCCGGGTGCCGCCGGCCGTTCAGGTGGCGGCGGCGGCGTGTTGAGTCTAGTCTCTTCTTCCAAAGCGATGGATATGGCTAACGGAAGCGTGGAAGCCCTGTGCATATTTATTCTTATCTGATACAGTATCGGAAGTCCGTCGATAAACATGCCGAGAATGTGATTTGAGACGGCCATCACCAGGTTCCTCACCGTGGTGCGATTGCCTCGGCTCGACGCAGCGTCCATCAAGAAGCGCTCGAGTCTTTCAGTGCGATACGAATACTCCTGAATGCTCTCGGCGGGCTGTAGGTTGTGCCCGTGAGTCTGATCGCCCATATACTGCATAAACGATTGTATCTCGATTTCTTGGTCTAAAATCCGGATGAGGTCGATGAAAGTAGTTATATTTCTGTCGTGCGCCATGTTTGAGGCATTTCCCGACAATTTATTCCTAATACGGTGTACCATTTCCGCCTCGGCGTCTCTATGGATTAGTTTGGAGGTGACCAGACACGCTTGTTGAAACTCCTGAATACCACAGACTGTCTCGTCATAGTCGGGAATCGCTTGTAAAGCCACAAACGTGGGGATTCCGGTCATGTTTGCCAATATGAATTGACGAATAAACTAACAAGCCCCCGCTCAGTTGATGTTCAGTACGACGATGATACGATTTGTGTTTTCGAAGCCCTGTTGGGGGGAAAATTAAGATTGTCGGACAGCTCGAGAACACGTTCGTATGGTAGACTCTCTACTGTCTTTGATTTGTCCTAGGTACTGATGCGCGCTTGTCGAGAACCTTAGGTGACAGCTCAAATAGTAGTGTATACTTCTAGCGGGGATATTGAAATCGTTTGGTTACTCGAGTCGAAACCGCTTAAGTTATCGTCGATTGGCACGAATCTGTAATTTAAAAAAAATCGATTTTATTATGAAACATAATTTAAAAAAATATATGGACTACCAAAAATAGCCTTTAACAATAAAGTTTCCATCCCATATAGTTTTTTTTTTAAGGAAAAACGAAGCATAAAAATAAAATAAATTCACAACATAAAAATCATTAGCAATAAAAATAAACCTTGCCTTCATATACACACTCGATAGATGTGAAACTTTTTTTTTACCTTTTATTGGATAAGTTTGTTTTGGATCACTGCACTGTGCACGGGCGAACCATTTCCGGACTAACGGCCAGCTGTAGAACAAGAAAAAATGTATTAGGAACTACTTTGGATGGCTTTGAAGGTAGTACAGAAGTATCACCGCCCATTAGTTAAGCGCTTTTTGAAATGTATTTACTTCCGTAACGCCTACTCTCGGTCATTTCTACTTCCGTTTTTGGGCTAGGCGCGGAATACTACGTTTTGCTTCAAAATTGCAACTAATTTTTTTGGTTTGGTACATTAAACAGCGTAGAATATATATTTTGTCAATGAATCAAATGAGCTATTATCCTAGGAAGGGCAAAACGCTACTATGTTATTATCGTGTCAGATAAAAGTTTTAAGCGTCAAAAATTGCATTTCCTCATCATGTCTTAAATTATTTGCCGAAATTTTAAGAAATCATCTTAGAACAATAAAACGTTATTTTTAACACTACAGTTAATTCATGACTACGTCAAACAATAGCGGTTTCGTTTAGATCATTTATTTTGGATTTTTTCTTTGGTTAATATTAACTTCGTAAGAAGGAATAGAAACTATTTATATTTTTTTTTTGTTCAGAAAAATAAAGTCAATCGTTAGTAAAAGCTGATAAACCTAAAAAATGTTCATCTCCTCATTATAAACTTTGGGTGAGGAATAAAGCCAACATCTTTTAAGTCAGTAATAATGTTGTATTATTACTGTGTTAGTTATTAATCTATATACATGTTAACTTTTGGACTATTGCTTTTTCGTTTACCGTTTAAAACGTCTAAACTTGTCGGTGGCAGGAAACAAAAGTAAAGTAATCGTAAAAAGTGAAACTTAAAAGACAACATTTTGCAATGCCTATATTGTTTGTTGTTACTTATTTATTTTTATTACCATTATTATTATTATTGTTATTATTTATTATATTGTAATAATATATTTTTGTTTTAATTAAGAAGCCTTAACCTTACATCATTTTTGTTTCTCCTTTCCAAATCATACAATATTCCTCATCATACCATACTAATCATACATTTTCCTTCGAAACTTATGATTTGATATTGGTTACTGAATCAGCAAAGAAGCATGTTGCTTCGTATAGCTACTACGCAAAACGTTATCAAAGATAGCAACAGCCAAAATAAATAGGTAAAATTCAGATCTGTAAAAATAAAAATGTCAACGGCAATTTGGCCCTTTCTCGGATTATAACGATCATCAAGCAAAATCCTACAAGCAGTTGAGTATGCGGGCACATCTATATCAGTTATCAATAAACCTGGAGATTACAAAATGTATGCCAAAGTGTAAAACTTGTGTATTGTTCCACATAGACCGGACATTGTTTACACTGCTAAATTTAAATTTAGACTATAGCTATACAATAACATTTCATATCAGTGTTAAATGTTATTATTGTTACCGATTAGTTGGTGTTTTGGCTTAGTAACGTATTGTCTTACATTTAGAGACTCAAGCGACTAAAAAGAAATCTGCTTTTGAAAAACATATTTTGATGTAGTAAAATTGGTCGAACGATAAAATAAAACTAACAGATGTTATAAACGCGAGCGCCACTTTTCAATAGCCCGTGTATGTACTCACAATATGGCGAATGGGTCGTGTGATAACAATGGCAGATGCGGTGGTGTGCTGTTGATTCGCAATGTTGGCCAACCTGTTCCCCGACGACGCTGGCCGACTTGTGGAAAATCCGGCGACGCGTTGGTTGGTACCCGTGTAAGCGGAAGAGGGGTGAGGTGCAAACGCAGTCGATCAACGCAAGAAGGCACCGATTTCCGTCGCTCCGGCAAAGGCCGGTAGGGGTGCGTTCGTAGAGAGCGCTAAGGGCGGCAGACCGCAGTGATGGCGCGCGCCACCGAACCGAGATCGGTTGAAACTATTTCGATGGTATTCTATTATTTCACCGACTGTGTGACTATTCGCTGCAGGGTTTATCGGATAGAATAATTACTGAACGTTTGCGCGAAATACAATATTGTCGAAGGCAAAACGCGATACTCCGCAGTGGCTCGGTCGGACAACGTCGAGAACACACCGCCTGGACTACTAGACGATTGCTCGCGTACTTGGCGACTGCTCCGGCCGAGGGAAGCCCGGCCGGCAGTGAGGTACGGACCGCGCCGAATCCGTGTGCGCAAAGGGGCGCGGAGCCTCTACAAAGGCTTAACACCCTCCGGCGAAGCACGGTTGACACCGCAGCGTTTGCAAGGGACGCCGTCGATAAAGGCTCAAAATTCAAAGGGAAACTTTAAATATATATATATATATACTAGCTGTGTTACCCGGCAATATTATTATCACCATTGTTATTGCAGTAAATGCACTGACGTAAGAAAATCCGATCAAGAAATAACCCCTTTTTACCCCCTTAGGGATTGAATTTTTTAAAATTCTTTCTCAGTAGGTCTCTACGAAACTACTGACCAAATTTCTCATACTCTTAGCTTCAGCGGTTCCGGCTAGGCGATGATGAATCAGTCGGTCAGGACATGTTATTATATATATATATATATATATATATATATATATATATATATATATATATAGGTGTAATAAAAGTAAGAACATCGTGTTTAATGACATTTGAGAGTTCCCTTATCTTTATAAGCTAAATAACATTATGTTTAAAGTTTATTTAAATTCTCGAAAAAATAATTAATCACAATTGAACCGCAAACAAAGTTTTGCCCTTTATTATGTCGTTATTTATTCTATATATAAATAATATAAATTATATAAATATAATAACATATATATATATATATATATATATATATATATATATACGTTTGTTTACAACGCGACGGCACGGTCTATACGCCTCCGCCACTACATCGCATGCCCGCTCGATAATCGGCGCTACCCTCCTTACCTAACCTAACCATCCTCGTTCCAACGCTGTATAATCTGTCTGCCTTTCCTGCACCCTAAATTCTCTTCTCGCAGCCGCGCCGCCATCATTGTTGCGGCTGCGTGTCAGGTCGCAGGCCCGGCCCACTTCGTTCAATTGCCTATCACTGCATCATACGGCGCAATTGTGGGAGTGTATGTGTGGTTGCCTAGTAATTTCTGAATACGGCGCCATTTTTGAGAATTCGACCTCGAATGGTTTTCGTCCTGCCTCCATTTCTATAACAGGGTTTAATAAGAAATTTAATTATTTTTTCTTGTGGTTTTTACACCATGTGATCTTAATTTTTCACTTATTGTTTTTTTGTTTTCACCCCTTTCCAACTTAGTTATTTTTATTGCAACTTTTGAAAATTAAAAGGTAACATAATATATTTCATTAAATTTTTTTTAATTTTGAAAAATATATTTAACATTTTGACTGATTGATAACCAGTTTTGGACAACTATGCGCGCAGATAAAAATACTAAACGCCACCTTTACTCCTGTCCTAAACTTGAAATTTCAATAACTTTAAAAATAGTTATCCGAAACTGGTTATTGACCAATCAAAATATTTAGTACACTATTCTCAATTTAAAAATTTAATAAAATTTATACGTTACCACTAAAAATTCAAAAGTTGCTGTCAAAAAAGTTAGTAGGGGAGTAAAAACAAAAAAAAGTTGTGAACATTTTAAATCACATTGTATAAAAACTATATGAAAAAAAAAAATTGTATTTTTCTTATTAAACCCTACGAGGTATTAAGTGGCCAATGATAAAAAAAATCACTCTGTAAAATATATAAAATATATACATTTATTTTGAATTATTCAGTCATTTATGTGGCCATATGACTTGTATGTAATGTTTGTTATATTGTCAATACACCCGTGACAGAATTTTGATGCATACATTTTTTAATACGACCCTATTGTTTATAATTTTTTTGTCATCCGGCTTCATCGCCAAATTATTTAGATATGGCGGCCAACACGTGTCTTTCCTGTTTTCACTAACCCGCGTTACCACGTTTTTGGAACGTTTTTAATTCTAATACATACTACAGTATTAATTAACAGTGTGGTCGCTATATTTTATTGAATTTTAAAAATATATCAGCCACCACACCGAGACTTTTAAAGACAAAGATGATTAAAACAAATTGTATTGTAATTTGTAAGTATAAATGTATATACTTACACAGATATTGACAACTCAAATTCATAACCCATACTAACCATGTATTTGTTGCGTCCATTTCATTGTTATAACAACTGCCGAATTGTATGTACCCGTGGGCTGTCTATCTGCACGTTTCCTCTATGTGCTATTATTATTATTAAAAGTACCCGTTTAATTATAATAAATACATTTTTTTAATAAAATAGATTCAAAATTATTAAATAAAATACATTTATAAATAATTAACCTAGGAACTAAAATATTTTTAGTAACATTACTTAGAGTACAGTTTGCTTTTTAAAATACATTTAGTTCTTTTTTACCGTTTAGCTACGGGTTATGGGTTTAGTTATAACGTTTTCTATGTTACAGCTATTGATTGTTTTGTAACTCTAGTGTCTAGGAACTCTAGGTACAGTAAAAATGATTTCTATAGGAAAAATAACAATTTTTCGAACTTATGTATAGAAATCTGAAACACTTTTTTTCAAAACATTACCCAAGTACAGAACGTTGTATAATAATTTATTATGCCAATCGTTCTTAGTAGAGCTTATCAATTGAAGAAAACAATGATGATTGATTAATCTATGGTTTTGTTGTAACTGTTTTAATTAGTATTTTAATCTATTAAATATTGTTAAAACCAAAAAGTATTATTTAACTATTATTTTAACGTCGAAATTTTATTTTCTTAAAAAGAACAATATCATTTTTTTTATTTTGCATTAGTTGGTATTGAGTATCCAATTGTTTTTATTAACGATCCTATAAATGGATATATATAAAAGGGCCTAATAGGGATAAAAATAATAGTTTATTCTTAAAAGTATCCATGAAATATTGCCTGCTTTTACATATAAAGTCATAAAATTCACTTGCAAATTGTAAACTATGTAAGTAATTCTATGAAATATCCAGATAACTTTGTTATTTTTCTGTAAAATGTTCATAATAATCCTATACCAGATATGTACACAGTTAAACATTTGAATAAAGATATGTTTTTTTGTAGCAGGCACTGTTAAGTAGTTCATACTTGTAAGTAGTGAAAAAAGTTGTAGGTGTTTTTACAAACATGGAAAGACATGATTAAACGTGCAGTTGAAATAATAACATTATTATTGATGAATGATCTTATAAACGGTGGACTACAACAATCCGGTTTGTGTAGGTACTACCAACACAGCTGTTGATCATTTTGTTAGTACATACTCGGTTTTCTGTATTTGAAAAAAAAAACAGAAATTCTATTCACCATACCCATTTTCCCATAAATGGCACCTAGTCTTGTTCTGAAAAACGCAGGCTCGAATAACCAAAAAAATATTTTTTTCACATTTACCACTGCCGCATATTATTTACTTACACAGCTCGAGATTAACGATCGAATTACACTTCGAAGATTTGCGCACTTACGTACACACAGCCAATCCCGTACTTGCGTTAATAGCAATTTTAGAGACCCGCGTCTCGCTGTACATACATTGTAAGTATACCGAAAATGGCGCTCCGGCTGAAGTGGACCGCGTCGGTTATAGCCGTGTTGGCCTTTGTCAACGTGACGGGCTGTTTCATGCGGTGTTTCAAGAAACAAAAGACACTGAGAAAAACGACACATCCGTGCGAACGTCTTCAGTCGTTCAAGCGAGGACAATTCGAACGTTTGCAGGAGCCGACGGAGTCGCTAGACAGTCTGAACCAATTGGGCACGGACCTAACGGCTGCGGCCATTCGCAAAGAAATCCAATGCAACGACGCGTACTACATGTTGTCGTATGTGCACCTGACGAATCCGCTGTACTATGGGTATCCCGAGCAAGTGGACAGTTTAAACGAGCAAATCAACAACAGGTATCCGGAATGGCTCGGGAAAATGTTGGCGACCGCGTTCAACGTCGCCCAGAACGAAGCGGAAACGGACGTGCCGTGGCTGCTGTATTTGTACGTCAAGCGCGCGGAAGTGTTCGCGGCCGACGACCCGGACAAGGAATTTCTGCCGGCCATGCTGGCCACGCACTACGGTATGTACAAGGTGTTGCTTTGTAAGATGTTCGAGAACGATTGCACGATGTACGACCGGGAGACCACGTGGGACCGCAAATTCACCGCGTACGTGGTCGAAATGATAACGTCAAAACCAACGTACAACGACATCTCGGCAAACTCGGTTGCGGTGTTGGCACTCCTGGGCAAGCACTGGCCCGACCTGTGTGCGAACTCCGTTCTGGGCTACAGCCAAGTGCCGAACACAACTTCTGGTCGGGCAACGGGCGTTGAGCCTGTGCACGAGAAACACTTGGCCTTGAACCTGCTGTATTTGAACGGCGTGTTCGAAAACACTTTAATGGCGACCACTCTGCTGACGGACTTCGGAGTTTTCGAAGACGGGCCTCTGCTGGTCCACTATCTGGAGAACAAAATGATCCAGATCAAAAGTGGCCGGACGTCTTTTCGACAGTACGTCTCGTCGCTGGTGCACTTCCACCATCAAGTGCTGCGAGCGTTAAACGTGATGATGTTGCGGATCTGTTACGATTTTTTCGACAAATTGAAAAGGCTAAACCAAGACCGTCGGGAGGAACGCGTCAGGCAGTTTTTCAAACCCTACAACGATTGGTGTGTTTTTTTGCACATGCCCGAAAATAATATTCTCTATATGAGACTCTTGCCCAGTTCGGTTAATTACGATAAGTATTTCACGGATAGAACCATCTTCCAACTGCAGCGAATGGTTATTAGTACGTTGGGGGTTGAGCAAAGCCGGTCGGATATCGCCTTAGACAATCACACGCTCGGATCGTTGCAAAAGATCCACATCGATGAATCTCAGCTAAACGTCATTGAGCACGAATACGGAATTCCGGTCAACCGCGGTTTCCAAGCCTCGCTAAAGAATCCCACTCGGCCGACCATTCTGTGCGCCGAAGTGCTGGTCGGATTTATGAAAAAGATATTTTCCGATGTCAATTTCAAAGTGATCAAATCGTTGATGAAGCTCGAAGAATCGAAAGATTTCCACCGATTTTACGAATACAGACAGCAATACAACGATAATGTGTTTTCGCTCGAAGATGAAACGCGTTCCATTCAAATTTGCGGCACACATACGATTCGGTACTAATACCGTACGTATTGAACTTAAAATATACATTATAACCCCGTTTTTTAACTAATAAAATATTAAATGATTTCATGATAATTTTTAATTTTTTAATGAACACAATCGTTCGTTATTCATTAACTCTACATTGAATCATTGTTAAAACTATAGCATACACACTACCAATAATTTCATCACTATGACTCTTTTGCCAAGACAGCGTCTGTGTGTTTTTGACAGTCAGCAGTCGTTCCAGGCACTCACATACAGTCTTTGATCATAGCGTCGTCCCTCCGTGGCTTTTTAGTCAGTGGGACTGCGTTTGACCCGACGACCATTCCTTATATCCTTTATTGGTTTTAAATAACACGAGTAAATTGCACTAAAGGTCTAGTATTGATATTCATAACCTCCGTCCTAAATAAACTTATTGTTATATAATACGTGTATTTAACTAGTTATTTATTTTATCTTGATTTAAGTATTAAAAAAAAAAAATGATATCACTAAGAAGATACTTTCAACGGGGAAAAAAGTATCTAGGCCATCGCAGATCCAAAAGATACGTAGAAATCATATACAATAATAATATTAGAGTAATAACAAAATTTAGAAAGTAACATAAACAAAACATTGAAATATTAGGATTAATAGGGGACTATTAATCTCTTATTTTTATTATTAAGACTAACGGTTTATTTTATACTTGACGATTGTTACTTATTTCAATGGTTTAATATGTTTAGATTGCTGTTGAATGTTGAGGTTTGTGTGGATCGAGAAAAAATAAGAAATAACACAAGTTGCGTGTAACGACTTTTAGAAATATAGTGTGTAGATAGAGCGGTTAATTTGAATTGCCATACACTGTTGTCAAAATAAAAAATTAGCGTGAATAATGAGTAAACAGCTACGCTTTTTATAACATAAATGGACCAAGTTTTCCTTGTTTCCACTGTAACATGCTAAAACTACGAAGAATACTATTAATTATTTGATCTAGCTGATTTTGTGTTTTGTTTTTATAGTTGGTTTTTTACACATAAAGGTCTGGAAATTATCTTAAATGGCAATCCGCTACATCGTAGTTAAAAGAAAACTAATTAAAACTCGAGTTAAAATAACAACAAAAATTGTATTAGCTTTTTTAATTTGTATTGGCATTTCGTAGTTTTTTAATGAAGAACTTTGCGAATTAGTGATGATAATATCAAATAATATATTTATCTGGTTTTTAAACTTATCATTTTTTAAAATTGTATTTAAATAAAAGTTTATAAGATTTAATTTTTTAATGTTGACACGATAATAGATAGCTAATGTTTACAGATTTTATGCAACATGTTCTGTTTAACAGCCTCTAATGGTTGCAGCAAAAGTTATAACTATTACATTAGCTTGAAGGGTAAGTTATAATGATATTTTCGCCATAAAAAGGTTAGGGAAATTTTGCTAAACCGTTAAATGAGAACCGGCATACTCGCAGAGCTATGGTCGACCTCCTTGTCAAGGATACGATGTAGGCGGCCCTGAAGTAATGCTTCACGGCGCAGGTAGAAACCTCGACGAATAACTCATAAACGTAGGTAGATAATCGATATCAAGTGAAGCGTGACCATTGTTAATAGAACCGGGCATGCGCGAACAAACGGCCACTGTCGACCCCTGTGCCGATCAATACTCGCTGTTCCGGGAGTGCTATACACATACCAAATGTGTTCTGTGTAAAATATAAAACTACATTGTACAAAGGACCAGCCAAAAGAGGGTGCCAGCTGTATTGGTTTTGACATAAGATAATTATAAAGGCTGTGTATGCCCGTCTCGTATTTTCTCACCCTACACAAAACACGTCAGAGGCTTACGAACGGTGTTTTCAAGCAAAAAATAAAAAGCAATGGAAATAAAGACCGACAAAGCTATCTATGTCCAAGTCTTATTGCCAGTTTTATAAAAATAATACGTTCAAAATAAGCGATTAATTTAACACTAATACATTGATAAACACAACGTTGCGACTTACTTTTAATTGCACAAAGATGTATTAAAATTATTTAACAACTGTCGATTTCTTAAACATCAGCAATTTGTAAAATATACATATTACGAAAAATAAATTCGCGTCCACCCGAGTACCGAATGTTCTCTGTAGCAAACTTGTAAAATAGTTTGCTAGTTAAATGTAAGTACTCTTTTAGTATCTAGAATACATTATTCGAATAATTCGAAGTATTTAAACAGCATTTCAAGTATATTACCTACCCTATCAATAGAAACAGTTTTAACCTAAAGGTACATTATTCCACAAGTATTTTAACAATACTAAAATTTAATGTAAAATAATGAGTTAATTTTTAATTTTATCACATACTAAGTATTATTATTTGTCCCTAATTACTTTGTTTTAAAAGCTCCATTTTACTAGCTATTAGCAATGCTAAATGCAATATCAAACAAAATATTTGTATAAAAACGATGTAGATTGTTCACCTAATATTGTATTATTAGCACTTAAAATGTATTTTAGATGATGTTATTTCTACAATAAATAGAATACATTAATAAGTTATATAAATAACGCAGCTTTTGACAAATTATAACTGAATATTAAACATTTTTTTCAAATCTTAATACAAAGACTATAATCTTGATACACAGTTAGAGAATAGATTCACGTTGTTAGATACATTTGAAAAATTGTTAAACATAGGTGAGTTTTTTTACTCGACTCTTAATGCGTGTTAATGCATCAAATTATTGTCTTGTTGACACTTGAAAGACGCTTACAACTTCTTAAAAGTCAAGACGACCTAAAAACAATAATCTATACTGGTTAGATATTCACAAAAAATATACATCCCAACGGTGTTTCACTGACAGATTTTCGATGCCAGGTAGTTACACCCGCGGTTTCGTTTAGGTATGACATGGACAGAATTCCGGTTATTGAACTGTCAAATTTTGTACACACAATAGTAAATAATATATTTGCACTTAAGTGTAAGATCAAAATAACGACTAGGTACAAAATTTGGGCTATACCTATTTTGATATTTTCTATCATTACCCTAGTGGTTTGCAAAAGGGATCACGAGGCCTTCGTCAAGGTTTAGACAACACCTAACCTACAATTGGCATACCTACCTAATTAGAACGAGAACCATTACTATTAAAACGGTTACAACGGTTTTCTGGGTATTTTGTTTCCCAGTACAGTGTACAACATCATATGGCAAGCTGAGAGTTTATAAATCATAACCTGCAATTCGTTAAATCGTACCAGCTACAACAATGAAAGGCACCCTCTCTCTTGTAACGTCGTCCACATCCGATGCTGTCAAATACAATGTATAGCTCATGTTAGTTGTGCTTCTAAGCCTATAGGGTGGAAAATAAATACAATAAACGCAGCTGCTTCGCCGTCGGTGGAGACGATCGCACCTAAGTATGTGCGCAGCTGTACAGTGTACTTATCCCGAACTCAGTAGAAGGGTGCAAATTAATGACAAAACAAAAGAACCGGTATTACAGGCAAACTCGTGTTTTCTCCGGTGTATACAAATTCATTTCCTCTAATAAAAAATTTGACTATAACGGTTATTTGTATATTTTTTTTAACAATAGTTATTACTGGGGAGGGGGGTGAAATACGAGTATAACAATAATGACAGATGACAGTCACTCGAGTGATAAGTATAGTATTATAATATATATATATATATAATACGGGTTTGGCCGATTTTAAAGAACACTATATTTTTGTCCGTTCTCTGTGCGAGCACCACTATAAGACAGTATACCGTTTACATTATAAAAAATACTTTTATTTTATCTTTACATAGTGTTTTTATGCAATGTGATCTCAATTTCTCACAACTTTTTTTTTGTTTTTACCCTCCTACCAATTTAGTTTTTTTGCTAGCAACTTTTGAAACTTAAATGGTGTAACGCATAGATTTCATTAATTTTTTTAATTGAGAATAATTTTTTTGAACCTTCTTTTGATCTAATACAAGACCTTTTTTTTTTGAATTTCTTATCACTAATTTTTGCCCCAATAATAAAGGTTTTTAAAGTTATTTGTATCATAAAATCTGAGACTCAAATTAATTCTTTTGGTCTAATAACGCGAATAGACCGAAATTGGTTTCTATTTTTTTTTCAACATCTGCAAAATGTGTAATATATATGTATCGCTATACATTTATATATATATATATATATATATATATATATATATAATAGATTAATGCACAAAGAGCCTAAAGTCCATACATTTTTTTACTAAGTTACGGGTTAAATCTTTTTTTATTAATTAATCCCTATATACAATAGATTATCCAAAAAATATTCACAGTAGGATATTTAAAAAATTTAAGTACACAATATGGCACAGTTTAATTGTAAGTTTTTGTAATTAATTACTACATACGTTACTAACCTAACCTTAACAGCAAAAAAAACACCTTTATGGTATCTCCAGTTAAGTACCAAAATTATATTATTCAACAAGAACTGTCCGCCGACCAGCACGTTGACTTTGTCAGGAACTGCTTGGTCCGATCGAATAGTGTTATATATTAGGAGCTAAAGTTAGACCATTCTGAAAGAGGTCTACGAGGTTCTTGTGTTTAGAATTCTAACGGCAATGGTGAAAAATACCCCCCAAAAATAATTTACACTATTTAGGTTACCAATATTCATAATACCTAAATTACCAATTAAAAACTACAATTGAAATACCAATATTACACTGAATTCTTTTTGGTAAACAAACTTCATTCAACTTGTCGAATTCGGTAAATCAGACTTTTGTTTTTTGAAAAAGGTTAAACATATCGCGTTACGTTAAAAAAGTGTATAGTGTCAAAAATGTTTAAAAAAAAAAAGAAAAAAAATGTTTAACAATGAAACGTTTTAGGTAAAATATTTGTAAAAATACATTTCTCACATCTAAGAAATGTTATTTGAATATGTTAATATTGTTTTTTAAATATTAAAAAGAAAACAATTCTAAATCTATCGTACATCGGATTTTTGGTCACCATTTAAAAATCCGTGTAAAATAATAAAAAAATATAATTTATGTGTAATACAATATATGTACAATACAATGAAAAGAAATTTTTGTAATTGATAATGTGCTGCTAATGTACTATTATTTAAGTCAACTCTCCTAAATGAGGTAGTTAATATTTTAACTTTTTAGTACAGTATTTGCTTTTCTTCACAATCGCGACAATACACATACTTGTATTGTCTGGACTTATTATATTTGCGATACATCTTAAAGGCGATGAAAACGAGGAATGCGAAGATAATTAAAAATTGGAAAACGCAGATTACTGACCAAGGTATTCCTTCGGTCCAAGAGGAGTGACGAGTCGTTACGGGTTGTTCACTTATTATCGTGTGAGTAGTTTCGGCTTCCTTAGAAGTGGTGTTGTGGACAACAGCGTTGACGTCGGCAACTGCACCACTGCCGGTCAGCTAATGGGTAAACGATGCAATGTTGTATTCAATATTTTGTATTTTCAGTAATGGAAGTAAAACTTGGAATAAGGACGCTATGATGAAGCAGCTGGGCACTTGTCGAGCTAAACGGCCCCAAGTTATTTCCCAAGGAGACCAAAAACTATTATGAAACTGAGTTGTATAAATGAAACGATTGTTATTGGATAGCTTACTATTGGTTTCAAAAAGCTGACTAAAAGGGCAATAAACTCTTAACGTCTGGATCCTGCAAAACTTCCTTCAAATCGTCCATCAGATCGTCCATAAGGATGAGTTTACTTATGCGCTTTAAAACGTTACAAAATTACACTCATCTTATAGTGTAAAGCTAATGTAAACGTAACACCATAAGCTGTAAGAGTAAATATCGTTATATCTATCCACTCCAAAACCATAGCGACCGAATAACATACAATAATCACAGAGTGATTCATTATGGACCAGACAATGTTTTTTTCTAAAAAAACAAGTACAGTGGGGTCGGGGCAAAGTGGGGACGGGGAGGTCACAGGTTTACAGGAATTTTTAAATCTGAAAGTGATAAAATCACTTTCATAAAAACGCTTCTATGCAAATCAGTAGTTAGTATTTTCAAGCCAGTACAGTCCAAACCAAGCACAGTGTAAGCCAGCAAAGTTAGAAATTATTAAATTGAGGTGCTGTATTTACAAATAAGCATCAAAACGTTTCTTTGAAAGTGATTTTATTCACTTTTATAACTTTTATTTATAACCAATTCTGTAGACCTGTGACCTCGCCGTCACCCCGTTGCTTTGATTCCATTATGCCTATACTGTACTGTACTAGTCTTTTCGGATAAAATCAATTTCAAGTAAACGCTTTAATGCTTATTAGTAAATATAGCACCTCAATTTAATATTTTCTAACTTTACTTACATATATTACTTATTATTTAAATATTACTAACGTTTATAGCCACTAGCTGTCGGCTGTTGCCTGGTACATATACGTCTTTAACAATAACCTTTTATGGAGATTTTAAAATTTGTGTTTTTTTAATAATAGTATGGGATCAGAATCACAAAGTTAAATGTTCACGAGATTTGATCTAGTCATAATATAAAGTATTATCTTTCATGACTTTTAATTGTTATTAAAATATATCTTAATTAGAACATAGTAATAAAATAATGAAACATTTTTCTGTATGGTATTCCATTAATAGATTTACACTAATTTTTCTCGAGTACCACCAAATTTGTATTGTATGGGAGTAGTGTTGGTCACTTTTTTAATTGTATAACTAAAAATCTCATTTCCCTCAAGCTTATTTTTACTTTATCTGCTAATTTCATATCCATTTTTATTTTTGACTTAGCATTAATAGTTTTAATGAAATTTCACAATATTTAAATGGTTTTTATTGTACAGTCGATCGCGAGCGGACGTTCCCAACATGACCGTGCCGTATTTGCAAATACTATCATATTATATGGCGTACTATGCGCATCATACCAGAAACAGTGCGTTACTTTTTTATGCAAACAAACTACTTTAAGCTAGCCGCTCTATTTATCTGCTGAACCAGACTTTTTATTACAGTCCACAACAAGTTCTACGAGTGAAACCGCAGTATGAAATACACGTAGTTTAAACTTCAATCGAGTGTAATGTATGTATGCAATCACAGTAAAAAAACACCTTTGTCAATAACTCTACGTAGGCGACCAAGCCAAATGTACTTATATTTTATTGTTTGTTCGTAACATACCGTCAAGCCGCAGGAAAAGCACTTTTAAACAGTATAGCAAGCTGATCGATAGAACATTGTCTTAAAAGTTTCATATAATTTGATACCAAACGTCAGAGATTGTAAGAAAACCTTAAATATATATTTTATATTTTTTGCCTGTAGATCTGCGATATTTTTTAAACCGTTAAACTCAAAATTTCAATTAATAACAAGTAAACAAAATATACTCCTAAGGGGCAAATTGAAAAATAAGCCCCGCAAAAAGTTCTTGTAAACTTTTACGATGTTTTCTCGATTTTTGTAAAGGATAGAATAAATTAGTTTAAATTTGGTCCCATAAAAACTTTTTAGATAAGATTTTTGATTTGTAGACTTTTCACTTAATGATATCGATTTCAGCGGTTCAGAAGATATCGTGCTCCAATTACAGAAACAAAATATAAAAATTTTAAAAACATTATAATTGTAAGAACGATACCTTTTATCGGAAAAAATAATTAATTGGCGTAGCGTGTCGTTTTTATGTTAGCGACATTTATGTTATAATTATTTGCAGCTAAAAAATGAAACTTTACTATGTTTTATTTTCCTTTGCCTTTGCAAATATATTGGCAGAAACTATAGGTGATTGTTTCTCTTTTATACGTTTCTAAACGAGTAAATTTAAAATCTAATTAAATATTTAACTTTTATTGGTAGATACTTATAAGATGGAAGTTGTCATTACTAGTCAGTAACACATTTCTTTAATACGAAATAACTTTAATTACTAACTAAAGCATTTTAACTAATTACATTTGTTTTTGTACATATGTTTTAAATAACAAATTACAGACGAACTTATCAGGCAAGCTGATCAAGTAAATGGTAGAGTATATATAAATAAATATTCTGATAAATATAAATATATTTGTTATATTAAAATGTAATTCATAAATTAAAAATTAGTGTTCATTAATCTCTGGGTGCTATTTCTACAGCAGTCAAGAGCACACGTAATTACGTCGTTAGCCCACCCCCCGGAGGATTAAAACCGTGCTAGCATATTCGTCTTGAACCTAGAGACCCTGGGCTTGCGGCCACCTCTTAGGGGCACTTAGGCACCTAACATACTAAAAGTGACTTCCCCCCCCCCCAATTTTTGTTTTTTTTGTAAACGCCATAACTCTGTGGCAAATTCTGTTTTTACCCCAGTGGTTTTAGTGTTGTACACCGTGTCTACAGCCCGTTGATCATAAGTGCTAAGTGTAATCACGCCGTAGTTAAGTGCAAATTGCGGTAACCCAAATTTGCACCAGTGCGCGTTAGTGTACATATCCTCAACTGTGGTGAACATCCAACACAACCATAGGTTCTGAAATGAGCAACGTGGAATGTACGCCATCGAGTCCACTTCATAAAAAGCCGAAGTTGATTTCCTCACATTTCCAGTCTATTTTGGATGCGGTAGGATGGCATAAAACCACCATCGAGAAAGAAACAGCAAGTTATCTAAAATGACTCTCTACAACTTTCGGGCAAATTGGATACAATCATTAACTTAGCCAACCAGTTGGAGACAGATCGGAACAGTTTTTCAGGAATAGATATTGGTGTTCTTGTGATGGAGTTCACAAAGGAGATACCGAACAAACCCTCAAAAATCAGATTACCGCACTATCTGCTCACAGTGAGATCTCTGAAACAATTGAGATGGAAGTTGTTGTTAGTGAGGAACCTAATCAAGGAACAAAGAAAACCAAGATCAATCCGGCCAAAGCGAGAAAATCTCAATCCTGCAAGTCAAACAGGTCTAAGTCGAGGGTCGAAAAGCAGAAGGAAAAGTTGGCCATCAATAAGGAAATGACCCCTCTTACGGCATATCAACTCCTAAATACCGATAGCACGGCCCCAGAGACGATAAAGAGTCCTTTGTGGTCCGAGGTTATCAAGAGGCATAAAGCACTAAAGCTTGATCTAATCACAACTAAAACAGGGAAACTTATAGTAAAAACGATGGATGAGCACGCACAGCCAATACACTCAAAGCTATCGTTAAAAATAAGAACTATCTTATAAAGGAGGAATCGGCTAAATGGCCTAGAATTCTTATTCCCTAGCACTCACGAACACACTGCGGTTAGTATTGCTGTGCTAAACCCTGACTTTGAACTATCTCCAGGTACAATAACAAACTTTATTAAGCCAATTTTTCGACGTGGCCCTAGGGATAAGACCATAATCAACCGGATAGTTGAGGTACACCAGTAACAGAGTGATTAAAGTTCAGTTAAATAGTCCTAATTTAATACTTCTAGTATTCTTGTTCTGAAGATTTTGATATCTGTTAAGATTTTTTTGACTATTTTTTTATAGCTCAAACTATTATGTATTTATTCCAGGTATTCCGGATGTAATAAGAAGAATTTTCGATGAAAATAGCCATTATTTAATAGGTAATCATTATTATACAGGGTGTATCATGAAGAATGATGGGGTTTCAAACGGCTGTAGGTTTAAAAGTGTTGGACCTACAGCGCTCTGGTAGGTCTTGAATGAAAGAGGGTGTTGTCAAGTTTCGAATGACTGCATAGGCGGAGATGATTTTTTTTTGGGGGGGGGGCTAGCGTTTATCTTCGTAAAATGACCCGCAAGGGCTTCACACCCCCTCATCTTTACTTTAATGAGTAGATCAAATAATTTGGGTGGGCTTTTGACAATTTTGAAAGGGGCTACAACCCCCCAATCTCCACAGTCTATTCCAAACTTGACGACTCCCTCTTTCATTCAAGTCCTACCAGAGCGCTGTAGGTCCAATACTTCACAACTTATAGCCGTTTGAACCACACTATTCTTGAGATACACCCTGATAATAAAAAAAATAATAGTCAAACTTAGCTAATTATTGTATTTTATTCTACTCGACACATCTGCTTCGGTGCATCTATTTTATTATAAAATCTGCACTAGACTGTGTTTTGCTTATCGAACGAGAACAGTCTCGAGTGCCGAATTTATGCATTGTGTTTAATAAATATTATAGCATGAAAAATGTTTTCACTAACAACAAACATTGATCATTTTTTTACATAATATACTAGATCATACACAAGCGGCAGCTTGTACGACATTTTACAATTCATAATATAGTTATATTTACTCGAATTTACGAGTATGTATACTCCTTTGATTTGTATTTATCAAGATTTTTTTATTGTTCAAATAAAATGCCCTGGAGCAATTAAAAACAAAATCAGCACTTTTTTATACAATGTAGAAACAAGCATAATTCTTCGGATTTAGACATTTACATACACACTTAATTTCCACTTTGGCTTCCGTTTCTTAAATTATAGTTAAAACATAAAATAATCCAGTTTTAGTTAATAATCTACGTATGTTATAATAATTTCAGAGGATTTAGTTTATATGTGGACTGTACCGGGTAATATTTTTTATTGCCAATTATGGAAGTCTTTTTTTATATTAATTGATATTTATTAAGTTATTTTTTTTTAATTTCAGATCAAGCAGCCATTACGGCCAAAAAATTATCTAGTATTATATTATTCCATTATCATATTTATTATAGTTTACGCAAAAGCATATTAAACAAATTTACACATACATATTAGGGTGGCGCAAAAAAAAGCTAAATTCGAAATTTTAAGGGGCTTACATATAAATTTGTTCTATACGTTAAAAAAGAGACTTGGTGAAAATTTGACTATTTTAAAAAAAAATCTTTTATTATTTTTCATCAAAAGATGGCGCACGTCACTTTTAGTATTACATTATTTTACATTATACGCAAACTATTCAAGAATAATATGTTATACTTGTAGGAAATTTTATTGACTTTATTATTAATAAAAAATGTATTACAGGCTCTAGTCAAAATCAAATTCCAGTTATAAATCTTGATCCACCCCAAATAGGTAATCATAAATTTATTTTAACTATATACATCGAAAGATATAGCGATGTATAAGGATATAAAGAAAAAAGGATAAAATATTTTCGTTAGGTTTTTTGGTATTGCTGTCGATTTTTCGGGTTGTTTAGGCAATATGTAAATATGATTTATACATATCCATAATAACACTTGGCATTCCACGCCAAGTGTTTAAATTTTAATGGGCTAACAATTAAATTTATTCTATACATTATAAAAGAGACTTGATAAAAAAAAATTGTTTTCTGGTCGAGCTTAGAGAAATTACTTAAGTACCTTTACAACAAGCTACAAATGACAGCTATACGTTAAACATCTCTACCAGTGTTGCTAAGCGCTTAAGTCATTTTTTTAAAAAATAAATATGAAATTTTATCGACTGTAATATTATTAAACAATTTATTACAGGATCTAGTCAAATTCCAGATCTAAATCTTGAACCACCCGAAGAAATAGGTAATCATAAATTTATTTTAACTATAAATATCTAAGGATATAGCGAGATATAAGGATAAAATATTTTTATAAGGTTTTTTAATAACGCTGTCGATTTTTCCGGTTGTGTGCCAAAGTAAAGACATAAAATGTCAAAATCAAATACTTGTAATAAATAGAAATATATTTTATTATCATATTTTTTTTTTGAAATTTATGCAAAGGTTTATTAAAAATATGATTTACCAATGTTGCTAAGCGTTTAAGTCATTTTTTTTTAAACATATAACATTTTGTAGACTGTATTATTATTAAAAAATTTTTTACAGACTGTAGTCAAATTCAAATTCCAGTTCTAAATCTTGATCCACCCAAAATAGGTAATCATAAATTTATTATTACTATATATATCGAAAGATATAGCGTTGTATAAGGATAATATATTTTCGTTAGTTGTTTGGTAATGCTGTCGACTTTACCGGTTGTGTGCCAAAGTAAAGACATAAAATGTCAAAATCAAATACTTGATTGAATTATATATAATATAATAAATTGTCGATATTCAATATTAGATTTTACTCTGATTTCTATAAAATATATTCGATAAAAATGCTATTCACTTTGCTAAGAATTACTATAGTAATACGCTAAATTAAAAACTTTTGTAACCTTTTTTTTTCAGCGGCCGAAAATATAGAAAGTAATCTAAGATCATTATTATATTAATTATAATTTACGCAAAGACATTATATAAATATAATTTATACATATTATGGGGCATTCCACGCCAAGTGTTCCCACCTAAAAAATGTTTGGTCTCCAATTCCGATGAAACTTTGTAAGATGAATACACTATCTTAGAAAAATTCTCAATGTTAAATGAGGAGTGGTAAATATGACTGGATGCCAAGGATTTTCAAACGTTGGACTTTTTTATGTCCGCCCGTATTCTTTTAATTTTTACACAAATAAAAAGCGGCCGCTTGGGGTTAAAAAATAGCGCGTTCTTTAACATTGTTTCCGTACTTTAAAATAAAAATATTAAAAATTTCAACAATCTATGTTTTCCCCCTCAATATATTAGATTCGTCTGTGTTCCTTGCTAAGAATTACCCTAATCGTACTCTCAACTAAAAACATGATGTGCAAACACAAAGGCTTAAGGGATGTCAACAAATCTGAAAAAAATAGGAAAATATCTATATACATTATACATATTAATTTCTATCGTAATAATATATGTTAATTAACATGACGTCTTTTGTGTTTAATTATAGAGTGCATAGAATATGAGCATACTTTACAAAAGGCAATAGTCAAGAGCATTGCTTGTAAATATAAAATTAACAATATTTTAATCGGTCAATTTATAAAATTTATAATAATTATCATGTAATTAATACAAAGTTCTAAATCTAAATAAAATCATTGGAAAATAAACATTAAATTTAAGCTCAAAGTAAAGTTGTATATTTTTTGCTTAAAGCTTTGACGGTCGTTTGTGACATAACTCCACTCGTTAATGCAAACAATACTACTAGATCAGTTTTAAGTTCATGCAACATTTTACAATGATTTATTTTGTTCTAAGTAGTCTTAGTTTTGAAGTGACTTTTATGGATAAAAAAGAAACTTATAAATTATACATTAACTGTATGATTATTTAACATTATTATTACAGGTATCGAGTCGAAGCCTGCTGCTGAAACCCTAGGTACTGAAGCATTTATTTGATAGTCGTTAGTAGCCTTAAGATTAAAGTTAGGATTGCGTTTTTTTACAAAAAACCTAAATGGCAACTAATTTTTTTAAATTTATTAGCTATACCGCGTCTTAATTATTTTTTACAGAGGATGAAATCAAAAGAGCTGATTTGAAGGCTGATAGTCTTACAAGAAGGCTAATGGTTAAAAAACATTTTAGTTATTTAATAAATCATGCTACAGGTAAATATAATATGTAAAAAGTGGGTTAAAGTATTTTAAGTTGTAGTAAATGTTGAAATAACAATTAATTTTCTATATAACAGGAAGCATGTCGCATTATATAAATATGCTATTTACCTTTATAATAAAAATACGTAGTTAGTAAACCAGGAAATTTTATTAAAAACAAAGTTATTTTTGTGAGCACTCGTGCAACCTTGTAAGGTTAATATAAATAGCATTTTATAACTTTTTCTTGTGTACAGACCTACATTTCCTAAACCCCAAAACCTATATTATTTTGTAGCTAGTCTATAGTTCAATAACTGTTGATACACCAAAGTACTGATTTCATACGATTTGAGATAGATAGAACAAGAAGGGTACGAATTCTGGAGTAAATGAACGGGACAAGGAATGTTAATTTTTAGATGATATCAGGTGTATCTAAAGTCCCATTGAGAAGAAAATATTATTAATATGTTTTTTGTTTAATTATAGATTACTTCAAATATTCCACTATACAATATTGGCTTAGCTACTTGTCGAAGTTTAAACATAGTTATAATCAATCTTGATTATTTTTGCATAAGTTATGTTGGTAGTTAGTATGTCTTAAAAGTTTGCAAATTTATGCGTAATTAAAAAAAACATAGAATATCTGATTTGTTGTTTAAATGAAAAGTAAAGAATGCCAATAGTATAAACTTAGTAGGATAGAAGTACCAAATAGCTAGCACAATCGCATGTTAAAATATTTAGATTTTGTATTTTAATTTACCCTTTGTTCCTTTTAAAACCTATAGACTCATTTTTTACAAGGATTTATTAATAGGTTTTAATTCACAATAAAATTATAAACCAGGGTGTCATTCATAAATTTAATAAAGTATGACAATTAGAATACTAATAAAATTGTTCATAATAAGGCAAAACTGCTTCCAAAAACAAAGTTTTGTTATTTAGATATTTTTCTTTTATAAATACGATAAATCAATGAATTTGAATTTTAAAAATGTATTGATTTTGTGTAACATTGCTGTAAAAATTACAATACGGACACCATGTATATGGTATTTTTTTTCAATATAAACGTAATAGTTATGCCTTGTATAAAGACAACTAGTTACTAATAAGCTAAAATAATTAATACGCCCTTCACCACAAAAATAATACTTTATAGCGTATACGTATTTCGGCAGCAATATTATCGTCATCAGTACATACAATCGACTAAATTTGTCAGTAGCTACATTTATTATTTAATGTTTTTTTTAGATCCTCGTCATAAATCCAGTCTTATTGAAAGATGTTATTTAATTGCAATATTCAGAACTTCATTGCTTGGACCCAAACAATCAAAAAATTTTATCAAATTTGCAAGACTTCACCCCCATGATAATTGTTGCATAATTACTTCTGCAAAAAATGATATTACTTTCTACCCAATGAAAATGACTGACGTAAAATAATATTTTCTAGACAGTTATGATATAAGACTTGAAATGATAGAACCCTGATTTCTGTAAGCTCAGCATTATACTTATTATTTAATTTAAATTAACTATTTTTATGAATAATAAATACTATAGATAATACAGAATGTTATTTTCATTATATTTAAATTTTATTTATATCACACTAATATACAACTAATAAACTACAACAATGTTAATTATTAAAATGTATTTCATAATAAACAGTTTTGATCACCATTATTTGGGTGTATGGATTTTTTACGACTTTTATATTATTTCAAATTTTTTACTATAATTACTGTTTTACATGTATTTTAAAAAATTCGACATTTTTTGAATCTACATGGAAAATAATACTTTAATTTAGTGTTGTAAATCTTCTAAGATAATGACTTAGTCATAGTTAATTTAACCAACCAACTTGTAGTATCAATAATACTCATTGTATTATCATTTGGATGGATTGTCGGTGGACAATCTAAAATCGATTGGTTAATGAGATTTTTTTAAAAAATTTAAATTCAAAACATTTTATCAGCGATGCTATTGGTTTTACGATGGTGTGGTCTTTTTTATGTCTGTGTACACTGTAACTTTTTTTAATATTAAACTCCATTTACACTGAACCAAGTGTGAAAAACGAAAGAGTTACTAGCATTTTCTGTTGGCATCATCGTCCACCCGAATGTCGTGTGAAATGAAATCATTTAATACAATGTGTGGTTTGATCACACCTTCAAAACACTTATTTTTATTCTGGTTGTATTACAGAGTAAAATCATTGACTAAACATACTAGATAACTCTGTGCTCTAGAAAATATGCTGCGCGATATTCTACGGTCAGTAAAGTGCGATAAGAGAAATTGAATTAATAAAAATGTACACTACTATTACTTTGATTTCTACTTTGGAGAACGTCGTCGACGAGCAATAACTGAACTCTACGGGAGTTGTGTGAAATAACCCGGCTTTTCGTCAAGTTTAAAAAGAATGCAATATTTAGCTGAATAATAACAAATGATAAATAAACGCTTAAATGCGAATCAGTAATTGGAACTTTAACCCAGTCCAAACTAAACACAGTATAGACCAGCATAATAAGAAAGTATTAAAGCGAGGTTTAAAAATTAATATCAAAGCGTTTTCATTTCAAGTGATTTTATCAAATAACCCAGTACAGTGGGGTCGAGGCATACTGGGATTAAGAACCGATCATCACCCCGCTCCGAGAGAACTGCGCAAAAAAACTTTTCTTAAAGACACTTTGCTATAATTTCTTAATTAACACAAATAGTTCAACAGTATCCAATGTGCTTAGAGTTGCCCCAATTGGCTTCCCATGAAAATACAACATAATGGCTCGTATTGAACTATTAAAGAAATCCAGACTTCAATTAACGCTGAGTTTTCCAAGGACTGCGTTTTACCGCTTTTCAAGGAACCGTAACAGGGTAACTCATGCCGGACTAAATAAACATAAGAAAAAAATATATTAATTTAAAATAAATGTTTTTTTTGTCATTGAAAAAGGCTACTTTTGGACTTGACTGACTCAGACTGAAGTTCAACAAGATCTGTAGCAGGACCTAACCTAACCTTACAACGGTTTTTTGTTACAAACTCCAAATAAATTGGACGATAAACACGGTACCATTAGCAAAATAAAAGGGTATATGCACTTTGTTCGTAAATATAACCTACTATTTGCTACTAGTCATAATTAATAAAAATTATCGATTCGTCGTATGTTCCACGTGTTATTGTAGAGCTCTGTATATTTTATGCATTGGACAATATAATAACGTATCGGTTTCTATGGCTTTTTCCATCGAGTATTATAATCAATTCGTGTAACTCTGAATGTTTAAAAAACCTATCGTTCACGCATCATAGGACATTTCATTATTGAATTTTGTCTTGTCGGATTTAAGGAGGAATATAGGCATGATAAAAATTCACAACTGTCGAGAGGAGATGACGAGCGGCAGTTGTTCTAGAAACAGGACAGTAAGCATGCGCTGGATAGGGCGGCGAAAAAACAACGTCTTCAGTCGTATGCGGACCGGACCGCCGTTTTGGATGTTGTTGTTGATAACACTCTTTCGGATCTTGCTGACGACCCCTGTGTGTGGCGCAGACACCACTAGTGCCGTGGATACCACGCCCAAGGAAATTATCCAGGAACCATTAGAACAAAAACCAGCAGTGCAATCCGCCGTCTTGGCGTGTGCGGCACCGAGCAGTCAGTGTAAGTCCGTTTGCGAACTCCAGAGAGAATTGGAGCAATTGAGCCAGTGTTTGACCAAATCCATGGCCGAGCTCACCGTGGCCCAGAACCGGCTTGAAAAACTCACAGTGTTGGAGTGTGAAAAGAGCAGGTACAAGCTACCTAATTACCTAATAATCCAGCTACCTAATTACCGAACCAAAACGCTTCCCATATGTCTCATACGTCTCCTGTAGCTCCCTCTCGGATCCACTAGGACTCCCGTTTAGGCGCTTTCGCTTTTCTAACGTTTCTAATCTAGCCTCACCTAACCGGGGAGATTAAACCCGAGTTTCCCGCTTGCTCTACTGAGCTATCTACTTCAGCATTTTAACCGCGCCTCTTAACTGAATTATACATACACTACGGAAGTAAACAGATTCGACCATTTGCCTTGATCTCTCATCATCTTTTGTCAGTCCACATTTGTTAACTGGCTATAAGAGGGCGATAAGAATGTAACACTCGATGTGCTTGTCTATAGTAATCTCCTGGATTAGGAAACTTACAGGACGATCATTGGGCCTCTGATAAGGGATCGTTGAGTAATTTTTCATTTCTGGATATCGTTATTAACGGTTTTTCTTATTTGTCCATTGACTGCGTGTAGCTACGTTAGATCGGCGCAAGAGAGGGTGTTAAGGCTTGCAGACAACGTGCAGCACATGGACAACGAAATGGCATGCCACCCAGACCTATGCAGTGAACATCCATTTGCGAACTTGTCAATGTGGTGCAGCACTAGCAGAAGGCTGCAAGCGTTGCGACGGTTGTTGGCAGGCGCTAAAGTGGGACTGTCCTACATGGAGAACCACAAAAAAATCAACGAATATGGCAGAGGTGAATGCCACTAGCCAATTAGGTCATGCAAACATTTTCTGCACGAATCTTTCTAGTTTTCATATGGTTTATTCTTAATTACAAGGAATTACAAGTCAGTTCCACCACCCAATACTTATATTCTAATGTACACACATTCCGTTCAAATAAATTATATTATAAATAATATTATTTATTTTTTTTTTTTTTGGAACGAAGTTCCTTATCGTGGGTTGGCGAGGGGACCTAGCCGAGAAAAAATGTTACGCGTTACGAATATGCTTTTTGACATTTTCATGTCTTAGCTCCGGCACATGACCGAAAAAAGCGTAACGAAAAGAGCGTTACGTACACGGAGATGGTTTTGGGGGGTGGGGATGGGAATTGGCTCTGGGTCATAACCGAAAAAAGTGTTACCAAAAAAGCGTTACGCTGTTATCTAATAAGAGATAAGAAATATGTTGTATTTTCAACGTTCAAATTAGAACTAAATGATAAATTCAAAATAGCTCAAGGGCCCAAATTCTCTATGAATCGTTTTAAGCCAGATACTAAAAACTACAATATTAGCCAGAAACTTGTTTTAATATACTAGCCACCTTAGATACTAGCTTGTTACTGCTTGTTAATATATTACATCATTATCTATAATTCCACTATTACTATAAACTTATTTGGTAATTCAACCATAGACCTATAAAGATATTCTTTATAGGTCTATGACTTCAACGAGACATGAAAATGAAGAAGCTGAATGATGAACCTATTCTTGTTTATGACTTACTATTGCATCAAGGAACCACAACTGAACTAAATCAATAAACATAAAAAGGTATGGTTTGTGTGGTGCTGTAGTAATAAAACTAACAATTCTAATAAAAAAACGAGACACTTTTTGTAAATGGGCAATATTTTTATATCTTATAACTTGCTTCATGCATTGCATCATAAAAATATATACGCTGTTGGAACTATTAGACTAGGTATTTGGGTAAACAGATTTGTAAGTCCACCATTTATGACTGATAAAGAACTATTAAAGATGGGCCGAGGGACAACATTTGAAGTGATAAATATATTATCTCTATTATATTATCTTTAATCTTATATATTATATACTCAGTAACGTTAAGCTACCCCTGCTGCAGCCGCCCCCAACGACGCCACCCAACTAGTCACGAGGATGGCCAAAGACCATACGCCGGCGAGTGTGAATTCCAGAGTTACGCTTCGGACAATTTTTTAGAATTACCCCCCAGCCATAAGACATATGTTCCCCGCCAAAATTAAATGTATTTTTACATAGCTAATATAATACAACAGGTACCTAAAATATATTAGAAGGATATTTTCAAAATTATATTATATAAACATTTATTAAGCATATTATATAAGGTAGACGAAAATACAGATATGTCGGTATAAATTCTTCGGATATTATTATCTTACCGATTATTCAGATAGAACAAAATTCACACTTCCAAAAAGTATACAAATGAATTAAAATCGAAATCGCAAAACTTTACCATGGCCGCCATAGCTATAGACTTTTATTAATCTTTGTCTTCGTTCTTTTAATTTGTCGCAGTCAAGAAAATAGTATTGTCATAGGCCATAGCGAATGTAATAATATGGACATTTTGTACCTCGCTTCAGCGTGGATACTTAATTTTATAAAATTGTTGTAATATTACATTTTATATGTACCTATATTATATGTGCAGATACATTATTTTGTGCATAACATTTTATATTATACGATGAATATAGTTGATACTTAGTTTACACTTTACACGAATGTATTTAAAAAAAAAAAAACTGTTACGTTTTAAAAATGTAAAATTAGATGACCTTAGAATCAATATAATATCAATATTCTTTATACATGCAGTCTGTAGATAACAAATTTAATACTACTGTTAAAACTCGGAAAGTCGAAACCCTCCTAAGAAAAAACTATTCATCATTGATGTAAAACAATCTATTAGTATAATTGAAGACCGTGACACTTGGGTTCAATTCATCGAAATTAAAACAATTGGTGTAGGCAATATTTTGTTTTAGGGCATTGTGCTCTTATCACTGTTATCAGGGGTACGTGACGTCCGGTAAATAACCATCTATGTCTATTCCTTGACAAAGAGTAACATCATACGAGTTAATGGCGCCCTACTAGAATAGATGATAGCGGAAGGGTAACTTTCAATGAAAGCAAAAAAGTAACGGACTATTTAGTATTATACATTTATATATTATATCTATACACAAAAAAAAAATAATAATGTTTAGATGTACATTGTAGTTGTGTAGCCTGAAGTTGGCCGTCGCGGTTTTGTGCTTCTCCGTGTTATTTGTTATCATTGTCCCGGGGCCTGGCCTTATCACGAATTGCCGACATACATGTCTCTTTTGACCGCGTTCTTCTACGCCCGTGCCCCGTGTTGTAGAGGTTGGCCACACTGGATCGGCGTTTTTCTACGCGTTTCGGTCATGGAAAAAAATGTTATCGACTTCCGCGGTTTAGGTGTTTACACTTTGGAGTTTAGACACGCTATTATTTACAAGACGCGCTCGTTTTTCTAGTCGTTGTTACTTCGCTGGTTCAATAGTAAAAAGATCAATTAATGCTATGGTAAATGTATTATCGCAGTAACTGTAGTACTCTGTTTCAGCTGTGTCACACGAGTACCGAAGAGTTTGCAAAATATTAGTGTTCCGATTCGAACGGCTTCGTGTTCGACTGTAGGCGGTGTCCATTAGCTTGGTCGATTAATCGTTGTAATAGTTGAGATCGCCAAATTATAGAATTCGTACATCATGGCTTTAAGTGCTACCCAGCCGATGCATCATAGCGTACAAGTGTCCACAGGTACCGGGTGGCCAAGACGAGCGGCGCCAATGATAAAATCATCTTCGTCTACATGCCCGTCGCTGAATAGACACATCAATTTGTAAGTACTGTTACTTATTATAAAATTATACTTATTAAAAACTTGCAAGCAGTCGCTTCGTAACTATTGTCTGCCGAAAAGCTATGCTACGAAACCGTCAAGTATAACTGCCTAAGCCCTAAACAGTAATGTTCTTCTTGGGCAGCCGTTTTTTTGTGTAAGATAATAATATCTATACTCGGTGTCAGTGCTACTGGTATTTATAAGTTTGACGAGCAAAAAAAAACTTGGGGATAATGGCAGGTTATTTTACAGTTATAGTGAGTCATAAAATCGCTCTCGAAAAATTGCGTTGCAAGTTTCTGTAGTAACAAAAAAATTGATAACCCAGTATAGTTTATACGTGCCAAAAAATTTAATTTTTAGTAATAAGATTGAATGGTTTTCATATTAACTGATGTTGTTACTAATAGGCAATATCGTAATCAACAACATAAGGATATAATTAAGTATTTTTCGGATACCTGTTGACAATTAATTTATTCACCCATAGCATTCTAGAAATTAAATATGGTCGGGTGATTTTTTTAGTGATTCCGTAATAAACAAAAAAAGTGACTACCTAGATTTTTAAAATATATATATTATACAGTCATACTAGATGTACCTTAAGACTAATATTTCAGATCTTAAGTCCCTAATGTGCAGCTATAAAAACCATGTACAATTTCTATCCCTTTTAAGAGCAGCTTGTGAAATTATTGATAAGTTGCTTTTATGAAAAATGCTTGAATTTTGTTATTAGTATTCTTTTGATTGTAGAAATTCGTTAGTTCGACTTAAAGTTTTGTCTACATTTAAACTTTTTATACCAAGTATTCACATGTGCCACAGACATCTTTTTATGTTTAATATCTTCAATAGAGCTGCACTAAATTGTGATAAATAGACAATTTTAATGCTAAGAGCTAAATATAAATTTGCTGACATTGTACTATACAAATTAATTACGTTTTATTATTATAATTATAATTTCAGGTATCCTTTGTCAAATTACAAGTTTGGTACCAAAGAACCTTTATTTGAAAAAGATCCGTCTGTACCGGCCAGATTTCAACGCATGCGTGATGAATTTGATAAAATTGGCATGCGACGTAGTGTCGAAGGAGTTCTTATTGTACACAAACACGGTCTACCGCACGTTTTGCTATTGCAATTGGGCACCACATTTTTCAAATTGTAAGTAAATATGTAACAATAAAATGTTCAATTAGTCATTTTCAAATTAAATTTCTTACACCTAAAACAATTACAATTAATTGTTGTATGCAGTGCTCAAATTAGAAAAATAAAAGTAGTGTGATGTTTTTACTTTTAAAAAAAAGCATAGCTGGCATTTTTTTGCCTAAAATCATCATCACTTTTAGTTGGAGTACTCGTTCCCCCTCCCCCTCCCCCAATTCAAGCACTAGTTTTATAAATAAAGTTTTAGGTATAATTGAATAATATTGACAATTTTTATGTTTGAAAAATACATTTAGATGTGATAGATACAATCTATTAAGAACAAGACTGATTTTATAAAATACCTTTTCTTTTTACTTTTTTAAAAAAAAAAATGCTTCTGAAAATATTATATATTTTATTTAAAGCGTGGTGTAGAGTAAAAATAGAAATGTATGTTTATTTACATACTTTACTTAAAATAATTGTAAAATTTCAACATACATTTTGAGACTTATTTAATCGTTTTTTCTTTGGAAATTAGATTTTTTTTTATATATTTAATTTTTTTAATAGGCCAGGCGGTGAACTAAATCCAGGAGAAGACGAGGTCGAAGGACTTAAACGACTATTGACTGAAGTAATCTTCTTTAAAATTATTCAGCAATTGATTTAGTCTGTATTCAATGTTAAGACAATAGGATTTATAATATTACTGTACATTGTTCCTTGTTTTTAAATAAACAGTTGATTTATTTGTATTTGTATAGACATTGGGAAGGCAGGATGGTATTCCATCCGAATGGACTGTTGAAGATACCATAGGAAATTGGTGGCGGCCTAATTTCGAGCCTCCTACGTATCCCTACATGCCACCCCACATCACCAAGCCTAAAGAGCACAAAAGACTCTTCTTAGTTCAGCTGCCCGACAAAGGTAAGCTTATTAATCAATAATAGTAATTATTAATTACAACCAACTGTCTATGTACCTCTTTACAATGAGTAAGTATAATAATGTAAATACTTAATTGAGGGGGAAAAACACTTGCATTACGCTGTGTGGATAGTCGATTGTAAAAACGTTTGTGTTCCTGTGTAGGATGTGTGCCACCAACTGATGAGATGATGATAACAATTATATGTGTAAAATTACATTATAATATTATTTTATATTTCGCAGTTTACAATGGCAACACGATTTGCTGGTACAAAGAGGATCGTCCCGGTTGATTGTAAAACATCACATACAAGATTGTTATTATGATATTATTATTGTTTTTTTGATGAAAACCTATAAGACTTGTACATCTGATGTATTATCCAAAAGAAAATATCATATTAGGATTTTCTATAGGATTACAATACGGTTTATTCTCCATAGTTGAGTCTACCGTTGTGTTCATTTATTTGTTGGCCCGAATAAATAGAAATCAAAGTATTTTTCTAACCAATGTATAGTATTTTACACAACAACTTATTCAGCGATAAGCGATACTAGTTGTTGAACTAGCTGATTGTTTGTATATTTATGAAAGCATTGATTGCAACGAGTTCTTGTTACTTTTATTTCTATGTTGTCATTACTTATAATTTAAACTGCAGTTCTAATTGCTTTGAATGTGCCTTTGTAACGTATTTTTCAAGAAATATATAAGGTGTTTAAAATAATCGATAAACCAATAAAAATAAGTTAACAATAACAAATATTTTTGAAGAAACGATAATTTGTAACATTGATTTTTTCCTGAATTACAAGAAAACATTGTTAATTTTAACTATACCATTACATTACAGTACCTATCAATAATTGTTGTTTTGATGAAGTACTTTTCATTAGACATTGTTCTTACTTTTTATTTTAACACCCATTTATTATTTTTTACCAATTATTTTTATTGTTGTTTTATTTTTACTGAATCTTTATTTTATAATAATCGTATAATTTATAGATAGTTGAACAACTGGTGACGACATTGTAGGATATGTGTGTAGTAGTACTGTGACAGTGAATAATTGCTATTCATATTATTTATATAACATCTGATGATTGACAAATGTTACTCGTTACTCCCTCTATGTACTCCCTTTGTTTATTATAACTATCATATCCTTTGCCAATTTGTTGAGCTTTTAAATGTTATTATAGTACCTATTTGTTGTTTCTTTTTTCAAGTGTATATATTGGCCAGACAATGTCATTAGTGATAGGAAAAAAAATCTTGTTGTCCATTTAAGAATAAAATATACCAATATTGTTTTAAAACTTCCTACAAGTTAATCGTTATGTTATTTTTTTTCTTTGAAATACATAGTATGATTTTAATTTTATACTTTTATTAATGTTTTGTGTTGGTGAAGAGCATTGTGCATAAAACTATCAAGTTTTACTCAAGCTTCAAAGCAATTACTATTTCAAAAATGTTAAATTCAACTGTTTTTTATAAAAATGATGACGTAGGATGTTATGATGACATTTAATTATGGCGAAATTATTATTATTATAACTAATTAGTTTTCAAAATTTCCATTTGTAAAAACTAAACTGAGATATTGTTGTTTCTGTATCATTAAAAAAATAAACCAAACAATTACGATAAAAAATTAATCATTTCCTGACTTTTATTATATACATTTTACAGAATAAAAATTATCTTGCGTCATTAAAAAAAAAATCTGCTATTGATATAAATACACATTTATATATTTACTTATATATAAAATGTATTTATTGTATTAACATATAAATATGTATAAATAAATAAATTATAAATACATTTTATGTCGACTATAAGTCTTTCTGACTTATAAAGTATCTTGTTTGTATGTATTTATTATATTATTATATGACGAATATGGTAATTTTTATAATATGTAGTAAACATCACTCATAATATCGTAGGACAATTTTTGTAAAATTATGTCTTTCAAAAACCGTGTTCTAATAATAATATTATATATTATATTTTATACAAAAAAAATAATATTAATGATGTATTTTTGTCTGTTTGTATTATGTATGTACATTTTATCAACTGTTTTTGTTTTCAAATTGTATAATGTATCCAATCATTGTTCTACAGCATTGTTTGCCGTGCCAAAAAATTACAAATTGGTAGCAGCTCCTCTGTTCGAGCTGTTTGACAACTCGCAAGGATACGGATCAATTATTTCATCACTACCACAAGCTCTCGGAAGGTAATTTTGTTATGTTACATGTCAACGATAAGACAATAGCGTTGTAATGTGTGTATGAAGTGATGACAAAGTTATTATATTTACTTATGTATTAATTTAATTATTTAATATTTTTATGTTCACAGGTTCAATTTCATTTATATGTAATTCGTAAGGATTTAGTTGTAAGATTATTTTATAAAGTTTGCTACCCACCAATCGGAAAGAAAAAAACAACTTTTTTTTCTACTATGATTGAAATATAATTTGTAAAGTAGAATTGATTATATTTGAGTTGATTTTATACAATTTGTTTGACCGTAATACTTGATATATGATATCTACATACAATAACCTTCAACGCTCTATTGTGAATATATCGTATTTTTTTTTAAAATATTATCATTATTTTGTTCAAATATTCTTTGATGATGCATCGTTTAATTATTTTAAAGTGATTTATAAAGTAAATTGTCGAAGCAATGGTCGTTGATGTACTACTAACTTGATGTATTTCCTTACAAACCTTTTTTGTATTATTATTCTTATTATTGTTGGTCTAATATTCCTTAAAGATAAAACATATTTTTGGTTACTGTAAAGTATATCACGACACATTGAAATGTTCGAGTATTTTTTTAATCACAGCTATCATTGAAGAATCTGCTAGCTAAGCAGAGAAAAATTATGTATTTTATACATTACGGTACAAAAAAAATATTAGAATAATTTTTGACATATTGTAGTTCCGATATTGTTATTAATATTATGCTTTAATTTATTTAATTGTAATTAAATATTTTCTTTTTGACGTCCAAAGTCATTATACATCATAAATATCTAAAGGAATGCTTTTTTAAAAATATTTTATAGAAAGAATTTTAATTGTGTGTTGTTGCAAAGAAAAAATTGTACTCTACAAATTCTGTAAGTTCCCTATGATACAACATTAGAGTCTACAGTAAATTTATACTTGGTTTGTTTTTTTTTGTAAAAAGTGTATTAAGTGTTATGTATTGTATGTATTTAAAGTCATAACGTGGCTAATAAATACATCATAGACATTATTTATCTTTTTATACGTCCATAAATAAAAATTATTTTTTATCAATAAAAAGGGATTTTGAATATTTTTTATTCCTTTGCAAATTACTTTCAGAATTGGTGTCAATTAATAAAAATTTGAATAGATTACTTGACCGAACGCAGGTGGTTTTTATTTGAACAAAATTACTGTTAAATGAATATTTCCATAAAAAAGTGATCATGAACACCCCTATATTGTTATATTTATTACTCAATAACCATACTTTAATAAATTTAAAGTAATTTTGTAATGATGACAAAATTTATGAAATACTATCAACATCCGATAGTAATTTAATTAAGCAATTAAATTAAGTTTGGAAAAATCGTCCATAATATCAGTTGGAAGAGTAAAAAAATAAATTTGTATCGTAAACTCATTGTGTAGAATATGTTTTACTATTTTATATAACTGTATAGTACCAATAACTAAATTACTTAATGATGGTTGCCAGATGTTCAATTAGCCACCGAAAACTATAGTGACTAACTATTGGCTTTGTACGATACAGCTATTCCACCTTTTCTAGTTTCGACAACGGGAACAGCTTTCGGTTTTATAATAATTTGTTGGGTAATTTATCAGCTCTTCCTGTGATATCGTTTATAACAGTTTCAAAATTTTTATGGCTGCATTTTTAAGAGGACTTGAAAATCTTTAGAGATAGTCTAAGTTTACTCTTGCCCCGACCCTACTATAATTGTGTCATTATCTTTATTCACAAAATTCCTGTTTTGGTTTGAGGCAGTTTTTTTTTTTTTAATAATATACTCTTGGAGTATCCGAAATAAAGGGTGTGGTCTGAACAGAAACATATTTGGTTCGCCTCTCGATCAACACGAATAATTAAATTTGGAATCTGGAACAATTTCGATTTTAGGTTATTGCGTTTTTAACGGTGTTACGCAGTTAATTTCCTACCACCACTTGGAGGCTCTACCTGAACTGTTACTAATTAGGTTTTTTTTCTCATCCACACCTAAATCAGAGTTTTTGCTAAAAAAATAGGATATACCTAGTTTTTTGACTAGACTGCGGCCTTGAATGCCTCTACAATATAATATAGGCGCCGTCTATCGAGTGCCTATATAATAACAATATTGACTATTTACTTTTGTATATTATTACTATATAAGTACTAGCTCTTTTTGGATATTATTCCATATTTTTTTTTTTTTTTATGATAATAAGAATGTAACGAATCGCGATTTTTATTTGACCAATTAACCAAAGCGATAATAATACATTATATTATTGTGTTTTTCGCGTCAAAACAAAACTATAATATATTATATAGTAAATGAACCGTATACCGGATAGAGGTCATAAATATATGATAAATTATGAACCCTCGGGTTGCTCGTTAGGAATTATTTCGTCCAAGAAAGTTTATTCGAACTGACAAAATGTTCAAGTTAATATTGTATGACGGCACAGAATCTCGTTATAACAGCTAGCGCTGTTGCTCTTAAAACGTAATATGGATCCTATATAGTATAGCGGGAGAGGCAGGTATTTTTTTTTTCCTTCTTTTAAGAATTCGCCGTTTTTCAAGCTGCTCGAGCGAATCGATATAATTTAACTCGCTCCGTGTTGCTTTTACAACGGCCACGGTGGTATATTAAAGAAATAATATTGACGATTCGGATTCTGGGAATAAAGGTCTAACAGGAAAACAAACGACGAAAAAAAGGGCCAAACACACGGGTGGGAAAATAGCAACATGTTACCATTTATTTTCCAAATACCATGTGCAAACCTACCCGGACGAAATTGAAATTAAATAATAATAAAATACATATAACACCTGTTGATACATACGTAAACAGCTAGGTATATAATATTATGTATTGTTATAAAATAACCGAAAAGGTCATATAGGAGCAGTTTAATACGGTAGGTACGTTGCAGCGTGTAGGGTTTGTGCAAATATATACCTATACCTACTAAAAGATGATTTAATATAATACACATACAAAAAATATACAGGATATTATTATCGCAGTACATACAAAGGCTAGGTACAGGTACAGAATTTGTTCTTAAAATATAACAAGTCCAGTTTGAACATGTTATATACTATTACGGTTGCCTATCCCAAAAAGTGAACAAATAATTTTATATGTTCCTATTATTTATGGTAGCATGTAGGTAGGTAAATAATTGTTTTAAAAAAAAGCCTTATGTAAACAAAAAAAAAATGTGGCTTTTTAAAACAATGTTTATTGTTTAGTAAGACCCGAGAAAAACTTATTTTTATTTTGGAGAACGTGTGTGAAAAATAAGAAATGATGGAAGGATATACATTGAATACAAATAGAAATGAGTAGGTACTTACAAGAAAAGAAAAGGGATGCATTTTTTAAAATTATTTTCGACCAATTAATTACTTTTCAGGTACCTACCTACGATTTTTTAACCTGACCCTGTATTTGTTAGTAGGTACTTTTATATAGTAAATATATACTACTACTTTTTATTATATACCTACTTGATTAATACCTACATAATAGGTGACATATAATTCTGTAGCTTCTGCAGGCATTATTTCTTTTAAAAACGTCATTCCTTTTGAATGATTGTGGTGACATACGAATTACGATGATGAGGTCAATTTTGTCTATTTAAAGTCTTTAAGACACCTCCACAACAAAAACTTTTCTGACTAAATTTCCTTATTTCCTTTATTCGACGATATAAACTCCATTTCTAATATTTAAAATAAGTAACGAAATTACAAAAAAATACAAACAAACGATAACGTTTTATTATTGATAGTTGATATTATTATCAAATAGTTAATGATATTATTATGGATGGGTTTATTTTGTCGGTTATTTTTTCCTAACCAAACATATCCTTCCGGTTACCAAAAACAATACCACCTTTGTGAGCTACGCATCAAAGGTAAAAATATTTTAAGGGCAATCGAGAATACGGTCTTGGACTAAAAACTAATTAAATATTACACTATGTATTATAAGGGTTTGAACCGGAATGAACCCTAACATAGGATAAACATACATATAGCTACCTACTTTGAATTATTAATGCATTTCTTTAAGCCGGGTTAACACGGTTCGTTTTGGATGCTCGCACTAGGGACGAATTCATTAAAATTAAACCGCTTAAACAACAAAATCATCTAAAGAGAACAATAATAATTTAAAAAGCTGGTTCGGTTCAACTTTGGTTCATTTCGGGTATTTCATACAGAGTGAATCGTGTAAACCCAACTTTGTATAATATCGTTCACAGTCAATACAATTATCATTGACTCGGCGATAAATGTATTTAACTGGACGAGACAACCTATTGTAAGCCACTTCACCTACTTAAAACATGCACATAATATAAAGCGCATGATATAACAACAATGTAGGTATTGTACAGCAATACTTAATGACTAATGTCAAATAATTGATGCTGTACAGTGTGAGTATTAATTTTTCGGATAGATCTACTCGCCTGTTGTTGCCTAAATTCGAAAAATTATAACGATTCACATGGTATTTAACGTACATTGGATTTTTCAAAAGAAATTTTAAAATGTCTACAATTATTTAGCTGGTACTTCGATGTCTCCGAGATATAAAATACCTATAAAAAAATCAATCCAGTCCGTAAACGGGTTTAAATACTAACGAGATTTATCTAATAAAAATAATTAATAGCATAGCGCTAATGACTATAACCATTAACCGGTGGCTTCTTTTCCAAATGAATCATTATGACAGGTTAATATTTCTTTTCATCAAATATTTGATATTCACATTACACAATACATAAACCTACTAATTACTATTAGATTTGATGGGTTTCAAATACACATACAAATAATTATAATCGATGATCCAAGGTAAAAAAAATAGATTCCCCCGTCATTTTTTTTTTTTTTATATATATGAAATACTTTTTTGCTAATACGTTTCTCGTCAAACGAGTGCGACTAAAAATAATGGGCAATATAAAAGTACTGTACTGTACTATAATATGTAAAATGGCAAATGGCACCATGTAATTTCGATTCGTACTTATTTTAATACATTTATTTGTTATCTGATAAATGTAGTGACGTGACTAAAAACCGATTTCAGGTAGGTAGGTATTTAGTAAATAGGTACGGACTACAATTAATACCTAATGGCTAATATAATACATTATTTGATAGGCCACACGCACAGCATAAAACATACGATATACCTACCTAGATAATTACTATTTGTATTTTTATAACTAAAAACAAATTGTGTTATTTAAATTGTATCACGTAGCACGTTTACAAATTTTCGTAGTGAACACATACAGTATGTTTATAAAAGCTAATGTTATAGTTAAATGCGAAAATAGAGAATTTACTGATATACTTATTTTTTAAACCTCAGCTTTTAGCCAGATTTAATTGGCATTTGTCACTACAATAAGTACCACTTCAAAAAAACCATTAAGATTGATCATTTGAAGTAGAGTCATTGAACGTACCTACTCTTATTGGTTAATCTAGTGACGATATAAAAGGTAATTAACACGATTTTAGGCACTCAACAATTATCAATTCAGGTACCTACTGTGTCGGTGCATGTCCGTTAGCGTGGACCAGAATTTGTTTTTTTTTTTTGACAGGATGTTCTATTGGATAAATAGAATGTTTCCTAATTATTTCAGATTTTTAATGGTCAACGTTAATTCCTAGTGAAATTTTAGCGATGCGAAAGGCTTATATAAACGGGCTCAAACAAATAGCGATTGAACAATTTGATGCGAATATTTTTTCCACGGACTACAAATTAATTTTCTCGTTTTTAGATTTATCGTTTCCTTTTAGGCGGTAAGTTGAAATTCTACTAAAACATCCCGGTTAGTTATTTATATTTTATAATAATTTCAAGATCTATCGAGTGTGCATGATATCTTTAAACAACTTTTTGCCAATCATTAATCATTGTTTTCTTTTCTATGCTTCCGGTTTTGGAAGTTGGAACTTATAATTATTCAGTTTCGGCAATTATTAGACCATTTTGTTTATTATCTGTTATCACGGAAGTACTCTCACAGAATAACTCTGTGGTACTCGGGCCGTCTGAAAATGATAAGACGATAATCTACTATACTCCATCCGTAGCCCGCATCAGTAGCCGCCGCCGCTGTTGTACGGCAACGTTTTCCGGCGTGCTGGCAACACTGTTGACCGATATTATCGTGCATTGGCTGCCAGTCGATCGGAGTTATCGGTTTTGCGGGATAATTGTAAAAGAGGTCGTTTCTCGTCCACGGGGAGGGGAGAGGGAGCGAAGACGGGGGCGGCAAAAACGATTACCCTTGTAAGATGGCCTTAAATAATAATTGAAAAAAAAAAAAACGACATTTTACCGATAATAATAATCAAAATAATACGGAATCATAATATAATATTATGTTTACCGTGTCGTACCTCTACAGTGTTAGATAACACTGGCAGTTGTGTAATTACTCAAATATTACCCACGTTTGTACACAATGTAGTAACGGCCACGACGACGATGTTCGAAATCTCCTTAATAATTCATATTACGCTCTCGTCGACGTCGTACGTCGATCGATAGCAATGTTATTATAAAATATATAATAACGACAGCCGTAACGTTATTTTTTTTTCTTTTTTTCACTCCTTGTACGCGCGAGTGATGGGATATAAAAAAAATAAAACGATCCCCCGCTTGTTTTTCTTATTTCTATCCCTTCGCTTTAGTTGCCGCCTGTTGAACATTTCGGGCAAGTTTTTTTTACCGTTTTCGCGGTTAAAAAATGTCAAGACCAGAGCGGTCGTCCAACTATATTATTTGTGCGATTTACAATAATTCATAACGATATAAATGTTTGACGGATGCTTTCAATACTTTTAACCTTAATAAAAAGTTAGCCGAGGTAAAAGTTTGCCGAAATATTGAAACAGGCACAATGTAATATTATACTAGGTATAAGAAAATATAGTTATTTTGATATTGTTATGACTTATGAATAATAGGAAATAATTTGAGAAGATATTTTCTATTAACGAGATTACTCGAGAGCGGCCGATTCAATTATAATCGGCTATATATTATTATCATCGTTGTTTATACGGTGTTGTAATAATAATATTAGCCGGGTTGATTGGGAGAGGAGGTGAGGGTGTGTGTGTGTACAAGTGTACGACAAATTAAATAATAATAATATTATTATCAAAAGGAAAACGTTAATAATTGAATTTAAATATCAAATATCTGCCGTTATTATAAAACGGAGAATATATACTGTCTTTCTCTCTCTCTCTCTCCCTCTCTATGTACATATACGAGGGGCTGCTGCGAGGTGCCCCGACGTAAACGGGCGGCGCGGCGGTACGGGGAACGTGTGACCGTTGTGGGGTCGCGAGGCCGGTACGCCGCCGCCGTCACTACTACTACTACCGCCGCCGCCGCCACCATTTCAACCTCCACCGCGGCCGTCGCCGCCACTATTTCCTCCGCCGCATCGGTGCACTCTGCTTGTGTGTGTGTGTGTGTGCGCGTGTATCGTATAAACAAGGTGTGTGTGTGTGTATGTGTATGTGTGTGCGCGCTTGTGATTAGAGAGCGCCGCCGCCGATAGCAATCGTTTATTGTACAATTTTTCCTCCGCCGTGTGCGCGTTTGATAGATATTGTAAATTTTCGGTCCCGTCCGTTCGGTGTGTGTACACGCTCAGCTCGCCGCGTTCTTCACTTCGGGTACCTGATCGACTGTACTACGCTCGTCGACTGTCCGTCCGTAACGTGTTTTTTTTTATAATTTATAATTTTTTTTTTATTTCCCATCCGTTCTCGGCAGTACCTACCTACCTACCAGTCCCTTGTTGTTGTGCGGTGTATCTCCGTAAAACGTGCCCGCTCGCGCTCGCGTGTGTGCGTATGTATGTGTGTGCGCGCGCGTTAAACGTTTCCGTTTTGTGACATTCGTTGGTGTGCATTCGCCTCGGCCGCCGTTTTTGCACACACTCGCACGCCAGCGGTCGGTTGTCCGTCCGTCCGCCCTCCCGCTCGACGCCGCGCACCAGATAATAATATTAACCGTGTATACATGACGTACTGTGTGTGCGCGCCCGTCTTACTGTACACCGTCCGTGCGTTTGTGTGATACCGGACGCGCGCGCGACGACATCGGCCGTCGTGCTTTTTTACCCTTAAAAAAAAAATATAATAATAACTCGGCTCCGTGCCGTGGTTTGCTTTTTATTTACACGCGAAATCGGAACGGTTTTATTTCGACTACCGCCGCCCGGACCGGGTCGCCGATTTTTCAGCGGTGTCTACACTTTGCCTACGTCCAACACATCAGCTTATGCCGTGCAGGTGGACGACAGCGTTTAAAGGTTAGTAGTAGTGTTACCTGTTACAGCAGCTGCGATCGTTTTGTTGTCGCGTCGCGCTTTCCCGAAATCGACCGCAAAAGTCCACCGCGCGTTTGCACGTCCCGCTTTTATCGCGCCCCAACGACCGCGTTAATAAAATTAAAACGACAAACGTGTTTTATCACCTCGGCCGAGTAAGGTACCTGTGTTAGTATACCTAGAGTAGTACACCTAGTCTGTAGTATAGTTTGGTCTGGAATAATCGTATCCGGTAGCTATTTTAATAACGTAAAACGGTAGTGGCTGTGTTTGGTAAAAGTTACGTCTGCTAATCGTTTGAGCGATGCCGCGGCACATTTTGTACGCGACATGCGATTTGTTCTCGTCAACCCTCGATCAAACGATAGGTTTACGCAAACAAACATATAGCCCTTGACACTGATTTTATTGTTGTTTTCATATTTATCTAACCGTTCTTTATTAATGCTCGACACTCGGCTGTGCGTAGACGTTCAATATGTAATATGGCAAATACGCACTCGCTTAAACAACAAATTACGCCACCGTATCAATACCGTCGTTATTGCAGTTAGTAATAGTCTAAATTCATGAGCAAACATCGTGTTGATTGTGATTTAAAATATTGTTACTAAATATTTTTGTACCTATTATGATTTCAAACATACATTTTATATTAACAACTGTAGTACCAAGTAACGATTTGTTGTTAGTCAAAATTATTGTGTAGTCGAAATATCGTTATCATTTTGTATTAATGCGTTTTATTTTTGGTTTATTGTGTTATCTTTCCCTCTTACGTTTAATAGTTGAAACCATTACTTTCAGGAAAGACAGCGCGTGTTTTGTAGGTTAAGTGGTTGGATATTATTTCGCTTAAATTTTTGACTATAGGATAGGTATTTTTATTGTTATTAGTTACACTTGCAGTATGTAGGTAATAATCAAGTATATAATAGAAAGTAGTTGTATATATTTACTATAGAAGTACCTACTAGCAAATACAGGGTCAGCAGTCAACATAATTTACAAACAAACATATTACATACATGTAATGTGTTGCAGTTTGTTAATGCTATTACGATTTTTTAATAAAACTCGTGCAGCTAAAAATTTCAGAGTCATTGCAAAAAGAAATCCATATAGGTGTAACATTTTGTTTCCAAATCTTATTACGCAGTCGTTTAACCATTATTGTTCAAAATTGTATCAGAGATATACTTTTTTTTAAAAACTAAGCAGTTTTAACGTATTATTCTGTATAAGATTAGGTATCAAGACTGTATCTAGATTTCGATGTGAACAATTTTTTAGTATGTTTTAGCAGGAATTGAAAACATTATTATGCCAAAATTTACATTATTTCTTTTAACTACAACAATTTTGACACAAATAATAAATAGTATGTACGATATTCTGATAGCTAAACTTGGTTTGAATTGTAAAAAAGTCAATTAAAAATATTTTAAAATTAAGTTATCCTTTTTGGAACAATATGAAATATTATTCCTTGCATGAAACGTTTCAACAGTTCCAAAAGCTATAACTTAACTTTAAAATATTAGTTTCTTTATTTAAACCATTCACTCGCCTACACCGAAGTAGGAATTCAAACAGTTTATTTTCTTTGTAGGCCCAATAAGATAATCAATTTATTAAAGGATTTCTGTAATTTTCCATAATTAAGTTTCGAAATAATATGCAATTGGAGTTTAATAAAATTAAATGGTAGTAGTTTTTGATAAACTGGTAATAGTTTATGATAAGGTCATTTAGAGAACGTTTAGACTGCTATCAAATATCAATAAATATATTATTATTATTATTTACCTACATAATGAAACTATTTAATGTTATACATGAAATATATAAATTAAAGTCAAATGTTATTGTCTGACAACATGATTATTTCTTTTACATTTTTTTTTTGTTGAGATAATTTGTTATGAGATGCAATGTTGATACTTGTTTCATTTGTTAAGATTAAATAATAAAGTTATTAATTATTTGTATATTAGATTATAATTAGACTATAGTATTTTAAGCAAAAAACAGTCTTGTCATAGAAAAATAGTATGATCAGATAAATTACAGATCAAAATATCGAGGTCTGAAACAAGAGAAAAGTCTGTTCACTTAGTGTAAATGTAGGTTTTTTTAAGTTTCTGTAGACACGCTGCAATATATTATTAATGTCGTGGTCCTAATGATTTTAGACTAAAACTACCAAGAAGTTAAAACTACATATTACAAATTTTTTATAGGTACATTATTATAACTGTTGATTATGAATGGACAAATGTTTTTTTTTTCAGATATCAATACAATCGTCTAGTCTCACCATGTTGGTAATACAAGATAGCAAAAGTGATTGAAATTGACGAAAATTTGCCGCCTCGGCCTTAATATTAAACTATTTTCAACAAATTATTAATTTTAGTCTTACAACATTTTTCATTGATCGTATAAAATAACATACAACTTCTACCACTGCACTTATATCAGACAATGTACATTACATCTGTCACATCTAATGAATCGCAAAATTATTATAAACATCAATTAATTGACGGTATTAAGCCACCTGGATGCACTGCTACTGTATTTGTAGTTGATATTAACTCAAATCGACTGTCAGAACATTGCCGTCCGATTGCAGTTGCTCATATGAGCTTTTATTGATTTCAATATAAATATTTTAATTTTATGATCACTATGATATTCTTTCAACAAGATTCATCATAGAAGCTTCTGTTTTTTTAAAAACAAGAATTTCATCTTCAATTATAAAAATCTATTTTCCTGATTTTCATTTTATATAACGAAAAGTCGTAATCGTTTACAAGACTAGCGCTCTCTCTTGTGCTTTATTAGAGCATGTCAAACTCGGCGGCTACTGCTGCTAGTGCTACTGGTGGTGCTAGTGGTACGGGCGGAGGAACTGCTGCTGCTGCTGCAGCGTCCACTGGAACTCCTGGCGCTTTTGTCGATCGCATAGATCCGTTTACCAAGATAGCTGTATTAAAACGCAAGACGAAGCGTTCCCAAGGTTCATCATCATCCTCACGTTATCGCACTTGTTCAGATGTTGAGCTACAGCCTTTACCGTTGTTAAAAGGTAAGATTTATTATTTTTTAGTTTTTTTTATATCTGTGATTGTATAATTTTAACTATCTACACTTATTAAATGTGTGTAGTTGTGCATAGGTAGCTGTTGTTTAAAGCTTAAACAATTATCAGGGAAGTATGTTTCATAAACATGTTTTCTAAAACTAATTTATTATGTTATACTTATTTTGCACCAAAATGAAATACACTGTTCTGCGAAAAAATTTTTTTGTTGTTTGAATTTGTGGACTACCTTTTACTTGATAAAAAAAATCACATTGGAAATTGGCAGGTTGTCTTCATTGTGTCTAAGTGATTGGGTCATATTAATACATAATGCAAGTTCAGAAATTAGTTTATTTCGCAAGGTATATTCATTATTAGCTTAAAAATTTCAAACAACAATATAGACTCAGAACAGTAGTATTGGTAAACTTTTTTAATAGATTATTTATTTATTTATTTATATAGATTATTATTTATTTATTTAAACTTAATTGAAAGATTATTGTAAAAATAATTATTAACAATAATGAGTATGGAAATTATTTAGTTTAGCTTTGAAGAAGGTACATACTGTATTAGCTGTAATTATTGACTTCACTTGATAATTGTCAGGGATTTTAAGTGACTGATTATGATTTTGTTTTGTACAAAATCCAATACTTGTTAAACTACTTTTGTTTTATGTAGTGAGAATTATTATTCAAATTGTAAATCGTTAATGTTGAAAAAAATTTGAACAAGTTATTCTAAATTTTTACACCTTTGATGGTAGACGATATACTTGTTAATGCTTGTAATTACCAAGTTATCTTTAAAATATGGTAGACGATAGATAAATGACTTAAAACAACTGTTTTAAATATTAAAAATAATAGAGTATATGAAGCAATGTGATGTAAACATCATAGTTACTTTTAACTAATAATAATAATTTTAAAAATTTTAATTTTAAAAGAGAATAATTTTTGGAGTATAAAGGGGATTTCTCAAATGTTTTGGATTTTTAAACTACCCTAATATTTACCTAATGCATTCTGTTACTTTGGATATTATTAAAACCTTGTACATTTAGTAAATGGATAATCATTTTATTCATTATGTAAATCAGAATTTTAATATTTATGCATTGTATATTATTAAATTTTAACATTTCATTTACTATATTTTGTAAACAAATTTACACATAATACACTACATTATGTGTGTGTACAGATTACATAACAAGTTCCATATTATTAAAATTGAGCATCCATTTCATAAAAAGTTTGCTTTAGTGTAATATTACACAATACGTAAAATATAAAGTTAAAAATTAGGCAAGAGTAGCTTTTCTTGAAAACGACCATGTTGTTACATTAACATTATTTATCTAAAGTAGATATATTAAAATTGTTGTTTCTTAATCAAGTGAGTAGTAAAAAATGATTTGTCTAACTTTGTATTAGGAAGACATGTTACTACTTCAATTTTTTTATATTTTTAAATACATAATGCTACATAATGACATAAGTGTTAATACAATGTAAAAAAAATAGATTATAACCCAATGAACCAACAATAATTGTCCACACACAGTTGACTTTTAGTTTTAAAGTTTCTTATTCCGTCAATTTTAATGCTCTACACTTTTTTTTGAAGCCTTAAAATCTTTAAAATTTGTTTGTTAAAAATATTGTGGCTGAGATTTTAGTTAGAGTAGCTCACTGTAAATCTGGAGTGGTCACGCAACCAGGATCAACCAGTGACGAATGCACATTAGTTCAAGTGCCCAGTGTCACTATAAGAAATAACTGTCAGTGTCCAGGGAGGGGGAAGGGTGATAGAGATGCACCCCCCACTGGCTCTTTTAAATTTAGAAAAAATTATTTGGATGAATTCTTGTTACTTGTTAGGATATTATTCAAGTTGGATGTCTATTGCCATAATTTTTATAAAATGCATACAAATCCTATAGTTTAATATGAGCATAAGTTTTTGGGCATAAGATATCTGTTGGTCAAGTCTAGGCGATATTTTCGATCAGCACCAGGCTCATGGCCCTAAATTAAAGAAGCCTCATTTCAATTTTTACACTTTCTATCAAATAGGAACTACAATCTATAATCCTTTTTTGTGAAATATTAAAAAAAATATGCTTACGTAACAAACGGACAGACAGACATTGTGTTTTATAATATGTAGGGATGCAAATTGTAATTATTCCAACAAAATATTAATCAAAATATTCAAGTTGCAGTTTTCCTAATTGGATACCAAATAACACATAAAAAATTTATTTTTTATGACTGAAACCAGAATAAACTGAATTTGTGACTTAGATAATCGCAACCAAGCTACAATATTACATTACCTATAATAATAATTTATATTCAAGGCAAATTGTCAATTGTAATTTTTCACATATTTTATTCGTAACAATATAATTGTTATAAGTTTTAATATATTATTTATTTAATAAACATTTGAAGGCATAAGGTATAGTTTTCTATAAACAAGTAGATGCTGACATGTGGCTAATGCCTGTTTACGGGGGGAAAATAACTATAGAGTGTCCTAAATATAGAAAAGTGGAATGTTGAACATGCTATAGAGTTATAGGAAGAAATAGCTATACCTATAAATTAGGCTAAATGAAAAATAAATATAAAACCACAATTTTTTTTTACACATTCTAAAGTTGCTTTAAAAAAAAAATTTGGATTCAAATTTTAATTGTGGCAAGTACGTTTATGGGTCAGCTGTGTTGGTAAAAATGAAACATTATTTTTGTGGCGACTGCCTTTAAAAAAAAATAAGGATTGTTACTTATTCAAGTGTCTTGGTTATATTTCTGGTAAAAACCTTTCCTTTTTATTAAAAAAAAACTTGTCAAATGATAAATACAGTTAAACATTTAAAAAGGGTGATAAAAAATGGTAGTTTAAAAACTTTAAAAATGGATAATTACTTATATACAGTCAACATAAATCTTAATTTCTATAAAGTTATAAGTATAAGGAAAAAACTAAGGGCTTTGTTAAAATGTGCAATGATATTATGATAAACAAATTACTTTATTTGGTTTGGAATTTTTATACATAATTTTTTCTATGTCCTATTATACAGGGTAGGGAAAAATATATGTATCGGTTTTGAAGGGCGGCAGAAAAAAAACTATTCAACTTAGAGATATGAAGTTTATATTGTTCGATTCAGTAGACAATCTAGTTTCTTACATCAAGTTTTAATGATAAAATCACTAAAATGGTCACTGTGAGCGCGCAGACCAACCTCACGTCTCCCCACAAAGAGGCCAGGCACTCGGGGAACATTTGTCTCAATTTCAGACCTGCATGCTCACCAGATTTGAGCATTTGCGACTTTTTTTTGGGGGATACCTAAAGAAAACGTTTTTAAACATCGTCCACACAACCTGGATAAACTTAAGATGAGAATTGGAGATAAGAAACTAGACTGTCTACTCAATTGAACAATAAACCTCATTTCTATAAGTTGATCAGTTTTTTTTTCTGCAGCCCTTCAAAACCAAAGCATATCTTTTTCCCCACCCTGTCTTAAATAGAAAATGTATGAATCATTTTTGATAACCATTATCAAGATTTTTTTAAATTAAAATTTGGCTTCAACATTAGTCATTAGCCGTTTGCATATGTTTACATGACTTTTAGATATTTACAATAATGGTGTATATGTATTTTACAGTGTTTTTATTAAATTAATGTTCTGTATAAGTTGTATTATTTTGTTTATGTTCTGGATGTTGTCAGCTAGTGTATAGAGTTTTATTAAGTATGAAATTCGGTATTGTTATTCATTTAAGTGGTTCCTAGTAGTAGTAATAGATAGTATAATTTCAAAATTATATGTCTTTGGGTAACTTTCATATATTACTTATGATATATACCAAAAAAACCATCAAGTTTAGCGGGCCTTTTAAGGCCCAATGCTGCCATCAAGATGGTTTCTTGACGAATTCGCTTCCGGGACGGGTCGTCAATCCGTCGCCGGAGAGGGGGATGGCGGTTCCTTTTTACTGGTTGATTGTTCGCCCAGCAAACGGAGTGCCTGTGACCGGGTGTCGAACCGGCGACAGTGAGCGCTAACACACTGCCGCTTTACCCACTCGGCCACTCCTCCTCCTCCAAACTTATGATATATACACATTGATATCTACCTATCAGTTTAGTATTTAATTACATAATTTTGTTTAATATTTAAAATTTAAATAAATAAACAAGTCACATTAAAAAAGTTAAAACATTAGGTTAATTTTTTTAACCGAGTACCACTCAATCTCCGGTTGTTACTAATCATAATTCACATTATAGAAGATCGATAAGATTGAACAATGAACATTGATGCATATAGTAGTCACTTTTTAAAATGTATGTTCATAACTTGTGGTGGGCGAGTTTATAATTTTCTAATAGACGGATGCATTTGTACTGACGTAGATCTTGAAATTATAATTGGGAGGGGCTTATTTACCAAGACTAGTAGAGTAATGCATTTTTGTAGTTCTGATATCATTTTTAATCTAATCTAATCAATCAGAATAATTTCTAATAAATTTTTGGCTAAAAGCAAAGTAAAACTATAATATATTTGAAGTCGTTCTAAATTTTGTTATAATTCTTTATCTCTTATTCAAATTTTAATTCGACCCCTACAAACTCATAAATAACAAATTAATATTTTGTATGCTTAATGCAAATGCATTTGACGAAAAATTCTGATTCCATTTTAGAAATCTTAAAAATTAGGTAATAAGTTTTCACTCCACTCTAACTGTCGCTCAAAGTAAAAATGTGTTTTTTATTTAACTTTTTCATGAAATTTTGGTTTAACATGCAAACATCTAAAAATATGCCTCTATCCTCAAATTATGCTTCCAGATGGAAAATAAACATTTTCTTTTGCATTTAAATTGTTCACTTATCTCACTTCAGCTCATTCACTAAAAATGTACAAATCTAGACTTATAACAACAAAAATAGTCATTAATTTCTGATCAAGAGAGTCAACATAATATCATCACAGATTAGACATTAGATTAGTTTTATGTGATAATATATCAAGTTCAGCTAACCATATAAACTGTGGAAATTTCAGACTATGTTCAATAAAATTGTGAGAAAAAAATAATTCTACTATAATGAAACCAAATTACCGCCAAAATCTAATCAGTTAATTTAGACAATTAAACAAACATGCTAGTAATATTTAACAAACAAATTTGAATCCACATAGTTGTGTTCGACGGACATAGGTAGGAATTGCACAGACAACAGAATAGACACACACACATATATACTGACGAAAAGCCAAGTGGTTTTATTTTTGATAAGAATACATATAATTATGGTCTCACTTCCATTCAGAGATTCGAAAAACAAGTTTTCCAGGGTACTGTGCAAAAATCATTCTAAAAATCCTTGTAACAAAACCATGAAACAAAATAAATAATATTATTTAAAATAATCCGTGTTTTCTAATTTAATAATAAAAACATTCTATGACTATCACTAGCTATATTTTTATACATGGAAATCACTAGGTGGGCTTTTATTGGTCTAATATCAGAAGAAGTAAAAAATCTAAATGAAGTGTTAGTGTTTTTATTTGAATGTACAAGACAGATGAGCAGCAACTTTTTTTTTTAGGACAATAGACAAATTTTTTGATAATAATATAGGTACAAAGTTTTAATAATAGTCTTTTTTTTTTGTATTTCTGATTAAACCCTATCCTTTTTATAAGAAACAAAACGTGCCAAATGACAAATAAAATAAAGCATTTAAAAACAGTATAAAAAGCTTTACACTATTTACACGCCTGCGGTTACTCCCATTTGGATATCTTGACTGGTTCACCAACGTTTCGAAACACTTGCATGTTCCATCTTCAGGGTTCTGGTATAAAAAGTCTAGAGTATCCACACTTCATGCAGATGCATCAATACATGGATATGTCCTGACATATAATTATATGATTATTTCTGATCTATAATCTCCTAACGATATATGATGATAGTGTAGTCTTAATAATATGTTCTGGACAAACGTTTTATCTGGTCTTAATTGATTTACCGGCAATATTTAACATTTCTCATAAAAAAATTTCTGTGGTTCATTTGACTATCCTTATATATACTGCAACTTGATTTATCTGCATGAAGTGTGGATACTCTTAACATTATTTTCAGAATGATGTATATATATATATAAAATATTATTTATAAGATTCGAGATAACATATATGAATTATGGAGGGTCATTCTGAAAATAAATATATACATATATATATACATATATACTTAATGACGTAATGATTATGACGTCAGCATTAGCAGTGACATTTAACATGTCCCAAATTTTCAAAATGACCCCTCCAGCCATAAGACATCCATTTCAACAATATCCTACCTAAAAATTATCCAGCTATTGCCTATTTACAGTCAACATAAATCTTAATTTTCATAAAATGATGAGCATAAAAAAATAAACTAGATTTTCTAAAAATGTGTACAAGCCATAATGCTATTATGACTAACAAATGACTTTTCTTGTTTGTCATTTTCATAAATAATTGTTTAGGATCATGTACAATTCTTGAATAGAAAATGTAGCAATCATTTTAATATTGATAACCATCATCAAGTTTTGTTTAAATAAATAATTGTCGATTTAGAGTGGTTTCATATAAACAAATATAGTTCAAAAATGATTATTTTACAATGCAATAATATTAAATTTAAATATTATTTTTTAAAAAAAGTTTCACTTGTACCCTTACCTTTCTCATCACTTAAATTAAGTCCTTAAAAATGTATTACATATCATTTTTTTTTACAACTTATTTCAAGTATAATACTGAAAAACAGCATAATAAATAAAACTATTTGGGAACTATTAAATAATAAAACGTTTACCTATATATAACTTAAATTACATTAAAAAAAAACTTAAAACTTATACCCACCCAGTTAATTTACACCCTCGAGCAACCATTATGTTTTATTATATAACATTTAAAAAATTATTAGGTGCCATTATGAAGATTATCAGCACAAAAGACTTATTGCTAACATGTGTTCTTTTAATGTCTTTTTATGTTTATTTCTATAATATATGGTCAGTAAAATTAAGCCAACACTGTTATGAATAAATAAACATACTAATATTACGTTTTTGATCCAGCTGATAATGAAAAATATGTGCATTTTATTGTGTTCTTGAATCCCTAAATTGTTTTATATGTTCTATATGAATTGGATGAGTAACAATTATAATTAATATTTAAAAATAATTGAAATGTAGTCACTGTAAGTGATATTGCACTTAACTTTTTTAAATTTCATTTATTTATTGACTGAGACGCTCAGTCTTATTGTAAGCATTGATAATGGTAGCGCTGTTACCAAATTATGCGTTTACACTAAAGTGTATTATTTTTTGTCATCAGTTGTATAGGAATGAAATTGTTTGATAATTCTACGGCAAAGCGTTAAAATATGCACCCTACAGATCTAACTAATATAGAATAGTTGTAGGATATTAAAATATCAAATTGTTGCATTTTGCAAATCATTACTGGTTTTGCTTGTAATTACATTTTATTATTTACTCATAATGTTAATAGGTTAAAACCATTATTATACAGGTATAGGTTATACTTAACACTTTGTGAACTTGTTTACTGAAGTGTTTATTGAAGTTCATTATCTTCTTGAATGAAAAAAACACATTATTATACTAACAATTCAATACATATTGAGAAAATCAGGCTCTAATGCTCTAATCTCTAAACATAATATTTGCTATCTTTATGTGAAATAATAATTGTTTTACAAATTTACTGATTAAACAATTTTTATTGTGTTCAAGTTACATACAATACATATGATAAATAAACATATGTAAAAAATCTAAATCTATGTGATCAGTTAAAAGTCATCTAGGCTCTATCTACAACAAACATGTATGTAAACTAAACATTTGTTCAGCATTAAAATAAACATTTTCTTTAAAATTTTATTAAAATCAATATTTAAATTTTCATTCCCGAATAATTAATAATAATAATGTTGATGTAAACTGTACATTAACTAAGAAATGAACAAACCACTAAACTTTTTTTGGGTTGATCTTTCTTATAATTTTTTGTAACTGTTAAAAAGTAATTATCAAACAATTTTTATTATACATTTATCTGTACTATAATTTAAATGAAATATTTATCAAAAGTATATTCAATGGTTACAAAAGAAAAAAAAATTACATTCTCAATTTTATACCAAAGCTAAAATTCTGTGGTTTGTTGAAAATGAATTTATACCTATTATAATGAACTGATTCTTAACAATTAACCTTAACAATTCTTCTAAAATTAAAATATATTAATATTTTTACATAATGTAAAAACATTGCTCTATAATGAAGCAAGTGTAGTATGTATGCATACTAAATATTAGGTGGTCTAAAATTCCAGAACTGATATTGTTTTGTAAGAATCAGAATTAGGTAATTATTTTTACAATAATAATAGTATCAAACTAACATTATTGTTATGTTATACTAAGCTGTACGTGAATAAAAACAATTTGTTACTAATAATAACTAACTAATTATAATAATTTATATACAATCATTTAAATTATTGTAAATTATTATTATTTTAAAAAAAAATTTGTCAAATAGATGTATCAGTACCGGAACAAGAAGAGCTGTTGATTAGAAAACTTAGACAGTGTTCAATACCGTTTGACTTTATGGATCCCATGGCTGAGCTTAAAGGCAAGGAGATAAAGCGTGATACACTCAATGAAATGGTGGACTATGTTTCGACTTCACGAGGCATCCTGACCGAAAACATGTATCCAGAAATCATCAAAATGGTCAGTATTTATGTTACCTACTGCCGCCTACATACATAATCAGTACAAATCTGTATGACACCGAGTATCGTTTGAGTAGACAATACCATTGATTATAATATTTAAATTTAATGACGATACTAGCACATTGAACTTTAACATTTCACACACCCATAGGTTGGGGAAAAATAATTTTTGTATGCATTATATAAATACCACATGCTTAAATACCAGTAACATTTTTTGGAGGAATTGAGAAAGTATTATAAATTAGCTTAGCCGTCAGCCATTAGTGCTGAAGATGCCGAGATGTTGCCAAAATACTTATCCCATCAATGTGAATATTTTTGTGGATAGGGTTTTTATTTAATAACATTAAAATCTACAAGATTAGATTCTACAAGTCGCACCCGCATCGAAGCTAAAATATTCTTGGCAAAATGGAATTAAAGGTATTAGGAGGTAACGGACTTAAATGGCACCTGAAAAGGCACTTAACTGTATATATGGCAAAGTATAAATAAATGTGTAATAATAATTTCAATAAAAGAACCATTATTCTCAATTACATAATTCACTTTTATTAAAACGCAAAATATTAATTTCAGCAGCGCAAATAAAGCTCAGCAGTGTTTCAAAATATAGTATGGCACGTGTTACACTTTTCTTATTAAACAAATGTCGAAGAGTTAAAATTCTTGGATTTATAACGCAATATTAATGTACCCAGCAGCTGTTTATTATTAAAAATATCTCTAAAGGAAAATGCATAATTAATGAATGTGGAATGTTTAATCAAAAGTTTATAGACTTAAATATTAATTATTTTCTTGGTATTTTGATTTCCGCGAAAGATCCAAGTAAAAGAAAATTGTGTTTCTCTTTTGTCTTTGTGATGGAAAAATAATTATTCTTATGCAATCATCAGTTATTTATTTATTCTAAGGAAGGTACTTAGCTGTTTGTTACATTTTTGCTTTTGAATTCAAATTATGTAATAATGTACTTAGTCAAATTATATCACGTTGCTCCTTGGAGTTTTTTCTATTAAGAGGACGGTACTCCATCCATTTTTAAGGAGTAAAGTATAGACTATTTTTTAAGAATCTTAACTTAAAGGTTCAGAGCTAGCATATTCTCTATTATCGACTAAATAATAATCGTGGAATACTTTTTTTACATATTTAAAATAATAAGAACTTTATCTAGGGTCTCTCAAATTCAAACATTGACAATTTATATTTTAATTATGACATTTTTTACTTTTTTAAGTGCTTGTGTTTAAGGTAAAATTTAAGTCTTCTAAAAAACCTACGAGAGAACCTAGTTGAAGTAGTTCTATTTTTAACGGTATCAAAATTTGTTTTCTATGACCATTTCGCTTTGACCTATACACTTTTCCAAAAACACGTTATAACGATTATTCTTAAACGGTATGATGTCATTTTAAACAAAAACACTCTTGAACAGCTGTTAAAAGTTATACAAATCTATTATAATAGATAACTTGTAAAAATGTCGAACATGATTTATCTATTCTCTTATAACTTTTGAATAAATAACATCATTTGACATAAGTTAGTTGGTTAATAAGTACTATATGACAGTGGAATAATAATGGACTCTCAAAGGTATAAAATAGTTTACTCCACTGCCGCCCAAACTAACGCGCACAACAGGACAAACAAGTATAGCTAATCAGTTATTATGTTTTGGTTTACAGATCTCTTCAAATCTATTTAGAACACTGCCGCCCAGTGAAAACCCAGATTTTGATCCAGAAGAGGACGATCCAACATTGGAAGCATCATGGCCACACCTCACTGTGAGTATCTAATTAACCATAATATTGTATTAACACACTTTTATAAAGTTGGGGCTTTAGTATTTATTTTTAATATAACCTAATTATTTATATACATGTTTTTTTCACAGCTTGTCTACGAATTGTTTCTGCGCTTTTTAGAATCGCCAGATTTCCAACCATCTATAGGCAAAAAAGTGATTGATCAGAAATTTGTGTTGCAGGTATAACTATTTTTAAATAAATAAAATTAAAATACAAAATAACAATTTAGTAGAGTTAAAATTTCCGCTTATAATATCTTTTATAGTATTGTGTAGCAACCCAATTATACATTTTAAATTTCTTTAACTTAACTTTATTTGAATTATAGGATTTTTTTTAACAAATTTTATTAATTTTTGTTATTGAATATGTATTGTTGTAGCTACTTGAACTATTTGATACCGAAGACCCACGTGAGAGAGACTTTCTCAAGACTGTGCTGCACCGTATTTACGGAAAATTTTTGGGACTGCGTGCATTTATTCGTAAACAAATAAACAACATATTTTTAAGGTACTATTTAAAGGTTAACTTACTAATTATTCATGAATACTTGTTTAATTCACTACGATTACTATTTATTACTATTTCTTTTTTAATTTTACTACTATAGTAAAATTAACACATTTGTTTTGCAATTTTACAACTTTCTAATTTATATTAATTGAGTTGATTTTAATCTATTTTTTAGGTTCATTTATGAAACCGAACACTTCAATGGCGTTGGAGAGCTCTTAGAAATTCTAGGAAGGTATATAATTTTTATTTACAGCTTTATGTTTTACGGTAGCTATGTATGAATTTGTTGTCTTTGCTTACCGCTGTAAAAAATATTTTATGTGGAATGGATATTTGATATCATTGCAATAAATTATTCAAAGTCATTTTGAAAGTGTACAATTGATTAATTAAGGTCCATTAGGTATTCACAACTTTTATATTTACAAAATAATGTCTTTGTATCCGATCAATAGCAGTAGTTAGTGTATGATCAGATATATTTGGTGGTTGATGGTTAAAGACAACAAAGACTAAAATATTATTGTCGTTTTTTTAAAACTGAAATTATTTAATGCACATTTTTTTTTGCAGCATCATCAATGGATTCGCGCTGCCTTTGAAGAACGAACACAAACAGTTCCTGGTCAAAGTGTTGATACCATTGCACAAAGTCAAATGCTTGAGCTTGTATCACGCACAACTTGCCTACTGCGTGGTACAGTTCATCGAAAAAGACAGTTCACTAACAGAGTCTGTGATCCGAGGTCTATTAAAGTATTGGCCGAAAACCTGTAGTCTTAAAGAGGTAGGCATAACTTTACTTACTGTAATAATTATTGTACTCGGTACTGTTAATACAATATAATTAATATACAAGGAGTATACTTGTTACTTTAGTTGTATTATATTTATTTCAGTTGAACTTAATCACTTATTTTATTATGCTCTGTAGCTTATGTTATGATTAGATACTGAACATAAATATTTTAAAAATTTAGTTGGTTAAAGGAAAATCAATTTTCGGTCGTATTTTATTTTCATTATTTTTAGTTTAATTTGTGCATAGTTGTTTGAGTTGAATAGTATATTTTAATGACTTATTGTGAACCTTTAAACGATTTTAAATTATTTTCTAATTGAGAATAGTTAATAAATTTCATTTAAAAAAAAATAATTTTATTTTATTTTGCATTTTAACAATTTATTTAAGTGTTTGCATTTAACCCAATAAATAAATATTTTCAAAATGCAACAAAAAAGTGTTACTACTACTATTCGTTCACATAACTAAATTATTTGATAAACAAAACTAATGTATTATAGGTTTTTAAAATATACATTCAAATGTATTCCTTTTTTACTAGGTAATGTTTCTCGGTGAAATGGAAGAAATTCTTGACGTCGTTGAACCATTGCAATTTCAAAAGATTCAAGTGCCATTGTTCAAGCAAATAGCACGTTGTGTGTCAAGTTCCCACTTTCAGGTATGATACACTTTTGCAACTAATGCATTATTGAAGTGTCTGGTAAATAACATCCCGCATTGTTTGTGTAGTATTAACAACCTTGAAATTATACTCATCCCCTTCTACTCTCCTATTCCAGTGTTCCAATGTAGGCTATTATTGGAAAAAATGTTTATAGCGCAGAAACAAACTATAGCTTTAAGTACAGTTATGAGGAATTTGTATGGTAGTTAATTTTTCAAAACTAAATTAATAGGTATGAAACTTTTTTAAATAGTCGTATATTTGTTATTTGTCGAAATTCCGAGAATTCATTAATTTATGACTAAGTTATGTTATATTTTTTGGATTGAAATAAAGGTTTCATTTTAGTAAAAAAAAAAATAGATCTGGGCAACTATGCTTCTTATATCAACATTTGTTGTTGCGCCATCAAACAAGTTGTTGTATAAAATTGTTTTTTTTTATGTAGGTGGCCGAGAGAGCTCTATACTTGTGGAACAATGAGTACATCATGAGTTTGATTGAAGAAAATAATCAAACAATCATGCCAATAATGTTCCCTGCGTTGTATCGTATCAGCAAAGAACACTGGAATCAGACTATTGTGGCACTCGTCTACAACGTACTGAAAACGTTTATGGAAATGAACAGTCAACTCTTCGATGAGTTAACGGCCAGCTACAAATCGGAGCGTCAAAAGTAATAAATACATCGATAATATACTACAACTTTGTCTTTTTATTTTGATAAGCCTTCATATTGAACAATTTTATGGCTCACCAATTAAAATAGTTTACAAATGTTATTAATTAATTATCACTTATAAATATTCTTAATTAAATAGAAAAACATAAAATAAGTCTAATGCTGGAGGTTATGATAGGAACAGAATGAGTTAAGAATATCGGGTGAAGAAAAAGTTAAAAGAGTATTTCTTTTAGAAGAAAGAGCGGGAAAAAAAGAAAAGTCAGATATTGTAGCAGGTTCACCATCTTAAGTACAATATAGGGAGGAATTGAGGGAGATGAGAAAGGAAAAGGCAGAAAAGAAAATATAACCCATTTGAAGACGGTACAAAACCAACAATGAGATGTCAAGCCCACTGAACCATGGGTAGAGAGGGATGGTGGGAGTTATATGTCTATGCTAGGAGGCATAGTTTTGGTGAGTAAAACGGCCATATAGATTGCCTGGCGTTACGTTGAAGTTTGCGTTGGATAAGGAGGTCAGAGGCAGGCAAAGGAGAAAAAGTAGAATGAATTTAGTGGAAAATGTAAGGTGGTGAACTCGTTTATTTCTAGCAATACCAACGTGGTTAGGGAAAAGATTAGGCTAAAGATTTGATGAGAAGGAAATAGGTTAGATAAAGAAGAATTGAATGGATTGGATGAAATAGCGTCAATGCTCAATTGCGAGACTGAGGCAATTAGAATATTGTTGTTCTCTAGCGAATAAATAAATTGCAAAGCAATTACGATAGCATTACATTTGGCAGTAAACGACAATGTAAGGACGTCTAGCTTGTTGGCGATAGTATAATATTGAGCGTAGCGAAAAATAAGCCGGGTAGGTTACGTTGGGTTAGCCTTTAGGAAACGGTGTAGCCAAATTTTCAAGCAGAAACTGCCAGCTGCTAATTTCTAAGGGAGGACAGGAACATTCTACTTCTAAGCTTGCTAAAGGAGTGACTAGCACCTATGATAGTGTAATGCAAAGGCAAGAAGTGATAATTGTTATGTTTTTGTGTCTTAACGTGCAATATATGTTAAACCGCTAGACTGATAAGTCTATAGAACAGAAATAGCCCATCAAAAAACTTTCAATAAAAAATTTGAAAGTAAAATGATTATTTGTACAAAATAAGACGTTAAAATTATTAACAACTTGAGACATTAGATCTCAAAGTTTTCATTAATTATTAATTTTTTTTTTTTTTTTTGTAAAAGGGAGAAAAAGAAGGAAACTGAACGCGATGAAATGTGGAAAAGATTGGACCAACTCAAAGCCATCCATCAAGAACGCAGCTGTAAAACCTCCACTACTACTCCCCCTGCGTCCATAACGTTAGACAACAACAACAAAAAAAACAACAGTAGTAGTAACAATATAGATACCGTACCGGCACACCAGTAGTAGTAGTAGTAGTAGCAGCGGCAGCAATGACGTTCGTAAGTACAAATATATATATATACATATATATGTTTGTCGTTCGATACTGGTACATTCATGTATACCACTCGCTCTAATCATGTTTATATACGTATATGCGTATAACGTAATATGTAAAAAATAATAACTATATAGTGCAAAATTTTCTAGCAGGTAAAAACAAACAAATTAGTGGTGGTTAAGTGTTAGTAGCAATAGCTTTAGCAGTTGATAGCGTGCATGATAATAATTAAAAAAAAAAAAAATGCACAAGTGTATATAATTTGTAACAACAATATATTTTGGTTTTAGTGAGTTGCGGTCAAAATCGCTGTATTAATCGAAATGTGTCTGTATTTTTAAATATTTTTATTACAATTATTAGTCGTTGTCAGTTTAATATGATATTTACTAATGAATGTACCGAGTACACATTTTATTGAGTATAATAATATAAATCCTATACATTTGGATAGTACAATGTGTATTGGCAAGTTGCTGAAAAGAAACACACAAGTAATGTTGGAATTACAACAAAATAAACAGTTTAAGAAAAGAAAAATAATAAGCACAACATAATATAGTGCGCACAAACGATAAATGTAGAATAAGTGTATTTCTATTTTATTTATTAATATATTCTAATCATAATATTATTTGTAAATGTAAGAAAAATCCGCTGACTGTTAAAAAAAAAAAATATTAAATTACATTACGATATATCTATAATGAACAAAATAAGTAAAATGTTGAAACGAAACTATGAGATAGAATAAACTACTTTTTTCTTTGTTTTATAGTGTATTGATAATTAATTATTATAATAATTTAGTAGCATGCTTTTGTGTATTTGTGTGTGTGTAAATATAATAAGTTAAAATAATGAAAAATGTTTTTAATGGTAAAAAGAGTAACAATAATAATAATAATAATAATAATATTAAAATTAAAATAAAAAAGGAATAAAAACTTTGTTAGTTATTTTTAACCATTTATTACCGTTTACATTGTGTGTCAAAAACTGTTTTACTTGCGTTTTCCTCTCCCCCCTTCGTTTTCATTTATACTTTTAACTATAATTAATAATTATTATAAACATAAAATGCACAATACAAATTATAAGATGATATTAATATCGAGTTATTATTATTATAATTATACTACACATTTGTGTTTACCTCCTGTTGTATATTACTTTTTTTTTTTTTGTAAATGTTATGTATACTTTTTTCTTTTTTACTAAATTTACCCCGTTATTCAATAGTGTTGACTAGCGAAATTAAAAAAATAATAATATTACTATTAATGTTAAAATATATAATATAATAATATTATGTTACATTAATTTTAAACATTTTTTGTTATTGTTGTAGTATCATTTCTCGTCCAAATGTCTTTTGATGTTAACGAAAACTGCTATCGCTATTTCTGCTTCTTTACTAACCACTATTATTATTGTTGTTGTTGAAGTTGTCGTTGATGATAATGATGATATAAATCGTTTTTAGTCATTAATAATAATATACTACTCCTATACTACTACTACTATAGCCACTACCACAATTTATAAATACATATATTTATTTATATAGGCTATAATATATAATATACTAATAGCTCTATTGATTGTTTTTTTACTTGTACGATAGTGATATCTGTGTAATGATAATTAAGTTTTTGGAAAATTATTAATTTTGTCGATGAAAAACTGCCGTCATTACTTTTGCGTGATTCTAATTCTAATTATTATTATTACTATTACTATTATTATTATTATGATTATGATTATTACTATTACTACTATACCAACTGCTAACTACTACTATTAATCATATATAAAATATTACGTGTACATAGGTATATGATTAAATATATATATACACATATAAATATAAGAGATACGAACAAACAAATAATATAGTAGTTCTCTCCCCAGTAGTCGTGTAGTTAGTGTAGTAATTATTATTATTATTACATATATAATATTATGATCAAGAAGACGATCACAATATCTATTATCTATAATTTACCGATTAATATAATATAATATACATTGTGTACAAATCCGATTAATAATAAACTGTAAATGATTGAAAAAAAAACCACAAAATTGTCATTTAGATATATTTATTACGTATGTATGTATAAAATAGATTGTCAACATTTTTACTAACCAGTACGTCAGGTTGTTTACAGGGTGGTTCAAAAATCACTAAGTGAAAAGCGTGTGTAAAAAATGAATTTGAAATTAACCTACTCATAGAAACAGTGGTTGATAGATGAATTTTTCTTTAGACGTCAAACGTATGCTATGTTTGGACCACCCGCAAGCGTACGAGGAATTACACAATTATTATAAGTATCATTAAGACTATTATGATTATAATTATTACTGTAATTTATAAATATTATTATAATAACTGTAATATTATTATTATTATTAAAAAAAAAAAATTGACGAAAAACGAAAAATTCGCATTTTAGATGTTGTTTCTCATTATGATTGCCGTCTCGTACTGGTTAAATTATAACTGATTGTATGTTGTTGCAACAATGTAATATATCTAAATAATTGTATTAATAAAAAAATATTCTTCATACCATGAACATAAATAAAAGGTTGAATAAATGATAATGTATTAAACAATATAATATACCATATATACATTTTATAGCATACCTTGCCTACACCTATAAGCATCGATTCGTAATACATACAATTTAATCCTTGTATTACTCTAACAATAGTCATCATCTATTGTATTCATAAATACATAAAAAATTGAATAATTTAACTATAGAAATCGTGAATTAATAGTGTTTTAGATATTTTAGTTTTTGACTTGGGTATATTATTCACTTTTGCAACTAAAGTACAGATCTACTTACTTTTGAAATAAAAAAATAATCTTAATTTTCTAACTTGTGATATTATTGTTTTTTGGTTGAATTATATTATCTACACATCAGTAACATTTTTTAAAAACTAAAACGTACAATTTTAAAATGTTATAAATATTATAATTTATTTATGTCGTCCCCATTTAGACAGATGTGCATTTTTTTCCTGCATTCGTCTAGGTTTGGCCGGTAAATTATTTCATCAATGTTTGTTTGCATTTTCAAATATTAAAATTAACGTATTGATTTATATACATATATTTACTGAACCTTAATCCGCCGAGTCCCCAGTGCCATTACAATGGCAAGACTTTTTGAATACCTAATTATAAAAAACTAGAGTTTTAATGCTGGTTCATTTTAATAAACAACTCGTGAAGATTTTTATAAAATTGATTGGTTTTGCCAGGTTTAGTGGAATTATGATTTCTTTATACTTTTTGTAATGAAAAAAATCTGATAATGTGAAACTGTGTTGCTTGTTCTTATTTTTACTTACTCTAAACAACATCAGTTATATACTCATACCCTAAACACCCAAGTGCTATTATAATGACATGTCTAGTAATACCGTTCAGCGCCCATGTGCCAGTCTTATTGCATATCTTCAAACCAAACTTGGGACAAGTCGTATTTAGACTATAATACATACAAACTTTTAAAACAATCAATTTTTTTTGGTCTAGATCATGTACATAATTCGGGACTGAAATGGTTAAAACTTTTATCAGTTATTGAAATATTGTTATCATTTATATCTTTGAACCATTCCTTATCAAAATATTGTATTATTGAAGTAATCGGTTGTTGGTAAGCTAATATTTGAAACTGTTGAAACGTTTGCAGCTGTACTGTACAACACTGAGGACATACCTTCTACTTTTTGGTATACAACTACCAATGGCCATATTTTCTGTTTTTCATTTAACATTTAAATAGGATATTCTACGTTTTGAAACTTAAAATTTACATACGAGAACGAATGACCAATGAACAATAATACAATGGCAAAATATCGATTTCGGCTGTGGACAAACGACATTTTTCCAACTGGTGGACTCACTTTATAAAGGTGAGTGAAAGTTTTTTTTTCAAGTTAAGGTTATTAGTTTTTTGCGTAAAATGTCGACAGCAACCCACTAAATGGTCGAAAGATGTGCCGTCCTCTTAACTTTACTTAACTATACTTTCGAAATTATAAAAAAGATATTTATTTTTCAAATGCGTCTGTGTTGTTAGAAATTAAATTTTATAAAAATACCGTTAACAATGTCTATGTGTTTTTTGGCACTAAATAAGAGTCTGAAAACAGAATCTGGAAAATTGTATGTATATATAGTTCTCACTTCTCTCCTTAAGTTTATTAAAAAAAAGAAAAAATTTCTACTTAAAAAAAAAAATAAATTGTTTGCTAATCATTTCAAAATGTAAAGTATTTAAAGACTTAAACCGTCGATTACAAGGTTATGGAAATAAATAATGAGAAATCATAATAGAACCTATCGAAAGTATAGTCGTGGTTAGATATTACTTATTATTTTCTACTTTTCGTTTTCAAAACAAGATTCTTGTTACTTGGAATATTTATTTATTTTTAAATTTAATTTGAGCTAAAAATATAGTACTGTAATGACAAAATGACCAAGAAGGTAAAATATGCATCTCCCCAGAGCCTATATTTAATATACATTTATTAATTTATTAATCTTTTATAAACAGTACAAAAAAGAGCTATGTTCATTAGGGTGATTAAAAAAAATGTATTCATTTTTTTTTCTTCTCTTGAGAATATACTATTCGGATGAAAAGATAATTTTTGACATTTTTTTTAGATTTTTAAACCAGTTCCTAGATGTGGTTCGGGTCAATTTTATATAAAAAGTTTAATTCTTTTATATTTTTTTTTTGTTTAATAAAAAAATGCTTAAAAAAAAAATCTTTTATATGAAAATTATCAGCATAAAAAAAGAAATAAATGATGAAATACACTCGATAAAAAAGTACGAAATTGCTAATACTACGGACTAAAATTATAAATCCATAAAAATATATATTTTTCGAGAGCAATTCAAATTAAAAACCAATGTGCTGAACAGTTTTAGTAATTTCAATATTTTTATTGTTCGTGTGTACATCAAAATATCATATTTGCCATCCAACTCGCTCTGTAGTAAGCTCCTGGCGCACATATTTTTATTTCTACAATGTTTTATTTTTGTTGCAGTTTTTTTATTTTTTTACCATTAAAAAAAAAGTTTCCTTTGTTATTATAATGATTTTGTTTGTAATTAGATGGAGAATATGATAGAATTTTTTTTTTTTAGGATAGTTTTAGGATAGGAAAGTTTTTTAGGATAGTTTTGTGGGTTTTTTTATTAAGATATCAAAAATGTCCATCTATTTTTGTCCTTAAATTTCGTAATTTTTTATCAAGTGAGTAAAAAAAAAATTAAAAAAGGTAAACTTTTGATATAAAATCGACCCGAACCACATCTATGAATTGGTTTTAAAAATTTTAAAAAAATATTAAAAATTATCTTTTCATCCAAATAATATATTGTCAAAAGAAGAACATAAAATAATAAAAACATTTTTTTTGAACCACCCTAATGTACATTATATTATATTACAAACAAAATAAATTTAATATTTTAGTAATTATTATTTATTTTAAAAATAATTTAATTTTAATATTATATTTAATATTTACATTTTGAAGAATTTATTATAATTTTGTATAGGTACTAAATTGTGTAGAATTTTGAAGCAAAATTTAATAATTTTGTGTACTTGGTTATTAGTTTTAGGACTTTTGATAAAACAGTAATCCCAGCTACCAATCACCACGTTACTTGAAAATTTAGTATTTTGTATTTTATATGTAAAAAAATACCTATCCCCCCTAAGATAAATTCCTTATTACGCCCCGAGTCAACCGTATTAAATGGTTATAAATTTCATTTTAAGATGGGACTCGAGTTTTAAACAATTTTTAACTACGAAAAGGTAAACCAGTGCTGCCAGACGGCACATAATTCGATATTTTGTAAATATGGCCCAAGTCAACCATGTATTCCAAGTAACCCGGGTTTACAGGTAATAGTAATTTTGTGTATTGGTATACCTGTGTATAATAATCGAGTACAATAGTCCTTAAGAATATACGCACCTAATTAAAATGATTTGTAAATTGTATGTTCCGAAATTAAGAGCAGTCTAATAAAAAATAAGGAACTTCGTTCCAAAAAAAAAGCAATGTAATACTGAATAAAAGCTCGACTTGGTAAATTTGTGTGTTCGTTCTAAAACTATTAAAACCCGACACGAACACAGTAGGTTGGCAGCCGTGAAACAAGCGAATCTAATTGTTCGAGATCTCGGATTCGTTGGACTTGGCCAGTAATTCTTTGTAAAGGATCGGCATACAACAAATGCTGGACGTGGCCGTTGGGTTTTCGTCGCTAAGACCATCGCTGTCGGCCGTTCCGTCGGTATCGAACAGTATGAATTTCACTCGGATAGACTGGGTTTCCAGGTTGACTTTGGTTTTGACCTTGACGACTTTGCCCAACGGCGTTTGGATTAGTCTTTTGACGGCGTCCAGCGATTCCCACGTTTCCATGTTAGCCAATTTGAACGAAACCGACGTCAAACCGTTCTTGAGCGCGCGGTTCGCTTGTCCGATCAGAGCGTTCATCAGGCTCATGGTGCGGCCGGGGGGCTTGCGTTGTGCTCGCGTCAGGTTGGCGGGGTACACGAGCTTGGAGATGTTTTTTATGTCCTTGTCGTCCAAATCGAAGTACCATTCGTCCAGCCACGGCGGTTTACACCTGAAGCGCAAAGTCAGTGGGCGGTTATAATTATTATATATAACCAGGCACGGCGCCAGAATTTTTTTCCTAGGGGGGCGGGAAAGGTCAAGTGAATTTTTTGGAGGGGCAACCACAATAATTTTACCTACTTCTGTCAATAAAAAACAATCATAATGATTTATCAGTGAATGACTTTAATATTTATCAGTGAAATAGTATAAAATATGAATTTATTACAGATTAAGGGACAATATATACTAGTGTACAATTTAAGTAAGGCAACTTTTTAAAATAAGCGTTATTTTTACCTGTCGGCCATCATATAGCTCTTATTGTACTCTATGAAAGTCGAAGTAAAAATGAAGGCTCTAAAACGCCCAACAACCAGTCAGTGGAGATTATAGTTGTCGTGTTATACCTACATTCTATTAAACCAAAACAATCCGTCAATAAACACTGAATTTTTGGAAAACACACGTAAACATTATAATTATATATATATATATATATATATATATACACCAAAACACATAATTATATGGACGACGGATTATTGATAACCGATTGCAAAAACACTCAAAATAATTGATAAAAAAAGGCCACATTTGGTGGAAATGTCATAACTAATAACTACATTTGTATAGATAAACAGGTTTAAACCAAAACAACAATTGTTTTCACAATTTCCGTAATAACTAAATTTGTATATATAAAAATATAGTTAATCAAAATCTGGGTTTTAGGAATAATAATCAAATATTTAAAATTATACTATTTAGCAAAATATCTGGGGGGGGGGGCGAGAGAAGGGCAAGAATTTATTATGAGGGGGCGACCGCCCACCCTCGCCCCCTCTTGGCGCCGTCCGTGTATATAACAGAGTTGAGCATAATTGTATTTATAAATACGAAAACACATTTATTCATGTCGTGAATTTTATGTGAATATGAATACACATTTATTCATACTACAATTATTTGTAATCGCATGCGTGAATACAATTGTTTTCACAAATTTTCCTGTAAATACAAATAAATTCACAGAAAAAATTGTAAATATTCACAAAATATGTAAATAATCAAACGAAAACGTGTAAATAAAAAAAATGTACATTAAAATCTGTTAATTTTGCGTATTTACGACAAGAACAGAGAACTCGGTCTGCACTGATATTTTATTAAAATCAAATTCAAGACAATTATATTAGAATTTAAACCAAAAGTGAGTTCTTACGTGTTTTGAAAGAAAACATTGCGTCAAGAAAAGAAATGTTCACACGAAAAGATGTGTTTCAAATATTATATTATAAATACGAAAAAAATCACAATATGAGTTGTGAATTTTCGCATATTTATATGAAGGGATGTTTTTAAGAACACAAAATCCTGCATTATTTTCCAGACAACTCAATAAATCAACTTCCCCTCTCTCCCGGTAAGAACTCACTTCGGGTGTAAATTGTAATTTATCTTGAATTTGATTTTAATTTGTCGTAAATATGCAAAAAGTTCAAAACTTAATTTGTGAATTTTTTTGTATTAGGTACCAATATTAATTGGTAACAATTTTTTTGTGTATACATTTGTATTCACTGATTTTAATGTACATTTTTTTCCATTCAAAGGTTTTTGTGTTAATATTCATATTTTTTGTGAATATTTACAATTTTTCCTGTGAATTTATTTGTATTTATAAATAAAATTATGCCCAACTCTGATATATAATTATACGCGATTTGAAAAATAATATATATTAAAGCATTATTTGCACGGTAAAAATATGTATGTCCTACACCAGTCTTAGTTGCTGTATTCCCAATTCGAAATTAATAGGTTAAATCAATTTTTGAGGGGAAATATATTTATTTTTATTACCTATTTGCGAAAGAGTCGAATTCGTCAAGAAATCCGTCAGAGCGGCTTTGGGTCTTCAAAGCCTGTAAAAGCTACACTATATGATAATGATTTTCGAAAGATAATACCTTTAAAAGATAAAAGATAACACTTTAAAGGTTAGCTAGAGGGCTGTCGGAAGCGAAGCCTAACTCCACAGCTGACTCAATTCCGCCTATGACTAATCCTAAAAATTAAACGGTTTAATATCAGGCTAACTATAAGACCCTGTAATATGACACTTAAGCGATTCTTCAACTATATTATGTTAGTTGGATAGTGAAAAAAATAAAAAGGCATTGTTGAGCATATAATAATTTAACATCAAACAGGTTTAAAAAGTTTGTACTCGACGTCGGACCGTCTTACTTGATCAATCGGCCAAAAATTACTGTAACTGGAAGGTACTTGAAAGCTTTAAAACCAAAATTCAACAAACCGGTGAGCCGTAAGAAGAGTGTGGCAAAGCTTCATGAAATGCGAAATTTTGCAAACAATATTAAAAATAAATGTAAACACTAAAAAATTATACATAAATAAGAGCTTTTTCATGAAACTTTTAATTAAGTATTAACAATAACTATTTTGATATTTTAAATAACATTTTTATTTTAAAAGCTATAGGAAAGTGTTTTTAAAATTAAAGTTCTAAGATCGACAGTAATATTTCAAATAGACTTTTATTTAAAAAAATAAAATATAAAACTTTCACTTTAAAAAAAAAAAAATATTAGTAACTGTTAAATTCAGGCACGGGAAATAAGGTTAGGTTAGTTAAGCAGAGGCAGTCCTTCCCCTTTACCTAAGTAAATTTTAAGATAAAAAAAAGTTAGGTTAGTATAAAGGATATAGGTATATTTTATATTCGGCTTGAGTAAACAAACTTAGGCCAAACAAATATTTTATACATGATTGAAATGACAAAATGTTTAAAAGCATATTCTTAACCTTTTTATTAGGTTTTCGGTTTCTTTTGGCTAATGTTATTCACACATTGATCGGAATACAGACTAGACACGGTTAACTTCTATTATATAACTGTAAAGGGTAGTAGTTATACCTATGTATAATACATTTATTTAACTATTTTACTGGACCAAAGTTTGAATTTCTTATTGAACCCTAAGATATATTGAGCGATTCACGATAAAATGACCACCCCGTATATGCTATAAGTCCCAGATTGCCATTAAATAGCCTACACAATATGCACATACATTTCCTGATGGGCGGCCGACTCCCGTAACCAGCTTATTGAATTTCCGCATTGCGCTTGCTTGATTTGGAACGTCAAGTCAGCTTTGAGCTTGATCCGGTGCAAATCGTCTATCCGTTTCCGAAGGTTCTTGAGCTTGACCTCGTCCGGTAACAGATTTCGCTCGGTCAACTGGTCGATCTTCTGGATTAACGTGTTGATCTTTTGCACTGGGGTGAACCGTTTGAAATTGATAGGCTGCGTTTTGCCCTCGTTGGCCTCTTTGTCCATTGCGTCTCGCCTGATCATCATGAACGCGATCACGACGAAACCGACCGACGCCATGGCGATAACGGTGAAGTTATCGAAGTAAAGACGCATCAACTCGGCCAAGAAGTCCATACTGAAATGATTGTCTACTCGAAAAAAAGTTACTTTTGGCGTTTCTAAACAACCGCCAGGGTTCACCATAGAAATCACAATATATACACATACAATTTCAGTATATCACACAGTAAACGGCCACAAAAAAAAAATATATATATATAGTTTACTATATTATTCTTATTACTTCATCAGTATAATTGTTAGATATTATTAAAATACAAATAAATGGGAGCACAGCGAGATTGCGGCATAGTGGGGACGGGAAGGTCAAAGATCTACAATAATTATTACAACTCGATGTGAATGTGTGGTTGGTATGTTCAAACCAGTACAGTCCAAACCAAGCACAGTAAGAAAGTATTGAAGTGAGGTGCAGTGTTCACAAATTAGCATCAAAGGGTTTATTTAAAGGTGATATAATCGCGTTCAGTTATAATAAGTTCAGTAGACCTGTAACCTCTTAGTTCTCACTAAGCTTTGAAAAAAATTGACGCACTTTTTGAAATATGAAATTTGTTTATTCAAACATTATTATTGTTATAATCAATTACAATTTAAAACTTAAAACATTATTGCTTTTACATTATTATTATCATACATTATAACTAACCTCAGCTACTATATAATTTATACTTATTGTTCTGCATTATAACAGATTACGTAAATAAAAATTAAATATAAAAATATAATATATATATATTATTAAGTAAAAATAAAAGAGTTGTTCACGAGAATCTATGCATACGAACAGCGTAGGGCACATATGATATAACTACAGTAAAAATAATAAAATACTACAGTATACTCTGGTAAAGCTTTTTGTTATTTTTTTTTCGATACGACGAGGTGAAGTGTAAGGGGTGTCAACTGTTAAACAAAAAAATATTTTGTCGTTTTCACGGATTTTATTTTAGCCGTTTGCTTTTGGTTTTATTATATTTTTTTTTATAACGCATTTCTAGCGAGTTTTATAAGAGTATAAATAACAATTGGTATTTAACAAATACCAATCGAATACGATTTCGGATCATTAGATATTTTTAAAGGTTTTTTTTCCACAAAATTTATTATTTTATACACACGTTTGTTGTAAAAACTCATTTTAAAAATAATTCACTGACAAGTAAAGGCCAACATGGATAACGAAAAGTTAGTTGAACTCATAAGAGGTCATACTGCATTATATGACTTGAGCGATGCAAAATATAGTGACACTACATGGAAGGAGAAAGTATGGAAACAAATTGCAAATGAATTAAATCAAACAGGTAAGTTTTCAGTTAAATATACGTACTACCTTATCACAATCATATAAATTTATACAAATTAAATATTATTTTGCCATGAAACTGAACCAATGGGGGAATTAAAATAGTTTTTATACATTTTTCCAGTAATAAATGCTTCTTGTGCTGCATTCCCCCCTTGTACTAGAAAGTTTGACAAATTTGTGAGAGTAGAATGGTTCCGAATCCGAACAATTCGAAATGTTTATAGAACATCTGCTGTAACCTGTTTACTGTGCTACTATTAATACTTCCTTACTTTGCTTGGTTTGGACTGTACTGGGTTGAACATACTAACCACACATATGCTTCAAAGTTTTTATTTGAAAGTGATTTTAACTTTTAGTTATAACGAGTATTGTAGATCTTTGACCTCCCCGTCACCACTATACTTTGTCCTCTGTACGCCCCGACCCTACTGATCACTTTATGCTCCCTTTTTAGCTTCGATGCCGATTTATTTATTCATTTTTGGTGTATGGACCCACGATATCTTTTAAACCGCTGAATTTCTTCATGTAGCAAGTGTACAGATCATAAATTGTACTTTAAAGGTACTTTAACGAGCCAAACATTTAATAATCCACATTCCCCCCTTCAAAATCGAGAAAATTACATATTTTGTCAAATTATTTTGTACTGATATGTATTGTATTTGTTTTGGATTGTGCTGGTTTGGTTTGAATTCTGCTTGGTTTATTTATATTTGATTTTTTACTGTATAACGGTAGTCTTATATTGTTACCAAAAAAATATTTCACAAAAGTTTAGACTAAATTGACTTTTGGTCAAACTGTTATAGAATTGACGACTATGTACATTTTAAAGGCATTCGAGACCTGAGGTTTTACACATATTTAATTGTTGGTGATATAAAGTATTATTTGTAATACAATTTCTGTTTTTTTTTTGGTAACTACAGATAAACAAGTATAATGTATATTTTATAAAACTTATCAAAAGCTGTTTATACATTTTAAACCAAATTATTATAGCTCACCGATTATAAGATCATCAATCATAATTTTTAACTATACGTTTTATCTTGTATTCTTATGTTTGCAAAACACCTTCATTTGTTTTACTACTTAAACTGTAGCACTGCTTAATTAGGGCCTAAACATGTCTAAAACAATAAGGTAATAAAACTCTCATTGTAATAAAAAAAAACATAAAACATTTTTAGTTTAATAATTATATAATACCTATTTTGATGTTGGTTCATTTGAATAACCTGAATAATCACGAATACCTGAATATCCTTAATAATCTCTAGTATACTGACTTTTAAGGATTCTTATTTTATAAAAAAATATAAAATGAGAAAATACTGGCTTTTTTAGGTTAATTATAAGACTAGCTACACGATCCAAGACCAACCTGACTACAGAACTTTATATATATATTCATTATTACCCCAGAGCACCCACTGTGACTGAAAGTGTTAATGAATTTAAATACAAGTATTTTGTGCCTCAAAATTGTTTTATTTTGTGTTTAGTTTGAAATTGTCTAGACAAATATTTCAGGAATTCTGAAAAACTATTCAAAAGCCGAAACAATATACTATACATTAAATAATATTAAGAAATACTTAAGCCTTTGTCGCCAACTAAGTTAAACTGTTCTATATATTTTATATTTTAATGATTACTTATACATGGAGCTATTACATGAGCCCAAATTGAGCGGTCAATATGTACAATAAAGCTGTAAGTTGTAATGATGTTGGTTCGACATCATTACAGCGTTGATCAAAGAAATTTGTCTAGCAGTTATTAAGATGTATATTAAGCGAAAACTGTTGGGTAAAAAAAAACACTTACTTGGTTCATTTATAATGCAATTACTTTTTCCGCTTTACGTCAATACTAAGATAGTAAAAAAATATATAAGAAAACAATTATCTTAATGTAAATACTGTGTCTGAATCTGTATGTACATTTTTCATATTTATATATTATGTATTCCATTCAATCATTTTAACTTTACCATTACTCATATATTTTTTTAAATAACATTTTGATGTCTTTTTGGTTAATTTTTTATGTATAAAATTAAAATATACACAGAGCTGAGAGAAAATAGAAATATCAAAACTGAGGACGTCGCGTCGAAAGGGATGTGTCGAAAACAAAATACAAAAAAACATTTAACTATTACAGCCCTAACCAAAGGGATTTTAACGGTAACAGATTTCGCTCGGTCAACCGGTCGATCTTCTAGATTAACGTGTTGATCTCTTACACCGGATCGAACCGTTTGAAATTGATAGGCGACGTTTTGCCCACGTTGGCCTCTTTGTCCATTGCGTCTCGCCTGGCCATCATGAACGCGATCACGACTAAACCGACCTTCGCCACGGCGAAATCGAACAAGCTATCGAAGTAAAACCGCATCAACTCGACCAAGAAGTCCATATTGAAATGATTGATTCCGTGAAATTAAGATTTACGGTGACTTTTGGCGTTAATAAACAACTGCCAGGGTTCACCATAGAAATCATATATATATATAATGTCAGTACATCGCACAGTAAACGGCAACAAAAATAAAATATACACTTTACTTTATTATTCTTACTACTTCATCAGTGGGGAGGTCAATAATCTTCAATAATTATTACAACTGAAAGTGGAAAAATCACTTTCAAACAAACGCTTCGATGCGAATCTGTGGTCGGTATGTTCAAACCAGTACAGTCCAAACCAAGCACGGTAAGACAGTATTAATGGGAGGTGCAGTGTTTACAAATTACCCCTCTTTCTACTTAGTTTTTTTGATATCAACTTTTGAAATTTAAATTTTAACTTATATATTTTAAGAATTTTTAAATTTAGATTAATGTACCTACTAAAAATGTTGACTGGTCGATAACCAGTTTCGGACAACTATTTTAAAGTTATAAGAGTTTAAAAGCCAAGAAGGGAGGGGAAGTGCGTGCAGATAAAAATTAAAATACACTCCACCTTTCCTCCTGCCTTAAACTTGAAACTTCAATAACTTCAAAAACAGTTATCCGAAACTGGTTATCGACCAGTCAAGGTTTTAGTACATTATTGTCAATTTAAAAAGTTAATAAAATATATACGTTCCCATTTAAGTTTTAAAAGTTGCTATCAAAAAAACTAAGTTAAGAAGAGGGTAAAAACATAAAAAATCGTGAAAAATTGAGATCACGTTTTATAAAAACATTATAAAAATAAAATTCAATTATTAATTAAACCCAGTGCGATATTAACTGGTTCATGATAAAAGAATCACCCTGTAGAACATCTGCTGTGACCTATTACTCTACTATTAATACTTCCTTACTTTGCTAGTTTATACTGTGGTCTGTGCTTGATTTGGATTGCACTGGTTTGAACAAACTAACCACACATATGCATCAAAGTGTTTATTTGAAAGTGATCTTAACTTTCAGTTATAATAATTATTGTAGATCTTTGACCTCCCCGTTCCCACTACGCTGTGTCCTCACTATGCCCCGACCCGACGGATCACTATTTGCTCCTTTTTTAGCTTTGATGACGATTTATTTATTCATTTTTTTCTTTCTTTCGCTTTATCATGCAACATTTTTAATGGTTTAGGTATGAAAATTAGACCAAAGTAAGATCTAAAATGGGGCTATAACATTAATAGTTTTCTCAAAAATCTGTAGTCAAACATTTTTTTTATTAAGGAAAAACCAAAACCCAATCCACAAAAATGATATACTTAACGCATATACGTATTTCAAAAACTATGTTGTCATCTTCAGTGCCGGCCGTCGACTGAAAATTAAAGTGACTAGTGTAATGGGTGCTAATTTGATTAAAACTGGTATATTTATATTATCTACCAATAATCGTATTTATTTTCCGACTATGAGCTCTACGCAAAGCTTTAACTTTTAATATTGACCTTAATACCACATTCGAAAACTTATATTTTCAATACAAATTTTCTTACAAAAATTTACTCGTTGTACTATTTTTAAAGCTAGTTGAAATGTATACATTTTTTTTTATATAAACGTTAGAATTAAATTTATATAATCATTAACATTAAATTTATAATATGTGTATAAATGAAACTAGTTTGAGGTGAATTAAGATTGAAAATTCCTAGGGACAGAGGCCTCTCAGTCTAAGTATAATCTAAGTTAGTAATACATTAGTAGAAAACCATGCTGCAAGTGAATTATTCAAATAATAACATATTTTCATATTGAACTAAAAAAATATGAAGGTTACCTATGTACGAAATTATCTCTATGAAAAAAACAAAAAGCAACATATATTATATATGAAAGAATTATAAAAAAAAAACAATTATTTTAATATATATACTGTGTCTGAATCTGTTTGTACATTTTTCATATTTATATATTATGTATTCCATTCAATCATTAGCAGTTTACCATTACTTATATATATTTTTTAATAACATGTTGATTCCTTTTTGGTTAATTATTTATGTATAAAATATACACAGAGCTGACAGAAAAATAGAAATATCAAAAATGAGAACGTCGAGAGGAATGTGTCGGAAACAAAACACAAAAAAACATTTAAGTATTACACTATTACAGTCCTAACCAAAGAAATTTTAAGGGATTTACTGATTTCACAGGCTGTTGTTTGAAGGGGATATAAGTATACAGGGTGATCCAACTAGCGTAAGATACTAATTTTCTCGGAATACATTAATATTTTGAAAAAAAATGTTTTTCTATTCTTTGTGGTTCATATTTTACTTTATTTTTCAATATTTAGAATATTTTTATCTTCAACACTTATATGTAAAACAAGTATCGCATTTGGTAGTTTAAATGGGAACGTATATTTTTAATTTCATACATCTGTAGACAAACTTTTTAAAACAATTCTAGCGACTGAATTTCTATTTTTCATCAGTCGGTTCCCAACTTATTGCGTTGTAAAGATTTGAAATTTTGATCCATATTCATTTGGGATTTCAACACTGGTAGCATATTACTTTCTATTAAATAGTATTATCGAACACGTCGTCTTCTGTTGATAAAACCGATAACCAGATAGAAATAATACTCCTTACTTTTTTTTTGATAATACTCGTATATTGTTATTTATGTCTGATTATCGGTGACAGTATTACCCATAGGGATCAGTATTATTATTTAATGGAAAATAGAAGTGCTACTGTTTCATTTAACCCAATAAATATTTATTTTTAAATTCAAATCTTTATAAAGTCATAGCAAACAAACAGATAGTTGAAAATTAGAAATTCAAACATTAAAATTGTTTTAAAAATGTTGTCTACAGATTTATGAAATTAAAAACATACGTTTTCATTTAAAAAACCAAATACGATAATTGTTTTACATATAAGGATTGAAGATTAAAATATTCGAATTATTGAAAAATGTAGTAAAATGTACCTAGAAGTTTAGGAAAAAAAAATCTCAAAATATTCATATTTTCAGAGAAAATGAGTGTCTTGCGCTAGTTGGATCACTCATCACCCTGTAGATATCTATAACTATTTATGTATTTATGAACGTTGTAGTAATCCTTTGCATTTAAATTGCAAAACATTTTTTTTCAAGCGTTTATGAATTAAATTGATTAACTAGTCACAACAAACTTAATCATAAACTTTACTTTTTAGTCTAGAAAAAACTGTTAAGCAAACTTATGGTTAAATATATAGTAAAGATATAAAATCTACTTGAACCCTAAACCATAAAAACGCAAGAAGTGTATAATTTTTATGGTTTAGGGTTCAAGTAGATTTTATATCTTTACTATTTACTTTTTAGTTTGTGTATTAATTTAATAATACCCAAATCATTTTTTAGTAACGTAATTATATTCAGAGCTGAAAAAATTTAAATACAAAATTGATAGGTAATTTTTTATTTGCCATTAACATTATTTGTATGTAAAAAAAAAAAAATTAGTTTATTTATACTTATAGTGAATAAATTATCTATAAGTTAATATAAATATTATCTAATTTACCCAGTTATGTTTGTACGAATCAATTTACAATTTTAATACAACCAAACTAAACTACCTACTTGTTGATTGAGTTTATAAATTGCATTCAAGTTTACAATTATACGGTTTACTTGAAGGCCTAAATATTTAAAATTGTTTTTCTTATTAAAAACAACTTTTTTGAGTTTTGAATACTTATGATCGGTTGCATCGTCTTTGCTTTGTTCTTAAAAAAAACTTACCATTGTAAAATATCTTCTTATATTTTCAGACTATCGATGGCAAAATAGAAATTATACATGTTTGACGGGTATTTTTTTTGTGTATTATTTATTTACACTTGTTGAAATTCAAATGAATTAGAAGTTATAGAATGATTTGAATTTGTCCATTTTTTATTTTTGGATTAACAATAACTGTAGGTAGACACTAGACAAACACAATGTTGTGGGTCGTTAAGTAATGTTTTACAACATTGTCTCAATATTTGTACTAGAAAGTTTTTTTGGCGGGTGTACCGACTAGAAGATATATACCAACTAACTGAATACAAGTGCAAGAAAATACTATGAGTTTAGATAATTATATAATATATTATATGATAAATGAACATACAAATTAACCAATAATAATAATAATGATATGATATTATAAAAATTACATTGTAGTGAAGGTATGAAATAATATAAGACAATGATATATAAGAGATGAAATAAAATATAAAATTATACATCTGAGTGAGTAAATAAAATAATAAAAAATCTTAACATAGATTCGTGCTGGATAATTTTTAATTCGATATAACGTTAAAAAATAAAAATATATAATATAATGTTGTAAATAATAATAATTCATAATATTAAAGTATATGCTACATAAAACGTAAATCCCTTATAATGCTAAATATATGACAGTGACGTCGAGTCTGAAAAGTGTCATTATGAAAAGGATTGTAATAGTATTTATTGTATTTTTAATATTGATATAATATAATATTACATTAATTATAATATTTGTTTGGTTTTTCAAAAAAACTATACAGATTTCATATTGATAGTAGATTAAAGAAATTAAAAAAAGAAAACTAATAAATTAATACATTAAAAAAAAAAATACATTCGAGTGTACAAATTAAATATATATTTATAATAATAATAATTAATAATAATAATAAACAATACAAAATACCACGATGGGAGTAGACGCAACGAGACTATTATTTTAAACTACTGTTTTGCATTTATAGACAAAATACCGTTCAATTAATTTCATATTAATATAAATAATTGACAAAAAAAAGAGGTGTTTTATTTTTTAGTTGCTATGTCAAGTCGTTACAGCATAGAACAAACACCACACACACACACACACACGCAAGTAATATTAATGATTATAAATAGCATAAACATCTATAAATTTGAGTCTAATAGTGTTTAGGTTGACTAGATGGATGAAGGTTGACTTGGACTAGACTAGACTGATTTTTATGACTATGCCCGAGACTAGGCTACAAGATTTCGGTTTTATATTATATTAAGAAATTTATTATTCGTATATAAAATTATACAATGTAAATATATACGTTTTAAAGGTGTTTAAATTTGTTTGGAGTTTAATTGGCTATCTTGTGCTTGTTAAATTTAATTATTATTTTTGGAAAATAGTATAAAATGATTCAAGATCGAGGGCAAATATTAAAACTATTAAAGAATTAAAAATTGAATTTTGAATTGAGTTTGTCAAAGTTTAACCATGTTTATAAACTGTGTTGGTTAATTCGGCGGATTGGCGACAGGTTTTGCTTTTAACGTATCTACACACAATAATACTATGCAGGTACAAATATCATCACAAGTATAATATTATTATGACAATATATTGTGTACCCGTGAGTATCTAAAAATTGAACTAATTATTAACTTAACACACGGCTCATAGACTAGATTTGCAATAAATATCTGTACTAAAATATACTATATTATTTATATACATATATCAATAAACTATAATAAAACTATAATACGACTATAAACAATATTAAATTGATTAGTTGCCGGCGGTGGACATCACTCGCGGCGTGCAAGCATGGTTGGGAAATATCTGACTGGTTTTGGAGTAGGTGGAGTCGGTTCGGTTTTCAAGGAGTTGACTTGACTATGAGATAGAGGGGACAACGATTAAAAAAGTGGGTAGATCCTACCCAGGTGGAGTTTGAGGAGAAATGGACTGTTAGCTAGTCAACTGTAGTTGGTAAGAGAGGTTGGGTTCAGCTTGCAAAGAGCAGGTAACCATGACACGGTTGTGAAGACCTCCGCCGGACAGCATAATTCAATAACGTTTGACTAAAATGGAATGACTAGAACGTACTCAGGACCGCATGCCACGTGGTGGCATCGGCGGTATGTAAAAATGTACAATTAAAAACTAATAACAAAATATTTGTAAGAATGAAAAATTATCGACTGGGCGATTCGAAATAACTCACATGATCTGCCAGGTTCCTAAAAAGATAATTTTCTATCTAAGCCACATCGATACGCCCAGCACCCAATTTATATTACTATATTATGTACAATATGTTTCTACATAAATAAAATATCCTCACACAATAATTGTGTAACGCTTAACTATCTACTGGCGCTGGTAAGTCCTAATTATTGGATGTTTTTGTGCTGGCAAAACTCGCGTTTGAATAGTTACCAAACAAAGACAATAATATATTATAGTTAAATGATTTGAATTCAAAATCAATATGTTACTGCGGGTTCCCAACGTTGTTCGCTACTGGAATTTTTTTTGTTTTTTTTAATTTTTTAAATATTTTTTTTGTTTACACACATACACAACCAACGGCGGCGTTTGTTTTTACTTTTTAACCCCACAATACTTATTATAGGGCCGACTGTGTTGCGTCGACTCTGGCGACTTGAACGCCCGCCGTCGGCAATTATTTTTTTAGTCGCCAAAAGAATGTGTATGATTTTTTATTTTTATTTTTATAATTTTTTTTTATTGTCGAGTCTATGTAATCACGCAGTGCCTCTGGTGCTTAATTTATACGTGCGCTCATGTACACCGACAACTATAGGTACTCAGTACATTGGGACTACTGCTAAGTTTGTTAAAACTAGATCAATTTGTGTTAAGAACCAAATTAAAATGCTATTGACTACGAATTAACCGTACATTAATTTATAAATAACCTAATATTTAACCCATATATTATACTTGTATTTCATATAAATATACATATAATTAAATTAATCTATACTTATAACTGTTTATAAATGTGCGAGAAAATATACCCTGTGATCGAGAACAAAAGAACACCATTACACCCATTAAAAATATATCCCCATATAATATTTTCAATATCTCTAACACTAGCATTATTATTTTCTATCTTAGTTATATAACTAATGAATAAACGCTATCTATAAAAACAAAAACTATAATAATATATGATTCAGTATCAAATAATAATACCTATACTAATATATCTACTATGCATATAATATTTGGTCTGAATTCATATAGGAACGTTTCTACGCGTGACTAGATTGAGTGTTACGTTAAAGCAAAACCGTCGGTTTATAAACTACTTACACATTATGTTGTGTTTTATTAATAATTATGACTAGATACTCTACAGATTGAACGACTAGTGCAGCCAATGGCCAGAGGTACAGAGGACGAGTATATAATTAGACTAGAGTAATTATCATTGACTATCATGACTAGATTATAATATTTTAAAAGTGACTAGAATTTTAAGACCTAAAGTGTATACCAAGAACAACTCTAGATTCTGCTCAGAGGCCGTATAAGCTCCACTGGATATTTAAACTATAATTAACTATTGATTGATTAATTTTTTCTATACAATTTTTTTTTTAAGTACTTTAGATATTTATTGTTTTTTTCTTATACTAGATATTTGTGTCCAGTGTTAAGACCTCTAAACAGTTAGTTCTAGTTGCCCTTATGGTTTGATCGACATTTTAAAGCTGATGTAAGACTAGAATTTAGGGAGCTTAAATGCGAACGACTAGAATAATAAGTTATTATAATAAGCCTAAAATTAAAGGAGCTAATTTAAGCATGGCTAGAAATGTATAAAGCTTAGTGCGCACAAGACTAGAATTTAGAGATCTGAGATTTAAAAGACTAGAATTTAAAAGGTTTGAAAATTGTACTCGTACAATTATTTAAAACCCAATGTAGCTAACACTAGAAATTAGGGACCTGGAGTATGCAAGACTAGAAATGAGAGCTTGGATTAGAAAATACTTAAATTTAAAGACTAGGATTGAGAGATCTATAATTTAAAGGACTAGGATTAAACGACCTACAAATTGAATGACTAGATTTTCGAGACCTAAAAATTGAATGACTAGATTTTCGAGACATACAAATTGAACGACTAGAATTTTGAGACCTACAATAAAATCAATTGACTAGAATTTGGAGATCTAAAATTTAAACGACTAGAATTTTAAGATCCTTTATTTGAACGACTAGAACTATTAGACTTATTAGTACGCGTGACTAGAATATATATATATATATAATTTTTTTTTTTTGATGAAGACTAGATTAATAAGTTATAATTTATAATGACTAAATAGTTACCTACTTAATATTATAAGATTTTGACTAGTTATGGTTGTGTGTGCGTGTAAGACGAATGCTTATATTATTATATTGTTTATAGTATTGTTGTTACCTCGAAGTTATATTACTACGTAATATACACGTGTAATAGTCTCGTTGCGGTACATCATGGATTAAACACGGCAGTCACAGGTGACCACTCTTATCACATCACGACGTTGTTATCAGCTTTGAAGGCGTTGTTGTTGTTATTGTTGGCTTCTACGGCCGCTCTCTGTAGCATGTTCTTCTTAAAGAAAACTGTTCCGCTGGTAGTGGCGGCGTCCGCGTAGCCTAATGGTGAATCTACGGAGAGGGAAGGTGACGGTTGCGACGGCGGCGGCGTCGACTCGGGCCGCTGTTCTTCCCGGTGTCTGTTGGCCTCTGCCGCGTTCTTACCGGTAGCGGCGCCGTGCCATCGGCGATGCGACGCCAAATTGGCCGGACACTGGAACACTTTGGAACACTCGGGGCACCGGTACCGGACGTGCACGATGCACTTGCACCGGTGGGCGGCCAGGGCGAAAGCGTCCGGATAAACGGTGGTGCACAACCGGCACCGGTACTCGCCGATCACGTTGGGGATTTCGGCCAGCTGCTGGCGAGCTTCGGGGGTGGCGGCCACCACGTTGAACCGGGGATCGATGTCGCCGCCGAACTCGTCGTCGTCATCGTCGGCGGCGTCCAGACCAACCGGATCTCGTGATCTACGGTCTCCCGGGTCAGCATGCCGTTCTTCCGGTTGGTTTTCGTCGCCCGCATCGTCTTCGCGTCGCCGCTTCCTGTTTTTCGGCCGCTCCGTCTTGTAGTCCGCGTCCGGACCCGTAGGCTTTTCCACGATGATCGTACCCGATACCGGCGACGACTTGTCCAGGACGCCGGTTTTGAGCGAGAAATTCAATTTTCTGGACGCCGCTTTCACCTTCTTTAGCAATTTGTCGTCGTTGCGCACGCTGTCGTCCTCGTTGCAGTTGTTGTTGTTATTGTTGTTGTTCGTACGTTTCAGTTTTTTAGACTTGGACTTGGCCTCGGACGAACTGTCGAATTGACCGCGGCGTTTCACTGGAGTGGACGCGGCCGTTTTGTTGTCGAAGAATTCTGATTGTCCGTCCACCGTCACCTGAAGCAAGGCCGTCGCCTTCACCGTGGTCATAGTGGCGTCACCGGCCCGTTGGTTCGGCTTTACGGACAAGTCCAGTGGACTACACGGCCGCGAGTGGTCATCGCCGTAGCAGCCGTCAAGCGATCGGGGCGGGATGATCGGCCACACGTGTTGCCGGAAGTCAACGGTCGGCACCTCTTGTTCGGTTTCGGTCGGCCCGTTCAAGTCGTTGTCGTCTTCGTCGTCGGCCCTCAGTAATATCCGGTGTTGCATGCGCTGCTGTTGCTCGTGCAAGAACAACTTCTCCACTAACCTGTCGTGTTGCTGTTGTCGGACCACCATGTCGTACCACGACAGGGCGGCCGCTTCCGTGGCCGACTGGCCGCTGAACGCCTGGTGTCCGTAATTATTGTTGTAACTCGTCGACATCTCGTACCAAGTGGCTGCGGTGTTGATTAGCTTGCGCTGATCGAGCGCTCGATGCACTGACACCGGCGGCCTACTGCTGGCCGACTGTCACTGAGCTTGGTCACCGGCACCCGTCGGCATCGGTTGTCGCGCCAAAAGACGGTTAGCCCCGCAGCACCGCCCTCCCGGCGACGCCGGCAGCTCATTGGCTCGCGCCCGACGTGCCCCCTGCCGCCGCGCCGCGCTACTTTGGCCGTGCACACAAACACACACAAACCGTGTACTAACGGTATCTTTTCATGTTCGTCCGGAGCGCGTGCCTGCACCACCAGCAGCCCCTGTTCCTCTGCAGCAGCAGCAGCTGCACCCGACGCGCCGACACGAGCCGCCACCGCAGCTGCAGGTTTCGCGCGATAGAACCGAATAAATTATATAACCCATTAGAGGCGGCACGCGTGCTCTGCCGGTGCAAATCACGATGTATAGGTCTGGTTTGTGAGGCAAGCGGGGGAGGGTAGGGCGGCGGAAACCCGTCGAACGTAATGTACAGCGACAGACAGCTGATCGCGAAAGGTCTGCGCACACTGTGCCGAGACTTGGTGTACTGTAAATACTCACAAGAGTAAGTACCGTTTCTGGAGAAAGGGTTTTCGGATGTTCACACTTAGTTTATAGATCATATTTTACCGTACTCGCGAAAGGATGAACAACTAAACGCTGTATAAGATACATATAATTATTATAGTATTATGGTCTATTAGTATAACGACCGAATTTAACAAAAAATACAAACGGTTTTGTGAAATTGGTCGGTTAAACATATTATTTATTTTCATTGGCTTCGACTTGAAGCTGAGAAGGTATTGTTTTAATGATGACGTGTTCTTATTTAAAAAATGAAATACTTAAGACTATTGGCCTAAAAATTAGTCTAAAGGTAGATCTAGTGTGGCACTAGCAATATTTATTCAAAATATTAAGTAAATATTTGTTTTATTAAGAAAACCCTGCCCCCCACAAGTTATATAAAAGTAAAAATCCTACCATAAAACATAGTAATTCTTATACAATTGTATATTGCCACTTGTTGATATAATATATATTACGATTTCTAAATTTTAAAATATTTGTTGTAAATAAAACATGTATAGAAAACGTGTATACATTCAAAATTTTCAATAAATTATTCTCAACCTAAAAAGTTGATCAACTACATAGTACATACTTACCATATTTTTAAAAAAGTTCAAAATGTTTAAGTAGTAATGTTGTTCTGTTGAGAAATGTATAAAAAAATCTTTTAAGTCATAATAATTCCTAAAGACTTTGTGACGTTTAAACCCAAATATGGCTCGTCCCCACCACTGTTCTGTCTTTTTATTTATTTAATTTAACGGGTAGGAATCATTTGTTTTGGTTGCTTGTGTTTAGAATTTGTCTGAAATTTGTATTACCTAATATAAACATCATATAATTATTTTACAAAGTACATAATTTTGGTTCAAACTACAATCTGATTTATAATAACTAGTTTATACGAGTATTGTGAATATTTGATAAATATTAAACAATTTAAAGTAAAACAATTTTGACGATTTATTCTTTTTGTAATTCTTACAGAAAATATAAATATATTTGTAATTATTCGGTATTATTCCGCATTTTCTAGACTTAAGCCATTGGGATTTATCTGTTTTTGAAAATGTTTTCATGGCCCCTACATAGTGTGTCAACTGATCAAGTGAACTATCCTGCAAATGACACGTAACAACAATTATAAACACGACTATTATTATATAATATAAATGCCGTGAAGTAAGAAAACTAATAAGTCATAAGACGGGAGAGAATATTTCAAGAACTTTTCATTTATAAGTTCTACATAATTATTACCGTCCAACGTCAGACCAAGCAACAACAATAGATATTAGCGTTGCATGGCGGGCGATGCCGTATTTTTAAGGAAAACTTAAAATTAATATTCCAGAAATTGACAACGACGCCGGACACGGTGTGTACATAATATAAATAGTAAAGTTTTAATATTAATAAATATCCGGTACCGAAACTTTTGCAATTTGAGTATAATAATAACCACATCATTCGCTGTGTAGTATTCTTGGAAGTACACAATAAAAAAAATATAGCTGAACCGCCGAACTTTATCAAAGAAAAGTATTATTTATAAATATTATCATACCAATAAATACATATAATTTGATTCGTCTATACAAACTGCGCAAAAAAATTAAACGCAATAATGTACTAATCAAAAGTAAGGTTACCAGAACCGACGAGGTTTCATCCAGGAAAATAGTATAGGATAACTCAGGAGAACCAGTCGAAGTGCTACAAGTGGTAGGCTCGTGTGTTTCTAAATCTCAGGCATTAACGGGTTTGCGGTGTGCAAGTTTACCTAAGGGCGACTAATTGGTGAAGAAAAACACTGATCTCCGAATGTCTTTTGTATTTGAAAACAAGTAATAGCAAATTGTATTAAGAAAAAAAAATGTTTGTGTGATTCATAGTATGTAATTTGTATATATATATATATATATATATTATATACAGATACAATTATATTATATAATGATTTTAAAGTTTTTTAAAACCCATTTCTGTAAGTAGATATTATATTTATTGAGTTAAATGCATTAAGGCTGAATGATAAAAATACATTTGTCGAGAAAAGAGAGGCGACGCTGATTGAGGGCTTGTAATATAATAATAATATTATGTGTCTATATTCTGATTTCTATATTTTATACAATAATAATGAACCAAATAAACGTTTCTTAATTGATTAACCGCCTTATACGGTGCGGTTGAACCTAACCGAATTCGATTCGTCCCAGCAGAAAATCGACACTAATGGCCTACAGGGACCGATAGTATTAATTGTATGTATATATATGTAGTTTTAAAAAACGACTAAAACTTAAGCGTCGTTTGTTGAATTGGTTTCTCACGCCCACCCGTCAAAAGTATATATATATATGAATGTATATATTAATGTATATATACATACATTATATACACCACAGAGGGTGAGCAGAAACGACTATTTTTTTTTATTTTAACGCACCCTCCAATCCCTACAAATCCGTTACACGTTTATTTGATATATAATTCCAACCCACCCCCCTCCCCACCCCCTTCTTTGACCGGGACTTGTCATATTATATTGTCACCGTGGAGTTGGCTGGCATCAGTATTTTTGCGAGGGCGCTTTCAAAAGCCCATATGGTACATAATAATATATAAATGCACGTGTATAATAAAATCCCATTGGACTAGATTTTCGAACTCGGCCAAACTGTTTTTAATGCGAACGTTGTTGGTATTAAATCGAGGGTACATTTTGTATGACTCGTCAAACGCATAATTTTATATCAGCAGGACTGGCGGCACCCGCAAAGTACTATAGTAGTAGTAGTAGTATACTAGCTATATCATTCGCAGCACTCTATACACATGCTAATGTAGTATACAAACAACCACCTAACCTAACCTAAGCAAAAAAAAAACCCTTCCAACCATCTTACAAACACTTTGTAGTGAACGGCTCAAAAGCTGAAATCGAGAGACCGTTCAAGATGTACACAAATTCCCGAGTTGGTTAACAGGAATAGAAAATAGAACCAAATATAGAAATATTGAAAAGTTTGGGTTTTCCATTTTCAACTTATGGTTAAAGCAAAAATAACAATAACAAGTTCTTCAGAAAAAATGTAAAATTTTATTTTTTTTTATTTAAAAAAATAAAACATGTCTTGGTATAATTTTGTTTCGCATATTTTGAGAGTAAAAAAATGAATAATGTGCAAATAAAATTAAAAATTATATTACACATTATTTTTTTCAAAATTTGAAGAAAAAAAATTCATTACTAAAAAAAAAATAGAAATAAATTTCGGTTAGGTCTTATATTTAGACAAATAGAACTGTAGCATTTTACAAATACAATTTTTTTAGTTTTATTATTTGTTTTTTTGTTTTATGGAAAACAAAGTGATTTTGGCCATATTTTATTTTATTATTTGTATTTCTGATCGGTTGAATTTGCTTGCATGATACTACCATATTGTTACACATATTTTAGGGAGTACACATCTGTATATATAAAAATGAATGTCTGTCTGTTTGTTTGTCCTTTATATATAAGTACACCATTCATCCGATCGCCATGAAACTTTGGGAAGTTGTTGAGTACACTCCCGCGAACCTAACTGGCATAGTATATTTTGAAAATTCCACCCCTAAGGGTGGTCTTAAGCACGAACTTTGTACTTTAAATACGAAATGTAAATAAATTTAATGTTTGTACTCATGGTAACCCAAAATAAACACTTGGTTTATAACCGTGGTAACCACGGTACTCGAGCAAATGGTAGGTGATGGTTAAAGAAACAGGCCGATTCTATGTACCACGATTTTGGGCAAGCTTTTAACTGTTGGAACGGGTTCTGGCCGGGACCCTTGAGTAAGAAGAGGACATAACAACCGAAAAAAGTGTCACAAAAACTAATTTCTAGCTCTTAATACCTAAAATTAAACCTAAAAAAAAAACGTCCAACCCCCTTTCCAGGGGCGGGCGGTTGTCAATATTTGGGTTTTATGGCATGCGTGCATAGAACCATGCTTAATCAATGTTCTATAAAAAACAATTTTTTTTCTGTTTTCCCCGATTTTCGGGTCAAAGAGGTTGATTTTTTTCTACTGAAAAAAACTAAAAATACTTATTACAAAGTTATCGTGACTTTAGACAAGAAATAGATCACATCTTTATAAAACCAATACTTTCTCAGCAATCGCGTCGAAGCTAAAAAAAAACTGTAATAGAATAAAACTATTTGATTTCGGTCAAACGAATGGGAAACAATTTGTGCATCTTTGCGCTTTATTGATGGTATTAAGTAACTGTTTGACGACAGTGTAGTCTCCCATAGGTATATATTATATTATATTATATTGAATAGGTATTAATTAATCGTTAAAGATTCAAGGGAAATTCAATGCTGTCCCGCTTAGGTTATATATTTTTTTTTTTTTGTCACCCGGACTTTTTCAAAATATCCGTTGGGTCCCTCTCAACTTATGTGCTGGTAACACACATATAGGATGCGTGTACTCGTGTAACAATGTGTTACCTATGGGAATAGTATACAGTGTGTGTGTAAACTTCCTTAGCGACGGGATGCCATCGAACTGCAACGCAATGCATTCGGGTCTACAACCTATTTAGCCTATACACGACACGGTCATGGTGGTATGTTGTGTGTGTTTTACATGACGGATAGCGCAATAGGTACACAATATATTTATACTACACTGTTTTTTATTGTGTCATGTTGGCATATTGTATATTATTATGTTTACAGTGCTTGTCGCGACCGTTCAGTTCAAGTGGCCTACTCTGTGCAAGTAGAAGTTACTCAAAAAAGAAAAAAAACATGTATATAATATTCTTTATTATTATTATTTTGTAACGCGTATAAAAAAATATTGTCATTGATAATTAAAAATCGATGCGGGCCCTTGTGTGTATATTAGACGTACACCCGTCTGGCGCCTATTATAACTTAGCCCTACTGCACACAAAGGCCCTATGACAACTAACGGTGGTCCGTTAGGTACCTCTTACAATAAACACACAAGATGTCCAGCAGAGATAGCTTAGGTCCTAATCGTTGTTATAAGTTAGCAAATTCGAAATAGTTACTTAGATGAGTATCTAGTCGAGAAGGTAATTTTCAATAATTATTAGCTGTCGCCTATAAATCATATAAAACCGGAACCACTATTAAAAATAATATGTTGTAGTAACCCTTTGAGACCATTACAATGGGCGCTTTTTAAATTATCTGTGTCACAATTTATCTAGAGTCGAGATAGAACGGTTTAACTGAAAATCAAAACATGCGTCAACATTTAAATAAACGTCAAAATAAAAAAAAAAATGATTTTTACACCATTTCTGACGGGGAAAATATCCAAAAACGTTATTTTACACGCTCCTATTATACTCAAAGGTCACTAACAACGTTATAGCAAGTTGCTGTGATCATCTCTTGTCTGGAGGCATGTCCGTTTTATAGCTTTACAATTATACATATTATTATTTTATACCAGGTAGTTAACACAATGTAGGCGTCGAATGCACGAAAAACCGCATTTCGACCACCGGCCAATTCCGCAGCAGCTGTCTGGAACGCAGACTCATTATACCGATATAATATACACAACCAAGGCGCAATCAACCGTTCTATTCACATGTCGTTTCAGCGCATTTAATATGATATTTTATAGATAATAAAGTTATACACACGGCGCAATAGTAAGTCCAATTTGTAAACGAATGCGGACGAGTAAAGGCGCTGGAGAAAACTTGGGGAAAAACAGCGTTATACGAGCAATACATTTTCAGGTTCGATCCGAGCTATATGGGATGCATATTATATAATACAATTAACAAAAAAAAAATGTTCGCAGTCGAGAATAAGCTATGACGGTTTTACTGCAATGTACAATCAGGCGCGCGTCTGAAAACATTGCAAATAAGAAAAACACTGGCAAGTACGAAATTGTGTGGATAAAAATATTGGTTTTAAAAATAATATATACTATACAGTAGGACGTGAGTAAGCTTGTCGATGTGTCTTTGGGGTGATCTCAAAAACTATTTCAATGGTAATATAAGTAAATATAAACAATTTAATTTTATTGATTAGCTCCGGTTCGTATCTGAGAAGGTATTGTTTTTACAATTATGTGTTTGTAGTTATTTTATTCTTTGTGTCGCTGAACCGAATTTGTTCATATAGCAACTCGTGTAGATCAGAAATTGAACCTAAATGGCACCTTTTGAGGCCGAACATTTAAAAAATTCACCCCTACCCCTTCAAAATCGAGAAAATAAACAAAAAATGTACATAGGTACTTGTACTTGTACTTGTACGACGTGCCACAACTTTTTTTTAAAAACAATCAAATCAATTCCAAATTTTGTATGATATAAATATTCTTCAAATAAAGAGCTATCAAAAAACGTTGTCAAACCAAAAAAAGTATGAACATTTATTTTTCTAGAAAGGGTGAAAACTTTTTCTTTATTTATCTATTTCGAGCGAAGTCATGGAACTTACGGTTTGAAAATTAGACTAAAGGTCCGCATAGATGGAGCTATAACATAATACAATTTTTTTTTTCAACACCCGTAGTTAACTTTTTTATGTAAAGCAAAAATCAAAAAACAAGGTTTGAAATTAAACTTTAAACGTATGTTTAAGTTGTCATAAGTGAGTTAATAAACAGCCAAGTATTTTATAAATATGTATTTTTATTATGATGTTAATTGCGATATGTATACAGGTAACAATAAATTATTATGACTATTTTTTTAAGTTAGTGGCAAATATTATGTAGTTTTATAAAAAAAATTAAACAAAATTGGTTATCGACCAGTCAATATTATTCTTACAATTAATTTAGAACGAAATAAATGCATCTTCTCCATAATAATTCACCCTGTATACATTATAGGCCGTATCTTAATAAACGACTGAGGGGGTGTGCGATAACGTGGATTTAAAATTTCAAGCTAACGTATTTCGAATAAAAATTCCATCAAAGTTTCAAAATCTGAATATCATGAATCATGATCTGATTTGTTAGAAGAAGGAAAGAATGTATAGTTATAATAAACATACGTCATACGCGTTATTCAAACATAATAATTTTAGTAGTGTAGAATTTTGTTATTAAAAAAAATAGAAAAACATCTGTTTTTAAATTAACAAAATATGATTTCAAATTAAAATGCCTTTTCGATGAACGTTCACGCTACCCTTCTCCTATATCGGTAGTCTTTTCCAGCACATCCATAAGTTTTCGACTTGAAAGTAAGCGAATAAATGTTAAATGTCGTTCTTTTTTTTAATTCCTATAAATGTATTAGAATTATTAAAATACCGTCGGCTACATTTTATTTCAAACCGTTACCGTGCGATTCACACTTTTATCTATTGTAACTATAAAATAGATCAAAGGGTGGTAAAGCCCTTTGCCCACGTCCCTGGATCCGCACCTGCACCATATTATATATATTAATGTAACGGAAATGATAATACTGTGCTACATCGTTTCCTCTTCTCTTTGTACCGTGTGCGTGTACACTACCGGACGACGACGACGTCTATGATGTTATGATGATGATTATAATAAAAAACCATTTTTAAAAAAAGAGACATTCGATTTCGTTTTCCGTTTCATATCCCGTATCGGCTTACTTGGTCACCGCTCGGCAGGTGGTAATCCATATATATTATATTAATACTACTATGTTCGGTTGCAGTATATTAATATAATATGTATGGACTATATTATTATTATGAACTATAGTATACCCAATACGTATTCGGTTGTGTGTATTATAGAAAACGATATCGTAGAACTCGTGTTGTACCGCACCGTTTGATCGTCAAAAGTAAAAAAAAAAGAAATAGTTATTATAATATGACACACAATGTGGAGAAGAGGAGAAAACGAAGCACCATATCATGTGAGATTGTAACTACCTAGCTTCCCAAAGGCAAATTACTTTTGGATAACCTTTTCTTGGTAAGGATAAAATCGAAGACATTGGAACAAAAGAAAGACTGAGATTTGCAAAGGACTTTGGACTATTCAACGCACAGAGTTATTAAACTGAGCAGGACATAGGCGTAATAGGCTACATGAAATAAAACTTCGGTGAGAGGGTGTGCACAAATGACCTACAGGTCTGAGTGCATGATCACTTCTTGGGCCCACCCACTAACCAACTAAAATTAAAAGTACAACTAATATGATACACAATATTACTATCCGTTAGGTAATAATATAAAACTGACCAAGTAGTACCTACTCGCCTGATGACATTATTCTTATCCGGAAGAGTAGTTTATCAGTTCCAAACATAATTATTATTTGAATGAAAAGTTATTTAAATAGTTTACAAGTGCTTTGTTTTAAGTAATAATTTTTTAAAACATTAATTTGTATAAATATAATGTATAGGTATTAAATTTGTCTGAGGTACTATCAGAAATTCGGACAAATGAAATACCGTTAATTGACGGTGATCAATATGTATTGTGAATATCTTTGGGATTAAAAAAAAATGTAAAAATAGACAGAGGAAATGACCTGTGCGGCATGAGGGGGCGCGAATCCGTATAGTTGTGCACCGGGCTGTCTGCAGTACCTACAATATCATTATTGTTACTATATTATTTTGTATATAGAATATCGGATGTAACATCTCTTATGTGTACATTATTATGTCTCGGCCGGATATTGCCGGGGGTCGCCCCTATGCCCTTCTCCTGTTCTACTCGGCTTATGTATAGAGGCGATCGTCTACACGTTTTAGGTTTGGATACGTCGTGGATTCCGATGTCTCCGCGCATATTGTTGTTTCCGCCAAAGGCCATATGTCGCCTTGTAGTAATTTTGATGAAAAGAGCAGGTCTGAGGGAGAGGAGAGAGAGAGAGAGGAGAGAGAGAGAGAGAGAGAGAGAGAGAAAATATGATATTTACTGTTATTTTTTATACTGCAATAAACACTTAACGGCAAACGCGAAGACCGTCGAAGGCATTCTTTGGCGAATAACTCAATTACAGCTCGGCAATCGCATTCCACGCAAAAGCAACTATTATTTCTTAGGGCTAAACTGCGAAATTTACACTTTATATCTATATATACATGCACTTCGCGATTGAGCGTGAAATAGTCTATGTTAAATCATTCGAGGGTCTATTGAATACCCTATATAAAGTCCGGTACTTGTGAACTGAACGTTACACTAATATAATGGTAGTGAACATACTTTCGGGCGTTCAACCCTCGACGGATAATGATTTACCGCATTCGAACGACAGTGGTTTCCGCCAAACAATTAAGCGCACAAGCCGTGCACCGCGGCTACAGCTTGGGGGTGAGTATATTACAACAATAATAATAATAATATGTACACCGAATAGTATGTTGGGTCTAAGCGGTCATGGTAATATTTGTTATTAAAGGCTTAATACTTTTGGTAACACTAAAAGAAACTGCTAAATATCGCTACATTTGACTTCAACGACAATGACAAGGCATAGCCTTTAGTGAAAGAGAATACTTATGGCATAACAAATATAAAAACAAATAAAGAAATCGATTCTACCTCCTTTTATACTGTATTGACCGTTATATTTTACTGTATAATTTTAAGATGAAAAATGTGTTCATTTTTAAGGTGTTTTTTCTCGATTTTGAGGAAAAGGGTGAAATGATTTTCTTTTTGGCTTTATAAACGACTTTGGGTGATATAATGACACTTTCAGATAAACATTTCGATCGAGACGATTTCTTATTACATTGTTATTTTCGCTTTCTATGAAATGAAAAGTATTTGACTATGCGTCCTATCCTTCATAGGAAGTTATTCAAACAGTATAATTGTTTTTGCTGTGTTCAATACTTCAATACATTATCCTTTAAAATAAACAATAATTTGATATTAACCGAACCCTTAATTTCACAATTGACATAAACATAGGAGAATTGCAAATTATAATTAGTAAAAAATATACCCATCAAATGGGACATTGTGTAGTTTCAATAACTTATTTTATATTGTTTATCTGTGTATTTTACTAGGTATAATGTTATTATAATATAATTTTAATGTTAATGCCAATAATGGAGAGCAGGTTAAATTATGTACTTCTGTTCGAAAAAATACATTTTGTCCAAATAAAAAAAAACAAACAATTTAGGTAAACAAACTATTACCTGCGTTATGCTTAAAAAAACAAACATACTTATTCAACTTTTTATGTCCGGCCATTAGGGCAAGAAGTTTAAATTATTTTGGATTACCGTGAAAGGGAAGGTTTGACCAGCTACTTTTAGTAACACTTTTAGTGTTTGCATTTGTACTTCTTTGTAAGGGTTTATTGTGAGTATTGATTATGACTATGACCATGTAGTTGGCACAACTAGATAATGTCAAAAAGGATTTTTGACCAGTATTTTTTTTTTTTTGAGCAATCATATAATTAGACATGTTTGTTAACCGACTACGTACAAATCCAAATACCAACTCATACCCAAACGGTTAACCGTCCGACATCGTGCCATAATTATCGCTGCCTTTTTGTCTTTTTTTGTATTATTTAGCTCCTAAGAAATGGTTCTTTTTTTAACAGTAGCGTTTAATGATATTTTTCATTATTGTTTTTTTACATCGACAAAAAGTTTAAAATCAACAAAAAAAAACCCATATAACCTTAACCGAAGAAGCGTAAAGTGAGATGATAAGTTGTTGAACTTTTAGTTAAGCATATTTCAGTGGAATTTGCATAAAATTTAGATAATGAAAAATCAGACCGTCTTTATTATTACTTTACTGCTTTTACACAACAGACTGCGTGTTATACTATACTGTTTATTACGGGTTTTCTCAAACGCTTCATAGTGTATATTATTTATATATATATATATATAGTTTGATTAGTCGGTTATTATGAAACGCCAAAAGTTTTTCGGTGGGTTAGGTGATACGATGGGTGGGGGGAGTTCTGACTGCTATGCCACGTAATATAAATTACGGATTGCAATTAATAAAGGTATACAGTGTAGGTACACTATCCGGAACACTTGTACATTTTATTTTTAATAATAATTCATAATTACTACCGTGGCGTTATTAAATTTTCGGTCTTTGAAAATTTAATACTAAAAAAAAAAAATAATAATAATAATTAGTTCAAAAATGTTGGACGAACCGAGTTTGGCGTGTTTAACGGACCGCACAACGATAAATTTTATCGATTGTAAAACGTTCTGGTGTGTAAAATAAACGGCATTTGAAATATTATACAAACAAATATAACGACTGTGACAAAATATAAGGAAATATATTCATTAATTCCGGACAGTGTTACTTAGCAAGTCCACAGTGAAAATGTATGAAATTATTATTGTGCTGTGACCAAAGCGACAGAGTGCAAGTATACCTACAATATACCCCCGGGTTGTCCTTAATACCCTGTACATGACAGTTTGGTGACTCATCATACGTTGTTATGTGCATATTATAAGTTATAGGTGGCATAAAAAACACCGGCCCCCGTCACGTGTTTATGGGATCTCCATGTATTATAGGTGCGATTGTGACCATCGTCGTTGTTGTTAGGGGGAACCATAGTGTACAAAAAAAATCCGGAAACAGGAATAAATGAAGTGTGAGCTGTAGGTAAGTACGCACACGCGCGTCTGGTAAAACCGTACACAACAATGCATATATTACAAGTTATAACCGTCACCATTTAAAATAGGTACAAGCATTAGGACATTTGCAAATACAGGGTAATCAATTCAACCTAAAATACTGTCCATCTCGGAAAATAACTGCAATTTTATAGTTTTTCTTTTCGAAAATATTTTTGCTTGTGAATATTATTACAACACTACTAAATAATTACCTTTTTTTAAAAAAAAAAAAACATTTTACAGAGCTCTGTGAACTTTTTAAATTAAGAATAATATTCTGAACAGTTTCACTGGTCCATAACCAGCTTCGGATAATTACTTTTAAAGTTATTTAAGTTTCAAATTTAGGACGGGAACTAAGAGTGAGAAAGTTATTAAATATATGCTTTAAATGTTATAAATATATATTAAAAACTCAATTAAACCTCCATCGTCTCATCTCCCCTTTTAAACTACCATTCACTTCACTTATTTACACCAATATTTTTAGAACAAATAAAACAAATTAAAAATAAAACCATCTGTAAAGGTAGACTTGTGTAAAATAAAAACGTCCGATTAACGATTGTACTAAATAACTATATGTTTATCGAGGGGTGTGGGGTGCGAAGCCCTACATGAATTTGCCGTTAATACATTTGTATTTCGCCTTCCCTAAAAATATTTTTAATTGCGCTACAGCAGCTTCTTGAGTATTGTTTCAAAATACATACCTATTTTGATACTTTCTAAAGAAACAAATTTAAAAAAAAACCCATACCATAAGTTTGTACTATTTTGTTCAGTGGCTCAAATAGACTTAAAATTTACTTGAACATTACAACACTGTATAAAAAGCAATAGGATTTAGTAATCTAACACAACCCACTGGAAGTAGTGCCTATACTTAACCAAATCATAACCATCGAAAACTGTAATTTAAACTGATCCGTGCAAAGACCATCTTACAATATGATTAATTACATACTCGGTACTCCTCACCACTCCTCCCCTAACGTCACTGTCCATTTGACTTAGCTATAATTATCTATAAATATTGATTTTTTATAATTCATGTTTAATGTGTTTCGTTATGTGATGCGTTATCCATTTCAATTGTTTTTTTGTAAAGTTTAACGTTTTTGTAATTTCCTATCAAAAGACTAGACAGTAATTATTCAAGTAATGTCCTCTCTCGATCATTTTTTATTCATCTCTTTGAGATTCTCTGATTGATGATATTTAGTTTCTTTTTAAAAGCCTTTTCCCGTACAAACGGAATAAGCCTGCCAATGCGCTCTCTCCATAAAACTTTATCAGAATTTCTTTATTCACTTCACATCCACTTTCATGTCTTTATTGATCACGTCATCTACCCACTTATTTGTCAATCTACTTCTACTTTTAACTGTCTGTACCGCGTTTTCTTTGTCTCGTTCGACCATTTCATTGTCCTCTTTACACTCAAAATGCCCAAACTTTCTTAATCCGATATCTCATTAATTTTGCTGCCATTGTCGCTAATCCCAAACTCCCACTTACACGCCCATATCTTATACTGTATCTAATGCAATCACTCCACACATTTATCTGACTTTCTCATTCAAGTCAAGCGAAAAGGCGGCTATAGTGTGACCAGAATTACGAAATTACATTTGTCTAGTATATGTTTTCTAAATATTTCACCGCTACAACCATGTAATTAAAAAAAATATGACCTGTCGGTTATTATAATATCACGATATCATATTTGTATATGCAATTTTAATTTATCCATCGCTTATGGTGATATTTTGCAGTGTTTAACGACTTATAAAAGAAAGTATATTTTTGTTTTAAATTTAAAAGTGACCACACTGTCGCTGGCCTTCTTGACTACTTCGCTGCCGAGTACATGGAACTATATGAATTATGACGTTACAGCTGTGTATATTTTTGTTTGTTTGCACAACTATTACACTCCAATTGCTATTTTCTACCTCGTCCGATCTGGTCGCATCTCTTCAGTTCCAACCGACAGTCACTTGCGGCTACCGACTCTCGAACTTAAGTCGTTCCCGGTCGTTTCCCGCCTGAGCTCTGCTCACTCTTTGCACGTCTATCGCCAGACATAGGGCAGCAATCCGGTTGACCCGTGCTGTGTAAAATTACTATACGGTCGTTTAGGTCGACGACCCGGACCGGGGGAGCGTACGTGCAAATCACTGTGTGTGTACAACAGCTGATTTTACTATAAACGCCCTCCGCCCTTGTGCACACGACGGTGGTACCTCTGCTGAAAATCGTAGCTAGCACAGCTGTCACGTTCCATATTATATAGGTACCTACACACCGCGCATAACATAATATTATAACCGGTGGCCCGTACGGTTAGTCCGGTGGTGCGGTCCGCTGATGCGATGGCCGTTTCGTTTATTCGGTCTCGTACTCGCGCAGATTCTCTGCAAGTCCCCGCAATCTCTCTCTCGCTCTCTCTCTCACTGGTTTGTCCCCCTTTTTTTTATTTCAAACACCGCCGGTGCGTTACAGTATACATACACATAGGTGGTACCGGTTTCGCTGCACGCACTCTCAAATTTTCACCCCCTTCGTAACAATAAAGGTTCCGAAAAAAAAAACACACACACACAATAGCTGCTGCAGTGCTACAACAACGATGACGATGTGGGCACGCGACCACCACCGGCCGCCCATAAAGACCCCGAGACCCCATACCGCTGCGTCATAATAACCTCCCTTTCTCTGTAGGCTGTATGTGTGTGTCTCTCTCTCTCTGCTGCCCCCGTAAGGTTACACCTGGCTGCAGGAATCGCGTTAGGGGTGCTCGTGAACACCCGGCCTCTCGCCTATAGGAGTGTACATAATCATAATAATAATATGCACTACTCGCGCATAGAATATAATTCCCATTGTTGTCGTGTATGCTATTATATATATATACATACGTATACGAGCTGCCGCGTGCCGTAGTAAAGCCCAGAATGTGTGTGTGTGTATAAACGTACAGACAGATAGAGAACGCGGAACACCCGGCCCGGGATATAGCGTAATGCACACAGTACATGCCGTACAGCTTAAAGGGGAAAAAAAATCACCACCCTTACCGACGACCAATAACGCGCACACAATATTTTATTTCTAACCGTTTTCGGTTCGTTATAGAAATAATATTTTCAACGCGTACGAACGCCGCTCGTACGGTGTTGTATAGTAGCAAAAAAAAAAAATAAAAAAAAAATTATTATCGTTAGAGATAGCGATAATAGGTATCTCGGTAGACGACGTGTTATATGCCACTGATTGGAGAGCTGATCTTGATCGTTCCTCCAAGTAGTAGAAGAAAGACTCCTCGTCGTCGTCGTAGCAGTCACCTGACCGGCACAGGTTGTTGTCGTCGTTTATACACAGTAGCACCTTCAAAGGATTTCTTTTCATATTACAATAATTGAAAGACGCCCCGAGACCCTTAAGGGTGTTTCTTTTGTCGCGTTCCCTTCACCCCAGACGCCTGTGTACTACAGTGCAAAGATGTTATGACGGGGTCGTTTAGGGTCCTACGACAACACGCCGGGGTGCAATCGTTTTATTTATTATGTACATTGAGCCCACCTCGACTCCTCCTCCTTCGGTCTTATTCTTATTCCATTCACGCGTTGGGGTTTTTCTTTTCTCTAGACGATGACGTACTATAACAGCCTAACGCCACTCGTGTTCCGGGGTTATTACGTAGACGATAATAATACAATACTTGGTCATGCATACATACTTATACATATATATAGTTGTATGGCCACCGCGGCACGCCCCGAGCCGGTGCGGTTTTATGAATGGTTCTCCTCGAAGAAACCTAATTGCGTGCCACTGTATAGCAGGTCAAGACGTCACGAATATGACACACTCTCTATTCATTCATAAACTTGTTGTCGACAACAGCTGCAGAGAACAAGTCGAAACCGCATACTTATTAGTGTTATACTGTTATTTACCTATGTAGAGGTATACATACGACTCCAGAAAACATTATAGCTGATTTATAATGATTATATTGTCAGTCGACTGGTAATTATACTCGCACATGTATTTTTAGCATAATAATTGATATACCTACTTATATATAGGTATTAGAGTGGTCCTATTACATTGTTTTTTTGAAATATTCCGCACGTTGGCTAATAAATAGCTCCAAAATGTTTTCCAATTTGTATCGAATTTAATATGTGTGTGATTTCTATAATTATCGAAATGCTATGAACTGTGTTAGAAGTATACTCAATTATAAAAATCTCATGCAAATTCGTACATTTCCCTATTATGAATAAAAACTTGATGTGCAAACAAGGAGATGAAAAAGACTCAAGGGATTAAAAAAAATGTCTGAAAAAATTAGGGAAACATATTTTTACTATTTAAAGCCGAATGACAACATATTACTAGTAATCATGTACATCTTGTGAGTTTATTGTAAATTCTAATCTTTTTTAAATTATCATAATATTAAATTTTTATTCTTACACAAGTTCGTTCTTCAGTTCTGAAATATTAACTTACTAATAGCTTGGCAAACGACTTATAGTCTGTGAAATTACACAATTACTATTTAAATCAATACTATGAACCTAGTCAAATATTCTTTTCATCTAAGTTTTTGTAAAATACAAATCATTTTTTTAATTAATCGCTTAAAGCTACACACGATATTGGAAAACTATCAAAAGCGTATTTTTGTTTAACAGATTCATTTATAAAATATTGTTATACGAAAAACTCTTTTTAAATGCGATACCAATGAAATTGAAAAATTTTAATTACCATTTCATTGTATTGAATTTAAGTATGGAGCGTTGAATAACATTTCTAGTTTATTTAGTATTTTATATTGTTTTGTATCGAAATTAGAAATTGCATTCGTCTACTTTCACCTATATAACTCAATTGTGTAATTTATTATAAATAAGAAGAGTAACTAAAAGAAAAGGTAATCAAGCTGAATTTCAAGATGGCGAATAAAATATATAGAGTGGCACTGACAATAAGACAAACCATATTGTGCTTATTATTATTAATATTCTTAGTTAAATAATAATAATAATTATATAAATTATAACATGCAAGTATATGTCAAATAGATAAACATTACCATAATCCTTTAACATCAAACTTCGTTTTTTTAATTATTTTTTAATAATCTACCAGATGTACAAGTCGACAACACCTATAATAAATTATAGGTAAACCTCGAAGAATAAAATTGTTTTAAAAGCTGTATTTTGGTGGATTTTCAACATTTTAATAAAGTTATATCTATTTAAAAATAATAAAAATGTAGGTTTTTGCTCGTGGAATATTAGAAAATCCTTTTAATTGATGTAAAATCCGCCAACGTACAGCCTTCAAAAATAATAATAATCTATGTGAACTTGATATTGGATGTTTTTGCTTTAAAACTATATTAGATACAGTTATAGCTTAAAACTAAAGTTTTTTTGTAAAATCGCCTATACCAAAATAAAATAATAATGTTGCGTCAAATAATACAGCTGTTAATCACACATTATCACAATGACAATTGTGGCACTTATTGGAATAAGGGTGCAATTCTGATTTTAGCAAAATTCCTTTTTTTTTTTTAATATATTATTTTTTTTTAATTTGATATTATGTACCACAATATTGGCCCCGTATGCATACCGGAACGTACTGTAATAAGAAAACATTATTTTATTTTATTAGAAAAAGGGTCTAATAAGTGTTTATTTATAAACCAAAGTACACTGTACAACTGTGATTAAAAAAGTCTTACAAGTAAAATATTGTGATAACTATTTTTAAGTGTTGTGATATTCTCAAAGTTAATATTGCTTTCTATATGACATTTTTTTAGTATGTAATATAATGTTGTGCATGATATTGAAAATGGGGTTTTTTTTTATTAAATAAGTATAAACATTCAAAACATTTAAAAGTTTTGACTATAACAAAGGCCCAATTTTACAACTTTTAAGGTCTATTCCCACTAGCCCGGGACGTGTCAGGGCCGGGTCCGTGCCGGAATCTGTCCGGGTGCAAAAAAACAATTATCTATTGAGTTTTAAATATGACCGTTCTCACTTATCCGGGACGGGCATTTGTGCCAGATCCGGGTCGAAAAAATATCGTTGGCGACGATTCTCTTTCCGGGTTCCCGGACGTGTTGGGCCTGGAACGGACATTTCAATAAGCAAAACATATCCATAAAAAATATTTCCTTCGGTCTACATATTATTTAAGAGCTAAAAACACGTTTCCATTTGGAAAAACGAAGTCCGTGTTTATTTGACGTATGAAGATACAAATTGTCAGTATTAGGTTTAAAAGGTATTGAAAAATACAAATATACAAAAAAGTTAATTTTTAAAATACCCATATTTTCTGAGTTAATGATTGTCTTATACCACATGGATCACTTTGTATATAAATTACAAATATATAGGTAAAAATTTTGGGCTATCGGTAATATTTACAATAAGTATGCGGTATGTGTTTTATGTGTTTTAAAATGTACTATTTAAAATATATTTTTATTTTATTGTTCCAAATAGCCTATTATTTTAAATAATTTTATAAAAAATAATGTATTTAAAATTATTATTCAAATCTTTTATTTAAAATTCGAGTTTAATACGTTTTCGTTTACGTTTTATATCACTCATTATTGTTATTTATTAAAATACTTATTATTTTACACGCGCACACGGCATAAGCAATACTAAATAAACCCGCTGACTCTTTGCGTGCAGACTTATGGGTTATGTCTAAAACATAAGAGTAGGTAGTAGGGAATCTTTTAGAATTTTAAAACTAAAATAAAATTATATACTTATACAGGTATAGAATGTTTGTTTAAATTAGACCAACAGGTCCCATGGCCCGATGGCCGAACATCGTTTGATATATACACCACAGTTATTATAAACAAATAATAATACTTCCGCTAAAATCGTAGGTTAACTTCACTCGACAATACGTAAGCAAGTAGCACGTGGTTACTAATTTCGAAGTCTGACTTCAACTGATGACAAAATATTTTATTTACACGGACGGGGCACTGAATAGTGTGAATACCTGACCGGGCCGACCCGGACGAGCCAAAAACTGACACGGGCGCAGCCCTGACACGTCCCGGGCTAGTGGAAATAGACCTTTAAAACATTTCTTAGGATAAATTAATATTTTATAAATTAAACCAACCCAATTTATTAAATGGTAATAAATGATGCAAAATTATAAAGTTTTCGTGTTTTGTGCCTCCTAAAAAAAAACCAAAACTTGAAATTCGGCCGTTGTTCTAATAAGCGTCTTGCAATTACAATAACCTTATACTGTCGTACAATGTGGCGTTGCTTTTATGGCTATATTGACGCTTTTATTTTCATTTGTTCGTGGCTTTCAAGATTTGAGATGGATACACATTATAGTATGTATTTTTTTATTAGCCGTATTGTCGCCTATAGTGAGATACACGCTTGTATATAGTATTAATCGTTTCCATTATAAGCGCATCCATCAAAACATTACCCTCGCCTTCAACGGTCGCGTGTTGAGGGTGCGTTACCACTTTGCCACGCATTTTAATTAAAATAAAAAATAAACAAGGGAGAGCCCGTTGACCGTTGCCGATGTCGTTTTACAATTTCCCACCAACACACATACACATACTGTCTATTAATAAAACAATATCACCGTTGACAATAGTAAAAAAACAAAAAAATAAAACGGTTTCCCCTCCCCCCCCCAAGAATTTGTACTTACTGGCATTGTCGGAAATCAGGTGGGGTTTGGGATTCTAAAAACCTTAAAACTTAAAATTAGTGCTCGGTTTTTAGTACCACAAGCCTCCCCCCTTTGATCTCCGCCAACGCTTGCTTGCCTTATAAAAGGGCAATTAGGTGATCGGTTTTTGATCAATTTCATATTTTCATGTTGGTTTTAAAAATGTTTCAGTACGTACCTTACTAGTTTAGTATAAAACGGTTGTAAGTCTAATCCCTTGTGTAGTTTAGTATGTATGTACTACCTAATTATTGAACTTCAGAAATTATAGCAAATTACGAAAGGTGTTTCTCTACAATGGGAGGTAACTAGCCGAGAATTCAAATTTAAAATAAAAATAGGTTTAGCAATTTATTCAAGTACATTTAACGCCAAACATAAAGTCCCTTGACACTCCAAATAATGTACATTCTAAATAAAAACATTATCATTGCATTGACAGGAAAATATGTAATTTTCAAAACAATTTCTCTTTAAATTGTCTTTTAGGCAAAACAAATTTATACTTTCCTATTAAACTCTGGCAATACATATTTTTTAGTTAAACCGACTTTTAATCAATATAACGTTAACTTTTGGGAAATACGCCTATTATAATAATTAATTATAAGTTATCATGAAGTAATCGGTAAATAATGTTTTCAAAACGGCTACCAGCATTTTTAGTTTCAAGCGTAAACCGAGATTTTATTTGGACGTTGGCCGTTTCAAAGACGGTGGTCTAACCGCGTTTTACATGCTTATTATATCATACTGGGTACACTGTGCATGTGTATAAAATTCTGGATTACTGAGGTTTTAACAATAAAAAGAGCTTAAGTACAAAATTGACCATTACATTGGCAATAGGACGGCCGACCTATCTTAAAAACCGCAGAAGTCGTATTATAATATATTATTCAAAAGCACAAGGGCAGAAGAGGAAAATGAATGAACCACTAAGTACTGATAGGGCACGTGTCCAGATTTAAATTTTTTTTAGAAAAGACAAAAAACTTAATAAATAATTTTTCAGAAAAATATTTAATTATTTATTTCATGTTATTAAATAATAAAGTATTAGACAACATATATATATTTCTACAATTATTATTATTCAAAGAAATTTTATAAAACTCCAGGCACCTTAAGGATGTTAAGGTCATTGATATATGGAAATATTAAGGTTTTTGTTTTGAATATTGTACGCTGGATATGTGCCCTTTCAGTATTTAGCGATTAATTTACTGATAAACAATTATTACATTTTATCAGTTATAACGATAAACTTTTTAAAAAAAAGACCACCATGTATTTTACAATAAACTGTAATCACGTTCACCAGGTTTAGTAACGATGGTAATACAAAAAATGGATTTTTGAAAAAAAATTGGACATGTGCCCTTTCTATATTTCACGATTCAAATATTGTATTAAAAACAAATACTAGTTTGTTTTTTTCATTTTTTATACGCTATATTATAGCTGAATAATCTGGAATCTGGTCGGCTATTCGGTCGTCTGGATACATTTAATAATCTATATATGCGACCCTGTTTGAGTGTGTGCCGTAAGCCCCATTATCGTAGGGGATGCGACATATTTGTTTTTCCTATTTTCCCCTTTACATATTTCTCTACGGGTAGACTATTATATTTTTTATTTTGTACTACGCGTTCCGCCGCTACAGGGTGCCCTCGAACCGCAATTTATTTAACCGCAGAGCTTTTTTTCTCAACCACTTTTTTAGCGTTTCACAGTTTTGTTTCACAACCTCAAATTCGGCTGATTACACGGGTAAACGGATAATATAACATACTTGTGGTTTGCAAATGAAGAACATTAATATTTTCTTTATCTTTGTAGATACAAAGTAGTATAGGTAAATATTGATGTTTTGGTTTTATAGTCATTTTTAAATTGCTGTATTTACTTACAACCCTCGTATGAACCTCGACGTGGAAGTCTCCTCCCCTGTTTAGGTCTGTTAAAAAACATTTTTTTTTTTGTGATTGATATTATGATGTGTACACAAAGTGTACCGAAAGAAAATAAGATCACCCTGTACAAGGCCATTATATTATTTTACTAGCGTTATTTTGATTTTATATAGAAAACGTTTTTGCAAAAAAATGGATAAAAATACAAACTTAAAGCGAAATACCTAACCTATTTTTCTTTAAAATAGCATTTTAATACACGGTTCTTTCGTCGACACTTCAATTTTTATGTTATATAGAAAAATATTTTTACATATATGTAAAATGAGTATACGCCTATGTGGTAAGTAAACGCCAATAGTCAACAGAAATACTGACTGACAAAAAAAAATATAACGGTAATAACTATATAATGGCAACATACATTTTTAGATACAAAAATATACTATCTGTACTGTCGTTGACCTCGAATTATTCTTTATTTATCCGAAAACCTTCCATAGCAAATTTTTTTTCGTTATAAAAGACTAAAAAAAATGCGGGTTTTCCAAAGAAGTGAAACCTTAAGAGGGCTTTCGCATTCAAACATCTTCTACTAAAACACTTCAACTATTTAAAATATATTTGTTCATTTCAACTTATTATTCTACTAGTTTTTAGTTTTTTAATTTTTTTCTGAAAATGTTTTTTAGCCGAAAACGATTTTTGTGAAAATACTTTTGAAGCTAATTTATAGAAATTTAGAATCAAAATAATAACAATTGATAATAAATCACAAAAGAAGCAAAGTATTTTGCCGATATAAAATTGCAATATATTATGTAATTCATTAGATTAAGGGACACACATTTTCCATTATTATATTTTTTTCATTTATCTAATGGGGTGAAGAACAGTGCTATACAATTTCAAAAGAGAAATTTGTTTAAGATTGATTATAATAAAACCGTAAAAAGTATTTATCTAATTTTAACTCATTGTGACGGTCGTTTTAAGGTATATCATTAAAAAAACATTAAACTTAATTAAGTAAAGAAAAATTTTTCCTTTTTTTATTTATGTCATATTTATCAAGTCGAAATATTTTTGAATTGTTAATTTTTTTTTAATTTCCTAATACCAAGTACACATTAGAAAAGTTAAATAGGCTTAGTAAAAGACCGACGTACTTAAATAGATTCAAAGTAACAATAATGTTATTTAAAAATATTAGTTGTCGCGCCTTGTAAAAACTAGACATACTTCCAAACATACACTTACGCATGTAGGAATTATTATACAAGTATGTCATATTACATTGTGAAACATGTTTGTAATGATCAGTCGACTGGTTCATTTTTGATTTTACTAGTTACTCTTTTAATAATTGACTTATTCTCACTTTTACATTTTATAATTAACAATTTTTCATTTAACTTATGTCGTGATACTACAATTTTGTTTAATGAAATTTTAATTACTGTTTACTTAGTACCTATTTATAACAAAGACGTTTTATGTAGAAACTAGCCGAGTTAATTTGAAGAACTACTTGATGGTTTTTGATCATTATTATTATTTATAAAATGAAATTGTCCCAAAGTTCAAAGAGACACCAATAAAAATTATTTTTTTATTTTGTTTCAGTGCCTGTATATGTTAAAAACCAGACGCACCGACCGATTCTTCAACAATATTTAACAATATCTAACAACTTTTCTGTTTGTTATATGATCCCTAATTAAAAACTTTATTAATTATTTTAAACTAACTGATTCAGGTTTTCAGTAAACTTTCAACAAAAATTAATCGTTTAAAAGATGCAGTGATGTGGGAACAGTTCCTTCTGTGGCAAAGTCACTTGGTTTTGATAACTTTTTGTTAACTTTAAACTTAAATACCTATATTTATAAAATACAAAATAATAACAACGTCCTTAAATCTTATAATTAACAATCAACGTTATAATTATTATAATATAATATAAATACTATAATATTACAAAACTCATAATAATTTCATAAATAAATATATAAATACACTTTAAGTAAACATATAAATAAAAACACTATAAGTTCATGGCATTAACGTAGCTGGTAGGTATAATAATTGTTAAAACGTGTATTATAGGTTTGCAATATTGAATTATTTACAAATAATTCATGTACAACTAAATCTATACCCAATATGTACATTTTGTATTCATATAAAAACTATACACTTACATTAAAAAAAAAACTACTTCAACTAATGACTATTATATAATAATACACAATGTACATATTTCCTATGTAGCTAATAGTTACATTCGCTTGGGGCGCAACTAAGGGAATATTTTGGCCTTCTTTTTCGGTTCGAATTCCGTCAAAATTTCATCCAGAGACTTGCCCTTGGTCTCGGGCAGTACAAACGCACCGAAAAGGGCGCTCATCAAACAAAATCCGGCGAATATCGACCACACCAGTTTTATTCCCAAAGTCATTACCATCATTGGGTAAATTTTCGTTGCCAAAAATAGTAGTTCGTATCCACAAGAGTGTATGACGCCGTTCATCGTACCTGAAAAACGATCATTGATTTCATCAGAAAAACGTTGGCAAGCCAACGTTTTTGGCTTGCCATAATAACGGCATATTGGTTATAGGTTGTATTTGAACGTTTTTTTGTGAGAAAGGGTATAAGTAAAACTATAAGATATTTTAAAAGACAAAAAAAAATTAATAATTTATACTAAGAAGTTATATTTAGACTATAAAATTACAGTCATGACTCATGAATAAAAGAAATTAAACAGGTGATTAAAGTTGACTTATCAAATAATAATTAAGACAATTTATAGTATATTGACTTACGTCTACCTAAACGGACGAGTAAAATATAATGATGAGGAAAACCGATTGACAAACTACAGTGCCGCCAAACGATGCGGCGCAAAATATCCTACAAAACGTATGTGTAAACCACAAATATCCAAAAAATGACTTATACCCTTTCTCACCAAAACCGTCGAGTTTTAAGTAAAAAAATACGACCTATGTACAGGCCACGTTTGGCTTACCTTTGACGGCCATGGGAAATAGTTCGCCGGTTATGCTCCACGGCAACGGCAGCATGGCCAACACAGCGAAAAACACGTAAGCCAAGAAGGCGGCTGTGAGCAAGAACTGGTACGGCGGATCGCGGACGTCGTCGAACGCGTACAAGTAACCAACGGCGGACGACAGGCCAACGCACATGCCCACGCTAGAGATGACCACCAGCGTCCGGCGTTTCGTCTCGTACTGCATGACGTATATGACGCTGGCCACGATCCGGGTGACAGACAGGCACGCGTTGAACGTCATGCCGTCAACGGGCACGCGGCAGTCCCTAATCACGTCCACCGAGTAGAACAGCAGAATGTAGAAACCGGTGCCCTGCTGGCAAACGAAGAACGCCAACGTGATCAGCGCCGGCTTCCACACCGACCGGCTGGTGTACACGGACCACTTGGACGACGGCGGCAGTGGCGGTGGCCGAGCGGCCGTCGCGTTGGACGCGATCGTGGACACGCCGCAACCGGGCATCTTCTGCAGCGGGTCGAGGCCGAACCACTTTTCCACGCGGTCCGCTTCCGTTTCCAGGCCCTTGGACCTCAGCCAGATGGGCGGTTCCGGTACGGCGAAAAGCAGTACCGCACACGCCAAGCTCATCAGGCAAAACATCTGGGACAGTGTTTGCCACGTGTAAAAGATGGCCAACACCGAAATTGTCAGCATTCCCATGCCGGTGACGACCAGTACGAGTGCCAGGAACAGCGGACGGTATACGGTGGGACTGGTTTCGGTGATGTACAGCAACACATAGGCGCCAGTGCCTGTAACCCAACGAAATCCAAGTCAATGCAAGTCGAATGGGTAAATGGATTTTCAGAAACTTTTTGCTAAGTATTCAAAAATGTATTTGAATAATCAGAGAGCGGATTTTATTGTTTTAAATAGTTCAAAATAAGATGATAATATGCACTACCAAATTAAATCTTAAAATATTCTTTTAATATTCCATTGAAACCCCGATAAAATATGTTTAAAAAATGCTAATATCCAAAATCTATACACAAACAATTTTTTAACAATTCTAGTCTAATAGACAAAAAATAAAATATCTGGGTTCCACGCGAATTTAAGTTTTTTCCCGTGTGCCACTTAGAATTTATTGTTATTGACCTTAAATTATTTAAACTTGTCACATAGACTATAAATTATTCATAATGTTAAACTTTGGACTAAAAAGTTAAATTTAACGAAGCGCACATACATTTTTAACGGGTAAACATATTAGTACATTCAAAAGTTCATTGCAAAATGTTTAAGGAAAATTCGTTAGGGTTTTCATGTAATCTGAGGTACGTATAAGTCTTTATTTGACATACAAGGGAAATATTTCAATTGCAGTCTGCAACTATTGCCAATTATTTTGCATTTGTCCCGTTTGTTTACATGTATCATTATTGGCATTACAGCATAAAAAAAAAATGATTTAAATTTTAAAAAGAGTCTAGGTAACAGGCTTTTCATCTCATTTAATAAATCTCCCTGTTACTTAATTTTATCCTATTTTAGACATAATTACTAAAATAAAATGTCTATTGTGCAATATTTGAATGTGTCGAAACTTTCATGGATTGAAATATTATCAAATCGGTAATCTTCATATAGACTCTTCAATACATAATATACATCCGAATATTATCAAGTTGACGACATTTTAATATATTTACTGTAAACACGGGATGGTGTTACAATAGAATAAAATAAATCATTTTATACATCAATATTTGCATTAGAATTAGTTGAATAAAATATTAGGTGTCTAGTTAATTATCGCTGCTTTGTTAAATGTAATCCACAGTAATACTATGTTAACTTGTATACAACCACTTCAAATTGTAACGAAATGATAACCGATGACGTTGTTTTACTTATTAAAAATCTGTACATTGAACGATTAATTAGTTTTGTTGAATGCTCTGTGATAAGGCCCGAAGTTATTATGAGTCTATATAAACACGTATACCGGTAAAAAAAAATACTTGAACCACTCTAATATATTCGGACACATTTTTTTGGGATGTGCTTGAATTTACCTTCGGAGTATCCTAGCAAAGTCCGCGCTATCATGATGGATTTGTAGGTGTCGAAAAAGCCCAGAATCCCCCAACTGATTATCAACGGTATAAACGTGAGATGCAAAGCTTTCCTCCTGCCTATCTTGTCAGCCAGTATGCCCGTTGCCACCGAGCCGATTGGGCACACCAGATTCGGTACACTAGCTGGAAACAAAAAAACACAGAATTGGCATTTATAAAACTGTATAGGCAATTATTTTTATATAATATTATATTACCTATCCACGATGCTTGTTCTGGGGTAAGTGTCAACGTGGACGAAGGCTCTCTGAGTTTGGCAAACAATATTCCAGAGAATATAAGCGTGGCGCCTATGATAAATTGATGGGTAGCCAACGAACAAGTGGTAAATAACTAAAAAAAAAAAACAAACTATTACATAGTCTCAGATTGAGTGAATAAAACTTACAAAGAACTTTTAAGTCGATTATGAAAAGGAGAGGAAAACTAAATATCTAAACGGATAAAACTCTCTTAGGGTTTAGGTGTTGTAAAATTGAGGACAATAAAAATTGTGTGTAGAGAAGAGCAAAACGGTAGTGGAGGATAAGGATTGAAATAATTGTGTGTTTGATTGAATTATTCAGAAAAATCAAAATTGATATCACTTTACACAGACAAATGGTGTCATTCCTAATTGATTTATCACAAAAAGCGTTTGTATCGTATGTTTTGTGTGTATTTTTTCATTAATTGTAAACATCATGGATATCATGAAACGCTTAATATTCCAAACAAACCGTGGGGCCTGAGGCAGGTGATCTGCTGTTATTGTGCAATTAAAAAAAAAACAATAGAGCCTGCGTTAGATTAAAATTATAAATTTAAAAATGATGTAACCACTTAATAAATCATTAATCCGGTTATAGATTCCATTATGTAGTATTATTATTGTTATAACTGAGTGTGATCAAACCGCACTGTAAATAAAAAGGATTTTTGTGAATGTCTGAATGGTGACAAATCTTAAACATAAAAAAAACATTTTTAAAGATGATGTTTTTACACAAAATTGTTTTATTATAAACTTTGGCGGGGAAATATAGTTTCACTGCAGATTTTCAAAGAAGAAAACCACACGTTATAAATAAATACACACACAAATCTGCCTTCGTTCTGATTTTCAAACAATAAGTTCAAAAATTGCACAAATAAAAAACAAAGTAGAGAAAAAGGTAAAATTTTTTCTAGCCAAAAGGTCGAGGATATTTTCCTAGTTTTCGATGGGAGGTTAGTAAGATTTATATACATCATAAAATGCAATCGAATTTGGTAAAATTCAAAAAAGCTTTTTTATTATTTTGACTAGATTTATGAAAGTTATTTTTCAATTTTATAAAGGAGTGGGACCTTGTGTTAGACACATGATTACTAGGTAAAATCGAACGAAACAAATGTGTTTATTTTAAATAGTTTTTTAAACTAAAAGTCGAACCACCTAGGTAAAAAAAATTATTTTTTAAGTTTTTTTGTTATTAAGGACCTAAAAAGAATATATGATACAATTTTCAAAAATATTAAAACATATTTACTATATTTTCAGCTAAACATGTATATGTTGTACTTACTAGTTTCAAGTACAGCCAACGTCGTGAAGTCTTCATGATTGACAATCCCCGATCTTTCAATGTATATATTTTATTAGTAATTTATCTATACATAAATATTTGTTGTTATGAAATACAGCCGTATTGGAAATTCATGGAGAAATGCCAATCAAACGCTTAGGTGAACGTTATTTATATGCATTATTAAACGCAAAATATCTTATCTGATTAATGCCACAAACGGATAGGTATACCACTTAAGAGGGCGCTACACCGTCTATTAATTAAAAATTCAACTACCGTACAGTCAATTTTATTGTTAAAATTTGATGACAGTCTAAAATAATTGTCATTAGCGATCGATATTTTTATGATAAATATCAAGCCACGTTGATAAAAAAATATAGTTTCACCTGCATTACAATGTACTTGTAACAGCTACTTTTTGTATAAAAAAAAAATAAATATTTTTTAAACTTTAGTTAAATCAAGTATAATTAATTAACCAGTTTTGAATAACGCTTCTTAAAGTAACTCAACCGCAAGTAGTTGATTATCAGCCATAGTAAAGAAAAAGTTGGCTACGCCTTAAGGTTTTTTCTTTGTTCATTTTAAGTGATTTTTGATTAAATTCACATTAAAATAATATGTTTTATCAACAAATAACAACAAATCTATTTTTATTTTAATCCGTGTTGTAATTGAAACGAAAACAACTGAATATTGATCGATTATTATCTAAAGTGGATGTCGCGCTAAGCTTATAACCTAAGTACCTACTATTGATTTCATCTATGTCTTTCAAACTGTAGATGTACAATATATCACGTTTTAACTGTACGTTGTATATTGTTCTGTGCTATTACAGTACATCAATCAATCATAGGTAGGTATATTCTTGATGATAAAATGGAATATTTTACAAGTGTCCCCTGAATACTGTAATCGGATAAATACCCATTAAAGTATAGGTATAGGTATTTTAAGTGAACTCAAATAATAATAAATCCAAATATAATAATTATTATCGATTAGGTTAGATACTTCACGGTGTGCTTATAAGTTACACTACGATTGTTATTATTTGTGAAATGGACGATATTTTTTTTATTTATGTATTATTATAGTAAAATTATTCATTGTTCGATTGCAATGAATGTATCCGTGTTTATAAATATATGTTTAAACATTGGCGGTAAAACAAAACGTCCACACACGAATAATAGAGTGAGTCACAGTCTTTCTGAAGAATTGAAAAGCAAATATTTTCCAAATAAAAAGTATTTACACTAGTAGTTGCAATAATAAGTAATAATTGCATTTATATAATGAAAATGTATATTATGTCAATATATAATAATATGTTATGATGAAATTGTAAATCCCATAGACGTGATGCCCTAAGGGTACAAAACCAATTTTCTTATCCTTATTACTTTCAAAATTACAATGCATTTTAAATGAACTCGAACGAATATAATATTGTAAAATCCTTCGTGTCTACATGCAAAAACCAATTTAGCCGGTGCTGTTTCATCGTGATCATGTGGATTTGGCTTTCCTCTGTAGACAAAAAGATACATTAAAAAAAAATCAGCGGTTAAAAACGTTCAAGGGCGAAAATTACAGCTTATACTTTCAAAATTACATTATAAAAAGTTTCAAGAAAATCAGTTAGATTTTTCCGTCCACCCTCAGGGTTTTTTTTTTGGTTTAATTTGACTCTACACAATACTATTTATTTATAAATTGTTGACATTTGTACAGACAATTATTATTAAACAATAATTTTTTAGAGGATTGCGTGTGGTCTGTTTTTTTACGTTTAAGACCAAAAAGCCAGACAAAATGTCGACTACTTAGGGTGGTACGATTTTCATTCTGTATTTATTTTGTCTGGCTTTTTGGTCTGAAATAATGCAAAATGGCTTTTACTTATAGAAAAAATTATTTAAATTCAAATAATAAATTTCAATGTCTATCTATAATTATTGTTCTGTACTTGGTCTAATATTTTTACCACTAAAAGCGCTAGTATCACTTTTTGTTATTTATTATTACATTCCGTGTATGTATTTTCCGGGGTTTTAATATTTTTTTTACAGGTCGATAACTAGTTTTAAGTAATTATTTATTAAAAGTAAGAAAGTCGACTTGCAATAGTTACACGTTTTAAAATAATAATTTTATATTATATTATTCTCTAAAATTTTGTTGGCTAAAAAATGTTTTTAAAAATGATAATTTATTTGTTTTAGAAGAAATCTTTCGGCACGTGAAAGAACCGAAGCCGATATTGAATCTTTACGCCTAATCAGTTTTGGGTAGGCAACCTAACGCACACCATGGTTAGCTGATGGTACAATAGTAGTAAAGTTGGACGATAACGACATCGGATCGACGTTGACTTTGAAGAAAAGAAGCAGTTTATATTCACAACGGGAAACAGGAAATAGAGTTTGTATACAAAGGCCGGTTCCAATATCCACAAAATAAAAAAAATCTTAAAACTAAACATTCAGGCCACAACTTAATATCATTGATAGCGGTTATCGTTATTATTTATTATCGGTGAATTATTTACCTAAAGTAAATATTGGTTGGTACGTTTATAATTTTTAAACGCTACTATTAGCCTATGGCCAAATCGATTTAGCACTACTCAATCGATTTAGCTAGTTTTTACACCTAAAATTAAATTAAAAAAAAAATAAACACTATTATCAATATAGGGCATAGTTAAGACCATGGATGTAGATAGACTGGTTGCGTTTCGGTCTATACCTCGCTATGTTCTGTCTACGGCTACAAAAGTTCTTTTCTAAAAAGTCAGTGACTGCTAGCTCTCCTTGTGGAAAAATCGTGTATTTTATTATCTGTATTTGATTATCCCGCGTAAAACGCCAACATGTAAAAGTTCCCAACTATTAATAGTTTTTCACCATTATGCTATGCATACTATTGAATCTGTGTCACTATAAATCATAATATTAAATTTATCAAAAAATATTGATTATTATTCCCCCCATACTTTGTTTCTATAATGTCTAATTTTTATTACACACAATATTCTGTGTACTTGTATTTTTTCGGGTATATTCATATATAAAATATGCCAAATTATTATGCTATTCGTAAACCTCACTCTTTAGGAAAAACTCTTTTTAAAGTACCTAGTGCCGAAATCATAAAAAAACAATGGGAAGAAGGTATTAAGTTGAAAAAAAATTTTTAGGGTATGGTTCTCACATTTTAAGGAATCAGACTTGCTTACTAAATACACAGTAAGTTCATAATATAATACAATAAAAGTAACATTTAAGTAAAAGTTTACCATATATCTAAATGTAAAATAAATCCTAGATTTTTTTAAAGAAAGTATCAATTCCATTAAATTTTAATGAACCTGCATGTCCAGTAGCTATAAACATAAAGGTAATTATTATCGTTTTTCATAAGAAGTTACAAAATGTATAAACTTATATAAATACAATTATATATGCCACTATAAACAGTGGCAAAGTAAATTAATCAATCGGACAAATAATATTTTGTGATGTATTTTTATGAAACATTATGGATATTACTTATTAAAAAGTTATTATAATACATTATGCACATATTCACTACATTGTTATTCAAAATGCTGCAATGCGGTTTGCTGACTTCTGTTGGTTTGTTATTTTCAGTCGTGTTTATGATAACAGCCGGTTTATCAGTAAAAGGTCCAAGATTTATCCACCGGATACTCAAAGAAAGATAGTAAGTACCATGATTTATTCACAAGCAGCGCTAGCAATCACTCGCTTTTTAGATAGGAATTCTTGTAGCCGCTTTTTCATAGCACGATACGCAACCAGTTTATCTACAACCGTGGTTAAGACGGGTAATAATGGGGTGGGAGATGTCACTAGTTTTTAGGAGTTAACCATGCATATTGGTAAGGTTTATTGTTGTTGCAATAAAACCATATTATGGTTAATTAAAACCTAATTAAGTTAGGTAGTTGGTCATAAAATCATTTTATAGAAATGCAGTTAGAACTTTAAAATGTGTTTGAAAATTTGTAAAAACCTCACAATCGCAATTGTATTTTTAGTATTAGAGTAGATTCGATTCACATTCTCAATCAACACATTCTCGTCTTGGGATCGAAGCTAAGCTGTGATTTTTTTATTTCTAATTTGTACCATTTAAACTGGACGGTAATTTTGGATAAAACATACTATTTGTTGCTTACAATAATACCAAAGTACGCAGTGCCGATCCACGGCCGCGACGAGTCCCGGTAATGAAATTAGATGTTAGATGGCATTCCTTTACATTGGAAGTATCGTCAACATAATATCGATAGTGCGTGGACCGCGGTGGACATGAAAAGCCGGAAAAGTAACAACTGCAAAATAATCGCAGACGATTTTCCAAGAATATCGGCAAACAATCGAAGAGGGTAGGTGTGCTATTTTGCGCCCTCTCCGGGCTGGCTGGCTGGCTTCTTCCATTATTGATCAGTTCACTGACGAGTCCGGTCTGGCGGAGGGCGTTGGTGTGTTTGCCGTGCAAGCTTTTGGGCGTTTTTTGCGGTTGTCCTGCAACAAGTCAACAAGTCTGTGTGTGCTAACTAAAACGATTGGAAGATACTATTTACCGTGCGGTTATCGGCGAACAGCGTCTTCGGTCGCGATTCGCTTTTTTTTTTTAATTTATATGTTGCCAATATCGTTCAAGTGGTTTATAGTTTTCCTGAATAACGTCAAGAACACATTGGTAAAAAGCGCTGTCTACTACTCCGTATTCAATATTATCATGCATTGGTATTTTCGTTAAATACACCTACTGTATAAAAGTAAGTTTGTGCGAATATTATTTTACTATTTTTAATATTATTGTAGTTTGAGAAAAATTGTGCTTGATTTTACATTTGCATCCAGCCCGATCCGGCCCACGCCCGTGTCTTTTATATTTTACCACATCCCACTACTTTTTCTCGGATTTACCCTCTGTATCTATCTCTATCTATCTATGTCACCTCTCTAATTTTGTTAATTTAGTGGCGCCGAATCATCCACCGAACATCTGGGGAAAACATATTTTTACACCCAGCCACCCGAAAATAAAATACTCATAACATGGAAATATTATTAATATGGAATCCTATAGTATGCCGTTGTACTAAGTCGTCGTCCGCTAAGTACAGATTAACCACCCGCCTCGTCCGGTAAATCAATAGGACGTTTACCCCACCAGACGCTTGTGTTCGGCGCCACTGCTTGCCCTGCTATTTCGCTCTCCTCCATTTTCCAACATGCGCAAATCATCTCACTCTGTTCCCCCTCGTTTTTCCTGTCATCGACCCACAAAACTTTCTCTTACAATACTTATTCCTTATCTTGCATAGCTCTGTCACTCCACACGTCCATCTCAATGTTTTCATTTTAGACCTTTTTTATGTTTCTTATTAGCCCCCAGCACTCAGTTGTTCCATACATTGTTGACGACCTGAACGGCACTTTTCTGTCACGCCATCCCCGTTGTCTCTTTTTACCTCATCAGCCAACCACCTCGTCCATTTCTAATTGGACAGTGAATCAACTTATGTAATACCGTAGGCCTTGGAAAACAGGTGTTAACTCTCTAAATATTAAGCGGTTTTGGTAGCAGTGTAACGGCGAATAAAACAAATATCGCGAAAAGACTAGCAATATTATTTAGTCATACTTTGCCAAATTCATATTTACAGACAGATTAAAAAAAAAAATAATAATAATGTATTTTGATAATAAAGCTATTATGAAAAATAATTATAGCTTTAAACAGGGATTGAACATTTTTTCGAACCAAAATTTACACTATTTGTTACTACGACACGCGTTAAAAAGTAGGGTCGTGTAAAAAGACGTTTTTTCAGGATTTTTTTTGAAAAAATGGTATGATTTATTAAAATGAAAAAATTTACGTCATAAAATTGACCATTCTTAGTATTTTATAAAAAAAAATTCATATCGAACAAATTAAAAATGGCGGTGTTACAGCAGCTTGAATTTGGTATTTCAATTTGCGTCGTGTACAGGTCGCTCTAATTATCTAAAAAAAAAAAATTTCACCATTTCTGTTTTAAAACACATCCATACGCTTTGCGTGAACCTAAAATACAAAAATAAAAAAATGTTAACTAAAAACTCAGGATCGTTTTTAACGAAAAATACCTATTTTTTTATAAAAAACAATATTTATTATTAATTAAGTAATAATAATTAATACACTTTTGATTCACTCAAAGACATTAAGGGAAAAAATTGAGCCAAACCACGTGTCAATTAGATTGTAATTCATTAAGCTTCGATAGTGCAGCCATTTAGTGTAAAAATATCAATCAACAAGTTTAGTTGTTCATCAAGTCCAAAAGTCTATTTGGTCAATAGACTGAAAGGTAAAGCGTTTACGCGCGCGGTCATATAACATAACAAAGATAAACTAATTGTCTAAGCAATTAATCAGTTATCCGTTCAAAATTAATTAATTTTTCTTTTATTATTTTTTATACGTTAATGCGGTTCATTGGCTCTTCACAATATCATTAAAATTTAATTTATAATGGTTTTATGTATAGTTCGGATTTACAAATTACATTTCAAGGCCGTTACTTTGGCAGTCTCTTATTTAATGTTTTATTGTTAGCTCAGTGTTGCAGGTTTCGCATATGTGGTCAGTGGTTAGGTGACCTAACTATACCTAAAACTAGTCTTTTTGATTCTTTGGTTATACTGTTTTTGTTTTTAAGGGTTTCCATTATGTTAAATACAATTTGTCATGTAATATATAAAAGTTAAGTTTTGTTTAAAAACATATAGTAAATTATTACAGTTGTGATATCTATTTGATTTAATACGTCTTGGTTGTAATAGAATAATTTATTTTTCAGCGAAAAAAAAAAAAATATATTTGTTAAATAATTTTTATAGAATTTTATGATGTCATACAATGTGAGTTAATGTGATACAATTGTCAGTAGACTGAAATAAAAATTTTCTCGCATTAAATAAATAACTCGCATTTTAACCACTTTTTAAATATTTTACATCAATTTATAAGTTTAAAAGGCCGCTGATCACAAATTTTGCATCATTGTTTCTATTTGCCCCTAATTAGTTGTGCCAGGGGGCATATTTTTAAAACTTTCATAAGTCCTATTACTTTGATACCATTTTCGTGTAACCATCATTGTAAAATTAAGTATATCCTTTTTTACTTTATCAATATAACTACTACTCCAATGTTTGCCACAATATTTTTCATACATTTTTGAAAATAAAGAATCTCTTGACTGAATACTTTGTAAGTTAATAGGCTTATTGTTTCTCAGAATTGTAAACAGTCTTTATATTTAAAGCTTCTTTGTTGCTTAGAAGAAGTACCTTAAATAGTTTGATTTATTATTTTGAAAAATATTATATCGGTAGAGTATAGTACTTCGGTAGTATTAAAAATGAATACTGTGCCCAGGAGCAAAAGAGGGCAAACCAAAATGTTATCAATAAATTATACTAAGACTATGCTTGATATGTAATTTGAATGAATAGTAATTGGTACATTTTTAAATGCATATATATTTGTTTTCATTTATAAACAGACCGTAAAATACGTATTTATTATTAATTTGTCAAATTTTTAACAACGATTCAGTATTCTTGAAATTCTTTGACTTCTTTTTCCATTCAATTTCTACTTTTAGATAAATTTTATCTCTAAAATATAGGAACACTTATTATTAGACGTAGGTACATATTATTAGTCATCTAATTACATACAATATGTTGCAAAATTCAAATAATACAACCATAAAATTTAAAACAATATGTAAACAATTTAAGAGATCAAAAAGTAACATTTTGTTTAAAAAATATAAATAAGAAACTAAATAACGTAAGTGCCTATTGATGGTATAAAGCGTGTCTCATAACAATTAAACGAATGTACGTTGTTTTGATTCCAATTTTTTTTTTATAATTCTCAGTGCCATGTCCAAGGTTATGTACCTACATCCCAATTAATTTCCAAATCTATGTTGTTGTTGTACCCCTTATATCCGCTTCTGTCTTCGTTAATATTTAAGTCTTAATTTTGATTATTTTTGTTATTTCTAGGTTATGGTATTGTACAATGCCATTGTGTTAGGTAGAAAATAATTCCTTTACTTTTATTATAATCAAATTTCTGTGTGATTTGCTATTTAATTTTCATACAATTCATCATACTGATATTCACTATTCATAATTCAAGTTCTGCATATTCTCTATTCAGTTCTATAACTTAGAAACAATGGCAGAAGAGAGTGGAAAAGTGAGGTATCATCTCATCTTAAATTTAGATTGACTGTTATTAAAAAAACAATTGAATAATTAATATTTAATTTATATTGTAGTCAATTGTACTGACTATACTTAGACCCGGACAATTTTTCCAAACATGCTAGTCATTTTAATTTTTTTTTCTGACTCGCTGACAAAATAATCTACATTAGTCTTATTTAATATAAATATATTTTTCTCTTAAATGTGTTATGCTAATAACTACTACAAAATATTTTTAAGTATATTCTTTTATCACAAAAATTACCAAATTTTCAATAGTATTCAATTTTTTGTGATCGCTAATGATATTAGCATTGCTACCGAAGTATTTCATCTCATACTATTATTGAAAATGCCATTTCTGTGGTGACAGTGTTTTTAAAATATTCCCAGTGAAATACATATTTTACAAGTCCTTAAAAATAGGAATACTTATCTTTAATAATTTGATATATTAAAACAATTGTATTTGTAGTCTGTAAAAATACTGTTGATCAGAGTCAGACATTAAATATCTTTTTTTATCTAAATAAAATGATAAGTAAAACATTATCTTTAATAATTGTCATTATTTGTTAACTACTTTCGTCCCTAATTGTTTGTATTCATTATAATATATTAACATTTTAATTCATTCGAAGAATTTTAAAAATTTTGTGTAGAAATATTAAATAAATATAAAAATGATCTAATGAAAAACAATTATAGTATAATATATAATTATGCATTATCCAATACAGTTTTTTTATATACAAAAATGTCTTTTTTTATTATTATTTATGAAAATGGTTAAAAATTATTTATGATAAAACATTTTTGAGACAATTGTTTTACTTAAATAAATTAATAAATTACTTAAATATATAATTTAATATTTTTTATTTATTTTATTGAATTATCGAAGTTAATATTTTAACTTTAAAATATCTTTTATTTGTAGTAAGTTCCGAATATAGTTACCCAATAAAAAAAAAGTTATATGTTATTGATGAATAAATTATTTATTGAATTATCTTATTCAACACTTGCTCAACTCAGCTACTCCCCGTACTCTATCTCATTATTATTTGAATGCATTTATAACTTAAAATGTTATCGACTAGTCTTTGATTTTATTTAGAACATTTTTCTATTGGTAGAATAAATATGTAGTTTGTTATTTAAAAATCAAATCGAATGACAACAGGTATAATTCACTAAAAGTTACTGGAAAATTCAGACTATTTTCTGAGAGTAAACAAAAAATTAAAAATAATTTTGTTGTTAGAGGCATTGCCTGGGTTTCAACACATAGTAAACCAACCACCCTTAAATTACGTTTATTTAAAAAAAAATGGTTATCAACAAAAATTTGGATTTTTCAGTTCTTCTATTTCAGTATTTTTGTATTGTTTTAATACAATCCAATAATGTTTTAGACCGAAAATAATGCGTTCAAATTCTACATAGTTTTCAATAATCATAGATATAAACTGATATATCTACCGTTAATAAGTTTTGTTGGAGTTCAATTTATATAATTGTAATCATTTTTCACCTTATATGCATAATGCGAATGAATATTACTATGATATTGGTGGCTGTAATGCTCACTTTTTGTAGGGTAATATTTGCAAAATTAGATTCTAATAAAACATCATTGAACTCACCATCCTTTAAGTAGCGAAATAATTTTGGCTTTTTATTCACTCGAAATATTAAACCACATAAAATGGTTTTATTGAAAATTTTTTAATATTTTGCTATGGGATGACTGGATAGTCCATAGCTGAAGCTCTAAATAACTATTTTTGCCTATACTTTCCACTTTAATAAATGAGTGGTTTGCCGTCCTCCTTATGTATCATTAATTATAGTAGGAAACTCACTGTATGACAGACTATAAAATAGTTAACTACCATTATTCTAATACATTTAGAATCATTTAATTTTTTTAAATATTCTCAACTAGAGATAAATATAAAAAATCATAATTAAAAGGGATATTCTAATAATTATTTTTAACTTTATTTATTTTGTATATCATTTATTCTATTTCTCCAGGACGTATTAAGTAATCCGTATATTATATATATATTGTGTATTCATTAATTTTTTCACAGACAACATTAGTTAGTTAGTTAACTATTATAATAAGCTATTTAGCTTATTTTTTGAAAAGGTTTCATGTTATTAGAATCTAAATAGTACAGACAGCTGATTAGTAACTCTATTAGAATTTCTAAAAATCTGAAATAATTTGTATTTAAAAAAAACGAAATAATACATTTTTTTTAGAAACATTTTTTAATAAGTTATTTTTTCTAATTTACTATAAAAAAAGTAATAATTATTACTTTCTTGGCGTTTCTGTGACGCGTTACTTTTGTTACCTAAGAATGGTAACTAGTATCAATATATATTTAATAATGTTGATTCACTGTTCTCCTCTTAAAATCCCTCCCTCATTATAAATAACCGTTTAAGTTTTAACACATAATAAAATTTGCTTTATTCATCGAGTCTGTTTTTATCCAATATCATCTTTTGTCGTATCAGCAGATGTTAAATGTTTTTCTACTCTTATTCTTTTCCAAATGTACATTGGCTTTTATCCTAATAAATAACTGAAACTTTTATTCCGCCTCTAGTAACATTTTAATCGCTGATCAAGTATTTTACTATTCTAGAAAAATTATCACAATTTTTAAACTTCCCATTATATGAAGTGATGAAAACCAAAAATGCCCAAGCAGCCATTTTAAAAAATTTGGTTTGGATCATATATTATAATTTTTCAATGATACCTATTTTGATCTGTAAATGTTTTTAAATTTCTTTTAAGTTTATGAAGTAGATTTAAAACAAAATTAATGAATGTCCCCCATAAGAACACATTGTAAAAAAATTGTTTATAAAAAAAATAATTTTTATTCTTCTCATCACTTTATAGTTCATAATATATTCTTTACATAATTGCACTAACCAAACCATTCCAAAAATATTATATCTAAATTTATATTTGTAGGTTATTAAATTGCTCCAATGTGCAATGATATAAATTATTGGATTTCCTAGAAATCTGATATCGAACAAATCATTTTTAAGACCAATAATATGAGCCGCAGAAGTCCAATCGATGATTTCTCCGCTTGTACGCCACACAAACCGCGGATTGGACCTAGAACGCCACCGGGCACTCCCCCCCCAAGCCCTGAAATCGTTGAACTCTACCCTCGGATATACAGTCACAATATTGATTTTCCATCACCAAATAGTCCTTCCAGAGGGTCAATAAGCTCTGAATGTGATGTAGTTGACCATGATTCTTACTATCAAATGTATCACCATCCTCATATTAGACCTAGATCGCCGTACAGTCCTACCAGGACTCCTATAAGCTCTGAATGTGACGAAGACGTTAAATCTAAAACACCAGCTAGTTCTCCGAAGGTTTCAATAAGTTCTGAACGCGATGAAGTTGACCACAAACTTTTTTCTCCGATGATACACAACTCCCGCATTAAGTCCAATCCTTTGAAGGTTTCAAAAATCTCTGAACGCAGTGAAGTTAGCCACAAACCTCATTCTCAATTGATACATGACGCTATTAAATCTAAAACACCAGCTAGTTCTCCGAAGGTTTCAACAAGTTCTGAACTCGATGAATTTGACCACAAACCTTTTTCTCCGATGATACACAACTCCCGCATTAAGCCCAGTCCTTTAAAGGTTTCAAAAAGCTCTGAACGCGGTGAAGTTAGCCTCAAACCTCATTCTCGATCGGCACATGACGCTATTAAATCTAAAACACCAGCAAGTCCTCCAAAGGTTTCAATAAAGTCTGAACGCGATGAAGTTGACCACAAACCTATTTCTCCAGTGATACACAACTCCCGCATTAAGTCCAGTCCTTTGAGCGTTCCAAAAAGCTCTGAACGCGGTGAAGCTAGCCACAAACCTCATTCTCGATTGACACATGACGCTATTAAATCTAAAACACCAGCTAGTCCTCCGAAGGTTTCAATGAAGTCTGAACGCGATGAAGTTGACCACAAACCTTTTTCTCCGATAAAACACAACTCCCGCATTAAGTCCAGTCCTTTGAAGGTTTTAAAAAGCTCTGAACGCGGTGTAGTTAGCATCAAACCTCATTCTCGATCGGCACATGACGCTATTAAATCTAAAACACCAGCAAGTCCTCCAAAGGTTTCAATAAAGTCTGAACGCGATGAAGTTGACCACAAACCTATTTCTTCGATAAAACACAACTCCCGTATTAAGTCCAGTTCTTTGAAGGTTACAAAATGCTCTGAACGCGGTGAAGTTAGCCATAATCCTCATTCTCGATTGGCGCATGACGCTAATAAATCTCAAACACCAGCCAGTACTTCAAAGATCTTAATAAGCTCCGAAAGCGATGAAGTCGATCACGATTCTGACACTCAGATGATACACAACCGCCGCATTAGATCTAGAACGTCATCTAGTTCTTCAACAATTACCATAAGTTCTGAATGCAGTGATGTTGACCGCGATTCTTGTTCTAAAATGTCACGAAAAAAACGTTATAGAACCAGATCACCATCTAGTTCCTCCAGGATATCCAGAAGTTCTGAACGTACTAATAAGTTTAACCGATGTGCTACCCCTAGATTGTCACGTAAAAGTCACCGTAGAGCTATATCTCCTCAACGTAAAGTGATTATACAGAAATCCTATTCTCTGACGATACGGGATCGATACAGAAGTTTAAATCGGCACAACAACGATGCATCGAACAACAGGCGATCGTCTAAACGTTCACCACGTAGAAGTAGATCACCACCTAGCTCCTACAGATACGTCAAACATGAGGATACACGTTCACACTCTCAAAATTACTCTACAGATCATGACCGTTACTCACATGAATTCACGAACGTAACAATAAGTGAATTATATTATAAACCGCACTATACTATTAGTATTCACGACCGGCCGCCATTCAATACTTCTGAAACGGTAATAACTAGACAATCTTCATCATCCTATGTGACCTCGATGTATCCTTATTTTGGACCAACTTATTCAACGTTAAGACCATATTATTCTCCATATTCATTATACAATAATAAAGATAAGTTCCCAGACTACCTATCTCACATTCGACCAGAAGATGACCCATTAGCTACACGAACATTGTTTGTCGGTAATCTAGAAATATCAATTACATTAGAGCACTTACACTACGTATTTGGTAGACATGGTATTGTGGAAGACATTGACCTTAAGAAACCATTACCTGATACAGGAAATGCTTATGCATTTGTTCGATATCAAAACTTAGATATGGCTTACGCTGCCAAAGTTCAACTATCTGGTCAATGTTTGGGAAAGTTGCCATGTAAAATAGGCTATGGAAAAATAATGCCTACAAAACGAGTATGGGTCGGTGGCTTAAGTACAAAGTCATCGTCGAGGGAACTTAAACAATTATTCAGTAGATTTGGAGATGTTAAAGAAATACAATACGCCAAAGGTGATACATGTGCTTATATTAAATTTGACTCTACCAATGCTGCAATAGCTGCAGTTACAAAAATGAGAGGAGTACATTTTAAAGATTCTTTACACAAACTTAGAACTGATTTCGCCGACGAGGAGGCTTGTAGTACACCGAAACCGAAGTCGTCGAATGAAGAATTGCCTGTTAGTGATAATCATCCTTCATCATCAATTGATCATAGAAAACGATCTGAAAAAGACAAAGAATGTAAAGACACCACTAACGACAGTTCTTCGTTAATACCTAGCGGTTCGGCAATTGATTTAACTGAAGAATCTGGTGCACCTTCAGCACTGCTTCAGATGTTAAATAGCGATAATTTGGATAAAGAAGAAGATTGTTTACAAGCTTCTGGCTTTTCGAGTTTAGCTGTCACGTTAGATTATGCGGTTAGTGGGTGTGTTAACGTCTGGCAGGCTAGTATTATATTAATGGAAGAACAATACTCAGCTTATTGTCATTTAATTTTTGGCGAACGTAAAACAATAGACAAATTGGTGATGGATTACGGTAATAATGGTGTATTGCGTATTGATCAGAAATTTCACTTAATCAAATTAAATGGAAATCAACCAAAAGAAATACATGAACTTATAAAGACTGCAAAAAAGAAAACTGTATTTTTAGCAATACCTTGTCCCGCTAGCCCAAATGCTGATACTGATGCTACGATAGATGTAAGTAAATCTTTGCGGCATTTAAGTTGTTTAATTAAATTTTTAACGTTTTATACGACAATGGGTGTTGTACCCTTAATGCAAGATACGGAAACAATTGGTGATGTATATGTATTTCCCCCATGCGAATATTCAGAAACATTAGTACAACAAGTTTCTGATAAACGGAAACATACACCATTAGAGATTGATTATTTAGTCGTCGTGATAGTTTATAGAAGCAACGATGATACCTCTGAAAATTAAATGATTATGTATTATTAATTGTTTTTATGTATACATTGGAGTAACTCTTGCATGTTATTTTAAAATGTTTATACGTACTCTAAGCTTCTTAGAATAATTAAATATAAGTATTCCATTAAATCCAACTTACAGCTAGTCAGTAATAGTATGATTTATATTTATTATTAGTTAACATATGAATTAGTGAAGTAGTTACAACAAATAAATTATAAATATATAAAATGTGTTATCATTGTGTTGCAAACCGTGAACTTAACAGTCTCAATGGAGATATTTTTACTAGTATTATTATTATACCTGCAATTATTTTAAAATTAAACATTATGTTTATTACCTACATTAAATATAAATATTATTCTAGTCCTTAGGCGCAACTAGACCTACATTTTAGGGGTGCTAAAATTACTTATATACTTGACTTAACATAATTTTTATCTTCAAACCATTAGATATAAAATAATATATTTGAAAACAACAATTATTCTAAAATAAAAAAATCGAACACAGTATGTACACTATTAAAATTTCATGCGTACAAATCAAGGATTGTGGTTTGAATTTTTGGGAGTGCTAAATTTGAGTCTGGGGGTGCTTAAGTCCCTCTATCACCTCCTAGTTGCGCCTATACTACTGTTATTGATAGTTCATTATATTAATTAGGTTCATTAATTACAGTTCATGATTAATTATCCATTTCTTCTGAATTACAACGTAAAAGTAATAACTTATTGTAATCCAGTATTGACAATGTTTAATACACTAACATGTTCTGTTGCAGATTTAAATGCTTTTATAAATAAACTTAAAAAAAAAATTAAAATTCGATATTTTTGATTTACATAATTTATTTTTTATCGAAACGTGTCATTTGTTTTTTTTACTGTATTGTTTATTGTTTTTTAAGTGTGTATAAATTAATCGAGTCTAATATTAAAAAACATTATTAATAATAACATTAATTATAAGCATTTTATATATATTTTATAAGTCAATAAATTGTAATACATATTGCCATAACATAACATCTTTGAGTAGGAAGTTAAGAAACAGTTCTAAAGAATAAATCAATTATGTTATATCATGAAAATTATCCTACAGAAACTAAATATGTATTCTTCTGAAAATATAATTAGGTATTTTTACATATTAAAAATATTCTTCTATATAATCTCTTAAAAAATTTTATTTAAAAACCAAAAATTAGTTAGTATTGAATTTGAACCCGTTACATTTTAAGAAATATTTTCATAATTTAGATTTTAAATATTTTTCAGTAGCTATAGAGAATATACTATTAATTATAGGTACTTATGATATTTACTTTTTTTAGTACTATATAAAATTAAGCTTCAAAAGCCTATAAATTACTCCCGAGTTCACTATTTAGGTTTTACATCAGTAGTGATTAGAGTTATATATATCAACATATTATTACTGTTTTAATTATTATTATTATAATTATTATATTTATTATTATTATTATTATTTTTTTTTTTTTATTATTATTATTATTACTACTACTATGATATTTCTATTATTATTTAACTTTTTTTTCCTTGTCAACATAACAAGCTATTGCATGATGTAATAAATCCAAATCTTAGTTGTTACATATAAACAGTAAATATTATTCTTATTAATATTATAATATATTATAACCATAATATGTGTGTAAAATCCAAGTTTAGAAATAAATAATAATAATCTTATGTATTGATTCTTTTATTCTAATGCCTACCTGATTAATTTTAAACAACGTAAGACATTTTACAATGTCTTCGCATAGTGTAATTAATTCTATAAGAGTAGAAGTTTGTGAACCGATTGAACAGGTATTCTATCACAATAGCTGATTATCGACAACTCCGCCAAACACAAACTGTGGATGCCAACAAACTTGAGTGTATTAAAATAATGTATACTAAAATGCATAATATACATTATAAAATGTGTGTATAATATTATATTTCTACACAACTTAAATTCTATCCCATTGTAAAAAATAAGCCATAGTAATGTGACAGTATAAAATTATGATGAAAATTTTAAAATAATATTATTACTCGTCAAAATAGATATAAAGTATACCACATATTAAACAGGTTGGATACATACAAATTATCCCTTTAGTTAAAGTGAAAACATTTAAGTACTCGTATATTATTTTACAAGAAGACCAAAAGAATAGTTTTAATAACATTTAAAATAAAAAATAAAAACTCCATCAAAATGTCTATTAACTTAGTATGTAAAAATTGATTTTCAATTATAATTTTTAATATTTTATGTGATAAAAAGCAAAAAAAAGATGTATGAGAAGTCCTTAGAATTGAGCTAGGGATCTGAAAATTAAAATATTTTTTAATTGAATAGGTTATTTTCAATTAAAAGGATTACCCGTAGGAAAAAGAAAAAAAAAGAAAAAACCGTATAATATAGTTTACAGTATTTTTAGTTATAATTTTTTGAATTTGAATTCTATAAAGGTAATTTAAATTTTTTATTAAAAATTATCTAGTTAGAAAACTAATTAATTTTTTTTCAATTTTAAAAAATATTCTTAAAGCTTAAATGTCACATTTGAAAAATATTCTTTTTTTGATATTATATAATGACATTTTTCTTTAGCAAGTTATCAAATTTTCAGTTTTATTAGTTTAAACTATTTTTAATTAAAAATATCAAGAGAGTAATTTTGAAGTATCATTATTTTAACTTTAAGAATCTATTGTTAAGTTGTAACTTGTAAGTTGAAGTTTTTAAACGAAACGTTAAAATTTTTCATGTCAAACAATACCAAAAAAACATAATTCACGAGGAAGTTTTAATCGATTTAATTGGTCAATAAAATAAACTTCTAATATATACATACATTTTTTCTTCTACAGTAAGATAATTCAAGTGCCAAAATGTTGATTAAAAAATTTTTTTTTTCGAGAAATAATTCATAGCTGTCACTCCGAAAGGAAGATCTAAACCATGATCTATTACGGTAAGTGTCACTATAACAATGATGGGAGTAACGATTTACATGGATTAGTTTAATGCTATGATTAGCTCAATAGGCAACCTATCATAATTGCATATTTAGGAAAACATTTTTATTTGGTAGATACTCGTAAACCGGACTTTGTAGTAGGAAGCAAAAGTTCATTAAAAAGTTAAAACCTTATTTCAAAAGGTTACAAAACATTTTTATTAAGCCTTTTTATTCGTGTTGTAAAGCTTACAGGAATCAAGAAATTATTGTGTCATCGGTAATAGTTAAGTTAAAATTGTATACAACAAAATCCCGTACACGTTCCCTAAAAAAAATTTAATTAGGTACTAAGCACAACGTAAAAATAAAAAAAATGTCAATTATACAAAGGAAGTAATAATAATAAAATAAAATAAAAAAGTGAATTCACGCTGTGATTATCGTTTTTTAAAAATATTATTTAATACAGTCCTTAAATGTATCTTTTTATTATAATCTCAAGATGTCCTAATTGACTAAAAATTATAACTAAAATAATTTAGCATGTATGGTACAGAACTTGTCCCATTTGTTAAGTTTTGTTATTTTTAAATATTTATAATATTACTGGATTGTTTAGTTTGTGACACATTCATTTCCAATTTTTTATCCAATAATTGCAGAGCCATCTATCAGTTCTATATTTAGGGAAAATAATAGATTGATATAATAATCGGTTAGGTTAGGTCAATGCATTTATCGCAATTTGTGTTTTTTTTTTTTAAGTCAACTATCGATCAACTACCAAAAGAATAGGGGTTTTTATTGGTGCCAAAAAACACATTCTATTTACCATATCCACGATAACTTCTTCAATTCTAGATCGCCTCACATTTTCCATTTTCATTTTTTTTAATGAAGTACGAGCTGCCAACTTTGTGAGCATTTATGGGGATGGGGTGGGGATAGGTTTGGTCCACTTGCTGATCAGTCAACATATCCTTAAATCCTACCATGGACATAAAATGTCTCTCGTGGTTGCGGACTCGTATGCAATATTATGTAATTCGTTTCAGTAGGTTTTTATTTTAAAAAATTATTACATTTTTCTAGATAGATTAAAAAAAAATAAATAAATAAATAAAAGGTGTTTCACACCACATTCAGTTACATAAAAATAAAATAAAAGCATAATATACTAAATAGTTAATACTTAAAGCTAATCAAACGACCAAAAAAAATGATCATTCACTAATCACCAATTATATTTTTTAATATAAAACACATGCAATTTAAATTGTATTTTAATAAATTGTTTTAAAAATATGCATCAGCCGGGAATCGAACCCGGGCCGCCCGCGTGGCAGGCGAGCATTCTACCACTGAACCACTGATGCTCGTGCAGATTTGGCTGAATTTCATCACATTTTGGTGGCTAGTTGGACAATAATTACAACAAACTTTAATGTATAATGATTTATGTATGTATGACGCGAAGTAAATAAAACCGAAAAAGATACGTTTTGTGTCTTAAACTTGGCATAATTTTTGATATTTTAAAACTAGCTTGTATTTATTTTGAATTTAAATTTGAACATTATCTGTAATGCCTACTCTAGAAAAATACTGATCGGTCAGGAATTTGATTTTTAACATTGGACGTTCTAAACAGATTAACTAGTAATGTATGTTTAATCCTAAGCTCTGTAAATTATACGAAGTATAATAAAAAAAAAAAGTAACTGTAAATAACTTTTTTTAATGTTTTATAGTTTTTCTTTGCCCATGTTCAGAGTTGGCATTTTTAAGATAATTTTTTATTTAAATAATTTTTTTATTCCAATAACTTATTCGAATATCCGTCAAATAATATTGTTATTCGAATAAAATATCATCTTGGATTTGGTCGAATAAAACAATTATTCGAAGAAATCATCTTAGATTTGGTAGATTATTCGAATAAGTTATTTAAATAAAAAATTCCTAACTCTGCCTATGTTGCCGTATATAAGTTCAACGAGCATAAAAGAACATCATTTTTTGAATGTATATTTTTTGTTTAATTCTTAACTGGAATTCGCTTACGTGCAAAAGAAAAACACCTTTAATACTAAAGACAAACTATACCGTTAAATAAGACAGTTGAATTCTTTGCTTACTTTGAACTTTACTGACTTAAAATAATGTACAAAGGTCGACTTTAAAGATGATGTTTTTGATTTGAATATATTTCTTATTTAGTGCATTGGTGTAGTATGACTATTTTTGTAACAGGTAACTGTTTGAACAAGCATACAAACCATCACATCAAATTATGTTTTCTTCTTATTTCAATAAAAAACACAACTTAAAACGCGTTTTCAGTGCTATAAATTAAATATACAATTATTTAAATGAGACAAAAGTAGTAACAATAATAAAACCATAAAAGGTGTATAAACCACAATATATTATAATAATGTTTAGTCGAAAGTCGCTATCGCTGCGTCTTAAAAATGTTAAAAAATACAGTATTTATTATTATATTATATATTCTAAAGTTACAGCTTCTGATGGAAACTTAAAAAATAAAGTCGTTAGCATTTTTGATCTAATAGTGTTTCCCAATGTGACAACGGTTATGCGGCGTTGGATGGTTGTTTGATTTATTTGTTTATGATGAATGAATTGAATATAAATGAATAATATCGGTACGTTTTTTAAGAAAATGTATATAGCTATACCAGGTGTAATGTAAAATTCTATCGAGCTTCAAATGAGACCTTAAGGATGCTATGGGTACAATAAATGGTATTCATTTTTTTTTAAATTAAAAAACTCATTTTGGGTTAGAATTTTATTCTCAATTTAGATGTGTCATTGGAATTATTTTATATTAAATGATGTGTCGCATGCCATACGTTGGTTTTAGTCACATGTCGGCCACTCAGTGGCCGCCCGGTGGCCACCCTGTGGACGTATGTGTGGCCAGATACCAAAAAACATGTTGCTTATTAATTCAACACGATTTTTTCTCCCGATTTCAAATCTGGAATTATTTTTTCGTAAGATATTTTTTTAATTTTAGAGTTTTATTTTAAATAAAAAGAATAATTAAAAAAAATTAATAACATTTATTGTACCCATAGTATCCTTAAGATCTCATTTGAAGCTCTGTAGAACTTTACATTACACCCTATATATAGTTCATAATTTCATAATTTTTTGTTTTCCAAAATATCCAATTATTAGATACACAAATTTCTTAATAATCTTAATTAAATACATCAACAATTTGTTTTACTATAATATTTACTACCCCACAAATTAACATCTATTAAAAGATGATATTTAAAAAATAAACATAATCGAGCACTGATTGTACAGTTTGCAATTTTACAACGCCAATAACTGTTCAGTGTCACAAAATTTCAGTTTATACAGAGTGATTATTTTATTGTGAACCACTCATCCCATCCTAACTTTAAAACTCTTTAACTTTAAAAATAGTTATCCGAAGTTGGTTATCGACCAGTCAACATGTTTAGTAGGTGCATTATTCTCAATTAAAAAAGTTCTTAAAATATATACCTACGTTACTATTTAAGTTTCAAAAGTTGCTATCAAAACAAAAGACACTTATTAATATTGACTATTTTAATTTTTTTTATATGGTGTGATTTTAGACATTGGGCATTAATAAAACATAAAAATAAATATTAATTTCAAATAATTTGTATTGAAATTAATTTTTTATTTAATAAATGATTAATATTTTAATATATGAAAAAAAGTTTCAAACAAAAAATGTTTATGACATAATTTTCTATTAAAAAAATCTTCTACACTTTTTTATTTAAACCAATAGTTTTACGAAAAAATTAATATGAACGTCGGCATATTTAAAAAAAAAATTGTTTACTTCTTTTTACATTAATAATTTTATTTATCGTAAATAATATTACACAAAACGTGAGCTACATATCACGTATTATTTTTTAATGTTGTCTATTAGTTTGAAATCATTAGTACACCTTCCGATAACAAACCAGTCTTTTAGACAAATAATTGTAGTTTATATTATTTGTATTGTATAGATATTTCTGTACATTTTTAGCTGATTAACGATGTGTAAAAGCCTTAATACTTATAATATCGTGCCATAATCATTGTACTACTACCTAAAGTATTACACTGTCTCTTGTACTCGTAATGTAACCACTAGAACGTGATTATTAGGTTATTTTTTTTTTTTAATATGTCGGTAATAAAATGTTTTGTATGCAACTCAACTGAAAGCGATTTCGTTGAAGTCAAAGAAAAAGCCTTAGCGAGATTATTGAAAGCTAGCTAAATACGTAACGATAGTAAATTTGATACAATACATTTTTCTGTTGTTATGGTACATATTGAATTTGGAAAATCGTACACGCGTAAAACTAGCATTGAAAGTGACCTATAAAATGATAGTACTTCAGGTTCTAATATGATATTGCCTCATAGTCCCACGAAAAATAAAGTACGATCATACCAGTAACTCAAGTTAATAAGCAAGTGCCTTTTTTGTTTTGATATAATACCAGACAATTTTTCGGATATTCAAACAAAAAAAACCTATAAATAAAAAGACAGATAGTGTGTAAGGTTGCTATCATATAGTAATAACGCCAATATATAGCAGATATAATTTTAAGAAATAATATATAATTATTCTTAAGTTATATTGTATATATGCAGAATCTCAATAAAAAAATAAAAAATTAATCGTCATTGTTTTAAATAATAATTCATTGTCATATTCAGTGGAAAAAATATAAATGTATAAAACTAACAATGCTATTGTATGCTTATCGAGTTCACTGTAAACGAGTAATGTAGTACCTAACACAAAGCTGTATTTTGTACAGCTATATTTTTAAAAAATATCCAAATTGATTGCATGTAAAATATGTAAGTATATTGTATAATAAACAAAACTATTGTTTATTATGAAAAAAAGACGTAAAAAATAATTTTTTTTAAATATGCCGAAATTCATATTGACTTTTTCGTAAAACTATTAGTTTAAATAAAAAAGTGTAAGATAGCTTTTTATTGGAAAATTATGTCATAAACATTTTTTGTTTGAAACTTTTTTTAAGATTTATAATATTTTTTAAGTTATTGACAAAAGCTCAAAATTTTGAACTTTCCGGAGCTTATAAAAAAAAGCTCCAGTCCGATCGATGGGGACTTTTAGTATATTAAAGTATATATATCAATAAAACTTGAAAAAAAAAATTTTGGTTAGAAATTTTTTCCGCTATTTTTCCTTTATTGACTGGCCCAGATAGCTTGACTTACACTACAGTTAAACAGCACTTAGCATGCAAAATACTTTTTCGAAACTAGATATGAATTCTGATTATTAGATAAAGGTACCATGAATTACGCTATTTTGGTAACACTTTTTTCGGTTATGTGCCAGAGCTAAGACATGAAAATGTCAAAAATCAGGTAAACAATATAATACTATAGCAGAGGTGGCCGCGACGAGGCTCGCGAACCGCATGCAGCTCTTGAAACCAAGCTTAGAGTAAAATTAATCAATTTTCATTTCTTCATTTTACAAACATCTCTTAACAATGTGGCTCGATTCGAATTAGCTTTATAAATTCTCGGCTCCCAAAATTAAGGTTAGTAACCACCCCTGTGCTATAACAGTATGTAAAGTAAAAATATAATTTTTTTTATCACTACAAAATTAATCGCACGGGTATGCAGTGCTTCAGTGTCGACGGTATTAATAATATTTAATCGATATTTCCCGCTCGCTATAGTATCGCCGCAAATAATTTCCTAAGTAAATAGGTTGTTGGCTGTTTGGAAACCATTACACTGGCCCTCGAGAATCACATTTCTATTTTCACATTTTCTATTTAGTTCGCCAGTTCAAAATAGTTTTTTTTTTTGGTTTGATCAAGTAAGTGTCTATTAAAAATGCAATCACGGTATAATAACGAACAGGAAATCCAATATTGTAATCGTATTTGTTTTCCTTATGTGTGGGTTTACCTGTATTAGCTGAATTACCCAATTAAGTTTGTAAAAATATAATTTATTTTATCACTAGAAAATGATACCGATAAGCCGACTTATGCCCCCCTCCTCACTCTTAAGAAATATACTTAAATGCATATATACATATATAACAGTAATAGGTAACATTCACATACATTTTTTTTTTCAAGTTTGCATTTTTTAATAGCCGGTTGGCAATTTAAAATTTTTTTTTAGTTTTACTTAAATACTTTTTTATAATGTCAACTCTATAAGTTCAACAACGGCTTATGAAAAGCATTTTTTTCTTAAATGAAATGAGAGTCAGAGTTGGACATAATTCGATTAAAATAGCTCTGGATTGTTATGAAAAATAAGTTAGATATAATATGTTCAAAATGTTTTAAATGAATATATAATAATAAAACGGTAAAATTATTCATGGCCGGATGTTGACATATTTAGGTTACCCTTAGACCAATTGCAGCAATACGGATAAAAATAAAATAAATTTTAACGAAAACGAAAATTATAGTTTTTTTATTATAATTTATTTAGTTGACTTTTTTTTTCATAAAAATAAGTTGGTATTAACTACGTTTTTTTTAAAAACATTTTATATTAATTAATTATACAAATTTTGGGTTTAAAATATTGTATCTTTACTACAAGCATACAACTTCCTTAGTGTTTAACTTTTATTCCGAATATTAGTTACAACTGAGTATAGGGACTAAGTGCGGATTGTCGACGGTGTCCAGTTTGATATAATTTTTTAAAATGTATTTCTTTAATTTCCGAATATTATTATGTACATAATTTTTTAATGATTTGGCATTTTTCACTTCTTTGTAAGTACACATTGAGTTTTTTTTTACCATAAGTATTTATTTAAAAAATTAAATCTGATCAGTCAAAATTTAAAAAAAAACGTGCACTTTGTAATAGCAATCTTATTATTTTTTGAATATTATAATGTTATTATTTTTTTAATCTTGTGTTTTCCAAAATAATCAACATTTATTCCCGTAATGAAAATACGTATTCATTTTCAAAAAAAATTTAGCTTTAGTCAAATCTATGCGACTAGCACAATATTCTATACAATTATTTTAAAAAAATGTATTTTCTCTAATAAATATTGTCGTTAGTAACGGAAGGCGGGATACGATGACGATTATTAAACTAATTTTGTTTTTATAACACCAAATAGAAATAAAACATTTCTTAACAGAAAAAATATATATGGTACGGGAAGGGGTAAGACTAATGCTTCCTGTGCTTACTTCTAAGTCCGCCTATGGTTATATTTATTGCAAGTGGGTATAATTTGAACTTTTATTTTTACAACAGTAATTAAAATGATATAATTTATAATATTATTTCTACGTGCGTTTTTTTATATATTTAACATTAATTATTATATACAAATATTTAGTCAATGTCTTATAAATAATATTTTTCTTGCATGAAATATAAGATATTAATAGCAATAATAATATAGGTACTTTAATACTACTGTTACATTACTCCTTCCCTCTTTGGTTTTTTGATAACTCGAGAAATACTTGTGCACAAACGACGGGACTTGGTGCACATTTCTGCACAAACGAATGGCATAAAAAAAAGTTCAAAATTCGAAAGTGGGAGGGCCAGGGAAATGGACCCCAAATTAAGTATAAATATGGAACGACCAATGTGGAGAAAGTATTTTCAAAACAATTGCTGGACATTGGCAATGGAAAAATCTCCGTTGACATTTTGACTGGCTGCATTACATTGCCCATCGATTTTTGTCAGTCCACCGAATCAAAGAGCGACCTCATTAGAAAGGTGTTCCCAAACATTGCTCAAAATTACAAAAATCATGTCGTCCACTATCTAACCGAATTTTTAAACTGGCTAGAATTTCCCGGATTGTTGCCTCGCAATATCAAATTTAAAATCGGATGAATAATCATAACGTTGCAAAATATCAACCAACCACGCCTTTGTATTGGCACCCGGCTAGTTCCCAGATCAGTTTCTTCACCGCAAACTGATGAACAACGTCATTGAAGTAATAATTCTTATAGAAAAGTACAAAGGAGAAGACGTTTTGATACCACGTATCCCAATGATTCCGACCGGCATGTCATTCGACATTAAACGTTTGCAGTTTCCGGTGGCAATCGGTTGCATAATGATATTAACGCAGAATATTGTTGTTTAGATTTAACAAGAATATAATGTATTTGTGTGCTTTGGCGTATGGTAACGATTCATATGTTTTAGGGCCGCTAAATTAAAATTTACAACACATTTTTACATTAGCCCACTATTTTAGCAGTTAAAATGACCTAGAGGGAAGAATATTTTTTATTTGAAAAAAAATCATGTTACACAACGATTTATATGCTTTTGAGGTGGTTAAAATAAAATATTGTATCATTAATTATATTTTAGAAAACAATAACATTTTTTATTGGATTAATTACTACAAATGTTGTTTAATAATACATAGTAGTAGTAAGTGTATATTGCTTAGATTTGTTTTAATTTTTATATTATGCACATACTATTTATTTAAATAGGTAATTGTAAATGAATTCACTATTTATATCACTCCGTTTTGTGTCGAATGGCTGGGAATCACGTTTTTGTGTGAGAATCCGAAGACTTGTGGATGGAATACGTCAATAGGTTGGATAATATTGATCGTTTGCCTACCTCCTCTCTTATATTGGGACAAAAATACAAGCGAGAAGGGGAGGTAAGGGAAATCGGTACCGGGTCACGTTTCCATGGCAACTATACGCCATCTACCGTGCGCCGGAGCATCCGCTCTGCTCATCCGTAATCGCTCTTTGCCCCGGTCAACGCTTGTACAACGGAAACAACAACAATATTGTACTGCTCTAATAGTAGTGACCACGGTTATGGTGGACCGGGGTTATGGTTAGCTAACCGCGGTACTGACTATTTATGCCTAAAAACGGCTGATGTCGAATGCCAGGTCTAGTAACGCCCTACGCGGAAAAGCACAGTCGTATTTTTCCAACATGTGTTTTACACACAAAATAAAACGTTTCGGCTGATCAACGTACACCGGTGGCCGCCGTATTAAAAAAAAACAGCTACGCTTTTCCGTGTATGGAGTTACTAGACCTGGTTATAATATCGTGGTAGATATACTGGAGTAGAACATAGCAAACGGATTCCTCTATCTTTAAAGACTTTCGTGGAATACAGAAACACCGAATACATCCCATTTTCAACTGCCCGCACTGGACCTTAACGGGAATTTCCAAGGGAAGATTGCAATACGTACCATAAGGGGCAGAGGTTATTTCAGAGTGAATGGTACACAGCGTGGCCTCTAGCGGTAAAAGTAGGAACCTCCAACAATAATCGTATTGTATTGTCATTGTAATTTAAAGGCTATTTGAAAAAGTTGATTTTTTTGACGCTCACATACCGTTTCCTTCGATAATTATAATCCCCCTACATTAAGTGCCTAGCAATAATAACTGGCGACTATTTCAATATTTTAAATTAAATACATCAAACGCTAATACCAATAGTGCATTATGTTAAACCCTCAAATTATACTCATTAGCACCCCCAATATTTGCCCCTATGGAACTGAGTAAGCTCTCATTTATGTCTAGACTCCCACCGATTGTTAAAAGGGGAACTTGGATAGTAATTATCCTTCAAAATATTTTTAACCAGTAAATGTATAATTTTCATACATTCTCTCCAAAAGCCCCATTATTTAATACAAATTTTTTTTAATCCAATAGTTTTTTATTAAAACATTTTTGTTAAAAAAAAATTCACTTAAAAAAATTATTTTTTGAAGTATAACTAAAAGTGTATTAATTATGAGGTGGTTATAAATGATACTGATATTTATAAGATATGTATGTTTTGATTTTTTAATCCGTAGTATTTTTATCTTGTATTTCTTTGGTGTTAGGTAGGTTTAACCTGGTTCTCCAGTTACCTCAGTGGTTATTTAAAGTTATTTTCTATATCTTCATAGAAAAGAAGGTTTTTTTAAAATGATAAATTACACATGTTTTTCATTAAACATGTATATAACAATTAAATATTATGTTTACCTGTGATCCTATACAATGTAACTAATGACAATCTCTTCGGAGAGTTAAATATGTTTACTATATATTATACATTAGATAGTGTTTAATTTTTAAAATAATGAACTCTTTTTCACTGAAGTGACTGGTGTGTGATTATGCGATAATCCATTTTTTTTATAGTAGTTAGTGACTATGTATAGCAGTATTTTTTATAGTAGGTAATATATACCGATACTGACAACTTCTTGTATCAGTTTTGCCTAACCAGAACGCCATCTTAGTGCGTTATTATAAATATTAAAAATTGTAAGCCGTAATGTGTAATCCCATACAAAAAAAAAAGACCTATCTATCAGTGTCAAAGTTATTTTATTTTATATAATGTTAGATAATTACTTGTTTAAGTTGTCAGTTTGAATTCAGTCAAATAACCTGTCGGGACATACAATCGCTGTACAAAAAAAAATCTAATAAAATTACAAAAAAAATAATTCTAAAACATTCGTACTAAAAACTAGGAAACGAAAAAAAAAGGATTGAACTTGGTTTTACTTGATCAGATTACAATAGTTTTGGTTAGTTTTAATTAGTGTATTTTTAAGTATTTATGTTGAACAACCACTCGATTAAGCTAATTCATATAATGATATTATTATTGATTAAATATTAAACCATAAGCATTATCATTAGTCGACATCACATAATTTATTAGTGGTTAATTAATACATTACACGTACTTATTATATAGAAATGATACTTACTTGAAGATAATTTTTGAAATGTAAACCGCAATTAGCTGACGATAATATAGGTATACGACTTCCAAAGACGCAGTAAAGTAGCATTGTTAAATTCCAGGGAGAATCAGGCCCTGTCAACCGAAAGTAAGCGTTACTCTATGGATTTTAATAATTCGACTAAATTTGTTCGACTAGGTCTAGTTTCTCGTATCAATAAAACTTAACAAGTAATTTATGTTAAAAAAAACTCCTAGAACATAATATGCCACTGAATAACAAACTTAGCAAATGTTTAGCGGCAAACATGAAGCCACGTTGCTTTGAAGAATCACGTAATAGTAGTTCGACAGCGCACAATGAATCCCACAACCCAATCGGTGGAAACTCATTCAAGTATTATATATTTTTTTTATTTATGTTTTTATGGCTCTATATCTTAGATGTATGAATCGTTTTTAGTGTTAACAACACGTTCAACAGTTCTATAGTGAAACACGAAGTCGATATATTGAATAACTGGAGATTGGGATTGAATGGCTGGAGTCTGTAATAGAAATTGAAGAAAATTGGCCTTTGAATACTCAGACACTACCAATTAAAGCTGAAAAAAATCAATATAGTTGAGGAATATTTTATACTCATATTAATTAGGTGAATCATTTTTGAAAATTTATACCAACACAATGGGGTTTGGGTATAGTTCACAAGAACTATTATACTAGTCATTATTACCTACTAACTAAAATTTACTGTATCTATTTTGATCAATAATTAGATGAAATCCTTTCACTTCACTTTCCCCTAATATCTCATAATGACATCGGATTCTTTCTGTGATTTTCTAAATAACACACAGGCGAAAAACCCTTTGTATGCGCTGTATGTAAAAAAACCTATAAACATAAATGTTCTCTAATATCGCATCAAGCAAAGTTACATAAATAATACCTACCTTATAATGATAATTTTTTCACTTTTAATATTTAATTACTATTTTTTTTTTTGTGCTATACTTAACATTAATTGGTTTAATTATAATTATTCAAGTTATTGTCATCGTTCAACTTATACTATTTATATTTTTTTACTGATAAAATAAACATTTTTACACTCGTTTGATGGTTCACCTTCATTTTTTAATTATATTTATAATATAATATAATTTTTTAGGTTTGTGACTAGTATAGCTGTTGTTTAAATTGTGAAATTATTTGCTAAACATATGATAATAAATCTTGGTATTTACAAATTTGCAGTTCTATAACTGTAATTAATATTGGTCGAATGGAAAATTACAAGACTTTAACGATATGTTGTCTAGTTGAATCTCATAAAAGATGTCAAACAAAACTAAATATTTTGTTGTTTTGATACAAATTAGGTGTTCGATAACTAATATTTAGATAAAAAAAAATTGTAATTTATAATATTTATTTTTAATAATTTTATGTCATAACCTATTAAATAATCATAATTTTTTTTTTATTGCAAACAAATTTAAAAGTAAATTTTAAAGAATAATTCTAAACGCCTTAAACGTTTCAAAGCCTTTTTTTAAATATAAAATTATACTAAATAACTTCTGTGATTTTCAACACATAAGATCTTTTAATTAATGTTAAAATCGAGTACCCCACTCATTTATTTTGGATATTTCGTAACTGGCTTTATTTTTAAGCCACCTCCAGATTTAAATAAAACAATTCTGCACGTTTTAATCATTTTCTAAAATGTATTTCAAAACATGTTATTTTTCTTGAGTTCAGAACTGGCCAGAAAAATTCCAAATTTGTATTGTGTATGTTGCTTAAAACTTTATAAGTGATTTAAAACATTTTTGCCTTGGAAACTAATTTTAGTATGTCGACTTTATACAGTTGTTCAAGAATGAACTTTGAAGGTTTGATTACATTTAAGTACTTGAATCCAAAATGTCATAATGTAAAGCCACATTCGTTGTGACGTCTGTCTGAGATTTTTTTCAGGCAGATTTGATTTGGTAAGATAAGAGCGCATACATACCGACTGGAAGCCTTTCAAATGTACAGTTTGCTATAAGACTTTTAGCAGAAACAAAATCCTCAAGATACATGAACTTGTGCATTATCGACTAATATGGTTACAGGCCACAATTATTTATAAAAACAGAATTAATTTCATTATTAAAACTTGAGTGGGGTTTATACTATTTACATAAATTGCTGTTACTCCCACTTGAGTAGTTTTACTGGTAAAATTAGAATTTCATCAAGAGATATTATTACCAAGATCAATTATTCCTCGTGTGACAAATTGTATGATTAAAAAGTTAATTAAGCTATGAAAAGTATAAAATAAGATCTTATAATTATGTAAATTAATATACTGCGTTGGGAAGACTGTGTAAAGGGGACGTGGAAAGGATTTAATCAGATATACAATGGATGGTAGCAACAGAAGAGAGGGATGGATGGATTTGTTTGACGGTATGGTCTTAATGACAGAAACCCCCCCCCCCAAAAAAAAAAAAATTAATATACTAGATCTAAAAATGTATTGTCAAAAAGGATTGAAGAAATCAAAAAACCTACAGAAAACATTTTTATCTTATCTTACCGTCACCGGCGGTGGAGGTAAAATAACAAACAAGAGTGGACACTCTGAAAATTCAACACGGAGGGTATACTTATCACTAAAAAAACTTGGCCGCCATCTTCTCATTTATTAATCAATATAATGTTATATTATCTATACATTAGTTGGATGTAGATATAATTTTGGGATAAACAAGAAGATGGCGGCTTCCATCCGAAAATCATTGTTTACACTAAGTTTCCCCTCTGATTTAAACTGCTCGGTGGTTTATATCAGAACGATAACGTTCGATGCAATTCAGCCGTTTGAGATAACAACGAAATGAAATATTTCCAATGTAAACACTATACTAATTAATATATAATATACTAATGACTCATCTATTAACACTATAGACGCGCAAATTGCAATATTATTGAATCTCAGCATTAATGTTAGTTTCTATACTCTCTTTACAACTAGAGTTTACTTAGTGCACAACAATTTAATCGTATAGGCCATGGTCGTAGTGAACAGTTCGTCCAGCAAAGTATCCGATTCAGTGGCCAGTTCTTCCCGGAGTATGGTACCCTTGTCGATTAGCGACCGTGGTGTTCAAAGAGACTGTGCACCGATGGACATTACCGGATGCACTGATCAGGCATCGGCCAATGCCGGTTCAAGTAATAACGAGGAAGATTTGGAGGAAGACGACGAATACCGCCTCTATATCGATGCTGTCGTACAACAGTTTTGTCCACAACTCTCTGCCGCCGTGCAGAAATTGGCCGCCCATAAAATAGGTAGGTGTGAGGAAGTATAAAAGCAGATTTTAAGGAGAACAAATTGTAAAACATGTTTTTATTTTTTTCCGTTTAGGGACATTGAATAAGAATGTGTTGCTATCGCAGTTTCAGTTTTCATCGCCTCAATATAAAAATCATTTCGGTACAGGCATTGACGAGTCTGATAGCAAACAAAAGAATCGTAGTTGCCTCGACCGGTTTGTTATGTCCATACCGTGTTATTCCGGAGAACAACAAATTAAGTGTTATCCTTCCTCTTCAAAGCAATCACCATCAATCGATTCGACATGTCATAATTATTGTTATTATACTGAATGGTTAATCGTCACACAATGCTCACGTCCGCACAGAGCACCAGATGTAATTTATTTGAAACTAAATTGTCGACCGCTAAAATCGAAACATAGTTCGCCACATCAGAATGTAACTAATTCTACGTCTGTAGTTAAAAAAGGAAGAGCGGAACATGAAATTGGTAATCAATATAACTCAATATCTACGAATCGTTCATTTCAACAGTACATCACTGAAATGATGTACTCCGAAGAAGACGGATGCAACGCCTTTCCATCTCTATTAGAATGGAATCCTAAGGATAATGACGATTGTTTGATAAGATTGGCAGATGACTTGTACACATGCTTTTGGCAGTATCAGGTACCTAAATTATTGTTTACACGCTAAAAAATGATCATTTATTATAACGTTTTTTAATTATGAAAATGTAATACCTGATAAATGTTGGTTTCTTCATATCAATACTTAATATTTTTTTTTAAAAATCTGTTACTATTAACAATATCACTTTTAGTCATGTACATTGGTAATTTACAGTGACAATTGAGTTAATAATAAAGTCCAAAGCTACCTAAATTTTTGTTTATTTTTAAAGTTAATATTTGTTTTTTGTAAAACATCAGATAAGATTTGTATTGCTACAATTTCAGGACGTAAATAATAACTAATAATTTTTATTTAAATGCACCTTATTTGTCGCGGGTTCTATTTTACAGATATTTTTTTATTACTTACTAATAATTATAATTATTTTTTATTTCACAGCTTTTTAAGTTATGTAATCCTACAATGGGAATTCCGCAACATCAATTGAAATTTAATCAAGTTCAGCAAAACCACATTATCAACTGTCGGAATGCGTTTGCTCAATATAAGCGATTGACACAACCAGAAAAAAATTCCGACCCTTGTTATAGTAAGAATAACGACGAAAACTGCGATTCTGAATTTGGTGATGTTCAGGTAGAACTTTTGATTCCCGAACAGAATGATTTTGAAACAAATGATTACCATCAACAAACGAGTGCTCAAATGGTTTTATTACACGCCGTTGTAAGTTGTAAACAGACATCCACTGTCGAGCAGAGCGGAGTTACATTAATAGAGAAAACTCCAGAGGCTGCACAAGCAATAGGTGAGTATTATTATATAGATTATTTTCAACTAGATAAATTTTACATGTTAATATTTTTTGTAGAACCACAAAAGAAAAAACAAAGAGTGTTGTTGGCTTCGGTTAGTACTTGTTTTCCTCCTTCAGCTACAACGCTTTCACGCAATAAGAAACCAATGACCAGTGGCATGAATAGATATATGGTCAAGGTTTTAAGTAGAAAATTACTGCAGAACCCTTCGATCCTTTCTGAAATGATGTTGGACCTGGACTGTTTAGACACTAGCATGATTGATTTTGGTAAGCATGTGATGAGCAAATCTTAAAACAAACAAAGTCATTATAAGAAATATTTATTTTTGTTAAATAATTTTTTAATTGCATTTATTATTTATTAATGTATTTAAAATTCTTCTTTCATTTCAACTTATTATTTCAAGCTTAAGCAAACTGCATTATATTTAAAATAATTAGGCAGTCAAACAAAATAAATAACTAATTTAAAGATATATTCCTAATTATTAAATAATATATTTTTCGATATAATAATATAAATTATAATATTATAATAAACGGTGACATACTTGGAAAACAGATTGAAAATACCTTTTGAGAACTTGAAATGATTGTAATTTTTACTTATGGCTTCATTTATGTAAAAAATTGTTTAAATAAGCCCAATTCTATATAAAAAAAAAACATATTTAAAGCAAAACTCTATCAGTATATTTAATATTGGTCCTTTAAATTATATTTCAGCGTCTTATGTGGCAAGAGTAAAGAGTGTAGTCCTTCAAGCTTATCAAGCATGTAAAGAAAGCAAAAATAAAGAAATCCATTCAAGTCCGAGTACGGATAACATTAAAAGATCGATAATTTCCATTAAGTTTTTCGACGCATTACTTAAAGAAATGAATGAGAAGTGCGATAGTTCCAACAAAAAGGAATTATTGGATTACTACTTTTCTAGTGATTATGAGCAAACGACAAAATGTCAAAAATCGTCGTCGTACTATTATGATTTGATACGGTTTTTGATGTCTTCCATAGATAAATCGTACGAAAAAGACATTTCTTTATTGAAATACGTATTAACTATAAAAGTTGAGTACATCGACAAAGAAGTAGCACCTAAGGAAACGCCGTTGTTATTAGATTTCGATACTCCTGACGATGAACAGAATGGTTTAATTAATAAACAAAATGTTATGGTGACTGCTTCGGTGTGCTCTGTGTATGAACAATATGAAGATAGCGAATCAGACAGCCTACAGTGTGGTACGCCTTTATCAAACTTTGACTTAATATCTGAAGATGATGACTTCAGTTTGGACGAACTAAACGCTAGGATAGATGATGCAGCCAACATTATAAGAATTAACGCAGACAGGTTTTTGAACTCCGCCGATGTCCGACGTTCTACTACGTACAGAGTTGTTGACTCGTTTTTTCCATCATCTTAAGATTTAACTTATTATATTATGTATAACACGTTAAATTGTTGGGATCGTTATATTTATATAATTATTATGTTTAAGCATACTATAAAGAAGGTTTTAAAATAATACACTGTCATTTGTGAGTTTCGATATTCCTCGTTTAATCCATTTTTATTATGTATTTTTTCATTGTACACTATATTTTATAATATACACTAGTCACATGATGATTATTAAAATAGTAATTGACATCAAAGACTTTATCTTAACCGATAACAAGGTGAAACACTAACATCATTTTTTATAAAATCATGTTTTAAAATTGTAGTAGCAGATTTTATAATTGTACAATTGAAATACAAATAATTGAAACTATTAAAATAAATTCTGTAAACTGTAAGTTGTACAATATTTATAGTAAAAAAATATATACACCATACGTTTAGGTGTTTGGCTAACATCACATTGGTGGTTAGTGAAATTTTAAACAAATAATAAATAACTTTGAAACACATTATTTCATGACAAATAATAAACACATTTTTTATTTAACTAAAATCACTTTCTTTATCTTAAACAATTAAAAATATAATTTTTTCTTAAAAATGTATTTAAAATAATATTTTAATTTGAAAAATTAATTTTGATGAGTTATAAATATTAAAATATTCCAACACATAATAATTTGATAGAAATCTAATAATTTGCTTTAAATAATTAATAACGTATTAAAACAATGACTTTGTAAATAACAGTTTGATCGGGTTATAACAAATAATCATTAATAAAAGGTAATATTTTAATTAGCGCTTAGTGATTTTGCTATCTTGATAACAAAAAAAATAAAATCCTATCTGAGACATGTAGGGGTAACAAAATTGATTTAAAACTAACTATCCCTTTTTGCCTAGTTTTAATAAAACAATATTTTTTTCTTTTAGCTCAATTAACAACCTTACTTTAGATCAATCTTTTGGAAGCCCTTTGATTTCATTAATAAAAATACATAAAACTATGATATGTAGAAAATATATGGACTATCAAGTAGAGTAGGACGGTTGGTAAAACTATAATATTAAGTTTGCCTCGTAAGTGATACTTTTTAACTAACCACTACTTTAACCACAAAGTATAAAATGGGCTAAATCCTCCCCTTGACTACCTTTATTTACTACAATAATGGTTTGATTTAAGCCGAAGGAACATAAAGTAATAATGTGTCAATTTAAGATACATAAATTTAATAGTAAATCCTTCCAAGTTTAAAATAATAATAATAATAATAAAAAATAATCATTTAACATATTAAAAATTATATAATCCATAAAAATCTAATTAATAATTTTATTGTCACAAGCATTAAAACATTTTATTTATAAAGAGCTAACCTGGTAAACACTTCTTGTAAAATTTCGTTTTAAACACAGTTGAATAGAATTTTAACAACAATTAAATTCAACGTTAGGTCATTGGTTATTTTTTTCTGTAGAATCTCTTAATATTTGTTTAAGAATGCGACAAACTGTACGTAATCCCTGTAGAAATCCAGTATCCGGACTACAGGAATTGGGGACGTTTGTCTTTTGAGACAAGCCAAAACGTTTGTCAGAATGTTTTTCGTCATTATAACACGTACACTCAACGTTTTCGTTTTGTCCAGAAAGAAATGAAGCGTTAGCAAAGTCAATTATACGAACATCGTACGGAGTATTGATGGAAGATGAAATATCGTCGTCACTGTCAGAATCTTCGGACGACGAAGAGCCGTAGCTGGAATAGTTATCTTCATCGGAATCAGAATCGTCAGACCACATGTAACTGTTTTGTGTGTAACTAGGAGCCGGAGAACAGTAACACGATGACGACGAACACATGCGGCGATTTTTTTCTAGTAAACTATTATTGTCGTAATAACTATTTGTGGCACACGCTGCGGTACAAGTTTTGTCATTACTACTTTCTACGCTTCCACTGTGTCCACTGCTAAATAATAATAATTAAAGTATATTAAACTGAGCCAACATTAACATACAATTGATTAAAACACTAACTCGGGTGAACCATCCAAGTCGGAGCAATAGTTTTGTTTATGAGCACGTGTCTGTTTATTAATATGAAATTTTGGCGTATCGATGCAATTACTTTGCACTTGAGAATGATTTTTTTTACGCTGTTGAAATTCATTGATGGAATCCGAATACAATGGCGCTCCTTCGTAAACGATTAAAAGAGAACTAGTAGAAAATCAACATATAATAAGTTACACATAACTGAACAGTAAGACTAATGAAATTTGATTTACTAACCATGAATAAAAACGCAAAGCTTGTGAGGTAGTCTGATTGGAATTGATAGCAGTGTTTTCTATAATAGCGGTACGTAGATTACGAAGTCGTCGTAAAACACCTTTAACGACATCCAGTCTATAAGAATCAAACGATTCTGGAAATTCATTTTCTTCCAATTCGGTTTCTTTGTTTCCGTGGGCAACTGACTTTTTGCAAAAAAACAACCTAAGGGCTCGTTCGAATCCCTTAACGTCCAATTGTCGTCCCCAATATTTATCACGTTTCATTAACGAGTACGAGTTATAATTACTAGAAACAGTATCACTAGACTCTTGGTATATCTGTAACAGTAACAAAAGATTTAAATGCACATTATTGTCTAAACTTGACCCACACATACATTGTTTGTCCCACTTGCAATCTAGAATTGAAAAAATTTATAAGTAAATCGGTACAGCGTTAATTTTTTTAAATTGTTGTACTCAAATTTTTTTTTCGCACCTGCATTCCACACAAACGAACGCCCAAAGCAGCCGAGGTAGTCATACGACATTTAAGCGTTTGTCTTAAACGTTTCTGCATAGTTGCGCATTCACTATATTGACGTATACCCATTTTCAAGTCCAAAACACAAGGTAATTTATACCTACGTTTGCTAGTCAAGTTTTCCAAAAGCAAAAATACTGTAAATAAAAAATAACCAAAATGAAAATAGAATTTTTTTAATAATACATTTATTAACTATAACACGCACAATTTTGTAAAGCCATATAGACAACAATAGAGTCTCGATAGAGATTTTACAGTTTATGTTGCTAATAGTCTTGTTAAATCACTTAAAAACTATACAATAATAATTATGATTTCTTTAAAATTATAATTATTATTAAGTATACATTTATAAGCTGACAATAATGGTGTAATATATTATTATTATGGTACAGTACAACAAAAATGTTAGTTTCGATTTAAAGTCTTGTTTTTGAAATGATCTTCTATTAAAATTATTTATTATATACTAACATTGCTTATTCGGCGATGTAGAAGAGTCAGGAAAATTAAAAACATCTTCAGAATTGAGTTCTTCGGGTCCAGTACTTTTATCTTCTGAACAAAAGCGACAGTACAGCATTTCTGCCGTTAATGTATGGTCATTATTACTAATAGCCGATGACTGAGTGTCCATACTGTCTTTATGTAAAACCATTACGCCCTCAAACTGTGGTACGAACTCAGACAAGGTATGGATTTTACGAGACTTTGTGTTATCATACATGTTTGTTGCAGACATTCTTCTAATGGACTCATTTATTCTGGTCTGTTCTTTTAACTTGAGGTAAAATCTTAATTCGGCTGTGTTCAAAGGTTTACAAACTATCATTTGCCAAACATCTAGGTCAAAATCTGGCAAAACTGGTTCGCAACTATTATTTTTTTTACTGGATAGCACCATCAATTGAGTGTGCCCACCTACCTAAAAATGACGACATAAATATTTGAATGACATAAAGTGACATAAAGTGAATGACATATAGCTTATATATTTGTCAAAAAACCGTATACACAAATTATAACTTTCTCACCTGATTTCCAAGTGGCTTCAAGTAAAATAGTCCTCCAAGTTCATCGTGATTTTTCATAGTTGAGCAACACGAGTTGGAAAGTCTAATCGCTTTCGATATTATCGGAATGAGATTATCCTTTACTATTTCTTTTTTATTGCCGCACGTTTTTTCATAAGGTATCGTTTTTTCTGTAATTAACGTTTCATTGACATAATTATCATCTAACGAAGCAGATAACAACAGATCAGCAGTAACCAGTTGTGAAGCGTCGACTAGCACCGATGGTAAACTTTTTGGAGGAGTGCTAGCCGAAAACAGTACAGGCTTAGTGTTTAACAGGAATAACGACGGGTCGACAGCTCCAATTTCATCACCAGTGACTTCGTTGTCATTCCAATAGTAACTACGACCATTTAAATGATGGTGATGATGATGATGATGTTTGTGGTGGCGACGATGATGATGTCCTCTGTCCACCACATTGTTGCCCATGTACACCATATTTACTTGATGTTTTAATGTTGAATTGACGGTTTAAACAATTTACAAAAAAAATGGTCACAGCGAGCCAAAAATGTAATGTCACAACAATAAAAATTGCTTTCATACCCTAATAGTGGCTCGCGGTACACTCCACTGCTGTCAAGTGTTAACTAAAGCCGTTTAAAAATAATGTAATAAGATTCGAGGACACACGGTGGTAAGTCTTACAAATTTTATCACAATAGTTATTAAAAGACACAACAGAACGACTAGGTAGGTGTGGCTGGTAACAATAAAAAAAAAAACAAAAACACAATAACGTCGGAAATAACACGAATCGGTTATATTTAAGTTAAATTGCTCATAAACGAATGCAATTATTTACAAAAAAATATATATATATAGGTATAAATAATATGGCTTCGGAGAACCGCTATATTAGCTACCAGTATTAACAATATGAAAACAATATTATAACAATACGAATAACAAAACTATTATTATTAATATTAATTATACAATTATAATACATAAACATTAAGCAACCGATACGTCAATATGAGAGGATTGAATTTAATAAATATCGTGTTGTCGTACACTCGACTGGCAGAACAGTTCTTTTGTCGTCATGTATGTACGTCGTAAACGTATCACTCGACGTTCGCATTTTGCCTTATTATTTATTGCCGTTATCTCTGGTGTATCATCACAATAATATTCTACGGCATGGCTGCTGCTAAATATAAAATATTATTACATACATTATACCTATGTGTATCTATTACTAATATATACACGTATAATTTTGTGGGATTTCGCGCGTCATCGAGTGTGATTCGCACAGCCAGCTGGGGTAGGAAGTGAAGAAGGATAAAAAAAAAATGTATTATTAACCAAATGGAAAAATTGTTATTCACGACCGTCGACTGTGCGCGCACAAAGGTATGTCGGCAACTGGCGTTACCGATTCTGACAACATGGCCGCTGCCGTTTTCCCGTAACGAATACACGGCCGCCCGCCGACGCTGGTGGCCATTTTGCGGCGTTCGGCCCAGACGTCGGCATACCTGTGGTATTTTTTTTTGTCCAGCGCCGAGATCCCGGAAGTCAGCTGTTTTCCCGTCACTATCGCTGCTTATCATTCGCCGTTGCCGATACGCGGTTGCTGCTGCTGCTGATAACGGACCGTGCGAACCAACGAAAACAAACAACACTGTGTATCGTTATCACTATCCGTATTGGCGTTCATTGGCATTCACATTCGATATTTCACCCACTGGCCACTGTTGACCGTACACATTAGACAGTTAGTTAATTGAATCAATTAGAACGCCGTCAGCTCCCCTCGAACCGTGCGATCGCCATTTCACTCGGTGCACCGTAATATTAGCCTGCCGCTACGCTGAGCTATGACTATCTAAACCGGTACACCGCGATACACAGTGGTCCTTTGTTACCCGTCGTCAACCGTTTTTGTCGAAATTTCCAAAATTATTTTCAAAACGATCGTCGGTTTGTGGAAAGATATGGTAGACAATGATGCCGCTGCGGTAGCGAGCGCAAGTGTTCAAAGCACCGGCGATGCGTCGAGAACACCGTCGTCGGTAAACGCCGTACAACAGAACGGTGCTAATCCGAGCAACTGGTGTTCGAGTACCAGTTTCCAGATGCAGGAGTTGCAACAGCAGGTCGGGTCTAGGGTTATTCGTGGCCCCGACTGGAAATGGGGTAAACAGGTAATTCAAACTTTTTAAGGATAAACATTTTTTTCCCGTGTTTAATAACTCGCTAGTTTTATGTTTACAAAGAAATTCAATTTTTTTTTTTATGTTATTGATCTTAAGAAAAATATCAAGTTAGAAGGGAAAAATCTCGGTATAACAAAAATGAAATTAACATCAAGTATTATAACCTTTAGGCCACTTACTTTCTCTATATATATATATATATATATATATATATATTATACCTACATCAATATACCGATTTCTAATACATTATTTTCTCGCCACATCAAATTTCTAAGTAAAGATAATATTAGGTTCGATATCGAAATTTTATAACATAGGGTTTTTATAAAAATTGGTGAAAAAAAAATGTATGTATAACTATTTTTATGATTGTTGTGTTTATACTGTGTACAAATAATGTTTTATCATTTTAATAGACATACTTCATAATCTAGTAATCAAATGATACGTTTTGCAATTTATATCCAACTAAATTTTTATGAATATGACTCATGTCTGCACTGGCCATTTCGAGTATCTAAAAAAATCTGGGCGGGTCACTTGAATTAAGATCCTCTGCGTCCATTTCATTGACTTTTCTAGAAATATTAAAATTTCACAGTAGATTCTTTCGGAATACCTATTTGATATTTGACAAAATAAGAATCTACTGTAATGAACATTAGTTTATCACACTCAAAGATCAACAATTGCAACAAATTATAATAATATTACAATAATAAAACGTCAGCTCTCCTTCAAAAACCAGTGTTTATATTCAAAGGTTATTATCTAGACTAAATTAATGTAATAATACAATAATAATAACTTTATTATAGATTAAAGTTTTAACTTAAAGTAAACATATAGACAGTGACGTATTTAGGGGGGGGGGCTAGAGGGAGCGATCGCCTTGGGCGGCATCAGATTTTTACATAGCCCATCTTCTTTAATGAATCATTTACCAAATTCAATTATAGAGATGTGTCTAACACTAAAAAATGAAAGATTTGAAGACATACACCCTTCTGTAAATATTGTGACTATTTTATAAAAATAACATAATGTTTAAATTCTACTTTCTCTTTTACTAACTTTTGTTCAATTCCTTGTGGAAGCAAGTCTTTTTATTTATAAAGCCCTTAGTGTAATTGTCATTTAAATGTATTGTAATATGTTAAGAGTGTAATCAGTGAATGTAGACTAACAAACTGAGAGCATTCATTTGTTTTTTTTAGAAAAAAGTATGGAGATTGAATTGAGAAAATTAATAAAAGTTAACGATAATTGTTATGTAGTAAAATTATTTTAACATTAGTGAGGACCAATTAAAAATTAAATGATAAAAATTACAAAAGTCAACATAACAATTTAGACGCATAACATTATTATTATTAAACCTTAATCGAAGGTATCATTTTAATGTTTAAAACTTTTAGTTTATAGATTGTTTCTTATTTTTGTGTTACAACAACAGATAGGTAGATACTAAACTCAAATTTATGCCTATCAACTTTTGATTTAAGTTCAAAGTTATCATTATTAGTATTTATAATAATTTTTTCCTTAACATATCAACTCAAATGTAGGCATGAATAAATATTTTTCATTCACTTAACTTAATTATATTTTATTTTTAATCGATCTATTGTAGTGCAATACATTTTCGTACTTCAAAAACATCAAATTTTTATTTTATGTTTATGTAATATAATTTAGTAAAATATATTTATGTATATTTTTTTTAGGATGGTGGAGAAGGGCATACTGGGACAGTGCGAAACTTTGAATCACGTGAAGAGGTAGTGGTCGTTTGGGACAATGGTATAGCTGCTAACTACCGTTGTTGCCGTCAATATGACTTACGCGTTCTGGACAGTGGCCCAACAGGTACGAGTTATGATATACTTGATCAAGAAGTTTTAAAAGAAATTTGTAAACTTTCAACAACAAATTGTGGTAGAGATTTCTGATAAAAGTCTACAAATTGTGTATCGGTTAAAATGTTTTAATGAACAATTTAAAAAAAAAAATTTTTTAACTCAAGTTTTTTTTTTTTTTTATAATAGGTCAGCGACATTTAGGTAGCATGTGCGATACATGCCATCAACAACCCATCGTAGGTCATCGATGGAAGTGCGCCGATTGTCCCAACTACGATTTGTGCACTTGGTGTTATCACGGAGACAAACATAATACTCGTCATCGTTTTTATAGAATCACTTATCCTAATGGAGAGAGGTAAATGTTAATAAATTAATAAAGTGAATGTTACAAAATCCACTGTTCGGTGAACAGTAGGCTTAGCCAGTCGAGTACCTTATGTAAAAAAGAAAAAGGAGTAAATATTTCAAATATATTCTATTATTTTAGAGCATTTGAGTATTAACTATATTATTAATTTAAGTACTAAAAAACTAACACATATTTTTCTCACGTTATTTAATATTGTTTCTTACATGTATTAATGGGTTTACTAACAAGTTGTTATTACTAACGGTATTCAGTATTATTTGTAAATAAGAAAGGTTTTGTATAAATGTTAATATTGTATTAGAGAATTTCCTATATACAGAGGCAGATTTAGCTTTTTTATGACTATGGGCACTAAATTTGCCGCCATTATTATAAGTAAAACCTAACCTAACCAAGATATAATTAAATACAATTCTTCAGTAAAAATTGTTAAAATATGGCACTGGAGTTATTTTGAAAACAGAATATCAATATGTTTAAACATGTCGCCAAAAGAAAACAAAAATTAAAACTGTTCCAAATTTTTTTTTGTAAAATAAAATGTGTTGAATGGCCGTCATCACCAGTTTAGTTTAACATTTTTTTGTAGAGTTTAGTCTATAACTTATTTATTCATAAACTATACTTCATTTTTAACCTTAATTGGTGAGCACCACCCTTAATCAATTGTAAATTACTTAATTTAGTATTATTGAGACCCGTGTTTAATTGATAGTGAAAACTTAATTTTTTGTTTTGAACCACTGATAAGAATAACATGTATTCATTAAATTTGATTAATAACTTTTATAAGTTGCAGCTTGATTATCTATTTTTTATTGGAACCCTGATATTATTATTTATTATGTATGCGTCTTGATACGGACAAAAATATTTTCTTGATTTGCTTCGGAATTCCTTCGGCATTTGTAGATTTAAACAAATAACCGATAAAAAAAATATCTCGAGTTGATATTGTATTATTTGTTATCAAATGTTAAAGTCAAACAATAGATAAAATGTTTGTCCTAATATGATTATTTGAATTTTTCATTACTACAAAGTGTAGAATGTAAACAGGTAAAAATATATAATTACTGTGTTTATGTGTGTCCTTTATACGTAATTGCTGATAAATGGTTCTTAGTTTCTTGAAAAATAAATGTTTGCTACGCTAACATTGTGATTGAACGCTACATATAGAATTTGTACAATCAATATGGAAATATTGACTAAAAATAATTAGAACTTACTAAATAATTTATGGGTTTCAGACATATTTTTTAACGAAAGTTATTAATATTGTTTTTTAATATTTTAGACAACTGATGGAACCTAGGAAGAAGTCAAAGAAAATTTCCGTCCGAGGCCTTTTTGCCGGAGCCCGAGTTGTGAGAGGAGTCGATTGGCAATGGGAAGATCAAGATGGCGGTGGAAACAATTGTGGGTCAAACTTACTAGGACAAAATAACTTGTCAAGTTTGACTAATAATAATCGTCGTGGCAAAGTTCATGACATACAAGATTGGTCAGCAGCGAGTGCTCGCAGTGCTGCCTACGTTTGTTGGGAGAATGCAGGCGGTACTAAAAATCTTTATCGGGTTGGATTTGAAGGAATGGTATGGATAAAGAGTTTCTATTTGTATTCTACGTAGGGTTTGAAATGTTTAGTAAAACATAACTCGTTTGCTTTCACATTTAATGCCTAATGTATCTTCACACCTCTGTTTCAAATTTGATTACGTTTTTCTAATAATAAAAATAAATAAATACAAATATTTTGTAGAGCATTTTGAGTGCAAAAAAGTCAGGTTTCAGAATATTTTTTTAATTTAAAAAAAAAAATGAGTTTTGACGATTTTAATAAAAAGAATGTGTTTTTTACATGTCAATTTAAAAAGGAAAATATTGCTCTATACGAATCACTTAGAGTTGTCCTAGAAGACAAAATTTTTAAACATTTCTTCTTTTCAACAATAAAAATTATTGAGGGCTATCAATTTTTTTTTCTGTAGCGTTTACATTCTTTCAAAAATTAAAAGCGTTTATTTAGTCTTCCATTTTTTTTTAACTACTTTTAGTATAATATAAATATTAAAGTGTTTACACCAATTGTATATAATAAATTTGTTTAGTTAAAGAAAGAGTCAAAGAATTTGTGTCCATGAATGTGTTAATTTTTTCACACATTCTTTTCAAAGACTGATTTATATAATATTAGGATGCGTAGTTATTTTGCCTTTTTTTTTGTTTTAACAGTCTGATCTAAAAACTGTGCAAGATTCAAAAGCTCCATCTACAATTTACCGTGACCATTTACCGTTATTGGGACAACTCTCAGCTACTGGTTTAACTGGAACTGGTGTGAACTTGTTACAACAACAACAGCAGCAGTTGCAGATTGGTGATCGGGTAAGACAGAATTTTTTCTGAGCATTGTGACACACTTCCAATTTAAATTAACTTGTAACTTAGTCATTTTTTATTTAATCATAACAATGAAAGAATGGTATTTAGTGTTACATTAGTTGTATGTGATATAAGGATTGTTTTAAGAAATTTTCTCTTGTACAAATTTAAATTCATAATACAAGGTGATAATTTTATCGTGGATCACTCAATATCTCTTAGGGTTTAATAAGAAATACATTTTTATTTCATAAAATGATCACTCTGTATGTATTAAAATTTTGGTGACACTGAAAAGTTGTTGGCTTCGTAAAATTGCAAATTGTAATGTTCATCTGTATGATCAGTGCTCGATTTTTTTTTAAAAATGATCTTTTACTAGATGTTAATTTGTGGGGTAGTAAATATTATAGTGAAAAAAATTGTTGATGTATTTAATTAAGATAAGATTGTACCTACCATCTGATGTTTTATAATTGTTTTAAGAGTCTGAACAAAATGATTAAGTTCATCATTTGTATATTCAATTAATTTTTGGCTCCTTGTTTTTGTTTAGGTCACTGTAGACTTGGAGTTAGATGTTGTACAATCATTACAGCAAGGACATGGTGGCTGGACAGACGGAATGTTCGAATGTCTTAGACCAGTCGCTTTGTCTACGAATGGAGGAATAAATACACCAGCTATAGGCTCTGTGGTTGGAGTCGATGAAGATCACGACATTGTTGTATCTTACCCGAGTGGCAATAGGTAAAGATACATTTTCACTGTAGGTTGTGTTCAAAAGAGGGTGCCACAGTAGAATGTGTTGTTTTCAACAGTGGCGGACTAACGGCCCGTACTGAAAATGGCAAATTAGAAATTATGAATTTAAAAAAAGACAGTGATGACTTTAACCATTAATTTTTACATATTTTTTTCTTGAAATATTTAGGTGGACATTTAATGCAGCAGTGTTAACTAAAGTATCAGGAACTACAGGTTCGCCTACATCTGCTGGTGCTACAGGGCCGGTCGATGGGTCATCATTGCCTTTAATAACTGTGGGATCGACTGTTTTAGTAGACGGAGATTTACAGAGAGTTAAGACGTTGCAAAGAGGTCATGGTGAATGGGCTGATGCTATGTCAATGGTATGTCTCATACAATTTGTTTATTTTAATTTTTCATACTTTGACATGATATGCTGTTTAGACTTTGGGTAAAATTGGCATCGTTCAGCAAATATATGACGACGGTGATTTAAAAGTAGCAGTTTGTGATACGTCTTGGACGTATAATCCGAGATGCCTCAAATTAGTGTCTCAGTCCGGACAACTTTTAGGGGCAGCTGGAGGTTATTACTACGGAGGAGATGATCAGCAGTATGAGGAGTTGTTGTACATACGCGATGGAGACTGCGATGAAAGTAAAAACATACTTTTGTTAAAACTAAAAAAACTGAACTTTATTATTACAAAATGTTTATACTTCTTTAGCTATACTAATTAAAAAAATGCAACTGGCCAAACTCGGAGGAGCCAACACAGCTTGTTTGGGTGAACAATTAGTCAAGTCTGCTGCCAATGGTGATACCCAGACTTGTCGTCATATATTGGAACTTCACAAAAAACAAGATTGTGTCCAACAGTCTCAAACTAATGACTCTGGTACAACTAGCTCTAATAACAATAATAATAATCAACCTAGTTTCTCGAGAAGCTCTTCATCGTCCGGCGCTTCTGCATCTCCGTCGAATGCTGCTGCTGCTTCTGCTATTCCCGCAACAGATACTTCCAATGCCACTCAAGAGTCTCCTGACGAACAAGTGTCTGAAGGACAAAAAAGTACTCAAAACTCCCCAACCACCGGCAGTTCAAGTAACAGTCTTGTAAATTACGTGTACAATGGACATTGCGCTCTGCAAGCAGCCGCTCAAAACGGACACGTCCAGTTGTGTCGAATGCTTGTCGCTGAGTACGGAGCCAATGTAGAGTTTGAGGTAAATTTACTAAGCTTAATACACTGACCGGGTTAGGTATACCAATTTTGGTTTGTACGTTACAGGATAAAGATGGTGACAGGGCAGTGCACCACGCCGCGTTTGGCGATGAGCCACAAGTGATAGAACTACTTGTCAGAGAGTATGATGCGGACATAAACGCACGTAATAAACGAAGGCAAACCGCTTTACACATTGCTGTAAACCGAGGTCATGCATCGGTGGTGCGGACATTACTAAAATTAAATTGCCTTCCTAGTCTGCAAGTGAGTAAAACTATATTTTAACATATTAAACGACGAAGCGTTTATTTGAAAATGATTTTATCCGAGTAAGCCAGTAGTCAGTACAGTGGGGTCGAAGCATAATGGGATCAAAGCATAGTAGGGACGGAGAGGTCATAAGTCTACAGGAATTATTATTAATAAAAGTGATAAATCCACTTTCAATTTTAAACGATTTGATGCTAATTTTTAAACACTACACCTCACTTAAATACTTTCTTACTGTGCTTGGTTTGGACTTTACTGGTTTGAAAATACTAACTACTGACTCACATCAAAGCGTTTATTTGAAACTGATTTTATAACTTTCAGTTGTTGTTTCTTAGCTCTTAGAAAAAAACAAATTTGAAAATTTAAGCTGGTAAAAGTTTAGTAGGTATACTTATACCAGCTTATATATTCAGCTGGTGTAATACAAGTTTAAGTCGAGGGCGGTCTTTAATTCTTATCTTTTTTTAGGATACGGATGGCGATACACCATTGCACGATGCAATATCAAAGAAACGTGATGACATTGTAGCGATGCTGTTGGATGGCAACGGATCAGGATCAGGAGGAGCCGACATAATGTTAGCTAACAACAATGGCTTCAACGCTCTACACCATGCGGCTTTGCGAGGCAACCCCAGGTCAGTCAAATTATATACTTTTGTCTCTTAAGCTAAGCAGAAGGTGGAGGCAGGCTGGAGACCCACCTAAAGTTTGAAAAAAATATTATAAGCAGAGGTGGGCTTTGATATTGATACAAGTATCAATATAGAAATTTATCGGTTCATTGATACTAGTGGCGTAACCGTGAAGCTAGTCAGGTGGTCCCTGACTCCGGAGTCAGTAAATAGTTAAAGTCCCCTCAAAAATATGACATTTTTATTATTTTAATTATAATATACTACATGATATTTAATTTGTAATTTAAAATTTATAATGGTAAACACAAAAAAGAAAAATTAGAATCCTGTAATAAGGAACAATTAAAAAAAAATTAAAATCAAATAATGTGTTTAACTTAGCAGCATTCAATAAAAAAAAAAATTATCTCCTAAAAATCCCTTAATACAGTATACCCTTTAAAATATGGATTTTACTATTTGTTTTAGCGAATTTAATTTATTTTTTAAATTTAACTCTGTGTTTATTTTTTAGTCCATATCCCCATTAATTATGTTAAATTCATATATTATAGTAAGATTTATTATTTTGTATTTGTTAATATTTCATCAAGTCAATAATTTTAAGCTGCATGAATATATTTTATAACAGGTTAAAAAAAAAATCTTAGCTTTGAAATAGGAAAATTCTATTGAACATAGTAATTATTAAATTTGTACTTAAATTAAAAAAATTACCTTCCAAGTTTAAAAAAAAAAAAATACTGGGTGCTACTAGAATTAGCAGACTTAACAGATATTTACTATAATGTTTTTGTTATATGTGATTTTTCTCTGTCGCATTTTTACTTATGATTAATAGTTTAACGATAATAATTTGGAAAATGATAATATTTATTAAGAAACATTGAAATTTTATTTTAGTCATTTTGTTCACTGACTTGTTTGTTCTTCTGATTATTCTTCGCTTAAATCACTATTTTTTAGCTTCGATGCGGAGCCGAGTGTTTTTTTTTTCGATTTTCTAAACCACTGAACCGATTTCTACGTCATGTAGACTGTAGTAATACTATAGATCAGAAATCGTAGGAAAAATCTATTGAGAATCTATTAGAGCAAACGTTTTAAAAGTTCAAAACCGAAAAAAACACTGAACAAATTTACATATTTTTAAAAAATGTACATAATATATTATAATAGCATCATCATGTGGCTTTATAAAAACTATATGGCCTTATAAACGTTATAACTCAAAAAGCTTATAAAATAAAGTCGTGCTTTTGTATCGAAGCATTTATTTGAAAGTATTGTAATCACTTTGACCTCCAAAATACCCCACCGTCCGTCTTATAATTTTTTTAATTTATTTAACTATCATTGATACTCGAAATCGTTGATGTATGCCCAACAAATACTATAAATGACAATACCGGAATGTTATAATTTGTATTGACTCAAAATCCCCCCCCCCAAATACAGGGTTTCCCAAATCAAGGAATCAAAATAGCATTATTCTCAAACGATGTCTACACTGAAAATTGAAATTTTACATTGTCTTATGAAATTTAAATTATTATTATACACAATAATGCGCATACGGTATATTTCTTACAATATATTATGGCTACACGGATATTGGGGGAGGGAGGGGGAAAATGGTGAGCACCTAAATACACCTCTGGCCTTCCGGTATTGTCATTTATGGTATTTGATGCTCACCTCTGATTATGCGGCCCTTCGTCGGGGAAGGTTTTGCCCGGCCAATGAAAAATGTCGTTCGCGTTCCGGTGGTAGTTATGAATAATATGCCGGTGGAAAAAATGATTTATGAAAATAAGGTCACGAAACACGAGCTATTTTACCTAAACCTAAAAGTTTTTTTTTTCTATATAACATTCTAGGAACGAATAAATCTGTAATAGTAGGCACCTGTATAAACAGCTGACGTCGGTTTTTTATAATGATGAACGACACATCTGGGCGGCGTCGAGATATATATTATTATGTTTGTGTGCTCGTGTATAGATAAAGGTATAGATAGGAGGGGATGAGAAAAAATAAATTGCGTCGGCGTCTTCTCGGAAAACGTACGCGTCTCGCTCGTCTCATCCCTCTACCCTCCCCTCCAGCAAGGTCATGGCGGCACAACCCTTCCCCCCCGCCACGACCCCGTATTGTATACAATAATAATAATAGTAATAATCGTCGTGCCTCGGAAATACCGCAATGCGCTTCACGCTTCGCTCCCCTCTACTACACCCCCTCCCGCGCCCCCGTCAACGAGGTCTTCTACATCCTCGTCACGTGCTCTGCCCCTCTTCTCACCCCAGGCTACCCCGCCACCCCCCCCCCTCATACGGTTCTCGTCGTACCTGCATTTTCTTACCTCGTCGCAGGTCCAATTTTCGCATAACTACTTCCCTCCCCCCCCGGCCCCGCCTCGTGTTTAAAGGGGATTTTATTTTCAATTTGCAACGGCTTTTCCTCCGCACGCAAAACAATAGCTTTCGACGGGTGCGCTTTACGTGGAAAAAGGCGCAAAGGCGCCGGTGTATCTACCAGCTAATACAGCCGACCTAGTCGTCGTCGTCATCGTTATTTTTTTATTGCTATTGTCGTTGTTGCCGCTGTATTGGATTGGCCCAAACACCGTACTGTATAGATGATATACTGTGTAAGACAAATACACACTAAGGCAATTATTGCTAAGGCAAGATTGTTAGCAGAAGTGTTTGGCGACGATTCGGGGACACAGAGAATAGAGGAAAAAAGAAGATATATATGGCACACACACACACTCAAACACAGAGTGTATTGATTCTGTGTAGTGGCCGCCGCCGGTAGTTAGGATTAAGGGCAAGGGGGTTATATCATAGCCGTGGGCTCCCTGCATGTACATATGTGTGGGTAGATGTGTGTATCCGGAATCCGGAGGAAAAAACAATAAAAACGGCAAAGCGACGCTGCCGAGAAAAATAAATAAGATTCTATACAACAGTTACAATAATGCTGTATAATCTGCTCTGTCGGCGAATGGAAAAATAACGAGCCGTTTTGGCGATTTTCTGTTTGTTTTATGGAATAGGTATCTAAAGTGCGTTGACCCCCTGTGCAACCCGGCCGCTCTCGTGGAGCCTCGAGCCGGCTATGTTTTTGTATTCCAAAGTGCCCACCGCCCTCCCGTACCTTATCCGTACCCTAACGTCTTAGGGACCTGCGTGAATACATCATCTTAATGTAACACGCGCTGGTAAACCGTATATAATAATATGTTGCATGACGACGTTGCTACCGAAAAACCCGCACTAACGTCATCACAATGCGGTAGTGTAACCCAATAACTTAGGCACAAAAATTCTCGTCTCTTATGTTATATAATGTAATATAATAAGTGACGAATGGTCCGAGGCATGGAAAATCCCTAGGGTCACTATTCTTCCTCCCGGTAAATTGTTTAGATGTTGGAGAAAGACTGATTTTTAACATAACATGTTGTCTTCTAACGAGCTGTATTGAAATTGGCAACAGCTAATAACTGATTTGATAAATTATTATGCGCAACTGTGAAGTGTATAGACTAATCATTGGCATTGTATATTATTATCTTATTGTAAACCTATTGAAAGGGATTGGAAATGGTCGGTTTTTTTTTTAGATACTTTAGACCTAAAGCCTGGCAAACTTGAAAATTACGCCTACTTAGAATAGTCAGATTTCAAATATGTAAAAATATTTAAGTTTATCGGTTTTGTGAGAATCGATTTTTGATTTTTCAATTAAAATTGTGTTTAAATCCTATGGGAATTTCTCACATTTTTAGTATTCACTTCATTGGTTTTTTTTTTAAATAAATGAAATAGTTATTCAAAAATTGACGACAACAATCTGGGAAAAAGGTCGATCAGCTAAATAATTTTTACAAAATCGAATCATTCTAAATAGGCGTAATTTGTATTCTAGCTTTTAGATCTAAATTGGTCTCTTTTAGGAACAAAATGGCTTTACTTGTAGAAAAAAATGTGCAAGTTATCCTGAACCTTTTACATAGTAACATGAAAATGTATTAACACGGTCGAGAAATGTATTAAATCCCCTTTTTTTCTTAAGTAATGTCTATATACAATTCCTTAAAAATTGACCGCTTTCATCCCCCTTAAGTAAATAAATTGAAGAAAATTGTACAAATTGTCAAAAATGTTTTAATTTTTTTATATTAATCAACTTACATTTCAGCAGTGAAAAAATTGTACAAAAATAACTGATTTAAATAAAATTGTGTATAAACGTTGTATCAAAAAAATAACAGTGTTCATTTAATTAGAAGGATATTTTTTAATTTAATAAATAATAGTTAATTTAATATTATAATATTTATTATTGAAAAATATTATCTTTAAAAATCATCATTTCTACAAGTGTTAAGTTAATTTCTAAATTACTATTTTTTATGAAAAATATGCAAATCCATTGCATTGCATAGTACAATGCATTTCAATTTTATTTTGATATTGCCTCTTATAAACTTACGATACCTTTTAGAAATTAGTTGAGCGGCCATGTAAAGTAATATTATTGTAAAACATGATTAGGTAACATATCTACAATATATCTGGTTGGTAGTTAGCGTTACAAATGACGGACGATTAATACTTTTTTTCTTTTACAAAGGGACGTTTTTAGCTAGTGCTATCTACATCTAAGGATATACAATGTACAGATACAGTTTTAACATTTTATAACATGATAATAGTAGTAATACGAGAAAAATAAGATAATAATAAATTTGATTAATACTAAATAAGTAATATTTTCCATCAAAAGGCATTTGTTTATTCTTTAGTTTTGTGACAATAACAATAACAGTGTATCGACCTGGCAGTAATCGGGATTTTATTTTATTTATGCCATAATACATAAAACTTATAGTAATATACTTGGGCTAAGCAGTGTGCTTCAAGAAAAAGAATGTTTGGTTGGGGGGAGAGTCTTATCTCCAGGACACCCTCTCCAGTTCTTACTACTATAAACGTAAATGTAATATGGCCATCGTTGAGTGTCAATATGGCATGGAACATGAGAAAATTATTAGCACTCAGCAATAAAGTAGGGGAGGGAACGACTGAGAGAAGAGGAGAAGTGGTGTTAGACGGTGAAGGCGAACCTAGTGCGGCGACGACGGTGGATCGATGGAGCGCGACTGTCCTTGCGATCGCCTGGAGGGGATCACTCCTGAGGTAATGGCCGGAGGAGAAGGCAATAAAGGGGGTGAGAAGGAACAAATCTTTACACACACAGATAGAATAGACGAATGGATGAGCTGTTAAAGAGGATAGGATAAACGGCGGCACGTCGAGATTGCGTCGTGGACAGATTTAACCGAGAGAATGTATTGTATACAATATATATACAGTACACATATGCACCCCTTGGTCTGTTTAATACGAATGTGCAGTGGATCGACGTTCCAGAGCTGATGCTTACCGTAGTAGGTATATACCATTATATTATATTGTTGTGAATTTTGTGTGTGGGTGTCGTCTGTGCTACTCGTTATTTGTCAAGTGTCGTTGGATTTAATCAGCCGTGAACGACCCGCCAGTAGGTCTCGTGCGTTTGGCCTTTGAAAGACACTTACGGATTCCATCGTCTTGATATAATTGATTGTGCACACTATACTTGACTGCTGTAACCCGTCCTGATCCTTATTGTAAACGTTGTCGCAGTCCTCCCCTTTTCGGCCGAACGAATCAAATGACTTTGTAAAACGTGACGCGACACCCGAATTAACCCGAAATGAATATCGCACCAACACTGGAGTGTTGTCAAAGGTACTTGTTTGAATTCTAATGAAATTACTTCACCCCCCCCCCCACCTTAAAAAAAATCGCGAAATTACTTTAGCGTTACCTACTTATATAAAAAAAACAACAGCATTTACCTACTTGTTTTTATTTTAATTCTTCAGTGTATTGTAGGAGAAATTCAACATGTTAATAACAACATTTTATTTTGTCAGAAAAAATACATAGAAAATTGCTATCTACAACATGTTATAAACGTGATTTTTTTTAGATGTATACTTTTTTTCTTATTTTTCCCAAATTTCTGATAATTTAATCTGTGTAAAAAAAACTGTATATTGTAAAATTGGGCTTTGAAGGATTGACAATTTTACTTTATCCATAAGAATATCACAATTATTGACTATTTTAATTATATTTTCCGATTTTTTTTTTTTAATTACTATTTGCTGTATAACAAAATATACAATATATAATGAATATGCCCCAAAAGTATCTCAGTATTAAAATGTTTATTGAGGTTACAAACAAATTATAGACTCAAAAACAACTTGAAGAGACAATTTTTTTTTAATTTTACATTGACCATTAGTGAGGGAAAAAATGCTAGTTAAATCATTTTGAGGGTCGCGTAATCAGCATTTGATATTAGTAAAATATTTTAATAACGAGGTACGTTTTCCTGTAAAGAAATACCCCTTAAAATCATCTTAAATTATGTTAATATAATTTTGCAAACTTAATTGTTAGGGAGGAAATAAACAAAGTTAACTTTTCGCCAAAATGTATAGATTTTTTCAACTGACCAAAACAAATAACTACGTTAGACATTATTTAGGTCAGGTGCGCTGAAAATAAATCAAATTGAACTATACTTTACCCCAACCATGCTATTTATTTATTTTTTCGGCCCAGGAATCTGTGAATAACTAATAAAAACCCATGCTAATATAATCAAGCAATATTCATGCGCGTCACATCATGCATTTAGAACTACACTCCCTTAAGCGGCATTAATTTTGAGAAAATTGCAACTTTCAGATTTTTCCCTTTAGTTACACTATAAGACCTACCTTTGTGCCAAATTTCACTTTTCTACATATACGGATAGTGTTTTATAATTTTGATGATGAGTGATTTAGTGAGTGAGTCAGTAACAAAAATGAAAACTTTACTTTTAAATTCTCGCCTTTTTTAAAGGCTCACTATTAATGGCTCAATTTTTTACGGTATCCTAAGCTACTTAAGCCTAATCTATGTTTCAAATTTCAAAAGCTTATCTTTAAAAAAAACAGAGATATGTGGTTAGAAAAACTTGGTGAATTGCTACGTGGCGCACTGCCGTTAGTATAGAACTAGGTTAAGCTATTAAAATTAAATAAGTTATTTTTCTTTTACATAAAAATCCCTTACTTGCCTTCTACCTAAGAATATATATATAAGAATATAGTAGACGGGTGTGCGTAGAAATCTTCAAATTCGTTTGTTTGAAAAAATTGCTATATAATTAAAATAAAGCTAGTGTTTTCTTCCTTGAACTTCCTAATTTACCTCTTATTCTTCAACGTTCATTGATTACACGTCATAGATTCAGGAGGACGTTGTGATCTAGGTACTTTATAACGATATTATAATTGCGTCACAAAATGACAAAAAATAGTTAAAAAATATAACAGTCTATCAAATCGTCGAATATCATATCTTTTACTGAAAAGTTTATAGTTAGCACACACGTTTTTCATTGGAGAGAGCAAAAAAATAAAGAATTTCGGATAATTTGTAGCGATTTCTTGGATTGATAACACGGGCAAAATATAAACTTGAACCAACGGCTATAATTTGTTAATATTACAATTGGTTATGATTAATATAGGGGGACGATACTTCTATAGTTGGATTGACTATAATATATTTTTTCCATGTAAAATCCTAATAATAATTTGATCAGACAAGTTCCACTTGCCAGTTCTATCTGATGGAACTAATATATCAAGTATGCTATATGCACTGATCTGAATATACATATTATTTATACGGGAGTTAAAGCCTGTCAATAGGAACCGGATATTTTTGGAATATTCTAGTTTTCATTTGTTCTCGACATTAGAAAGAAAATGAACAGTCCCTATATAAAAATTACACCTGGGTGTTAAATTATTATAGGTAAAGGAGAGTGGCCGCAGGGTAAATAAACTTGGTCGAATAACAAGTAAAAAACAAAAAGGAAGGTCGAGAAAGGGGATGCAAAAAGGAAAGGGTTTAGGGTTGGGTGTTAATCCAAACAGGAGTATACAGTATATTTAGACACTATACGGGTATCTCTATAATATTTACATATTCTACGGAGGTGGATTTTTTTTGGCTATAAGGGTTTGAAAAAAAAAACAATTTACAAAACACTATACAAACAATAAATAAATACATATTGTACAAGTTACAAAACATACAAAAATAAGCACAATAATCATAACAATATATATATATATTAATAATTGTAAAACGGTGATTGCGGCGGCGGTGGCGGTGATTTTCGTTCGTAGATTGCCGCCCGTCGACTACAGCTGGTTGAAGGGGACCAAATGTTAGTCGTGCACGCGCACCCCCTCCCCTCACCCCCGCCGCGCGTTTTGGCCGTTTGGCGTTCGAGCGCGCGTTCAACGTACACACCGTGTGGTTGGTGGTGAATGGTGATTGTAACACACACACGCGTTATTTTGCAATATTATAGCTTGGCGCGTTTTGGCGGGAAAACGCCGGACGCACGCTTGTTGTTTCCAATGTCGCGTGTAACGTTGAACCGCGCGCGCGAGACGCCAAGCGACCGCGACGGGCACGGCGGCGGCGGCAGTGGCGGTGGCGGCGGCGACAAAAATATATGTCTATTTGGCCCTAATTCAACCAACTACAGCTCGACGCGCGCTTATATTATAATAATGTGTCCTCTCTGTCCGTGTCTCCGCAGCTCTCCGTTCTTCGCCAGTCTTGCCGGTGCTTAAATGTGATAGGCTTTTTTTTAGTTACATATTATATATATATATATACACACACGGTTAACGTCGGCCACGGGCCGAGTTATACTACACGGCCTCTGTCTGTCTCTCTCTACATATATGTACATACATACTACACTAAAGACAAAAAAAAAAAGACAACAACAACAGCAAAGTACACACATTGGGTTATTAATATATTTGGGTCCGAGACGATATACCGGCGGCGTCTTCGCAATATCCGTGCCAACAACAACGATATACAATACATTAATATTATTATTATGACTCGAGTCGCCTATAATATTATCTACTTACACGGCGATGATAACATTTGTATAATATTAAAATTCCTAATAAACGCGAAAAAAATAGGGACAAGCGACCGATTACAATGATTACAATAATAAAGTATATATTATTCGGCAAACGTTTAGGTACATACATTAGACAATTAATATTAGCGTGTTTCTCGTCATGATTTATATTATTTGTATACGGACATTACGAAGATAATTACAACATACTACTGGAATCGTTATGACTTGACATTTCTTTTTAAAAATTATTCTAAGCAAAATGTTTACAATATTTTATGTACAGCACAAATGTCGTTATATATTATACTCACTTAACGTAGCGGAATGTGTTTTGATGATCGCATTGGCCCGGACCGAACAATCGCCATCAGAGTAAAATGTGTTTATTTGTTTTTTTACTAATATTATACCTATTTGAATGTTAAGCCCGAGCGCAGACCTAGACGATATTAAAGGGTTTAAAAAAAAACAAATTTGTCAAAATTTCAAATTACATATTCGGCTTTAAATTGGTTTTATTTATTTACTTTGACTCGGAACGAATGAAATAAATAATAATTTTCCAAGAAAAAAAAACAAGGTTATATTTAAGTATCGTGCGGTAAACGATTGAAGTGGTATATATAGATGTCGGTGGAAGGGGGAGGGAGTTGAAGCGGTGCCAGTCGTGCCGCCGCCGCGGCCGGCAGCAGACTAAAGTTTGACGGTTACCCGACGCGGGCATTGGGCCAGCGACTGAACCGGCCAGGGATTCGCGTACCGCGGCGACGGCGGCGGCGGCCAAAGAAGAGCCGGCGCGGCGCAGACGCGTGATCGTCGTATCCCGGAGGCCCCGGGTATTTTGGCCCAACCCGCCACGACACAGACCTTTGACCGGCGGCGTGGCTGTGCTTGCAGGGACGACGAGGCCGCCGCGCCGACAGGCAGACGCAAATTGTAGTACCGTTTAAAAACCGCACAGCGACTGCGACCGCGGTCCGAGAGTTACATTATGCCATTGAGTATGCAATATATATATATATAATCAAATGATTATACCTACACATTAAGTACACTCGTGTTTGTAACGCTGCGGTTACCGCATAGACGACGCCGACCCACAGTGGGGGGGGGGGGTCCCGTAATGTGCTTATATTACATATTATTATATAAGTGGAAATATGAACAAACGGTGGGGGAGGGAGGGTAAATTGGTTTTGAATATTCATAAAACAACAAAGAGAGCCTTTGAGCTAGCATATTATTATCAAAAACGACATGCTGATTTGATACTAACGCATTATGCACATTAAATATAATCATATTGTAGTATCGTTTGTTTAGGGTTTTTTTTTGGTACTTAAACGAATAAAAAACAAACTATTTTTTCATTAATTATTCACTCGTTTAATCACACGATAAGTGCGGCTATTATACATTTTACGCTTATGGTGGATTTTTTTTTTATCAAGTCCAATTATTTATTAATGTATAACCGTTATTCGTCGTTGGGTTTTCTATTAGCAAACATAAATTACCATTATTCGAATTGGGAGCCGACGTGATGACGTGCTTCCACGTTTAGTCACATAAATAAATATTTCATTGTTAAAGTGAGCCTAATTGTTTTTTTTACAGTGTGTTTGGCATTTTACTTTACAGTCTCTGTGAAATAATGGTTTTAAGTAGAAAACCCTTTAATATTTTACACGTTTAGAGTTATTTTTTTAGTTTTCAAATAAAAAATATCACGTTCTAGTTAAGTCCTAAATCATATCCAAAAGTTCAACGTTCAATCTCGAATAATTTTGTTCGTTAATGGAATTTAAATGATTTACTATTAACAATGTGTTATTTACACATAAATAAAACCGTTAAGGAGAACGGTAAGAGCCAAGTGAAGTCACTTTCTAAGGTGTCAACCAAATATTTTGCTTCTTAATAAATAGCCCTTCGACTTAAGCATCGAATTTAGAATCAGACTTTTAGCAAGCATCAAACTTTTAGCTTTCAATTTAGAGTCAGACTGCTCAGCATTAACAAAAGTGTGGTTTCATCCGAGATAACAAGATTGTGTAATTAACATTTTACTGAATAATAGTTCGTTTGTCATATTCATTAGTTCAACAAAATGAAAGACAAAACAAAATTTGTTGGCCTTTTTTTTTGTCTGGGTACAAATACAAAATCTAGCTGTCACAGATATAACCAAACTCCTGTAAATGTCCTTAAACTTTTTTTTCCTACAAAACTTTCTACACGGAATAATTTGTATTCTTGACGAGGCCTTTTTTGTTTAAAGGATTTTGATCAGCTCTAATTTTATCTTAAGAAAAGATAAAATCTTTAGATTTTCCCATAAAAATACTATAATCTTCCCTTAGTTTCTAATAAATGTTTTGTTTATAAAATAAAAACTTAAATGTCTCAATAAGGCTTCTTACCTACTTATAAAAAAAAATATATAGTAAACATATTTTTTTAAATTTTAAGTACAACTAACCAACTAACAAAATGTGTTATTTATTTTTAATGAGCATGAAAAATGTGTCTAATGCGTTGAACTCATCAAGGAAAAAAACATGAACATTAAACACAGCATAGGTGATTAGTTCTTTTATTAAATCTTCAACAGTATTTTAATGTACAATACTCGCAATATATATTTAAATAATAATTTCAATATGAACGTTTATTTTATTTGTGTTGACTCTAGGGTTTTGAACTACAGTGTTTTGAAGTTAACTTTACCAAAATCTATATAGCTATTTTATATTACCAAGGATGTTTGTTTTACAGTAGTCTGCCAAATTTACAAACAATTCTGTCAAATGAACCGTCCCTAAAATGTCTAAGCAGCGTTTGTTGGATTATTCTCGCTGTTTTATTTGTGTTGACTCGGTGGTTTTAAACTTCAGTGTTTGAAGTTAACTTTACCAAAATCTATATAGCTATTTTATATTACCAAGGATGTTTGTTATACAGTAGTCTGCCAAATTCACAAACAATTCTGTCAAATGAACCGTCCCTAAAATGTCCAAGCAGCGTTTGTTGAATTATTCTCGCTGACTGTTGACTTTTCTCCTCGGTTTTAGCCGTTTATTTGGGAGGGAGGTATTCATACCAGTGTCCCTCTTCTCTGTTTGTGCAACCCTGTAGTTCTCTAGGTGCTCGTTTAGGATTGGGGGTTTTTTTTTTAAAGGAGAGAGGTCAATTTATTTTTTATCTTTGGCACGAACCCGGATAACCAAAGGATGATGCGACGACGTACCTTCATTAATATGCCATCATCGTCCTTTCGCATCCCTCCCCCACTCTTTTCTCGCCTTGCCTTGCCACCCTCTCCTCCATATATAGCCGACGCATCCCTCGCAAAGTCTTGGTACTAATTTCACACGCCAACGCCGACGGCATAGACAACACAATAAACAAAGACCCTTTGCCTGCCAGAGGCTCGCCAAACCCTTTTTCCAACACTAAAAATCACACAATATCCACCCATAATATATTTATGTCCGGCGTTTGGGATAAGTCTCAGCTGTATGTATATATATATATATATATATATATGTATTATCATTAACTTTATCAGCTAAACAAGTATAGTTTTCGATGCGTGTTAGCGTTTGACATCACTATTTATCAACGTTATAGCCGGGTTTAAGCTTAGATGACCTACTTGGAATTGTCATGTTGGAGTCGACAAAATCGCCAGTTACTCCTGTCTAAGATAAGATTAACCCTTGAAAAAAGTAATTCTCAATTATCCTCATTTCAGCACTGCGACAAAAGCTATCGAAGCTAGTGTTTTTTTTTAAATATATTTTTTTTTGTTACATGATACAACTAATTTTGCTTACAAAGAAATTTAATCTATTCAAAGTGCAGATTTTTACTTCAAATCTTCAACAAATTCCTCATTAATAGATACGTTAAACACTAACAGAAACAGCTGCGAAATGTACAGATTAACTAAACGTAATTACACATATTTGAGCTGATTTAAAACTACACTTTTTGTTGAACTGGGAAGTCAATTTGAGTTTTGAGCTTATTAAGAGATCTGTCTGGAAATTTAGTCGTTTTCAGACGTTCAAATGTTTCATTTAATAAACAAACTTGCAATGGCTGTAACTGTCAAGTCGAAAATGCGAAAGCTAAGTTTTGCCAGGAAAAGGGTTAAAAAAAAAATAAAATAATAAGAAATTAAAAGAAGTAAAAATGATGTATTTGTTTTGTTATCATTTTCGCCAGTGGTTGTTTTGTTGGGTCGATAACTGTGTTGGTTGTTTGCTTTTAATAAACCTCTGACAGCAGACAGAACAATGTTTGCTTAGAGTTTTGAAATCCGACTTCAAATTAAAACTCATCTATTTATTTAGACGGAAACCTTTTTGGTCAAAACTGATAAAAAAAACCAGGTTCTCCAAGACCAATTCACTTTAGAAGTCAAACAAATAATAAATTGTTTAAAAATAAATCCTATTAACTTTAATCTTGTTTGTGCTTTCTCATTAATAATGCTCAATTTATTTTCCTAGTACTTTTACTTGTATTAAATTGCTACAATGCGACGTACTTTTTTATCTACGTTTGATATCTATAAATGTAAATATACATAAAATGTATATTGTAATGGGTTCATTTCATCACTAGTAAAATGACAACTATTGTGCAGTCGTTTTTAGATTTGAAAAACTCAAGCTTATACGATTTCAACATATAAGGGACGGAGTTATAATTTTAAAAAATATATTAATTTTGTCCCAACTAATAATTATAAAATTATTAAATAAAATAATTTAAAAAAGTCTATACCTTCAAATAGTTATTGACTGGTCCATAGTTAACCAATCACCTGGTACAATACTGTAAGCCATTAATACATATCATATAAAATCGTAAGGGCTTATCGCGGTACACTATATTTGAACTTAAAAAAGAAAATACAACTATACTGTCTCACTATCTCACTCATGGAAAAGAATCTGAGGCGGCGTAGGCAGTGCGTAGCGTTTGGCGCGCGTTATTATCATGTCAGAACGTTATCGTATCAAATAATAACAACGGTGACGGTGTGTGTTGTTTTTTTGGCGACTTTTTGTTATTGTAGTTTGTTATACTTTTACTTAAATTAAATTAAACGTATAATTATTATTTTTAATTACATATCTGTTGTTCATTGTCATACATGGCTTTCACGCGTCGTTGGATTGTTGTTTGATTTGTTAATGATCAATAAATAAATAAATGATTTTGGTACGTTTTTTAGAATATATATATATATGGTCTAGAGTATATCAAAACAGGAGCAGACTACTCACATATTGATCGAAACGATACAAACAACGTTTTTAGTTTAGCATTTCGTACAACGCCAAAACAATCAAATGGCCTACCACACATACTTGAACATACTACGTTGTGTGGAAGCAGAAATTTTTCATGTCGAGATCCATTTTTTTAAATGCTCAATCGTTCTATGGATAATTTCATGAACGCAATGACTGCTCCTGACTACACATTTTATCCGTTTTCAACTGAAAATTATTCCGATTACTACAATCTTATGTATGTGTATTTAGATGCAGTGTTGAATCCTATGTTAAGAAAATCAGATTTTCGTCAAGAAGGATGGCGCTTAGAACATACATTAGTCGATGATAAAAAATCACCAATAGAAATAAAAGGTGTCGTGTACAATGAAATGAAAGATGTTTATTCGGATAACCAACAAATATATAATGCGAACTTCCTAAATCAAATATTACCCAGTAACACCTATGGAGTGAATTCTAGAGGAGATCCATCTTTATCTCACTGTGACCTTGTAGATTTTTATGGTAGATATTATCATCCGAGTAATGCACGTTTTTACTCATACGGCAGCTTTTGTTTGGAAAATCATTTGCAGTTTTTAAATGAAATATATTTGCTTGAATATACTTCAGATAAAACCATTAAAGATGAGACTAAAGTACCAAATGAAGAACGATAGACAACATCTAGACGTTATCATGTTTCTTGCAGGGAAGATCCTTTGATACCTAAAGATAAACAGTCATCTTTGAGTTAAGTTCCAATACTCAATGATGACTGTTTATCTTTAGGTAACTTTATGGAGTGATATTACTAATGTACAAGAAACGTTTGAGTAAACTATACTCTCAAGACTACTGTTATATGGGCCAAACGTTTTTGTTTTTATTTTTTTTAAATAATTTTTTTTCTGATCTATTGTTAGAATTAATGTGTTATGCTTTTGTAAATACAATTTATTTATTTCTATATAAAGATTTTTTTTTTATTTTATAAAATAATATTGTTTTTTGTTAATTACTTGTAAAAACTATGAACAAAAAAAATATTTATATTTATTAAGTAACAGTATTCAAAACTTGTTATTTGTTTAATTAATTTTTTTCCGATCTATTGTTAGAATAATGTGTTATGTAAGTATATCGGAATTCTTTGCAACTAAATGAGGAATAAGTTAAAAATATTTTATACCCCTAAAAAAAATATTTTAGGATACTATTAAGGGTATATATATATCAATGTTTTCGCAAATTTTACATTCCAGGGCCTAAATTAGTTGAATAGTAATTTTTTTTGTAAAAACAAAAAAATACTGGTTTATTCCTCTTTTTCTTATGATGATTTTGTATAAAAAGCAACATTTGTTTAAAATTTATATTTATACCTTAAAAAAATAAAAACTAAAAAAAAATGTTTTTTGGAAAACTGATGCTTGCAACCTCTAAAAATAGTTTTAAAAATCTGAAAAAAATAGGAAAATATTATTTTACCCCAAGGAACATAATGTCAAGAGAAGAACAAAAAAAAACTTTTTTTGGTACACCCTAATATATATATATAAATTAAAACTCAAATAATAATTTAAATGTTATTTTTATTTATTATTTGAATATACATTTTTATCTAACTATTCAAAAAAATTTAATTTTCATAGAATATTACTTCTTTTAAATATTGAAGTATGAATTATTTTTAAATAATTATTTAATACAGTATTGTGTTGTCATAAAAAGGTCATTATATTTTGTATTTTTTATACGTACCTTTTTCCTTTTATTTTTTGCACTTTATCTAACATAAATTCTAGATGCGCTAGCGTGTAAATATTGGTATTTTAGGGAATAGGGTTCAACTAACATAGATCGTTATTTTGGCTTCTGTTTATTTAGTCATACAAAATAATATTGATATTTTTCAAAAATAACTTACAAAATATGGTCTGCCGTCAAACTAATAAACATATATATTTTTTTCTCAATAGATATTATAGTTTAACTACCATTCAATTATCAAAGTGTTTACAAAAAATTTAATTAGTGTCCGGTGACAAATAAATTTGTTTATTTAAATTCTATTTGTTAAACTCACACAGTAGATTTAATTAGTATATATATATATTTATATATTATACTATATGAACGTTTGGTAAATCGACTGGGGTAAGCTCTGGGGTTATAGCTTTTCGGGACACGGTGCTCGTTATAAATTATCGTTATTAACACCCCGACTAGCCGCTTAACGGTCGGTCCTATCTACTCGTATTATTACATTTGGCCTATGTGTGTAATTAATAAATGAGACGTTAAGCCGATCAGTAGCGAAACCTGTGTAATACATCATTTATAAGACATTTTTGGCGCACTGTCAAAAGGCAGATAGATTGTATAATACGTCGGATTTCCCCGCGTTTTGATCAAATACGATTTTCTCAGATTAGTTTTTGGTGAAGAAACCAAAGATGGATCCCGCAGCTAGCGTATTATGATGTAATAATCCAAAGGATCCAAGCTCAAAATGCATCCCTAAGCTCCTCGCGCCGGTAGCAAACCTAAATCCTACTTATTGACAGTTACTGAAAAAATGTCATAAAACCCATTTGTAATCTACTATAGTAAAGCTGAGAAAAGCAATTCAATTTCGAACGGCTTGCCCAAGCGGATTTAAGATTTATTTCAAGAGGGTGCTAGGAATACTAGGAAATAAATTAGGAAAAAAGTGCTAAAAAAAAATGACATGACAAGTGACAAAACATAACTATATATGTATATATATATATATATATTAAATTCACGAAATGGAAAAATTGCTATATTATACTTATGATGACTACATATGAAGCGCTCCTTGTACAAAATCCTAACCTTCCGAACTTCTCCTAAGTCCTAGGACATTGCTAAGTCCATTCTAAGGCACTCTGTCTCTAAAATAAAAAAATAATACAATACTCAAATGTGGTTTTATTAATTAGTGTCAGCAAACAGAGAGCAAAGTCACCTCAGCTGAATTTGGGCCAAAAAAAATTGACTTAGTTTTTATTATATTATAAATTTACAAAATTACAGATTATGACAATTTACAGATAATTTTTAATTTTCCTTTTACATTTGTTAACTCATTGTTCGCTATATACATAGATTATTTAGCGAATATAGTTAATTTTATTAATGCAACACAAAAAAGCTTCCTATTTTTTTATCAGATTATAAAAAAAACTTAATACTATTCGAATTGAACCATTGTAGTTATCATATGAGTAACATAATATTATTCGCATAAATTTTCTCAGCTGGTTTGTAGTGGCCAGATTGGTGGGAAGCAAACAATCGAAGGAATCCAGTTAAAGTGCAACTGAGTTTGATTGTTTCTAGTGTTCGAAAATGGTATTAAGCTAAACTTGTGGAAATTATAGCCACTTGCAAGTATTTCATTCGTCGTTTCAATAGAATATCCTATTAACCCATCCAGCTTTCATTCCCATCCAGTAATAGACTGTACCTTTATAATTTATTACACGCTGAAAAGGGGCGATGTAGGATTAGATCTGGTTCTAACGTGTGTATATATATATATATATATAATTATTATGCGAAGTCAATTTTACGGTTACTGCTAGTAGGTAACAATAGTCGTTATCCCTCGCAATTACACTTAAGGGAACCGAACTAGGGTTTTTGTGACCCGGACAACCAAGTTTATCGTCCGAAAGTCTCGCAACATTTATTTCCAAAGTTGTCTTCTAGGTCTTGTATGGAAGTTGTTACAGCTGTCGATTTTTTTTTTTGTTGTTTTAATACCGTGTTTCGTCGACAAAGTTATTTAAGTATTTTTGCTCTAAAATCGTCACGGTATAAGTAAAACACATTCTGGTAAAAATTGTGTGTATAGCGTCCTCTTAAGTGCTCTCACCAAGTCATACAAATTGGTTGAGTACACTTCATTTTGGGTATACTTTTTTTTTTAACGAGTAAAATCATTAAATATGATGTTATTATTTTTTTTTTTTGTTTATTAAATTATAAATCACTCGTTCACTACACTATGAAGGCGGCTCATCTTAAAATCGAGTGCCTCGACACTCAAAAGGTTATTATACCGAATACGACACAAGGGTTTGTTTGTATTTGTACAACAACCGGCACAAGCTTTTATCATCATGTCGGCAGTCGCGTGCAGAATTTTTATTATGTCGATTTCAGGAGACTTAATATTTTAATGAAATAATAATAAGATATGATTTTAAAAAATTGGCATTAACTATTAATAGCTTATATCAAAATGTCAACCTAACTATAAAAAAAGAGTCCAATCGTTTTTTTTTAATTCAAGGACATGTCTTCTTTCTGCACTAAACTTTGTAAACATTTACCCTTTAAACCGTAAAAACTATTTTTTTTTTAATTTAAAATATCTAAATATTATATTATTTAATGCGCAAGACTATAGTGGTACTTTTACTAGGTATATATAATACTATGGAATACTTATTAGGGCTGTTAGATATATTTAAAAATAGGTAACAAAATGTAACTTTTATTCATCACTGTTTGTCAATATTAGGCGATTACGAAAATGTAAAATTGTATAGTGTTAATTAAAAATAATATTAATCAATTACATAGATATGTATATATATTAACCTAGATAGCTGGCCTAAATTTTTTTACACTGAAGCTTGTCCGCCATATGTAGTGACGGCAATATTTATATTATGTTATGAATATTTATTTATGAACATAATTAATATTTGCATCTCTTTTATTTAAATCTGTCTATAATTCGTTGAGTAAAACGGATAATTGCAGTATTAAAGTAATCTTAGGATTATTGTATGTACACTCAAATTGACGGTCATGCGGAGAACACAGTAACCATAAGGGGAAACATAAAGCAGACTTTTAATTCATACAAATATTCATGTACTCCGGCAGACCTAATATCCCAACCTCACTTAGCAAGCACATAATATTCAACATCAAAGTAATAGTTACTAAAGAGAACAAGAAACAAACTATGCGTTGTATGTAAAAACTGAGTGTGTGTCGAATGGTAACACACAAAGCCGAAATGTTTCGAAAACAAGTGAACGACATCATTACTATTATTGCTGACAACAGTGTGGATTGTCAACGTTGTCAGAAGACCTTTGCTATTTATATTATTGCATGCAAACGCCCGGAAATTCTTAGGGTACGCACAAAGCACAAAGGATTCCGTTATGTTTCAGTAGCCTTTTACTTATCGCACATTCTAGAAATAACCTTTTATCTTGGAGCGAATAATAGAGCCTACGTGTCGTTTTCAAGACTATACTCGAGCTCTTCTCTTTTGAAGTTATATGTATTAATAAAATTGACAACACACGGCGCAAAATATAAAGCAGAAGTGTCAAACAACAAAAACGCTGTTACATTTTTAAAATTGTGTCAGCCTATAGTAATAAAATAATAACAAAATCGGATAAATAGAAGTAGGCTGCTGTACGGAAATCAAAATAGGATTAAATGTATTTCATTTTTACTGAAATTTAAAAAAAAAACGCTTCTATAGTAAGGGCAAAAATGTTTTCCCGTATTGACTAAGAGGCTCTGCTTAGTTTATAACAGACTGTGGGAATTGATGAACTGAGACCACATTTAAACACATTTTTCTTCGTTAGAATAAGACTTAAACATTAATGCTATTTTCTTATTCAATATTGACAAGGAATACCCACTGGTCGAGAAGAACTGGTCATCCTAGTTGGGGTTTAAGCGGCGGGCTCTTGCAAAATTTATACTATTCAGAAACTTTCAACTAAGCCTCTGGATAGTCTACTTGAAACGTCAATCGAATAACAAAACAAAAAAGATTTAAAAAGTTTAAGGATTGACACATGAAACAAAAAACTTTGTATAAACTCTGCAGTTTATACGAACATTTTCTAAAACTATAAAATGGATAAATACAAACTTGATAAGCAACGCAAGAAGTTCGATGGCAGTTTTTCGCGATACTTATACAAATTACTACATTAGATATATTACTATGTTTTTTTTTATTGATCTTAAAATAAAACCCGGCATCTATGGCCATCAGTTACAATTTAATTATTTACAATATTTTATACATGTATTTACAAAATTAATGCTACTACTAGTGATGACAGTAAGGAGAGATAATATTATTAATTTCTTAAGTATATATTTTTGTTTATATTGAGTTGTAGAGGTCTGTTGATTTTAAAAAGTTAAGCAGGTTGATGTTGTCTGTGGTGTCTGGTCCCAATGCGGTACTGAGGGTTGCATCTAATCCTATGTTTTGTCGATCTTGCTCATATTTAAGACATTCAGTTATGATATGTTTAACAGTGAGTTTAACTCCGCAGACTTCACATGAGGGAGTTTCTTCTTTTGCCATTAAATGACCGTGGGTGAGTCGGGTGTGTCCAATTTTCAAACGGGTTAGTATTGATTCTTCTTTACGTTTTAAAGAATGGTTTACCCACCTGTCGATTACTATGTTTATTTTTTATCATAATGTTACAACTAAATTGGGTTGTTTTGTTTAACTTTATGGCTCGCTATACCATACAAAATAATGGATTTCGGTTACAAATATAGTATTTATAATTAGTCGGTCTCTTCGAGTTTGAATGCTGTTCGTACCTTATCGTACAATATTCTCTTTTGAAAATTCCTGTTAATATCAAGAGAGGAAATATATCAGTAGCTGTTGTTGTAGTGAAGCGTGCAGCTATGAGATTTGATCGTGTATCGTTTTTTACTTGACGGATATTGTTCTCAATCGTAGGCTGTTTTATATTTTGTTATTAATACACGAATAACCGTCGGACCGAGAATATTGAAACGGATTTTACCCTGTGGAAATTGGTTTTTTTGCATTTTAAATTACAAAATTTAGCGTTTAATTAAAGCCGAGGCGATGTTAACGAATGAAACAACTTTCGTTCGGTCGGAATTGCTTTTCAGTCCTCCTGCCGTGTCGAGAGACTCTCAAGTGGGGAATAGAGGTACCTATATATATATTATTATTATACGTATCTATAGAAAGTTTTTATAGGAAACTCGAAATCAGTTTATATTTTCGATTGCACGGTTAGGTATAAAGTTTTTTTTTATCGCACGGCTGGCGAACAGTATATTATTATTATATACCTAAGGCGTGGCGTACAAAAAGTTGTGCACCAGGGTACGGTGATTACATACACACTACGGAGCAGAGGTGCAAATTTATAACGAAGAAAATAAAACAAGTTATAACATAGCGTCGAATGCATCCCTGGAGGTATGAGCCGTTTTTTCCATTACTTTTTTTAAACGGATCTCCTAACATACTTTCTACGTTTCCCATATACCTATAGAGTATAGCGCCAGAAAAGCTTAACCCACTAAATTATATTGTTTCAAGAAAAAGCCAATTACATTTTTTTAAATGATAATTTAAAAAAAAAATTAAGATGCCATTTAGTAGAACAAATTTTTTTTTATGTCAGTATCAGTGTGGGTTTTTAATATTATCTTATTATTCTAAAGCGTTTAAGAGGACGTTATAGCCTTTAAAAATAATGGTAGAACCGTGTTTATAGCAAAGCTTGTAGATTAAAATGGTATGAGAAAAAACATTATGATACCGTTAAAGAGTGGCGAACTTTAATTAAGTTCTCTCATCGACATTTTTAGAAAACTTATATTTTATATTAAATACTAGCAGTTAAAAAAGTAAACAATTGTCAGTATTAAATTATAAATAGTGAATGTTGGGTTAATAGTATCAAATGAGCCGTTGAGAGGACCTAGATGAAGTTCTTATTATTTTAAATTTGTAAAAAAAATGTTCTACGATTATTATATATCCATTAATAAAGAATATGCGCAGTTATTTTAGATGAAAAAAATATTTTAAATCGCTGTTAAGGATGTTGTGATAGTCCAAACAATTAAACTACCAAAAGAGAGTCCTAATTACTAAACAAACAATTACACATCACAGTTTAAATTTTTAATTAAAAGTATTGCAAACAATTGTCTATCTGAACGCCTTAATAAATAAGAGGTATGACGTCCTCTTAATGTAATAAAACGTATAATTTATTTTTTGGCGAGTTAAGATGTCAAACCCGGGTTCTCTGCCATACACACCTGCTCTCGGTATAATGAAAAACATATATTTACTGAACTAGTTGCCGTTTTAGGGATTAACTGGGCAGTACCCGAATCAGACACATAACAATATTTATATAACATTATATATTTGTTCTAAATTCAGTCGAGTTATTTTAGTACATTGAAGTAAAAATATGTTACAAATATGCGCACTTGAATTTTCCCGAAAATTAAACTTTGTTTTGATAAAATTGTTTGCCGCCTCAAAAATTTAACTCTGTATATTTGTTCTCAATACCTTGTTAGGAAGAAAAAACTATTTATTAGATTGGTAATTAGTTTTGCTAGTGATAAATATCAATATCGTGAATTATTGTTAATGGCAATAATTATGAGAACCATTTTTTTTTTTGTGTCAATGATTTATTTAAAAACAAAATAGTATGTAATTATTAATTATAGCTAAAAAAAAGACATTCGTATTTCATATATTTCTATACAAATTTTGTTTGTCCGCTTTTATACCTACGGATACGGTCATTTACCTTTTTTTAATTTCATTTTTTAACCAAATTTGAGAGAACTTTTTTCATGTAATTTCTTTGCTTTTAGCCGTATAATAATGGTGCTGTACACAAATATTCGTCGATTCTTATGCACTTAATGCAACTTGCAAAGTAAGTTGCATGTGATGTGCTATCAATTGGTGTTTTTTTAACTTTAATTTTTATTGAAACTATTGTTTTTTTTTTTTTGTTAATTAATACGATAGGATTTTATACATATTTAATGGCTTTTGAATTTTGCAATATTCCAGTACAAATAAATATACTGACGATTAGATTTTCCTCTGAATCGTTGCTGGTTATATTTTCGAGTATGTCGCTCAACTGTATCGATGTTACCAAGAAATAAAACTGAGATTTAAATGTACTTGGTGTTCGTGATCAACGGCGACGGCCTTGATCGGCCGAGACGTTTATTATACTTGAGCATTTTTTTTTCTATCAGTTTATGTGCTTAATAAATCGCCATGTCATTGCCATTTATATTATGTGTATAATATTTGGTTATGCCCTGTACGAAGATCGTTTTCTGCGAGTTTTATTGCAACAATTAGATTTGATTTATTATACAACAAACATGCATATAATACAAGGGTTGCAAAGAAAATTCGGATACAAATGAAGATGCGGGCGGCGTAAACGCTATGGCAGAGGAGAAGGTAGGGGAGGGGAGGGGAGGGTTTAGAGAGAGAGAGAGAGATGAATACGATAATACAATCGGCGTTGGAGGCGCCGGTCGAGCTGGCTGGCTGGCTTCTATACAGCACATACATATAATATAAGGGGTGTCTGACGAAGCGGCCAAACCTCCTCCACTTTGCCCGCGCTCCGGTGCCTCTCTCCTCTGCTGGCCAGAGCAAATCGATACCGCCTCCGCCGCCGCCGTCGTCCGCGTCACTGTTATATTGTAATTGTAATTACCGCGTGCAACGGCCACACGCGGCGTGATAACAGCTCTCCCCTGCTTTATATATCTATATAGAAATGTATGATATATATATGTGTGTGTGTGTACGCGGCTGCTCACAGCTTTATCACATACACAGCCGAGGCGTGCCCTCCAAAGCTGCGCGCCTCTTCCTCCCCTCTCCAGCCTCGTCGTACCCTCGACCCCCGCCCCCCTTCGTGAACTCGAATCCGCCCGGGACCGTCCCCGCTTACTCGCTTGGTGTGCGCGTTCAAAGTTTAAACGGATGTGCGTATAAAAGTTTTGACAGCAACCCGGATGAGTTGTGAAGTATTAAAAAAATAAAATAAAATAATCTGCCCTCCGGATAGCTGTTGGTGACAGAAGGGGAGGAGGTGCAGTAGTGTAGTTCAAAACATTTTGTTTTATGCGTTTCGGCGCGGCAAAAGACGACGTTAAGGAGTGATAAAAAATCAAAGTTTTTCGCACGTATTGTGTCAAACGCCACCGGTAGTAATTGTTATTATATTTCTCTTCCGTAATGTTTGTAGTTGTATACATATGTACATTACTAAATGGCTGTACAATCGCCCTGAGTCGCAGGCGGTCCCTGTAGACCACCGCCGCCGTGTTAGAATTGCACTATATTTACTAGGGGAAATGGGTGGGTAGGAGATGGAGATGGAAAAAGGGGTTGCATATGACCTAACCTAGCATACGAGAACCGTTTGTATATATTCTATAGACTGTAGGACACATTGACGCAATACAACGCCATTGCCACCGACAACAGTGAAACGCGCCTCGTTAACAAGGGCGTCAAAACCGTCAAAAGTAAACACACCGTTTTGCAACCACATAGAACGCACAGTGTGCTATATATATATAGGTTTGCATTAATTGCATTGATTAAACATACATGTACAAACATATTGTATAATCAATGTCAATAGTAATGCAAATGAGGAAAACGCAAATAGAAATACACAAGTTAGCAGTCAAACTGATGATAATTATTATGTTGTTTGACACATTCCATCGCCGGTTTTGAACGTTTCTAATGACACAAGAGGAAGGGCTAAAAAAATTTATGCATTTCGCCGTTAAAAAAAAAAAATTTTAATGATTACATTTTATCAATGTATATCATCATGAAAATCCGTTTAAAGAAGTAAAAAACACACATAATTTCGTTTTTTTATATTGTTAGTGTTTTTTTTTTCCATCTTAATCGTTATAAATTTTCAAATATTTGAACTCATTTTACTCATTGCGACGGAATCCCACAGTAATATTGATATATTTTCCCTCTAAACGTAGTCTTTTTATCGTTTGAATCCAAAACGGCAAAATATAAAATTAATATTTTGGACAAATATCGTTAAAATAATTGAGGGTATTATTTTTGGCCATGTTTCATAAACAAATTAAAACCTTCAATACCATTTTTACTATATTTTTAAAATATTTGTTCGTGCTGCTTAGGAGCATTTTATTTTAATCTTTTTAAAATATTTTGTAATTAAAATATGTTTGAATTTGTCTATTTTTAAAAAATTTCCAAACCCCCCCAAATTTTTATATTGTACCATTATAGCACATTAAGATTCTCAATTTTTCTTTGCATTTTGATAAAAAAAAAAACACTATAATTTTTTGTTTTTTTATATGTTTTAAACGATCTTTTGAAAACATTAGCATTGACTTTTGTGCGAATTCTGTTGAAAAAATAAAGAAGTAATGTTTTACCTTTGTCGTCTATACATGGTGATTCGTTCAACGCCCTACACGTTTACTCTTAAAATAATAGCAATTTTGCAGTTTTTTCTTCGTGAATCAAAACGTTTTATTGACCAACCAAAACTTCCAGCAAATCATCCCTTAATTAAAAAATGTATTTAATATGTATATATATATTTACATTACCGTTTTAGTTTGAAAATTCTATAGAGCTCTGAAAAATACTAAAAAAGATAAATATTTAGTAATTTTTTGCTTTATTCTAACAATCTCTATTTTAGGAAATATATTTTACTTTTACTAACATATCCTGGATTATTATATACGATATGTTCCAGGATATGTTAGTAAAACATCCCATATATAATTTATAGGATTTAGATAGTAGAAATCTGAACTGAATACTTGTGCTATTAAATTAATAATTGTGCTAACTGTGTGCACAAACCGAACCGAAATCGGTACTCGACCGATGCGTATATAACGTTTTCCGCAAACCCCCGATCGATAGAAACTATTTAATCATGATATACACCTCCAGACCAACCCTAACACGGTATTACCGTGAAAGGTTTTTTAGCAGAGTCTGTTCTCACAAGAACCAAATTGGCTCGTACAATAATTGAACGTATTGTGCGTATAGTCGGTGTACACTTAATTTTCGTTTATAACGCTTACGACAGACACTGTTATTATGCTATAATATGCCACCGGGTCTTTTATAATAATAATAATAATAATAATAACAGACACAAAGCCCTCCCCTGTAATATAACCCACGACAAAATAAACTCCTTTTCAAAGTCCGGTCTTAATGCGCCAAGCCTCGCATAGTACACACAGGACAACAGCTAAGCCGGCTTGTACAAAAGAAAAGTATTTCCCGAAACGCGGTAATAAGCAAGGCGTGGCTCGGGTCTTACACAAAATAATTGGCGCCCAACTCTGAGATGAATTTTTGCGTCGTTGGTGCGTTTATTAAAAAAAAATAAAGATAATATAAATTGAGAAATGAAAAGCCGTTGTGTAGTAATTTTAAACGAATCGGTTTAAATACTGAAATTACGGTAAAACTATCTGTTAAACGGATTGGGGCACATTTGTTTTTTACACAAATTATATACATAAGAAACCAAAAGGCATTAAGGGGACGTGTCATCGATGATTTTCAATGGTAAACTTGCCTACACAAAACCGATAACAGTATTATTCAAAAAGATTTTAGAGATAATACACCTATAAACAAAAAGATAGAGGACACGATTTCCGAGGGTACCTAGATACAGATTTTAAAAAAAATGTATTTTTGCTTTCATCATATTGACTTACGTATTGTAGATAATTCCCAATGAAATCTTGTCCTCTTATTATTTTTCTGTTTGGCGTGAACATGTTTAGATAATAACATTTACTAAAATCTCTGTCAAGGATGCTGCGATAGTCCGAAAAATGAATTAACTACCAAAAAACAGTCCTAATAACTGAACTAATAAGTACACATCATAGTTTATTATTTAAATTAAGATTTTGCAAAAAAAATTCTATTCCTAAATCATGAATAAATAGGCGGTATGACGTCTTCTTAATTTTTAACTTGGCATTGCATCATTCAAGATAGTACAATCCTTGCTAACGTAATTTTTCATGACCATCTTAAAAATTGTGATTGTTTTAAAATTGGCCCTTCTCTAATTAAGGGTTAATTTAATATTAGACCTCTTTTATTTTATTTTTTTATTTTAAAACTAGAAGTAGAACTAGGCTTTTTATCGTTATTTTCATAAAGAAAAATTTAACTAATAAACGTCTTGACCGAAAATTATGTGAAAATGCACTATGTATTGTCTGGCCAATGAAATAAGATTTGCATTTAGTTTGATATTTGTATAGTTCTATTTGTAATGTCCTAAAGAAGAATTTACCTATTGTCTATGACGCAGTCAATTTCTCTTAAAATTCTGTTGACTTTATATTTTTTTCTTTTTTACTTAGAGTAACCTAAATTGCACTAAAAATCCTGGTTAAAGATTACTATTACATTTTTAGTTTGAAATGATAACCAATTTAGCAATTTTTAATAATACTAGACTGCTCTCATAGAACCAATTATAAAATATAATTATACTCGTATATTATAGAAATGTTTTTGTATTTAATTGATTGCAAAGTTACGATCCCCTTACCCATTTTGAAAGAGAAAAATATATCATAGAATGTATTATGTATAGAACTGTAGATGTTTGCTTGGTCATAGTTGGGTACACATAAAAACATTGTCGTGTAAAATTGTATGTAACAACTGACATGAATATTCACTCGAAAATATCAAATTATTCATTAAAATGAATAATAATGTCTAGGGTTAGTATAGGATTACGTTTAGCGAGGAAATTAATTAGAGTTCAGGGAAAACTCTAAGACTTGTTAATTAATATTTCTATACATACCTTTTAATATGGACCCTAATTATATGTTTTTGTTACATGATCCAACCGTTGGAGAATATTATTAACGTTTCAGTTTCGTCGAACGAATAAATCATGAATATTTCATTAGTGTATTCGCTGTTGAGCTTAAAAGCTTGTTATATAAATATATTTAATACCATATTAAAGATAATAGATAATGGATAACGTGGTGAAACATTCGTTTGAAGGATTAACAATATAGAAATTATAATAAACGCGTTATTTAATTTGCAATATTACCATGTGTAAAGCAACAATCCATTTACTTCTAAGAAATATCCTAAACTGTGTATGAGCATTAATATTTTTACAAATAAAAATTATAAAAAAATGTAGAACTATAACTGTAACTTTTTATTTAAATATATAAATATATGCAAGAGTGCCCGAACGTGAAAATTCAGGGGGGGGATCACCTATGATTTTGTAATAGATTTTACAAATTTGGGGTATCGGATATACATTTTTTTAACTTGCGTGGAAGCTAGGGGGGAGTTGTCCCCCTCCCAGAGGGCCACCTTGAACATTTACTATTCATTATATTTTTTTAAATATACATAAACAAATTTTGTGATTGGATTGTTTTTATAATTATTTCTCCCTTTAATGACGGTTTAAGGTTTAACAAAAGGTAAAAAAAAGATCATCTCTCTTGATTGACAGTTTAAAAGATTTATATCTTTTTATGTAAAATAAATTATTCTGTTTGTAAAATAATTTAATACAAATTCTATTACCCGAGAAACATCAATTTGTTATATAATAACAAAGTTTATTTTTAACGCCATATATTTTGTAATAGCGAAAAGTAAGAAAAAAACATAAAATACTCAATTTATAAAAAGTGAAAGTCGCTATTAACTTCTTCTCTTCACTACTATTTTGTCAAAATCATATTTATTTGTTTATCTTTTGATTTAAAAATTTCAATCTTTATTTTTTTTTTTAATTGAATTAAGAAAAACATGTTTATTTACATTTACAATTTAAATTCATTTTTAATATAACATACTTTTAAACAACCATGTTTGTACACTAACTATTAGTTAGTGTACAAATATATGTATACTGTTCTGAGTAATAGTTTTAAATAAATTACAAATAATAACTGCGTTATAAGTACAACAATTTTTTTTTCATTTTTACAACAATAAAAATTATTTTTTGAAAAATATTAGAATTAATGTTTTTCTTGAAATACTGTTATAATACAAATATAATATGTTATAATATCACAATCAATATTACTTACTTAATAGTAAATTATTTAATTTCTATTTTAAATTGGCCATAAAAATTAAAATGACTAAAAACGTTGATTTTTACATAACAACACAACTGGTCAATTCTGCATACAAAAATAAATAAATGGATTTCTACAGTTACAATATATTTAAATCAGTGTAATTAATAAATATTTATTTACTTCGTTTGTGGTAGTAATATAAAAATAGTGATTTTTTTGTAGTGAAAGAAAAGACTTAAAAAATAAAGTTATATATAGTTATTTCAAAAACAAATGTCAGTTGGAGTAAAGCCAACGGGACTTATCGCGTTCCTCCGTTTCTCAAAATGAACTCTGCTTTTGTGTCTCGACCAAAAAATTGTATTATTTTCCCGTGTAATGCGATTTAACCGTCTAAGGGGAGCTTTTTAAATTAATCAAATATTATATGAATTTATATATTGAACGATATTATGATTAATATTTTAAAAGTTAATCTTGATTTTAATTATGAATTCGTAATTATTATCAGACATGTGTTGTATATTATATATATATATAACTTAAAGCGAAATGCTCGAGTGCTTACCGGCAACTTTATATCAAAGATACAGTTCCAGATACACAACAAATAAATTTCCTTTGAATCGTTTTGGGCGTGTGGTCTGATGAAGGGTGTGTGTTTGAGTATCGTATAAATTACAATTGGTATTCTTGGAACCCCTTGATGTAAAATTAATTAATTTTGAAAACGGAATTCGGATTATAACTACCTTTGTTTTTGGCACATAAGTCTTAAGTCAAATAATAACCGTCTTAAAATTACTATATATATATATATATATGTACCGAGTTTGACAACAATATACCGTGAATACATAATTTATAGATTCGTATCGCGACAATACAATGACTTATGTCAGTCGTTGTACTGCTGTCGTTGGGCTGAAGTTATTATACTTGGGACTAAATAGAGGGTATATAATACTAATTCTTAGAATTAACAATGTTGAATTTATATTTATATTTATAAGGAAGTTAACTTGATCGAACGACGTACTGGCCCGCTCTCGCTCCATACTTCTTTACATTCCATAAGTATATATATCATGATTGTAAATTATATACATTTGATACATAATTATTACAATATATGGGAAGTACAAGAAGTACGGAACTCTAGTTCGGGCCTGGTTTTCGGTGCATTTCTTGATTGATCATGGACCGGTAGTACTTTCTGTCCGTTTTTTCTCATAATATCTCTTCCAAGACTGCAGCTTGACTGTTGGCCGGTGTTCGAATAAAACACAGATTTACATAGTTTTTTACCAATTACAAAAAAAAAATGTGTTTTCATTGGCGTATTGTTGGCTAATCCGCGCAAGAACAATTATTTTATTTTTTATATCATTAAAGACTTATAATAAATAAATAGGTAAAACTGATTTTTCTTATAATAGTTGTAAAATATTGTAATACACATTCTTTTCGAGTGTACAATTCATTAGTCTTCACATATTATCAAGCAACAAAGTTAATATTTTTTACTTTAATTTTAATATATTTGTATTGACAAAACAAAAATAATCGATTCTTTCGGTCAAAAAACAAACAATATTAGTTAATTAATAGTGCAGAGAGCTGACATACAAATCACATTATGTACAATTTTACAAACCGAGTAAACAAAAATCATATTTTTAACCCGTTCATTTATACGAATTGATATTGTTTATTTTTTTTTCAAAAAGCTATTATTTTTTTTTATGTATTGTTTTTAGTGCTCTACTATCGTTATATCTTGACGATTAATAATTAACTAGTCGCTCAATTAAATAGCATGTCTGTGACAATAACTCTGCTTACTTGGGAATTAAAATCATAATAATAGGGTCCTTAATCTTATACAAATAAATAACTTAAAAAAAAAGAAATAGTAATAAACATTACATTGTTGCAACATTGCACATTATAAGTTTATAATATACTTATTATAAAAAAATCCTTTTTAATTTTGAATCTATATCTTTTTTTTTATTTATGCTGTACGATAATATGTACTATTTCTAAACAATTAATCTAAGGTCTAGATTCTAGAATATTAAATATTAAACTTTACGTTAGGTTAGGTTAGAATATATTCGATTGAGTTATATATATATAACATATGTAGCATTGTAGGTTAAAGTTTTGTTGTTTGTGTTTAGTTAATTAGTTACTTAGTAGGATGTACGGCGGTGTGACAAGTTGTAATTATAGAGACAATGTGTACAACGGTTGCGGTGTCGGGTGTCAATCTAGGCGGGACGCGGGTAAGGGCGCCGCCGCTGTTTTCTGCTAATAATAGCCTCGAGCCCAGCCGACCGGCTTAAGCGCGCCCCGGCCAACTGCCATTGTAATACAAGTTAATCGTTTTGTATACTGTGTATACCGCCATTGCTTGTTTTTATCATTATATCATAAAAAAAAAAAAAATCCCTAAAACGCGTGTACCTTTATCAAACTTACAAATCTAGGTAGTAAAAAAATGAAAATGTAATTTAAATACACGGTTAGCACGCGAAATCGTAGTTGACCGTAGTACTATATAAATTCCCAACGAGATCAATGAATAATCGAGTTGGGGGGAAAAAACGAATAGATTGTTACACGACATGACCCCTCCCGGTAATGGTTTTCGTGGTATGAATGGACTTAATTCAAGGTGTTTCCAAAAGAGAATACCACAACTTTAATGAAAGTTGTGGTATTCTTCTGTAATCGCCCTGTATTATCGTATCTACTCCTCCCGACATCTGAACGCGCGCTTTTCCCCCCAAATAATGTACATTTCTTAACACCGGCTAAAGAGAAATCTGGAAATGCGTTTCAAAGGCTTCTTATTAGATTATCCCCGGCCAAAGTGCTGCTCGAGTCTAGACGACGTCACGGGTCACGGGACATTTGCCGTATACTCTGTAATAGTGTTAGGAGAGGCGCGTATGGGGGGGGGGGGTTAGATTTGCAAAAGCTGCGACCGAACTACGGGTTGATCCTGCAGCAGCAGCAGCAGCATTAAGCTTATATATATATGTATATATTATATAGATATATACCGCGGGGCTATAGTGGCCGCTGTCACATATTTTGTATTTTACTGCCGAGCCCTGCACACAGGCGTTGGTGGCGGCAACTGGATAAAATCGACCCGAAGTCCCGGATGCTGTCCCCGTGCCCCTTCTCTCCAGTTAGGGGAGGTATCCCTCGCCCTCCTTCCCCCATCCCCCGCCGCCACATCCCCGTTCCCGGTTTATTCAGCTACCCCTAAGGCGTCTTTGCCGTATATGGCCAACCCCCCCGGTCGGTCGCCGGCGGCACAGCCACACATCGGTCGATCGTGTCGTTACAACAAACGCATAATATTAGATAATAATGTACATATTATTATCCGTTTATGGCGTACGGATGATAAAACAGTATGCAATAAATAGTAATATTACGGATAACGCAGAGTTAATACAATAGGTACTTATGTATAGCGATAGGGATAACAAGCAGATAACATAATGACATAATGTAGTAACACTGGGTTGCATACTTACGACCGGACATCCTCGTCAGTCCGCCAATAGATATATTATAATAGTAATAATAATTTGTTCGTAAAAATTAACATTTAGGTATCGATGATATTATGTAAATTATTTTTGGAAAAAAAACAATTAATTAAACGTCGATTGTTAGCAGTACAATAAGCTTAAAGTACAAAATAAAAAATAAAAAAAATAGTGGTTTAAGTTAAATTTGAAGAGATGAGAAGAATTTCATAAGACTGGCGACTGGATGTGTCCTTGCCCGAGACTTCTCTCTTGGTACCACTTTTGGCTTCGGACTTCTATTCGAATGTCTGCTCGTTTACAGTATAACATGTTGTCTTTGCCACTGTTGTCGGCCGAATGTTGTCTCCGACGGTGTCTTAGCCGCGTACTGAGCCTGTGAGAAATATTATGCGGCTTTTGGCCGTGGAAATGTCGCACAAAATACTAATGATGACAATATTATGTGTACGGCACACACCGAACACATGTGGAAGTACCTATACCCACACACATACGCATTACACACGTTCCAAGACTGTACGTTACAACCGACTGGTGGTGGTGGGCACTCGGGTAGGGGTATTTATAAGATGTTCTGGTATGTGTGTGTGTGTGTGTTTAAATCTAAAAATACTAACACGTGTGTGTGTGTATGTCGTGTAGCTGTTGCTGTCCCTACCCCGGGCCGGCCGTGGCCGGGTACGTGCGCGAGAATTAGCGGCCAAAGGGCCACAATTATATACAGCGGCTCCCACCGCGGTACGGTTAATACCACACCGCCGTGGTTTATACTATAAATGGATAAACGGATCTGCATAAAAGGGAGGGTGAGTGTGTGTGTGTGTACGTTTTTGCCTGCGAGACCTGGAAGAAGGACGAGAAAAGAGAGGAGTGACAAGCTCAACACTATTCTTGGCCGTCGACCAAAGGAAAGCGCGTGGGGGAATTTCTAACGGCGTTTTTCTAGGTTTTTTTTCTACTTCTTTTCCCCCTTTTAGACTCGCCTTGTGTATGTAATACGAACCTGTGCCATAACGCGAGATAGCCAAATTTGTCGCGCTTAGCTCTTCGCGCTCAACCGCCACTGCCGCCTCCTCTTGTTGCGCTCCCTCGGCGCACGCGAGAACCACATAGCCGAGACCGCTGTAAGCCTAAGAATAGATCCCACTAAAAATAAGCCGGAGTAGCCGGCTAAAGTTTAATGAACCGCGCCCCCCCCCCCACTACTGTACCATCAGCACCGCATCCAGAACTTACAATGAACTCCACGTACATATTAAGAGTTTTTTTATTTAAAAATTATTATTCTCTCCGTTTTGAATGTAATCTATAGTCGATTTATGTGCGATCGCCGTCAACCGCTCCGGTAATGCGGTAGGGACCTATTAATGGAAATCTTGTGTTTAGGCTCCAACTAAGACGTCCACATAAGGAAGAAGGACCCCGAAATGAGGGTGGGTGGGTTGTGGCAATTCTACCGAGGGTCTTTAAACCCAGATGCTATAGGTACTATAATATCCGGTCCTACACAATGTAGCTCCGGTTTCTTTTCACATTTAATTATGGAGACACCGGGTCTCATCAGTATGTTACTGTAACCTAAAATGATAAATTTTAAATGTCCATTTTCATATTATCATATGTATAGCATTAATGTAATCGATATCTACTTATAAACTTATCACAAACATTTACATAATGACTCGTTGAAAATTGAATCCAACCAATTGAAACAAAATTATTCATTCTATTGTAGTATAAGAATCTCAATGCTTAAGGCAACAAAATGTGTGTTTACTTATGATTTATTTGCCTAAGCTTGGCTATTTTTCACGATTTTAGGCTAAGCAACATTGTTTTTGGTCCGAAAAGGAGGGGGGCTGGAGAATGAGAATACATTTGGCCTGTCCAAAAATGTTGTGCTAAATTCGCCCTGGATAAAAGTACTACCTACTAATTAAACAACAATATTTCAAGTAGTCAGTACTAATTTCTAACCGTTATAAATAACGTCTGTTTTATAAAATTATCTAAATGTAAAAGCAACCATATATTTGTTTAATTTTGTACGGAAAAGGAAATATTGTCCGTTTTTGCTTCCGACTTGGTCTTGCTTGCTCGTAGGAACCGTTTTTAAGCCGACCGTAGTTCTTATACAATAATAATGATAATTTATAGTGTTTGTGCAACCAACAGTTGGGGATTGCTAAAGCCGGTCGGTCCACGGCATAGCACTAATCGTAACTGGAAGACTGCACTGTTAAATGAAAAAAGTCACATTTAATTTTGCCGCTGGACGGAATTAACATTTTTTTCGTACTTCGGGGTTATTTAATTTAATTAAAAAAAAAAGACCTTGTCATTTACATTTCCCGGATCCGAATAGTATGATCGATTGTAAACGACAGGGTGGTATCCGTTTTTCTGCTTAACAATATATTCAAACTAATTGAAAGCCTTTACCGGGAAAATGCCATTTGTTTCCCCATCTCCTTAATGATGTTTTTAAGTTTGACAGGAAGTAAAACCCGCCCGGAACCGCTCGACCCTCGGCTGGCGATGCCAACAAAAAGCTATAATACCTTTTAAGTCCGGTGTCTAAATTCAATAAAGATAGACCGAACCTATTGACATGTTCGAGAAATGTTAAAGCGAATAACGGGAATACTGTTGTGTTTTTATATGAAATTCCGCAACGTGTTTAAGGGATTTTCAGATGTTTATTGTAAACCGCTGACAGTGAGGGTCTGAGACGAACGGATAGAAGGGATGCTGTGCTCGTTGTTGTCAGTTTCGCCTTTCATCAAAACACACAAATTGGAAGGAACTCCGAAAATTGCGCCGTGTTTTTACCTAAAATGTCAGAAGAGATTACCATTTTTTCACAATATATTAAGCTGTTGCCAATAGAACCCGAGAATCTATTACTATCTTTTATGCCGAGTTGCACCGAAAAATTAATACATTGAATGGGTCAATCACAGGCCACTAAAATATGGATGTTTAAGGAACCACTAAACATCTATTAGACTTTTAATGAAAGTTTATGCAACCTGCCATAATTACTTATTATTCCTTGATCGGTCTACTTCTGTACCAAATACTTTTAATGTTTTCAAAACAAATTATTTAGATCAAAATGTTTATGATAAGTGACAGTTTAAAAAAAAAAACGGTCTTGATAGTTTTTGGGTAATATAATAATACACTTTTTTAATCTTCATAATTTATTGTACTCAAGAAGGCGTGATGGTCACTTTTTTTCTTTAGCCAGTATTTGATGGAATTCGAGTTCCTAATTATTCCAATTTCTACGGTGTCACCATCATTGTCTTAAATATACTGATAATGTAGCCTATGAATATATTGACGAGGTCTAAGTCTATTTGAGGAATACAGGACACTAATTTTTTTGGAAATAATTACAACAGGTACTGTAGTTCTTTTTTTTTAAACATTTGTCTTTATGTTATTAAAAACTACCAAATATTAATTTTAAACTTTTATAACATTAAAGGTAATTATTCAAAACTGTTTAACAACATTATTTACCGCCGCTAATAAATGCCACGGACTCTTGTTTAATTGAGTCTCCTGTCGGTGAAATCAGAAAAAAACACAATATTAAATGCAGAATATGTTTTGGATTTTAAAGCCAAAAATTATAATCATCGTGTTTCCGTGAATTCTTCAAGTACAATTTCTTATGTAAGCATTGTGCGTACTTAAGTCATTTTAAGAATTTCAATCATCCTCCCTTGGGCGCATAAAGCATTTTGCTTTCAAGACGAAATAATAATTATATTTCAGTATTTCCCCACCTCTATACCTTACACCACCGTGTCTTTTCGACCCTCTGGCGGTGTCGCTTCGTTGATTTTGTACAGGTATAACAAAATATGCAATACAGTGTGCTGTACAATGTTGACTTTTATATTGCGTTTGTTTTTTTTTTTTTGTCAAGTGATACCTTGACAGATCCGAGCCCCGAGTTAAGGTATAGTGAGTCCTACGGTAATTGTATTTTATTAAAAATTGTGCATGTTATTACATTGAACTAACGGACTTGCAAATATTACATTTTTTTTTTTTCAAAGTTATTATGACGTCGTCTTGGGTGGCATTATATTAATATTATTTTTCATTATTTCTTTTTTACTAGGGGTCGGTACACCAACAACTTTGCCGAGTCGTTTCCCTTTGACATTTCCCTTACTATATTTTACTCGGATACCCGTGGCACGTACCGCCTTAATGTAGTTTGTGTGTGTGTGTTCAATGTTTATTTTAGTCTTGGACCCGGTGAAAGCTATAAACGCGCACGGCCACCGATAATATATATATATATATGTTGGAAAGAACGTGGGGCTCTTTTTTTCCACATCATCGTCTGTCTCTTGTCGTTTTACATTTATAAACTTGACAGTCCGTGATATTGTAGAATTGTGGGATGGGGGGCTGGTAAGAAACTTGATTTCTATTCACGGGACGATCTACACGGTTTGTGTTTGGACTAGTTTTCTATATGTATCATTATTTTTTTGTTTTTAACAGCACAGAAGTTGAGAAGGTATTGATTTCTCGGCGCGGGTATTCAACTTGGTCGAGCCTTTTGAAACTTACATAGGTACAACGGTTAATTGAACGGGCATACTTATTATTCGGTTTTTCTTAATACGATCTGTAGTCAAAATATTATCTTGTATTCGGATGCTCTGTAAACTAAACGTCAATTTTAAATAAGACATAGGTACACAACGTTTTTGTAAACAAGGACAAAAAAAAAAATGAACTTGGCATACATTTGTGTTTTCCGTTTTTTCTCACAAAACATGATGATTTAGTCTGTCGTTTAAATGTCACAATGTTGCAATGCTTAAGACTATGTAAAATACTATTTTCATCCGAGACATGAATCTTAACACTAAATATAATATTAACCCCGCTGTATAAAATAAACTGTACGCGATAATATGATAAACGTTCATCGTCGCGCGGTACGGTGCTCTATATCGTTCAGCACTCGTTTATATACATGCAGGCTGGTTTCTTTTAAAATTTTACATAAACAATTTAAATATAAATATATTATGTTTAAACTAAACACGGTGAGCACGCGCCGTGTATAAGGGACAGGATATTTGTAAAATGATTTCCTTTAAGCACCGCTCTGGCTAATTATCTTTTCTCAAAACATTATTGAATACAAAAATCTTTTTTATTGGATTAAGGTTTCAACAACATTGTTGTTAGCCATATTTAATAATAATAATAATGTCAAAATATTTGGCAAAATATCAAATATTTTAAATAAACACAAACGTTTTAATAATGTTTAGTACATTTTATAGATTATTTTTAAATCCCCAAATAAATTATTCCTTATATAATTTTCTTACTAGTCTCGACAGAATCAAAGAAAAATATTGATATCCTTAAAATTCATGTATATAACATAAATCACTTCATTTAAAATGTTATGTAAAATACAGTAACCAAGCAAAACAAAGACATTTTATAGAGTATGTTGCATTAAATTTGTATTGTTTGTAAAGTACACAAAACCACTGATTTTGATTCTCCACATAAAAACAATACCTGAATGTGCTACTCAATCATATACCAGATATCATAACTGGTATATTCTGGTCAGGAACCTAGCGTGCCAGGAAACCCTATTAAAAGACTCTTGCCCGGAACAAATTTTTATTTGCAACTAAACTTAAAAATAGGACGGTGTAACAATATGTAATGCAATATCTCATTCATGTGTTAGCATGGAACATGCTTAAGCCTTGGCCACCAGCTCGAAAACGACACAAAATAGCGTCACAAAAGTAGCGCGAAAGTGACGTGATCTAGCGATTGCTTTTTTATATAATATTGTACATATAAGTGTATACAATTTCTTGAGGCAAGTCATTAGATCTGGACAATTATTATATAACAATAATTATATTCAGTGCATCAAATACCTAAATTATTTTATTGTTGTATAAACTTATTACTTACCTATTCACAGCAATATTTTATACAATAGATAAATTTATATACATTCATATTGTATTAAGTTAACCGTGAAAGGTACAAATCCATATATTGATATTTTTTTTTAATGGGCAACCAAATATACATCCTAATAAATGAAAATAATTTCCCAACGACCACAATTAAATGAATGGTTAAATTTATCCAAAATAACTGACCAGGTGAATGTTACTAATAATCCGATGAAGGCCTAATATTAAAAAACATTTAGCCAGAACATAAAATTAAGACTATACTATTATCATAATATTTTGCAAGATTATAGATTAGAAATAATCATTATTCAAGAGCCAGCAGACTACAGAATGTTCCATGTCTTATAATTTTAGCCGTTAGGCTTTAAGTAGACCAAAACTATTTTTAAGCACATTTGGTCAATATCGGTAAAAAAATACGACTGTAGCTGTCATTGAACTCCCGCTTGCCAGAATACAATTTCATTATTATATTACTGCATTTTCTTTTAACAATAAAAACGTCGTTAATTATCCTGATTCTTAGACCTGGTCGAGCTGCTTCTTTTTATGTCTCACGAGTGTTTTATGTGCTTATAGATGAGCTATGTTAGGATGTTTAAAGATTTCGTAAGATAAATAAAACAAAAATACATAAGAACAATTATGTCGAGTTTAGAACGTTTGATGAAAACACTTAAGTAATATGGTAAAATCTAATAATTAACCGAACGGCGTTTGGTCGTTCAAGATAGTTACCCCGCGTTTGCTCTAATAAAAACTAGACAACAGCTGAAGTTCAATCTAGCGTGGAAATATACTAGTAAAAATACACTTTTTATCGCTTTGCCCGGACACTGTTCTTTTTTCATACCTACTGGGCCCACAGCTTTTACTCGAAGTCGAGCGATTCCGTGACTAATTTATTACAGCAATAGAAAATAATTATTATTCACTGAACACAAAATCTATGCTGTCGATTTTCACTTGGAATATTATATACGGTCTAAAGCTTCATTATTCCTGGAAGGGTAGTAAAACTATACATACATTTTAAACATTTGCTATGACCATTTGGCTAACAATATAGAAAAATAATGCCCAACAATAGAGTTTAACTACAACGCAGTTAACTGTATAAAAGCTCGATAAATAAATACAGTAAACAGTGAACTAAAAAATCAGGATAATTAACGACAGTAATTATCCCGTGTAAAAAAAAAAGTAATTAAATGACTCATGATGTTGTTTTTTAATTTCAACACAGTTAGTGAGAAATTTAGTGTTGAGTAGAGTGGTTTGCCAAATTTACCACAAAAAATGGCATAATCGTTATTCGTTTTGTGTTGGTTGTTATACGGAATTATAAAACATGGAGTTTTTGATTTCCATCGGGTGCACTGAAAATTGACGATTGCAATTTAATGGTTCGTTAAAATGTAATGAACCAATAAACGCCGGTTGATTCGACGTTAAACCCTTATAACGGTCGTGTCAGTGTGGCCCCGATAATTAATATACTCGGATGACTTTCGGCTTTAAGCTTTAAACTTGCACGATTAAATATAACGACCGAGCCCGGGAGAGCGTGTAATTACTATATCATTAGTGTTGTTTTGGTTGTCCACTGCTGCTGGACTAAAAAACAAAATAAAATCAATAAAAAAAATAAAATAACAAAAAACAACATACAACGACCAACGGACGGCTCGCTTCTGGTGCATAGCATGTATAATAATAATGTACAAGATGATTCTTTTACCATGGGCCACTCAATATCTCGTAGGGTTTAATAAGAAATTGTTGTTTTTATACAACGTGATTTCCATTTTTTACAACTTTTTTGTTTTTACCCCCACCCCAACTTAGTTTATTTGATAGCAACTTTTGAAACTTAAATGGTAACGCATATAATATATATTTCATAAACTTTCTAAATTTAGAATAATGTACTAAACATTTTGACGGTTGTTAACCCGTTTTGGAGTTTTTAAAGTTTATTTTTACCGCACTTTTTAAGGTGCGGTTGGGAAATGCGCGCAGATAAAAATCACTGTGTATATATTTGGAGTTGAAATCCGTGCGTTGTGTGTGCCAACTCCCTCGTGTATCGATCGGATAGAAAAATGTGCAAAACCTTCAATGTTTATGTGTATAATATATTATAATATATTGTATTTTGCATCTACACGGTGATCCTCCTCTCCCGTGTTTCCGCGGACTGCCATTTGAATAGCCGGCGGCCGACTTACGTGTACTACCTAACAGTCCATATCATTTGAATACAGGGTTTGCACAACGCCCTGACAAATGCACAACGGCCATATAATACCGACATTTGTCAATAATTGTGGGGTACACGCTATATATATATATATATACAGGGTGATTCATCATGGACGAGGCGCTGATTATTAATCAAGAATAATTTGCTTTTGCGTTTCGACCGGTCTTTAACCGACTTTGAGTAATTACTTTTTGAGATATTGATTTAGGACGTAAATAATATATAACTTAATTCAGACAGCGAATTATTTTTGATTATTAGTTGATAGGAAATACTAAAAAAAAAATATCTAGTAATTTTATAATATTATAAAAAATAACACAAACAAAAATGTTTCCAAAAAGACAAACTGCAAAAATTCAAATATTTTAGGGAAAAATGAGTGTCTCGTCTTTGAAGAAATCACCCTATACATATAGGAGGGACGTAAGGACAACCAAACGTGTCGAATCCGAGTACATTATAATAACGTACCGTGTGTGTATCCGGATACCATTTGATAAAATTTCCATAAAGAACAAAAAAATCCCAAAGCTCGGTCAGTTCGTTATCCGCACGAACAGTAGGCATAGTCCTCCCTTATTGCGTTTGGGTCGTCCTATTTCAATTTATATTCTGTATCGACGGTATTTTTGTGTGTACTTTATTTATTTTTTGGTTATTTTTCATGTCAACCACAATTCGGGTGGCCTTTTCCAAAACTTTAATCATATATGTATGTACAGCCGTCGTTCTACCATTGTTGGTTATTCGAATCCCAGACCTTTTGGTGATGGGTTCGGTCGTTTAAAAAGGTCACGTCTCTTCTGAGAGTCGTTCTATTTGCGTTAATACCACTTAAGAGATTATAGCCTTATAATATTAGATAATATTGTGTATTGTGCATCATCAACTGTGATAGGAACAACAAGCTGTGAGGGATTTGAAAGCGGGTATAACCTTGTGGACGAATAACGATTTATATTTTACTTTAGTAGTTTTAATGAAAACAAGATTAAACAAATTACAATCCTTGTTGAATATTTGATTAACTTAGTTTAGAGGTATGTGCTAATGTGATAAGTAGTACCGGAAAAATAATTTTTAACTTAAACGGCAAACCGTTGTACGGTCAGTAAGGCTTTAGCTCAGCCTCTGTTAAATTATATTAGGTATTTTATATTGCCCCTCGAGTAGAGCCAAAGACAGAGAAGGTGGGGAGGGGGGGGGCGCAGCTAGTAGTAGAATTACATATTTGAGAAAACAATTATTAAGAGAATTGTGTCGTCGTTATCCCTACACAATGTCTGCCTCCTTTAAGTCTCTGGCGGAAACCTTTGAAATGGGCGGTAGCGTGAAAGTTCATTAGAGCGTGTACTCGAGAGTGGAATAATATATTTTAAGTAATGCGAACCATCTGTGTCTTCATCCAATTGTTTGCGAATTTCCCAAGAAGTCTGTAGAAAATACAAAGCGCCAGTGGAGCAAAAGCTACGATTGTTGTTTACACACAATCCCCATGGTAAAACGAACGGGCCTTTTGTTCGGCGTATAACATCCACACACTCGAAAACCTACTTAACAGACAATGGTACATTTTTAAACTACCTCTATATATATATATATATATATATATATATATATATATATAAACACAACATATCATTATTACATTTAGTTGTGTTCAATGCGACAAATGCTCAAAATTAACTTGTAGGTACTCTACGTTAATGAAATGTTTGAAAAAAGCAATTACAAAATCGGTTATATTATTGTCGACTAACAATATTAGTTTCTTATTAAAGTGTTAATTTTTATCAAATATCCTATGTAAAACATTTTATTTATAATGTATAAAATCTAAAGCTATTATTCCCAAAGAAGCCTCAAGTCATTATTGAGATAAAGCATTAAACGCGACAACCTGGTTTAAAAAGCTTAATAATAAGTAATGTTGTGATTAGAAAAACCGATTTAAATCGTAGATTAGGAAAAACAAATTAATAAAAAAACATCACATTTGGAATGATATAAAATATTGTTCTTAGAAGAATGACTTAATTAATTTTTTTTTTATTTATATATGTATATATTTTTCATTGGCCTTTTTTGTTACAAGTTCAATCTGAGTTAAGCTATCAGAATATTTTATCAACATTCGCTGTACGCACCTTCGTGGTATAACAAATGATGGAAATTTTTTTAGCTTGATAACGTTTTAAATCTCTGATTTTTATAGTGTGCTACACAAATTATACAGAAAAAATGTCGTTTTTAACTAAATAAGAATAATACGAATAATAATACTAGCGCCTCATCGGTGGTTTTCAAAGTACAGTTTCTACTTAAAATCAAAACATAAGTGTATTATATTTATGAACCGGAGCATAATATTATAATTAAATGAACAAAAAAAAAAAAAAATGTAATAAAAACATATTTTATTTTTACCATGAAAAGTGGACTTTTTTTGTACAATAAGGTTGTGCTACTTTTGTTCAACAATCTTGACTTGTCTGTAATTCTTAAACAGAAAATTCCACGTATAAGGTTTTTGATCAAACGGTTTTTATTCGCAATCTTGTACGTCAAAGATTTGCTTCCATTATAGCTCGATCGGTTCCTTTTGTTGAAGCAATAACTACAAAAATATTTCAATTTCATCCTTATACAAGCACATTTCAAAGTAATTTTATATTATAGAAACGACAAAGGAAAAAATAAAATAATTTTACTTTGAAAATCAAATCTTAAAAGTCGCTCGTTTGCTTTTTGGCTTAGTTTGAAAAAACTAGCACTGCTCCAAAAACATAAAGTCAATATTTTTCACTTGCTGACTTATTATTAATTAATCTATCGCATCTTGGTCAAAATTGGTTTTTACTAAACTTTAACAATTATTCGGCTCGGTTCATGATCGCACCTAACCGTTGCATTAGAATTCATAATTTTTCAATTCAAAGTATTTCATTATAGTACACGATATAGTAGGTGTAAAGTGTTATTATTTATATATATATATATATATATATATATATATATATATAATATGAGGATCTTATAATACTTTTTTCCTTGTTCATCGCACAGTGCACGCTATACGGAGCCTGTGTTCTGGCAGGGAAACTAAGAACACTAATTTTCTTAATTAACATGTTGGGTCTTGGCCGTATATAACTGTATATGTACAAAACTATATTACATGTATAGAGTACACTATATATATTTATATACATATACATTGAAGAGGAGGAGGAGAGGTACGCGTAACGGCTACAATATGTGCCCGCGGGGACGGTGCGTTTATTCTTGGACTCGTTTTACACGGCATGTAGTAGCGGTGAAGTATTATATTAAGTTTGTATAATCACTAGCCGTGTGATGAAAATATTATACATAATATTATTATATTTAAACGTACAAATATATATATATATGTATATTCCCCGCCGTCACCGCAGCCGCCGCCTTTAGAAAATATCATACCGTCCGTGAGGGGGTATACGCACATATAATAATAATATTATAATAAGATACAAACTATTTCTAGTCCGTTTTTTTTTTTTTTATGTTTGTGCACATTATGTACGTATGTAGTGTGTAATAGTAGTAGTGTATATCCCCAACACATGTGTTACCCCTTGGTCGTCGCCGTTGCACATGTGGCGGCGGTCGTCGAGGCTGATGATCCTGGCCGGGCACGCAGGGCTTATGCGTCGTCGCATCCGCCTGCCGCAGGCTCTCCTGCATCGCAGTCTCGGCGGCGGCCGTACTGTTGCCACACACCGCTATACAGGGCGATTCATTAGGAAAACCTACACCACTGCGCAACTACTTGAAGAGAAATTGAGCGTCCTGTCCTTAACATGAATCACCCTGTGTATTATTTATAACTATTATTAGGTATTCTATTGCGCTCTGTATGGTACCGTCCAATGTGTGCACACACGAATAAGCACCAGCTAACCTATGTTAGCCGTATCAAGCATCGTTGCAGCTAGGTATCGGTTAGGTTAGGTTAACTGTAGCTATATAAAAAAGAAAAAAAGAAACCCATAGCCCGGTACAGTCGAAGTTTTCCTACTTGTATTGATAACAATCACTATCGAAAAACTTCGATGGCGGTTAAAAAAGTAATAACACTTTCAATACAAGTCACTATAAAAACAATAAAATGGGTTTCGGATCGTTTTATTAGTTTATAGTATTCAGCCCTCGAATACAAAAACTATGCCCATAAAAAAGAAATAGGGTTTCATTTTTTCGAAGGAAAAGGGTTTGGGTGTTTATTCAACATTTTTTTTTTTTGTAGATCTATAAGTCATTTTCTAATGTGTTTTATAAGGTTTAACTTCTTTATGGGGACTTAAAGGCCGATTTTTAATTTTTGTTTTTAATTTGAGAAACAAGCGTTTTAGTTTATATTTTCTTCTAAACTATCTTCACATTTTCCGTTATTAGTTCTAACGTTTGGGATAAAAAATGTCGGAAGGTTATTATATAAATACTTAGTTGATTGATAATTTGGTTAGTCGCAAATATTACTCTCCTATTTACATCAAACTGTAAAAATTCTCAAAATATTTACATAGTTTTGAAATAAACTCGAATAAGCTCTATAATGAGCCAAAATTATAATTCTATATTTTTTGTGTCAATACTTTAGATCTCTCTGCGTTATGTCAATAGTATACAGGGTGATAATTTTATCGTGAACCACTCAATATCTCACAGGGTTTAATAAGATATTAAATATTTTTTTCAGTTATTTAGCGTTTTTATACAATGTAATCTCCATTTTTCACAATTTTTTTTGTTTTTACCCCCTTCTACTTTTGAAACTTAAATGGTAATATATATACTTAATTAACTTTTTAAATTAAGAATAATGTACTAAACATTTTGACTGGTTGATAGCCAACATTTTTAGTACAGTATTCTCAATTAAAAAATGTAATTAAATGTATGCGTTACCATTTAAGTTTCAAAAGTTGATATAAAAATAATTAGTTTGGGAGGGGAGTAGAAACATAAAAATGTGTGGAAAATTGAGATTACATTACATAAAAACAAATGAAAAATAAATTCAATTATTTAAATAATTTTTTTTAACCCAATGACTTATTGAGTGGCTCACGTTTGTAGAGTTTCGTGTGAAAATAAATATAATTTCGTTAAAAATTGTTTTTGCGTTATTTGTCTGTTGTTCCACAAGGAGGTCCTTTATCTTATCTCCCCTCACAATTATTGAGCTCGGTCTGGTTTGTAAACACCTCGCTTTGGCCGTGTACAAAGTCATCGTCTCTTTTGTTTGGCAAACGGTACTTATGTCAACCAAATTTAAAAAATTAATTATGTAATATAAATGCAAATAAAAATGTATAAACAATTGTGTACTGCAGGTAATGTCTGCAACTGAAGTTTTCTTAGTTCTTTGCAACTCGTCCGTCTTGAGTACGGCTGGTATATATTTTACATTTGTCATTTATTCATACTATTATTGGTAAATGTGAAGATGGCAGCCACGTTTTTTTTAGTGATAATTATATCCATATTGTTTAATTTTAAAAGAGTGTCCACCCACCAGTCGTATATGCGACTTATCACTCTATTATCAGACCACGAAATAAACTAAGATCAAGAATCCGGGCGTTTTTCAATTAAGATTTTTTTTTTTAAACTTTATTGTCGCACCTATTTACACATATTAATATGTTAAAATAAATTTCGCATATCAGTTACCGCCGAAAGGTGGCAGTGAAAAGCATTCCGGTCGAAAGTCTTGCAAAGAATCTAGAACCAAAGTGGCGTCTCTGGTAAGATCTCTAGACAGAATCGGGTCTGGCACCATGACGACTTGCATGCCGGCCGCGACCGCTGCTGCCACGCCGTTAGGCGAATCCTCTATTACTAAGCACTGCCAATCAAATGTATATATAAATGTATATGAAATTTTCTTATATATATATATATAAGAAAATTTCAAAGCAAGTCTTATTTAGTTTTCTCGGTGTTTGTGCACATACCTCGCAGACTTCGGGTCGATCCTCGAATCTGGAAGCACATATTCTGAATATGTCCGGTGCTGGTTTGCCTTTTTTCACTTCGGGGTCGCTAGGACCGGTGACAATGTGGTGAAAGAGTTTGAATAACTCCTGGTGACAAGTGGTTTTCATTTCGAAGCTGTTCTTTGTGCTACTCGTGGCCACTGCCATCGGAATCCCATTGGCGTGCAAATGCGTTAGCAATTCGCTAACTCCTAAAAAAACAACGAAAATGTATAATACTTTTGTCCAGACATACCACGACGTTGTAGGCACAATCAAAACCTAAAATATTATTGTGAAATCTGACCAATCTGAACGTTGGTTAGGTCTATCGAAAATTACATGCATCTAATATGATAGGATAACTGCCAACGTCTTACATTTTTTGTACATGTTTACAATAGGGTATAATTACCACTCATGAGCTTGACTTTTGGCAATTCTTTTTCTTCTATGACTTGGACTTTTCGCAAAAACTCTTCTGGCGTCAGATCCAATTGCAGCGCGTTCACCATTATTCTGGCCCCGTCCATTTCTTGGGTTCCAAGTACTTTCATGCGAAGTTCGTCTGGAAACTCTTTACCAAACTCTTGTGCAATAGCCGTGTACGTTTTCTTGTGGACGCTTTCGGTATCTGCAACCGGTACACAAATTCAATTCATCAAATCTGACAACGTGGGAAAATATAATCAAAATATGTCGATTTTATATACCTAATAATGTTCCATCCATATCGAAAATAACATGTGTAACTGCGTTGAACGAAGTGGCCATATTATAAAGTGTTAAATCGGTGTCGTGTGGTGTTGTAGAGTAAATCCGTTTAATTTGTTTAGCAGAAGCTAATGTTTTTTTTTTTTTTTACCTATAAAGAGTTAATCGATTTTATGTAAATACACTTTGCCACGGCAACGGAATTTCAGCTTATATTTTCTCTTAATACAAATAATCCAAAGACAACATAGACGACACAAGTCATGTATTATGGTAGATGAAAAACTGTCGAATTTTCCTCTTATCCAAAATTGTACAATCAGTTCAAATCAGTTTGTCTCCACAATTGTCGTCACGTCCACCCATTTTTTCCTCGGTCTACCTTTAACACTAAACCCTTGTGATCTCTCGGTCGGGTTAGGTTTCTGTACAGCCCTAACCGACTCTGTATAAGAGTATTGGGATATTATCCACGGGAGTTCATAGCTGTATATTGTAAATGTAATTTGTGTATTTTTTTTTTTTTTTTGCGTCAACCACTGCAACATGTGTTATTTTATTCTGTTACAGTGCCATGAGTGTGCTGCTGTCGAAATTGCCACGAAGACACTGGTGGATGGTGGACGAGAAAAAAGATGACGGCTATACGGCCCTGCACTTGGCTGCACTGAACAATCACACCCAAGTCGCACAGCTGTTGGTGGAAGTCGGTCGGGCCGACACGGACGCACGTAACGTTAACTTGCAGACTCCGCTGCACCTGGCCGTCGAGCGCCAGCACGTGCAAATAGTCAGAGTGAGTATTTTTTTTTTTTATACCTTTAAAACTTGATTATAAGTGTATAAAATATGGAGAGAAAAAAAATTTTTAAAACGTAAGGCCGCCGGCGGGGGTTAACCTAACCAGAAGTAAAAAAAAATACTCGCCTAGTTTGATCACAGAATAGATAAAAGCAAAAGGGCCACCTTCAATGTAAACGAAAAATTGACACCAGCACAACTAAAAATTATAATACATAGATATAACTGCGTTTTTGTGTGATAAGTGCAAAGTTGTTCCTCGTGCAAAGTGCATAGCGGGGATGATAAAGGAGATTATGACCAAACCTCGGACGGGAAAAGGAAGGAATGTATTTTCGTGTAAGATTAAGACCACGAAGCCACGGGTTGATTGATAGGGCTAATTGATTAGGCGATGCCATAAAGGAAAGTTTTGGAAAAAAGGAGGACACTAAGTTATTATCCTGCCACATCCGTTAAGTATTTTTATAGACGAACAGGAATATCTGAATAGGGACGAAAGACCGTGTAAATTGAGGAAGAAGGATGCGGTTGGGGAAGCAAGGGAATTAATAGTTCAGGTTAGGCCCATTTATTTATTTATTTTTTTTTTTTTTGAGAGGGGAAGATGTTACTCGACGTAATACTGTTTTTGAAAGAAATTTTTCGTCTTGTAGATTATGTTACTATGAAAAATTAACTTAACAGAATACATTTTTTTTTTTTTAAATAACTTGTATGGAGTTTAACGATATTTTGTAGGTGTTGAAAATTAAATCATCAAGTCAAAAGTCATCGAAAAAATAACCTTTTGAATTGAATGTCTTGCGTGCACTCCCTTCCATATAAAATGTTATTTTTAACACATAGGTCCGTTTAATGTAATTATAAGAGAATAATATTTTATAAGAAATTACAAAATTCTGCTAAATGTAGGCGACCTTTTTTTATAATCCTTTTTTTTTTATACGCTAATAATTATGGAAAACATTTTAGTTCAATCTACATCAAATCAGTATGGTTATATAATTTTCCTACAAAAATGTTGATAAAGTAAATTGTTACATACGACGTGAAAAACAATTTAAAAACAAAAAGTTTTGAACCGTGAACACAAAATTGTCTTAACATTTTCGACGAAAATTAATTTTACACACAAACAACAAACATTTTAACGTTATTTTTTATTATTATTACTTTATGTTTCTCAGCAAGTCCCGTTAAATTTTCGCTCACGAGCATAAAGCGTTGTGTTATTGATTTGGTTTCTCGAACTGCTGTTGGACTAACTTGCTTAAATAATCATTTGTTGCAAGAACTTTTGACCGTATAACGTTTTCCTTATTTTCCTTCTGAGAACTTCTGACCTTTTAACGGTCTCCCTAATTTTCATTCCAAGAACTTTAACCTTTATATTATAACGTTCTCGGTGTGTTCGTGCTGAGAACTTTTAAATCGAATGGCGTCGGTGAGTGAATTTGTTCGGAGAACTCATATACCTTTGTACAACGCATTCCTGGCATATTGTTCTGGGAAATTGTACGCAAATAACGTTTTATGACTTTAGTTCAAGTGGAGGCGAAATCCTCCCCGCACGTGTCTTGTGTATGATATCGTTTACCTTTGCCACGTATTAATGTATAATAAACCTACGCCGTTTGGAATGTATTTCATAAAGACTCTTGTCGTTAAAATAAAACGCTTTTGGCCGGTTCTGGAAAAAAGCTTTTAAAATATTTATTTATACAAGAGAGCACGTTTTCCATACGATATGTTCCTCGGTATTAATTTATACCTCTGTGCGTCGTTCATTAAATACCGGTATTATGTGCTTTTGCAAATCAAATATTTACAAATACAGACTCGAGTAGTTGTATTTTATGCAATGACTGCCGTCGTTACTCGCTTTACTAGATAAATATTAAACTTTGCAGTATAACGCCACAGAACCATACTTCTGATTAAAATTCAATAACCGTTTTGTAGGTATGATATTTGCTATTTTCAATCCACAAAACTTAAAAAGCCCAAATAATTACAGCACTCCGTTTAATTTGTCATTTTGATATAGTCTCGGATCCTAGCCACAATAATATACATTATAGGTAATGTACACCTGCAATATTAATTATTTTTTTACCCAACCTATGTAACTGTAAATGTTCATATATTTTATTCATAATGTTTACGGTGGGACGATTTCTGGTTATAGGAAGGAAAACAGCTTTATAAATTAGACTAAGAAGACAGTGAGAATAAAAAACCACAGATGTCTTTTAATATGCTTTCTGGAGTTTCTATGTGTTTTTTTGTTTTAATTAGAGATACAATTTGAATGTTACAAGTACTTTTATGGGTAAGCTGTGGTGGTAAAAATGAAACAGTATTTTTTAACATGTATTTATAATTTTTGCGTTACACATTCATTTTCACGTGATAAGAGGTTAAACATAAGTGATAACAGATATCCTGAAACATATTATTCATGATTAAATATTTTTCCATAGAGCAGGAAAAATAACTATTTTTTTTTTTTTTTTTGAGGCGGCTGCCCTTTCAAAAATAAATATTCATTTAATTGGGTCCCGGTGGTAGTAATATTAATAGTAAGCGGACGAAAATACTTTGAGGAGGTATTTATTTAACTTAGGGAAAGGGGACCCTCGGAGATGTTCAAAATGTTTAAATCGTCACGTTATGAAACTAACTAATCCTTTCGTTAATTTGGCTGTCAAACGCAGTCCGTTTATACATTTTAATTGCAAAGCCAGGTGGTCGGAAAATGTATAATATAATAGAGTAAGCGAAAAGGCGAGCCGCAGTGTGACCAAAACGACTAAACTACATATTTTCTTATAAACTATGTTTCTTTGGCTTGCAGTTGTTGGTCCGAAGCGGTGCGGATCCCAACGTGCCGGACAAGGACGGAGACACGGCTCTACACGAAGCCCTTCGCCATCACACCCTTCAGCAGATCCGGCAACTACACATGACCGCCGGCGGTCAAACGACAGCGGCTGGTCCGTCATGTTGCTCCACGGAAAATAAGGTAAAAATTAAAAAATATATATATTATCAACAGGCCTTCGAACCCTTTCAAATGGCTCCCCAAAATACAGTCACGACGACTCGGAGCGGTGCATTAACTCGGTTTAGAGTTGATCCCAAACTCCTATAATAGCGGTGGTTAAGTAAAAAGCCAAAATTAATTGCGGCGGCTGCTTTTCTGCAAAAATTGTATTTATTAAAACATACTTACTCGTGTCGTGTTCGGTGAAAAAACAAAAACAGTTTCCGAGCCAGCTGAAAATGCAATTTTGGAACGAGTCCCCGTTCTTCCAAATTTGTCTATGGCGGCAATGCGACCTCAGTTCGACGGTTTAATATGTTTTTGGCAACTGATAAATCAAGAAACCCTACCAAAGAACTCCAACGAATTCCACTTAAGAGCATAACATCCTAAACATCTATTTTGAATAAGAAAAAATAAAACACTTTTGACATTTTATGTCTTTACTTTGGCACACAACCGGAAAAATCGACAGTTTTTTACCTAACGAAAATTTCTGATGATTTATATGATAAGTAAGATAAGAGTGATAAAAGATATAACAGATAAAATGTCTCCCGTGGTTGCGGATTCGTACGCAAGCTTTTGTAAAGGGATGGGGATTTTTTTTTTAAATCCCTACAACAATGAAGAATTTAAATAATTGTTTTGCTTTCGTTTTACTGTATGCTAACCTCTTATACTGTTCTGTATAGTGTTGGAGAACCGAAATTGATTTTAAAATATACAAAAAAGTTAACTATGCCAGTTTTTCGAGCACCAAATGATGTTGACCAGAAGTTCTGTTATCTATTAACCGTGTTAGGGTTATATTAAGGCTAATACATTAGTATTATTGGCCGAAATCCATGTTTCACCGTATGACTCCATTGCTAAATGCTAAATAAAATGACCCCCCCCCCTTTTTTTTTGTGCGTGTATTCAAATCTTTAGTCGAAAAACATAGTCAAACAAAACATTCTATAGGTAAATTGTGTTGTAACGTGACAATGTAGGTGTTTGATCTGAACCAAATCCAATAAGTCTTGTTTTTTTTGTTTTCAAATTATTATAAGGGACTCTAAAAAAAGAGAAAAAATACATCAACGGGACCTTTATACATCACGTCGACACTGATATGACATAAGTGTATCAAATGTCACAATTTGTTCAGACTCTAAACAACCAGTGACGGCACTATGTTTTTTTTTTCAAAGTCTTGAACAAAAAATTATTCATGCGAGACCTCTGTATAAGCCTAAGTTGGTTAGAGCTATTTACATTCCCAGCAAATGCTTTTAGGTCGGGTACTTTTTGGGAATTATATTATGTTATTTACATATTACAATAGATTCCAGTTTGTACATGATAAAAAAAATACTAATCTCATAAATAGAGTTGGTCATCTCCAAAAATGCTAAAACATACACAAAATATCCCTCTGTATAGCTGATATATATATATATATATATATATATATATTAAAAGGATTAATTTCATATCATATAATATAACAACATGATTTAATGTTAATTCAAAACCCGAAAAACGTTTGGTATTTATTTCTAAAGTAGGTCAGGCTTTAAACAAAAAACAGATTTTTGCTAACTAAATCTAAATAAATTTGAAAGACAGCACAAACAAAAATATTTGTATTTTTTAATTATAGTAAAATTGTTATTAACATTAATTTAAGGTGGACGGAAAACGCCAAATTGTATTAAAACTAAAACCCAGTCACTTTCTGAAGTGCTACTGAACAGATTTAAAAAAAAAAAAAATTTGTTATTAAGTTTAACACATTATCTAGGAAATGGACTATTTTTTATTTTTGTTTCCAACATTTTATCAGAAATCAGACTTTTGCCATAAACCAGACAAATATAACTTTAAACGTTTTATAACTAGAAAAACTTTTTTTTCATATTAAAATTAGTCGGCGTGTTTAAAATGGTTACAAAAACAATTTTAAACCTAATTGTCAACTGAAATTTAAAAAACTAGTTATTAGTAGTTTATTTTGACTTGTGCCGTTTTTTCAAACGGAAACTTATTTAGCTTTTGAAATCGTTAGTCGTTTGAAATAACTGAAACGTTTCCTTGGCTCGATTTATTCCTCCGGTACTCGTTTTCTTAATAAATTGTATTACTCGTGTTTATTTTTAACCATATTATTACCATGCGAAATTGCCACTTCCCCTCGACCGCCGGGTAATTATTGCAATTTACTATTTCTAATTGATTATTATTATATACATGCACGTTTACCTACCTAATGTTCTCTCCCGCTTCGATACTTTTGCAGTGTTTGAATTAAAATAAAGTACAAACTAGAAAAAACTTGAGCAACTTATGGTTATATAAAATAAAATAATATTTAAAATAAGTACATTTATGTATGTTTTTTCAAATTCAAAACGCTTACCTCGAAAAGGTATTACAATGAGTTTTACAATGAACTTGAATTGATTTTTAACATGGATACCTATGTTATTGGGCTGGATACAAGAAATGTTGTCACCATTTTCGCGTTACCGGTTACAGTTCCACTTTCAAGTGATAAGAAATAAGTGATAATAGTTATCCTAAAACATATCCATGGTTAAATATTATTATTATTATTAGAAATGATAAGAGGTATCAGGTATGAGATAACATAATTCAATGATTTCCGTGGAGCTGAGAAAATAACTATAGGGTTTTCCTTATTTTTATTCACTTTCGGTTGTAATATAATTTTCTAAAGACAAATTTATTCAAACAAAAACGGCGTTCTCGTGAGTCCAAAAATATAATTAGTCCGGCTTAAACGAATTATAAAAACGGAAACGGTTTTTTTATTTATTTTTTTTTTCGTGGGGGTGATGGAACTTCAGCTGTTACTGCGCTAAACGACCACAATAATTTTGCCGCCATCCGGCTTATGCCGCCTTTTATATGTAAATATATATATATGGAATGTAAGTAACAATATAATAATAACAAAACTACAACTCGTTAGTAGGAAAAAAAGTTTTTCCGCTCGTTGTGCGTTCAAACGGGCATGTTACTACCGTGTATGAGCGAAATAAGTTTTTTTCAACTTTTCCAGCACTCCGCCGGTTTGCGGAGAAGCGATTTCCATTTAGATGGAAATCCGTTCGCAACAGATTTCACGAGAAAAACTTTATATTAAGTTGTATATTTTTGCATAAGATATTATTATTAAAAAGTCGTATTTTATGTAGCGGGACTTATTTTTTATTTTATTTTTTTTGTCGCATCCCGAAATGATTCCAATATTTTTTCCTTCGATATTAACAGTCTTTTTTACATAGTTGGGTTAGTTTTTTGTCCCCCTCGGATGTATATATATATATATATATATTTATCGATTTCATAATAAAACGTATAACGACCGGTGTGTACACACTCAATGTGTATTGTAAATATTGTCATTGCCATGCACGCAGTGGTGATTTTTTTTTTGTGACGGATAAATAAATATCTTACGATTTTATTCGTTGAGCTTATTTCGTTTAAATTGTTATTTGACTCGAATTGATATTTCGATTTTTATTTAAATACAAAATTATTCGACAAATGAATTGAATTAACAATTAAAAATAAGAACAATGAAGTTACACAACAAACACATGTTCAAAGAGGATAAATCTCATGTCTAAGTAGGACCTAGTCAGATTTCAATGTGTTTTTTTCCTTTTGAAATATAAGAAGAATTACTACAAAAGTCTATGGACTTATTATGGTTTTTTTTTTTTTTGAAGGGCTCTATTTTCAAAGTTTAATTTCTTAACACCACGGCAAGAGTTTAAATAAGACCAACTCTTACACGAGGCTGGCCAAGTTAATAAATTTAAATTAACTTTATTCAAGTTAACTTGAATAACATTTCAATGATCAAGTTCAAAATGAAAATTAAATTACATTTTTAACTACTTAATTAGGTTAAAATTTGTTTAATGAATTATTGAAAATTAAACAATGCCAACATTGTTACTATACATGTTTGACTTTTTTTTTTTTTAAATCCACCTTTAACTTAAATAACAACAAATTAATATTGGAATTATGTTTTGTGGGATATTCAGCTTAAAGTAATGAATTCATAATTAATAGTAACACTCTATTCTATCTTTTTACAGTTGTTTAGCGGTGGGTCGATGCTGATGAAGATGGGTACGGACAAGAAATTACCAACTGCGACATCTTCGGGTTCGGGCTCGGCAAGTGCACTGGGAAATTCATCATCGAGCTCAGTTTCCAGTTCCATTACATGTTTTTTGGCTGGCACTGGACGAGCCGACTTGTATCAACGCAACAAAAAAGGCCAAACGCCCTTGGACCTATGCCCGGATCCGGCTCTTCGTCGGGCTCTAATAAAATGCGCCAAGTACTATACTTCTACAATAATGTATAATATATTCTTTAATTTACCTGCACGACTTCACCTTACTTTCAAAGGAGGTGTGCTTTTTTTACATTTTGTACTTTTAACTTTGCTCTGTTGTACGACCACACTCGGCCAGTGCGATAAATTAGTTAGAATACACAACCCGTTAGCTATCTTTCCAAGGCATGATATTATATGAGTTAAGTCATTATTTCAAACAACTGAACTTAACCGTAATTATTTATCTGTCTCGTCAGGGATCGACAACAACAAGAAGCGGCAGCTACATCAACAAATGCCGGAGCGTCGACAACAGCCGCAGCACCATACCCGGCAGCGGCACCCGGAGTGTCTCTTAACAAGATTGATACTCCGCCTTTGTCACCATCTTTCTGTTGTAGCAATAAAGCGACGCCCAACGACAACAACATTAATATGGCCAACAACACCGCTCCGGGCACAACGTCTCAACAAAATCACGCTTATCAAAATCTTATGCACAAACAGCCAAATGTCAACGTTGTTCCGTCTACTTCTTCACAGCCTGCCGAGACGACCGAAGCCATTGCTCAACCGTTTGCTGTCGGTAGTAAATCTCAACAAAAACCTATCAACAATACTGTAGCGGCTGCAGCGGCAGCAGCATCAGCAGACAAAACACTGACTTGTTGTTGTTACTGCGGAGAGGGTGCCAGAGCTAACGCAACATCAGCAGCTATTGGATCTGTAAAGGACAACACCAACGTAAGTAAATCCGTAACTCGGATAAATTTCGCAATATTTGTAGATCATTAATTTAAAAAAATGATCGACTTTTCTCCGGCAGGTGGACAAGAACACCGATAACGTTAACGTAAGCGATCGTCCACTAGAATCGACTGCCAATAACGAAACTAACGCTCTGGCATCAGAAATTTCACCGACTGCCACGCCTGCTCCGGAACAGTGTTGCGTTACGTGTGCTTGTAAGTGTACATCTGTGGCTGCGCCTTCGACAACGTCGGTTCCAATGCCCAATTATTGCACTAAACCGTCGACCAGTGCTGCTTTGTCCGCTTCGAGTCCTAATGCCAAAAATCACAATCAACATAATCATCTTCATCATCATCACGGCTCGCATTTAGACTATTTGAACTCGGCTTCGTATCAAACAAATGCCGTTGCTGAAGCCAGTTCAAAACAACAGCGGCCACAAGGTACTCAATTTTTTTCCTCAAACCATTTTAATGAATATAAACAATACGTTTAAAACGTTACCGTTGTTAGATTATTGGAATTCGTCGTACGGCACTAACGATTCGTTGATGAACAACGGCGGTGTAGTCAGACCCATGGATAAAAGCGATAATTTGGACGTCGTCGTCGTCAAGTTGCAGCAACAATTGCAAGACATCAAAGAACAGGTCTGTTGTTAATAATTTTTCCGTTTTCCTTTAAAACCGATGGAATTTGATTGATTTGCCATTTTTAATAATTTTGCAGACAATGTGTCCCGTGTGCTTGGATCGTCTGAAAAATATGGTCTTCATGTGCGGTCACGGTACATGTCAAATGTGTGGCGACAGAATGCAAGAATGTCCAATTTGTCGCAAGCCAGTAACCAAAACTATACTACTTTATTAGAATTTTTGATACATTTTTTTACTTCTCTTTTATATACATAGATATATAGGTATAATTATATTTAATATTATAAGTTGTATTGTTATTTATTTTTATTACAATATGACCAATAACAAAAAAAAAAAAACCCTGTATTGTATGACAATTGTTTTTTTTTTTTATTATAATTATTTAGTTAACTATAAGAAACGATGTAAAAAAAATATCTTACAACAAAAAAATAGTATAAGAAATATATTTGTAATATAGTATAAGGTATTTTATAACTATTTTATATTTCTTTAATTAATAAATAATTTAAAAAAAAAAACTCAAATTGAATACAACATGACAAATGTCAATTATGATTATTGTAACTCCATATCTGTGTCGACGCTATCCGGGGGAATTTGACTTTCGTCAGCTCTCCGCTCTGCCGTCATATAAACTATAAACGTGTATTGTCGTTTGGAAAAAGACGACTGAAAAAAACAAACAAACAGACAATTTCATTATTAATACTTGAGACATGTGTAAAACCCTTAATTTTTAGAACTAGGGTTTTTTTTTAATATAAAATTGTCTTTAATGTACATGCAAATTTTCTTTTGTTAGATTTTTGCACAATAGCTGACTATTTTGAAGCTTTAACAAATTATAAATCGAAACAAATTAGCAATACAAGTACTTATTCTCTGTAGATAGGCAGACTAATTGTGCATCATTTTTTAAATAATATAATATCGAACATGATCATAAATACCTATTCAAATTGTTCAGCTACTTTTAACTGATTTTTTTTTTAAGTTAAATAGTTGTGTATAATATATTTAATGAGGTTATATTTAGTCTTTAATGTCCGTTTACAGTTTTCACAATATTCCTGTACATAAAATACCCACTTGCGTATGTTGACGTAAAGACAAGCTGTCTGCGATTGTATTATCACACTGAGTTGGTTCTCTGTAGTGTGTGTACTATTTAATGCTTTTTAAACAATTATATAAATTGTAAAATTAAGTTTAAAAAAACATTTTCTAGCTGTCAGATTGACTTTTAATATACTTAATTCAAATACTATATTACATTAAAATTTCCCCAAATAGTTAACACCTCCTGGTTTTACGTTTAAAAATTAAGAATGTGCCATAATTAAAGTTGTCGCAACAACATACACACTTATTAAAGTGTTTCAGTTTAAATAAGTCAGTTATTCTACGTGGCATTGTCCTACCTCTCCAAACAAACCTAATAGGGGTGTAATATAATGTAATTTTTTTTTATTACCGTATAATATTTTGGTTCATAGAATTTGTAATTTATTTCATATTTAATGTAATTACAAAAAGGTTTGAAGTGCCCCCAAAACAACTATTTTTTTTAAATAAAAAATGCATCTTTTACTATTTTTGTACACCTGTGTGTTTATGAACATAAACAAAAAACTCATTCTAATTTCTACTGTAATCTGAAACATAGTCTTGACAAATTGGACATATTTTTCAGTACTTGCTTGATGTATCGATTGAAGTACATTTTTAATATTCGTTTTTATTGACATTGCAAAATCATAAAGAAAAACTTTAAAAATTGCAACTTTCCACATTAATCAAAATTGCCCCTTAATAAATGATAGTGTAGAGGACCATTAATTAATTTTTATTAATTTTGCAATGTATTAAAATTTTATATCGATAAAATATATATTTTAAATAATTTCTTATATTCCAATTTTTGAACGATCTTGGGTATGGTTTTGACTAATGCAATTATATTTATACAAATTCAGCATTATTTATTAAAAGTGAATAAAATTGTTAAAAAAAATATTTGAAATAATAAAACATTAAAAATTATAATGGATGATAAATAGGGAATAATTTGAACTAGGATAACGAGTTTCGTCATAAATAATCAAATAATAATAATGTATTAAATAAAAGATTATCTTTTATCACTACATGTAGGTAAAAAGTTATTTGTAAAATGCCTTACTGTGTCACCCATATAACATTAAGTATCGTTTCTGTTAGCATAATAATTTTATCAATAACGTATTATTTTTATTGTTACGGAAAAATATTAAAAACGATAAAAAATATACTTAATATAATTTTACAATTCCTTCTAGTATATTCACTCAAATAAAATATTTTCTTATTGTGTTACAAATTTATTCTATTACCGCGTTAAGTAGTAATTATATGTTTACTTAGTGTATATATATTTATATACATTATCGTAATGTGTCAATACCAGTTATTTTCTACAGATTTTTTTTTTTTATATCCGGTAAATATTAAAATAAATACTCTAGTCTAACTTCAAATTTTGTTTGTACCTAAATTAAATAAGATTAAAGCTTATGTTGTGCAATTTTATGGCATCAAACTTACCGGATTAATATACACACATCCTGGACTGGACCTTTGAGAATTGTCGTCGTTATTCACACAAAACGGCGGAGCGTCGCTGTCAGCAACACAAACCAAATCAGGCATTGGATACAAGCTCAGCGACTGTGCTCGAGTCCAGTACACGGGGCAAACATCCGCTGGAAGGCTGACCAAATGAGATTGACTCTTAAGTGTTTTCACATACTGTAATTACAAAAAAACAATAATTTTCCTCATTACAAATTTTACAGTATACAAATTTGATAACAATTTATACATTAGTTGCCACATTTTCTATGCTAGTATCGACGCTCGCACTTTTTTTCTGCAATTTGATGTTCAAAGCATTTCTCAGAGTTTTCGTAATGAGATCAGCACGAACGATGCACATCCGTTGAGTGCAATACCTCATGTGAGTAGGATTTGTTGTGAACACCGTTTTAGGTAACAATTGACTGAACCGTTGCGTTAAAAATTCCGGCAGTGCAAGCCTAAGATTTTAAAACAACAATGTAATCACGTAAAGCGTATCTTGATTAAAATGTAAATTCTGGCCAGAAACTCTAACAGCTTTGGTTAACACTACTATATTCCGACACGGTCAATTAAATTGTATAAGTACTGAATACACGTTCATACTTCGGTAAAATATTTGCACAATGGCGGTCATTGGGGCCCGGCAATATTACAAAAGTGGTATCTCGGCAAATTCGTGGACAATTAGCTGTAATCCATTCTGCGAGTTCGGTGAAATGTTGTTGTAATTGAATAGCGTATTGAGAGCCCGGTACTGAAGATGCACTTAGGTAGTCACCAGTCATTACAATCGCTGCAGGTGAATGATCGTTGAAACCTCTCAACAATGTCTTAAATTTTCCAAGGACCTGTAATAATATATAATAGGAATTCATAGAATACAGTGACAACAAACATCAACACTTTAAGTTATGAAAGAAAAATATATGTAATTCTACGATTGAAAATTTATCATGCTATTAAGATCTCAATACAAAAATATTAGTTGTGTACTACATACGCAACTTGTATGAATATAAAATATATCTAAGCTTAGATACATTTTTGCCATATCGTTTAACATCCCGCCATTTAACAATTAGTTGCTTAAATTTTTTTTTTTTAACTTTTCTTACAAGTTATTTCAAAATAAATAGCTAAATTTTTAACATAAAAGCGGTTCTAATGTTACTGAAAATAATATTTAAAAAGCCAGTGAAAACCAAGCATAGCAAAGTTTGTGTAGTCACAGGTCTTCGAGAATTATTACAATTATAATTGACAAAGTCACTTTTAAATAAACACTTCGATGAGAATCTGTTGATGGTATAAACATTATATATTGATAAAGACCATTGTAAATTTTAAGTTTAAATTTTAGTGTAAGTATGGATACGATTAGGATTGATCGTCTGTCTACCTTCATGTTGTCCAAATGAATATCGCTCACAAATATAATCATGCGCTTATTTTTTTCCTCGTACGCTTTTAGAGTTGTTGAATTTGATTTTGTGAAAATCTCATCAGAACAATCGCCAAAATATATTCTGTGTAACAAATGAAAAACCGATTAACAATTTAATAAATAAGTGCAATTTAAATTATTATATAAATTTTATGTATAAATGTTAAAAATAACCTGCTGATTTCAGCACTTTCTCCCGGTGGCAATGCCATGTCGGCAACTTTAAAAACACAATTTATTTCATCATACACACCTTCAGCAAGCACACAACAGTTTTCTGTAAAGTATCCCTTATGAAAGTCTTAAAAATTAGTTTAAGGAAAATACGTAACTGGTAAAAAAATATATAAAAAATAACATCAAGAGTGTATGACATGAGCGATAACTAATTGCAGCAATACATTTCTTACAATTTTGTTAATTATAGTTTTAAAAAGGATATTGTATCTGTGAGATCAAGTTGTATGGCTCCAGTCGGATCTTCTATATAATAACGGCCTTCTTTTAACTGAGTTATTATGCCTAAAAGTATAATGTTTTCCAAAGAACTAGATGATTTCATAGACCTTCCTTTCACAGCACCGCCACTACTCAACAAATAGTCAACGTCTCGTAATCGATCACCGATAGTCTGACTACCACCATTATCTTTACTACTAGTGTTTGCAGTAGCAGCGTGCACTCGAAACATTTGCTGCTTGACAATTGTATACCTGATTGAACATAATATACAATCAAAAAAAAATTTAAAAAAACATATATGGATCACGATACAATAATGTTATCACCACAGTGTTGCGTACCTATCTACAAACTGGCGAATCTTGGCTCGTGCATCACCAAACAAAGATAACTGAGAACCATCGTTGGTACTTTCTTTAAAAAATTTCTTTTTGACCGGACAATATCTATAACGATAGTTGTATTGCTGTATGCAATCCTTAACTGATAATGTGTCGTTTGCATTTAATACTTCAGAGTCACAGCAAAACTAATAAAGACATATCATGATAATAACTCACAACAAAAATATTAGTTCCAAAATAAATTTAATAAATTGTTTCTACCTTCAATGCTTTCACTAGTAACTCGAAATCAACCAATGTGGATGTGTTGTTGTGCGAAGAACTTTGTATGTAATCGACTATCTTGTCCAACCATGCGTCTCTTTCCCGATCATTAGGTAGAGGTTCTAACTGACTGACTAAATAGGCACAAGCTCGCCTGCAAAATAAAATGCGTTAAATTCAATTACAAAAAGTTGATAATGTTTTCTTACTCTTCAATTGTAAAACCGTTCAAAGAGAATGTACTAATGACTCTTTTCCTTAACTTCACAGACTGATCTGTCATGTTGTCGTAACAATTTAGAAATAAAATGTAATATGGAAAGAACCTTTTTCAACACTGCGTCGGTACAAAGATTTAAGATTTAATTTATTCGAAGCAGAATAAATATTAATAAAGTTATTTTATTTACATTATTACCATTGCTAAATACTTAATACTAAATTGTAAATACCAACCTATCAGTTATTGATAACTTTTGGCGGGAAAACACGTATTTTATTATCAACACAAATTATTATATGATAAGAGCAGCTATGAATTTTGAGGTTGCTATAATTGCCACGAACAGTCGTTACCACGACATGATGTTACTACGAATATCAATAACATTAAGCTATAGGGATTTAATATATATATATAAGGTATATCCTATATAGGGTGCATAACACAATGTAAATAAAATCAATATATAATAAGATAACTTTATTGACTTCATCTCTTTAACGTTTCAGTGGTCTTCTATGGGAGTTTTATCAGAAGTCTTAAAAAGACTCAGCGATTTTCGACAAAATTTTAAATAATTCAACACTACATATTTTAAAACTTATTAAACCTTTAAATTTATTATAATTTTAGTTAATAATGTATAATGACATTGCATAGTATACACACAGATTTAAAGCAAATATTTATTATTAATTAATATGTATTATTAGGCGAATAGTTTGTAGAACAAATCGTACAACATCCTTAATGTATACTAAAAGTTGACAAATATTTTTAAAAATTTAAGTATTATAGTTTAAAAGAAAAAAACAATTAATACATTTATTGACGGTTAAAAGACTTGACGCCATTTTCTTACAATTTTTACTTACATTGCCTGTGTGTACTTTGCAAAATTTTCAAACATTATAAAATAACGGTAATGATAAATTTCAATTATGAATAGAACATTATAATCCGTTTAATGTCTTATACAACACTTTCTACCACTTACAGTAAATAGTCTTTTAACCGTCGACAGTACAAGATATAATATACATTATACATTAAAGAAACTAATACTAAATGTTGAAATAATTGTCATTGAAATGTGATTTATATTATAATAAAAAACAATGTCACTTTTTATATAGGCAACTATGTAATTTAAGTTATTTTTCCAAAATGATCGTTCATTTTGTTTCTATACATTTCAATAATCGATTTACAATCAACATTGTTAAATACTAAATACAATTTATATGATTTTACCGACAGACATTTGCAATATTTTGCTATTTAAGAGAAAAAAACATGATATTTTTAATCACTTACTACCTACTTAGGTAATATATCGCAAACCTAGATCAAAACTGTAACAACTCAAAAAGTGGGTATTTTTAGTTATTTTTATATTCGGATTCTACAAAACGAAGTTGCATGAACCAACAAAACAAATTAAAATTTGTCTTGATTACTCTCCAAAATATGGCGCTTTAGGTACATTTTGTAAAACCGTTTAAAATTTTAGTTTCTGCTCAGACATCAAGTTGAGTGTATGTAAATTTGTTGTACAAAACTGTCTTATTAAAACAAACAATTAAAGTTAAAGTAATTAAACTTGAAAATAAGTTTTTTGGAATTCCCGAAAAACGATGTTTATTGAGTTGTTACAGTTTTGATCTAGGTGTTCGATATGGATTCCTATTAAAAAAGCAAATTTAGAGTAATCTTATTACAGTTTATAAGTATAATTATTAGTGTCTTTTAACAACCAAAAAAAAAACTAAATTATTTCTCTGACAGTGTGAAATATACTTAATTACACTTACACTCTTCATTCATTAAAGTTTAAATAATGCTTTAATCAATTTTTAGTGTGTTCTTCTCGACTTTAAAAGTAAATTATTTAGGTTACTAATATAATATTATTTCTATACTTAGGTAATTACTTGTAGACTGTAGTTTAATTATGTGAATTATAATCAATAACTTAAGTTATTTTTTACTTAATTACTATACGAATTAATAACTACCTACCTACTGAAAATTTAACAACTTGACTAATCTAAAAATACTATCTTTTAATATCAGCTAAAAGAGCGACTACTGGTATTACTATATTGAATATTATTAAATAATTTAGGTACACCAAGTTAATTAACCGCCGTTAGGTGTTTCGTCCATCAAACACTGAATGATCTGTATCAACAGTTTAAAATCAGGTCGATTAGTTGGATCATAAGACCAACATGGGTACATAAGCTTGAAGTAAATATCCATTGAACACGGCGGGTAAGGTGGACACTGTTGTCGATGACCTTCTTGCATAACTTTTATTATGCTTTCCACGTCTGCTTTATTTTCTAACTTGGAGAGAAAATTAGGTTCTCTGCCCAAGGAGAATATCTCAAAAAGTACAAAACCAAATGCCCAGACATCCGTTTTCGGTGAATACTTGCTAGACAGAATAGCTTCTGGAGCATGCCTAAAAGTAAATAACTTTACATTAAAAGAAGTGTCTATTAAGGTCTATGTATATATATATATATACATATACATTATATTTACCATTTAAGGGGTACATCCCTCAGAGTCTGTAAATTAATTTTTACAGTTGTAGAACTTGCAACCAATATGTTTTTGGTGGCCAAATATCTGTGCACAATGTTTAGAGTTTTTAAATACTCCATTCCCTGAAAAAGATAAAATGCTATACTTATAATTTGTTACAACAAACAAGGACTCAAAAAAAAAAATTGGAAATAATTTAGACAAAAAAAAAAACCATGTTACTTGAGCAATGTCCAGAGAATATTTCAAAAGAAGATTTGTTTTATCAAAAAGTTCTTTTTTATGTGTTTTCAAGTAAGTGTTTAATGATCCAAACTCGATATATTCCATTATAAGCATTAGATTTGGTTCCTCCAATACTCCTTCAAATTTTACAATATTTGGATGATCCAACCGCTAAACGAATATAAAAATATAAGCCATAAATATTGCACACTTTTGTTTTATAACATAAATTATTTTGCAAGTACTTGTAAAGTCGTTATGTCTCTTTGAAAATTCTCCATCTGGTACGACTTATTCATGCGTTTAACAGCAACTTTTTTAATTTTGTTTTCACCATCATCCAGCAATCCTTTAAAAACGACTCCATGAATTCCCTAAACAAACAGAAAAATGGATCTTTATTATTTATAACATATGAAAAAGGTTTAAGTGATCACTACAGATACAGTGTCAATATTTTATGTACCTGTTGTATAACGTTCACTAAGCTCAATGTCGAGTTATTAAACTGGTATATTTTGTCATTGCAGTTTAAATCATCTTCAGTGTCCTTTTTAATGTCTTCTTTTAGAGTCGACTAAAATGAAAATTAATTTATGTTTCAACTTAATTATTCAATAAGTAATATTTTATTTATTTACTTAAATCATTATTCATATAGTTTACCTCATTAAAAAAATGATTGTAACTTATGCTGGACTCGAATATAGGATTGTAATCATGATCACTATCGTTGGTGTTATCCTGAAAACGGTTAAATAATAAAAAACGTTAAGTGGTTATTTTTGGAAATAATATTGTGATTAATAAGTTTAAAATGAATTACACTTGAATTGGGTTCTGACATTGTTTCACCAATAGAACTGATACTCGGCACTCGAAATATTTCACCTAGAATAAAAAATAATAATTAAATAAATTATAACGTGGAAATAATTTAAGAAATGACATACCTTCATTTTCAGACGTATTATCAACTAATGTATCGGCGGGTTGTGTGTCATCTTTATCTTTGATTGGTGCGTAATCGTTTTGTTGGCTATTAGTAATTGCATAGACTAAAAAAAAAATCAAAATTCAACCAACCCGTTTTTATACAAGTCATTAAACTTGGATTACTTTTCAACCAAATTTGTCTCAGATCTCTCAATATTGTCTGAGGTTTTTTACGATTAAACGGTTTGATATCCCAACAGTCGGACATGATGTGATAGATGTCATCTGTACAGCTATCGGGTTGTGGCATTTTACCGTTCTGTTCATATTTCTATTAAGTCACGGAACAATATACGGTTTAATTAAGTACAAACATATGTATTTAGTTAGGCTTCTTTACTTTTTTGAACGACTCGATGGTATGTACTTCGGGTAACTCTATACCGTAGCTAAACAATTCCCACAATGTAGAACTCAAAGCCCAAACATCGGCTTCAGGAGACGTCTTTGCAAGCTCCATGGAATCATAAAATTCAACGGGTATCCAATATAAACTGCAAAAAAATATGTCCAATTATAATTTGACAGCCTTATTAGACAATTTGTTAGTAGGGTAACATGGCCGAGTGAGATAAGGCCAGATCAGAGGCTGAGGACAGACTAAACATTTATAAGCTTCCATTATTATAACGATAAAATATATCATCAAAACAACATACAATTCATATTATATTCATGTATAATATCAATTAATAAATTAAATTGGCAGATGATAACTGTCAAATTAAATCCCTGTCCACTCAGAAGAGCAAAATTAAAAAAAAAGTTCGGTTCATACAAAAATTGACTGTTATGAAACTAATTTCAACACTTTAACATGGTCGATATCAACTTGGTAAGTTAACTATTTGTTAAGGCTTGGTAGAGCACACTTAATGAATACTGCAGTTAAACTATATGCTTAAATTTTTGACAACACCTAGTGAAGATTAAGTTCAATAAATTAAACGGCTCTACACAAAAAATATTGTACCTATCAAATACATTTTAAATAATACTTACTCGTAACAAGTGTAACACGTATGAATACCTGGATCTGTAAGTTTAACAACAAAATTTTTTGCTGTATGTTCAGCCACGACAAATTTATGACAGCGAATTTTACCGTGAACAAAGCCAGCAGTTTCCTATAAACGGATACGACAATTGAATATTGTATATTTATGTAATTGGTATTAAAAAAAAATTAACGATTCGCTGTACCATGTCTAAAAGTGCTGTAGCCATATATGTTGCGGATTCGACTAAATGTTTGTAATAAATGGTGTCTTCATTTTTTCTTAAGTAGGCATCTAGGGGTCCTAAAGGAAAGTATTCGCTGACCAGAGCCGTTGGTGAATCCATACAAAGCCCCAAAAACCGCACTACAGCGCGTGAGGATATAAAACCCCATTGTTTTGATAGACTCAACAACTCCTTTAAATGGAACAATGGTGCATAGAATATTAGAATATTGATAAATCAAGCACAGCAATTAATTCAAAGACAAATACCTTCAAATGCATTTCAACATTTACACCGTCTTTAAATAGTTTTAAAACAACAGTAGAGTCGTTTTTTTTAAATTTTGACCAAGTAGCTAATTGTACTTTTATAAGTGGATGATCTTTTGTGTTTTTTGCTGAAAAAATTAGTAGAGGTACTTGATTAAAAAGTCATAACGTTCTTTGTATGTAAATAAAATCTAACTTTTAATCAGTTCAATTGAATCACTGCTAATCAATCGAGGACCAACGATTTTCTCTTCTTTATTTGCATTATATGTTGGCTTTATGCTAGTATTTTTGCAAAGCAGCAGCGTACGCATAGCTTGAATAAATACATACATAGTTATTAATAACTAATTCATTAAACTTAAATGTTAAAATACTTTAAGATCCTATAACTAATTTTAAAAATCCAATCCACATATACCAGCGTCTGATGGTAAAATGCAATCTAACGACATTTTTGAGATTTCGTGGTTTGCCAAAAGTTCCCGAATTGAAGTGTAACCAATACTGTTTTGACCAGCTACTGTAAAGAGTGCTTCCACTTTTGTTATTTTAAGTGAGAACTGCCTCTGGCTATAAATATGTAACGAAAATGATTATTTACTCACAAAACTATTTAAACAAACTTAAACGTCAATAAATTTAAAACTATGAATTTACCAACAGTTTACAGAAACATCGACATAATAATTGTCATAATATTTTGCAGATTCTCTTAGCATGTAATTTCCAATGTTTTCCGTTTCACTTTTTAAAATATCATAAGACGTCTCCTTACTGAAAATGGCATTGTAGCAAAGTCATTTACAAAAATGTCCATGTCACACCAGATTGTAATTATAGGGTAAAGATGTATACTTACCTAATTGGACCGTGACAACGCATAGCTTTTAGTTTGCTTAAAGACGGTGTATTTATAGATGCACATACGTCGAAACTCCAATTTACCATCAATCGATAATAACCGTTAAGTAATGTCAGGAATGAAATCATAGTCTTAGCGTTATAAAATCTAATAAGTATTCGTGGCCCAGTTTTATGAAATATTTCTACAACAAGTTCGTTTGTCGAAGATAGGAAACACAAATCCTCAATAGCTACCAAGTGCACCCACTGAAAATTAAAACAATCAAAATATGCAATTATAATTGTATAAACAGGACAAGACATTTTTTTTAAAACATATTATATACACTTACTGGGTGGCCCAGGAAGATTTGAAAAATCAAAGGTAACTTTTGTTCTAGTGAATATTTTTTTTTTTAAAAATAATTTATACTCATTTGCGCTATAAGCACCACGGTTTTTGATGCACTTAACTATTTCACTTAAAAAAAAAAAATCAAGATTTTTTTAAGAATAAATTGCGGAAAATGTTGACTGGTCGACAACCAGATTTGGATAATTACTTTTTAAGTTACTAAAGTTTAAAGATTAGGATGGGATGTGGAGTGCGGTAGAGTAAGCGCGTAAAGCTATTTTTATCTGCGCGCATTTCTCTACCGCACTCCACCTCCCATCCTACCCTTTAACCTTTAGTAACCTAATAAGTAATTGTCCAAATCTGGTTATCGAGCAGTTAAAATTTTCAGCAATTTATTCTTAACAAAATGGCTATCTTGAATTTTTAAATAAAAAGGTAATAAAAAAAATTTTAAAAAAATTTAAAAAAGTAAAATAGTTAGGTGCAATAAAATACATAGTGCTTCTAGCGCAAATGAGTATAAATTATTTTAAAAAAAAAAATCTTAAAAATATTCACTAGAACAAAAGTTATTTCATTTGTCAAATCTTCTTGGGCCACCCAGTATACTCACTTCTTCTTTATCTGTAGTACACATTCGTATTCCTGGCATTTTCGAATGAAACGGATTTATTTTTAGGGTTACTTCAATTGAATTCCCATTTACATCGTACAAAGCAATGTATTCTCCTTCTAAATAATCTGGAGCAATCCAAGTAAACTGATCTACATAACTGGATTTGAATAGAGAGTCCGAAGGAAAATACAGATGCTTTGCATTACAATCCATAACCGATCTTAATTTTTCTATAATAGGTTTTTTCAGAAAATACAAAATAAAAATATAATGCCATTTGAAAAGTTCCTTTGGCATGTATTGTAAATAATTTCGCTCGACATCTTCTTTGTTCTTGCACTCTACCAATATTTCTCTGTACATTTCAGTAACCCCCAGTCCAATTATGTACGGTCTGTAGGTTACATAACACAATCCAGTCACGTTGTTGTTGAGCAGATCCGTTTTCACTTGATGGTAATAATAATTGTAAGCAAAACGATCGATTGATTTCAGTCGTTTTGTATCGAACGTTTTGTACAGCAATTTGTACTCATACACGTGTTGCTTTTTTTTGGCATGCACTACAATGGACGACGGGTTTAACCATGTGTTCTTATTGTTTCCAGCGCTATAAGGTCGCAGTGCAAACAAGTGTCTAGCTACCGGTCCGATGTACAAAATTCTGGATGTCTCCATAATTACATCTTCGACGGTTGTGTTGACGTTGACTGGTATTTCCAACGGTTCGGATCGAATCGCTGTACGAACTTTTATGGACGCCGATGGAGCCATAATGGGGGTTTTAATAAATTTATAACAACTACCGTACCTGTATTGGGATCGACCAACACACTTTTCAGCGTTAAGCTTTGACCGCAAGAAAAACTATCGACGACACGACATCAAATACTTATTAATTATATCTGTTTAATTATTAAACTCAACGGCGATCGCGTTAAAATGTACTACTCGTGTTTAGCACCTACTGTATTATAATACAACGCAATAGTAGGGCAACATCCTGATCCAGGACACTATGGACCGTCATGCGCGTATTAGCTTACATAAATCAATAACCGTGAAAGCGCGGCAGTCGCGAGATGGATTTGTCTACCTTTTCGCCTCAAGAAATACCTAGTTATAGTAATAATAAAATATTCTTCGCTTCGGGAAAGCTCATGGAACAAGTTATAAGGTACCGCCAAAGTTTGAATTTCCTAATAAAACACACAATATTAGCGGCGGTAGGTATAATTATTGTATATTTTCGCATATTCATTTATAACTCTGAATTCATCCAGTTTTTCTAACCCACATATCTCCGTTTCCTCTTATGATAAGCTTTTGAAATTCGTAACATAGATAAAGCTCGAGTAGCTTAGGACACTGTAAAAAATGAACCCATAATAGTAAGCCTTTCGAAAAGGGGAGAATTTTATGATGAGACTCACTCATCATAAAAATTATAAAACACTTCCCGTATAGGTGGAAACGTGAAATTTGGGACACCTGTAGGTCTTATAGTGTAACTAAAGGGAAAAATCAGAAACTGGCCAAGTGTTATCAATACCTACAAATAAAAGAGCATTGTTGCTCAAGAAAATAGGAGTGAAGAAAGGTTATGAACTAAATAAACAGCAGACTTGGCCACAATGTAAATATCACTAATATGATAGGCTGACTTTTTTGGGAGAGGGTCAGGAACTTGGCCCTTTTCCACTGTTTGGTTTTTTTTGGATTATATACTATTAAATGTTTGGTCTATCTGATGATAAGTTGTTAATCAAATGTTAACTAAAAAAACAAATACAGTTAAATTAATTAAATAAATATGAAACAATAGTTCTTTTTTTGTGAATTTTCAATATAATACAAAATCCTAATAGTATTATATAAAAATAAAAATCTTATTTTATTACCTGCAAACGAGAGGGTTACATATTTTTGGCTTCGCAATATGCGTAATTGTGACCTTTTCAAACATATATTTAGTACAACTGTATTCTTTTACATTATATTTTTTAAAAATATTAATTGTTATTATTTTTTAAATTATTTATTAAAAAGTTATTTAAAAGAATGTTATTTTACACATCAAAAACAATTTAATTATTATTCACTATATACATATTTAAAATAAATGTCTGTAACTTTACTAATATTAATCAATCAAATTTAATACTATCTTATATGTATCTCAAAAAGCTATTTTTTAAGTATATTGTTATTAAAAAACTATACATCTATTGATAGTAAAATTAAAGTACTTCCAGGATTCGTTTCTTGGATATGTATAGTCAATGCGGTTTGGTTGTGTAAAAGTGCTCGAAAAGCATTAATAATTAATATTTTGTTATCGAGATCTGCTATGTAATCTTCAACCGTAATGTTTTTCCATACCAATTTTCTTATAAGTTGTTCAGCATAATCACCGTAACAATAAACTTGCGTAGTCTGATTTTGATTTGGTCCGTATGTAAATAACATTTTTAAAAAATATGAAACACTTATATTTTCATTACAATTGGGACATTTATAATATTCATTTGCATGTTCCTCTACAGTTATGATAGATGAATTTGATATAAAAGACATACATTTCATGCAATAACCCAATATTATTTCACTATTATCATTATGTATACAAGGTTCGACATAAATAAGTCTACAGTCTGGTATGGATGTAAAGGCATTAAGATTTTTAAGAGATTCTGGGTCATAGCTAATATGCGTCATACTCGGTAAAGGTTCGCTGTCAGACATTCTATTAGTTGACTCTATTGATGAGGTTTCTTTTAGAAGTTTCAAATTTGGCGACACTTTAGTCCCCAAAAGGCTATCATCAGATGATGATGAGAAATTGAATAATGGTAATTCACATTTGTTGGATAAATTTGGATTTGTCTGTGGAAATTCTTCACTTGAAACTTGTTCAGTAATAGAAACATTGGATTCCTTCAGATTATCTTGAAAAGGCGATGAATACAAAACATTTTTTTCTAATATACTAAACTCGGCATCATTATTCTGTTTTTTATCAGACGTAACTTCTGGATGTCTCATTAAGGACAATTCCATTATATTGTTGTTAAAATTAATTTGTAAAGGTTTTTGTTTAATTTTTGTTGACTCGTCGTCAATATATTTAAAAATAAAAACTGAAGAATATTTTTTAGGTTCTATTCTTAAAAATTTTATTTTATCAAATAGAGCTGGCGCATAAGTGACAACCGCATTGATAAATATTATTCTGTCATTTTCATTAAGATCATTTATCATTGTACTTAAATATTCACTGTTGTTATTCATTATATTTATAAAAATACTGATAAACTGTTGTTTCAAAAATACATTTAAACCACTTAATTTATGTGGTTTTATTAAAGTATCAAGTATAACGACGTCATTGCCACTTGGGCTTTTAATTAGCGATTTTGTTTTAATGTCTTTAACTTTAATTTCATATGAATTTTTTAAATAAGGTGCTGGTTTTATTTTGGATAACTTCATAGTTATTTCTTCTTCCTTTTCAAACGTATATAGTTTTAATATCATCACTTTTTAACCTGAAAATACAATTTTAAACAATATTCAATTGAATAATTATGTACCTAAGCCATTAGCCTATTAAAAAAAAAAAATACAAATAAAACAAAATTCAATAAAATTTGAGTTTCTAAAAAAAGTATTCTATTGATTTTTCTCTAAAATTGTAAAGTAATTTCTTACAATAATACTTAAGTAACAAAGAAGTAAATTAAATACTGTGATAAATAATGTACCTAAAAAGTCAAGTTATTTCGTTATAAACGTTCCAGACACTGTCATTTAATATTTCTTCAAACCCAAATTTGTTTTCTTTTTTGTTCCTATATAATTTAAATAACCAGTTCCCACTCTTTGGTCACAATTTAAAAAAATATTTCTTCTGTTTTTACTTAGGATATAAAATGAACAAATTGGTTTGTCTATATTCTTTGGCAAAAAAAAACAAAACTTAATTTTTCACAAAGCAAAAAAATTAATCTACTATAAATATTGTAAATTAAAAAAAAAGTCATAATAGGGTCACATATCTTATCGCGAATGACATGAATTTCGAGAGGATAGATTTTAAATACCTAGGAGTAGAGATAAATTCTTTCGGGACTACCATAAGGAAATTCAAAAGAGAATAAAAACAGCTAAAAGATGTTATTTTGCTTTAAGATTAGTATTAAAATCTGGGATCATATTACAGAAAAACAAACTAACGCTGTATTATAGTCTTTTTTTTTCATGTAATGGGGTTTATTCCATTATAATATTTACAAGTACTATGTCAAATCTATGGGCCACAGGGAGACCTGAACACTGAAACCAAAATCAATAATGAAAAGCAGAACAATAATTTGGATTAGACATGTATGGAGGGTACAAAATCTGAAGAGTAAGAGACTAGGACGCTCAAGACAAATATGAATGAATATAGAAAAATAAAAATATGGCGGTAATAAATGACGACTGTTGCCAATGAAGAAGAAGAAAGGTCTAAACATGTAGTTGTTCGTAGATATTGGATGTACTGATAAATATCTATAAACAAATGTCAAAAAACTGTAGTTATACTCTTTTATCAAAGCCAAACTAAAAAACCACGATTATAAACACTTTATTGCCTACGCCCTACAATATTATAATACTTTACACTAACATCTGTTGTTCTAATAGTGTACACTCAAATAATGTACACGCTTAAGTACTATAAAATACAAATTGTTTAATGTTTTTATAATGCACTCACTTCTCTGTTAGTTGTTACCGTCGCCAAAATGTTTACAAAAACTTTAAATTCACAAGACGGAACTCAACAAATTGTCTAAGAAAACATCAGAATATCACAATTGGTAGGTATTTTTTGTTGATAGAGCAGTACTAATATTTCAAATACTAATTATTATAGTAGATAATATTATAAATAATAAAACGCCCAAATTGAACAACCGTTTTTTCAGTCATCGGCCAATCAACAGTTTATAGTTTATACACCGACAATACGATATACCATGTTATAAATGAAAACAAAGAAACGGCGAAAGATCGACCATAACAAAATAAACAAGTATGTCAACAAATCGTGTTATTAATTTTCCCAACATGGTGGCTGGGTGTTGGGTTTTCCCAAGGTTTATAGGTAATATATCCATAAACCTTGGTGTTTTCCTCAGCTTTACAACGTCAAAACAAATTAAACAACATTCTTATCAAAATGTATAAATTTTTATATTTTAGCTCTTGGTATTAAAACGAGCTGAATTATTTGTCTATAATATCCTCTTTGAAAACACACAATTATTTCTGGAGTTATCGCACAGTAAAGTAACACATTAAGTACGTTTATTTGATGGCGTTAAAACGGTTTGAAATTATTGTCATGTAAACACTTTAAAAAATGTTTAAAAACTTCAAACCGTTTTCAAGATTAAAACTCTCTAGAGTAATATGCTGTGTTAATGCACCTAAAGATTAATATCTGATTTAAGAATAAATTATTTTCTTATGTTTACATAAGTTCAATCTGTTTTGTTAATTAAAATTTTCGAGATTAAATATTTCTCCATTGGGTGTTTAGGTTTCATGTAGGAAGACAAAAAAAAACATTAACTGGTGGTTAATGCAAATTTAAAAGTTTATATGGTGTGTAATTTATATGGATGATGTTTTTTTAATAATAACTGATGATGCTTTAATAATATAGTTTTGTCACTGTCAAAATATTGGCAATTTTGAAGTATCGATTGACGATACACTAACTTATTTGTATGAGCCATAATTATTACAGGGCTTGCAGCCAAAACAGTTAATAAACGATTTGAAGATCTTGAGGTTAATTAATATAAAAACAAGATTTAGGTTTTGTTCAACATTTGAATCGGTCATTTAAAAAACGACACAAGTCACAAAATTAAAACTTAACACTAGCCACAAAAAACTTCATAACTCCAGAAAATCATCTTACTTTGCGTTTACAACTATTTGCTAATTTATTTATAGGATTTCTGATGTTCAAAATCCAAGTTTTCAATATTCTAACTTTGACCATGAATCTGAAAAATGTAATTTTTACACAGAATACGTAACTATACGTATATAATTATCAAATTAGACAAAGTCATACTTGAAAATGTTGTTACATAAATATAGTATCAGAGTGCGAGTAGTAGTAGTAGTAGATGATAATCAAGTATTAACACAAATAAAGTTATTACAATAATAGATATATTATACATAGAATATATACAACACAGTGAAACAATAATACACTAGTAATATGTATAAACTGAATAGAAATACTGAGCCCCGAGCCCTTAGATCAAATGCTATTTATATTAACCCACAAGGTTGCACGCGTCTACACATACACGTGTGCTTACAAAAACAACTTGTTTTTCTATAACATTTCCTGGTTAACAACTACGTATTTTTATTATACAGATAAACAACATATTTATATATTGTGAAATACTTCTTGATATATAGAATATTAATTATTATTCCAACAGAAAAATCAGAGAGTTATGTCGTTTTTTAAATGACCGATTAATTTTTAAATTCCGATATTTTGCTGTTTTAACCAAAAAATTGAATTGGGTTATGAACATAATAGTGAAATTATCAATTTTAGAAGCAATTCATTGTCAAATTCAATTATTTAATTATACATTTTAAGTTTTCTAGAACTACTAAAAAATATACAAGCAAAAATAAATTAAAAATTTTATATTAATTTAAATAATACTCATTATGAATTTTAAATATAAATATTTTTGGTTCGATGCTTAGCTGAGAACATTTAAAAAGTTCACCAATTCCCCTTAAAAATTAAGAAACACTGGTAACGTCAATCTGTTTATGCCATCAACTCGAAAGTATAAAAAAATGTTATAACAAAAAAAAAAGGGAAGATTAAATCATATAACCATATAAACAATATAATGTTGTACAGCGTTTTAGCAGTCCATTTTCAAACAGATAAGGTTAGATAAAATGTAAATCTATTGCAGTTCTCTCTTCTTACAAATCCGTTAGATAATACCATGTGCTTAAAGTAAAAATGCCGCATAGGTATGGACAATTTGACACTTCTGTTAAAAAAGGTTTTCTCAACGCTGAAATTCATATTAACCTGTAACATTTTAAACAAAGTATATTAATCCATGTTGTTAAGCAAATTTCTTTTTTACATAACGAAAAAGAAGAAGTTTTTTAAATTCATTAATATATCTATCTTGTTTATTTTATTAAATTAATTTTCGATATAAAAAAAAAAATCCTTAATTGTAACTGCTATTACCTATTTTACCATTTCCAGTCTTTAAAAATATAATATACATTTTGTTTCCATACAATTGTTGTAAATGAAAAAATGTCTTGCTTCATTCCTTTTAATTTTATTATCATAGTCCTTATGTTTAGGATCCCATAACAGCCGATAAGATCTATAGCATATAATATAAAAAATTATAATTTTAAATATAATGTAATAAATTTGCATATTATAAGGGAACGCGTATTAAGCGTCTTAACATGGATTTCCTGTATGTGTACTTAGTATAATTGTAAATTTATCATAATTCATCAATGATAAATTAAGTATTATGTCAAAAAAAAATTGTGTCACGAAAAATTTTGCTTTTCAACTCAAAGCGCACTAGAGTGGTCATCTTAAAAACGTTATTTAACATTTAAAGAGTATTTTATAAATAATTTTATGTTTGAAAATCTGAATTTCACAAATTATATTCATAAAATATAGTTGAAAACATTTCTAAAATATTTTAACAAAGCTTTTTACCAAAACGGTCTGGAGACGGCTGTTTATTAAACTGCAAAATATAAGTAATATTTGACAAAAAATATGGTTTATAAAACTTTGATTATGTTTTTACTTTTTTATGAATAAGTTTACTTACAATAAATTAATCAATTTTATATTAATTCTTGAGGCGGTTTGGGACATTTTTGGTAGAGCTAAGCTCCTCCGGATTTCTATTAATAAGTTTCAACTTAACATTTGACATTAACAAATGTAGTACACAGCGCCACATACCATACACTAAGGGTTAAAGTAAGTAATCATGGGTGATGGTTGATAAGTGGTGTTGACTGACTGATGTTCTTTGGCTTTAGTGGTTCACCCTGAAGGATCCCCTACGACTGCAGACCGACAAGTAGCACTAGGTGCTAATTGCAGGTCGGAGAAGGTGTCACAAGATAAAGGCCACTTGTCGGAGGGCTCTACGTCACATTAGTCGCCTTTTACGACTGGTGTAGAGACCTTGGTAGAATTCTTCCTCCCCTAACCACAGGGATGAGGTGTTGACTGGATGCCAGGTACAAAAAAAAAAAAAAATTGAAATGAATATTTAACAAGTTGTTGAAGTACTTCATACTCACTATTAAACGAAGTTTTTGAAATCTGCCTGTTGACAGTGGTTTGCTGCAGTTGAAACTCTCCTTCATATTTCTCAACACTTCAATGAAATGTCACCTCACTTCAATGTGTTTGAGTTTTTTGTCCACTTATAAAATCCAGGTGTTTTCTAAATAAAATAAAAAGTGCTTTGATTGGGTATCTATTACTACTCTTACTACTGTAGTAATTACAGTGATTACCTCTCATGCTGTTGGATATCATCTGATGTACTAATAATTTTCAAATTTATTTTCCTACCTCACTAGCAGCTTACATATTCCATCTTTCAAATGTAAGATTAGTGTTGGTTACCATGATACGGGTAAAAATCCCAATATATTCATACAAATGTCTAGATGTTGAACTCCAAGTGATTAGATTCCTCGCTTGATCATAAATACTACATTAATATTTAATTAAAAATAAAATCCATGTCACAGTTTTTTTTCCTATGGTTTACTCTTACAATAAATAGTAGCATAATCAATTAAGAAATCACCATAATTTCAGAACCTCCTCATAAATTAATTTTTTTTTCATTAGGTTAACATGGGAAATTTTAGTTTTTAATTTAAAAATTTTGACTTTTAAACTAATGAAAATTTGTAAAATTAAAAAAAAATTCTTGAAGCTGAAAAATTACTTTAATAGCTTGTTTTGATAATTTATGATACAAATTGTTTTATCAAGTTACAGAACATTGAAATTGATCTTAAAAAGAATCAAATCAAATATTTCATGGACTGTAATTTGATAAAAAAAAAATTGTGTCGTGAAATTATAAAATAAGGATTACAAAGTGTCACATTTCATGTTAGTTGAGCTAGTTGGTTCTACTAAGGATCCAAATTTTTAGAGATTTTTTATTTAAACAGGTTACTATCGGTAACGTCAATTGTCCATTGATCGTAGAAAAAACAAATTGGCGACAACACTACAAAAAAAAAATAGTATATTTTTAAGTATTATTAATTAATTTAAATAATTACCGTTACAGCGGTTTAACAGTTAAACGATAACCGTTTGAATATTAACGAGCGAGAGCCTTATTAATTTAATAGTTTGGTGTTATTTAAAATTCTTGTTCAAAACCAGTGAAAACTGAGTGATTTTTTTAATTATGCAATTAATCTTTTGTAATTCAGTTGATGGGCAATTGAGTAATCGATAACAATAATAATCTAAAAAGTTTAGCATTAAAAATAAATACTTGTACTATATTATTCTGTTCCACAGGCGTTTAGAACCAAATTTTAGTTCTAGATGATTGTCTACACTTGTTTTTTGTGCTTGAGGTTTGTTTTATGCAATTAATCTGTTGTCTACAAGAACAACCAGTTTCTAATATTGTTTTATTATTATAATAAATTTGAATAATAAATACACAAGAGTTTGCTGTACTCAGTTGTGATAAAATTTGCACAAGCCAACTCCATAGAGTCTATTTCAATCAATATAGCTTTTATTTATATACATACTCATCATGAATTGTTTTCATATCCAATTGGCTGGTCCATGTTAACATGCCATATCATCACCAAACAAGAACACCCCATTTGCAAGTCCAACTGTTTTAACTCTAGTTGCTCTGCACTGCTACCGACAAAAGAAAATATGCCCATAATATACCACAGTTAAAAAGATTGAATTGCAAAAGTTCAACAAAAAAGGTATGTCAAAATTCGTTTTTGAAAGAAAACTATAACAGTAACATACACTGATAAAGATAGTAAAAATATCAGTGATAAAGATATGCATTTATACCACAGAATAACTGTTATTCTGTGTTTATACCATTGAGGTGATAACGTCAATTGTCCATTGATCGTAGAAAAAACAAATTGGCGACAACACTACAAAAAAAAATAGTATATTTTTAAGTATTATTAATCAATTTAAATAATTACCGTTACAGCGGTTTAACAGTTAAACGATTACCGTTTGAATCAAGGATCATTTATAATAATCCAAGGTGGTTTGAATATTAACGAGCGAGAGCGTCGTACCTGTGATAATTTTTTTGGAGGTAAATTTTATTTTATACAAAATAAACAATTCAATAAGGTATGCTGGTAGCTAGTGATAACTACAAAATGGCTTCCAGTTTTGGCAACAGCTATCACGCAGCCTTATTAATAGAGCATGCGCTCCCGACTGCTACATTGTGATAATTGATAATACAAGTTGTGGACATACCTAGTTATTACGTCCAATTTTCATGATTTTTACCATTTGATAATAATTTATACTTGACATAATATTTTCAAAACATTTAATCGTTTGGCAATTGGCGTGCAAGTTGTAAATGTAAAATTTTACAAGTATATATCACTACATGATGATTAAAGTAACGTGGTGCTCTCATTTAATTGGTAAGTTTTACAATATTTAGTATTTACTCATTCAAAGGTCGGGGCACGGGTGTCACAGTAAAACGTATTCAATGTACGTCGTCCGTGTCATAGTTTAAGCAGAATTTAAAATAAATGCTAAATGATACAATATCTGATTAGAATATTATAATTAACAAAATAATATTATAATGGATAATAACGTGTTCTATAGCAGTGCGCAATACTACTAATAATTCATTGAGTATCAGTAAAAAAAAAAGGGAAGAAAGAAAAAAAACACATAAAACAATTAATAAAATAAAATTATTAAATCACACTAATTTAGTAATAATTAAAAAATAAAATAGATGTCTATAAATATAAATGATAATTACAATATGGAGGATGTTTTTAAGCAATGTAAGGTAAATATTTACTTAGTCAGTTTTGGAAGCCCATGTGACTGGACAAAATATATGAGCAGTGGTTATGCTTTCGCTCTAGCTCAAAACCTCAATCCGACAACCTCCCAATTCCTTATTTTCCTTCCAAATATAAAAGAGACATTGATTGCACAAAGAACATAAATTTATTTTTCAATATTTACAGTAGAATCTTGTAGCGGATGATTGTTTTCCCTACAAATGGCTGCGTCTAATATTAGCCCCGTCCTCTACTTTTGTTTATATTAAAATATCGGAAGCCTTTTATTTTTTGAGAATTCTTGTCAATGTAGGCCCTGCGAGGATTTCCTCGTGAACTTCTAATCCTTTGGTTTGATACAGATTAGTTACTGATACACATATTTTATTATGTGTACTGTTGTGCAAAAGCTTGGATATGGGAGTGTTTCCAATTAGTTTTTCTCACTACAGGCTGGAAACCTGTAATGCCCACACTCCGTACTCCCTCTGCCAATGTTGTAATTTGTCTTCCTAATACTTAAATTACTTAAGTTGGTTTCAAAAAGTAAAATTTTAATAATTTAAAAATTATACAATTAAAATGTACTTTGCAATGAAAAATACTTAGATAACTTTATTATAATTTCAAAACTTGTTTTCATAATTATTTGAGTTAGTTTCATTTTTATAGTAGCAGCAATGAAAAGAGTGAATAAAGATTTTCTATTTTTTTTTTAACTTGAGTCTCTAGTGATCCTAATTAATATGTAACTTTATATTGACAAACAACATTACAAAATGATCTAATTTTAATTAATATGGCGGCTTTTAATATTCTATTTTATATTTATCATCTAATTATTAACAATTATTCTATTGATAAAAAATAAATATATGATGTTCTTTATAACGACAGATAAGGTGGTGGCAGCGAAATTAGTGCACAAAGTGGTGATAGTGATTACGTGAGACAAAATGCTTTTTATGGAATTAAGTTCAGAGACTAAAGTCAATTTCCAATCCAGTAGATTCTTAGCACACCCAAAACGACACAATTAATGGATATATTACTGAAGTATGTATATATTACGTATTCATATATTTAAAAAATAAATTATTAGTGACTTAGTAAATCACTATACAATGGCCAACATGACTTGGTTGTGCTTTCAAATCATAGTTAATCATTGTCGTCATTATTATTTATCTTGACTTGTTTTAATTATTTTTATTCAATTTATTAATAATTTTTTTATTTTACAGGGGCGATATAGCTGAGTGGGTTATATGGTAGTACTTTTATGCACTATTTGTGGTTAAAAAAAAAAGTAGCCATTCCCCCTTTTGCAAAAAGCAAACTACCACAACAAAATGCCTTCCTCATATAACCCAGGTAATTATTGAATCGATTCGATGGTTGTAAATATATATAATATAATCATGGTTTGTCTAAGGACCAAATATTCTACTTATGTTATAAATTAATTTTGAACAATTATATGCGTACTATTAATTATTATTCATAAGGAAACCAATACTGGTAATTTGGTTTAAAGTTTGTCTTCATAATTTTTACTTTGTATGCATCGCCTCTCAAAAATAAGACTGGACATTAAATGTTAATAAAATTGTTGGTGTCATTATTGTATAATGGGAAGGGATACCATTTTGGTTGAAATTTAATACTCGTATAATATTGACTTAGAATATATTTTGTTACCGGTGTGGTTTTTAATTTTTGTTTAAATACTAAAACCTTTAAAACAGAACTGTTAACAAATTAACTAATGAATATATGAGCCTTAACCCCGGTATTAATATGTATCTTTAATTTCTTCGTCTTCGTCTTCGTTTAATCTTTTCGTCTTTAATTTTTGTGAATCTCTAATAGGTTGATTTTTATGATTTTTTTTTTAAATCTATCTTGTTGTTATTTAATTCAATGGTAAAAAGTATGAATTACTATCAAAAAAAGGCTTCAAAATTCTTTAATCTTTTACCATCATATTTTAAGATTCAATGCAGCCAATATAAAATAGTTTATGATGAAAAGTAGTAAACAGACGCTATGAGATCAAAAATAACTATCGACAAAGACTCCTTATTACTGTATTAAAAAGATTAAAATCGCTAGTTCAGAGTTTGTGAAAAATTGCTTTTATCTAACTCCTTAAAACTTGGGGAATAACGGGATATGAGATGTCCTCTTAGTGAAAACTGTCTATACAGAGGGTTTTTTTTTTCATTTGTTCCGCTTGCTAATGACCGTTTGCGCCAACCATGCATACAATTTAAGGGTAATTTAACAATACTGTAACTATAGGTTAAACTATACTTAAAGTGTAAGTATAGCTGGTGCAAACGGCCATAAGTTGTAATCTATAGATGCAGCACTATTGTCAATCAAAATATTTTGCTTTCCGATTATTAGGCAAACAATTGGGTTATCGTCAAAACTTAGATTTAAACATAATTTTTGATTATACAGAAATATCAATGTAAACTAAAAATATATAAAAATCAATTATTGTCGAACGTGGTGTGTTAAACGAAACCATCATATAGTTGAAAGATCGGATCTAACCCGAACCGTGTCTTTTTGCGGTAAAAACAATTTTTGTAAGCCATTTATTTCTTTTAAGATGATGTGGGTTGAAAGTTTTGAGATGATAAAATTGACCTTGGTAAATACAGAGCTGCTTAATCAATATAAAAAATCACTTTCATTAATAATAATTCCTGTAGACCTGTGACCTCACCGTCCCCACTATGCTTTGATCCCATTATGCCTCGACCGCGCTGTACTGGCTTACTCGGATAAAATAACTTTAAAATAAACGCTTTGACGCTAATTTTTAAACACTGCAACTGACTTAATACTTTCATACTTTGCTTGTTTTGGACTTTACTGATTTGCATCGAAGCGTTTATTTGAAAGTGATTTTATCACTGTCAGTTGTAATAATTCCTGTAAACCTGTGACCTCCCCGTTCCCACTATGCACCGACCCCACTTTACTGGCTTTTTGGATGACTATTTTTGAAATTATTGAAATTTCAAGTTTAGGGCAGGAGGAAAAGAGGAGTGTAGTATTATTTTTATTTGTGCGCGCTTCCCCTCCCGTCCTAACTTTTAAACTCTTATAACACAGTCGTTCAAAACTGGTTATCAACCAGTAAAAATGTTTAGTAAAATAATCTTAAATAGACAAATGTTAATAATATACACACGTTATAATTTAAGTTTCAAAAGTTGGTATGAAAACAATTAGTCTGGAAGTGGGATGAAAACGAAATAAATATAACTCTGTAAATATATAAAACACTATGAAGAAAAAAAAATGTTTTTATTTTTACACCCTATACAGTATTGATCGGTTCGCGATAAAATGAGCACCCTGTATATACATATTATGCGTCAGCGCTAAATACATGCGCGTGGCGTGCAGCCCTCGACTGTTTATATATTTATATAATGTATAGGTATATTCCAACTGTGTCCTGTTTATTGATCAGAGGATGTCGCTGCGGTCGTCCCGGGAAGGACATCAGTGTAGCACAGCGCACTCCAAGCATACCCAACACCAGATCGTGAGTTATATGCGTACATTTTCGAGAAAAAAAATCGTCTTCAGTCGTGTTCAACCGCGTTTATACGTACCTAATTGTTGTTGTTATTGTCGTTAATACGGGCCTTTTATGGTTATAATAATATCATTATAGTCTGACCGACGACAACTGAATATTATGATATTGTTACCGTTCTGCTCTGCCTAGGGTAAAGCGTCGGCCAACGACCCTCGTCTAATCGTGCAGTACAGTACGCAGCAACCGATTGTGATTATTAACAGCTATAAGTAAGTTGTCTGAACTCGAATTTTCACCACAATTCCATTGTCGTTTAGTTGTATTTTCCGCAATTCTAGATTATGGATTTAGCTTTTCGAATCAGATACTAGTTTTAATGCCAGCAATAAAATGTATTAAAAATAATTAGAAAAACTAGATTTTATTTAGTATTTACAGTAATAGATTCACAGTTACTGACCGCTTAATATTATGTTGTTGTATAGTGTATACTTAAACTAATAAACTAAAAACACTGGTGTAGCACAATTTTGTAGCAAATCCCAAAATAATATATATATATTGGTTTTTTTTTTTGCTAAATCCGAATATAACCACAGGTCTAGTTATTCTTTAAATATCTTTCAATATAGTTAGTGTTGCGGAAAGCGAAAAGGACCCTCATCTCGGCATTTTCGAAAATTGAATGGGTGCTTTTTTATGAATCTTGATAGATTTTTTAACAATTCGTGACAGCTGGTACATCTTTTTAGTTAAAAAAAAAAAAGGTTAAGTTGTTGCACTTTGACAACAGGTCCTTTTCCCGAGATCTATTAATACTAATTTAGGTTATTATTCGATTTGATTTTAAATGTTTTGACTTATCTTAATCCAAGGCACGGTTGAAGGTTCGGACTGAATAATGAGGTGTTAATGGTCACTTTTTCAATTTCTTTTATGGAATATTAAGTTATATACCAATCTAACCTAAATTAAGAATTATAGCAGTACCAGCATTTTCTTATTGCACATAATCATGTGCAATATGCCTGGAAATCTATCAAACTCATTGATACAATTTTTGTTTTTTTCTGATACAACAAAAATAAAAACAACCTAACTTTGTTTTGTGTTGTAAACTCATAAAACATTATTTCTGAGATTAGTTCATAGGTGAGAAAATTCATAAAATAGTTTGGCTTTTCTATGAATTTTCACCTTTTTTAAATTCCAAGGGGTTTTCTTGAGAATTTACTTTGAAAGATAGACATTTTATTCAAGATGTTCTCAGCTCTCTGAAACAAATTATAAAACATTTATCGAATTTTGAGCAACACGAAAAACCCATTTTTAATATCTTTTTGGTACTAGAAAAAAATATATTTTTTAAAAAAGCTGAGATTTTTTTACATAAAAAAGTAATTTTTAATACTTTTTTTTCGATTGCCATAAATACTATAGGAAAAAAGAAAAACAAAAGGAAATTACCTATTACAATCATGGCCAAAATTATCGAAAAAAAACCAACAATCATTTGTGAACATTATTTATATTGTAACAGAATTTTATTTAAAAATTCATCTTGCAATTTTGAAAAGTGCTTAATTAAGCGCAAGTACTAATACATAATTTATATTAATATATTTATTATAGGAGAGCCTATAAATTCCATAACCGTTATGTCATCAAAACAATTTGAAAATAAAAACGAATGTTCGTCTGCATATGATCTAATTTTAGGAAACCTGAAGTAAGTTTTTGATATTACTTTTTTTTTTAAAGTTGTTAATAATGTCATTGATTTTATAGCTTGGCTGATGAAATCCTTAAAAGTACTGCTAATAGTAGTATGCCCACCAAATTAGACCTAATGGGAGAAATAACAACGGAAATAGAACTTTATAACTCGATAAAAAAGAACAAGAATAATCAAAAGAAAAAGAAAAAACAAAAGAATAAGGCAGTTATTGAAATATTAAAAATATAGATATAAGTTTTACATTAATTTTTGTCATTTCTTTTATAACAGGAATTGAAGGTAAATGATGTAGCAGAATTGAAAAAAGAAACAAAATTGGAGGAAAAAAATTTGGAAACAATATTTTCAAAAATAAATGAACTATACACCACTCTATTTACAGAGTTTGAAGTTGATATTGAATTTCTTACCATATACATTGAGTATTGTAAAAAAAATGTAAGTGAAGCTAACATTTTATGTAACGTTAAATTCAATTATTTAAATAATTTTTGGTTTGCTAAGTAAACAATATGGTTTAAATAGGACTTAATAATTCAATGCAGTACATTCCTAAGCACAATCTTTTCCATCTCAGAACCTGGACCAGATATATATTTAACTGTAGCACGGTTTGAGTATAAAGAGCGCAAAAATATTAGTCGAGCACGACAGTATTATAAAAGTGGCATATGTAAACATGGTCAATGTAAAGAATTGCGTTTAGAAGAGGTATTAATGGAAGTCGAACATTGTGATATGTCGGAGAGATGTGTTCAGAGATACCGATCTGCAATACATCGTTTTGCGGGAGATATCTATTTTCACGTACAATTGTTAAACAGTGTCTATAGAATTAAGCCTAAATCATTACCCAGGATATGTTCGATTATTGTCAGGTGTGTATTAATCGGGTATTAAGCAAAAATAAATAAATTTATGTTTAGTTAAGTCATCGTTTTTATTATTTAGCGACATGGTAAATGCTTACAAACATAATGAAATAGCATGGGATCAATTAGCTAAATTGGAATTAAAAGGATATACTTATGATTCAACACAGGAGGAATCTGAACGGCTTATAGCTACACAAAAAAACTTTGTAGTTACAGTAAAGTAAGTTTATATTTTGTTTAATAATAATTAATGATTGAGGAGGAGTGGCCGAGTGGGTAAGGCGGCAGTGTGTTAGCGCTCACTGTCGCCGGTTCGACACTAGGTCACAGGCGCTCCGTTTGCTGGGCGAGCAATCGTCCGGTAAAAAGGAACCGCCATCCCCCTCTCCGGCGACGGATTGACGACCCGTCCCGGAAGCGAATTCGTCAAGAAACCATCTCATGATGGCAGCGTTGGGCCTTCATGGCCTGTTAAGCTACATGATGATGATGATGATAATTAATGATATTTGTTTTGTATAAGTGTGTTTTTTTTTTTTTTTATTAAAAGCTGGTTGTTTTATACTTGTTATGTTTTGGGCTCTAGATAACAAAACTATGATAGTGTCTTAAGTTTATTTATTTTATACCGCAAAATGTAAACAAAATCACCAAAAACTACATTAATACTTAACGTATTAATGGTAAACATGATACATTTATAATTAATTGAATACCTTTATTTTTATTATAAAACTAGTAGTTACCATATATTTTTTTATAAGATATTAATTAGAGGTGAATTTTATAAGTGAAATTAATTATCTTAATTATGTATAAATATAAATAAACCTATTATTTTTTTTAAATAACGTAGCACACGCCACATATTGCATTATAAAGAGTTCAATAGCATAAACTAAAGTCTTCAAAAGGTAATTTGTAAATATATTTTGAACTTTAAATTATTTTTATAATAGTATAAAAAAAATTATTTGAAAGTGGGTGGGCCCTGCTCACCGGAGATCCTCTTTAGCCTTATGGTTTAAAGTATCAAATATTATGTATAACTATTTAATATACTATTATTTATACACTATTTTCAGGACTACTTTTTCTATGGCAGAGACTACCAACTGGCGTCAATGATACTCGTTCATGTTATTTAATCATCAAAAGTTGAACATTTTATCAAAGAATTCATTATATTTTTGAATAGTAATTTTCACTTTATATTAGATCTTAATAATTAATACAAAATATTTATGCAATAATTATTAATTTGGGATAATATGGTTTTGCGGTAGTCCAGATAACGGTCATTATAGTTATCCATATTAGTAGTCAACTTATGTTTCCAGTTGTGCCGATAACCAACGCGGTACATTAACTGTAGTCCAATAATTGATAAATACTGGTTTGACTTTTGTTTTTCTCCAACAGTTTCTAAAACCCTTAGGTTTTTGTTGAATTTAAGGACTAGTCCGATTGAGAGCAAACAACATTTATCGTTTATTCTAAAATTATAAAGTATTTATTAACAAAAATTTTAAACTCTATTTGTGAGCATATATCTTTTACTCAAAGAGCTTTAAAAAAAACTGGTGTACAATTATTTGTTTACAATCAGATGTGTCCTAAAATTCGTATAGTGTCCAACAGGTTTTTTCATAATATTTAATTAAAAATCAACTGTAACAAAAGTTGTAAAAAAGTATTTAAATTTAAAATCCGCGAAAGTGGTAATTAAAAAAGTTGTATAATATTTTAAACCGAAGTCAGTAGTTACATATTAAGAAAAGAAAGTTACAGTCTTCATAAAGCCCAACGGTTAAAATTATAAAACATGCAACATGCTTTAGCCTGCTTGCTCCTGAATAGTGATTATTTCTGATCTATAATCTCTTAATGGTCTTAGTTGTATATTCTTACCAAATAAACAATAATCTTGTTGCTTAATTATTGTGCTACTTTAGTATCGCTATTTAGTGTCGTTTTTGAGCTGGGTGGCCAAGGCTAAAGCATGTGCGATGCTAAAATGTAGCTTCTTGTTACAATTTGTAATGAATTCTTTTGTATGTTATACAAATTAATAATAATTATTATACAGGAATTGCGTTTATATTTATGAAGATACGTTACGCCAAAAGTTTTTCCGGGTGAACAAAAAAAATTTGTGGATTTTATATTTGGAAGCTATAATAGGAATTAGGAATTCAAACTTAATGAAACTACCAGCTATCAGGAAATATATGCAAGCAACACTGAAAAGAGCATTTCATAATGCACACACATATGACGTACCTGTACTCAATTCTAAATATTATTTATATTGGGTAAAATAATCAGACTAGTCTGCCTATTGATTTGTGAAATAAAATTAATATTTATATTTTTACTTTTAGACTCAAAATTCTAGTATCGATGAGCGATGGAAGTTTTTACCTGAAGCGGTTGAAATTATAAAAACGGATGTGCAATTATGGACAGAACTTATGGCTCTGTATGTTATTGGTAACAGACGGGAAGAGCTCCTTGAAACATTTCAACGTGCAGTTAAAGTGTTAAAAAATGATTCTCTGCCATTGTGGAGGCACGTGTTCAACTATTTACATCGTACCAGTCATAGTTTGGTAAACTGTTATAAAACGTAAATTCTATCATAAAATAACATTTATTAATTAATTTTTTTTTATTATTATTATTCTAAATTTAGCTTGAACAGTTGTATATTGAAGGATCAAATGCTAAGTACAAAGAACTAGCCCAAACTGTGAGATCAGATTACCTAGATTGGTGTATACTTGTAAAGGGAGTAGAAGAAGGTCGAATTGTTTTCAATAGTCTGAAAAATTTTAATCCTCCGTGCCAAAAATTATATATGAGAATGATAAAATGTGAAGAGAATCAAATTCATGAGACTGGTGCTAAAGATTCCGTAAGGCAATTATACTCTGAGGCAACTGAAATATTTGGCAAAACCAACATTGGTGTGTGGTTAATTCTAAATCTAATATAATTGTATTGTACTACTAAGTTGTATAACTATTTTAGAAGTGTGGATAGAAAGCATACGATTTGAGTTAAAGTTCGGTACCACGTTGGAAGGAGTTGCAATTTATGAAAAATCTTTGAAAAGTTTAGATGCCAAGTACATACCCGATTTGAAGTCAGAATATAAAGAAACTCAAATTCAATATAAGCTGGTATAGTACAAATAATAAATAATAATTGTTGTAAATGGATTTAATAGGACGGCTTCTTATTTTAGGGTTATTATAAACAATCATACAATCATCATTAGTTGTGCAGAAGACTCTAACCCAAATACAAGTCTTTGAATATGATCATTATTTAAATATCATGTAAGCATTGTAAATTCATATATTTCTCATGCCTGAATGTCTTTAAATTCAAATATATCTATATTATTTGTGGTATTTACCAGATTTAAGAGTTTGTATATTTAAGTAATATATAAATTAGCATTAGTGATCAATATTTAAACAAAAAACATAATAAGTTATTAATATCATAATGTGTTAAACACAACTAATAATAAGTTTAGTTTTTAAAAAAATTTGGACATTCAATATATGTAGTTATGTATAAAAAATATTCCTATAATAATAATAATAATGTATACTATAATCATATTAATTGATACTTTTACTTTAATTTAGAAAAATTAAATTATGTTGTGCTTTGTTTTTTTTTCACTTAGTTATTACTAATTTAGATAAAACATTAGAAGTCAATAATTAGTATACATTTAATAGGCAAAACAATGGTAAAAAGTAAAAACAATTATTTAGCTCCATGTTTGCTTCCTTTGTCTATATTTTTGTCATCACCGTTTTAAGAAATTGTATATAAAATCAAATTATAATGTACAATTTCTTAAGACATTTTTTAATATATCAGCTTACTGGCGAGTTCTCGTTGTCAGTAAATTATTCTTAACTTTAAAGTGAGTACCTATCGCTCTAGAAAATACTAAAAACTTAAATTGTTTGGAAATTGTATACCTTGTCAAAACAAAAATTTACTAAAAACAAACAATATCTACAAAATTAATATTGTTTTCTTAGAAAAAAAAGTAACTTATGTAAACAGATTTTCCTCTAGATTCGAGGAACTAATCATGGAGAACTAATATTTAGTAATTAATTAAATAATAATATTAAGAACTTTTTACTATTTTCAATCGGGAATTAAAGAGGGTTTTCCAAGCCATAATATCCATTATACTATTTTTTTACCAGGTTCCACAAAATTTAAACTATTACTAAACACAAAATATTCCTGACTAAAATGTAGACTTTTCATCCAAATTACACCAATCTCAATGACAGAGAGTCGCTTGCTATTATGTCCACATTCCACGCCCTTGTTATTATCTCCTCTGCTCCTAATAATGTACATATGATTTGCTCATTCACAACTATGCCAACAAGCTCTCTCATCTTATTACCCGTTCAGTTCTTATCTCTTTCCTTTTATTCTAATTATTAGATCATTGAACTCTTTTATCTATTGGTTTCTAGCCTACGCTGGTATTGTTGGTAACTAACGCGGTTCACTCCATCTATTACCATCAAGATACCTTCCTTCGCTCCTTTCATCAGACTGTAACTAAAGCTTGCCCAAATAAATGGTTTAAAACTCTAAAGTAAACCTCAGTTCCACTTCCACCTGCTGGTACAGTTCGATTTCCCTTTTAATCTATTCTCGCTCTTGCTTCCATAACTTCCAGTCTCAATTCTTTTCCATATTGTCCTCTCTATTAAAATTAAGCTATTTGCGATTTCTCTCACCTCTTTATAACCTACCTGGCATTGTATGATAAAAGCCTATTTTCATTTACCTTCCTCTGACCTCTCTTTACAAAATAATCAGTCTGCTCTACTGTCCACATAGATGAACACACGTTTCGTTTCAAATCCTTTCTTTCCTACAGAGCTTCGGCCCTTCAATTTAATTATCTTGTTTTAATTACTTTTACTTTTATTATTATAAATTTTATTTTACTTTTCTTTGTCTATCATATAATAATAATATGTTGATTTATATTGCTGTAAAAATCATCACCATAATTTAAAAAAAAATGTTTAATTGTAACTTCCAATTATTAATTCAGTATATATAATATATGTAAATTTACATGACATATTTATTGTAATTGTTTAGCTAATTATTATAATACAATGATAAGGCTAAAAAACAGTTTTTAATAAATAGTTGCTAAAGATCGTGTCCTTTTTTTTGTAACTTTTGCATAAAAAACAGTCCTTTCTTTATAAAAAAAACATTGTCTTCTCATTTTAAAAGTGAATTGAGTGACAGATATTTTCTGTCATTATGGTTAAAATTCTTAATTCAGTAAAGTGTTAAGTCATATAACAGACGTATGATGCTTTTTTAAATATTTTGACACTACAATCGTGTTATATTAAATACATTTATTTTTAAAAAAGGCATTTCTAAAAAATATAATATACAAATTACAATAAAATACAGTAAATTATCATTTTTATCGATACTATATTATAAACTTAACTATACTAAACAAATATACAATTAATTAATAATAGACTGAGTACACTATAATACTGTTACTGATACCGTTAATTTCTAAAAGCCAGAGAGGCAATTACGGTAACAAGTCTAGTTTACCCTTTTTTTCGAATTTTTTTTTTTTAATTGATAGTATTTTAATGATGATTACGAAACTGCAAATATCTTAGCCGGTTAGGTCACACAAAATGTGTTAAATAATCTAAAAAAAACTCTTCAACAAAATAAGACAAAAAACATGTATTAGTTTGAGAGAAATTTAATCGCTGCATACTAATATCAGATCTTCGTCAGTAAACGCATCTCTAAAACAAGAATTAGTGTGACAAGATTAATCAATTACTTTTGTTTCTGTATTTGTACTTACTTGTGTTCATTTTTGAAATTATTATACCATGATTTCATTGTATTTATATGTATATTATCAGATTTTAAGTAAACCAACGATGCTGCAAAAACGTGCTCCATCAAATACAGTTCGTTTTGTGTATACTCAAAACGAATACATTCCATCCAAATTTCTAAAATATTTTACATACTTAAGTGCTATATGATTCAGTTGATTAGCATTACTCTTACAATTCACCACGTACCAGTACCATTTTGTCCAAATTTGTTACAAGTATCATTGTATAATTTTCTTATGCGTCTGACATTATTACCATCATTTTCCTTTTCCAAACGTATCATAGTCGTGTACAGTTTTTGACAAGGAGGCGTTAGGGATTTGAGCTCTTCAAATAGACCTCGAGCTGCAAGTATTCCTCTGTTAGCTGAACACCAGTCTAGATAAGCAGGTCTCATCTCTAGGGCGACTACATTATAATCGGCACGCGAACCTTGGTCATACAATTTGTCGACCTAAATTAATGCTATGTATTAGTGCTATGTTAAATTTATTTTTTCTGCCTTCAGATTTGTCAACGAAGCCAGGACCAGTAAAGTCGTCTATTCCAGTTAGAGCTATGGAAAGATAGAAGGAATTAAAAGGTAGAAGCATTAATATCATAGTATTTCGGTTCTTTAAAAATTAAACTTTTTGAGATAGAATTGGTAACATTGGAATATTTATAAAATTTATTAAAATCGATATGCATAGTGGCCATGATTTTAATTCACTATTTGACAGTTAATGAAATTAATGATTTAAAATAACAAAAGAGTGTAGATAACAGTATAGAGAAAGGTAGTTAATAAAAAAAACTGATTATTTATATGTTTTACTGATCCATAAACAGTCAATGTACATTTTGAGGATAAAGATAAAACACAGAAAATGGAGAATTTATTGATGAGAGAAAGGTAGGTATTTATTTAAACTAGTACCTACCTATTTTTACTTTTTTAATAATTTACAATATTCAACATAATTTACCCTGTCCGAATGCATTTTTTTCGTATGACTAATCGTGATTTCCCATAGAGGCAGTGAATTATCTTTCAACACATTAACGCCTTGTAGAAAAATGTTGCTAATGTTAATAGAGTTTTCAGCAATATATAGGTTTAAAAGCTCTGTCCATAGAACTACACTGGAGCTTAGATCTTTTACAGCTTCTGACAAAATTTTCCGTCGATCGTTTAAATCACAGTTTTTTGCCTTAAAGTAAAGATGTGATATTTAACATATTTTATTCTCTTGCAAAAAGCTATATACAGTCCAAACTAGTACAGTCTTACCCAAAGCCATATTTCAGGATTGTGTGATGTGCCACTTGAATTTGCCTCTTGAATAGAACGTTCCAAAGTTTTATGCATGTATCTTTTATTATACTCGCTTTGCATACGGTCCGAATTACATATTTCCACAACAGTATTCCAATATAATTCCCTTAATCGATGTTGGTTTATTTTTAATTCAGTATTTTTAAAAGCTTCCTCATAAATGTTTATACATTTCCTATAATAAACATAATTTATATTAGAAGATTAGCTTAATTAGTTTTAATCACAATTATTAATCTCGTAAGTAGGTATACACATATATATCAAATTGATTTACCTACCTACAAAGATGGTGCAAATGTTAAGTATGCAAAACAGTTTTAATTTATAAAATACTATAAATTTAGTACAGCTTTAGATTATATCATTAAGTTGTAAATTTAACAATAAAATACTCAATCTTTATTTGAGTTTGACTTTGAAAATAATAATAAAAAAGGTATATTTAATTATTAAAATTACTATGAAACCCTATTATACGAGCTTAGATTTTATATATTACTCAGGGCCGACCCTAGCTTTTGTGGGGCCTTTTTTTCCAACGGGTATGTTTGAACAAAAATTCCAATGTTTTCATTTTACATCAATATACCTATAGTTATATCATTACTACTACTTTAAATGTTATGCAGCTTAATAAGTTATTATTATACTATTAGGTACTTAAACTCGATAAAGAAATGTATTAATAGTAATTTGAGAAAAAAATACTAATCTACGCCACCGCAGACGAATTTCATACAAAATTGTGATTTGTCATAAATTTAATGAATAGCTTCATGCAGAAAAGGCCTAAGTTAACATTTTATCAAAAACGTGATTATTACAGATGATTCGTTGTCATTTTACTTAGATGCATCGATTCATATTTTAACGGCTTTGGTCCCATTACTAGAACCCTAAATGAGAAATTATTGATTTTTGTAAAAAGGGTCTAAGTCCGCTATACTTCAATGCTGATAATCTGGACTGCGTTTGAAAATAATAATATTGTTTTACAGAATGTAATTTTACTGTTTGATGTTTATTAACTTTGATAAAGCAGCGATGATGCTATTATAATAGGCTTCGCGTCGTCCCATCGATTATTATTATTTTTGATCACACTATACGATAATAATAATAATAATTTTATGATCAAAACGCTATTATTATAGGTTTAAATTCGAAAAAAATCGTTCGTTATCGGTTCCCCCTTCGCATACCTACTCTGTCTTAGTGTAGAGCCACACAAAGGTTTTTCAGCGACCGATACAATCAGAAAAGACAGGCAGACCAGGGCTATCGGTAAACAACCGTAACACATAACATTAAGATACAAATAATAAAAACAAACCGCGTTACCACGACCGGACTAGACCGATTCGCGGAAACCAACCCGGCCGTTCCAAAATATTCAGAAATATTGTTTTCAATATAAATAACTGTAGATAAATCCTCATAAGAAATGGCGCGGGGCCTAGGACAAAATATGTCCCAGTTGACCTACCCTAGGGCCGGTCCTGATATTACTATGTATATCAAACGAAAGAGTAACTTCTTAGGTTTCTAACAAAACCGTCAAATTCAGAAAATATTGAACAGTTATAGTTTCAGACAAATAATTGTGGAAATTAAAAAACGTCTAAAATTGATATTGGGTACATTTTTAGTGGTGGTAAAAAAAAACATTTTTTTTTTTTGCACCACTACTATATACATCATTACAGTTCATTTTTGCATAAAATATGTCCTTAAGTTAAACCATTTTTAAACAAAATATTATGTGTCTCAAAATCAGTTAAGTAGCACAGTGAATATATACCCCCCTTCGACTTAATTTTTAGCTGTCCTATTGGGCCATTATCTTTGTATAGTAATTTTCTTTATGAATTAAGATTTTTTTTATTTTTTATTTGGCCGATTTCTAGCTACGCTACCTACTTCTAAACTCCAAAGAAAGATTTTTAGTATGTGTGTGTAATATAACTAGTTTAGAATATTAAGAACGACTACACAAAAGTGCTAGTCAATATCCATATTTTATGTAATGGTCGTGCGTATTTCAATAGGTGTAGTGGACAGGCAAATTTATAAAATAGACACTTACTGTACTGCCATCGACTCGCCAGTAAAAGACAGATATCTAGTAAGATGATTGTAACTATAACCATTCAATTGCATTCTTGCCAATTTGTGCCAAAGTAATTCGTTATCTTTATAAAAGTGTATTAAATCGCTGTAAAGTAACACAAATCGTTTATATTTCAACACTAACAACAAATGTTCTGTTTTCTAATGTTTATATATGGTTAGAATAGAACATATTTTCTTGTAAATTGGGAAATATCAGTATATTATTTGAACTATGTACCACTATAGTTTCTACCTGACAATAAGCGAATTAAGTCCGTCGAATTGTAATATTAAAGAAGCGTCTAACAGTTCTATATGCAGATTAATATCATTTTTAAAATCATAAATTGCTGCCAAGTACTTCTCATGCCATTTAAAAAAATTGTTATGCTTAATCCTATGCAAATGCTGTATCTCCATCCGATATTCGTTTAAACGTAGCTCCTTGCTTTGGCTATGTTCATGTATGCCTTTTTCGTAATACAGTCGAGCCTGTTCAATATTATTAAGTTTGTTAAACTCAAGCTCCGCAGCAATTAAATATAATTCAGGATCGTTTTGTTTTTGCATCACCAATGTGCTTAATAACTTGCTGCATGGAATTAACAAATCCTAAAATTATTTTTAACAAATATTATAATATAGGCCCCTAATGAAAATTTAATTTGATCCAAAATGCATCATTAATTATTTATATAGTTGTTAATTAATATAGGTACCTAATAAAATTAATAATTGCTTCACTTACATTTCTTGAACAAAACTCAATGTACGAATTTAAATGATTATTATCTACAGTAAATAATGTAAACAAATATTTATACATTTCATTTATACGATTTGATATAATTTTGAGTACTTCATTTTTTCTATCGCCATTAGATTTATTTATAAACAACTGCTGTAGAAAGCAATAAAAAAAAAATTACGTATACAGCTGTATATAGTTATTTAAATTTAAATTTAAAAAAATGTTTAGGCTATTAATTAATATACTTACACTAATTTTATGTTGACACGACTTGAAAATGTCCAGTTCAATATTTATTTGTCTTAATAGTTCATCCAATTTGATTACACCATGACCAATCTTCTGATTAATTGACTTACGTCTATCATGAATTGCTCTTAAAAACAAAGCTTATATAAATACCGAATAAAAAATAATAAATGCGACTTTATAAAAGTTACTGAAGTTTTTTCAATGTCAAAATTCCATGGGTCTTAATAAATCGACTCTCCATATCGACTTCACGCGACATGACGAATTACAATTGTCTCTCCTGATGTTGAAATATATTGTCTTGATATTGAAACTACTAAAAACAAAATATAAAACACCGTAAATTATTAAATCAAATATTATTTGTATACTTTATTATTTTGAATATTTAATTTAAAAAATGGTGTTAATATAATAATAAGGTCAGGGGCGTATTTAGATATTTTTTTTTGGGGGGGGGGGGGCTGAGGCATTGAGTAAAAGAGCTGTGTAAAGAGTTATTTCTAAATTCTGATCCAGAAATAAACCTTAAAAATTTGGCCAAACTTACCCATTTCTCAACCTATTAAAAACAAGACTTCGAAATTAAGTGTAAAATTTTTATATTATAATTCTGATATAATTATTATTAGTTACAAAATCTCAAGTCTTACAAAATTTTATATAATAAAATAGAAATTATAATTCTTATTAATACTTATTAATACTAATTATAATAATAGTAAAACAAATTATATTAAATTCAAATTTCTCTCTTTACCACTGTTGGCAAATTTGTCTAATACCATATCATCATTTACATCAATGTCTCGGTGAATGGATAAAAGTGCTAGTCCTACTAGCCTGGACTCAGAAGTTGTATTTCTTATAATATGTTTTAAGTCTTCTAAGAGTCGAAAAGCTGCGTTCAGCCGTAGCGGTGGATACTGGAATTATAGCTAGTATTTTTAGTAATTCAAATATGTTAGGGTACATTAAACGATCACAGGCTCTTAGAGCTTCTATAGCAGTTGCAGGTCTTAAGTTTTCTTCAATATTTTTCCATTTAGCCTGCCAAATTTCATACTCTGCTTCTATAATGTCGTTTAGCCCAGGTAAATCACTTTTATAAAATTCGACAGCTTTTTTAAAATTAAAAAATGGTTTTTCAACTATGATACGAGGTAAGACAAATTGTAATGAAATTATAGTTTCATTATGAGGTAAAAATCTTTCATTTAATGCCATTATTAAATCGTCCAAATACGGTATAAAAATAGTTTTTTTGTAAATATCTTCAATATTATTAAACGGGACATTGCTTCTATTTTTTTGATTGCTGCATGTTCGAGGTATTTTTGGTTCAACATTTAACTTTATAGCAATATCTTGGGCGTCTTTATAAATATCGTTAAATTTTAAATCAACGTTTTCTCTTATGGTATTTAACACAGAAACCACCTGGGTAACTTGTTTAAGAGCGTTAAAAAGATCGATATTTCTACTTTGTAAATATTTAGATAAATTATAAGTATAACTTAATAATTTACTAGATACGCAAACAGATATTAAAAAATTAAAATTACAAATACAATGTAAAAGACTATTAGTCCTTATTGAAGAATCCGTTCCAGAACATTCATTCTGCAGTTGTTCTAATGCAGCAAGAATGGGTTCTAAAAATTCTTTAAAAAGCATAACTGCTTCATGGCGTAATACCCATCGAGTTTCACATAAAGATTTTAATTTAGTGGATTGTGATTTGTGAATTTGGTTTAATTTCTAGTATTTTATTTTTAAGGACTGTAGTTCGTTTTGCCGAACAGTTAAAAAATGAGCAACATTCACTTATTATACCAAAAGCATTTCGAATATCTAGAGATTTAGACGCGTCTGATAAGCAAAGATTTAATGAATGTGCTACACAGTATGTGTATAATGCTTTTGGGTACATATCTTTAATGATTGCCTGAACACCTCTAAAACGACCACGCATTGCTGCTGCCCCGTCATAACCTTGGCCTCGTATTTTGCTTAAATCAAACCCATTTTTTTTTAAGTTTCTTTAATCGTGTTGGCCAATCGTTCACCAGATAAATCATGAACGGGAACAAATGTGAGAAAATCTTCTCGAATTGAAAAAATTTCCTCGTCAACATAACGAATACATAAGGAAAATTGTTCGACTTGAGATATGTCAGTGGTTTCATCTGCTAGTATTGTATAAACATTTGTTTTTAATACTTTTTTAAGTATTTTTAATTGAATTAATTCCCCGAACACATTAATTATTTCATTTTGTATAAGTGAGCTTGTATACATAGATTTACCACCACTAGTTTCTAAATGTTCTTTTAATACGTTATCACCATTTTTTGCGCGATATCGAAGCAAACAACGGAAATTACCATCGTTATTTTTTGGTTCTTCTAAAGAGATTCGACCAGAATCCTCATGTCCCCTTATCGCTATTTGCTGTCTGCCACATAATCTAACTGTTTGAATAATTGGTTTAAGTTTTTCGCGATTTTTTAAAATTTCATCCTTTTGTTTATTATTTAATTGTACCAATATATTATCTTGTTTTTTATCTAAAATAGCCTTTATGTTATCAGCGGTAAGCAACGAATTTTTATGATAATTATTTTTTTCGTGATTTCTGAACTCTTCTAATGCATCTTTCAATTTCGTCAAGGGTTTTAAAACAAGTTTGCCTAACTGTTTGACTGCTGAAGCCCCCTCAGCCCCCCTCTCATAAATACGCTCCTGAATAAGGTAATAATATTATAATATAAGCAGGTACATAACTACGTCTAAATCATATTTGCTTACTGTAACTTGTAAGTCACAAAAGTCGTTAAATAAATTTGAATTTGATAAGTTTGTAATAAATTTATCTCTTTAAAATTGGCTAATAGAAGTAACAAAATTATAAAATCGAACTTTTTGAGTCCAACCGCTTAAATGGTGAGCAATGAATAATATCGTTTGTTTTGGTACTACCGCTAAATGCTTATTAAACAATTGTATCTTTATTAGGTACGTTTAAAGTGTATTAATTAATTTTAATGTTAATTACTAATAATCAAAATTGTGTTCAACGGAGTTATTTTTATTTTTATTACTATTAACAAATACAGAATACCTACCTACTTTACTGTAGAATACCTATTAATTTATGGACAAAACATACAACATGGAATTAAGTCGTTTTATCTATAAGTAATAATACAAAAAAAAATAACCTATCATAAATCATAATTTTATTTAATGAGTATTATACTACCTGTCTGTACCTACTTACCTTTTAATAGAGACTAGAGGACGTATCATTTAGGTTATAAAAGATTTTGATAACTTTTTCTTTGAACGAGGAAGATTTCATAGAACTCCGATTTACAAAAATTCAATTTTCACACATCGTAATAAGAGTTTGAATAAGAAAGTTTGTGAAGGTTAAATTTCTATTTTCTGTCATTTGATCTGTCTTCCTCTTTCAAACAAAAATAAAAACGATCAAAATCCTATCATTCAATGAGGTGTCATCTTTATTTTGAGCAAAATAAATCTACGTTATATTAACTTATACACGTTATAACTTATTACTTATATTAAACAATATAAAAGGTTAAAAAATATACCCTTAAGGCTAAAACTAATATAAATTGATAAAAGTTGAAAGATCACTTTTTTTTTTGTCAAATATTGCCTATTTTTGCCCTTTAAATAAATATATAGTCGCTTCGGTAATCTTTCACCTAAAAATAACTTGATATTATCAGAATTTATAAAAAATTATAATATACCTGTGTACCTACGTATATTTGTATTGTCTCTTACTAAATAGATTAGGGCTAAACATTGACGGCATGAAGAAGAAACTTAGATTGAGCCATTGATCATGTGAGTACGATACGCAGTGTGTAATATTTATTTTTTAATAAAAAAAATAATTTAAAAAAATGTTTGCTAAACCAATTCTGTACTAAAAAATGTAATTATTTACGAAACAATTTAAAACCTAAATATATTTGTAGGAAAATGATTGTCAACTTGTAAGCAGTGTCTAATTTTGAGAAAGTAAAAAAATAATACTAGTTAATTAGGGTGAGGTTGAATTATATATCTCGGTGGACATGATAAAAATAACAAAGTATTATTACCTGAATTAAGCAGCTTAACGAATTTTCCTTTTCACAGTTTAATATGCAGTATACATGTGTACCATGCATATATAATAATAATTTTAAAACTTGTAGATATTAGGTAAAATGCAAGTTTTTCGATAGGACTCGTATAAATCGCAATTAAAAATATCTATTTAATTTCCAATGGCCGAATCGATGGTTAGTGCGATGCGGTGGCACGAGCACTACAAGCCTTTTACAGGACACACTGACTAAAGGGGTCGGACGGATATGCTAAATAATACATGATTGAATGACAAGTGTACGGATGTTAAGGACTGAGAGTACCTTCCTTTTTAGTTCAGTTAATAACAACTATGAATAAAATGTTTTTTTTTATTGTTACTAGCAATTATTGTTATTGCTAGATCGGGACGAACCCGCACGTTTTAACTAATCACAGCAGCTGACAATATTATTTACTGTTTGAACTTCTTATAGTCTGGTCACCTATCATTATTATAGAATATTATTCATTTTTGAACGATGTAGCTAATGTTGTAATTAGGGTAAAAAAAATCTGTATAAAAGTATTTAACTGTACTGTACAATTATTGTACGAGTATACATATTGTGACTTGTATCGAGATAATGATTTTACCTATTAAGTTTTTAATAAACGAATGTTTTAAGTATAATATTTAATGAAACTATTTTGTAAGTATTGAACGTGATTTCGTTTTTAGAAGTAGGCATTAGGGTTAATAAACACACTTCGATAGTAATTTTCTATTGTATTAGCATAAAGCATTTTAGTTCTAAAAAATGTATTGAAAACAAAGTTATTGATGACAATGAATTGTATTTAGATTTAATCGAAGTTAGATGAATGGGTTTCATTTCTTTGGGTTCTTACTTTTTAGTACTAGTTTTCAAGATAAAAATTAAAGTTCAATAGTTTTAATGAACGATTTTTTTATAATCCTGTTAAAATAGAATATATTTAGGTACCTCAAATATTTATTTTTGCTACGTTCGCGCTCTTCTTTAACTACCTGGGTATTTTGTGCTAATTTTAAAGTTATTATATTAAATTACACATCTGGCATCACAATCCAGATACTAGGTAAATTAACTTATTTTATGAATACATTTGTAAAGTAGGTACCCATATTTTAGATTTGATTGCGGATTGTTAGTTAGTTAGAATCACTTAACGTTAATTTTGAACACAACAAATAACAGTAATAAGTGTCCTTTCGGTAAGATAAAGTACTTTGTTTGCGATCGCAGACATTTGGCCTTAGTCGCAACTGAATGTAGATTACAAATGAAGTATATTTACATGTTTATATTGTTAGCGACCGCAGTTATACGACTCGGAAATAGATGATAAAGGTATCAACCGGATGACTTAATAGAGAGCAATTTATTGCGTTTAACAATTATTCACTCTCTGGTTAGTCTGGTATGACCCTTCAGCCTTGTACCGAGATGTAAACAATCTAGATCATAATTATTTCGTTTGACATTCGTGTATTTAAGTACATCGTTTTTATATACAAACAAATGTTAACCTTAAATATAAAAAAAAACTTGAAATCGTATAATATTGATTGATTGAAACTCATTACAATATAGTTAAAGGTCTACTGAATGAACCGACGAGAAAAAATATGCATGTAAAAATAAAAACGTTTAATTCGTTTTAATAGTAAAAAAAACTCGTTATTTTCTACACTTAAATTTTTTTTGAGAGAGCAAATCTCTTAAACGAGAGTCTAGGCTGATTTAGTCGTTTAGTTTCTTCAAAGAATCATCACATCGTGTTTGTATCAACCTTTTATTTGTACCTGTATGGAGTTTTATTTAATTCATATCGATATCGTAATAAATATAATATTATTTATTATAGTACACTTGTTTAAGACTTGAGTATATATTAATAATATGATATTATATTATCAAAATTTTAGAGTTTAAAATTTAGATAAGAGCGCGCGCCAGCTGTAATATTGTTGTCTTACGGATTACAGGTTGACCAGCATTCAGAAAAGTTGAACTAAATATGTACATTATGGTACACAGTGGTCATACTGTTACATACCGGCAAGGGGAAGGGAAAGTTTTTGCCTAATGCCAAGTTCCGTTGACGGCTCTCGGCCAGCATTATTCACTATTGTCTGTTAACTGTTTACACTTTAGTCTTTACAATTTACAGTTGAGTAAGAATTGAAATAAACGTATTGACAATTATTTTGACCTACTATGACTTTAAGCTAAAACTGTTGAATTATTAGTAGAAGTATGTTTTTTATTTTTATTTTGTAGCCGGCTTTTTGTGCGACCACGAACTACGATTTTTAATTTTTAATTGTCGTTGAATAAGTCAAAATTTCCATTTTTCTAAGTTACTTTAATATTTTGTTGGCGTAGTAAATGCGTTTTTGTTTTGATCAACCATCTTTAAACCCACGAAAAAGTTTGGTTTAAACTTAAAAACTTGCGTTTGAGCGACTTAATCCAGGTACTTATACATAGTTTTAAATTGTTTAATTAATGTAATTTGCATTCATCTTTCATCTTATTCTTAAATCTCTGTTGTTCTTCAGTTTGTAATGCAATTAACGAGTTGTTATTTTACTACAACCCCCCTCACGACCCCCCTTCCTAATTCTATGTTTGTATCATCAATCAGCATTGCACTTGTAATAAGATATTATAATTTTTTTATTAAAATTGCTTAGAAAATCTTCTTTGGTTATTCTGACCAGTGAATCAATTAAAAGGGGAATTCTGAAAAATATGTTCTATTATTTGCAAAAATGCCTGAAGTTCTACTGTAGGGGTCTCTTTTAAATTGGATGAAGCTTGTATGTTTTATTAGTATTTGAAAATTTGGAACAAATCTACTTTACCGGACACCATTTTTTTTTTAAATCGATAGTATTTTGCATGCTGATTACGAATCTGCACAAAATTTTGGGCCGCTCGCACTTACTTTGGAAGTTACAGACGTTTGAAGTTCGCAGATTTTGACTTACGCGCGCGCCCGTATTGATGATACAAACATAGAATTAGATAGAACATAGATTTATACAGAACATTTTTAGGATACAGCTATACTTACTTAAATTACTAAATTAAATATTTAAAAACTGACTTTCTGCATACATTTCAGAAGTCTTACATTTTCCATCACTTGTAATAATATTTTGGATTAATCTTATAAAGTTGGCTTTTATGTGCTGTTTAGTATGTTTTTTGTGTGAGATAAACTTTTACCGTAGTTGACTCAAAAATAAACATGGTAGTACAATTTGATTAATCCATTTTTTTTTAATATTATTTTACACAGGTTACTAAAATTTTAGTTTAACAATATCTAGTTTAATAAAATATTCAAAAGTTATGTTCATATTTCAATATTTTATAATCTGTACGATTATTATTTTATTTGATTAACCTTAAAATAAAAGTTAATATTATAAAATTTTTTAAATAATACATAATATGTTCCCTGTAAAGTATATTTATTACTTCTTTCAGAAATATGGACCAATATGATTTGGATGAAATTAAAACCAATTTAAAAGCCACTATTACTTCTAATAAGGGCGGAGTAGACTTAAAAATGGTCGAGAGTAAGTATAGCTTCTTTTTAAAGTAATTTATTTTCTACATTCCAGTGCTCTATTACTTAATATTAATTAATAATTCAAATTTTTAACTAATAATTATTTTAAACTTTTCAAATTTGTATTTTATTATTTAAAACTATTCTACTTAGATGTTGCTTTTTGTTCATGTTGATTTGTATTTTAATACTAGGTTGCATAAAGAATTAATACATTAAATGGATTAATGGTTCATTAAAATTTAATGGACCTATCACAGACCACTAAATTATGCTTAAAGAACCCTTAAACATGTATTGGTTAATTAAATGTTTATGCAACATTGAAACATTTAACATTTTTAGTTAAATATCAAAAAAAAAATTATAATCTTGTATACACATATGTGTATACTCAATTTTTTTTAAGGAATTCTATAATACATGTATTTAAATTTTTGTATTCTGTGTATCTGTACCTTACAACTGAACAAATGTAAGTTAAATAATGAACATGTTTAGGTTATTTCAGTATTGCATGTAGAATCTTATTTTGCACCAAGTCATGGGTGGGAATTCCAACTGTTAAAAAATCTCCTTTTATAATTTCTAAGTGTTAAAACTTATAAAAATTGTAGCTCCTCCTGAGTGCATGTTCTAGACAATTAACGTTTATATACTCCCCTGAAAAGTTGGTATTATGACGTGACTTATGTTTTGTCTGGTTCTGAGGTACAGATATTAGTAGTGTAGTAAATAATAAAAAATATTTGTAGTACTTTATTTATAGGGTATCATTTTGATTTATCAATATGATAATATATTTTAGGGGATTACGAAAACATTGTTGGTGAACGTTTACCATACCTTAAGTTGGGTTATAAATCCGTTGGCGAATTTATTCAGTCTCTCGGAGCGTTTAAACTGGAAAAAAGAGGATATGACACCATTGTCAGTTGCTTAAGTAGTGGAAAAACAGCACATTTAGAACAAATGATACGAAAGCAAAAAACTTCTTCCAAAAAAGTAATACTACCGCTAATATAATAGTAGTAATAAATAATAGTTTTAATTATTAAATAAATTAAACTTAAAATATTGTTCTTTTTACTTTTTACTATTTGATACTCTTCTTCATATTATTCTAACTTAAGTCGACTAATCTTTATTCCACATTTTATCCTTTTTTATGATTTTTTGGTTTATTGTTCCTTTAAATTCTTCTACTCTAATCGCTCTAACATTATTACCCCTTATTTCATTTTTAATTCTATTTAACCCACACACACTCATCCATTTAACACTCTTATTTACTTATTTTTTTATTACTATTTTGCCTTGTCATCAAAGGTCATTGGCATAACACAGATATTTACATAGTTACATAGTTAGCTTAGAGTTTAGATAATATATACATATATATATATTTTAAGAATATTATATATATATATATATAACAAATAACAATATAATAGCACAAATATAGTTTATTAAAAAATGTAAATTTTGCGCTTGAGTCTCATACTTCTGAGAAAGGCGAACAGGCTTATGATGACATCTTGATCTAGTACCAGAGATGTATGAGATATTTGGTTGGTTTGCTATCATGAATTTGTTCCTTTCTTCTGTGTAAGCCTTGCATTTGGTCAGAAAATGGTTAACAGAGGTTACCTTAACTCTGCTTGTTAAACATGTAAGTGGGTCCTTTTTGAACATTAAAAAGCTCTGGGTTAGTCTTGTATGACCAATTATCATCTAAAACTCCCTTTTTCTCTAAACGGCACCTCTCTGTTGCTCAACATATTAGTTGCTTCTTTTCATGTCCTCAAAACACATTATGATCAAGGGCTTTGGCAGTTTTAGCAAGATTAACATTTATTCTTATTTTTGTGAAAAACAGATATAATCATTTACAAAAATATTAAGTATATTGTTATCAATAATAAGTTTTAATATAGAGTAAAAATAAGTTTTGACCAGAACTTGACTTTATTTTACTAACAAAACGATCTTCAGTTTTTAATTTTTTTAAGAAAAAAAGTTAATTGTCATTTTTTATTATTTTTTTGTAGTCCAAACGAAAAAGATATTCTACATATACTTCAAACAGACCTAATTATTATAATTATAGGACTTGTCAGCCAAAGGTTAGTTGATTCATTTAGTTATTTATAATAATAATAATAACTAACTTAGTTATATTTTTGTTTTAGAAAATAAATCATCGTTTATCACAATTTTATAAGATACATTTTATGTGATTAACTTTATTAACTTAATCTTGATAATATTTTAAAAATGTGTTTTTTTAGCAACAAAATTATTCAAAACGGACTTTCAATAAACCTGCTCCTATGTATTCTTATTCTGCAATAAGTAGTAATAAAACAAGTAATTATAATGTGAGTATATAATGTTGTAAATAGTATTTTTCAGATTTATAGCATTTGCTAACTAATATTTTAGTATTTTAACAAAAAAAAAAAGAAAAGAGTATAAAGAATAACGTATATGAACAGTAAAATTGTTAATTTTAATAGTGGGGGGTTTTTTTTTTTGTATGTGTGTACCCACGATATCTTTAAAACCGCTGAAGCGATTTCTTTATTTTAATTAGTTTAAAATTTGTGTGGAATATTCTTAGATATAGTTCTATCAATATACCTTGACAAATTAAACATATATCAAAAACCCATGCCCCTATAAGGGATGAAAACTATTTCTTTATTTCTCATTTTCCAGCAAAATTTTAGATTTGAATTCTAAAAATTAGATTATGAGTAGATCTAGACTGTGGCTATAAATATTATATAGGATTTTCTTAAAAATCTTTATTCCATCCTTTTTTTTTTACTTGGGAAACAGTATGTTAAATCATCAGTAAAAAATATTTTCATTATAATTTATGACTCACAATTGCAACACATTAATTTTTTTATTTAAAAATATGTTTACAAAAAATAATAAATATTTTTTATTTAGCAATCCGCATACCCTAAAAATACGATCTACAAACCTAATTCAATTTATTCTTCAATGGATAAACCGAGATGGCCTAAAAACATTGACGTAAGTACGTTTATTTTCTGATAATACCTTATCATAATGTCTAATAAGTATTAATATAAAACTGAAAGTTTAAAACTCAAATTAGTTTATGGTTGTATAAATTATTTATTATAAAAAAATCTTAAACTTACATTTTTTTTTTATAGATACAAGAAACACATTCTACTAATTTAAATGTAAGTACAACATGTATGAACAGTCTTTGCTAATAATGAAATTAATATAATGTGTTGTATAATTTCATTACAATCTGTGCTAACTATTAAAAAAAGTTATTTTTATGACTTTATAAATAATTAAAAAAAAAAAAAATTAACTTTTGAAATATTTTATTACTTTCAATTTTTTGAAGAAAAAAAAACAAATCATGTTACAATTATAATTCATTTTTTCTGAAAGGGGAGCTACATTAATATTTTCTTACCATAAACTTTTGGCGGATGCCCCTATTATTGTTATCATAGGCATAGGTGGACTTAGGGGTGGGCTAAAGAGGCATTAGCCCCCCCCCCAATATATGATTTAGCCCCCCCAAACCCAATTGGCTTTTTTTATTTCAGTAAAATTCTTATTTAATTTTCTATTACCTAAAAATGTATAAAAACCGTATTTTTTTTCAAATGTGCCTTTTTTATAATATATAATTCAATACTTAGGTTTTTTAGACTAGTTGGATAACGTTTGATTGTGGTTAAGGTGTCATTTTACACAAGGCAACTTCTGATGCTTTATATTATTCTGGTTGCAACCGTCTGGCGGCAAGACCTATTGGGAATGTGGGGTGAAGGGTTTTTTTGTCATTTTAGACTATTTTTTCACAGCTAAGTATAAACATTGTATTAGTAGTCTTATAATGAAAAAAAAAATTTAACGATAAAAGAGATTGCTGTAGGTATATATATATATTAATAATAAAACAAACTTATCGCAGATATTATAAAAATAGTTAAAAACCCGCGGTAAAATGAAATGTTTTTTATTTTTTTTTCATGTTAAAACATTTTGGGGTATATCTCTTTTCTATAGGTTTATGCCATGCTAAAAAATATAACCAATTCATTGCCTATTTTACTGACAAATAGTGCAGATAGTGTTTTTAATACATCAAAAATATTTCGGTTTGTTTTGGCAAGTGAAGCAAGTTATATTCGTAAGTTGAATTATAATTACTGTAGTTGTTTTAAACAAAACAATTTTACAGTAGGTATTATTTTAAAGGATAAATGTTGAAGATAACTTTTAGAAGTCAAATTTTAACCTAAATATTTAATTCATCCATTAAGTATAGAACAATAATGTACCTAGTGAAAACTGAAAACTGGTTTGTTATGGAATAAATCATTTTTGTATAATACGCTTTTTAAATTATAGACGAAGTATGTGAATGGAAATAATAGTATTCTAGCCTTCTATCACCTCATCGAGAACATTAAACTAAACTTTATATTTTTTTGGACATTTTTTAGCTAAAATAAATAGAAAAAATGATGTATAGGCGTTAAAAGGCAAATTTTTGATTAAGCTATTAGAAAATTAATTCGATTTATAGTTAGAAAAAAATTTAAAAAAATTAATTATAAACACTTCTACAGTAGAGGCTTTGGGCCTGAGGGGCCTTAGAGCCTGAGGGGGGCAAATATTTTTTGTATATAAACATACTCAAACTATAATAAAAGTAGTCAGCAAGTGTAAAATATAAATTAACAGTATATTTATAGTATATACTATATAGTAATAATTTTGTTATCAGTTGATAAACAACTTCGATTATAATATTATACATATTGCATCAATAAAAAATATAACAAAATATTGCATATACATGCCACACATACTTAAAGCGGAAAATTTACGAAAAATAAAGATTTTGTAGGCTACATCAGTGTCTAAATATTGTCTGGGACTAAAGCCCCCCAAAAATCAACCCCTAAGTCCGCCTATGATCATAGGTAAACAATGTGATAACTACACTCAGTGCTTCCCAATTGTGAAGGACGGTTTGACAGGGCTTGTAGGTAAATCAAATGGTGGGCCATAAAATTAATTAAAATTATATTCTACATTATTTTATGACATATAACCTAAATTAGAAACAACCAAGTTGATATCCGCCTATTGGCCTCCATCCAGCTCTTGCTTGAAAGTAGTAAAAATTAAATTATTCATGAAATTATAGGACTGTTTAAGGCGCTCTGTTACTGTAAAAGTACATATTAAAACAATTTTGACCTAAGTTGTCAAACTTTGAAAATATGTAAAACTGTCCTACATTTCGGTTTCTAGTAACTTTTTTAAAAATGTTCATGTTAAAATTTAGTTGTCTCGGTTCTCTAATTTTTAATCAATTTGCACATACTGAAATGTTAGTTCCTACAAATAATGAATTTCCTAAGGAATTGTTTTGTTCAATGTTTGCTATAAACAGTTTTGTAAGATTTAAAATTGATTATTAAATATTATGGATTTTTTTCTTATATTATGTATGATTTATTTTTATAGAAACTGACAACTAGTAAAACTATAGATACAAGTAAAAATGTAGATAATGTAAGTATATTTATTAATTAATAACTACTAATTAAGTCAATCAAATAACTGAAATATAAGAGAAGAACAAGTGGCTGATTGGGGTTCGTCATTACGCAGTGTTTTCATGTTCACTGTCAGTGTTTTGACATTCTGCCTTGAGTGGCTGTATTTGCTGACGAGAAACGGTCCAGTAAAAAGAAACCAATCTTCTGGCGGTGCACTATTGATCCATGGCGGTTAGCATATCCATTACAAAACCTCCTAGCAGGATACGTTGGTAGCGCTTAATGAGCCGCATAAGCTACATTTCAATAAATATTTATATTATATCAGAATCAGCAGTAGTCCATGCAGGGCTATCAGTGCTTCCCTTAGGGAGGAGGTTTCTGACGGATTCACTATACGGGATGGGTCATTGGTCAGTCACCAAAGAGGGAATGTTGCAACATTCTTACCATGCAATTTCTCGCCTGGCAAATGAAGCGTCCCTGATCAAGTATCGAATCAGTAACAGTGAATGCCAAACACACCGACGTTTCACCCACTTGGCCACTTATTCTTTCTATATATAATAAATAAAAAATGACCTAATATGTATATATTACCTAACTCGAGTTCAAAACTGCAACCACTCAAAATTTAAAAAAAAAAGTTATCAGTTTAAAATGTTGAGCTGTCTTCTGTAATATAGTTAAAACATTTTAGGTGAATAATAATTTAAGACCTATTCAAATTTTTTTGTGATGAATATTAAGTTGACAACAATGTATTTTTTTTTTACAATTTTCAACTAATGCATCAATATATTGTAGTTCTGTATTTCGTAAATTTGTTTAATGTTTTGTTATTTATTTTAGGTGATTATTAAAACTGTACAAGCTAAGGTCAGTGAGACGTTGCTAACTGAAAGTAAAGTTACCATTGCTGTTGAAAAACAACATGTTGTTAAAGACGTACGTTTTTAACTTAATATTTACCAAATACTTATTTTATACTGTTTAAGTTAATATTTTATTACAGAACAAAGTTATTTTTGGAAAGAAAAGTAATGCTTTAAAGGTCTCAAAGAAAGCTCGTCGCAAACTTCGTAATGTAGGTTCTCAATTTATACTTCTTATTTTTGTTATGGTTTCACTTCTGTCCTGTACTAACCTTTTTGTTTTACCATAATAAAATCATTAACAGTTTTTATTAACATTTACTATTATTTACAATTATAAGCGGTGTACTCAATTATTCTATAACATTTGTTTTATGTATTTGTTCCAAGTCACCTTTCTCAAATACCCTTTTAATTTAATTTAATTTGTGTATTCAACGTGATTTATTGTTAGAAAATGGGCATGTAATGTTGATTTTAGAATAATTGATTTTTAATATAAAAAATAAAGCTTAACACATCGTGTAAGTGCTCTATGAGTATTTAAGAAATTTTGTTATCTAACAATCTAATATTTAATTTATGATTTAATATAAGAAAATTGATTAGTGGTAGTGGAACTTCATTAATAGATATTTAATATGGAAATAAATAAAATTTTACTGTGACAACTTGTTGCGTCATTCAGAATTTAATTATAACAATAGATTATATTTTTATTTTTCAGGCACCCCAATCAAGTACTACATTAAGAAAGTCTTCTATTAATTCCCAACCAGCACAAAACCGATTACAAAAATTTTTGAAGAAAGAAGAAAGTATGACAACTTTTAATGTGAGTATATGATAAAAACTTATATTTATATTAAATTAATAAATATATTACCTAGTTATAATATTCATCGTTTTTAAAAATATCACAACCTTAATATTTATTTTTTAAAGTTGTTTTATTTATCTGTTTTATTATCATCTATTATAATATTATGATCAAGTCTTTAAAAATTAATAAATCAATATTTTTAATTCTATTTAAATTTGAACATATAAGACCTATGTCATTAAATAAAGAACTCATTTCTGCCAACCATTTTTTGTTAATTTTTAAATTGTCAAGTATAACACTAAAATTGATTCTAATATGGTTAAATTTCAATAATATTTTTAAGGGTCAATAAGGGTCCTTATATTAATCTTTGATTTTAAAAAATTGTATTTTTCACTCGTAAGTAAATACTCTTTTTTATTGATCATTTTTAAAACTATTAAACATTTTGTTTTTTTAACCGAATAATGAGGTAAATTATTATAGTGAAAATCAACATAAAATATTGTAATCATTAAAATACAAATCTTAAGATGATAATTAAAAAGTATTAATAACTTTTTTTAACATGTGTCATAATTTAAAAAAAATGTTTAAAAGATAACTTATGTGTTTTTCAATAAAACACCTAAAACCCTTAAATCTTAAAAAACACGCAAGAACCTTTGGCTTATGTCCAAAAAATAATAGAAAATATATTTTACAATAATTTATTTTCTCTCAACTTTTTTTAATGTCTATGTGTTTAACAAAATTGTAATATTATACTTTATAAGCCCAATTGAATAATTTATTTGTTGCTTTTAAACAGTTTTTTTTTTTAAATTTCAATATTATAAAAATTAGTCATCTTATAACCATAATTTTTCTTTTTAAGGCGAATCAACACATTGGTAAAACCGAAGTAACACTAGAAGAAAACTCTGAAGTCTCTGATCTAACATTTTATGTACACAAGCCTATTGTTAAGATTTCCAAAAACCCAAAGAGTTTCACTGAGCGTTTAAGTGTTTTAAACAAAATGTTAAAAGTAATATTGATTAGAGTTTTAATCTATTATCTAAACTTGTCTAGTGTAGTACATGTACTTGTTTGTATACTTGACTTTGATTCAGTTTCCAATCAAAGTGGGTTTTTTCATGATAGTACACTTGTCTTAAAATACCTACAGATCTGTAATTGTCCTGGCCTGTATTGTCGTCTTTTTTACCTTAAATTGTAATTACTTATCTATTATTTAAATTTAATAATATTATATGTTTATATTATTTGTAGTCACATTATTACGTGTCTAAATTACAACCAGATGAAGGAAATATTAAAGCGGAGCTGACCACTGATCAATCTTTAAATGTACAGGTGAATTAATAATATTATAATTGTTTTAATACAATTAAACTAAGTTTGTATTATTAATGGTTTTAAATGCTGTTTAAGGCAATTAAAAAATGTTTAACCCCAAGTAACACCAAAGATGATGATCAAGTAAATACATTTATATATCACGACGATAAAATCGTTCAGCAAACACTTGAACATAAACAAAATGGTGTTGTAGTTTCAGTGCATAGTTCTTCTAGTATGTGGGTAGTGGTGTCAAACGTAGTAAGTTATAACTTAAGTACTATAAGTTACTATAATTCGACCGTTTTTTAGTACAAAATATTATTTGACCAGCTACATTGTAAATTGAAACTCGAAACTTCTTACGACTTGGATATTACAACTTAAGTATTAACAGAATTAATTGTCAACAGAAGTGTTATCTAATACTTAATAAAATTCCACCTTTCAATAAGTGTAGCTCGACAACTTTTTCATAAGAGTTGTCTCTTTTTTTTAATTATTTAGAATTAAAATAAAATACAATGTAGCGTAGTTATAAGTGGGTACAATTTATGCATAGTTAGTCCGGTTGTTTTGAAATTTGAAGGGTGTTGAGACATTCTAGAGTTCTTTTTGATTGTTTAAAATGTATATTTTTTAGGAAGACTTCATAAAAATGCAAAACGATTTTAGCAATTTTATGTCAAATACATTTAATCAAAAACCAATAAAAGGTGATCCCAAAGTGGGAAACTACTATGCTCTTTGTCACAATGAAAAATGGCACAGGGTAACAGTAAAAAGCGTTGGATATTGTACAAATTGTGATGAGGATACTGTCAAAATATTCCAAATTGATACAGGAAACTATAAAAATGTGTGCAAAAGTCAGCTTTATCATCTGAATCCAGAATTTTATCAAACCAAATCTCAGGTTCTCTCAGTTTATTTTATGCTCATTAGTTAATGTAATTATTTCATTTCAAGTATGTAAATATTATGTTTACAATAATGTATAATTATAATGACAGTGATACTTATATCTTATTATAATAGGCTATTGAATTTTCATTAAGCAAATTGAAGTGGATTGGTGATTTTCAAGTGTTTAAAGATATTTTAATTGACGATTTAGTCGGCAAAACATTCACAATTTCACCAGATAAAACATTATCAAGTCCGCCCACCATAAATTTGTTTGATGTTGATACTATGGCCAACATGACTGAAGTTTTGGTAAACAAATTTTTAGAAAAATGCACTCCTAAGTTAGATCCTTCGGTAAGTAGAAAGAGAAAACAGTATTTCTACAACTAAAAAAAAAAGAAAACGTTAACACAAACGGTACTTTAATTTTTGTTTACAGTTGAATGACAACTCTATTGAAGCCAAAATATTGTCAATTGTGGATGGTTTTTGGTATATTCGACTAAAAGACAATCAGTTGGTAGAATTTTTTGAAAAATTATTTTCAAACGTTGCCTTTTCTTCACCTGTTATCAAACATAAGAGAGAAATTGACTACAGACATATATACTTAGCTGCGTACAACAACACAAAAGGTCGTGTTAAAGTTATCCATTTTGTTGACGAAACAAAAGTATGTATAAAATGTTTTTTTGGCGATTACAAATAAAATATTTTTAATTTGGGTAGCATTAGCCTTTTTGGTAGAATTTTTGGGGCATCATATTGCTGGTTTCTGTAATGCCATATAGGAGAATGGCTTGTCTCTTCGTTTAGAGAGCCGTCCACCCTTAAAAAAAGATTATCCCTAGCCGAATGTCGTAGTGACACAATTTTTGGGGAATTAACAAATATATTGTAGTTTTTTTTTTTTTTTAATATTTAACTTGAATATTTTGTCTTATGGCTAGAGAAGGGGTCTGTTGAAACTTTTTTTTATTTGTCTTTTTCTTCTCCCCCTCCATCACAAAAACAACTATTGTAGTGTGCTTATTGTGTGTGTATTTTATTCGAATTCCGACTTAAAAAATATTTTTCCCTAAGAATATTATTATAGTAATGCTTTTTCTTCTTGTCATAGGTAAAAGTATTTTTTGTGGATTATGGTGTTCATGAAATCGTACAAGTTTATGATCTGATTGATTTAAAAAGCATTGATTCGCTAATTGCTCGAATGCCTCATCAGGTAACAGATATTATTAATGTTAAGAAAATGTAAAATTATTAATTACAATCAATAAATAAAGTGTGCAAAAAATGTACATAATATATAATGTTAGTTTAAAGCACTTTTTTTTATTTCAGGCAATAAAAATTATTTTGCAGTTATTCGACCCTCGCAGTGTCACTTCAAAAACTGAACAAACGTTTTATGAGATAATACATAAAAACAAAAGCAATGATTCAAATGTGTCTGTAATGAATATTTGTTATAACGAGAAGTATAAAACGCCCAGCGTTCAGTTGTACAGCGAAATGTATCCCAGTACATTTATAAATATGGTTTTATATAAAAGGTACATCCAGAATGATTTTTTTTATCATAATCCACTTAATATCTCATAGGGTTTAATAAGAAATTAAGATTTTTTTCTTTCATATTGTTTTTGTATTATGTGATATCAATTTTTTCTATAAACGTAAGACTTGCCATAGCCGGTCGATCGTCCAAACAATTATTTATTTCTATAATGTTATTTAAAAAATTCTCTTAACTACCATGCAGCTCTCGTTGGATCTGTAGTGCATAGCTTTCTTTGATACATTTACATTAATTATACATACAGGGTGATCAACTAACCGTGAACCACTCAATTTCTCACTGGATTAAATTAATAGTTCATTTTTTTTTTCCATTAAGTTTTTATGCAATGTAATCTCAACTTTTCACATTTTTCACACTTTTCGCATTTTTTTTTTGTATTTTGCAAATTTATAGAAATCATACCTTTTAGGTACTTTCTTGGTCAACAAATTTTAAAACTTCATCCCTTCCTTTTAAAAATTGATAAAAACATCCAAAAAAATTACATATTTTTCAATTTGTATGGAGCATTATTTAGATATAGTACTATTGATATAGCTTTAATTTACCAAAAAAAAATGTTCACTACGTTCCTAGAAGGAATGAATACTTTTTATTATATTGATCATAGTTTTAGAACTTCATGTCTAGAAATTGAGCTTAGCAAACGCTAGACACTAGTAACATTTCTATGTCATTACCTTCAAAAACCCTCCCCCTCCCCTCCCTGTGAATTGGAAAAACCATATAGAATTCTGTATTAGTGTATTATGTAGTAGTACAGTGTATTTATTCAATTATATAATATAAACTTATTCAATATTATAATTATATTAAATTATTGTTTATTTTTTTCAGACTCAAAAATCTATAATTATAAATTATGAAGGGTGGATTAAATATATACCCACAATAAGACTGCACACAACAAAAATTGATTAGTTTTTTTTTTTAGAATAAAGCAATTTAGCTGCTAGAAAAGTATCCAATATTTGTTTAATAATTCAAAAATATATATGTGTTACATATGACTTATTAGTTATTAGTATTAAACAATTGTTTTTTTATGAATTGTTATGAAGAAGTTGATATTATGTATTAAAACTATTATTAAATTATATATCAGGAATAATATACTTAGCTGTTTTTTTTTTAAATTTATATGGAAGTATGTACGCAAGTATACGCATTTTTATTTGTCAGTCACTACTATTAATGGTTTTATTGTTAGTATAGTTCTATGATGAATTTTCTATAGAATATCTTAGCTTGGTCCTCCCCTTTTGACCCAGGGCCTAACGGTTTACACTTAAAAATTAAACAGTGTGACGACATGTTGTAACACTGTTCACTCTTAACTTAGGTATTTAATAACTTAGACCAAAATTTAATTTTTTTAAAAATTCGTCACTTACCTTAAAATAATTCTATATAGAGAAAAGAAAAGAAGACTAAAAATAAACGGACAGAATATATTTTTCCCAGACTTGTAATAAAACATTGTGCTAAATCCTTATTTTAACATCTGTCACGACTGGCTGGTAAAAGTTTTTGTTATAACAGCTGTTAAAGGCTGTTTGGTAACCAAAAACCTAAAGCGGTAAACCGCTTTGACCAGTCACTCGGTTAAAAGTTCATTGGCTAACCGCATTAAAATTGTACAACGTATACTAGCGACTCGCTATAGCTATATAACTACTGACGGTATAGCAAAATGGCTATGGCCGTTATTTTTTCCATTATATTTTCAAATGTTTGAACATTGAATTTGATTTCGACAAAAATAGATATCTTTACGTTGTACACGGTGTGTAACTTGTATTTAGCAGGTGACCTATTTATCAATAATATTATTTTGTTTTCTATTATTACTGTTAACAAACGCGAATCCGAAGAGGAGCTGGGTCCTGCGATCGAGTCAATTACCTTATTCTTCTACTAAATTTCCGAGGTATGTTATAATATCATAATAATTCATAAATACATAATATTATACCTACCTACTGCCGTTATATTAAATGTAGGGTTCTGGGTCAAATGGAGTAATATGTTGTAAACGAATGGGGCATATTTAAATGCGATTTACTGATCAATTTTAAATTTAAATTGTAAATTGAATATTATATACATTCAAAGTGATCAAACCTAATTAAAACAATCCACTCATTTACTCAGAAAATAACAAAAATAAATAACTAGGTACAATTTTGTTGTTTTTCTTTTAATATATTTTTAATGTTGTTTGATAATAAAACAAATGCCATACTTACCTAATTGTTTTGCTATTATCTAGAGTACTGTTTTTAAAGCATAAACGGTAACATATCTATTGGTTTTTTAATTTAGAATGATTCACAGCATTACCGATCATTTTGACTGATTGATGAACCTTGTTGAAAAATATAACATGAAATAGTAACTATTTAAGTTTAAATGCCTAGACGGTTGGGGTAGTATTATTTTTGTATACGCCTCTAAGGACACGCTTGCCTTACCTAGGTACCTCGCTTTTAAAATTTTTTTTTCAAAACTGGTTTTGTAGAATTTTTTAATTTAAAAGCTTAAAAAAATTGTATCTCTATTATAATTTTTGTTGTAAATTATAATTTTGACCAAGTTATAATGATTATATATCGTATAATTGTGTAAAGTAAAATAAAATCCCAAAATTAGTTGATCACCCTAAATTGGTAACCCTGTACGGCTGTACTTGTCTACATGAATATATAGGTAATATTTATTTTTTTTATATAAATATACGGGGCTATCCCAAAATACAATATTAGGAATGTAAAGAATAAAAATATTTGGTCATAAGAAAAAATTGTTGTAATGATACATTTTGAATATCATTGGGTAGCTCTCCAAAGCAAATTCTATAGATATGCCAGTGAATTTTAATATATTATTAAAACGAGTTAGGTACTCTTTCAATCTATTATTATTACGATTACTTTGTGCCATATTAATTTTATTATTGTCCATAATATTTGGCTGTGCGCCTTCAACACACACTGTTGGAATAGTGACGCAGACGTCAGCTTTTTAGTGTTTAATGTTTGTACAGTAATAATAATAATAATAATAATAATAATAGGACTTGTCGCATACCCGTCCGATTCCGAAGAAGCGTCGATTGATTGTCTGTCTGGCCGTGTGTCTGTGCCTCGTGTAGGCGCTTTACAATATTACTATGACGGCCGTCGGTTCGCTGTACAGGGTGTAGTGTCGCGCTGTCTTGACAAATTATACACACTTTACATACATTACACATATTTTATACTTACATATATTCACACATTACAGACACCCTGTGGGTCGACATATACACCGAAGCAGGAAATATCAATAAGGACCGAGTGAGTGTTGACGGTCGTAGAACATGACGCGAAACATATTATTATTTTTTTCTCCCTCGTTTTGACACATTATCATAACACTTCACCGGTAACGGACGCGTGTGACTTGTTAGAAAAAATAAATAAATAAACAACGGTGACACATCCGATAATCCGCTACAAAAATAACAATTAAGACGAGCTGCCGTTTGGTTCAAAAATCGTAAGATTACGTTTATGATATTAGTATTCAAATCTCAAGTGCACAATGTTTTGGTACTTATACTTCTACCTCTAAACTATTGAACATTGAAGTACATTACACTCTTAACCGAGTGGTTTCCAGCAGCCAGCAGGGTTCGGCCATGGCGCTACATCATTGATAAAGATATTTGCACAACGTCGACTAGTGGCACTGCCAATTTTATATCTATTTTAAGTATAATATTATTATCTAATGCGTTTAGTGTTAAGTCCAATACCTGCAATTTTTAAAAATGTGCGAAATAGATCAAGTGAAATGTCAATTTTGTTTTGTGTAAAAGGGCACAACTTTCGCCACACCACTTACACTACAAGGAGTAAATTAAAGGAAATTGTTCGACAAAACTTTCCATGAAGCTAAAATCATTTTTACCATTATTATAACTAATGCAACAAAAGACGACTTTGATATTTCATATTTATTTCGGGACAGTGGCGAAGTCATATTTTTAAATTTAAGTGAAGCAAAGTCCAAATATTATACAACCTCCCACCCCTTAATCAATTTTCAATACCTTATAGGACATAATAGCATTGATTTCCTCATAGACTGAACTAGGGTTTCACATTAGAGTGGGCTCAAAACATTACCAAAATTAAAAACATGAGGGGGCTTTGTTCTGTACAGTCTGCATTGTTAATATGAAAAAGTGTAATCCACCTACCTATATCTCTTAATCTTATAATATCATAATAGGAAATAATAATATAGCTTAAAGTTTTAAAATGATAATTCTGCTACACCCCACTCTAAAACAAAATTAAATGTTTCTGATAAAACCAGAAATGTAGAGTATAAATTTAGTTTTCGTGGATTAAAAAAATAAACCGATTTGCCTCTTTCACCTCCTTCTTCCACTCCCCTTCTTCACTCCTTCAAGCCACCATTTGACTGTTTTTAAATTTACTTTTCGTTTATTTTGAAAAAAAAATTGTGAAAAGTGTGTGGAAAATTATTTTTTTAATTTTTCTATCATTTTAAGTGAAAAAATGTTTTTTCCTCTTTTAAACATTGAAGTTATATTTTCAATCTAAAACTAAACATTGGTTATAAAAAAATTATATTATAAGAACTTTTGTTTTTAAAAAAGCGTTTAAAATTGTTTGTCTATGATCAAACTAAGTTTAAAAATCAAAACTATGTACTTTGTTACTGCGTTACAGTATGATATTTAAGGTTTAATCTTTAAAATATAAAAAATATAATTTCCAAGAAAATATTCAGCCGCTATAGTAGATCATTATAATATAACGGTTATCAAAAGAAGGGATATTAAAAAGGATACAATTCAACGGATAAGGAGCATCAATGCGGCCATTAATTACCTTATAAATGAAAGAAATATCTGACGCGTATTTTGGTAAGGGTGGGGCTGTTTATTAGGGATCTGATTGGTGTATAAAAAAGTATCCAATAATGAATAGGTACTGGAAAACTACAATTTTTAAATGGAACAGTCTTGAACGTCTGGAAATAGAGTCAATGCCAGTTTTAGTATTCGGACTTCAAAGAGGTATTCTAAAATAGACCTGACAACAGAGTACCTACAGCAAAATAATATAATTTAAATGATCTCAGATCTTTAAGTTCAGATGATTTTATCTTCATAAATTTATACTATACAATATTTTGCTATTAATTTAAACATTTATTTTATAGCTGAAAATTTTTTTAAAATAATAATATTTTTATAATATAGTAATTATAATAGATATTTTATTTTAATACATTATACAAGTATTTTTTTACGATATTGGGAACCTCTAGTACTGTAAATGTACCCCATGGCAATCAACAAAGGGATGCAACTAGTGTAAACCTTTTTAAGTTACTATAAGATTTAGGTTACGATTAAGGGGCCATCGGGATGCAATTCGTGTATAAAATTTGGTTCTGTAATTATAAATATACCTACTTAGAAGACAATTTTTTTTTGTAAAATTAGGGCTCTCAAAATGGGTCAGTACTGAGCCACTAATTTCGTATAGTGTAAGTATACAAAACGGTCAGTGAAGTAAGATTAAGAACCAGTAGGAGTTAATAAATTATAACACTGTTGAATGCGTTAATTTTTAAAATAAATGTTAATCTTTATAACCGTTAATATTATGTTCATTGTACTTAATCAAGTTTAGGTATATCTATAACTAATATACTTCATGCGAGTTTCACATTTTCATTGTCAGTGCGTTGTAAGATTTCGTATCATGTCTTTGCTTTGAAAAGTTGATTTTATTTGTTTGGCATCGCGCTAGAGCTATCTCTGTTGTCTTTGATAAACTTTATCAAAGTAGGTATTAAATTTCACTTCTGATGAAGATGCAGTATATGGCTTCTACCGTCAATGACACAATAATTTACGGTGTATTAGGTACAAATGAAAAAAAACATACAATATAGTTAACGGTCACACGAGTTTTCAATTACTCACAGTCACACGATTTCCCATTACATTGTAATTTGGCTGATCCAATGACTTTGACATCGATTAAAAAAACAAATTTCATTGATAATTGGTCTAGGAATAATATTTTACATCGTATACATTACCTACCTATATAATATATAAAACATGATATTGACAATTTAATATTATATTATATTCAATTACCTATTAGTAATAATATAACCAGGGCTTGTTTGGGGGGGGGGGGAATGAGTACCTCAACTAATTGTTTGTATATTCTAGCTTATCTATTTTTATAAAATTGATCAACTTAAATGTTTGTGTTAAATACCTAGTTATTTAGTTGTTATTAGATTATTAGTATATATTTAAATGTTCTATTATTCTCAACTATGGGATCTTTTAAAAGAAGATGTTTAAAAATAAATATTTAATTTATATAAAAACAAGTTTATAATGGTTTTGTATACTATAAGTTGGTTTTAAAAAAGACAAATTATATCTAAACAATTATGATATTAATCTGATTTGTATTATGGTACGTGTTTAAAGGTTTTGTAATAATGCTTCTTAGGAGACCGTAAAGGAGGGTGTGAAGGGTAATGTAAGGTATATTACAATGATAGGGACGCTACTTTATTAAAAATTAGCCAGAGTACCCCTACTACTTTTTTCCCAAGTCAAGCACTGAGTATAACAAAGATTTGAATAAAAGCTTATTTACCTACTTTTTAGAAAAAAAGGCGTCTGGTTTTTGTCATGCAATGACATTCATTTGTTAATGTTAAACTAGTTAAGAGTATTAATTAAATTAAAATACAATTTGTATATATATTATTATTTACCCAAAAAACACCTGACAGCCTTGGCCATTTCAGAATGAATTCAAACGTTTTTACACGTTAATGTTGATCGATACACGATTATAAACGAATGTATCTTTTCGAAAGTTATCAATTGGTTTGCTAAATGGGAAAATGTACAATGTTTGATTTTTTATTATGACTAACTCAAAAATTATTTATCTTACAATGACTATACAAGAAAAATATTGCATCTTATGCTACATCAATTACGTCTGAGAAAGTTAAAAAATAAATCTTTCCATCATTATTCTATATTATTTCATCTTAATATTATTGTATAACAATTAAATAACAGAAAACTATTATCTTAATTCTTATTAGAATAAGTAGATACTTATTAATGCTTTAGATTCTATATGTAAATACCTGTTGAATACGAATTTTGCACATATACACTATACACAGTGATTCATTTAAGATAAGAAAATCATTTCCTCTTAAAATAAATTCAATTTTATAGTTTTTCATTTTGGAGATACTTTTAGTTTATGTTATTGTGAAATATTATAAAATATTCAAATCTTTTAACAATTTTTTCAGAGCACTATCAACTTATGAAACTTACTCGAGAATGTACTATAGTTAAATTTTTAAATTAAGAATAATTTGCTGGAAATGTTGACTTGTCGATAACCATTTTTGGATATTTTCTTATACATTTTGAAATTGAGGACAAGACTCAAGAGGAAGTGTGGAGTATAGTGTTATTTTTATCTGACTGCATAATACACTAGCGCACTCCACCTCCCGTCATAAGGTCTAAACTTTTAAGTTAAAAAGTAATTACCCATAACAGGTTATCGACCGGTCAAAATGTTCAGCAAGCTATTCTTAATTTAAAGTTATTATTAGGCAAGTGTTATAGGTAGTGCTCTGGAAAATCGAATATTGTCTAAAATGTTAAAATAACATAAATCAAAGTGTCTCCAAAAATAAAAACCACAAAATTGCAGTTATTTAAAGAAAAAATGAATTTCTTATCCTCATACCACCCTGTGTATAGGTAGGTATTAGGGTGTTTTTCGGGTGTATTGTGATTCGATATATGTAGGTTTAATTAATGTAAATGTATCAAAAATGCATGTGAACCACAGAGCAAACGAGTTGGGTGGTAGTTTAGAGAATGTTTTCATCAAATGTCATAGAGGTAAATAATTGTTTGGACGATCGACCGGCTATGGCAATTCTTACGTTTGTAGTAAAGAAATAAAATAGGTAATGAAATGTTTAAATACCTGAGTCTATTGTATGCGCTAATGAATAATGATGGAACATTGCTGCCGAAATACTTATACGCTGTATAGTAATATTTTTGTGGCAAGGATTTATTTAAATATTTTATTAATTCTTTACTATATTAGATAAATACCTATAACCACCATAGGCGCAATTCATGATTATACATTAGTTCATAACCTACATTTCAAGGGATCCTAAAATTATACATACCTGATCATTATTATTATTATTATTATTATTATATATTTAACGCCCCGAGGGCAATAGTGTGACATACAAATAAATTGGGGGATGCTAATTTTGAGTATGGGGATGCTTAAGTCCTCCTAGCACCCCCTAGCTGCGCCTATGCTAACCACAAGTATCGCTTGAGTTTTTTTTCTTAGCTTACCTTTGTAATTAGGTAATACGTTATTATATAATAATTAATATTTAATTATACTATATCAGTTATCACTGTCGAAAAGGTACAGCAAAGCTGATGCGGTTGCTATTATTGTTTATTATTACAGTTATTACTTATTACACTGCGCGGTATAGCGGAGGCGTGTACCGGTGCCCCGATTGGCCGGTCGTGCCGCACCGCCCTCGTGTACGCACCAGATCCGATTGTGTCGATAATGCGTCATGTATTGTTACAATATGATGTATTGATATGATACCTATGTCCGCACATTATTAATGGTACCTATTAACCCGTCTTATAGCGCATTTAATTAATGCGCGTGCCGCGAACAACGGCAACATAGTGACCGTCGGTTTTATGGTCCGTCGCAATTATAAAATTCACGAACGGCGACCGGTACGATCTGGGACGGCCGCCGCGCCGCCGTTGCTCGGACGACGGCGCGGCGGCGGAAAATCTATACGGCAGCCGCCCGCCACCGCCGCTGCCGCCGCTTTGGGCACGCGCGTCAGAAAGCACCCGAACAACGCAACGTGCCAACGCCTTTCGCGCCCTACCTGTGGCGAATCACGCCCACGGCGCGCGCGACCCAAAGCGGAGGAAAGGTCGAGGTGGAAAAAAAACCCGTACATACCTACCTATTATTATTTTTTAATTCCGCAGCGAGGGAGAGAGGTTTTTTGCTCGGCCGGGGTTCGGTGGTGGCCGAGGAGGACGTCGGGTGGAGGTGGCTTAAACCCGACACCGTCGACGACGCGGTTCCCCCTCTCTCTCCGCGTTGCCTCATACAGCTCGTCCTGCACCGGTGCGGGTCGTATCGTGTTTCGCGCGCGCGGACGCCGCCGTCGAGTGTCCTGAACCCGACGAGCCGCCGCTGCACATCGGTATAATTGTTAACGTTCAGTCCGCGTACAGTGCGCCGCGTCTCCACCGGCTCACTTCTGTATAGTTGATGTTGGACGACTGCTGGCCGTTGATTACGACAACAATAACAATAACATTTAACTATATTGTACGATATTGTTGTGTATTACATAACACGCACGATTACGCGTTGCAGGTCCCATACGGGATAACTACTATGTTCACGGCCACAGCGTTGGACGGTTACAAGGGCTGACGTTTCACTCGGCGCGCGAAAAGTAAGTGCAGACGATTTATAAGTTTTGTATTTTATAATTAACGTAAAAAATACAAATATTAATACATTAAAATATTTACAAATAATTGCACTAATAATATCATGTACGTTGAGTATAGTTTTTTAAATAATGTAAATTGAACGTAATGGCCACAGAGAAATGTAAAGGGTTACATCTAATTAAACAAAAACAACATTTGTACAAGATTCAAATCTTGGACTTATCCCAAAAAGAATCTTAAGCACAAGTTGTTAACAATACGGTCAAGTGTTGTGTGTAGGTATGGTTTTATAACAAAATTCTTCAATGCAAAGCCTTTTGAATTTGAGTTTTCCGCGACCACGTTATTGCCTTATAAAAAGTTGACCGGTACGCATCGTTACCAAAAACTGATAAACGATTTTTTTACAACATTAAAACTTAAAAGAGAGAAAAAGTACAATTTACAGGTGTTATATCTTTCGTTTTTAGTTGCTCATTAAAATGTTTAAAACATTAAAGGAAAATCTTAAAATTAAGCTACAGTCTTGAAGAGCAATATTCATTGACAAATATCTTTAAACTAATCTGTAAAAAATATTGTCAATTCAACACTTTTAGTTCTCGCATGGCTTGTTAAGATTTCAAAGGTGTCGAATGGGGTTTAATAATATTTTTGGTGTTTAAGCACCCTCACACTTTTTGAAATTCCAATATGTTGCTCAGACAGATTATAAAATAATATATTTTGCTCTTCACGTTTACTGGTAAATGTGTTCTCGCGCCACGGAATTATTACAATTAAGTTTGGCCATGAAGGAATTGAATTCACACATTCGCATTTTGTTCTATGCCTGTCTGAAGTCATAATAACCAAATCTGGGTATAAGTGATTTATATAAAATATCACTTGAGTAGATTTGTCATCCAAAAATTGATGACAAATTACAAAACAACTAAACGAATAAAAAAATTCTTGTCGATAAACACCGTATGACCATCAAGTTGCGTTTTTGTAAAAAAATGTTGGTTCTCATCGATTCATCTTTCATAATGTACCTACAGGTACAATTTCTACAATAAATGTGTGTTGTGACTTGTGTTTTATATTAAATATTATACATTTGGATGACGGACAATGTAATATATTATATAATATATTTTTTTGTAATTATCTACTAATATTGCACAAGTGAGGTAGGTTAATCATTTACATTTGTTCTTTGAGCTGAAAGTGTTAAAATTACAACAGGAAACGTGTAGTATTTTTTTTAAATTATCATCATTAACAAAATGCAGAATACTATTATGAATGAGAAATCAATTGTTTTATTACATATACCAGGTGTGTGAATAATTGTGTGTGTGTATACCCAAATTACTGTAAATTTGTCAAATCCGTGTTGGACGCACGTTAAGATAGTACACTCGGATAATCGGCCAAAGCGTTTGTGATCATTAAATGTGTGTATCTCATCACTGTTATAAATGTGTAAGAAAATAATAATAATATTTATATGTCGTATATACATATACTTTGTCCCACGCTACAACAGCTATACCTACTTACGGGGTAGCGGCCGTGCTCCGTTGTCCGTTTTTTATGCTAGATTTGTAATTTTTTATTATTTTTTTGCCTCGTTTTAATTATAATGTCGGTCACGCACATTTTTTTCTATCATAACATACGTTTTCTCATATGTAGATATATTATTATTATTATTTCTACTACTTGTTGTTTTTTTCTCCGTTTGTTTTCCCTCTAAACGCGCGTTTCATACACACACCAATATTGTACACATTTTTTTTTTTTTTTTTAATGCGTATGCCGTATTTTTCTTAGCCATAACGAAAGGGAATTTTTAAACAATCCGTTGTCGTGTGTACTCAAAGTATAGGTTTCCGCGGATTAACAATAATAATTAATAATACGAACCGGATATTTATTATTTTATCGTCGAGCGGTTGTTTTTATCGCGCGTAATTGACAACACGGCCAAAAAGCGTATACTTGTACCGTGCTGTGTTATTATTATTTGATATTATCATTATCAACGACGGTCGCCGTACACTGTGTAATACTATATAAATCACAACACGCATGTTATTAGTATTGATTAATATAATAATATAATATAAGCTAGCTAGCTAATAAGCGCATAATGTAAACGAGAGCAGGAAGGATAATATTTTTGTCGTTGTTGTCGTCGTCTCGGCTTAAAACGAACCGGACGCGTGCGATAAGCGCTATTCAAATTGATAATAATAATAATAATAATATTGTCGAAAACAGTATTATAAACCATTATTATAATGATATGGTTCACTGCATCCAAGATTACCTATAGTAAAATGTGGCAAAATCAAGCAGCAAGGTGGCTGATCTGCCGATAAGTATGATAATATTATAGTGAGAGGTATGAAAATTCAGGGAGAGGTGCATATAATTTTGTAATAGATTTTGCAAGTTTCGGATATTGGATATGATTTGTTTAACTCGTGGAGAAACTAGTGGGGGAAGTTGTCAGTCACTCTCCTGTCCCTTCCTTTGGGTGCCCTTTCGAGTTGCTGGATATAATATGGTTTCCCCCGATTGTTATAAAAGAAATAAAACGTATACTCCGTTCGAATGCACCAAATGGCATAATAAAATATCTATGGAAAAATAATTGCATTTCGATTATCTGTTGTAGCCCGTCGTCGTTTTCGATCGAATAATAAATCAGGTTTTTTACTCAACGATGAGCCGTTCGCATGCATAAATATTAGCCAAGTCCAGTATTATATACTTTTTATTTAAGCAGACATAGGTCTGATAAACATATTAGACGAACCTGGATCCGGTGGGATGACCGACGCGACGGTTATTTCGGCACTTCTGCGTCAAACCAATTAAAATATTATGTTATCGAAAACAATCGTAAATTACCACACTTTATTAAACTGTGGTAATTTCTTCATTTTTACAATTCATTCACTTGACATCAAACCGCAATAAATTAAAAAATGCTGTTCTACTCATGCAGTGGCTTAAATAGTTTTTATTTTTTTTTCGATAGTATAAAAAATTGGAAATATTATTTCTGAAACACTCAATAGGTTGTTATTTGTCACGACTCTCGTGTAAATACATAATATTGTAATTTCTGTCATCTTGCCCTGCCACGGGCTAAACTTAATATTTAATTAACAAATAAACAATACATTCGTGAATGATGAAAATGGGGTTATAATATTAGATTTTGTGATGTAAGGTATAACATTTAGAAGAAGAACCGGAGCTTTGTTTTTTTAAAGAAAACTATAATATAAGATATTATATATATGCAGTGTTAAATAAAACATTAAACATAACATATTCTAATAGTTTATTTTGCCCATTCTGATATTTGGCGACCATTTTAGGTCCGCATTTCTATCATTCTACCGGTTCATAAATTTACTTATATTCTACATGTTATTCTAGTTGAGTAGAATAATTACCATATATTTTTTTTAAACTATGACGCTTAAGGAATCTCATTAGCATATGTGTACTAATTATAATATAATGTACGACGTGAACTATAAATATACAATTTGCATTAGCCCGTCGATGATATTATATTATAATGACCGAGTATGTATTGTAAACTTTTAAACCTCTTCTCTGCTTTAGGTATGTCGCATAATAGGGTTATTTATTTCATTGTCTTCTTCGGTTCTTTTTAATTCCAAACTAATTTTCTACTATCTTCCTAGCTTTTCTTCTGTGTAATCTCATCCCCGCTTAAATTTAGCCTATTTAATCTTATTTTTTCTTGTCTTGGTTGGAGAAAATGTCGAGTTTTAGACGATAACAATTACTTAAACTTTTTTGTGAATATCTCAATGAAAATGTTTAAAATTCAACAAATAATGGTATATATTTAAGGATACGTAGGTTTGGGAATTTACCTTTATTTGCGAGGATAGAATAATTTTATTTGTACAGTTATATAAAAAAAACCCTTTAAAAACCCGATTTTTATGCGTTACAATGCAACACAAGCGGGGTTTTCGCGTTTTTATTTTGGAAGAAGATATTATATTATTATTATTGGTCTCGTTTTTTGTCGATCAATGATTTTTATATGCTCAAAACTGTACACGGGGCAAAGCACATACTAACAGCTATGTTGTACTCACCGGCAATAGCTGGGGTACAGGCGAAACACGATACTTAGGAACGTCCGCCCGTGGAGGGATGCGAAGCCCTTCGCATTGTCAGTCTCAGTCTCTATCTCTGTCCCTCTCTCTCTCTCTCTCTCTTTCTTTCTTGCAGTATTATTATTATTCGGGGATATTCTTCTTTATGTTCCTGTCGTCGTTGTCAACAACAATATTATTATTTTTATTGTGGCCCGATGCCTTGTATTTTTTTTTCTTTTCCCTAAGCACTGTATACTATATTATCTATAATGACGCGATAATTCCGCGAACGGTCCGACAATAATACAGAGCGAAGAATACGAACGGCAAAGGCTGTGTAGACATAATAATATAATAATGATAATATTATAATAGAGATAGCGACACAGGGGGCTTGCTGCTGTGTTACACATAGTATGCTGGTGCAGGTAGAATTCAAACGTCCAGGCTGTAGTGCATATGGCTGTGGCCTGTGTGTGTACCACAACAACAATGTACTACAATTCAATAGAATCTGTAAATTACTGTTTAGTAAAATATGTTAGGTTGGCAAGCTTAAAAAATAAATACATTAGACTTTAAAACATTTCGCAATAGCTTGAAGGCCGTTGAATATAATACCGTAATTTTGAGTGACATTGGACAAAATGGGGATATTTTATGTTTCTCGGTCAGATAAAACAGTCTGTTATAACTTATAAAGTGTTATTATTGATCAGCTCGTGTTTAGGAAGCACGCGTGATGTGAGTATAGTCAGAGCAAAAAATGTTAAAGGTAATTGTTATTTAAACTGCATTACATTTTTATCAAAAAATATCGGTTAAAATTTCAGTGTCAAAACTTTTAACGACCAAGCTGCGGTTTTAATTTTTTGACAACGGTTTTGTTATGATTAATTAACTTGTATACTGTTATTAACTTATAGTTGAAATTAAAATAATACTCCGGAACTAAAATATTTTATTTCTTTAAGTTTATCTTTGGAAATACGTTCGAAAAACATGTGTGTCCAAAGTCACACAAATTTGCTGGTGACTTTTGACAGACTTCTTTTTTAAAGGGTGAAAAAATAAAAAAAGTTTCTTTCTTTTCGTTTGGAAAAAATTCCAGATTTTAGTAACAGTCCTTCATGGTCAAATTTGAGTTCAAATTAAAATTTGGACAAATTCATCCAAAATAACGCCACTATTAGTTGTAACGAAGTACAATTAGAGCAAAGCGAGACAATTTTGAACGAGATTAATGTGTATTTATTATTTTACATGCCTTGAAAAATCTATAATATTTTTGCGCGTTTATCTTTCACTACTTGTTGACGTCGTGAAAGAAATAGGAACTTTAGCAAGTCAGGTATCGCAGGTATTACACTTATAAATAATGATATAAATGCGACGGGGCTTGTCGCGGTAATAAGGGTAGTTAATCAGTTTTTAGACCAGCGCATGGACGGATACCGTGATGTTAGTTCTTCACCGTAGGTTCTCAGCTTAATGGTTTCGCTCTGTCAACCCAGCAATAATATATAGGTACGTATAGGCAGCACACCGCAGTAACAACGACTTAATTAGTGTGTGTATTATAGACCGTGTTTAAAACGGGCGTATCGACTTGAAATATAGCTCAGTGTAAAGTGTCAAGCGCACGGTGTATATACAATATGTATACCCTTGTATATAATAACGCAATAATTACATATATTGTGTTTGATTTTCGAAGAGGGTCCGGTTTCGTAGGAAATGGTTGTGGGGTCCTCTATCGGTTTGACACCGACGCGTGGTTAGCCTTTTCAATAATTATTTTAATGTAGAATATGGTATTTACATTTTACATACACACACATAAACATCTTCGCGGAAAATATACCGAAGATATGTTACACTACTACTGTAACATGTGTCACAGACCGCGGGGTCCGTCCAAACGAGCCGCGCCATGCCACGATCATTTTTACAATAATAATTTAATTTAATGGAGCTGATTCGTTGTGGACAAAAAAAAAAACTGCTGTGCATCACGTGTTCCAGCCGTAAGCAAAATATGTGTGCAACAGCAAAGGAAGACAGACCTTTTGGACCAGCAGGCGACCCACAAACGCTGTTTTCTTAATGTCCTTTAAAACAGTGGTGCGGCAGTTCAATGGTTTTAGGTCAATGCGTATCAAGGCCAAACGGGATACATACTTGTGAACCGAAATCAAACAGTAATTGTATTGATTTTACCATATTTTAGTTCTCTTTTTTTTTCTCGAATCCAGTTCCATAATCTCTACGATTCTTGCACAGAATAAATACTCAGTAAAGTGTACACGGACAGCAACATTAAAAAGTGTATCAAATGTATAACAAACATAATGTTTAATTATTGTAATTATATTATATCGATTAGGCATAGGTCTACAATTTATCCAAGAAAATAACATTTAACAATGTGAGTCTGAGTGGAACAAAAATTCCATTACAAATACCAAAATATTCAATAAATTTAGACAAAGACGGACTGGGTAAAAAAAAAGACTACCATCCTAAGAATTGATAAAGCCTCGAAAGTTGAAATTTGAAAAGTTAAATTAGTTAGAAGTCGAAAGAGTCAAGGAGCTTTGAATTTAAGTTCGATGCAGAGCATGACATAAGGTATTGTTTTTACAATGATAGGATTTTATTTTTTTTTATCCACGATATTTCTTAAACAGCTTGACCGATTACTTCATGTAACATGTCCGTAGATGTTTGATCAAAAATCGTACCCTAAAAGTAATTTATAAAGCCAAAATTAAAAAAAAATGTCCGCTTTTTTTTCAAAATCTAGGAAAACGCCCTAAACAATTATATATGTTTCATTTTGAAACACATAATTTAAGTAAAATATATCCTAAATGTACATTAGAATAAGGCGTTATTTGTTAGTGAATTCGTATCATTAATATTCAATATTTATTTCGCTTTTCTAAATGTAGCTTTAGGGCTAAGGTGTGAAAATTACACTGAAGTGTCATTATTCCAGATTATTTTTTTCCAAAATCTGTAGTCTAACTAGAAATATAAAAATATAGCTGTTACAATTACAATAATTCGTATACAAATTTATCAATAATGTTACCTTTATATTTACTTATTGTGATTTTTGCTGATATTTTTAGGTTATTAAAATATGTTAATAAAATCTTCTTATTAAAGTCTTATTAGAATCGTTCTATCAAGAAAAACTAAAAAAAAAAAAATACAATTACATACACATATATACCCGTTCAATATTATCTATAAAATAGAATTAATATTTAAAAATATACAGTTACTTTCGGTAAGTAGTTCTTTACTGGTACTTATATTTTAGCTCGGTCAATTGTTTTTACAAACTTGGTGAGTTTGATAGTTAACAGATAAAAAATAAAAATACCAAGACTATCTACAATAAGTAGTTATTTAAACACACAAATCGATAAACAAAGACGGTCAACAAATTTAAACTAAAAATATTACATTTCAAATAATATATTGTTGCCTAGGTCGACAATTAAAATGGTGACTTAATCCTTTTATATATGTATTGAGTTAAGCTTATACCTAACCCAGTTCAGTAGAAATGACATTTATATTTGAATCTAAAAATGTGTTACAATTGCAAAATAGCTGATATTTTCAATAAACCACAATTTATTTTTTTAGCTGATATTAAAAAAACATAATAGGTGCGACACTTAACTCGTTAATTTTTATTATTTATAATATTATTTTATTATTTATAGTTGTTTTTTATAACAACTATTCTTTTTTTTTTTTTTACTATTATTGTAAATTCACTAGAAATAAAGGAAGTTATATGTATAAATTGATAATTGATTTTTCGAGCCACGGACGGTAATTTTACAGTATTATTTCTAATTCTGCGTACGGACAAAATTCAATACATTACGGTCATATATTAAATTATAATTTTTTTTTTTTTAATACAAACCTGTCCTGCGCGGTCGGCCGTGGTCATAGAACGACCGCTGTCCTCCGGTCGGTCATCCGAAAATAATCTCAAAACCTCTCAAGCGCGGATTCGCCTATCTGTATTAGGTACACATTGCCGACCGTTCTCCCATATGTCCGGTACACACACAGTGACCATGGTCGATGTTTGCCGTTCCATATATAATAAGTATATATAAATATATATGTGTGTATGTATGTTCTTCTCTCAGGTCGGGTAACACGACACCGCCGGCATTACGGTCCACTGCTGTCTTCTCTAAAGACGACGAGATGCGCCATCATGCAAAAGTAATGCGCACCTATACCAACGCTGACACGAATATTATTATACAGGTACCTACCTACTATGGCCGTGTAATTGAATATCTCGGTTGAAAACAATACCCGCAAGTACGTCGTCGGGATGTCGTGTACTTTCAACGCCGCAATAATAATAATATAATTACAATTTACTCAACCCCAAGGAGATAAAAAGTTTTCCTCTCTCTCCCTCTATTTTTTTTTTTTTTTTTTTAATAAGAAAAACGAAACTGATATTGCGTGGAAGTCGTGTGTGTGTGAACTTTAATAACGAAAACAACTTTTGATTTCGGATATTATTATAATATTTTAACACACCCGTGCACCCGTGTATTATATTATCATTTTTTAATAAATAACAATCCCTCTCTCACTATCTCTCTCTCTCGTCTCTCCTGTTGTAGCTTTGTCGCCGAGATCATACAACCCGGTGGTTGTTATTTTTTTCCCCGGTTATTTATTATTGTTATTTTTTATTTACTGTACACGTATCTGCCGGCGGTTATAATAATGATCAAAAAATATATATCAACTAGAGGGTTACGGTAAAAAAAAAAATACTCTAGTTATCCAATGCGGGCGGTACATAACGACCGAGGGTTTCACTTTTAGGCGGTGCTCGTGGAGTGTATGTATATACTATATATACTATATCATCACGGGGGGACACGTTGTATTATATAGAAAAGCGCAGTAGCGACAAGGGAGAGTGAGAGTACACTTTTAGCCTTATATGTACATATAACTAACACCGGAGTGTCGTGCGATGATGAGGGTTCCGGCGGAGGTGCAGAACTTTTAGTAATACGGTATTGTAGGTATCGCGTTACAATTGCAGAGTATATGTACATACAGTTATGGCACAGGGATGAAGGGACCGTATTGTAGTGCTGTGTATGTGCATACTACAAGAGAGAGAGAATCATGCGGGGTGACAGCGCCGCAGAGAAGAGTGGGTGAGCGCGTTAGCGTCACGGCTTTTAATATAACGCCGTTATATAATACCTAATGCACCGGTGTAAAATATATATGACGTGTACTATATGTACTTACAAGGGCTATAGAGAGATAGGATTTTTGTTTTTTTTTTGTTTATCAACTCCATTTCTTTCGGAAAAAAACAGTAGTTGAGCAAATCTAACTCTGTACAGTTTTTCGTGGAATTCAATAGATAACTTGTCGAAGTAATGTTATTAGTTATTATACAATAGCGAAATTGTAATTTTAATCATTTAGAATCTATTTAACGTTTTAGACAAAATGTTCGACTCTTCAAGACTCATTGAGAAAAACAATAATATAGTCATAATTGATAATTGTATTATTTACTCAGAAAAACCGGAGTGCACTTATTTTTGTTTATTTAACACAGATCGTTTGAATGCTTTGAAAAATACAAATAAATCAATACCATCAATTATTTTTGAAAATAAAAATATTATATTTTATGAAAAAATTGGTTTTTAATGTTTAGTGGAATTAGTTAGACAAATTTAAGTATGCATCATGCATCATGATAAGCGTTCCAAACATAATATTATGATAATTTTTATATCATAATTATAATCATACCTGATACCAAACGTATGGCTTTATATATTATTATGGCGACTCTTTACAATTAATAGCATAGTAGTAAAGCTGAGAATTTTTTTTATAAAAATACAAATAATTATTTGAAAAAAATACATTTTTTAAAATAAATTCTTATTTAGCACATCAAATAATTTTTTATTTGAATACAATATACATGTTTTTTTTAAATAAAAGTATTTTAAATTGTGTTATTTAAATATATATTATAGACCAGTCTAAATTGTTCGTAAATTATTCTTAATTTAAAAAAGGAAATAAAATGTTATTTTTAATAGTTGATATAAATACATTTTTTTTTTTTGAAAGGGTTTAAAACATAAGTTAGTGAAAGTTTGTGAAAAATTGAGATCACACTGTATAAAAACACTACGGGGAAAAAATTAAATTGCTAATTAAACCCTATAACGCTTTCAGAAAATAATTACCCTGTAGGTGATAATGTAGCAAATTTAATGTTATAACTTATAAGAATAAAAGAAGGGCTCAATATAATGCCACGTAGTCCGCCTTCTTAGATCTACACCTAATATAAGTTTATCTTTATTGTATTGTATGTTGTAACTAATATAATAATCTACTACGAATTATAACAACTATAAGCCATTCTAATTTATATAGCACACTCTTTATTTCTACAATACCTATGCCTTTTGCTTAATTAAACTTTATATCATATTACGATAGAAATCATATATAATCTATCAATAATAACTGTTGATTTATCTTGCAAAATATCGGTGAGAGTATTAACTAGAGAGATTACTACTAGGATTCTGGACTACATACACATTTTAATCGATGTTTGAAGCTTATAGTTAATGTTAATTACTAAGCTTAATGTTAAAATCAAAACCATATGTTGAATAAATTGCTGTAGTCATCTAGGGATCCACTCTTGAAGTCGGCTATTGATTTTTTTCGTTTTTATTGACTATCATCAACCGTTATTGTATGATACTAAAAAAACATATACTTGAAGCACATTGTTTGCCGCCCGCCTCCGATGACTTATTGCCTTCATAAATAATTGAACGGGTAACATAATAATACTAGTATCGGAACAACCTACAGACGACGGACGTCGAGGGTGTTGAAAGACAGACTGGGCGACACAATAATAAAGATAATAATAATAGTATTATATTGTGTTTGCAATTGAACAACTGCTTGGCACCCTCTTGCATTATATAAGCGCATAGTAATTATTTTTGATGCGAGTTTTCATACGGAAGAGAGGGTTGTACTGGTAGCGCAAAGCATACAATACGTATAATTTTGGTTAATTAATTGACGGCGGCAAGGGTAGATAGGGATATAGTAGCGAAACTGATAAAGCGTCCAAGTAAATAATATAAACGACCATATTATTATTACCGTGTCTATAGTGTTCTATAGTTATTATAGGCTAATATTATCGTATATGTTAAGCAGTGTAGAGGAGGAATGTGAGAGATAATGGAAGTAGACGATGTGGTAATGTTAAAATAAACTATGAGTGACTAGGATGGATAAAATTAAGAGAGTTAATAATTTTCCATTACTTGTTAAAAGGTATTGTTCTAAGTGGACTCATGTCTAAAATTGAATGAAATGTCGTATATTGTTACCTAGGTATAATATGTATTATTTTCGGCAAAGTTGTAAAAAATTAGGTAAATTAAGTAGTAAAGAAAGTAAAAGCGATAGAAGTAGAGAAGGATGTAGGGTAATTCGAAGAAAAAATGGGTGGGTAGGTCTAGAGACATAATTGTTGATTAATATAAGGCTTAGGAGTTGGGAAAATACTTAAGTCGTGAATAAAACTTGGGTAGGAAACCGGGTAAGACAATATGAAAAAATCAATTGAGTTACTAAAGGAAAAAACGCTCTGTTGACTGTTAGTATGTTTTTGATCAGTTACATTTCGTAAAAGAAAAAACGGTTAAATTTTTAACCCGCCATACCCAACTAGAGACAGCATTACGACATTCCAAAAATAGTACAGTTTCGCGTGTGAAAAAAATTTGTCGATTTTATTTTGTTTCGATACACAGTCGCGCCAATGATTTCAACTGGTTGTTGAAAATAATACAAGAATTTCAGAGGAGTTTTCCACAGTTCAGAACACATTAAACATTTGCAAAAATATATAGAGTAGCTATTGTGAAAAATAATGCATTATGCAATAACTATAATAATAATAAAAAAAGTAAAAATAATTGATCCATATAGTAAAGTGAATTGGGTTAGCATTCAGGGTAAAGGGTCCAAATCGTGTCTGAAGAAATTAGGAGAACAAACTGCAGTCGACCTGTCGTCTAAAATTCAAGGGGTTAAATGTGCGGGGTCGTCTATTGAAGAAATTATTGTAATAACAATAAGCGCAATAGGGACGACGGGGACGCGGTCGAGGTCGTACGAAAGGGTAACACGGTTGTGAGAAAACGCGGAAACGTTCAAGAAATTTATTAAGTACCCATTTGATTTTTTTTGAGAAAAAACACCGTATTTAGAAGGGTTAATAAAAGTGTATTGTTTGTGCGCACGACCGGTCTAGATTTTTCTGTTCACACGCCACCGCTGGTGTTCGTGCGAGAGGGTTAAATGTTGGACCTGTTTAAGAAAACGCGGAAACGGACAATATGTACATAAAAATGTTAAAAAGGGTTAATTCTTATTATTTACTTTTTTGTAGGAATAGGACCTTTTTTCCGCTTTTAAAATTAATCTATTGTATGTGTATCGATTTTTGAACGATTGCGGATTTTATACTAGGTATGCATTCACATTGGAAATGCATTTTATTATAAAATAAGGTCAACCAATATTTCAGTTTTTGTATGTGTTATATGCCTGAAGGCGAGTTTAACGGATTTTCAATAACTTAAAATTGTTGCCAATATGTTTTATAGAATAAATGAAAGAACTAAGGTTCTAATGTACTCCATCATAAATTATATGGTTGATAACGCAGGTATATTGACTATTTACCTATTATTGGTATAGTATTATTGATGATGTAATAAAATCTAGTAAAATGCAAAAAAAAACATATTTATAAGTTAAAGTTAAAGAACCGCCATACCTAACCTACCCGCCGACCCGTCCCGGATAGCGAATTCGTCAAGAAACCATCTCAATATGATGTCAGCGTTGGGCCTTCATGGCCCGTTAAGCTACAATATGATGATGAAGCTACATAATATTAATACAACATTTTTGTAATTATTGGTAATTTTTACCCTTTTTTTGTACGTGTAAAAAGGCAACTTTTTTCAAGAAATTATCATTTTTTACCGTTACACCGCGCTATAGGTTATAGTAGGCTATAATAATATGTCAACCTATATTAATATGCTGTCGTTGCCAATATATAGAATTTGCGGAGAAAATGTGAGGGATTAAATTAAGACGCCGTTTTGATATCGCTAATGGATGTATTGTCGGGTTCGCATGCGTTATTGGTTATTGTCTCTTTTTTTTTTTGGGGGGGGGGGAGACACTTGGCTGTCCCTTGATGTTTATACGTGTTTACTTACTTTAAAATGTGATTATTTGCACACGGACGACCCGACATCGGCGGCATCAGTCCGGAATGTTCATCATTTCGAGTAGGCTCTTATATACTGTTATTTTTGTTTTGTGTTTGTGTACCGCACCGCACCGCGCAAAAGAGGGTAGCCGTGCACTGGTACAATATGTATAGATACTCTACATAGGTACAACACATGCACAAGTCGAGTCTTCATTTAATGTGTGCGCGTATAATACATATAGGTATATAAATAATACCTGCATATCCAAAAAGCGTGTGTACACACACATGAATGATACAATGTGCACACGCTCAGCCGGGCGCTAAGAAAGAATAATACGATCAGGTTATTCATGCCGCTTGTTATTATTATTATTTTTCTTCTGTATTGATGTAGTTATGGGCCCTAATAAAACGTAAAGGGTCTCCCGTCAAGTCATGTCCGTCCTGGCATAAAACAGATACATACATAATATACAGATGAGTGTAAGATAAGCACGGGTTCTGCGAGACAATGCACGTCGTGTATGTACATACATACAATAATAATATTATATTATATTATAGTGAAGGGTGGTTCGGTAAACGGGTAGAGGGGAGGTGGCGAGGCTAGGGACAGGAGAGAAGGGGAATTATATTTGATGGAAGGACTCGTCCATCAACTCGACTACCCTTCGTTAAACATCCAAACGGGCTAACGCAGAAGCATATTATTGTGTGGACGGCGGACCGTGGCGGAGTGCACTGCGCGAAAAGGTCCAAGGCGTATCGTGTTTCACTGCTGTATGTATAGATAATATAATGTGCGCTGTAGTAGGTAGGTAGTGTAGTGTTGTATTAGTACTCATCATTCTTTCGGATAAAAATAACGTACATACATATTATTTTATAAAATATATATTGTGTAGGTATATTGTTTCTTGGCCTTCCATTATCTGTTTTTCGCTCGGGAAATGCAATTTCTCGTCTAGTCTGTCGAAAAAAAAGAAGTACGCCGACTGGAAGAAGTCAAGAACTTTACGATAAAATAATAATGTAAATTGCCCGTTAAAAGGTCGGGAATTTTGGAAGGATATTGCGTTTAGTAGTATTATTATTTGAATATATTTCAAAAACATGTTTGACGTTGTTGATATTCTTGTTATTGTGGTGTTTTATGCATTCAGGTTAGACGCGCATTCGAGGGAGCTCACGGGAAACTCGAGAGGGGTGGGGAGTTTAGTCATTTTGACAAACCTTATTAGACAATCAAATCGGTACATAATTACTTATTATCCGAGAAACAGAGTGTTTTTATAGTTTTAACCGCGTATAGAATGCGCAAACCCTTTTTGGCGGCATGCGGCCGACCTTCTCTATTCCTCCCACGCATACAAAATATACAATATAATCGGATTCTTCTGTTTCTATTGTTGAAATACCACCACGTGCTGCCCCCGCATAACCGCTTCTGTGGTGCCGGTCGACCCTGCAGTAAACCCTGAACCACCCGTCTGCACCGGTTTCCTGGTTGCAAAACTGAAAAAAAAACATCAAACCGTTTAGCCGAGTATTTTGCGGAATGTAATGACCTACTACATATAATTTAAATTCCCCTTGTCTTGTGAGTAAAACGTTATATTTTACAACACTGTGCTGGGCCGTATTTAAAATTTTGTCGCTATCCGTATGTCTATAAGAGAAAAAAAACACTTAAAATAATATTTGCACAGTTAAAATACAACAATTCAAAACTACCAATATACTTATTTAACATTAAATTGTCAGCGCTGTAAGCACGCTAATTGTTTTATCGATGCGCTCCAGTATCCATGTTTTGATCTCTATGTTGCTATACCGATTAAGTCTAAATCCCATTATTCGATCGAGTATTCTCTTATTTATTACGGATGCCTATTAGACGGTAGATAATGACATTGTGGTCGATGATGACCTAGACAATTAGTATAGTGTAGCTATTTTTTTTTTGCACATGTTTTTGCTGTGTCTAATTTACTTCTTATTCTACTTCATGAATTATACAAGTTAGATTACTTTAATTCTATAGAATATCCGCTATTGAATTAAGATACATCTTTCTGTTGTTATTGATACAAATATTTACGTTTACATAGGTACCATAAAATGTAAAATAATACATGGACTATGTCTGCTAGTTGAAGTAGTTTATTATTTTTTTATTTGACCCATAAAATGATTCAATGTTTTAATTAGGTCTACGTAGCTATAATATATAATAATAAAGTTATCTTATCAAACTGCAATTGTATTGGGCGTATTGTGTTGGTGTTTAATTTTGGAGCTGACTGATTTTTCATGAAATGAATGAACATGATAGTATGTAAATACAATTAATTGTTGTAAAACTTAAACAGTAAACTATTATTGTATTAGAAAAATAATTTGTTTAAATATTAGTTGCGTTTTAAATGAGTAGCTTTTTCTTTCACATTTACGGTTGTTTGACAACACATTATTGTTATTTTATGACAACTGGGCTTTATATATTGTGTAAAAAAAAAGTATTTTTAAAAAACCTTCCTTCCGTCTTATCGATGATTTTCTTTTATCTAACGTAAAGTGATTAAGAGATAAAACTCATATTATAAAAAATACAGAGCACAAGATTTCCGAGAGAACTTAAGATGCGTTTTTGAAAATATCAATCAGAAAAAAGTTTATTTTAGCATTGATAATGCAAAACGCATCTGAGGCTCTCTCGGAAATCTTGTCCTCTATCTTTTTTATAGTGGGTGTTTTATCTCTAAAATCACTTTGAATGGTATCTTTTTCTGTGAACATGTTTAGATTAAAAGAACATTTTTAAACCGCTGACTAAGATGCTGCGATAATCCGAAAAATAAAAAATAAAATAGTCCTTACATTATTGAACGAATAATTACTCAACGCAGTAAAGCCTTTAAATTAATATGTATTTAAGGCAATACATTGCCTTTACCTATAACTTCTTAATATATATGCCGTCCATATGTGCGGACCAAAAAATGTATTATAGAAAATTTTAGTGCTTATTATACAGTTATACCTACCTTATACCTGTACATATAACTGTGTTGTATTATATATGTTGTAGACTCTTCCACAGTAACGTGTGCGTGCGTCTCTCTGCCACCGCGCCCCCTGTCGTCCCCGACGTGTCCCCAGAATGCGGCGACGGTTTAATTTCTGTTTTTTTATATTTCCCCCAGTACACACTATAGACTATACTCACAAACGCGCATGCCGTCCAACGCGCTAGTCGTGCCGGTGCCACAATCGTTATAACAACCGCATCCGACCGGTCCGTCGTCGTATAGTCTTAAACATAAAAATTATCAATGAATATAAGTATTAATTTTTTTTTTTTAATGTAAAGTATTCTGTCAAATGTTAAGTTGACGTCGACCTCGAGTTGTCGAGATTATTACATTGAAATAATATTGTGTTACCGGCCGAAAAAAACCAAGTGGAATATTATTTTATTTAGAAGAAAAAATTATAATAATAATACCATCGCGAATTAAATGTTTGATATTTCACGTTTAATTTTTCGATAACACGTTTGAGTGCGATTTATATATAATATAAATATATTTTTATTACTTAAATTTCATTATAATATAATATATTCGAGTGAAGTTCAAGAGAGTTTTTATCGCCGTCGCTGCTGTCTGCCAAAATGCCGCGGATAACCTCCAGAACAACGGTACCTACCCGACGGGTTTTATGATTATCTATTTAATAAGAAATGATACACATAGCGCGAGTAATATTCATATTAGAGATTCATTCATATTATGTAAATTAAAGAAATCAATTAATTGTAAACTTTGATTAAGAAATGGTTTTGGTTTTTTAAGTAATTGTTCAATTTAATTTGTGAAAGAAGTAAGCTAATTCAGTAGGTAACTAATATTCTAGATTGGTATAGAAGTATCATGTATTATGGGAATTAATAGTTATTTTCCTTAATTTTTTTCTAACAACTTTTTTTTAACAAAAGGAAATCAATTTAACGTCTATTAATAAAACTAATTAAGGTTTAATAAGTGCACGTATCTAAACCTGTAACATTTATACTAAAACAATATGGTTGTTTGAAACTTCCAAAGTAAAATACTAGCTACGATCCAGTAAAAACTTTACACTTCTCAAACACCCTCTATATTATGTAAGAACATTGTGTCAAATTATAATTTTTTCCACTTAGTTTATTCCAATTTGTTTAATTCATTTTATGCGAAAATATATTTTGTAACATATTCAAATGGCAAATTTTATTTAGTCCAAGTTTTTTTCAACCTATCTTCTATTGTTGATTAACCGAAACACGCCTTATTCTTATTAATTAGACTACCATAGTTTTGTGGTCAGTTTAAAACTTAAAGTATAGTTCTATGTTTTTAAACCTTTTGTTTTCTTCATTATTGTTTTAGAAATGATTTAAACTTAAATTCATATCGATTACGATACCATTTTAAAAAGTGAAATTTTATGCTCAAGTAGGTAATGTTATTTTTGTTGTATAAAAGTTTGCTAAAATCTGAAACCCTTTTAACCAATACACCTTTTTTCATATTTATATAAGTATTAACTTATTAACATGTATTTAATTATAATATTAAATACCTTATGTCATATTTTCCGAATTCCTAGTTCTAGGAAGACGAATATTTTTGGGTTATTTATAAAACTAATTTCATGAATCTTAAAGCTGTACTTGGTAGAATTGTGACGAAGAAATTAAAATACTTGTCAATTGTTTTTTTGTTTTTTATCTATATTCTCTAAAAAAAAATTAATGGCCCATCCCTATTTCACAAAATTCAACCTATACATAATATATTCACGCGCGTAACTACAAATTACTTCCTAATTAACTGACCTATTTTTATGGGTCCTTAACTAAATTCTTAATATATGTATCTTAAATCATTCACCACATTTTAGTTATTTTTTATAAGTATATTATTTTTATTCTAAAATAAAATATTAATAATGCTGTGATACAAGTCGATTTTTTTTTTATTAGAGTTGTTATATGATCAACTTTTTTTTTTATTTAGTATAAATATTTATTTATTTATTTTTAACTTAAATATCTGGTTCTAAAAAAAATTAGTAAACTTAAATAATTAGAGTTTAGGTTAGAGGAAATGTGCATGTAAATGAGTAAATAAGTTTTGATGTGATAACAAAAAATTTGCTACTGAGACATTTGTGTGATCTGTACATGAATGTTTAAATTATGTTTTGTTTTTCAAAAAAACATTTTAACACATGAATTTAGCGCAAATAATAAACGGCCATTATCACGATCGGTCTATATTGCAATATCATATCACAGTGTATTTTGTACAATCGTCGGTCAAGGTGATTCCGCGCTCACAAACAAGTAACACATATTATAAAATACCGCGTAGGTACGAATATACATAATATATATAATATTATGAGCGCACACTATATACATACATTCACATATTTAAGAATGAATAATAATCATATGTGTGTGTACTGTGTACAAGTAATGCAGGAAAGACGGCCTAACAATATCGCGAGCAAGGATCTTTCGATCGTCCCGGTCCAGCCACCATACCAGCCGAGTGTGTGTGTATCTTATAAACACACATATAAATAGTAAGTGTATAATATGTATGTTTTGTGTTTATACATATTATATCTGTGTATAAATGTCAGTATAAAGTGTGTGTTGGCGACGTGGTATTATAGAGGACAGTCCGTAGACGAGCGAATTATTACCTAAGCCCGGTTATATATTTTTATTTCTCTGTGTGTGTGTGTGTGTGTCTTTCCTTTAAACAAAAAAAAAATGTATATATAATATGGTATAGGACTGTCGACGTTGTGTGGTTCGGTGGACAGTACGACAAATTGCCTACGACCGACAACGATCGCGGGTTAATAATTATTGTGTGTGCACACAATATATAATGTTATTATAATGTGTACCAGAGACGGTAAAAACGACAAATAATAATTGTTGTTTCACTGCGAGCCGCATAATATAATATTATAACAAATGCGATGACAGTATTAAGCCAAGCCTGGAATGAACGAAACACGTTATCGTACACTGCACGGTGTTCTTACCTTGATCGTAAGACCCTTGGTGGCAAAAATTGTAGCCAAGATTACTAAAAAAGTTTATAAAAATTTAATTTCGATACTTTTTTACTAGTATTTTAACACCACTCGGTACAAGATGATAATATAAGTATCTACATCAGCTGTTTAGGGTACAATTTAATTGATTTTCATTTTATAGTTAAAATAATAACAATTCGTCTAGAATCAAAGTAGAAATTGTAGTAAAGAGACGACTTGGAAGAATATGTCCTTTTAAATAAATACCTTTAGGTACATGTTATTACTTATTACTTATTAGCAGTTAACACGATCAGGTATAGTACCCAGAAATTAAATTAGCTAAGCGATATTATATTTTATAACCTTATTAATGTCAATCTATGAATTATGGCATGAAATAATAATTATAATGTATTCAAGCAAATTTTGTTAGACCGATATATAGATTTCCAGACAATGCGGAATAGCTACGATAACTCGAACTTATACTATAGGACAAACACATTATTCGTCTAAGGCTAGAATGCAACAATGCTTAATATACGTCTTATAGACATGCGCACCTATACCTACTCTTGAATTGTTCAAAAGTATCTTCGCTTGTAAGTTATTCGAAAAAAATACCATCGTTATCGAATTACGAACGGTGTTCCCATTATGTACACCTACCATTGTGTTTATCGCCTCGGCCTAACTATTGCTACTAGCCTACTTCGCTCTATGTCAGTGGCAAAATAATATTATCCTCAATGCGAAAAACAATGCGAACCAATAAGATAGTAGCCGGCACTGTGTGGTATACGCGAGGGAGAGAGGCCATTTATATTTTATTATATATTATTATACCGACACGCTGTTATCTGCAATGAATCGTGTATATCTATATTATTATTATTAGTATCGGGACATGCCCATCATTAGCCGCGACCCAGTTTCCCATACTAGTGTGGCCGGGGGGAGAACGGTACGACGAGGGATGAGAGAAGAAGATGGCCGCTGACACAATGCCACTGGGCCAGCCATTGTTGTTACAACGGATGCAACCGACTTATATATTATAGGTAGATATAGGACATCCATAACATACAATATAATTTATAAATATCAATATCAATTTTAATTTATTTTGTTTTTCCCAAGTTTTCATTATAAACTCGAAAACTTTTTCTGTGTGAAAAAAGATTCTTAAAGCTAAAATGCGACACTTGAAAAGTTATATCAGTTTCAATGGGCTGTAACTTGTTAAAAACAATTTTTATCGTGAAATATCAAGAGTGTGAATACTTTAAAATAAATCTAAGGAACAAGGCTATAATAACCTATAGGCAAGTTGGGCATGTGCCTATGCCACACAAAGTAATGGGTCCTAACTTCAATTTCACACTAAGTATACAAATAATAATTTATACATTTTTTTTGTGAAATATTTTCAAAACAACATAATAATATTTATGTCACAAACCATAGAGAACATTTTATAAACTAAAAAAACGTGTAAATTGGATTAGTGGATTAAGAGTTAGCGCACTAACAGACAGAGATACTTAACGTTTTATAATACGTAAAGAAGCAAGTTGTAAGAATCGCAACACCATATTATTTAAAATTTTAAGTTGCCATTTTCCTTATTTACTAATAATACAATACAAATTGATATTATTACAAGTTTTTCTTTTTGTTAAATTAATTTTAAATTGTTTTTGATTAACTTAACTTTTACTAATAACTTATGTTAATATATTTTTTTAGTATTTAGTTAATAAGATAATATAAGTTTTGAACTAAATATTTATTAAATTCTTCACATATTATTCTTCTTATATACACTTTTCATTAAGCTTTAGTTTCAACGTAATCAACTCGACCGTTCTTGAAAATTTATGAGTTCCAACCCTCTAACCTTGACGTTCCAACTTATCTTCTATTGTTGATTAACCGAAACACGCCTTATTCGTATTAATTAAACTATCATGGTTTTGTGGTCAGTTTAAAACTTAAAGTATAGTTCTATGTTTTTAAACCTTTTGTTTTATTTATGTATACAAAACAAAATGTTGTATTAATCTCATTTTTTTGGCTTTAAAAATTTATCGGCATTTAAATTGGACGCTACCCATTAATTTAATAAGCCGTTAACTATAGGAAACTTTCGCAAAATCTTAATTTAGAGCTTAAACTTAAGTGCATACTTATTAATACAGTAATGATGCTTGATTATTGGTTTTTTTCCCCCAGACTAGGTATCACAATCATTTCTCTAAAAAAAAATTTAATGTTTATACAAATATTTTCTATCAAAATAGTTTTGCACGAATCAGAACCAAAGTGTCTTGGAATTGTTGTCAAATCACCAAATATTTACAAGTAAATAGACGAGATGTTTATCTGCGCTTAAGCGTTTTTAAATTTGTTGATAATTCATTTCGATATATTGTTTGTTTTTGTTATTTTATTGGAGTTGCAAATTTTAGTATATAAACAAAAAATCAAAAAATAATTGGCGATTTATCTTAAGTTTAAATTTGATCAAGATCTAAGTTATAACAATGTTCCGTTGCCGGTCGTCTCGGGATTAACAATATTACCTAATTGGCCGCGCACCTGTTGCTCGCTATACTGACATTGTCAAACCAGTTACCACAGTATCAGTACCAGTCTATATTGTACAATAATAATAATAATGTATTCACGGGCGCAAGGAAATATTATTTATCGCCGAAAACATAATGACAACGATAAAAAATAACGCGTTTTTTATTTGACTAACCCGGCATGTCTTATTTTTGTTCTGGCGCATATTAATAACAATTATGATTATTAAACGTGGAAAACACACCCGGCACGAGTAAGGTAAAGTGATAATATATAAAAAAAATATTCAAAATTTGTCGCGAGCGCTTACAGGCCCACCCACGGCCACACGGCACGCCACCGATGCCGATGATGATGTTATCTCGTGTTAAATGTGTATATACATATATATATATATATTATACGTGTCGCCGTGCGTCGGTCGAGTTTTTTTCTTACATTCCCTCCGGTGTTTTTTATTTTATTTTTTATAATATATAACGTAAATTCCGTTGACGCTGCCGCCTTCGTTTTGTTTCACGATCGAAATTCCAATCCTTACCGAGACCAATAGCGTACCATAAGGCAATAATACACACTTACTTCTACATGTATGTAAGAAATTCGCATGCGATTTTGTGTATTTTTATTTTTGTATAATTTTTTTTATAATGATATTATAAAAAAAAATGCAGCGTAAAACAGCTCCGAGAATGTTTGTTGAAATTAAATGGTCATTGATACGAGGATGAGCGGTGTATGTGTCGTTGGTCGAAGACGACTTCAAAAAGTTGGAACAAAGTGGCCGGGTATCTTATCTCTTATCTGTAATCTCTGAATTTTTAGCTGCTCGGAAAAAATCGAATCATGTTTTTTTTGGGCAAATACTTTAGGTACTCATCTATATTGTTTCAGTGACGTGACGCTAATTATGGAATAACCCCCCGCCCAAAAAATATCCATATTAAAACGATTACGGTTATATGACGGATTTGGGCTTCGTAAAAAATGAAATAAAAGGGTTTAGGAAGTTCAGCAATTTTAAAAGTTGGTAATGGCGGTTCTGTGAACTATTAATTTTGACATCTATCTCTCATACTCATAAAACCCACAGATTACTACAACAAAATGGGGAAACGCCACTACAAAATGTTTCATGAAATTTATTTTGGACGTGCTATGTATCTTTATTGTAATCAAACTTCTTGGTTTTTTTTTTTATAAATAATCAATACATTTTTAAGAGTAAAAGAAAGTTATTAACTAATATATCCATTATAGGGTTTAATTTGTTTCTTTATTGGCAATGCAAAATTATTACCAGAAACCGCGTATAATTCGCTATACAGTGTATTATGTTATAAATTATGCTGAATAGCCAATCGAAATTTGTGTTTATTTAAGCATAAGTTGCTTTTTAGTGTACATAATCCCAACGTTCGAATTTAGGTACTAGACAACATGTTTTTATTAGGCCTGCATTAATTATTATGATAATTTGTTACCCGCATATATGGAAGAGAAATGGAAAGGACAAAATTTAAAGAATACCAAATTTTGGAGACTAAAACCCGAGAAAAAAATGTATAAGTCATGTTTGCCCATGTGAAACTTATAACTGATAAGACAATATTAATTTAAATAAAGCATTTTAGGTTGTGTTCCCTTCGGTCACATAACGTCTATGGATCAAGACCAGTGGTTGAATTGAGATAAGGAATGAGGAAAAATACTGGTATTTAGTTTAAAATCAGCATTTTCTAAAGCAAATATGAGTAGTAATGAGGGAGAAAAAATAAACTGTAGACTCCCCCTGCCCCACCCTAATCCAAGATAATAGTAGAGACAACCAGTGGCGCCGAGCCTGCAACAAGCGATCACTTTATATAATAATAATAGGAGTGGGTGGAAAGTTTTATATGAAACGCAATATTATCATAAAATAAAATAGTTAATGGACGGGAAATGACAAGTCGACATTATGTAAATTAATTCTTGAGATTTTTTTTACCTTCTTCAGTAATTATATTAGGAAACAACGCGTTTAATTATTGTACAAGAGTTCAAGGCAGTAAAATACAAATCATAGGTATGCTAATAAATTATAATCATGTTTTTAATCGCACTAAAAGACCGATATGAATAAGTAATCATTTATATTTCCCCCTTTTTTTTTATGTAAAACGACATTGTATAATTTTAAATAACCAACTGTCGCGATAATTGATCATTTTTTAATCCAACTTGTGGTGTTTGGTTCCAAGAAGGTTTATTATATAATATAATAATATCCTGGCCGTTGTTGCTATATATCCTTGTTCGGATACAATAATAAAACATTTGTCGACCGTTTATTTTTGACGACTAGTTTATTTATATAATTACTTGTTTTTTATGAATTTCATTTGTGTATCTTCTTGAATTTTGTGGTTTTTCTTTTTGTTAGTTTTCAGAATAATAATTTTGCTATATTATTCGACAAGAGACGTCGTTTACAAAAAATAGGTACATAATTAATTTATAAACATACTATCGGCTGGTTTCACAAACTATTATTAAATACACTCTTAACATAATGTTAGTTAACAATTCATTTAAATTTAACATCTGGTTAAATTAAGTAAGTTCCACTACTATTATTAAATTCTATTTGTAAAGTTAACGAAATAACAACATCTCAAGGCTAACAAATCTCGTTGAAAACCAAATTTTACTAACTAATTGTTAAATATAATTAGCAATAAGTTAAATCCTTAACAAATTTTGGTGAAATCGGCTGAATATGAATTACATAAAAAACCGTGACAATGTTTATATAAATGGTTTGAATAATCGTCCAGTCTAACGTGATTGATGTTAGTGGCAATGATATTTTGATATCATAATTATTTGGCCACCTCTGCACTTGCGGCGTAGGTACCTTTATTGTATAGGACGCTATGGTGTTACAGGTTACTACTGCGAAATGTTTTATTTCTTCATCGATATTCAAACAAACAATAACCATTGTCTTTTGTCCTAGAATGTACTTTTTTTTTGTGAAATATTTTGCTGGTTAAAAAGCTGATTCGAAACAACAAATTGTTTGTATTAGGTATACTACTGACACGCGGTTTTTATATAATAGTCGTGTACACCCGTTACGCCGACATTTGTTAAGTATATATTGTATTTTACCATCCAATGCGTTATGATTATTGTTTTAACGGTTGTGTGTATGTGGCATTGAGTTTACGGGGAGAACCCATCAAAGACTACACTCTATTCTCTAATACGTCACCATCATTTATAAGCATAGTATCATAAAAAAAAAATAGTACTTACTTCTCTCTCGCCCTCTCTTGATACAGCCCAGGGGGTCGCTATAAGTATAATATTATGAAGTGAGCGAAAAGGCGAACTGCAATGTGACCAAAATGACGAAATTACATTTCCCCGGTAAATATTTTTAATTTGTTTCACTACAGCAATCGTTTGATACCAAATCATATTGCTTATCAGTTATAATATAAACATATCATAGGAAATAAGAATTGATCTATTGATCTGTATAGTAGATGAAGACTGTACTGTGCAGTGTTCAACAAGTGTATTTTTTTTTTAAGTGGTCACACTGTCGCTCGCCTTCATGATTTCTTTGTGGCCAAGTACGAGGGGTCAAAATTATTTTTTCTTCTAAACTGATTTGAATGGGCACCGGCGTACTATTTTTAATTATGTCTAATTATTGTTTTATGCGTTGATTTTGCAGTAAAATTATCCGTCGACATTAAGAGATCCGAGGGCGATTGTCTACAGTGAATCACACAGTGGCGGCTGCAGGGCCGACCGGCTTGTAACTTGACTACAACAGCTGTAGCGGTGGCGGCGACTACGGCAAAGGCAGCAGAGTTCAACGCTGCAGACAAATACGGCACGGCGGCGGATTACCACCAGCACCATTACATGAGGTTGGCGGATGTGCAATATTATAATGCCTACATGATGTGTTATTCTATACATAAAATAGATGATTTTTTTTAGCATGGAACATCATGGTTTAGCCTTGGTCTCCCAGCTCGAAAAGGACACAAAATAACGACATGAAATAGCGTCACGAAAGTAGCGTGATCTAGTGGTTGTTTAATTATATAATATGTATACATTATATTTGTATAAAACTAGGTCACCCAACTAAGTTTTTTTTTATTCCATCGGTACTTGAGTTCCTATAGAAACTTTATAACATAAACTTTTTTTTCGAAATCAGTTCGGTAGACACCTTAGAGAGTGATTTCGCGTTTTAGTGATTAATTATATACAATTTCGCTCTTAACGTTGAACGTTCCCCTCGAGACTTTATGAGTGTGTACGATGGTTAGGGAAGATAGAAAAAAAATGATTAATTAATTTTATTATAAAAGGTAGTACATATACAAGTGTTGCTTGAACAACCGAACAGATCAGAGCAAGTCGATCGAGATAGCTAATATATGTATTATGTAAATAATAAGGGAGGAAAATAAACCGAGTATTTAAACCGGTTCCTAGGATCAGGGTAGAGGATACCTGCGGAGATACAGTGATAGTCCGAAAAAGCGTGCGAGATAATAGAGATATTGCAGGAGATAAGATAGCTGGAGGTTCATATTTTCTATAATATGTTAAACATAATATAACACGTCTGGTTCCAAAAAAGTTTTATGCACGATTAGATTGGTAATTTTACTATTATCAAAACAAAACATACTATTTAAGTTGCAGTATAATAAATAGACAAGAGCCTAACTGTTCCCAAAAAAGGCCGAGTATTTTTTTTTAATCTCATGTCGTTGGTTGATTTTGTGTTATTTAGCAGCAGCAGCATGCAACAGACAGCTTCCGCTTACCGGGGCGTCGTAGAGTCCGGTGGCTGCGGGGTGTCCGTCGGGGCGTCCGCGGTGACGGCCTCTTCGTCGTCCCCGTCACCTCAGTCACCACCGCCTTCTTCACCCAGACCTCAAATCACGTCGTCGCCCACGGCCACGTCGGCGTCTTCTATACAACCCCCACCCGTGGCCACGGCACTCATATCTCCTCCGCCGCTTTCGCCCTGTGGCGGCTATAGCTTGCTGAGCAGTGCCAGTGGCGGCGGATTCTACGGAGACAGCAGTGCCGGAACTCATCTGCAAAACCAACCACAGTACGGTGGACCAGGGACGTGTAACTATTCCGGTAAGTGTGTAAATATTCGCTAGGAATAGTTTGTTTTGTTTTGATTACAAAACCTCTTCTTCTTCGACTTTATTAACTGTAAAATTGACTTTAATATTCTTTTATATAAAATTATGCGAGTTTTAAACCGTCGAGCCGTTACCGGTCGGGCTATTTGTGCGTTTATCTCTAAGAAATTAAAAACGTAATTGTACGTCACATCTCGGTTGTGCGTTGTATTGTATAAAATATAACATGACAATATTATTTTGAATTAATAAAAAAACGGCCACCCATCTTGATTTGCTGAGTCAAACGAGCCGGCCAGCACACGACGAACCACCGACATCGGGCTGTGTGTTGTATTTTTCCCCTCCGGTTGCAGATCGGACGGTCTTGGTAATCCTGTCGTGAAATACAATTTTCGCAACGCTCGCCTTAATGCGACAGTGGTGAATAATAAAAAATAATAATAAACCGGCATTGCGCCCAGTCCGTCGAACATACATTGACAGCGTCTATGGCATTTTATTAAGAACACAATATTTTTTAATGTGATCGTGCGTCGCGACCGTTTTTAATCCGATTTCCGGATCTTTCTTGTCTTACCAAACCACTTAAAAGTAGTGTAGTGTTTTTTGCTCGATATATTATTTTCAAATTTACTCATTTACTTGTTTTGTGTTTTAGCCACCGGCATTGCCAGAAAGTCACCTTGTGCCGGCGATTCCCTTTTGCTGTTGCAACATCAACAGCACCAGGGTCTGCAAAACGGCGCCGAACACCACTTGCAACAATTGGATCTACATCCTCACCAATTCCCCCATCACCAACAACAACAGCATCACCATCACCAGATGCAACAAAACGGCGGCGGCGGTGATTACCACAACAGTCATCATCACCATCATGACATGCACCACATGCACCATGACGACGGCGGTATTGGCACGGCGTATACCGGCCTGTACGGACCTCCCTCTTCGCCGCCACTACAACAACAGTTGACCAGCGGCGGTGGCGGCGGCGGCCTAATGGTCAACAATGTCATGTCTTATTCAGGCGGTTACAACGGTGTCGGCGGAGTGTACAACGGCGGCGGCGGTGGCGGACAGAGTTGTTATTCCGCGGCTGCCGTCGCTGCGGCAGCGGCCGCTGCTGCTGCGGCGCAACAGGTGAGTGGCGAGCACGTGTGTGGATCACAATAATGGCCAAACTCTTCTCTTCAATTTTTTTTTTTGAGCTTTTCTGTGCACTGTACAATAGTCCGAACTAAGGCGGTTAATAAATAATTTCCAGGATTATACGGGAGGATACGGCGGAGGGGGAGGGTCGACGGCCGGGTATTCTACGACAGCCGGACATCATGGCGCTGGACATCAGGTCGGCGGACATCACGGTGCTGTCGGTGGTGGTCACCATCATCAATCGTCGGCCAGTACAGCAGCCGCCGCGGTGGCCAGTTACTATGCGGCCGCTGCTGCAGCAGCCGCCGCCGCAGCATCAGCCGCGTCCCAAGGTCCTGGCGGCTATTCATCACCGTCCGCACACTATGGCAGCAATCCGCCCACTTACGGCCAACTGCAACCGGTCGTGGGTGTACTCCAACCAGGTATGTTTAAAAATACACTAAAATAATATTAAGTTTAGCTAAAGTACTAAGTAGGTTAAGTAAGTACAAGGCAAATCATATCCACCGCAATGAATTCGTGATATTATCAGTAATCAGTTTGGACAACTCCGTTATGACCATTAACCAAAACATAATTACTATTGGCACAATTAAAATGAGCATAAGGAGTTTTTACACTAGCATTTGTTAAGGCGATTTTTAAGCTAAAATTTGTTAACATATAATATTTGTTATACACTAGAAAAGGGCATACATGTTTTGAGATACTTTTTTAACTTTTATAACGTATACAGGCCCTATTTTTGCATAAAAACATAAAAGTACATGTTTTCGTTTAACATTCATCGCCAACGCCATCTCAAACCGTTCACTTATACTTGTATACCTATATTCCTTGCCTTGAACAGCTGTTCGACCAATTATTCATCATTTAAATCGATCTCGGATCTCTTTTTCGTGTCTGTTAGACTGTAATAGTTTCAGTCAATGGCCAGAATCCACGTCAGGGTTAAAGCGATTATTGATTAAAAAAAACCGAGACTCAACCCACCCCTTATTGATGTGTCTATTGAATAGCATTAGGTATCCAATCCGAACACCAAATAATATTGTTGAAATGACAACTGGCATTGACTTTTCCATGTGTGTTTTTATCTTTGCAGACAGTCCACCGACTTCTGTGTCGCCGTCGTCACCCGTCAAATCAACAACGTCTGGTGGTGGCCGCCGACTAGTCGACAACGGCGGTATGTTTATCAATGAAAACATCATAAAAATAACATTTTCTCTACTTTTTGGAAACACATTGATTTCACAGGTCGTTGTGGTAACGGCAGCAACCGAGGTGGTCGTGGCAGGAGATCCGTAGCTGCAAACGCAGGCGGGCCTTTGGCTTCGCTGGTCAATAACCCGTCGCCCTTGCAATCGACCGGCAACACGACGACGGCGGGAGACTGTCAACAACAGCAGCTTGAAAGGGTGTTTATTTGGGACCTGGACGAGACCATAATCATATTCAATTCGCTGTTGACCGGCGGTTTCGCCACCAACCATTCCAAAGTACGTTAAGCTCGCAGACACATGCTGTAGACGGGACTTACCTATAAAACAGAGCGCTAAATAAGTACAACCGTAGGCTGTTTAATGTCTAGAATTTGAACTTCCCTAGCCTTTAGACCTCGCCCCTCCTCCTCTCCTTCTGCCAAAGCCTGAAATTCATAATATTTTTATGCTGAACACTACTAATACGATAATACTTGAGGAATGCCTAGTCAAAAACACTATTAACCCTTAATTTTTGATTTTGTCATACAGGACCAACAGGTCATGCAACCGCTGGGTTACCGTATGGAGGAGATGATATTCAATTTGGCCGACAACAGTTTCTTCTTCAACGAAATCGAAGTAAGAGTCCGACTGTTTAAGAGTTTTGATGAGTGGTTGTGTGTGTGTGTGTGTGTGTGTAAGTTGGGCTTAACGTTGATTTCTACAGGAATGCGATCAAGTGCACATCGACGACGTGGCGTCCGACGACAACGGACAAGACCTGAACGGCTACAACTTCAGCACCGACGGGTTCCACAGCCAGCATCACGGGCAACACCATCACATGATGTCAGGCGGAGGGTGTGCAGGAGGTCAGGGCGCCGGTTCTTCTTCGCAGGTCCGCGGCGGTGTCGACTGGATGCGCAAGCTAGCGTTTCGCTACAGGAAGATCAAAGAACTCTACAACAACTACCGCAATTCCGTCGGAGGTAAAAACAGTAGTATTCCTAAGTCCTATCTTGGCCTAACCCTACTCTCGGATATCTTCTCTCTAAAAACCCCCATTTTTTGTGCTAGCACATTATTCATTTATTCACAGTATTTAGATCAGTTGCAAAAAATTATTTATAGGTATAAGAGACTATTTTTAAAAAAAAAATCATAAATTGTTAGTTAGTCACTTTTTGGTTTTACTTGTTTCGACTTATATATAAAATCAAAAAGCTTAAATCCTACCGGTCGTTCTCGAATAGGGAGGGGGGGGGGTCGCGTATCATACTTTCCGAGTTTTACATGAGCTATGGGAGGGAAAGGACTTCATCTTAGACTTCAAATAACGACAGGCTGTTCGCGTTACAGGACTCCTGGGACCCGGCAAAAGGGACGCTTGGCTGCAGCTGAGGGCCGACATCGAACTGCACACCGACGATTGGCTGACGATGGCCATTAAGTGTTTAGGCCTTATCAACTCTCGGTAAGTGGACGGCGGCGGTGACGGACCGTCGCAAACGTGTACTTGAGTAGGAATTGTATTTGTAACCGTTTTTTTTTCGCAGGCCGAGCTGCGTAAACGTTCTGGTGACCACCACTCATTTGATACCGGCCCTGTCCAAAGTGTTGCTGTACGGTCTCGGTGGGTTGTTCCAGGTGGACAACATCTATTCGGCCACGAAAATCGGCAAGGACTCGTGTTTCGAACGTGTCGTGGCCAGGTTCGGCCGGAAGTGCACGTACGTGGTGATCGGCGACGGGCACGAAGAGGAAACCGCGGCCAGACAGGTACCCGATATGACCGTGCTATGTGTCACTATACCCTGGCATTATTTTGTGACGAGATGGAGAAAAGAGGGGAGGGAAAGCGAGGGAGAAGAGAGGATAGGTATAGGAAAGTGAGAGGAGAAGAGTGAGTATGATGGAGAAGAGAAGGGATAGAGGGGAGGAGAAGCAGGACGTTTAATGAGGAAAATGAACATGAACATGATAACCTTCCATAAGAGACAACGTACCATGATCCAATAATTATCATTCAAGAGATTTAATTTTAATCACACACGGTGCCACAGTGATTTATTGTTATATTTTAAATATAATTCGAAATCATTGTTTGGATATTTGTGTAAAAACAAAATTGTATTTATTATTTGAGATTTTGTTTAAACAAAAAAATAATGCCAAGGTTAGTTTTGTACTTTTTACAAAAAAAGAATTTATTTATTTATTTTAATCGTTTGTCTTGCAGTTGAATTTTCCTTTTTGGAGAATTTCGTCTCGCAATGATCTGGCAGCACTCTACAACGCGTTGGACATGGGTTTCCTGTAAATAGTTGCACTGAACCGATGGCACACACAAACTCCACTGTAATATTGTACATAAAACAAATTATAAAATATTTTCTGTGTTGATTGTAAACTTAAGACGGTAGAATTTAAACAAATTTTAATAATAATCAAAAAAAATGAAGAGAGAAAGAGAGAAAATGTGTGTTTTTTTCACCACAAATTTGTTGTACACGATGCACCTCGCCCGTCACAATAGGCTTTACATTTGTATTTATTTATCTAGTATACATAATATTGTACATACATACCATACTCGATATTTCTATTTGTATTATTTTATTAAAATATATAACACATTTTATCTAGATAAAATATAATATACCGTTATAATGATGAAATAATAGTGTAAACTATTAGTTTTATTTTAGACATTTTAACACACAAGCCGCAACACTTCTCAAGTGTATAACAATTAACAATAACTAGGTACATAAAATATGTATGTGTATGTTATTGTGTAAAATGTTATAACTGGGCAAATTGCAAAACCTGCAATAAGCATATTAATAAAACACAGCTAATACCCCTTAAACTCTGGACTGGCTGCAACTCAACATACTCTGTGAAAACTAAGTATATGCGCCGTTATTTAATTTTTCTTTTCTTTTTACAAACGTTTTGATTTGTAGTTAATGTAATAATAATATTTTTTTTTTTTATCAATTATTGCACTTCCAGTGTGAATAAAAATATAATTGTTTCTGTAATACAAATTTAACTGTTAATTAACAATAGAGTGAAAACATGTTATTAGAAAAAGAAAAATGACAAATTTGTAAAATTAAGAAAACAATAAGTGAAACGCATCGGACCAAACAGAGTCTGCAACTGAAAAATGATTAGGATGTAGATTTTGAAGGCTAATTTGGGTTTAACTTTAAATTTAGTATAGTACACGGCCTAGTTGAATACTACATATATGTGTACAAAGAAGATTTACGTGGTGATCACAAAATAATAATAGTACCTATTATGTGTTTAAACGCTTTAACTGTTTTATTTTAGCTTTTGCATAATCAAGTATAGTATCAAGTACCACATAATTGGTCGAACTATTAATTATGTGCAAGTATAAAAATAAGAAATACCAACATAACCGCGTTGCTAAGCGGAAGTTTGTTAGTGTTATAATCCGGCTTGGTGTTTACTTGTTATGTCATTTACTTAACCGTGATCGAGTGACTAGATAAGATGTACCGAATTGTCAGGGTAATTGTCGTTTTGCTGACAGTGTGGTTTGACGGTGTGGCCGACGGTGCGTTCCGCATTGACGACTACAGAAAACCGAATTGGGATTACTTAGAAAAACTCGACAGAGACAACAAAAGAGAGATAAGAACCTTCGACAAAGACGGGATCGTGGGCGTGACCATCGTCGCAAATGGCACTACAATACAAGTCCATGGATATTTATTGTGCTCTGAATATGAGTTGAAGAACGCGACGTTTCCAAGCTGTCAGCACGTATTGATTGGGGCTTCTTTTGTGTCAGTACCAAAACTTGAAAGCATCACGGTAAGTCGTTTCACATAAGTATATAACTGACACGATCATGGTAGTATTGGTATCAATTCGTGTAACGTTTTCTTAATAGACAAAATAAAGATCAACAAATAAAAATCTGCAGCCATGGCGACCAGTAATTAAGGTTTAAAATATGTTTTTTTGCTCTGGCAAAAGCGTTACGCTGTTATCTAATAAGAGATAAGAGATTAGAGATAGGGTAAGAGATAGGAGATAGGATATAGGGGGTAATAGATAAGAGGTATAATATAAGGTGCTATTATATAAAGAGTTATGTATTAGATTTTTTTTATTAAAATCATCATTACAAGATTAAAGTGTGATGTGTGAATTATTAGTTGAGTAATCAGGACTATATTTTTGTGGTTAATTTATATTTAGGACTTTCGCAGCATCCTTGATGGCAGTTTAATATGATTTTGTTATGAAATTATGAATCGTAGACAAATTTTTTTTACATATTTTAAAACAACGAGAACTTTATCTAGGTTCCAATATTTACAATTTATATTTTAATTTTGTTAAGTTTTGATAAATTTGAGTTATCTAAAATACTGACGACAAAATTGTTGTAGATTTTATTATTACACAAATGCTAGTCACTGTCAGTGTGTAGTAGGACTGGCGTTTATTACAAAGTTAAAGCTGTATGTCTTGTGGGCAGATATTTCTTATACCTATATTTGTTTTTGCAATACAGGTGTGTCTGCATGGAAATCCCTTCTCAGAGCCATGTCAGTCTAAAGATAATTTAAAACATGTTGACCCTGAAGATTTGGGGTTCATCCATCCCAGGTACGAACCACAATATAGAGTTGGCGACATCGCAGTGTTGCGTTTGGACGACGGGCTGAACAATCCTATTGACAATCCGAAAAAATGGGTGTATCCAAAAAACAATATTAAACTGGAAACGAGGCCCGAACCGTATTACGGTTTTGGTAAAAAAAAAAAAAATTTAGTCGAGTCATTATGGTCATTGTCACGTTACGGTGCAAACTATTTTTAGCTACGGAAAAACCAATGTTTTGCTTACATAGTTGTTGTTGTTGCCGCAGCAACGCAATGTTCTTACTACGGCCGGCCCCTCAGCCAATGGTAGTACTCGACACCACCACTGACCACACCCCCGACCAATCAACAACGACCATGCCATAGCATGTGACTATATAATGTGGTCCACTCGAGCCCAACTTTTAGTCTCTCAGAGGGAACCAAAGAGTCATCACCTTCCGACAACCGAGCCAATATTCAGTATCAGTGCCCACTCTCTGGTGCGGTTAGGTTTAACCTCCTTTAAATACATGTTTTCCACATCAGCTTTGGCTTCTGTTGGAATAACTAGTAGAGTGTGCTGGCGTGGAGTCTCCGTTAAGGTTACATCATACTTGCATGTACCGTTATTTTGACTCTGGCCAGTAATCGACGGTTAAAGAAATCTCGAGTTTATCGACATCAATGTTTTTGGTTGCAGTGTCGCATAAACGTGGTGTAACACGTTGGAAAGAATCGATGACGGAGAAAGACACGACACTGATGCGTCCATTTAGAAACAAACATACTTATCCCGTGTTAGACGTTTGCAAAAATGTGTCCAATGCACCTAGATATTACAATGGTGTCTTTTTGGGACCATTCCGATCTACGGATGTCAAAATGGAAGACGATTACGCTCCACTTAAGTAATTACAGTACCTCATATGTAGAATTTGTTTTATTATGTTTGGCCCCTTAGAAATTTTAAAAATCAATTAAAATAGTGGTAATAATTTTTCACTGGCCCGTGTTAATGTTTCCAGTCTTTCTACGCTAATTAATATGATTTATTTCTCTATTTTATAGGCCACGTACAACATATATATTTGTCGCTGTAATCATGTACGACAACCGTAAAAATCTCTTTCCCGATCACGGACTATTAATTAACATGGACTATGACACTGTTATGGGAGTTTTCGCTTTTGAAAATGAACATATTTGGAACCCGGTCAAGCATGTCGCGGGTTCTGGCAATCGTAATTTTCATATATGGTCTAGTAAGTTTCAAACTTTAAGGTTTTATCCACTAAACTATAGTATACTATAAATGGAACGCGTATTCAGATTGAAATATGTCCCCACCTGGGAAGCAGCCATTCCGTATACCAATTTTTTATCTCTGTTGTCTCAATTTTGGTCTCTGAACATGGAGGTCAGACGAACTCAGAAAGTACTTACTAATAATAATACTTCAGTATATTACTAATTATACACCAAAAACGCTAAATAAGGCTCTAAAAGGAGAAGTATCTACCTCTTCTGGAAGAAAATATCTACTAGGTAGTAGGTATATATATTTTGTTTAAGACTGTTTAGTAAAAATGTTTATCCTAAAGACTACCCAAAAATCATGTAGAACTTTTCCGTTTGACCACAGAAAAATATTATTGTGTCATAGTTAAAAACTAGATTTTTGTCACTTACATTTTATCTTAGTTAATAATTGTATTCTGTGGTCAGCAGCTCTCCGCGTTCCGTATATATTTATAGTACATTGAGTTTAATTGAAATCTATATGTAGTTCACCTATATGTACAGGGTGTCTGAAAAAGAACGGTGGGGTTTCAAACGGCTGTAGGTCGTGAAGTATTGGACCTACAGCGCTCTGGCAGGGCTTCAATGAAAGAGGGAGTTGTCAAGTTTCCAACAACTGCCACTAGATGTTTCAATGAAGGCTGGCGACACAAACGGGAACGTGAAGAGACATCTTGTGGCGGTCATTGGAAACTTGACAACTTTCTATTTTGCTGAAGCCCTACCGGAGCGCTGTAGGTCCAATACTTCACCACCTACAGCCGTTTGATATCCCGCCGTTCTTTTCGAGACACCTTTTATATATATTTTAGGTTTCACAGTGTTTTTTTTAAATTTTAAATCGCAGATTACGTCGAAAGACCGATACTGCATCCCGATCGCAACGACGACCGACGCATTAACGTACAACACTTTTCCATCGTGTCTTACTATTTACCGTGGATTTATCACGTGGTCAAAACCGATACGATAGATCTGATGGTGGGCGACACGGACGAAGAAGAGTCTACCACCATGGACAGTTCGACGACAGACCGATCGTTTGAGATCACCACGCCGATAACCGACTTGCCCGACACATACTACGACAGTGACGGAGCCTTCTACGGCGTTGAGTTCAACGTTAACCCTTGCGGGAAAGCCGTCGGAAAAGCCCACCGGCGGTTACCGTCGGCTTTGTGCACTGCTGCCATGTGTTGCTTTACCCTGTGTGCCCCCTTGTTGTCCGCTCTTAATTGGTTTTAACGAAGTATGCTCGTGAAATTGAAAAAAAAACAAAAATTCTATAATATAACAAACGTATAAAATTTCATAATAACCATAATGTTTGATAACTCTGTGTTCAATGATTGACAATATTCTAACCGTTTAATCGGGTAAACGAGCAACTATAATTTATACATCATTGCGACTACTTGCACATAAGTCAGACAAACTGAAAGGCCATTAAAAGTTTATAAAAACGATGGCCAAGCACTATGTTGAGCTCTAAAAATCAAAAAGAAACAATTGAATTTCTTCAAAATTTTGTGGTTTTTTTTAACTCTAAAATCAAGTCGGTTATACTGATATTTATTTTATATACAATTTTTTTTGCTTTAAAACTTTTAGCCAACTTTGATTAGCCTTATTTTAAGGATAACGTTTCAAGTAACACTTGTATGCACATTTAAATCATTCACTAGAGAATCAACACATGAATTTTTACTTTTACTCAGAATTTTCCTAAACCTGGTTGCTACAATAATTGTTGTTTTTTCACAGTTGGCATTTTTCTGTCGTACGCGTCGTACTTCACACTGTCATTTTATGATAACATATTGACTATTAATAGTGCAGAGATTTTTTCGAAAATGAAAACCTATGTTATTTTAAAACCGTCGGAACATAAAGATATTTTTGAAAATATATTTAAATCTAAAATACACTAAAATGTGCAGTGACGCCTTCCAGCTTCCGCGATGCAAGCCAGTGTACTCGCCAATTTCAGGTGCATGTTTAGTTGCATTTTCAACACGGCGCGGCGCCAACAATCAAATTAATTTGCCATTATTATTATATTTATTTTGATTGCATTATCCGTGATGTTTTTTGGCTGTTGGTAGGGTTATTCGCCGTATTGACTGACTTGTACACTGGCTTATGAATTTACAATTTAACAATATTATAAACGTTTCAGTTGTCTCTCACAGCCGGTACCTTTCACAACCGAGTGACATATTATAATATATTTTAAAATCTCTTCTAAACGGAAAATCGTGCAAAACTGTTGTAAAAAACGCACAGGTTCGCGATCGAGTGGGCGGCACCAAGAACGATAGATTATCGTTTTATTAAATACCTCTGCACATAATAACAATAATATAATATAACACACAATACTGTACAAAAACTCGGTCTATCATAAAGCGTATATATTATATTATATAGGTATATACTTAAGCCGGTTAGTGTCCGTATGGATATATACATAATAATATCTAAAACGGTCAGCGACGGCAGCGAGACGATGATTTATGTATATATTTTTTATTTTTTACCTCTTCCTCCTTCTCGTCTTTCTCCGTCTTGGGTAAAACAAACACACACTCAGGCGAGTGATTAATAATTATTATTTATTATGACCACCAATCCGGTTAGGGTATATATATATATATATATATATACACCAATGTTCCACGCATGTGTGTGTGTGTGCAAAGTGATGGAACGATCCAAGATATATACACAGAGGATCGATAGAAGAAGAAGAAGAGTCATAATAAAAAAAATGCCCGGCGGTTAGTCGGTCTGTCCGTGTAGGTACTGTCATCGGGTGGACATAACAAAATGTATATAAAATATATATATATATGAGTTGTGTGCACTTAGGCATACTCTTAGGTATATACAGCAGAGATAATATGCCCGGCGGCGGTGGTCGCATCGTCCGCGCCTTTCCTCGCGGGCGGTGAACAATAACAGGGTGGGTGGATGCAAGAAGAACAACGGACGGCCGATGAAGACCTATACTGCTGCCCGTGTACACAGAATAATATAATAATATACTACACATATTATTAAGATCGGTGTACCTTGTATATATATATTTACACTGAGTCTACACTCTACGACGTATTAATAATATAAGAATACCTACTACCGAAAGATGGTCACAACGACCACGCATTGTTGTACTGTCTCACCGTTCGCTATATTATTGTAATATATTATAGAGATTTAGTTGCCTTCGGAAAATCAAAACTGACCGTTTGTGTACACACAAGAACAATAAAAAATTTTAAACTGCCGTACAAGCCCGTCAAGAGAGATATAATATTTTGTTAAGTCGTTTCCGGTATTGATATTTAGGACTTAGGAGTACACGATGCTTGGAGAGGTTTTTCTCTATTGACCTAACAATAAAAGCCATCATTTTAGTTCAATCGTTAAGAAAATTTGAAAAACACAAACCACAGTTGTTATATATTAATATGAAAACCAATTGTGTAGGTTCACTGGTCAAGACAAACCTCGAACCTGTCCTGTCTTTATCGCGTGATTGTTGCTAATAAGAATATTACCCATGTTGTGATATATAACTGCTATATAAACAACCGGATATATGGTTTTGCGATATTTCTTCTTGTTTTACCATCGACTTTGGCCATAACAACACATTCTATATTATAAGACTTGGGGGCCCGCTATATGTGATATCAATATGTCTAATATAAATTCCATATAGAAAACCGCTTCGATATTAATATCGAATCCGAATTCAGTTGACCGTTCCTTATAAGGAATCGGGAACAACTGCGCACGGCAAAGCATAATATATTATAAAATAAAAGTAGTATAAATTACTATTTAATATCTTTATATACATATATAACTATATAATACTGCTATAATATGTGTTATGGTAACCGAGCAAACGCGTTCGGTCGGATTTCAACAGAGCGATAATTTATAAATGCAATCGCTATAAAACAACTACTACAAGGGCTAGTCAACGCGCGTTTACAATATTATAATGTGCAACTGCTATTAGAACCGCGTTTACTACTTAAGACCCGAGTTCGATCATTGGGTCGTTAGGGATGTTATCAAATCTAAAATGTTTGATACGATGGGGAGCTGATAGGAATAGCCAAAAGGACTATGTCTATATTACCACTGCTAGGAACAAATTAATTAAATTATCCATACAGAAGTTTCATTTTTACCATCACAGCTGTACCATATTTTAAATTTCAACCCCAATTTTTTTTTTTTTTTAAACCGGCTCTAGAAATTGTATTTAAAAACATTTTTTGTCTTTACAGGGTAGGAAACCTTACTTTCTGAATGTGCCGTGTATTTTCTACTTAACCTTGTATGTACACAGCATTTAACATTAGTCTAATGTAATAATATCAAACTGTTATGTACAATAAGAAAAACTGCAACTTAAATATTTTTAATAGATTTATCTGTGTTTTGTACTGTTGGCTATTTCATTACAAGGAGTGTGCAATTGAATCCTCTTTGTTTTGAAGGCCATACAAGGTTCGGGACTATCTTGCATAATGGAAAGAAGACTACATTGTTACCCGGGTGCATTCTACGACGATGTAAAAACGTTTTTTTTTTTATCTGTAATTAAAAATATTTTAACCTTATTTTACAAGCCGCTCGTTAGGTGGTCTTTTTTGGGCGGCACACATACACGACACCCGAAGAATGTGATCAGCATTGCGCTTAGACATTTGGACGTGGCTTGACATATTCGGACTGAAAAGCATGCGGCGGTCCGGCTGTGATGAATTCCTGTTGGTCTCCTACATATACCTCTATGTACATTATAATAAAGAACAAAAAAAAAAAGAAAGAGGGTAATTAAAATTCATTACTCGGCGCTCGGTATTTCCATCGACAATTATATACAATACGTTTTGTCCGTTATTTTTTTTCTCTTTAATAATAATTATCATTGTCGAGACTCGGTCCTAGCCGGCCAGTGTGCGTGTACCTCCTTAAGACAATGGGTGCACAAGCCGACAGAGGAGACACGAAGCAAGGGCGGTAGCATAATATATAAACGCATTGCCTTGTGTGTACAACATACATACACATATCTACCTACATACCTACCTACCTGTATAATATTATTATCCTGCTTGTCGGATACTTGTGCGGAATGGCAGCGACATAATAGTATTCTCTTAATAATGTCGGGCCTATATATATATATATATATATATATATGTATATTATATGTGTGTTAGTATACAGTAGGATACAGAGTTTACATACAAATGGCGGGACCCGTGGACTCGAGAAGGAACAGGTGGCGCCTGGTCGTTACCACAGCAATTACAAAAAAAAAAAAAAAATATTATTCGGTCTCGTTCTTGTCCGTATAATATGTCGTTTGGTCGTACCTATGTTCATTACAATGTGTACCTACACAAGATACATAATATACACACACACTACACTGCACCGACGGTCCCTGGGTAGTAATACTGGTGGGTAATACTTGTTTTTTTTATCGTTCTTACTTAATTGTCGCCGTCTACTATACCTCTTTTGTGTGGACAAAACAAAACAAAAACTGTTGTTTAAAAAAATCCGTCTAGTACATATCATTATTATGTACGCGGTTGTAAGTCCAAAAACAGTAATAATATTGTAGTCGGCGGTGTATTAACAAAATATAGTGTTGTCAATAATATGCTTCTCGGCTTTTGGCTAAGGTCCTCCAAAACTATATTTTTGTATTTATCTTCTATTTGCTATTTTGAAATTTGTAACGTTCAACACTAAAAATTTGTATGTACACGCGTCGGTTGTTTGTAGTTATTAATGAGATTTCCATCTACTCAATTTTCGACCAAATACTTAAGCAAGCAGTTTGTATATCTTTTTCGAAATCTGGGTTCAATGTATTTAGAAAAGTGATAAAACTAGTAATTATAATTATATGTATATATGTATTTATATGGTGATTCATTAAGGACAAGACACTTGAGAGGACACTCAATTTCTTTTAACACAATTTTTGCAATTTTCTAGTTTTATTTTTGAAGACACTAGTTTACAATATTAGACAATATTCAATATCGGATGGGAAGTGTTAAATTATAAAATTATAAAAACAATTTAAGAGGTCATTGTGTCTTATGTGTTTTAGGTGAGGCAGTGCTAACTATAATTTAATGGCACACTCCCAAAACCGTCATTGATCGGTTTGACACGATGACATCACTGCTGTATTTTTGCCATACTGGAAAACTGTGGCTGATATTTATTATTTACCCTTCTAAAAATGCTGTACCAGTGCCAATAGTTTGGATTTTTTTTAATGTTGCCTCGTTAACAAAAACGAAAAATACTTTTGCTATTGGTGTTGTACAAAAGAGTATTAGGCGCCTGTATAGGTTGTGTAACCTGTTTAATTGATTGATCTTAGTCAACTTAATTTATTCTATTCAATTAATTGTAAAAATAATAACTTTTAATGCTATATTTTAATGTCTTTTTGAAATGCTATTTACTTAAAATTCTTGAAGTGATTTAATCTCATTATAATAACCAAAAATTACCAATTTTTTTTCCATTATTTTTTATACCAATTGACAGAAATTATTTTAATAATTTTTAATAATTTAACAATAATACTTAAGTCTTCTCAAGCATCGATCTCGACTGACTAACGTCTAACACGACACAAACATAATTTATATACTAATATAAAACTTATATTTAATATTGTACAGGATATCATGCCATGTTACATGTACCATGAGGATTCTACTCGTTCATCGTTGCAATTAAAATTAAAATAAGAATTAATTTTTGTTGTACCCGTTGAAAAAAAAATTGTTGTAATATATTAGGTCTTTTATTGCCTCGGAATATTGAAACTACCTAACCTCGACCTAATAGTGTGTGACTTAAATAGTTAATTATTATTTAAAAATTAAATTAAATTAAATAAAAAACTTAAATTATTATTTAAAATAAAAGAATAATAATTATAATAATAATACTGGCTATTTTAAATAAGAATTAATTTTTGGTGATCATTTTGTGTGTGTGTGTTGTCTATTAGATTTGCAGGTAACCTAAACATCTTATTATAATTAATTTTTTTTCTAGTATGTCATAGCACACGTTTTGTATAGGAAATTGGAATGGCCTCCGGGTCGATAACCATTATAAGCCATTATCCTTGAGTAAATACTTGCCGAGTTATAGGTACTATACAACAATACATTATACATTTTGGCGTAGGAGATGACGTGTGGGTGATTAATACTAGATTTAACACATAAGCCATTTTTGTATTTTTATATTATTGTCATACTTACATTTTTCGGTAAATTTGATCGTTTTTTTTTGAAGGGACATCAGCGACGAACCTATCCTCGTGTGTAGCGCCCCGTTCCCGTTCTATATATAACACAATATCATATTATTATATTTTACACTTACCCAACGCACTACATTTTATTATTGAATGCATAACAATATCTATGGACGTTTGCCCCCCTGGCTATCAACCGTCATCGATGGACTCATCACCGTCGCCGGCGCCATTGTCGAGCCGCCGTTGTGTATGCCATAGAGATTTCATTCATTTCTTTTTTTTTACCCACGGCCGGTACCTTAAGGTATCCACAGTATATATATATATATATATATATATATATAATTTTTACATTGTATTCTATAGACAGCAAACACACACACGAGCGAACATTACTCAAGGGTACCCGAAGAGATGAAGAAGAAGTATAGATGAAGAAAATCAAAATCGAATACAATAATATATATCATACATGTAGGTACACCTAGACTGTTATTATAATATAAAATATATATATATATATATATATATATATATATTGTTCATTTGACTTACCTCATAGTGTATGTATTATCTATACAGGTTTTCAATCGCATCTCAATGCGAGGGCAATGTATCATTGCCCGTAAGCCAAAATCTAATGCCTATGTGTGTCTGGTGTTTTTTTGTTATGTTATTATTGGTAATTACTGCTCAATCAAATAATTTCACTCTATTTTCCAATTGCATTCTATTATATTCGTCTTGGCTTGCACAATCGAACACGCACCAAGGTCCCTGAGGAAATAATTATTAGTTCGGAGTGTAGGTACATAATATAATAATATAAATTAGGTATATTACAGTATTATACACATTAAAGTGTATTATTATTATCTAGGTGACACCAGTGTATACGGAAAGGTCATACGGTCATAGCAATTGTACACTTAAGACAAGGTGTCTGACGGTCTTTTAAATTCCATATGAAATGAAGTTCAAGTGAACGCAGCTGTTGGAAAATCAGAAGTAAGAGTATTTCAAGGAAATTCTCTTGTACGTACAATTTACATAATATATTTGATTACACACAGTTTTAAATTATAACATACAATATTTTAACAATAGCTCATAGACTATGGCAGTAAAGTATAATAGTATTTTATGCACGTGTAATACTATAACACTATACACTAGTAGGCTATAGTAAAAAAAAAAACCAGTACAGTAGAGTCAGGGCAAAGTGGGGACAGACTATAGTGAGACGGGGGAGGCTACAGTCTTCAGGAGTTGTTATAAATGAAAGCGATTAAAATCACTTTCAAATAAATGATACAAATATCGACAAAAACATTGTATAACGAAAATAATGCGCTTAAGGGTCAAGCCTCAAAACTACACCTAAGAAAGTGAAATAAGGAAGTGAAAAAGTCTCCACCCTGTCAGGGGAAAGGTGTTATTTTATCTTGTTTTGGTCTGGCAATGTATAAGATAATACTCTGTCTAAAGAACATCCCATACACGTTTGGAACTAATTCGACTGTTATTTAAAAAAAGTCAAAGTATATACGTTTTGTACATAGCGTTTGATTGGCGACCCTGTAAATTTGTTGGTCTAAAAAAGTACCTGTCGGATACTTTACTCACTTACTACTACTACTACGCACTACACAAAATATTCCGTACAAATTTGTAAGCAGTTGGACTGTTTTTAAACAAAGTTTTAGCGTGCCATTTAAATTAAATTTTAAGTTGAAAAATATGTAATTTTTTATGGGTGTTTTCAACATAGCTTAAAACTATAAATTTGGTAATATAACGAATGTTTATGTAGTTTTTTGCAACCAAATCTTCATATCCACTGTGCCTAAAACTTACTTTGGTTGTAAGGCTTGTAACTCAACTAATTTGTATATGAGATAAGTACAATAATTATTCCAGTGATATTAACGTTAAATAACAATACAAACTATAGCGTTATCGCTATGATACAGGTTTTAATCAAAAAGATAAAAATGCCAAATCTGAACCGTCAAAGCCCCGATCACAAGTAGTAATGAGTGTTAAATGAAAGAAAGAGATCATATGATGTTTTGTATATTACTAGCTGCCCGTGTACCCTGCTTCGCACGGGTTAAGAAATACAATTGAAACATAGTACTCACACATTATACAAATTATTAGTTTATATTATTTTATTATCAAACTCCAACTCCATCACCATCTCCATCCCCATCCCCATCCCCATCCCTATGGACAAAATGGTGCACATGTTGACAATATGGTACTATTCAGTATATCCGGGAAGGCACTCTCAATTAATTTATTTTTGTGCTGTTCACGCGCCACTCTTGTTCTGAATGTATGTTGTCGCAGACGTCCATCACGCTGTTTTAGAGGCGCCTAAGGATTTGTAGGTAAATAAAAATTGGTGTTCACAACAGTTTATGACGCACGTACCTATACCTACACGTAAACACTTACTCACAGAAATTGAGTGTTTTTGCATAGTTTAGTTGTCAGCTACACGGTACAGTATACAGATATTTATAAATTCAGCCATTCTAGCTTTTGGGAAATATTACAAACGTAGTGTCTAATATCTTAAACCGAAACCATATTACACAAAATGTATAACAAATTTGTAATTCCAATTTTAATAATTGCGGTTGCCGTTGCGAACGTACAAAGTGTCTTGACGCCGGCTCAACAGCAAATCATCGATAGTGTACTCCAAAAAGACAATTGGCTAAAAGAACAGTGGGCGACGGTCGACTTATTGCTGGAGTTAAATAACGATCTAGCTGGTATACCCGAGACAGAGAAGAAGTTCGAAATCATAACTCTGATGATGGGATGCGATTATGGCGAAAAATTTAGCTGGGTACTAGCGTTGGCGGCTCTTGTAATTGACCGGTGTAATAAATTGTCGCGAACAATACATGTTGACACCACTTCCGAATGTTGGAAAAAACTTAAAAGTAATCTACCTCCTACTTCGGTTACCGCGTTAAGAGTGATACGCACATTTGAGCACATCCACAACACTTTTAACGACTACTTTCGTTTTGATATATTTTACAAAAAATGTGGGCGGTTCAAAATTTTCTCACATTTCAGAGTCTAAAAGAATATTATACCAAAGAACAGCGTGGATTAAATTACATCGATACGTTGACCAAAACTACCGAAAACTTGCAGGAATTTTTGGACGTCAATTGTCAAACGAAATACGCACCATCGATAACAAAATGTACTACTATAGCCAAAACACAATTCAGCAATGGCAATAATAACATGAAACCTTTTATTATAAACTGGTAAAATAAAATACAGTTTCTATATTAGCGATTTTGACTTTTATTATATATTTTATTAAATTAATAATTATAAACAAAAATAATATGTTTTATAAATTTTCATATAGCTTATAACATAATATTTAAAATGACAAATTTAAACGAATTTCATTACATCTATCAACTGGTTATTATAGTATTTTATTTGTACATAAAGAAAACCAATAGATATTACCCAATTTGTATGCGACACAAATACTGTTTGCCATACGTCTATATGATATTATATGAATTAATTGTTGGATAAAATACTGTTTGATTGCGAAGGTGGTATTGGTCTAAAGTCAACCCGGCCCGTATCCTTGTTATAGTTAAAACCCAGTTTGTCCAAATGAGTGTTTAAGTGTTCGATATGTATTTTAATTTTGTTAACATAAAACACGTAGGTCTCTTCACTTCCACGTTCTTCTAATAATTGACCTATATTCAACGGTGCGTATTTCGTTTGACAATTGACGTCCAAAAATTCCTGCAAGTTTTCGGTAGTTTTGGCCAATGTATCGATGTAATTTAATCCACGCTGTTCTTTGGTATAATATTCTTTTAGACTCCGAAATGTGAAAAAATTTTGAACCGCCCACATTTTTTTGTAAAATACATCAAAACGAAAGTAGTCGTTAAAAGTGTTGTGGATGTGCTCAAATGTGCGTATCACTCTTAACGCGGTAACCGAAGTAGGAGGTAGAATACTTTCAAGTTTTTTCCAACAATCGGAAGTGGTGTCAACATGTATTGTTCGCGACAATTTATTACACCGGTCAATTACAAGAGCCGCCAACGCTAGTACCCAGCTAAATTTTTCGCCATAATCGCATCCCATCATCAGAGTTATGATTTCGAACTTCTTCTCTGTCTCGGGTATACCAGCTAGATCGTTATTTAACTCCAGCAATAAGTCGACCGTCGCCCACTGTTCTTCTAGCCAATTGTCTTTTTGGAGTACACTATCGATGATTTGCTGTTGAGCCGGCGTCAAGACACTTTGTACGTTCGCAACGGCAACCGCAATTATTAAAATTGGAATTACAAATTTGTTATGCATTTTGTGTAATATGGTTTCGGTTTAAGATATTAGACACTACGTTTGTAATATTTCCTAAACGCTAGAATGGCTGAATTTATAAATATCTGTATACTGTACCGTGTAGCTGACAACTAAACTATGCAAAACACTCAATTTCTGCGAGTAAGTGTTTACGTGTAGGTATAGGTACGTGCGTCATAAACTGTTGTGAACACCAATTTTTATTTACCTACAAATCTTTAAGCGCCTCTAAGCCTGCCGATTTTTGATCGAAAACCACTTGTTGTGATTTTAACCGTACTTTGTAACGCGCTGTCTGACATACATCGATCGAAGAACCTACATTTTCAATTTTCGCTTTTAATGTTATTGTAAAAATCGTTACAAACCATTAAAATTGAAATTTCGCATGTAGGAATATTAAACTTACAATAAATAACCAGAATCTTTTATGAATACTTTAATCGGATTTTCTGTTCAAAGTAGAAACATATTAAGTTTTTATACAAAAATAGGGCCTGTAGAATGTAGACCTCTCATTCCCGTGTCAATGTATATGTTTAAAATATTTAGTTTGTATAATTAAGTTCAAGTGAAAACTTGTGTACGGGCCAACAGGCCTCAATAAATTCTAATGCGGTAGACGCCCCTCAATAATCAACTCATAATATAATCTTAATATATATAAAAATCTTCGATCACACGGTTTGTTCGCGATAAAATCCGAAACTACTTAACTGATCTTGATGAAATTTTTTACACTGTGTGTAAATTGATCCAATTTGAGACCTAGGAAAAGTTAGATAGGAAAAATTGGAAAAGCTGCCCGGAAAATTGGGAAATTGAAGATTTTAGTGAAAGATTATTCCAATAGATTCGGCGCTACGTGTACAAATGAATGGTTGACAGTTGACCATATTTTTTCATAGTTTCTGGCCAAAAAGACATGGTTTCACAATTTACATTTTATAGTTCTATGTAGAAATGATTATAACTAACAGCGATAATGTCATTCGCCAAAAAAAATGCTATGATGCGCCTTTGTATAATATTAATGTAGAAACGTCTAAACTGATTTGTAGATGTTGTATAATTCCGAATTCGTAACCTAAGCCATACTTAGTAGTAAGCAACCTAACCTATTATTTACACTAGCAACATCTACACAATGCGTTTTGTATACATAATTTGTCAATAAAATTTAGCGTTCAGCTAAAATTTGTAAACTCATATATTCACAGGGCAAAGCGGTATCTATTTTGATATTTAATTTACTTATTCACTTTTTACCACATAAAGCCTATGAAAAATGAACGTGACCATAGAAACTGGTCTTCTGGACAAAATATCGGGTTCATATAATTCGTTCAAGGATCCAAATGAGTGTTTACGTGTTCGATGTGTATTTTTATTTTGCTAACATAAAACACATAGTTTTATGATTTTAGACCTATGTGTTTTATGTTAGCAAAATTAAAAATACATATCGAACACTTAAACACTTATAACACAAATATTATGTTATAAGCTATATGATAATTTATAAAACATATTATTTTTGTTTATAATTATTTATTTAATAAAATATATAATAAAAGTCAAAATCGCTAGTATAGAAACTGTATTTTATTTTTCCGGTTTATAATAAAAGGTTTCATGTTATTATTGCCATTGCTCAATTGTGTTTAGGCTATAGTAGTACATTTTGTTATCGATATATACTGTATGCATAGACCAAATGGGTTTAATGTTGTACAATTTTACATTATCACAAAGTAACCATGATTTTTGAAAAAAACACTTTTTATTTACTACTTTTACCGGCCACAATGCGGAGAAAAGGCACGGTGTTTTGAGGTATAAAAATAATCAAAATATTACGTTTAATATTTATTGATTTGAATCCAAGAAAATTTTGGTAAAAACAGATAAAATAATGTTTGTGATACTATTTGCGAAACTATGATTATTTTATTTACAAGTACTTACGAGCTGTTAGAGATCCTTGAACGAATTATATGAACCCGATATTTTGTCCAGAAGACCAGTTTCTATGGTCACGTTCATTTTTCATAGGCTTTATGTGGTAAAAAGTGAAAAAGAAAATTAAATATCAAAATAGATACCGCTTTGCCCTATGAATATATGAGTTTACAAATTTTAGCTGAACGCTAAATTTTATTGACAAAAATATATATACAAAACGCATTGTGTAGATGTTGCTAGTGTAAATAATAGGTTAGGTTGCTTACTACTAAGTATGGCTTAGGTTACGAATTCGGAATTATACAACATCTACAAATCAGTTTAGTCGTTTCTACGTTAATATTATACAAAGTCGCATCACAGCATTTTTTTGGCGAATGATATTATCGCTGTTAGTCATAATCATTTCTACAGTCTTGTGATTACTGCGATTTTTTTTATTGTTATAAAGCTTTGGTTGCACGTTTCAGAGATTGTGGGAATACTATTATACTCGCTTGAAGTCTCGTGTACATAACAACTGATTGATTAATGCATTTTTGATAATATTATGTAATACAACATGTTGAACGTGTGGTGTAGAAACTATACTCTATATGTATATGAAAACGATAAAAATAATCCATTTTAATTAACACATAATCGTTACCACAATCGCACACGGTATTAAACTATAATAATATTAATTAGGTACTATTACGTTACTTGCCAACTATAATCTTAATCTTTAACAATATAACTGTGAAATCGAGTACTCTTGAATAAAATAAAAAACGAGTATTATCAACCTAATTAAGTACTCATTTTTCAGAATAAAAGTACCTATGTATATTACTAATGCAGCAACGTTAAGGATTAAACTCCTTATTGATAAATTTAATCAATATCGAATGTGTTTACTGCACAAATATAGTCGCAACAACAATAAATACTGCGATCAATAATAACGATTGGCCTGACAACCTAGTCAAGAAGGCAATAGTCAAATGTTTTAGTCACTTGTTATCGAAACCCATTCGTATGGTTCATACTTTAATTTAATTATTGTCATTTCCATTGAAGCTAATTGAAATATATTAGACTTAAGTAGAACGTTAAAAATGAAAATGATGAACTTCCAAAGAGAGAAATATTAAAACTGCAAAAAGGAGAAAATTTTGAATGGCACTAAATTTGAAATGAGAACTCGATTGAATTGAATATCAGTTGTTTTCCGTTCAATCTTTTTTCAATTGCTAATTTCCGTTTGTATTTGTCGAACTTTGTAGATTTCATAGTTCTACATTTAAGTGAGGCTTACGTTTACTCGGCTTTCTAAAGAGCTGACTTTAATGGTTGACCATGATCTGATTACATGTAATGATTATAATATGTTATACTTAGGTGGAGTGCGTGTTCCTGAAATAGGTAGGTAAACTCAGTTCAATAACTGCATACACAATTAGGCTAAAATTACTAAATTATGCATACTATTATGCTGTTATAATATATATATATATTATATATATATATATATATATATATACTCATAATTATAATTATCATAACAATTATGTCGCTCGAGTTTTTATAAAATAGCTAAATTAAAACGGTTGAATCTTAACGAACGACAAGTTATACATAACATAGCCAGTTTTAAATATGTAAATAAAACACAATCACATTGGCCAGTTATTATAGTTTTTTGAAATTATATCATGTAATGGTTTGAAGAAGAAAAATTACAATTATTGAAAAATAAAATGAATATATTTATTTTGAAATTGTATGGCTTGCTAACCGTTCTAGGCTTTTAACAGTAATATTATTTATATTCCTGGCAATATTAATTAAACTCACACATGAATCAAAATACACATTAATTACCGTATAAATAAACTGTATAGGTATGTAATTTTTTTCTTTAAAAATCGAGTTTATTTATAATAGTGGAAATTTATGCGATGCTGCAAGTGAAATAATTTGTTAAAAATGTGTAATTTATGAAAGCAATGACCTATGTCTAATTTCACCTTTATTACTAATAGAGTTATAACATGTATAAAATTAAATCTCTATTGGTGTATTTTTATTATATACATATATATATATATATATAATATTGTATATATTATTTTAATTAAAGATTATATTTTTTAATTTTCTTTTAACAGGCTCTAGGTACTCAAAGTGGAGTATGTATATTTAAATATTAAAATATCATGTATTTATAATATAACTAATAATATTTTTCAATTGAATATTGAGAGAATCATATCTATTTCACTACAAATCTAGATTTTTTTTAAATGTCTTTCTAGTCATTATACGAAATCCGCAATATTGACTTGCATAGCTGGCCTTAATAATTAAAACAGGTAATGTTTGTAGGTTTATTTATTACTTCAAACTATAAACTCAACTGAAATAACTATCGACATTAACTTATACTATATACGTTTAATTTGAATTGAACCTTAACAACAAAACTTCACTTTTACCCTAAGTTTTTAATTTAGGTTTTACTATTAAGGCCTAAACCTAAATAACATGGTAAAAAGTAATTTAAGAATAATATACAGTTTAAGAAATACTAGAATAATGAAATTTAAGTATGAGTATTAACCTGTGTGTTAATATTAAAATGTCTCCTTTGTAACATTATATTAATTTGTATTCTATTTTATAAATAACTCAAAGCATTGGATATTATATTGTCTGTTTTTTCTTTTCCATATTATTATTATAAACTTAATTAGTACACTCGATGGAAAATGCGTAGGTTCTGACGTTAGCTGTTGATATTATTCACACAATTAACATATTGTTCGTATTATAGATTATACATTTTGCTAATGACTACCTATATATATGTTATGCATATTTTCGAATTAAGTTTTTTGCTTAAATTTATACTTAACTATTATATGCAAGACACACGATAAAAAAAAAATATCGACCGGTTCAATTTATAATTAAATTCTGATATTGTTGCCTATATACAGACCATGATCTTAATAACCGGCAAAATAATATTATGATAAGCTAATCTGAATTTTTAATTCCACTTTAAATTAGTATAACATAATTATTTCTTAGGTTAATATATTATAATTCGTTTTAAATCTGTAATAGACAACGATTTGTTCAGTTCGGTTAGTAAAAAATAATCGGTAGTATATTAATAATAAAAAATGTGTACCCTTAATTATACAGCAAAAATTAACGGTAGATTAAAATAAACCCGTAACTGTTATAATGTGGAAAAAAATGTCTACCGTTTGCCAGAGAAATAGGTGTATATCAGCTTAAGTCGAAGAAAAAAATAATATCATACCCACGTTCGGTTATAAATGTAAATTAACCACACCTTTATATCAATGGTTTGTTTGATGACTTGTTTAGGTTCAATATGTTAATGGGGATCCAATAATAACAGAGGTATTATTAGATTAATATATATATATTAGTTTTGTTATTACAGATAAAGTATAAAATAGCAATAAAGTTCTGTGACACGATATAGTAATCAAAATTGTAATAATTTTATTAATGATGTTATTTCAGACATTAAATAGGCTCTTGAGATTGTCTATTGTCTTTCTTGTTATATGTTTTTGCAAATATATTTTTGTTTATAGTTAAATCGAGTTTTGAATACTTGGAGTGTTGGAACAATATTATAAGGTTAAATATTTTTACTTTGTGTTTTAAATGAAGTACACGGTTTGTTTTAAGTATAATAAAACATACATACAATGAATTATCTCTAAATCTTGAAGTGGTGTTTCTAATTTGTGTTTTTAATTAATTAATTAATTTAATCAATTTTTGTAAACGGATACGGCTTGAGTTTCGGCTAAAGGAGATAATAATTATTATTGTCATTATACTGTGACAGTAATCGTTTAAGGCGTCAGCGATTACTAATAATTATTTACAATTGTGTTGCTGTATTTCTTCCTCTCTCTCCCTCTCTGTCTTATACCATCCATTCTAATCCAAGCATACATTATATATATATATAAATATTTTTTTATTTTTTTTGTTGTACACGAGCAGACACGTTCACAATACAATCCGTCCATACGCTGTCACTTCATGGAACAGAGTATAAAAAAATACAAAAATCAAATATTTATTCAGAAAACCGTCGTCGTGGGTGTGCGATTCGTAATCGTTTATTTTTCGATCAGAAGAATTATTACATTAAATGCAATGCTACTCACAATTATTATTGTACAGACTTCTATCCGACAAGCAATAATTATTAGCTTCCCGTATTAATACCATGTATATTATTATACTGATTTTAATATTCAGTGAGCGCTGCTCATATATGCAAAGATAGCTACAACCAAGCATGAGTTAATTGAATTCAGTATAATTTATATCTATGTGATGAGCTTAATATATGTTGATAGGAAAAAAATGTAATTGTAGTTTAATTACACTTTTTATTTTATTACCAAAGAGCTAATAAAAAACAAAAAATTATATAAACCAAAATAATATATTGTTTATAGAGTAAACAAATACATATGATTGCTTATGTTATCAAGCCTTAGTATAAAAGCAGTAAATAAAAGTATAGGTAGTTTTCTTTGTTGGTTGCCACTGGTGGAAAAGAAAAGTCTTAACGAAAACTGAATAAACAAATAATATTATAATAGTCTTACACAGAGTATCGCCATGTGTTGTACATCGTCAACGCCATTAAGACCCACAAAAAAAAAAACATCAGACAACCAATAAATTCTCCTCGGTGATCCATCTGTATATTTTATCTCGTTTGCAATAAAGAAAGATGTGTGAACATTACATTATATTACAGCTCGACGGGCTGTTACTTTAGTAGTCACACACTCACTCGGGCGGTAACATTTGCTAAAATTCTCAAAAAAACAAAATAACAAAAATGTAATTATTTTAGAGAAAATGAGTGTCTTACGAGACAGTGTTTTCTCAAATGACCAATATTATAAACCTACTGAACTTAATTACACATCATTTTTTTTTTAGGTCTATCTGTTTTCCTTTTTTTTTTATTTTCATAAAAAAAAGAGAGAACAACTTTCTCAATAAAAAAATATATATATATATATATATATATATATATATATATTGTGAACAACATTATTATCAACATTTTTAGTGAACCAGTATTTTTTTTTTAGAAATAATGGCTTAGGATCTTACCTAAATATTTGTTAATTGTTTTCATTTCATAACAGCCGTTGCCTGTTTAGCAATTAATAAATAAACATAAATAGTGGTAAATTGACTTGTTTTATTGTTCTACACCCATTTCTAGTATTTCACTGAAATACCAGCAGTGTTTTTACTATACGGTCAAGACTATTGAAATTGGCTCGGTTGCCAAGCTTTAAAAATTGACAGGTCGAAGAAAAAATTTAATAAAATATATGGTCGGGTCGGTGGTCGCTATTTGAACTTGGAAGGTTAAATGACATATATTTTTAACTGTTAATTAACGTCTTACAATACGACTTTGGAGTTTGGACCGCATGAATTTATCTAATGCAATTAAATACAATTGATGATACGGTTGAAATTTGTTTCTCACGCGAGATAAGTTATATTATGTTTTGCACGTTTATATTTTATTGTTTTATTCAAATCACAGCTATATTCGTCTTCGTTGTTTGCTATTAATCGAATACAATCGAATAAGGTCAACGATACCTAGTAGTAGAATGTTATAATGATAAAAAAAACATGCTGACGGTATAATTTAATCGACTAATAAATATTATTATTGATATATTATTAGTTGTACAATAAAAATACTGTCGAAAGGTCGACAATCGACATAATGTAATCGCTTTTTTTTTTGTTTCTGGACTAATAATATATTATAGGAAAATATTATTATCTCGTGTAATCGATAGTTGCGTACAAACTCTAAGTTTCGATAACAAACCGATGTGTATAGTGTTAATTAAAACAAAAATCAACGATAATGTTGTTGTTTTTTATTACCCACAACCGACTATTATATATTATGTAGCTTTGTTGAACTTTAGCTCGAACAACAGGTAGGTATAATACCTATTAGGTCCATTAGCGATTTGAGTTGCTACGAACACACAATTATTATTATTACCATAATCAAACTATTCACGCATTAACTCGCTGACCAATTAGTAAATAACAATATTTTTTTTTTCCAATAATATAAATCGCAGTATTTATTATAATCATAATTGCCGGAGCGAGCGCATTTAAATTAAGCTAGTTTAAAAATAAATGCTCTTGTGGAATTCAGGAATGAGGTCTTGTATAATATATTATTATTATTTATAATATTAACGCCGCAGAATATGCGAGTATTTAAATAATTATCCGAACAGAAAATTGTTTATGATTTCTTACACGCATAAATTTATAAGTGTAAAAAATTATCATTCATTTGAATAACATTATAGCCGCCAGAATAATTTATTCCAGGGTTGGGCATAGGTAGTATAACTAGAAACTAGAACATCATTTTTTTTTCTTCTATACACCTTCGTTATTTTATTAAAAACACATAATATTATCATATTGACACTTTTGTTACACTGTATACTGCGGAAAAATTGGCAGGATCCTTGTAATTCTTCACTTCAGTATTAATAATATTTTTTTTTAGGAAATTTAGTTTCAAGACAAATAAATTGAAAGAATCGTTTTAATCTTGACATACACCAAAATCTTGAGAAGAATTATGTCATACTCATATTATAGGTTATTGATGGACTAACATTATTTAGCACTTGAGTCTCGAATTATCATTTCCTATACTATTATGTAGATAACTAACTTCTGAATTCTAACAATAGGTACCTAACCTATCTTATCTACACTTTTTTTACTTTTATTCTACATTAGCACAAGGGTCTTAATTATAAGTAATAGAATAACATAAAGTATTTACAATTACCTTTTACTAGAAAAAAATAACAGACTTTAGTGTATATGTTTAACAAAGCTACCATCATTATCGTTCACAACAGAATGCGGGTAAACGTTAATATTATATATATATATATATATATTTTTTTTTTAATTGTAAAGGGTAATTTTTAAATATTTTATTTTTTATTACCTCACAAGTGTTATTCCGGGTTTTTTCTACACTAGTTTTAAGTTTGTCTTGATTCTCAATCACAGATGAAAAATATCTGTTTGTTACTGTTATCTCTGCCTAATTTTGCTACACTACACATCGTTATTTCCATATCAGTTCTTTGTACAGCTTTATTGACTTTACCGAATACAAAGCCAACTCTCTGAACGCATGTCCTCGTTTGAATCTGTAGAAACTAGAGAAACGTGACGTTTTTATGATTGTTTACAACCGCTTTTACAGTCTTTTATAATTCAGAAGGGCTCATCAAAATAATCTAGAATAATATTTTAAATCTTACCGTAATGATTATGATATTATAACAAGGGTATAGTGCAATCACGTTTATCACTATATCAATACGGTGTTTTATGTTGACACTTGACGTTTAAGTTGGCGATCTTTGCATACCGAATTCCTTTTACCTAATCTTTAATAATATTGTGAAAATACTATACGGTTAGAACGTTGGTTAAATTGTATTTAATCGATGGTCAAAATTGTAATTCAAGTCCGTTCAAAAGGACAAGGGCTGCAAAAATTAAGAGGGATGTACCAGTGTAGAAGAAACTGTATTATGTTTTAGCATAACCATCATAGACACTGGTGTCTTCTTCAAAAACAAAACAAAACACCGACGGAAGTGGCATGTGCGCATTTAACGTTCGGTGTTTTTTTTTTACTTCACTTTTTGGCTAACCCGATTTGTTTATTTTATAAGAGAGCCGTGGCACTGTCAGTAGTGTGGCATTAGCACATAAAAAAAATGTAATATAAGGCATGCATGGCTCTACATGTGGCGGCTGACCTCCGAATTTAATATTATCGTTGAATAAATAATAAAAATAATAAAAAATTCGGTTACATCAGTTAAGAAAGAGCCACCAAAAGAAGCAATGATAATTATTTTATAATTTATAAAAATTATATTAATGATATACAGCCACTAATCTGATCTCGAGCGCGTGAAATGTCCAAATATGTGTGTACTTAGACAGTGTAGTGATGGTTCGCAATTTACATTTTTTTTTTTTTGTTATATTATATTAGAAATGTTTAAACCCCAACATCTAATCAATACAAAGTCCAGATAAGGGATAATACAGACACTTAATGTGTAAAGTTGTTTGGTAAATGTGAAATGTATAATGTGCGCTGGTCGATGCTCTGTGGAGTGTGATTCGGTGGTAAGTTTTTTTTAGATTCCATGTAATATTTTTTGATTTGTGACTGAATCTCGCTAACACAATACCGCATTAACAAACTTCCGAGCCGTTCAAATGGCTGAGCAATCAAAGACCAACAACAATTATGCCAGTGATTGTTTATAAAGAACACACAGTTACTGTAATTTGCATTTGGAAAATATGGTTGTGTCATTGTAGACGTGATGTAAGCGCGTATGTATCTAACACTGTTGATTTAAGTATGACCTTTTACACTTGGCCTCAGTATTGTTTACCAACTTCGTTTCCGATAGATGGTCATTATAAATTAAACGAATGTATCAGTTGTTTAAATTTGGATTGTAGCTGGTTTATCATATTCTAAAACGATTTGTGTAACAATTGAGATTATTCGGCCAGCCTAATCATTTTAAAAATTGATTAAACTAAAAAATGTATGTAATTTATAATAAGGAAAGACAGAAGCCCGCATAAAATCTCTGTGGAATTTTTTATTTTGGTTTCATATTATATTATTGAAACATTATGGAGCTACTTTGTTTTTAAAATAATTTATTTTCTTAAACATTGGTGCGTTAAGTCATAATTTATGGCGTACGAATTACTCAAAAACAAGATAACGAAAAACTAAAACAAATGTAATATTAAATATAAAAAGAAAATCGACTAATATATTTTATTGGTTGTAGATACTTTTTAATTATGATAGTATGTGAAATATACTACAATATTACATTAAATATCAATATTAGGTATGAAACATAGACAAATTGTAATATTGTAGCATTCCTGTTTTTTTTGTTTGTAATCAATCAAGGTTATTTTTAGCTTATAACGTAATTATTTAAAATAAAATAATTAATAAATAATAGATATTTTATAAAACAAATTAATAAAACATTTGTATGCCGTACCACAACAGTGCATTCTTGCGAAAACACCAAAACGCGTAGCAAATAACAGCTGTAGTAAGTGTGAAATAATTAGACTTGGATATTATACTGAGTAAACAATTTCTTTAGTTTTCGAAAAACAGACTACATAACGTTTATTAATAAAGGTATAGATCTATATAGTTACCTAAAGACAATTTTCGCCTGTAACATAATATTATACAGTATTACTAAATGTATAGTTCTTAAAAAACAAGTCATAGAATTATATATTACCTAACGGCTAACTTACCAGGCTGAAACAATAAATTTACCTATGATCTAGTGGAATACCGCGTAATGTCCTGTTTCCAAATCTTTAATATTAGCTGTTAACGATTTTCCGGTTACATAAATGTAATTTATTGTACAAGATCTTGCGCTATAACTGAGGATATTAAAATGATTGGCGTCCGGAATCCGTTTTTTACAAGTCACGAAGGAAAGACAGTAGGTAACTGTTCTATCCATATTAAAATATAATTTAAATTGCACAGAACTTCAGCTGATTATTTGTTACAATATTACTGATTTTACAATATCTTAATTTTTATTTCACTTAGGCATTACATATATATATTTTTTTGATAATCTAGAAAATAAATACAATTTTGAATAAATAAAGCCATCTCAATTTTCCTATTGAATTACTTGTTAAGTTAAAACCAGCTAGGTGGAGCCTAGAACCATCACATAAACATCAAAGTACCAAAAGTAGCTTGGGTATTATTTTTTTTTCAATTATATTACTTCTATAAGGGCTATATAATTCGTTAAACTAGACCAAAAATATGTATTTTATAACTAAACCCCTTAGGAATAATTTTAAAGCTAATACCAAATTCGAACTCAGCAACCCAAAAAAAGTAGCAGTTTATCGATATTATGCACTTTGCATTTAAAAATAATGAAAAAAACACTTCCCCCATAAATACAATTTTAATTTCAAAACTGATACCAAACTCGGACTCACCGGTCTTAAAAAATAAAATGTTTGAGATATTATTATATTAGTTTCAATCGCCGTTTTAAATGTTGGTAGTTACTACATTGTTGATTCCCTACCAATGTCTACTATATAGATCATCTCAATCAAACACCAGTGATAAGTAGTTGGTTATTTTAAAAATAAAACACATTGTAGGCACAGGATGACGGGTGAACAGAGTCCTTTAGATTTTTATATGGGGCTGTACATTTTTTTTTTTAACTGCAATTTTTATTTTTCGTCAGAGGCCCAATAATATTGTTACAATAATACCGTGGTGCCGGTTGTGGTACGGCTATTTCGATCCGGTCCGATGGCAACCCTGACGCGTGCCGGCGCCACCGCTTGTCAGACTAGGCGCAGGCAACGGCGGCAGCTCTACGACTGCACCGGTCCTTCGGCGGGCGACTAACCGAATCAGTTGAGCCGTTCCATCCGCGGTGCGCGCAAGTCTCTCGGCCGTCAGCGACCCGCTCTTCGACGTTCATGTCAACAGCTGATATCTGTTGAAAAGTGTGTTGACTTTTAAACAATAATTATCCATCTTTTTTTCACAAATTTTAATTTAAAAAAAAAACTCAAACCTATACACGACCCGTTTTCGCGCACGCCGCAATCCCAATAAAAACAACACTGCAAGACCATGTCGACCGCCTTGCTTAGATTGGCGGCGATGACCGTTTTTTTGCTCGCTTCCGCCACCGACAGTATGAAAATCGACGACACCGACAGAAACAACAGGCTCTTCCAGAGGGACTCCGCCGCTGCCACAGGTGAATATTATTTATTGTTATTCCTGTTGATTATACAACTCGAGGCGATAGTCTCGTAAATCTACATATCATACTTTTAGCATATTATTAATTATTACAATATAACATGTCGACGAGCGTCTTGGACGAACTAGCAGCGGCTGACTATTGGCACAATTTCAGGGGGTGGCTAGCTATTTTCAAAACTCGAAATAATAATAATATCAAATCGATCTCAATCCACAATAAATCTGCCAATAAAAAAATTATATCTAAAATTTGTAGGTGTTTTGGGAATGTTCTAATTTGATGGGTTTGCATAACATGTTTAGCGCCTCACGAAATTGCGCCAACTATGCAGCTGACCAAAACTAAACGACTGTAATAAATTACCGTCAATTGGAAAATTGTGCAAGAGAGCCAAACGTTTACTAAACGTCGACAGGTTTATATTATAGCAATGATAAAATCTTGCTGCTACATGTATTTACATGCACCTATGATCGGGTTGTCTTTCGCAGTTAAAAAACACTCACAAATAGATTTATAATTTATTCTTGCAAAACTATAATACCCGTCGACCCGTTGAACGTAGAACTCCGGTAGTATAGAGAAATAGGCACGGTTTAGTTTTGGCGTTTTTTTTTTTTTTTAAAGGGATCAACCGTGGACTGAAACACATATTATTATATTATGTGATTTTATAAAACACTACTATTAGGTATTATATATTTTTATCCACGCCGACGGCGTTTCGAGTCACGAGAAAACAATGCATAGAACAGGCCTCGTGACTGGATAAACCTGCAATTTGCGCGTTGGCTTGTAATAATAATAATAATATAGGTTAAAAACGATTCTTTACCAGTATAGAGACGGGGTACCTATATATATATTGTTATCATTATTATTATATTTTCTGAAGAGGGTCGGAAAAGAAGAATGTTGCCGCCGACGCCGCCGCCTGGACGGGACCGACATATAAAATATATATATATATTTCTTTTTTTTGGGGCGACAGACGAACCCACGGGACTGACGGTCGTGTGGTGGTGGCGCTTGTCTGCATCTGCCGCCTGGCGTCAGCCGTCTGTCCCAATAGGACCCAACAGGCGCCGTTGTGTGTGTGCCATGCGATCCAGTCTATTAAACGACACGCACGATAATGGCCGTTGGCTGCACTCAACGGCTGGTCTTTTTTTTTCTTTTTGCTATTTGTCCTTTTCCTATTCGTCTGCGAGACCTTTTGTCACTTGTGACATTTCGCCCAAAGGCAATGCTACACCCTGTAATATAATAATAATAATAATAATGATAGTATAAAATGAATACGTTACGTCCACTATATAGGTACGTTTATATATTGTGTCTACAGAGGGGCGGTGCCGACTACACAGACTCGTAGAGGGGTGAGACTTGGGATATCAAATTATAAAAAAATAATAGTATTGATAGACAGCACCGTCTTGGGCAACCCTTGGGCACGCAGAGTTTGGAAGAACTTTTGATTGATATCTTTATATTATAATACGGTTAATGTTCAAAAAAATTGGCTGAGCCCCATAATTGGATTCCGTATATTCGTGTAGGTTTTAGTAATAGCTTGTATTGTAATTAAGTTTTGGTAATTATTTTTAAGTGATTTCAGCAATAATCATATTTTAAATTTATAAAAGACATCGTTAACATTAATAGTCTCGGGCGAGAGTTGAAGCGATATGGTAATTTAGCAATATAATTATAATATGATGAATTGTACAACGATAATGATAATTATGATATTAAATTTAATAGGTTGTATAACATAATGCTATTTAATATCGTCTGATAAAGTGCGTCGATACAGATTTGCCAATCTCTGCTTATCAACTCGTACACGTACACTTTTAATTGTAGTAGTATTTAATTATCAACTTGGGCAGTTGAAATCTATGAAATCTATTTCATCACGTTGTATGATATTTAGTCGATTCATTGCTAAATTAATTAATTTCAACAGCAAGTCCTTCTCTTTTTTTTTGTATTCAATTATAAATAATTTAACGATAATAATTCAATTAGTAAAAAAAAAAACCATAAACGAGATGTGATAAATTAGTAAAAAAGACTACACAAACTTATTCAAAACAATTTTTTAATTAGGTATCTAATTTCCATAATATTCATTTAAACCTTGTCGTTAAAATATTTATAATTTAAAAATCGCAGTTTTAATTATTAAAACAAGTTTTTTTTTAATAAGAGTATATAGTAGGTATCCATTTAACGAAAGACACTACATTCCTTTTGAATTGGTTACAATTTGAAGTTGTACTTTTTTCAATCATTTTTATTCATGTTAATTTACAACTTGTACGATACAAAAAGGTAAACACTGTACACAATATTTTCCAGAGCTCTACCAATTGCCTTGTTTTTTTAATAGATAGATAAATCGGTAATACAAGTACAATAACAGTCGCTTAACTTAAATAAAGTATTACTGTCCGACGGCAACGTACGCGCTTTAAGTACTTTCCTTGTGAAATGGTTAATTAATAGTTTTCAGCTGATGTAGAGTAGGTAATGTTATTTTTGGACTTATTATCAAACAAGCCGTTCCCCTACACTTGAGAAACGCTTTGCATCATTCCAGTGAGTGTTTTACGGTTCTTATGTGCTTAACGGATGTATTTATTGCGGCGCCGCTTTTCAACCTCATATATTTATACACACGCACATATATATATATATATATATATGTTTGTATGTATAAATCATATAATATCATTCACAAATTAAAACACTCTAACGCGTTGGCCAACTCAAAGAAACCCATAAATCGCGTCAGTAAATATCATAAATTTTTCATATATTTCATTTAACGCCACACGGCTGGATAAGCGGTAAGTTTTTTACTTATTCAAACACAAAGTGTGTTTTATATTTTATTCATTACTCTGTTTGCAAACACCGATTCCAAACCCCATTAATTTACCACTACTTAACCATATTATGTTAAGTGCGACGTTACTACTTTCAATACAATTTCAACCCAGGCATACTTTTTTTTCAAGAATATTTTAATTTAAAAAAATACTACCGACTAATTTCGAATTATCAATATGATTTCTCGAGTTTAAAACAAATAGTTTGAGAAATTTGGGCAAGAAGGATAATATACAGTTTTAGAACGGGAATATATTTTTTGTTTGACTTCTATGTCCGCGTGATCTATTGTATATCTTTTGACAGTTTTGTTTTGAATAAAACATTTAAGACACTCTTAACATATTAAGAACACGTTTTATGTAAAAATTATCTGACCTTTGTTTTGCGTGTATTGACCGTCTACTAAATTGTGTTGGTATTGTTAGGCAAATCACTCAGTGTGTTACAGTCAGGCCAGTGGGTCCTAAAACGACAGTATTAGTAATTTGAATGTATGCCTTAAAAATCTTTGATCGACTGGAGTACTAATAGCCTCGAAACGAGTGAAATTGGAATTTTTGTTTTGTTTAGAAACGAGTTGTATTTGAAAATAAATGACCCAATTATCCACCGTTGTGTGTAATTAAGTACTTGAATGTTGCACGCGTCCAATGAGTTCACAATATCAATAATAGCTATTGTTATTAGTGTATATTTTAAATATTATCAGGCGAACAATAATTATAATAATTGAACCTCGAGCGGATAATATAGAAAGTGAACCGCCGTCGCCGACGGGCAATATTATGAACATGTACCTATTATAATATTATATTCACTGTTATACACTGTTATGTACCTATACGGCTTATTTTTGGGTTAAGTATACTTTTTTCGTTTTCGTTTACGGTTTCTTGTTTTATTTTTTTTGCGTTTGCACGACTAACGATGGCGCCAATAGACCAAAGTCGGGATTCTGCATCGGTAGCCAAAAAAAAAAAACGAAAAGTTAATTACAAATATAAAAAAGGTAAACTCCGTGGTCTGTTCACGGTTCACCTATCACATGCACTGTAACGCCGTTTGCTGTCCTGTCAGCTGTTGTTGTCTCGTCGACTCCTGTATACCTCTATATATTATAATATATATTATGACCAGTGTATTATGGGCGGGCAAGTAGGTATAGGTAAATAAAATAAACAAGCGTTCGTCGTTACATACTTGGGTATGATGTTTTAACAGGAGGGAAACGACAGGCCGAAAGTGCTAGAGGGAAATGTAACAACAATAATAATAATAATACATACAATCGTGTCTAATTATTGTGTACCGCAGCATATGTATATATGTACAAGTCTGAACGTTAGATTCGTTTTACTATACAATTTCAATGCATACACGGTTTGTAGAAAATGGGATAATTAGAAAGTCAGTTGGCCCCGCACCCAATAACTTAAACCTAATGATTTGTGTGCAGAATACTTGAAAGAGAAAAAATAAAGGTAACGAAAATACATAATATATATTTTAGCTCCAATAATTATGTAATTCTATAATGAATATAATACCTGACTTTCTAAATAACTAGCATATTTGTGTATCCTATCTAACCATCTTTTCAGTACTATTATGCTCCGGATACTATAATACTAGACGTGGTGAATTAAGGTATGATCAAGGTTCGGAACCTAAAAAGCCCATTATAACAACTTAGAAAACATTGAAATATGCAGAAGTAAAAAAGCAGACCACCTTTAGCTATCTTCATCTAAAAATAGTAATGCCCCCAAACTCAAAAATACAAAATAGCGAACACCCTCAAAATTCTAAAGCTTTATATATTATGATTGCCTGCTGAATAATATGCTTTCATGGCGTTTGTTATTTTATCGACATAATTAGTACAGGTTTCGGACCAGTTTTGTGTGAATGACTGCGTTATTAACTTGGACGTTTATATAGAAAAATGCGATCACTTAACGGTATATTATATAGAAATACATTTTACGACCCAAAACATGTTTTCTGAAGTATATAAGGTGCTACTGCAATCTCAAGTGCGATCCGCACCGATTTGCAACATATTGACTGGATACAAAGTCAGTGTGGGTTTTTCGCTCACGGTAGTCTCGATAGCCAGTCGATTACTATCGGTTCACGTTTCTCGTGTCGTCCACTAGTTTGTAAAGAGCCGTATAATATTATATACCGTATTAATATATTTTTATAATATAGTTATCTGGACTGATGATCTTTTCCTCGTGTGCCCGCCGCACACTTATAATTGATAATTAATCTACCTTGCCCCGGCTACGCCTCTCGTGTAGGTATGTTTTTTTTTTTTTAATTCCACTATCCAATCGAATTATTATTATTATTATTATACATGGGTAACTAATTTTCGAGATGGGGTGCGGGGTGAGGGGGTTTACCTAATCCGGTTTAACGCGAGCACTATTTGTTTTGTTCAGTTTGTTGTACAAAAACTACTTCCCTATATTATACAGCTGCTGCTGCAGACTCGTTGCCTTCTCGAACTCGGGGTCTTTTCGTCGGCTTGTTCAAACACGACATGCGTACCCAACCTTCTTACCTATATAGTCTTATATAGCCCAGCGTGACTTCTTCTCTTGTTTTACAATATTATATATATATAGAACGATGATAAACACACACGCCATACATAACATCATTTAATAATAACATGCTAGCCCACCTCACAGGTATAATATACATGCATGTATGATATATAGGATGTATTAAAAAAACAACGTCTGCTGGCGGTATAGAGATGGACGGGCGGTGGGGAGTAGAGCATGCCAGGGGGTTGCGTTCGGCTTGTCTCGCAGAACTGGTGTAGTCGGCAATACCCACAGGCACATGTACACGGTTAGGTCGAGACAATAATAATATAAGAAGGTAATATGGGATCCACCTCCGGGCCGGCTGTATTGTTAAGAAGCGGGGAATGCACGCAGGCTGTAATCTGTATAATGTAGACTACACTCGGTACACGCCGGTCGGTAATTACTGCGCATAGGTATACTGTGGGTATTTTTGTTTTCCTTCCTCAACGTCGGGTACCCTACTCGATAAAAAAAAGGAAGATTGCGCGTTGAGTGCTGCTCACTAAAAAATTCCCCGTGTAATTTTCTTGTTACATTAAAAATAATATTGTTATCTCGCATCCACTGGTATTGTTGGTACATTATTTCTGTAGAGGCGCTGCCCATTAAATTTCCACCGTGTATAGATCTTTATTATGATGTTGCGTTGATTTTTTTTTCCTACATCAACTCGTCTTAACATCACAAACGACCGTCGGCTATTACTCGACTCGGTCAAAGGAAAAATTATAATCATAATAATATTACAGTGTACGTCGACCCTTTTTGTGCTGTGCGAGCACAACCGCTAATTATTGTCACAGTCCGGCACTTAAGCTTTTCGCTCTTGTTTTATTTCCATTGAACTACCGCATTTTTCTACTTACAGCGGTGTAAGAAGACCACATAACAATAATATGGTGTGTTGCCCGAGAGGTCATACGACCTAATCTACTTTTGACAATTACTCAATAATAATATTATATTGTTCTAGTTTAAGACGTCGGTAATATTCCGTTCGCTTTTCCACATGATACAATATATGAATAATGGTAAAAATATAATCTGCAATGATCTATTCTGTATTGTGCAAAATACACCTTTGTTCCCGGATCAATGGAAATGCGTTCCAAAAAAAAAAAAGAGACAATACAATTTGGTTGTACCGAGCGCCTTATAATAATTTTGTTTTCCTCCAAGCCATCTTTGTGTGTAACGATTCCAGGGAAACCGTGTTACCACACTCTGTGTTCGTGCCGGTGTAGCAGACTTTTGAGTAGACGTGTCTCGATAGAAAATCCTATTTGATTTTTGCCCTTATCCCCTAATGCGGTTTCCAGGCTTTGACCTACTGCCAAGGTCACGTCTGTTTCTAACACCATCGATTTTATATAAGCGCAGCGGTCTCATTTCAACATATTATAGATATGTTTTACCGCTGGGGAGCCATTGCAAAATTTGTCAATTTATGAGTTCTTCGTGCCAGTCCGTCGAACGCATTGACATGTCATGTTTGCTGCCCCGGGGTAGGGTCGGGCTATAATGGCTGGCTATATTTTAATAGTATCACCAAACCATTTCTTTTATTTTCATTATTATTACCATTATTGTGTTACCCCTACGACATAATAATATATAGTTGATGGATCGACGACGATAACCGTCGTCGCCAACGGACGGATGACTAGACGTTTTCGATGGATACCAAAAGATAACGTGCAAGATGGATACGTTATGTTCTTTTCGACAATACGAATGTATAATAATGTTATAGGTACACATTCTTAAGGGTGGTATTTAGCAGCAAGTGTATCGCATGTCCGGCGACGACGACGGCATGGTAGCAGCGCTCGTGTCTCGACCATTGTCTCGTTTTCATAGTTAAAAACAATTTAAGAAAGAAAGAAAAAATCCCCAAAAATCGGAAACTATTTTAGTGGAAAAGGGACGGGGTCGTCTTCGGTGGCGCCAGCCGTCGGTGAACGTGAACCGTATAATACCCGTGTATACAATAACACTTACAAACCACCACCGGCACCCTTAAAAATATGTCCAGACACGGGCAGCAATAACTATGGGAAAAAACATAATAATTGCACTACCTGTACATCCTGTTTGTCTGTTTCGCCGTACAATCCAAACGACGACTTCTTACAACCTCTTCGCCATTGTTGCTTTTAGTGTAAAAAAAAAAAATCTTAAAATTCCTGTATTAACGTTGTGCTACAAAACGAATTAACTAAAAAAATATATAATTGCATGTAAGTCGCTTCAAAATGCAACGCCTTAAATTAAATCATATTTTGAACAAATCAAGTTGGCCACACTGTAATTGATAGGGCTAGGATGTATGATAAAGTCAATAGATAACGCTATAATCATAAATGGTTACATGGTTGCAATGTTACTGAATGTTTTCATGAAACTGATTGTTTTCTTTTCCTTAGAGTTTGAGAGAAATGAGACAATGAGTGGTGTTGTACTGTATTTTGAAACTCGTTTAAGTTCATAAGTCATGGGCCAACTATTAAGTATTTATCTACATTTTTGTGTGTAAACATCTTATACATAAAGTGGACTGTTTTTTTTTTTTGTGTTGTCGCTCGTGTGGATTTTATCACGAATTGTGATCATTGTGAACAGTCAATAGACTATTTAAGCCATTAAAACCCGATGTTGTGCGATAGTCCTATGCTACAAGGTTGACCTACTAGTTTCAAACATAATTATTTCTTATTATTGTGTTAAAATATCGGTTTGCCTAATTTGTTATTTCCCTAAATCTCATGTTTTGACCGCAGTTTACACGCGGAGTTAATCGCTGTTGTTGCAAAAACATTTTTAGCTTGTTTACACCAACTTGAACAACAATAACTGGAATTTAAAAAAAGGTTTCAGTAGAAATTAAAAAAATAGTCTTACAAGTGACATTACTTTGGCGCAGTACATTTGCAACCAGTCTGTCCGAGCTGTAACAATTATACTTAATGACGTCACTGTAGCGCTTTATTTATAGGAACGTTTGTTGAGTATAACAATTATTATTATTGTAATCAAAAGGCAAAACCGCCGGCGGCGGTCGGTGTGCAAAAAATTCCACAACTTGGCCATTCCCCGAACAACATAGGGAAGGTTGCACGTTGTTATAGGAATTTACACATTTTCATACACAATGCACATAACCCATATTTATACGTGTGTGTAATTATTCGCTCGTCGAGTATAGCTGTTGAACGGGCTTGTTAGCGATTTAGAGGTATTGTGGGAGTAGGATAAGAAACATATTTTTTTTTTGTTCAAAACAACATGATAATAACATTACAATGTCTCTCGAACACGCGCGTACGTCCCACATAATAAAACATGGTGGTTTTTTCATATATATATATATATATATATATATATATATGTACAAATAGGTCGTGGAAAATATGTAAAACCCATTTTGGTCAGTAACAATTTGAGGAACAGCTCTTTGTAATGGCAATTTTAGTACAAATTTTAATGCAATCGACCTCTCTCGAAAATCCAGTACAATTTTTCAACATTTTTATTGATGACTTATTTGAGTTTGTAGTCGTCGTTTATCCGTAAAAATAGGCGCTGTAAAAATTGTTGATTATTTTATTTTATTCCTTGTTCTCAGGACATTGTGTTTTTTTTATGCAACAGTTTCATTCGGTTGGTGTGTACCACCTACCTGTCGATATTATAATATACCTGTCAGAGTGCCCAACTATCATGTTTTTGTTTTCCCCGTACAACGGTTGTTGTCGCGTCGCTCTAAGTGCTATGGCGACAAACGTTATTATGAAATTTGCATATTACATTAAACGCGTATAAATTCTCTTTGCATCTCTCTGTCTCTCTCCATCTATATATGTATAATATACACACACTTGCACGCATGGGTTCCTCTACATACCTCAACATGATATACAGCTCAACCCGATCATAATGACATGTACATATATTATTATTATCGAATGTACGTTATCTAATTCGGGTTGAACATAAAATTTGTCGTTTTCCAGACGGGGTTTAGACTATACAGGGTTTAGTGTACATTGAAATTTTCAAAACGATTTTCGGTCAAATCTATTTGGGACTGCATCGGGCCAGAATAGTGCAGTAATAATACTGTGATACCTATATAATATCAAAATATTTATTTTCTACGGCAAAGTTAGTCCGGTGTTTTAACGAATTAAAATTTATAGTGCCGACATAAGGAAAATATTGTACCTACTGTGCGCGTTACTAAGTTAAGAACGTCTGGACTGCAAGGCCATTAATATTGTGAGCGCGCGCACAATATAGCATTATATCTTGTGTGTATGCGCCATAATATTATTATACTATTATAGTAATGGTATATTATGCTGTATACTGGATTATTACCTACACTTTCCCGTCGTCGTACAATCGTTGACTATATTATTATAATATAATAATAATAAAAAAATAATAAAGACTAAGGAGGGCGGCAATACGAATAGTAGGTATATAAAAAATATAATAAATTTTTTTATTATTATTATTTGCTTTTCTCGTGCTATTAAAATTCCACGACAGCCTTTACCTGAGCCCAGCAAATTCCTGTAGGCCATTCGGTTAAGTCGCACTTGACGATGAGCACAGGACAAAGTCATTGTCACGGACGCACATATTATGTACAATAATAATTATTACCGTACGGTATGTCGCAGAACGATTGATTGTAGTGTTAATTATTCTAATCAATTATATGTTACAATATTATGGTTGATGAAATTATTACATAACTTTATTGGTTTAACCCGAGTGAAAGTTGTCGCTATGACCTTATAATTACTTTTTTTTGTCTTATAAATGAATAAATTCAGTCTTGAACAGTTTTTACTAAATGTAAAAATATCAAACTAAAAATTAAAAAAATATATATATTTTAATAGTAATAGGTGTTTTTTGAAAACCAATGAGGGGTCACATGATGATTTCCCTTCAGTTTATGGAATTGGATATTAGTATTAATTATTTAAATGTTTTTATTTACTGTAAATGTAGGTAAATTGAAAAAAATTGAAGTACACCTTTAAAAATTAATGTATGTTATATATTATTATGTATTAAAAATGTAATGTCTATGATTAATGTTATTCAATCTGCCACATTGAACATTAATATCGTATACATTTTCGAGTAAAAATGAAATTATTTTTCAACGATGGACTTTTTTTTTATTAATGCACATTTAAAAATCATCCATGATTAACTTTTACTCTAATAATGTTCACATTTAAAAACCTGCACGCTGTAATAGTAGCGGACGCAACATAAATAATTATATTGTTATTCCTGTTTTTTTTAATTTTATCTCCTTATTATAGTTTACTAAGGCCTGCCCTAGTCTATCCCCACTCTTCTTGACTTCAATTTTAGCGAATCTACACATTTTCTTGGTATAATCATTTCTATTTTATAGCTGGTTTATTTGAAAGCATTTTTCAACCCCGCCTATAGAAAACTACCCCCCCCCCCCCCGGAAACGTTATGTCATCGCATTCGAAATCTGACCTTTGGGAAACGGTATCTTATTATTATTACTTTTAGCTATTGCCTCGGATATGATGTGATGTTCAGTAGCTGTGAAAATAGTAGTAAGAAATTATAATATAATAGTACCTAATAATACTCTGTCGTTTGTACCGGCTATAAGTAGGCGATTACGATGGCCATCGCCCGGGGTACGCATAATACACGGGCGACGATAGAGAACGTTATTAGCAGTAGATAATAATATTATAATGTTATTATTATGATGTGCCTACCTATACCAACGAATTCGCGGCTTCAATGTAGCGTATATTATAATAATTTTATAAACGGTAATAAGCCGTAGCCGGTGTATACCTACCGTGTATATTAATATCCTACAATAGCCGGACAATGTTATTTACTTTATAGATAAATAATAATAATATTATCATCATGAATAATTATTCTGATGGTCGTCGACGACGCGAGTACAAGCCGCATTTAAATAATAGCCGTCCTCGAAGCACTTATACCTACTGTGTTGTTGTTGTATTTATATATTATATATATATACATAAAAAAAACTACCAACGGATACGGCTATACGGCTGTGGTTTCTGTCTTTTTTACCATACTACTTTCTGTTATTATATATATTTTTTTTATACCCAACTATCGGGTGGTAATAAATCATTTTGCTCTCTCCCGAACGAGCGCCTGTGTTTGTTCAATCGGCGGCGGCAGATCACTTTTAATGGCGCTTTCGTATGCGACTCCACTGAATGGTATACCGCAAGTACCCGCGGGTAATACATATTTTTAACAAGGACTAAATAATTATTGTCGATTTTCGTTCAATGATATAATATTACCTAGATAATATAAAAGCAGTGCCTAGAACAACGTGTGCACTGTAAATAAGTTTATTATCATTAACCGTTTTAAAAATAATTTATTCCTCGCCATTTTTAGTAGACAATATTATGCACCTACTGCACTGTACATGTATGCATGTAACAGTATGACTCCGGTGAGTTTTTAAGAGACTAGGTCGCCGATTTATATTTGCACCTCTTTTAGAACTAGTCTCTACCAATTTTTACCGAACGTTATTATATAACGACTAACGTGTTGTTGTTTAATTAGGTTAAAATATATGCCCTGGCGTCTAACACAAATACGATTTACCTAATATTATGGTGAACCCAGCTTACCATTATTTAATGATTAAAAATTCTATACAAACCGGATACCCCACACGGTCTGGGTGGGTTCTACTGCGGTCGTTAATCATTAATACATTATATTATATTTTAATTGCTTAGAATTAACATAAAAACACATTCTTTTATTAAAAAACTAATTGTTTTTTCTCGTTTTTGCTTTGCAGGCACAGAAGAGCTGAGGTGCTATTGTAATCTATCAGAGTGTATCATCAACGGTTACATGTGCAAATCGTCGGGAGCCGGGTGCTTTTCCGAACTTGAACGGTCCGAAATAGGGCTGTACGTGCTCAAAGGCATTTACGGATGCCTGGACTTACTACCGCTGTGAGTATAAAATGATAAAAGCGAGATAGATAAGTGTACAATATAGCTGGTAGTATGACTACAGAAAGCCAATGCAAATGATAAACATGCAATTTTCGCATTAGAAGATTTGGGAAAAGCGGTAAGTTCTCGGAATGACTACTACATGACTAGGAAATTCTTCCTAGACGTGGCGTTGTTCAAGAGAAACGTCTCCAAGGTTACCTGTAATTTTTTTTCCCCCTTATGTGGCGGCCGAACTATATTATTATTTCTTCGTGATTTGCGCCGGTAGTTCTTTTAACAGCCCGGCCAATTATTATTGTTATGTAATAATAATGAAGCCCGCCACAACCGTGTGTTCTCAGACTAGCGGGTGCATTGTGCGTTAATAATCGTAGCGGTTGCCCGGCGCCTAGTGCATTCGACACACAAACGCATTGGTCGAGCAAATGGATTTCAATTTATTTCTCTCTCTCTCTCTATCTCTTGTGTATATATTTTTATATTATTTCATTTCAACCGTGCCGGCGTGATAATAATTACCCGCACACGTCGCGTCCGCCGAAATCCAAATCGCATTCACTCATCGCGTGGATATTGTGTTTTTGCTGTTTCAGAAACAAGAGCTGCGATGATATTTTGAAAACTGGTCCCGACGTTGATCCGTACCACTGTTGCACTCAGGACATGTGCAACGACAACATCGCCATGAGTCTGGGCACGAACAAATACTTCTCTTTGCCGGCGACCTTGAAGGAAGAAAGCGGCAGCACCGGTGAGTTGATATTATAATAATAGGCATTACTTTTGCCACCACTAAAGGCTCGACTGTTTAGGGGAATTCTAGTGGCATTTTGGCATGCAACCTCGGTTAATTACTACCTACTCCTCCGACACCGTGTACTTGACTTGAGGTTATTTTCCTCAGGAGATGTAAATATTTTCCCTGTATAATACACGAACGAAATCGCTTTTATCCCATTACACGTGCCATCGCCGCCGTATAATATCTCGTGTACATTAGTTTGTACTTAACACACACATACACATACTAGACTAGCATGGGAACGGCGGCGATAGTGGTGGCTATTAAGTACCTCCGTTGCATTAACTCGGTCGCGCCGGTCCGGTATATTAATTCTATCATCATTCTTTGTTGTTGTTGTAATTTTTTTTTATGGCTTTTGCTTTTTATTGTTTTAAAAATAAAATTAAAAAAACGAGGCCGCCATCAGATGTAGTTTTCGGTGTGGAATCTGGAAATAATATCCGCCGCCCTTCGGTGCAATGTGCCGCCGCCGTGTGTTTGATTGTGTGTACTAGAAAAATCCATTAGTCGACGACGGCGAAGAAGGGAAAAAAAATAAGTTAATTATGTTGGAAATGTAAACAGATAAAGAGTAGGATACCTTTTAAAACCAGTTAACGGGCGGCCCAAGAGTGATGTGGTGTGTGCAGTGGAAACAGAGATAGAGAGACAGTGCTGAAGAAACGTCACGATGACCCTCTATATGTATTATACACATGCAAGCATCGTATTATACACCAACTTGTTGTATTATACGGTTTTTTTTTTTCTGGTTCCTTGCCAGGCAAAAACCATTAGCTGAGCTCTATGACCACAAGGCGGCGGCGGTGGCGCTTTTACAAGAACATCAACACATACCGTGTTTCTTATTCTCCTCTCTCTTATCTCCGGAGGACCAGTTTTTGTTTTTCTCGAAAAAAACGCTCTTTCGTTATCTCTCGGACGGTTTTTTTTTGTTAGAAATGTATACATATATTATGTATACATAATATATAGTTTTTATTAATATTTATACGTACATTTTTTTTTTCATAATACATGTAGAAAATGAATTAATTTATAATTTGTCTCTAGTCTGAGACGTTATAACGCGCGTTAATGTGCGGGCTAAGTGTGTTGATAATACGTCTTACAAGTTGTAGCCTGTATACATATAATATGTATGCAAGCTATCATTTGCCCAGTGGAATGTGGAGTAGAGTAAAAACACACCAAAAACACAAACGTCAGATAAGAAAACCGGGCGCCACCGCCGGCGCCGATTAATCACAAATTCCATCTGAAAATTATTATGTAATCCGTTGTAATATATTATTGATAATATTTTTTTACCGCGAATTGACACTTTTCTTAAGACGGCCGTATTTGCCAATTCTGCCATAACCATTCCTAATTTATTTTAATTATCGCGTACAAGACATATCTAAATGGTTCTTGCAAAGCATATTTAAAAATAAAATGATTAATTAATATTTTTAAAAAGTTTCCCTAAAAACTAATAATGAAGACAAAAACGCAAGACACAAGCCAAGCTTTTATAGAACATGTAGACCGTCATAGATATTAAATTCTTGGGTTAATGCATTTTGCTTGTAACTAATTAATTACAACTCGACAGAATATTTAAGAAGCTTGTTTTGTTTAACAAACATTCATGTTTCGTATTGTCTTGACACAGTTGAAAATATATTATGCTTAACCGCGCACTGTAAAAATTGGTAATTTTTTTTTTTATTTCACAAAAAAAAAAAATGATTTACTTTCCGATATTAAATGTCATATCATTAACTACGGTGAACTATTGTACTGTAATTATTTATAACATATTGTAGAATATATTTTATAATGTATATTATGAGAGATATTGGGCACGCTCTCGACACTCGTTTGACGGTTTTATGGACCTTTTTTACGGACTTAATATATATTATTGCATAATGAGTTTATTTTTACCCGTAATTTGTGCTAGGCGCCAGCCGAAACCGTTTCGGGTCATTACCGCAGTTTGAACGCGACTACATGACATTGATGTTCCAAGGATATTCTCATCTATAGTCCAAACAACTCACAAAAAACCCATTAATTACTATAATAATTATCATAATAGGCAAACAGCTATTGTTGTCCATCGGTCATGATGTTGTCGGACAGTCCACTATAATATGCCACGCCCAAACGATGTTGTCTCTATAACATAATACCTATAATGTTGCCGACATTGTATGTGTTATGCCATAAGTGTGACTTATTCCCGACGACGACTAAGCTATTTGTTTTAAGTGTGTAAAAAGCTATGCTACACTGATAATAATCTGCAAACGTTCACAAACACCCAAGCTTTTTCGCATGATGTGTGTATGATAAATGCCGCCGTTGCTCGTTCAGGTCAGGTTGATTGTGTGTGTCTAAACTATACCAGGGTTGTCGATCCTTGGCTGAATCAATTTTGAATAATCCTCGCCACAATAGCTGCGGTTTTTTGACTTTGGACTTACCGCCGTGTGTGTGTTTTGTTACAGATCCGATCAACGACACCAGGACCGTCTGGCTGAGACGCAACACGTCCGTTTTGTCCAACACCGAAATGGAATGGTTCGAGACGATGACGCTGTTCGTGCCCATATGCGGTGCCGTGGCCCTGTTGCTTCTCATCTTTATCGCCTTCAAGCTTCTCAAGTCCAGCAATTCCTTGGACGACGGATCGCTAGTGTCTAAAATAAGGTAAACAACGATTCAGCGGTGGTCACGGCCCCAATCGATAGTAGCTTATTCGAAATAAGATATCAAACGCAAAAATAAATTCACGAGGAAGTAGATAGAGGCACTTGGAGTTGAGCTAGAGATCTGAAACTTGACGGATTTCTCATTTGAATTGGCTACTATCGATTGAAGTAAAAAAAAAAAAACAGGCTAATATATAATATTTTATGTTATAAATACAAATGGAAAATCTATTCTCGAGTATAAAAACCACATATGCGCGGGGGGTTCAGACATGTGGCCGGGTGAAATGAATGGTGTTACTCCTTAAACAGGACAGCGACGGTCCAGAGAGACTATTAATAACCGATATTCGCTGCTCCACTGTGGACCATTGGTTTGTGTATAATGTATGGTTGTGTACATGTAGTATGTGTGTGTAACGGGGAAAGGCTTAAGGATTATCCCCGTTCGTCGATAGTCGTTGATTAATTTATTATGTTATTCTGTCCGCCGGTTTACCGCTATAGATGTACCGTGCATCATGTTTTCCCGGTTATTCCGTCGACATGTAAACAACATGTGAGCATTAACAGCTTGTTGTGTGCGTATTATGATGTGTTGAAATCCGTTGGTCTCGGTCAAACCGACTGGAATTCACCGATAGCTACTTCTTCGCAGTACTATCCACTGTTATCCCAAAGAATCCGGTCATCGGCTCCTTTCAGCCGCTATATAGTGATTAATAAATAGGTTTTTTATTAATAGTAAAAACAATTCCAGGGGCAAAAAGACCCATGTCGAAAACCTGAAAGCAATAGACCAAAATGTGACCTACGAGTCAACCTATTACAAAGAGAGATAATTTAATTTATATAGAAAAGTTGTGTATGATATTAAAAAATTTCAAAATAGTCATATTCTAACGATGGGCCTATTTTCTTCCTCTCGACAGGCCCAACAAGATGAACTACGGTTTCACGATACTGCCCAACGGCGGCGGCGCAGCCGGACAGGACGACCTGCACCGGACGTCCGCCAACGGTTACCACAAGTGTCTGCTGCAGTCGAAAATGCGTCCGACCGACGTTTACCGGCCCACCACGTACGTGTTCGCCGGCGTCGCGCCGGCCGAGAAGAACGCGGCCAACGCCAACGCCAACGCCGCCAACCGCATCGACCTGACCAAGCACAGCCTGATCGCGCCCGTCAACTGCCACTACGAACAGCCCGCGTCGCCGCCACCGATGTACACCGCGTTGGACACCGACAGCCACAACAACAACAACAACAACAACACTCAGCCCGGAGGCCGTCGCATTTGAAGGGGAGGGTGGCGTTCAGCGGAAAAATCTGCCTCAGCGAACGCGTTTTGTCTAGTCTAAAAACAAAAAAACAAAATAAAAATAATAATAATTATTATTATTATAATACCTATCCAATAATGAAAAATCTACCCGACTCGCGATATATTTTTTTTTTCAGTTAAGAAAAAGAAAAATTACTGGTTTTCGTTTTTCCACCATTATCTATCGTTGTTATAATAACAATATTCACCGCGCTATATTGTTATTGTTAAGTATAATATTATTATATTTTTGTATTATGTGTATACTTGTATTTTTATGTAATAATATGCTATGTTATATGTTGTCCGCGCTACGCATATAATATTAATACACAATATTCTGTAATTCGTTTCGCCAGCAACGCACACTATAATATAACATCACTTATAAATGTATAATAGTATACCTAATATCGTTTCCACCTATATGACACATTGTGTATAGCCAGGGCGGTTTGAAATAGATGCAATTTTCGAATAATTATCCTCCCTCGCCTAGCTCTTCAGACCGCCATTGTTGTGCGATTTCGCTTTTACATCACAACACACTTTAATATTATAATATACACACAACTGCAGTGTAGGTACGATGATAATAATTGGGTATTTTGATGATTTGTAAAAATTCAGTTGCAGCTTTTTGCCGGCTAACCGATTTGTTTTGGCCTGATGGTAGGTTAAATTCGGATGAAGGGATTGTGTAGATTTTTGCAATAAGGTTATGACGCCAATGATTAGTTGATATCTCCTCATCTGTTGGCATATTCGTCCGGATACAGCACACGGTATAAAAAAAAAAAAATATTCACCATTAAGACTGATCGCACAGGGTAGTTGTATTCAGAAATTAATTAATTATATTACTATTATTATTATTATTATTATTATTATTATGACTATTATGACTATTATTATATGCGTGTTAGCCGTCGCATCACTTTTATGTTCTATGTTTCACCCATTTTGTTTTTAATTTGATGAACTGTATTTTTTCTTTTTTTTTTTTCTTTTATCCTTATATGTAAATAGAAACGAAGTTATATGGTTACTTGAATTAATTATATACGGCTATTATATACATAGAATGTACATTTTTATTATATTATATTATTTTATCTAATCACGTGTTGTGTTATTGTAAAGAAAGAAAAAAAATTAATAAAATTATACATAAATCAATTTATGTATACTCGCAAGCTAGTTAATAAAAATACATAATATCCCCCTCCCTATCCTAAAATTCAAAACAAAAAATTAAGTTGGAGTAGGTATATTTAATTTTAGTACCTAGTTGAATATAATATGTGTAATGTTATCTATAATCTATCCGTGGCGTTACTTATACTTCTCGAAAACAAGTTTGTTATTTTATATAATTTATATAACCAAAAAAAAAAATGCATTCTTTTGTGCCAAAACCACAAAATAACATATATATATCGATGATTTTTTTTAATAACAAATCATTTAAACAGGTATTAGCAACACTGGGTTTTTTTTGCCTGTTGAAAACATTTTGAAAAATTAAATAAATAATATCAAGGTTAATTATACTCACTCTTATTGATTTGTAATATTTCTAAATTAGTTAATATTATTATGGAACACGGATACGCCTTGAAAATAAACTAAAACCAGGTTTTATTATTAGAATATCTTTTCTTTATGGAAAGCACACCGAGCCAACTTACTAGTTATTTGTTAGGCTTGAAGGGTAGGCAATATCTTGACAAAAATCAATTAAAATAACTAAAACTTGAACTATTAGAACGACAGTGAGTTTTTTTTTTTAATGTGTTTAATTATTTATCATCATTACACTAGCACAACTTCTAAATTTACAAAATATGTGTTCTCCAATGGTTATTCATTATTATATTGGTCAGTTATAAACTCATGGCGGATGTCATAGCTGATGCCTTAAACACCACTAAGTAAATGTGAACAATTTAACTATTCTAATTGGCTAAAATTATATTTTAAAGTTTAACAATATTATTTTTTATATCATTGAATAAAATAATTTATAATCTTATTTTTTTGCACACAAATCAAGTGTCTTACAAATATTTTTTAAATATTATTAAAATAGGCAATAAGAAAAATATGTTAAATTTTATATAAAATATAAAATATGTTAACAACATTTCGTAACCAAAAATAATAATTGTAAGACATTGAATTTCTGTTCAAAATATAACAAAATGTTTTAAAAAAAAAGTATAACATATTGCCCATATTTTTTGTTCAAAGTAGAAACATGTATTTTTTTACAAAAAATAGAGTCTCAATGCGTTATAAAAGTAAATAAATGCCAATGTAGATCCCTCTTACCTGTGTTAATATATATTATGTTAAAACATTTTTGCTTTTCGTGTAAGTTTTAGTAAAAAATTGCCTATACAATGCGCCTTAAAAAAATACTAGAGCAGAGGCATCTTAATATAATGAAAAAACATAACAATTTAAGGTTCAAATCTAATTAGCTATAGGCTATATTTTAATGAGCTATAGGTTCACTAGGTATATTAGTGGATATTGTATTATATATTTTTTAATTTTAGTCATTGTCAAATTTGAGTAAACCTGAACCAATATTGGCTATTTTTTTTTTATACACAGTCACATCTTGAGCCATACGAGCATACATAGTCTATGTACAAGAATTGTATACCTATTAAAAAACGTAGAAAAAATTAGGCATTGAAAGGTTAAATTTGTATTTTAAAAATGTATAATATTTTTATAATGGCTTATAATTAGGTAATTATAAGCCAATAATTACTAATTAACGAATGAAAATAATTTGTATTATTTTTTTAGCAATTTGCGCAGCTATGATTGGAATAATAAAAACAAGAAGAAATCATTGAAAACCATCTAGAATAAAGCGGGAAAGTCACCAAGACTATGTTAATTTATTATCAAAGAAGAATAGGTATTAGTGATAACTAAGGTCCGGATAAATATTCTCTTAAAACACCTAAAATATGATTCTAATATTCTCTAAAAAACCTACAAATATTCTCCATATATTCTCTTAAAAATTAGAAAAATAAACAAAAATAATGAATTAAAATCAATATTTCCTTTATTGAATATAAAATAACAATATATATTAAAAAAAAAAAAAACAATATTCCTGGTATGATATATATATTTCCATGGTATGATGATTATGGCAGTAAATTAATATTTACTAAATATTCTTCTAAATTTAATTCTGACTTGAATTAAATTGAAGTACAATTTAAATTACTTACTACTTATTTAAATTGTATTATATGAGTTAATAATTATGTATTTCTCGATATTCTCTGGGCTCATGTTAGTTCTTCTATCGCTTAAAATGTGTTTGTAGAGGCTAAATGAACGTTCAACATCAACTGATGTTAAAGGAGCAAACTTCATATCAGCAACTACACTAGGGGTGAAATGTTCTGGGAGATTTTCATTGTTTCCAGATAAAATGTTTCCAACTTTTTCTAACATTTGGTAGCCTTTATTTTTTTCACATAATTGAGTCACTTTGGTTTTTATAATGTTACCCTTTTCACCAGGTTATTGGTCATTTTGTAAATTTTTGTTGTTCTTATCAGCATGAAAACGATGCAGTATTGCAGGTTAGCCACCATATTTGGTAAACAGCACGGCACGACGCGGCGACTTAATAGTACCATCACTGTGTGTATTTTTTTATGAAAATATTAATTATAATAATTTTAAAATTAAAATAAATTATTATGTTTTTCTCACAATTTGCAAAATATTCCAAAATATGCTAAATAACCTAAATATTCCCTAAACCATGAAATATTCTCAAATATGCAAAAAAAACTTTTTCCTGTGAACTCTGTGATGAATGAATCGTCCACATTTTTTACCCTCATAAGACTGCATATACTCAGTAACAATATGTAAAAACATATAAATCCGGACTTTAGTGATAACAAACCGTACGTTTGAATTCACATGTTTTATTATGGGCTACTGCCTACTATGGCACATTGACAGTTGACTTGTATTCAACGTATTCTGTGGTGTACTACATAATATTCTTTTGTCGTTGGCTGAAAATTAAAATCGTTATTAAAAATTTCTCTTGCAACTTACAAGTTTCAAGTTCGATACAAATTCGTGCTGCGTGTAGCTGTTAAAAATATTACACTGTTGGCTTGAGAACAATCTATTATTATACAAAATACACCGAATATTAATCAGGTACCCAATCTTAATTTGTGTTGTGTCGTTACTGATAATGAAACAATTATAATATGCATTACATGGTTTTTTGTTTTTCATCGTCTAGGAATGGATGTTAACGGCGATTGCGGTGAGTCCATAATTCAGGATGTGCTCGATAACCAACCGGCCGAATGGGAACTTTTGCCAATCGATAGGTACACGACCAACTGTATACTGTTCCCGTTGAACAAAAACAATTCTGAATACAAATACATAGAATCACTTTTCTATGGCCATTTTCACATTAAATCCATACAAAGAGTACAAAACCCATACCAATACGGCCGATACTTACTACGAAAACAATTGCTTCATGTAAACTACGAGGTAGGTAAACCAATTTTTCTACAAGCATCATTAGGTCATTATGTAATAGTTTTCATTAGTTGATAGTTGAAATTTAAACAACAACTAATTTTAAATATTAAATAAAATTCACTTCATGGGACATAATATTACATTTTCATTGAACGAAAACGTTTACTGATTCTTTTGAATTTCATGTTTTTGTTATTAGACTGAGCCTTAAATTATATGCAGAGCCACTGCTTTATGATGATTTTCTATTTTATTGATTTACCAGAATAACTGATTTTTTTAACACACATAAATACATAATAGCATTACTTCATTATATGTATTATTATTTTAGGAAACTGTTTTTCACGCCGTTCATAAAGTTGACCAAAAAACAGCTTTAAAATTTACTTGCGACTTCAGAAGATACATGAGACCGTTTGAGTATGTAGAGCACGACAAATTTCCACGTTTCTACGATTCATTTAATAGTTTAGTACAAAATATTGATACATTTTACTTTGATTCAAACGAGTTGTGTGTGTTTGTGTTGAACAAATTATCATATAATTTGACATCACAAGGTGATTATTATATTAAATATGTCGTTGACTTCCTATGAAGTTTATTGAAACTACACAAAAAAGATATTATTATTTGTTTTGTTATATTATATAATGACTGATTAACTTTTATATGTTATAATATAAATAGTATTATCTTATTTTACATTCTTTGTATATTCTGTTTTAAATTTTAAACAATTTTAATGACTTATAATAAAAAACTTACGCTAAAATATATAAGAGCAACATTTATTTTACTATGTTAATACTAATTAACAATACTACTAATTGAAATTAAATTTTGTATTCATATAATGTTTTAACTGTTTTCCTAACTAAATGAAGTATAAACATGTTAATCTTATTTTAGATTTTATATCATGAAAAAACAAAATTAAAATTATTCTCAACTTTAATTTTAATACTAAATTAAACGTGTTTTATTATTTTCATATATTATAATACAATTTATAGTTAAACTTTTATGCCAGTTTTTATAGTTTTTAAACATTAACTCCTTATACAGATAACATATGTTTTACTTATTTGATTTGACATTTTTATAACAATACATTGTACATAAAATTAATAACACTTATAAATTATGCTTTGTTATTTATTGTTTAAATTTCGTATTGTTTAATTTACTTTAAAAAAATCATTTTACATCATGGATTGCATACTACATGTTAAGTTTACATTTTAAGTACTCATTTGTAAAATTGTTTGAAACTTGTAAAGAACTGTTGCATTTACTGATATTGTAATACATCTCAAAATTTAAGCAATAATTATGAATTTGAAAAGAAAAATTCTAACCAGTGTTAAATAAACTTATATGAACAGAAAAAATTATTTGTTTCTTTGATATATATATATTTAACTAATATTTATTTTCACTCCTATGTATACTTAATTATAAAAAAAAAACAGATTTTGTATATAAATAGCTTAAATTAAATTAATATCGCTACATATTGCGTAAAGACATAGGCATTATTTAAATACAATATTAATTTTATTAACACAAATGTCCAAATAATAATTTCAAATACATTTTGGCACACATTTAAATATCAAATAAATTAAATAAATTTGAACTGAAAACAACAGATTATTAATGAAGTAGTCAAATAAAATATTATTAACAAAACTATATTATTTGATACAGTAAATAAAAGTACTTTAAATACGAATTTAATTTTTACATTAAATAAAATTGATTTAAAAAAAAAATCGTTATTTAAGTTATGTAACGCTAAGGTTTCCTACACATTTAATTGTTAGAAAAATGTATTGTGTAAATAAAACTTAACATTATGTATTTTTATAATAAGTAATTGCGTAAACGCGACTAGAAGTTTTTTATGACTTAAAGCGGTGGTAATCAAACGGGTACAATTGACTTATACATGTACAATTTTACAAGAGAACGAAAATTCTATTCTCAATGTGTTTTTACAGTCAGGTTAGAATTATTATCATTCAACACTACTGACTACAGACACTTTTACCACCGCTGGTTTTACCTCTTAATTTCTAAAATGGTTTTATTGTTAAACAATGTTATCAATAATGTTATTTATATGAAGCTATACTTCAATTTTACTAACTTACACTCTTACTAACTTACAAGAATTCAAAGTTAGTCGCTATCAGACATTTCTTCGATTATTCCCAGTTCACGTTCCAAAAGCAATGATGTCGCAAAAATATCAATGTTGCTTGCCCTTGGCGGTAATTGTCGCTGGTTAAATAGCACACCGCTAGGCCCAGCCTGGGATTGTACAATTGGCGCTTGCGGAATATAAGTCTTGAATTTTTCTCCGGCTGATTGCAATATTTTAGATACTTCGATTTTATGCTCAATCTAAAATAAATATACATATTGAATATAAAATTGACAAGTGAACAGATAGTAGTAGACAGTTCGATAAATTATTATCCATATTTACTTCTTTTATGATACCGATAAGAACGTCTGGGTGTTCATAACTATAATCAACGTTGATGTTGGAAGTAGCGATACCTTTTTTTCCATCGATTTTGTAGTGTAGCACGTTTGATTTTCTCTAAAAAAAAAATTTTATATTATACTTTAGCGTAAAACTACAGCAGTATGGGTGGACGATCTCAAATTTACCATTGTCAAGAGATAGTTTACCGCATCTTCTGCCGTTTTAACGTTGAGTTGTTCGGCCAATTCGGCTAGGGTCATGGTCGAGAACAAGTTGGCCAGTCGTAGCAAGTTGGCCTGGTTCAAAGATTTCACAAGTTGTTTCACCAATCCAAAATTTTTATCCCTTCAAAAAAAAAAATTGATCGTGAACCATAATAAACATTCAAATATTAAGCAAAACAGTCCAAATAGATACCAGATGTTAATGTAATTATATGATAATTTACCTTACATAAATATCTTGGTGTTTAGCAATTGTCGCGTGGACTGCTCTTAAATTTCCACTTTGATAAAGTGGTACCAAATCTAAGTACGGTTGACACGTTGGTCCATACAATTCATCGAGGATTGTGGGATCAAAGTTACAGTTTGTTGGTACCGATCCAAAGTGTATGAGGACAAGTAAAATGAATTTCTTATAGGAATCAATCGTGATTGGCGAAATTACAGGAAATGTTGTCATGAAAACAATTTCGAAAAAAGTAATTGCTCTGTCAAAGTTTTTCATCGCTGTGTATATGAGGCCGCCCGAAAAGTAGTAGTTCAAATAGTATTTCGGTTCAAATATAATTTTAGGCTGTAGGACAAAAAAAACATAATATTAATATACAGAACACATTAACAAACAAAATACATTCCCACAGGTTGTACACAGTGTCGTAACAAAAAATTTTACCTTCCTTGGCAAAAAAATACTTCTTCTTTTTTTAGGTAAACAAAAATAATTGAATTGATATAGTATAAAACGGAAAATTCTAAAATATATAAGTAATCGACATGATATTATAACACTTTTCTTTTATTTAACGTATCTGAGTTCAATCCAATTTATAATAGTGAATTATATTTAAATAAATGTTGTCAGTGAACGCAGAAAGTATCTGGAAGTCACAACCACCGTTATCGTAACGTTTTGATGTCCTTCTTCACACAGTCTTCCCATCTTTATCTTGGCCTGCCTATAGGATCTTCTTCTAATACCTGTCTAACTAAGGATCCTTGCTTATGCCATGCGCCCACATTAGTCTTTTTTTTGTGATCTCTTCAACTATATCAGGCTTTTGAAAATGCATTTGGAGTTCATAATTATGCAGTTTTCTCCATTTGTTGGTTTAAATATCAAAGCTTGGGCCATATCTATTCTTTAGCACTCTCCTCTCGAATATCCTTGTGCCAGTTCTTCAACTTTTCTCAGTGCACTCTGAATTCCGTCCTTCCCAGGACTTTAATGGTTTTTTAGCCTTTTGTTGTAATATTTTCTCTTTGCTTGGGGGTGGACTGTCTATGTCATCAGGTTCTGTTGGCGTCCATGCAAATGTCTCAACTGGGTTTTCGCCATTAAGCAACAATCCAAAATACTATTACCATTTTTTCAATACTTTGTCTTCTTCTATCACTGAAGAACCATCATCAACTTTTCATGTTTTTGTATCCTCCTTTAATTGAGTTTGTCTTCTGATATAACTTTCCGAATTAGTATTTATTCAATTAACAATCTCGGCTTCCTCTAATAAAATATCTTTTGTATATTTCCGTTTTACATATCTAAATATATTATTTAGATATAATACCTATATAATATACATTAAAAAAAAAATGTATTTATAAATTTAAAAAAAAAAAGAAATGTGTGACTTTGACTCTGCTCCCTTCCAAAAAGGGGTAATCTTGGTCGACTGCCCTTCTCGCCTACCCCTTGTTACGGCACTGTCTACTCATCATTTTCGAACAATGTTAATACTAAAGGTTGAAATGGAAAAAAAATTGACAAGTTTTTTTTAGGTCTTAGGAACAATAAAAAAATTAATCCATCCAATTATAAATGATACGCTAGAAAATTACTTCATTGTATCATACTTTTGCCATAACTTAAAGAAAAACAATTTTAAAAGTTCTATAACAAGAAATATTTAGTAATTTTTCAAGTAAAAATTAGTAAGCGTACTTTAAATAGCTATTAGATTTTTTGTCATATATCTTGCCTATCCTTTGCCCCTTAATAACTAGCGATTTCCGTTCCCAAAACCAGGCGACTTACTTCATCGGAGTTTAAAAAATAAACTTCCTGATCTAAGACTTTCAGCGAAGCCTTAAGATTATAAGACATTATGCATGCTTCACATAGCAAGTAATGGAAATGAGTCAATTGGTGAGGTTTTGTCTGCAGTTTATCAATGGCGCGTTGAATAGTAGGTATCATCATCATTGTTTTTTTCACTTTGTGTAGATTTCTTAACAGAGCTTGCACTACGCTGGCCACTAAAAAAAAAAACAAATTAGTTTTGACTAACAACTTTGACAGCGCTAAAAATACTTACATGTTTTGGAGCAGGAATGAAATACATCAGCTCTGACAACAGAAACAAAATGATTTATTCGTGATGCAACTGTCACGAAGTGCAAGTCAACTGGTACACTAGTTGGCTGAGTCGAAGCGTCAACATTTAAAACCATCAGAATTGCAAGCGGATGTTCGTTTATGTCGAAAGCTGCTAATACGCCATCCATGCGGGACACGAAGCTCTCGAGGAGGTACTTTTGTTCATCAAGATAAACCATTAGTTCTCGACCATTGCCAGCTAAGAAACAATTATAATAAACACAATATGTTATTTATATTTTTACAATTTCATTTTTATTTGCATTCAGCTCTCGATGGAATTTATTTTATAGATACAACACAATTAAAGACGAATAAAGTTGATGCAGTATAATTGTAATTTGTTACCAATGTAAAACGGTCAGGTAAAATTTGTTTGTTTTTTCAGTTCTCAGTAAATTAACAAAGGATTTGGGAAACCAACTGCACTTAATTATATTATACTACATTTTACACTTTAACGAGGGAGGCTTTGTTCCTCACGCCCTTATTTTTATTGTTCATAATTTTAACCAGATCGTATTGACTTTTTCTTTATTCATTTAACATTGTAATCACAAGTTGAAATTGATGGAGCGTTCTACTCATGTCATATAATCAACTATTTTCATAGAATATTTATTGAATAAAATCATTTAAACATAGGATAGGTACACGATACATTATATTTTAAGAACTAGAATAAAAGAACAAAAATATAATATTTGATAAACGAAATAAGTACATACCAAAACAAAATTGTGACAAATTGATTTATTTTCTATTTACTTAAAAAACAGTAGTAATTACTGTTTGTCAACCCATTTCTGCATGAATTGTTTTATTTCTTATAAAAAAAATATAAAAGAGGGAGAAAAATATTTTTAAAAATGTGTTTAATGTAACTTTTTGATGTAACTAATAAATTTAGTTTGGATATCACGCGTTAAAACTAAGGGTGGGCCAAATATATCGATATATTCTTATATTTGCAACTTTACGATAGTATCGATATTGATATTATCGATATAATTGTATCGCAAGCCCATCCCTAATTATTAAAACTAGAAGTAAATATATGTGCCATTTATGAGAATCCAAGCGTGAAATACTACTAAGTTAGTGAGAAAATAATTATGGTAATTTAATAGTATTAACATTTAATTAATAACAATAAACTTTACCACGTTTAGTAAGTATTTTATTTTATGAGACAATAACATATTAATAATGATAGGCATAAAAAAATATTCAAATGGAAATCTTTGATACGTTTCGTTGCATATAAATAAGTAATAACCAACCCGTTTAATATATACTTACTATTTTGCGTTAGCGTTTTCACGGTTTGCACGAATTTATTAAGCTCGGGGTCCAACATTGTATGCACCGTTGTAATTAAAACGCGTAGAAAAACACTACTCGATTGGAGTTTCTTTTAAATTTATTTTATTTTACTGAATTTACCGAATAAAATCCGAATTACTGTGCCGAAACGGTGTATTTTAGACAGCAGGCCGAGGCTTTGAGCATTTGCTTACTGAAGAACCAACGTTTGGGGCTGGCACACAATACAATACAACAAGGGTCGGTAAGGCCGGAAGGGGAGCTGCAGCCGCCGCGCTGACAGCGTTTTCCCATTTATTGATCCCCAGGTTCCTGGTCAAAATCCCTGCGCCGACCAAGCCCGGGGATATTTAGGCCACACCCAATAGCTTTGTACCCTAAAAAGTGAAAAATATTCGCCGTTGCCATATACTATCTATCATCGTCACACTGTTTTTAAAAAAGACTGATTTTTTATATATATATAGGGTGTATCACGATAATCCGACAGTTGTATTTTATTAATACACCATATACGATCATTGTGCCGTATACACAGTAATCTACCTTGCGGTGGTTTTTTATTTTGTTAATATGATATTATGTCTCCCGTTGGATTCTTATAGTTGATAAAAAAATGTCTCGGTAGCCGGTAGTCTGGCCTTTTTTTTTCGCACTTATCACTTATTCTCGTTTTTACCCACATAATACATAGTAATCAACAATATAGTGAAAACATTTGTCAGATACCTGTTGATTCACAAACAATATATAGACATTGACCGCCTACGATTATAGTGTTATTTCCCATTTTTTCCTGGTTATTTCCTAAATCAAAAGTTTAACTACATATATTTGAAATAAATTTTACGCGTTATAGCCCCACTCTAGATCTACCTTCTGACAATTTGCAGACCTAAAGCCCTAAAACTACACTTAAGAAAGGCTAAATAATGAAAAAATGCCCATCCCTTCTGGAGGAAAGAGCTTTTGATATTTTTATGGTTTTTCAATGTACATTAATAATACGTATATATATGTATAATATATACGTAATATATAATCTCTTTAAATATTATTCTTTTATTAATTAAATTATTATTTGACTATTTTAAAAAAAGTTAAATTGAGCCGTAATTTTTAGTTTAAAAATATATTCATTTTTTGTGTTCATTTTAACGGAGAAAGGGTGAACTTTTTAAATCTCTTAGCCCAATGAAGTACCTCTCAGGTATGGTTTATGATCTATAGAGTTGCTGCATGAAGAAATCGGTTCAGCGATTTAGAAAATATTGACACAAAAACATAATCGCAAAAGTAATATCTTAGTGAATTTTCAAGAGATATTAAATGTACTTCTTACAAAACTCAGTGACTTGTATTATTGGTTAACTTCACTTATTATTTGAAAATTTGAAATTAATTATCGTTGCTTTTTTTATAATCTATTGAATTTTATAAATTGTAAATATAGTACGTACGATGGTTCTGTACTTTTAAAATGTTAAGGGTTTGATCCTATAATATCTCAAAGAATAAAATGTTATTTGTCAACGACATAGGTGTGACACATGAATCTTGAAAAAAAAAATCAGTTTGGAACTTTGCATTGTAATATAGATGCTGCCAGTAAGAAAAAATCTATAAGCTTAAAAAAAAAGCAAATCAAATTAATTTCTCCAAAAACATTTAATTGCATTTTTAATTTAACTCTTAAAATTTTTATTTAAATAAAATGTATTAGATAACTGGAAGATAAAAACTTTAAGTAATCTATAATTTCAGTATCACTTATCATTAACAAGCAATAGTAGTAAGATATTAGTTTTATATGAAAAATTAAAAAACACATTTATTATAAAAAAATATAAACTATTTACTCAATTAAATACTCACTATACTAAAGAAATTGATGTACACTTAAAAATTACATGTTATTTTGATAAGAAAAATTGTATTTGATTTATAACAAAGGATTGTGTTGTTTTTAGCTGATGAATTTTTTTATTAATTACAACAAATTAATTTGAGTTTTATCAAATTATACCGTTTTTTTTAAATAATATTATTTATGATACTTCGCAGTTTAAAATAATTTTATAATACAAGATTTAAAACTTTGTTTTTGCAACTATTGTTATATGGTCATTTAGTATAGTTATAAAACTAAAGTATGTTCTTCAATCTGTGTTACCCAGTTCTTGATTATAATATGTTTGTTTTTAACAAAGTAATTGATAGGTAGTCATACCAGTACATTTCTACTTATCCAAAACAACGCTTTTATGTGAACCTATTACATGCCGGTCAACTAGACGATGCAATAAAATTTAATTAACATTCATACTAAATAACTGAAATATTTTATGTATAAGTTTTTAATTTTAAAGAAATAATTTTTATTTTATTTAACCGAGAAGAGTTAATTTTTGGGGAAGATTTAGGGAAAATGAAACAAAGTGTACATCACTTAATTTATTACATAACAAAATAAATAAGAGTTTTTTTGTTAATTGAAACAGAATTAAGAAACTAGGTGCTATTTATATATTTTCTGTGCAAACATTTAGGTTTATCTGTGAGAGTTTGGCATAAGCCTAAATAAGGGGCGGGGGGGGGAGGTTTCTAGTAAAATTCACGTTATCAAAAAACTCTTAAAGCCAGTCAAAATAAGTCTTAAAGTCAAAATTAAAAACATCACAAGGAGACAATGTCCGATTTGTTATTAACGTAACAAAAATTACGATGTGATCTTAGGTGTGTTTAACTGAAAATACGTTGCTCTAATAAGATAGACTATCAGCACATTGACTACCAATGAATTCATCAACATTTTCTTGCAAAGAAATTGGAGATTCCGATCGAATATTCGTATAATAATAATAATTAGTAGATCATAATTCTTTCATAAGTGTAAGAAAATTAAATTTAATACAGTTTTACCGAAGATTGTATTTCCTTCCAATACGGATTACATATTAATTATTATTGTAAATGTTATATTTATAATAAACAAATCTGGACGACCGTAATGACGTTGATGTAAGTCATCGCATCTTGTGTATTGTACTCCTGTATGATCCGTGGACTGCCGATGTAGCTTGAAGGTAAAATAAAAGCATCACCGATGTCATTGGTGTTTAAATTTCCATAGATGTTTCCGATAATAGCACATCGATGGTGACAGCAAGGTGGCGTGAGCTGTGGCACCTGCAGCCATGCATCCGCCACATTTATATTATACTATTATAGTTCCCGGATTAGTAGACATTTTTATAATCCACAGACCGGTTGCAAACAAAACGAAATTGACCAACTACTTATAATAAAAAAAAAAATTTTCGCTACACTAGTTGCAAGGTAAGATTCTTTATCCGCTACAATTTACTGTATTTAATATAGGTATTCAGTACATTTCACACTAATCCCAAATTAGTGTTACACATTATATTATCTAAACTTTGTATTGAAATTTAACTACACTCAAACTGGTGACTACATCAACTGGTGTAACAAAATATTTAAACATAATGATTGAACAAACATAATGTCTGTTGATTACTTGCTTTTTCCTCCAAATCACATAAATAATTGAAAAATCGCTTTTCACATTTATGTTAAATCCATGATAATATAAGTTATAGTTTTATCATCTTTATAGTGGTATACTATGAATTTAATACAACAGTAATAGGTATACACGTTTGAAACAATCATAGTAAAAATACCGTTGTTAATTAAGATCAAATCAGCTTTACGGTTTAATAGTCCAAAAGTATTTTAACTGGCAAGAATAGATTTCTAAACACCAAATGTAGTACAACATTTGTTACTTGTTTATTTGCCGTTTAAATTTTACAATTTTTAGTTGTGTAAAAAAAAACACCCCATTGCCCACAAATTAAATCAGTTCATCTAGTCTAGAGTTGCCATTGATTTTAAATTATAACCCGGACCATGACAATTGATAATCCTATTATTCCTTTCCCCCCCCCCTCCAAATTTGTTTTAATTTAAACAAACTAAAAAACACAAAAATGTGTTTTAATGTATTGTATACACTATACGGTCTGTGCTAATAAATAGTATTAACAGTATAATAACAGTATTGTGTATCATTTATAAGGGTAAGAAAAAAAAACAGTCCAATACACAATGAACATATTATTTTAATAATTATTTAATAGTTACAATAAAAATAGACTTAAAAATAGTAACCAGTACTTTTTTACATCCAAGCCAAGATTTAAATTATACCGGCACGTTGTGCTGAAAGCCGATAGTGTTCTAACTAAATCAGAACAAATGGCAACCCTAATCTTGATAACTAAACAAACATACTGGTAAAATTATTTATTGATTAATAAAGAAGATGGAGAGTAGAATATAAAGTTTGTACGTTTTTTAACACGTTCACTACAAAAATTAGTTTTTTAGTTTAGAATTAGTTGACTTTTTATGTCTTACTTTGGCACACAACCAGAAAAATCGACAGCGTTACCAAAAAACCTAACGAAAATGTATTCTTATATCCTTCTATAACGAATTGTCTTTATCTGGAAATAGGTTCATTTTGGATTATATAGTTTTAATGTATACTATATTGATTTTTGTGGAAACTTGAAAATTAAATAAGTGTTATATTCTAGTTAGTTATGTAACTTAAAACTACAAGTGTCACATATGTGACATATGTTCCGTTTTCCTTGCTCTAATATATCTTTTAGGTACCAGATTTTGTTAATAATATATCTTCTAAAAGACAAGATTGAATACAAAGCTCATAAGCTCGTACCTTTATTCTTAACTACAAATTTAACTACCTACAAAATACATAATATGTAAGATGTAGTAAAACTAATTTATACTTGATGGCCAAATTCCGAAATCGTCAAATAATTTAGGTACAAATAATAATAATGTTTTATTTTGAATAGTAGTTTAAATAATTTGTGGGAAATTTTAATAAAGTAATTATTATTTTTTTACAGAATATTTTTAATTTCTCTTGGCGGGTTTTTGGTAAAATCGCTGTTGGCACTACAGATATTTTAAAGGTTATGTTACATTTATTTCTTATCGCCTGTTATCATTTTTTGGAAGAACTGCCCCCAACTCTTTTTCAAGACTGAAAATGATAACGGATTTCCTACAGCAGCTATGATAATTGATAACAGAATATATAAATTTTTAGCACGGCGTGCGACAGAAAATTACATTATTCACTTGGGTTGTTTTACGTTTGTTTAAATATGTTGAAACAAGCATGTGGATCATTGTTTTCAGGTAATATTTATAAATGGTTCTTCTGTTCAAAATAGGGCTTTTTAAATTTTAAGATTGTCTAAAACATTGTTTTCAGCAAGTACCCGATTATTTCGGTTAAGCGCTGAAAATGTACTGTCCAGGCCGGCGATCATAAACAATGTGTTAAGTAAAACTGTACAACAAAATCTCGATACTTGTAGATTTTATTCAACATTTATGTCATCCAGGGTAAACACTACAAATGAGATTTTAAATCGGAATACATGTATTGTTCCATCAAATGTGCTGTAAGTATAATGTTATTTAACTGTTAATTAGTGATATAGTATAACATCAATAATATTGTAACTTCAATACGGATGTAGCAATAGAAAAATTGTACAGAATAATTAGTTCAAGAGGTCTAATATAGACCCCTGATAAAGTTTTAAGAGGAAAATGTATTTAACTATAGCCGAAAATAAGTAATTCTAATAATTCAGTTGAAAAACGCACGTACAAGTTCAAAATCCCTTCCCTCTTTCCTTAAAAAATTCTAATTCTTGATTTAATAGGAGACTTATTAAAGTGATAGTGTATTAATGCATTCTGAAATTTAAAAAAAAATTTCATTTGGCTACATTTAAAAATTGATAAAACATTAAAAATTTACCCCTCTTTACAATAATACAGTTAAATTATGAGCTACATATAATAGGTACAATAAAAAAAAACAGCAATTGACTAAGATAATATAATATTAAAAGCCTCTTCACTTCAAAAAACTACACTTCAACATTTAGAAAGAAATAATGCCATCAACTAAGACTAAAACTCACAACTATATTATATATCTGTAGCTTAATTTTTTTCTAGAACATATCAAAGCTTAAAAAAGAGTAATAGTTTTTATCAAAAGGAAAAAATTATTGTTTTAGCTAGATAGTTGTTTTGTTTGAATGGACATTATCCCCTAAAAAATGTAGTACTTTTTTTTAATCTCATCATGTAGCTTTGGTTGTTTTGTCTAATCATAATAAACAATTATTTTACCCATGAAACTTTATATTGTTTTTATTACTACTGTAGGAGTCATTTTTACTATATGGTATAAAGACATGAGTTGGCTTTCTTGGTACAGCTCTAACAAAAATTGTTTGATAGGAAAGATACTTTTATCATCTGAAAGTTAAGAACTTTATTTGAGTCGCCTCCATGAGTTCTGTTTAATAACACTTACAAAAAGTTGAAAAAAAAAATAGTATTTTAAGCACTCAATGTGGATTTAATAATTAAGTTATTATATAAATCTCGCTGAGGTGACACAGATAAAGTTTAGTCAGATAATCTTGAAAGAGCTGTGAAATTAAGATTATTTATAATGGCAAGATCTAAAAACAATTAAGTATAAATAATTACAAATAAGTACTGTTTCAATGTAAAAATGTACATAACATTTATCTATAATAAATATTATTTATTATTTTAACTAATTCGTGAGTTCTAACACTCCTACTAGATATTAGCATTGAGTATATATTTAATAGTATTACTAGGATTTTCATTACGACGTTTTAATAAATTGTTGAATACATTTTACTAAAATTAAAATAACGAAGAATGTATATTCACTCATATAAATTCTTAATTTTAATAATTTCTGTTAGTTTATATTTAGATTATTTGTTTTAAAACAGCCATATTAACAAATTTATGTATTATATGTCATAGCAGCAATTTCAATGTTCAACCGAATCGAGGCTTGACAAAGTTTTCTTTGAAAAAAGGCAAAAGAAAAACTGTGAAGACGGTAGTTGATCGATTTTACCGTTTAGCATGGTAATTATGATTGCTAGGCATTATAATTTTTACGAATACATTTATATTGATGTACATTATATATTATTTATATACATTTATACTGAAGAGTTATAACCCATTTAGTATAATATCCAAAATTGTCAAAAAAAAAAAAATTGTTGTTCTCACCCTACCAATCGATAGTATAGCCCATTTAAACAAGAAATCCTTATATTTTCATATATCTAACTTAACTTTAAGAACTAGTGAATTTTTTTTGCATTCGATTAACATGTAAAATTTAAATTTTTTATTAGAAAAATTCTAGCTACTAATTAATTTTTGAAATTTAACAAATGATCCTTAGAGCTTAATATGACAACAAATTTACTCTCTTGATATTTTACGACAAAAATTTAGTTTTTATCAACTTACTGCCCATTGAAACTGATAACTTTGATAACTTCATAGAAAATAGTTTTATCAAGGTACAACAAAAAAGGGAATTTCATGTGTCATTTTTTGTTTTAAGAATCTTTTTTATTAATTTAAAACATTTTAAATAGTTTTCAAGTTAAAATTTGTTGAATAAAAAATTATGTATATATTATTTGATTATAAATTCCTGTTACATAAGAAGTGTAAATAGAGTTATTTTTACCTTTGAATGTTTGATATAAAGTTAGTATTGTACTAAAGCTGAAAAAAAAACTATAGCGCAATTTATTTGAATTTCTGAAATAACAATATAATAATATGTTATAATCAATATGAAGAACATAATAAAAGTATTAATAACTATTGCCATCTAGGGGCATATGGATTCGAACAAAGTGTGGCCGTAGCAAAAAATTGTGGAAAAAACCTGCCGCTAGAAAAAGGAGATTGAGGCAACATGTATTTTGTAACGCTAAACAGAGTACACTTTTGGATAAAATGACAACAAAGTATTGGAAGAAGAGGAGATATTACCCAGACGATCCATATGAACCATATCATAGCCGAGAAGAATTTCCGTTTACTAGAAAAAATCCTTTACCTGAATAGTACCGGCAAATTTAAAAATACAGTAATAATATTTATAATTAGCGTTGTATTATAGAATTTATAACTAAACCAGTAAACATTTGTTCTAATCTGAAAACATTTTTTTTAAATGAACCTATTATGAATAAAGTAAACAATTCAGAGTATTTTTAGACATTACCACATCTACAGAATGTTCTTTTTGTTTTTAAATCGATATAGTATATGTTTTATATGATTAAATTTAAAAATAATTTAATTATAAGACTCGTTTTTTGTATTCTTAACCTAAGAACCACAAACAAATTGAACTGCAATAATTAATACTCCAATATTCTTTAGAACAATATCACCTTGTTTACAAATGTACTATGAATTAAAAGTTTTTATTATTATTTGTATAAATGTCATAAATTATATTTTATTATAAAGTGACTTAACTATTAATTTCAATATAATTAATTGATTATCAATATTCTATACACATTTTATATTAAAATAAATAATTTAGAAAATAATAAATAAATATATAAACATTAATAGGATTGATATTGTTAGTAGTTTCAAGTTTGTATTAACATATAAAACAAACACAATAAAAATTGACCGTCACAAATATTTAAAAAAAATTCTATATTTAAAATTTAATATCTAATCTGTATAGAAAATAATTAATTTGAAGAAAACGAGATATCAGAAACAATAAATGATTATAATTAACTTGTTCTGTAAAATGTAATATTTTTGTTAAAATTTGGTATTTCAATATTTTTTTTTTAAAATAATTTTTGTTTGATTATTTGAAAACAAATGCAACCTTATTTTGACATAAAACACAGTTTTGACATAAACTTAACACGCAAGTCTATATATATTTTACGACTTAATAGAAAGTATAAATAAATTATGAAAATAATAGTTATGGCCAATAATTAACAGTCATTGAGTGATATGACTAAATTTAAAATATATATATATATATACTTAAAATAATGATTTACACTTGGGAATGTTCTATTTTATACACGGCATGAAATGCATTCCTTATTAGTGCGTATGGAAAACAAGACTCTAACAAATCCATCGTGAGGAAAGGCGATTCTTGGACAATCTGAAAAATACATTAATATATTTCAGAATAAAAATTTATTTTTATGCAGGGATTGAAAACGTGCCCAAGCCAAAATTTACATTATTTATTACACGAACTACAAATATTGTTAAGATTAATAGTTTGTCTGATAGCTCAATTGGCATCAGTCGGCTAACTGCTAAATAAAAGCTTTTTTCTATGTAAAATTTTTTATATCAGTCCTAAAGGCATAACTTTTAAATGGGTTTAATAGACTTTTCTTTATTTGAAAGTTCAAACACAGTGCTATCAGAATATTTAACTATTAATCATTTTCATCAACATTTGTTGTTAAAACTAACTAAATTTTGAATTGGTGATATTTTTTATTCTTGTATTAGTTTGTGGCAACATTTCTTACCTGGTCCAGTAATAAATAAACGGATTCCCGATTTTTTGTTACCTCCCTGTCAACTTCTTGTCCGAGACGTAGCAAACTAGACGAAGCCAACTGTAAAATCGATTAACCGTTAATAACTATAATATGTCATACTAAGATTTTAGACTTGCCGCTAAAAATTCTTTCATACGATCTTCAATGTCTCCTTGTTCACAAATAGTAAATAGAGCACCAAATATATTGTTCACGGCCAATGCTATACAGTGTATATTGTTTGCATGACCTTCTAAAGATGCTCGATAGAAAGAATTTTCTGACCGCGCTAGTTTTGGTATAGAGACGGCTACGAAAACCATTAATAGACACGCCAATAAGTGTTCATCTTCATCACCTATAGAATGAAAAGTAATTTTTTTAAATCTTGTAACACTTAAAATTATAAATCAAAGTAGGCGACTTACTCATCTTTTGATTTTTTAGTGCATTGGCCAAAGCAGGGTCAACTTTACAAGCAAGTCCAGCTGCTGACGCCATTTCACTAACCACCTTAACAAATTAAATGTACAAACGAGGTAAAAAATATAAAAATTAAAACACTGCGATTTGTTTTGCAACATACCATTGTATCACCTCCTGGCAAATTCATACGATAATCCAATATAGAACTCAGCAAAAACGGCACTCTCTCTTCTAGAACATCAACGAGAGCCGATTGAGATAGCTGTCGGAAACTCAAAATGACTCCGACAATCGTCATTCTTTGAAGCACATTATCGACATCTAAGAAAAAAAATGAATAATGCTTATTTTTAATAATAACGTGCCTGAAGAGTCTTAATACGCTTACGCTGAAGTTTCTTAAATTGTTCTTTCATAATTTCTGGTTTATCAAAATTGGTCCGTAGGGCTAACAATACTTCTTTATTGCTTGCTACCAATTTCTAAAAAATAAAATAAAAAGTTATTTATTTATTCATTTCAATACCTATTGGATGCATGTCAAAAAGTAATGGTAAAATAACTGCGGAAAAACATTGCAACAAGTAATTAGGGTTGACCTATTTTATTATTGCAAGTGGCTCATTCATCTAATTCATTACCTTCAATTGTTGGAAGGAGGGGAGAGATTTTTAATATTTATACAAATTAAAATTTTACTGAAAAAATGACATAACGTTACCAAGTTTAATTAACTATTTTAAAGACACATGGATTGGTCGACCCTATCGTAGGTTAAGAAGAACGTTCCTATAAGTGTCTTGAATTGTTATTGAACGTGATGAGTAATATTCCACCAACTAATAATTTACTCAAAGGGTGACAAAATTGTTTTAATTATATGCTAAATTCATTCCATCCACCTATTTGTACTTGTATTAATGCTTTTAAATATAACAAAATTTGAGTCGGTTTAAAATAGATTTATATACTAAGAAAAAAATATATACTACGCAGAAGAAATTTTAGTCGATGAATACAATAAAAATTAGTTATTAAAATATATATTACAGCATAAGCAACCAAAAATATATAAAACAATACATAATATAAGTGATATAATATATATATATATTCTTTACTTGAATTAATGGCATTAAATCATCAATACATTAATAACCACCTTAACCTAATCACTAACCTTCCACACCCCATATCATACACATTTATCACCTTATTCCCTCACCTTCTTGTCAAAGCAGAGATAAGCAAAGTTTTGACTGACCCAAAATTATCATTAACTATATTATAATAAATTAACTAACTTAAGAAATAATTATTTGAGTGATAAGATTTCATCCAACCTAAAAATTGATTACGAAAAAATGTAGATTTTAAAACGTAAATTTCTGTAAAATTAATTACTACCTAATAAAATGCATTACCAGTATTATCAAAATCTGAACTAATAAATCCAGTCTATCGTTACTATATAAAATGTATACAGAAATTCATTGTTTGAAGCAAGAATACATAAAATATATATTATACAATCATACCTTCAATTCTTGAACTTGACTAGCGATATGCCACATTAATGTTTCGTTTAGCAACTTCATACCGTATGGTCCAACGAGCTCAGCCAATCCACGTAATTCATTTATATCTGAGAATTCCTCAGCATTGAACGGAATAGCACCTTCTGCTGTCAGGCTTACAAATGCTCTTTGGTTCATTGAATAACATATGTTACCAGCACTCACTCGTCTTAATAACACCTCAGAATACCTTTTAAATATAATAAACAAAATAAACATAAACACTTGTTACATACGGACATCGTAATGAACTATGATTATCACATACCACTGAGTGTACGACGATGCGACAGTTTTTTCTCCATGACTATCTAGCTGTTGAGTTTGTTGTAACAATGCGTTATTAAAAACTCTTGTTATGTCAATATGCACTGTAAAAAAATTTAAAAATTGTGATTCAAGATATTATTATATGTTTTAATTATTAGTTTTCTTTATAACTACTATACATTTTTAGATTACCTAGCCTTATAAATATAATTAAACTAATATATAATAATTAATATATTTAATTGTATATTAGTGGCATAGTTACAAGGGTACATGACGCAGATAGATCTGCTCCCACAACTTTTTTTACACTTTTATTATTTTATAATAAAATATACAGATAATCCATTTAAAATACATTAGACAGTACTGTAATTACTAATCGATTATTTGTCACTAAATATTAAGCTCTGAATCATAGATTATTAATTTTTATTATTACTTTTGGTTTTTAAACAATGTTGGGCAAAAATGTAATTGATGAATACATTTTTTTTAAACATAAAATTATTGGTTACTTGACCATTAACAGATAATATGCTTATTTATTATTTATAGAAAATATTTAAAAAGGTATTTAAAATAATTATAAATAAAAAATTTAGGTACTATCAAATAATTAATAAATTGTTTGATTGAATAATAAATAACAAATCATTATGACATAATTAATTGAATAGTAAGTTATTTAATAAAAATGTTAAATAATCAAATCTAACAAACGTAAACTGTATTTAAAATTTGATCAGCTTCAACCATTCATCGAAAAATGGCTTTGATGAGAATTTTTTTTTGTTATATATTTTATATTAAGTTCAAAAATGGTAAATACTTAACTCGTATTATATTATGGTGGATCTATGTGTATTTAAATAGGTTTTTAAAAACAGTATACAATATAAACACATTTTATTAAATATTACTTCTTTATATAACTATAAATAATGGATATTATTACCATAGTTTTCAATTGTCTGTAAAACGTTCATGTACGCCCTTACACTAGCTAAGAGTTCTGATGGCTTAGCAATTTCACCAGTGTCAGCATTAAACATGACCATACCCACGAGAGCCCTAGAAAATCTATTCTCCAAATGTTGATGTAGATATTCTCTAGGAGCAAATGTGTACTCCCATACATTTATTGTAGAACAATAGTTGAGGGCATAACACAATTCGGTGAGAGCCATATGTAATTTGTCCATTCTAAATGAAAATTTAACATAAATCATTAAATTATATAATTATAGCTTCAATGCCTACAGGAGAAAGTATTGTTTTTTTTGTAGACCCATGAATTCTTCTAAAAAATGAAACCTATTTTTTTATGTGGCACTCTATAGATCACAAATCATCATTAAAAATTACTTGAAAGGCCAATCGTTTTAAAAGTTAACCTCTTTCCCTTCAAAATCAAGAAAAACACCCCAAAAATATACAAATTTTTTAACTTAAAATTACTACGCGCTATAAGTTTTTTTTTAAACTAGTTCCAAATGTATATGGAATATTCTTGAGACATAGTATTAGTATAATATTTTGATAAAAATATGCTTAGTATCAAAAAGCGTTTTATTTGAAAGTGATAAATTCCCATAGGTTTGTGACCTCCCCACACTGATAAGTTACATTCCCAGTATACACCCTCGACCCTAATATACTGGCTATATTTTATTATTGTTGTTGGCTATTATTTTTCAATATTATGGGTCAACAATAATTAACGGTAATTTACAAGATTAAAATTGTAAATAAAAACTAATGGTAAAGTTATACTGACGTTGTAAGTTCTTCACGAGTTTTTCGGAAACTCTCAATACCAGGTTTTTCAATTTCGCTAGATCCATTTTTCTTGTTTTTGTCTTTCTTTTTTCTGTTTACCACTTGCGATATTAGTAGAGCACAATGTTTGGGAAGTAACTACACAAGAAATTAATTTTAATCCGAATAAACAAATATTTTTCAGATGCAAGCAGTTACCTTATCACTCATATTACATTGTTCATCACATATTGTAGTGATGATATTTTTTGCTTCTTTCGCCATTTCATCCAAAAACATATTAACGACTGATAAACTTCTTTCACGAATATGATGTCTCTAAATAACGTTATTGTATAAGCACTATATGTATTTTTTATTAAAATCTCTTTATATTACCTCTTCTGGACAAAGTTCATGTGTGCAACTCTGAAAGTGATTGCAAACTAATGGGAAAGCGATGATGTATCTGTTTTGTGCTGGGAATTCCAAACACATATGAAATTGGTCTTCAAACATTTTATTGTAGAAACTTTATAACAGATAACAAAAAAAATGATTATCATTAATAAGACAGTTTACTTAATTTAGTCACAACGAATAATAAATTGAAAAATGTGCGTTACAGGATCTAAACGCAATTATACATACACACATAAGTCAAACCGAGATCACACAAGTCTTTTTGTATTAATACTAAACCTAATTTTATTAAAAATAATTTTTTTTTTATCTCAACATTATAGGTAGGTCAAAGAGTCATTTGAATCATTTTTGGCAGGGAATCAGTGTGTCGTGTCAATATGAGTTGCATAAGTAGGTAACTTAATTCAAAAGTTTATAACATCAGTATTTCTAAATTATAAGCTTAAAACATATTAAGAATAAAAATAATTTATTTAAAATAAACATACTAAAGGAATGATTTATTGTTACACAAATTCAAAGATCTATACTAAGATGATAATCGAACGAGCTGTCATATTTTAAAATATATAATCATTATAGTTATTTTTATAATTTATTATTCTTTTATTATAATAATAATGCCACAATTAATTATAGTATTATTGTTTACAAGACAACTCTATGTAAATAACTATAAATAACTGTATGATAACTTGAAATTGTTGAATAGTTTTAAATTAATTATTCTATGTAGGTATTTAATCTACCAACAAGATATGTTTTAGAACTATTTTTTCTCTTTTTTTCTACCTCGCATATTTAGCAGAAGGTTAACCATGTGAATAGTTTATTTAAAAAATTTAAATGAATATCAACATAATATATTATGTATAAAACAAATTACCAAAATATTGATAAATCTGATGTTTCCACCATCATTTCATCTAAATAGTCGACCATTTTTGTATGAAAGAAAATTGTATCTAATAATGATGCCAACTCTCTGTGTTCCAGCAATGAGACCGGAGCTTTACTGACACTAGTGTACGCTTGAAAACGGAACCAGTCCAAACGTAAAGCTCGGAAATCGAAAAGCTCATTATCCTCAACTAAACGTTTTAAAAAATATATAATATTATACTATTAATACATTGGTATATAATAAATATAATTATGTACAACACATCTACCTTGTTTGACGGAAAGATTGGAAACCATGTTGATCAATGACGACAAAATAACACTTTCATCTTCAGGAAAACCAGGCATACTCTGTAGTGTTTGATTCAATTGAACCACATCAAATCCAGTTAAATATTGCACGTAGTATCGTTGAACAACTTGGCTATATTTTCGCACAAGCACTAAAAATGTTTTTTTTTAATAATAGTTATTGAATTTTACATATTTAAAAGTTATATTTTGCATTAGTACTTCTTAATTCTTCCATGTGAAATAACAACTCTGGAAGTTGCCTATCAACAAGATCTTCTGATGATTTCCCTTTGTTTTTTTGAAGTGGTGGATTGTCACTATGTCGTAATAGCCAACAAATTTCATCTCTAGCGAAGCTTAGTCCAATAAATATTAGCAGTACCTAGAGAATTTGTTTTTTTTTTTAATAAGTGACCTTGCATAACATTGTATTATATTTACTTTTGGCCCAAGTAGGCCAGGTTGATCGGTAAGAATGAGACCTAACTCTTTTAAAGCTGTTCTCAAATACTTTCTTCTTTCTCGATGTCTGTACACACTAAAATTGTATTTAAACAAATGTAAGTTGCAGTGATAAATAACAAAATGTATTTATTTAACACCAAAATATTTACGCTTTTTGTGTAGCATGACTGTATGCATCTTTTATTTCTGACACTCGTTTGCTATACCCTTTGATAGTTTCAAAAAATGTTTGAATAAATGAGTGAATAAATATTGTCTCATCTCGAAACAATGCTATAACCCAATTTGATTCTAAAGCACTTAACCATAATTTATTTGCTTGTTCTTGACTAAGAGCTTGATGACATAATAAAAAGCCAACTGAAATAAAAAATATTTTAAACATATGACTACATATTGTGTAAGAATATTAATGCTTACAAATAATCCATTTTTCCATTGTCTCTAACGATAAATACTCGCAAGAAATGGTTTCTGTTTGAGAAGGTTTTAATAAAAAGCCTGGGTTGCTCACCAAACTTAACTTTTGATCAGATCTAAAAAAAGAAGTTGTTAACATTTTAAAATAAAAATGTTAAGATTTTTCTTTTCTTGTATATAAACCATACCTCCATTTATCTGCTGATAAATTTCTATTGATATAAATCGGCCACAAAGATCTCAAAGCTGAATATAGTAGTTTTGTATGAGGAATGAATTCTTCTGTGAGCTTTTTTAAAGGAGGATCATAGTCGACGATCATTTGGCCCAGACGTGGAAAACTGAGATCACTATATTGTAATATAATTATTTTAAAATTCAATAAAAACTAAATGTTGTTTTTTTTTAGCTAAAAATAAAAATACCTTTGGTTGTGAACCATTTCGTGAGCAGCGTTAAATAATCCAAGAACAGCTTTTCTGTCTTCTACTCTTGATAATAGTATCATGAGTGTTACGTATGTTGTAACTAAATCCAAGTAGGCGCATGTTAGCTCATAATTAATTGTCTAAAAAAATAAAAATAAAAACATGATTATTTTCATATACATGATATAATATGTAATTTTTTTAAAAATTATTCACAAAGAGTTAGAAATTTAAAAATAACTAAATTTAGAAAATAATTTAGCTTACAATATCGAGATTGACTTGGCAAGCATCCATAGTAGTCAAAAGTTCACATACATTGTCTTTAAAATCGAGCAGATCGACAAATGTATAGTAATATAATGACAATGACTTGATAATTTCATTGCGTATAGGTGTTATTGCTTGTAGCTAATAAACAGAGTAAAATAAAATTATCAGAATTTTTAATTATAATAGTAATTGTAAATAAATATTTAATATATTCTACAATTTACTTACTCCTTTAATATCAATGTTTGGAAATCTTCTGATTATGTATTTGATTGCCGATTCCAACGTTTTGTCTGATAAAAATGCAGGTTTAGATTTAGCATCACCGCAAGCCTATATAAAATAACATTTATATTTATATATACATATACATCATATTACTATTACTGTAATCAATGTTTAAATTTTAATATTGTTTTGAAATGTCTTTAAGGAGAGCAAGGAGTGAGGGCAAGATGACTGTAAGAATCTCACTATAATTTATCATTGCAATTTATTCTATATGATAATATCGCAAGTGCTCGAAGAGCAACATTCTTTTTTAATTGTTTTTTTTCTTTCTTAAACCTGATTTGAATACTTAAATATACCCAATTTACATAATATTGGTCGCAATACTTTCATCATTACTCCCAAAGCAATTAAAAACTAGGTGAAAAGAAACAGTTCGGTTGATCATACTTTTTTAATGTTGTATATTCTGGTTAGCATGCCCACTCCACGGTCATTGATCAGACTGAGCTTTTCGGCTAATTTCTGTTGACTGGGTACGAGAGATCTCGACATCGTGTAGCTTATTTTTTTTAGCAATCTATCAGTTAACGATCAAGTATTATGACAACAAGAATGTGGTAATCCATACGGCTAACAAATCCCACGAATATCGTATCTGGCCATTTGATGGTGTCGCGTTACCGTCGATATTGTATTTTCAACAAAAATCTAACCTTAACTCGCCCGGCGGCCAGCGCACGACTTACAGTAATCTACGGATAAGTTAACTGACCAAAACGCAAAAACAATTGTGACCAACAATAATGCAACGTTTTAATTAGTGTTGACAATTAAGTAAAACGGCAAACGCTACGCCAAAATACAATAATCTATCGACAACATTGAACATTGTTATCACAACCGCAAAGCTATTGATGAAACGAATTATTATTATTGTTAGGATCCAAGCCCTATACGTTGATAACTGCTGCTGCTGTTACCGGAAAGGACAATTATAAAATTAAAATAACAATAGGCATAGGTGTAATATTGGTATTTATCTCGGTTGATGTTGTCGGGGTGTGGACAATACGTTCCCACGGCCATAGCGTCGCAGATCCGGCGTCTCGCGGTGCAACGGCCGCCGTTGTTCTTATCTACGACCAGGTATAAACCGTGATAACGCCCGCGGTTCAAGCGGTTACACACATCGTTGTTTACATAGATAGCTGCTAATCTACAGCAGCTACTCAACAACCTGGCCTAGCCGGAACGGTCGGCGCGAATGTTGTGCTGTGATCCTACCTAACCTATTGGTCTGTTCTGCAGTTGACGGTTTATAAATTGCATGGAAGTCGGTTTTTCGGCTTAAGTAAAATAAAAACAAAACATAAATAACGACTATTATTTTTTCGCCGTATGTAACACAAATATATTACTATAGCAAAATGGACAGTAAGTACGGTTGTTTTTTTTTATTGTAACAATAACGCAAGGTTGACTGTTTTGAGTTGGACTTGGAAATGTACGTCCAGTTTTGTAGCAGCGGTAGAAATCAAATTATTTTTTTTTTTTTGTAATTTATCCGTAATTAATTGTACACACATTTAACTTCGGAACAATTATTATGATGACATTAAATTCGTGCACGCTCTCAAATTTTTCTATGGCCTTTCACTTAAGCAGATTTAAATTCCAAAAATCCGAAATTGTAAATCAGTGTAAAAAATGAATATAGGGTGAATGTATGTTTTATATTATTCATACAATACAAATAGTGCCATGTTATAAAGAATTTATTCATATTAGGTACTCTTAACCATACAAAAAAAGATGATTTAAAGGTAATCTTTAATTTTGTTGTTATCTGTTACCTTACATCATATATTATGCTCGGTAATTTACTATACATTAGTGTACACAAAATACTTTGTTAGTAATCTGGTTAATACTTTTTAAACATAATACAAATTCAAAAATTAGTAGCCACACTTGTCGTATTGAAGAAACTTCAAAATAATCTAATATTATGATTACAAATATATTAATTGCTTATACAACCGACATGACGTAATTAATGTGGCAATGCTTTTAACTACTAGTCGTTATTCGAATCGTGGTTACTGGCCATTTCTCATTGGGTGTGCAACCATTTGGAGAAAGTAACAGCCACCCCCTAGTGTGAAAGGCAACAGGGAACCATTGCATCATAAACTACCCCAGGTCATAAAATAATTATTTTATCATGCCAAACACTCGATGATTTTTGTTTTGGATCCGATTTACAGTTGGATTACAAACTACGGTATAAAAAATTAATATTCTCACGCACAGTGCTGTCGAAAAACCACTATCAAATGCTGGTCACGTCGGCCCATACGACCGCCAAAAAATGACATGAGTCACACCTAGTTTTGTAAAAAACTTATTAAAAGAAAAAATTAGGGGGCAGCTTTGATAATGTGATATTAATTTTCAATCAGAAAAACATATGAAAATTTCAATATACCTATTGGTGTATTGTCTGTTAAAATATTATTGTTTAAGTATATATTAATTTAAAAAAAAAAAAATTTTTTCAGATGAACTATTACAAAGTTCATGGTCTCCATATACTGAGCTCTTACCAGTACTTGAGAATATTTTTATAAATGAAAGACCAAATGTAGCTTTTTTGAAACGTATTTTACGAGCAGCCAAACCACATTTTTTAAATGTATTCAAAAATCCAGTAAGTTATAAAAAATGACAAGAATTTTTTTTTATTTTAACCAATACAAGTTATTTAATGTTTTTAGTAAAAACCTCATTTTTAGTTTTTACTTTCATTTTAGGTATCTACAAGCATCGATTTTAAAATGTACAGATAAGCTTTGCACAATAATGGCAACCAATCTTATGTGAGTTTCTCGTTGTCAAAAAATAGTTCTATCAACCGCCCATCCTAACTAGAACATGAATATGTCTTAATAGAAGAAAACCCAAATAAAATCAGTTAAATTGCTATTTTTGTGCATAGCACTTCTTATCTGTATATTTTAGAAGTAAAAAAATCAATTAGTTTTAGCTTAGTCACATAATTTTTTCATTATTATTTTATTTTATTATAATTATATACAATATTTTACAATTTTAGCCTAAAAATTCTAAAAGTAGAGATCAAATTATGAAAGTCATGGCGGACGGAAAACCAATTCATAAGTTTGAAATGTTAGCTCTACCAAAGGACATGGCTGAAGAAGTTCTGATATTGTCAGATATGTATGATTTGGATGAACTCATGTCGCTAGAACTTTTAAATACTGGTAAATTATACTATAAATGTTTAACATTATTTTAATTTGTTGTTAATAGTTTTTATATATTTTCAGCGCGTTATCAAAATCCAAAATATCCTGAACTTTGTCGAGGGCTTGTAGCAGTATTGTTGTATTACAATGCACATCGTATGCTCGTATCATCTTTAAGATTACTTATTGAGGGCAGTACAGGACGTACTTGGATTCCACGAGTAGATCCTGCGTGTGCTCAGCATCTTGGTCAATTTGTTGATCAGCTTATGAACGATGGATTATTTAATACTATTCTAAGTTAGTCGAATTTATTAAAATCAAATGTTTGTTGCTTATTCATATGACTGTTTGATTTTAGTTATATTAGACACCAAGGATTTATCCAAAGAAATTGAATTACTCCAAAAAAATAAAGCTATCGGTGGTCCTAAACATCACCAGCTTATTGTAAGTTTGTTCACTGAAATCCGTTCAATGTTAGCAGAATGTGTATTCTATTTTTCAATTCAATTCGGATTATCAAGGCAACAATTAGTTTAGTAAGTATCAATTTAAGCTTAGAACCAAAATGTCATGTCGTTATCCAGGTGCGCCGCTGAGATGTGCGTTTCAGGTTAAGTGCCCAGAAAGTCTGGGGAAGGGGAAATACCTCTAGGCAACCCCCTCGATAAATTTGAAATTTTTTCGACAAACGCTGATCAACTTTTTTTTATTTTGTATAACATGAGTATACCAATAGTGGTGTATTGTATTTTTCGAGATTTTGAAGATAATTGTAATAAAAAAATTCAATTGTTTTATGAATCAATACTTGTAAAAATACAATATAATATTTTTTTTTCAGCTTGTTAAATCATTTAAAAAAAATCAAACCCGATATTGAATCTCAAGGTATTGTAAGTAAAGTACCTTTATTCATGATAGCATCATTTTTGTATGCAATTGATTTGGACTGCATGAATAATGCACAAGAAATTAATGGCGGTAATTATTAATATTTATGCATTAGTTACATTTGCTATTAAAGAATATTTATCATTAACTTAAATATTTATGTTTTTAGATACCAAAGAACACATTTTGTCATCGGCATATTCAGAACTTACATCACAGGAATGGGAATGGACTGAACTTAAAAGTATTGCTACATTTGGATTAGCTGTTGCATTTGCTAAATTACGTGCATCACAGCATGTATTTAAAAATAAAGGTTTACTGAAAATTGACGAATCATTGTTCAGCTATTCAATGGATAACAAAGTTTTTAGATTCTTAAACCAAAGTATAGCTCCCTCGGAGTGTCTTCATTATGTGGTATATATAATATATATTTTTTTTTATTGCAAACAGTTTATAATTTTTAATAAATATATTATAATGTTTCGTTTTGGTTTTAATAGGAATTCATGATAAAAAAGTTTCATCAGCTAATTACAGAATTTATAGTTATGATGCCCTATGCTGTTAAAGAAATTCGTAATAAATCTGATGAAATAGCACATACTATACTTATTTATTATCAGGTAATATTAATGTTTTTGGTCAAAGCATTATTAAATATCGAACTAATTGAATTCTTTTTAAAAATTTTAATACTTTAGGAAGGTTTAGAACCTCCTGCAAGCGAAGAAAATAACTTCGAACAGTTATTGATGGCAATGGCGGGGCTATATGCTAAAGATCCGCTTGGTTTAAACTTAAACTTAGACTTTTGGCCACCATCACGCGAACAGTTAAAAACTATTAAAATGTCTTCATTTTTGACTGCTCAGAAATTCCAGTCATCGTTGTACAGATTTATTTGCCAAACGGGCGACATGTTACCCCACATGTTATTCGTACCTTATTTAAACTTGTTAAGCTCATTAGCTACGTCTGAAACTGGAGCTGAGAATGTTTTCAATCACTTTTATTCAAATGCCACTAATTCAAACTTGACTTGGGACCATTTCTTCAAGACATTCTTAAGATACTATACAAATTTGAGACAAGAAAATATACCCCCCAGTGATACAGTGTATAAAAGAAGTAGTCAAAAAGGTATTACTACGTTAGAAATTCAAGGACTTCAAGCAGTACTCAAGTTAATTAGAAACGTTGCAGGTCAGTAAATTTGAAATAATTAAGTCTAGAAAACAATGGTCATAACTCTATAAAATACATTTACTTCTGAAGTAAATTTTTACTGACAAAACATAGATTGTTTTTTATTAATATACGTACATTTAACTTTTACCAGAGCACAGTGTTAAGTCAAAAATAATCATAGTGGATCGTTCAGAATGGGAAACACTTTCAGTTTTGTTGGGTCTTGTTTCCTGTCCAGTAAGAATATCTCTGAAAGCGGATTTAATTTTGGCATTGGCCACTCTGGTGAAATCTCCACCTTCAACCACAGCTTTAAGTTTTTGGCAAACCCTTGAAGCATCCCAAATTATTGTTACGGTTCCTACTATTAGCAATTACCAAAGTCGTGGTATAATGGTAAAATATTTATAACGCTAATGACCGTATTTTTTACATATTATACTAATTATATATTTTTGAATTGACATTTACAGTCCGAATTAGATGATATAGAAACTCGTAACGAAGAATATCCATTAACCATTGCCTTGTTAAAGTTATTGACTACTTTGACAGAACAGTCTGTACCAAGCCTTTTGGGTTCGAGTACACGTACACCAGGATTTGATCCTTATCTCAATTTTGTTTTGCACAACATATTCCTAAAATGTCTCTCCAGAGGATATAAAAAACAAAATGAAAAGGTTAATTTAATATAGGTTTTTTTTTTTAATTTTCAAGTATACTTATGTGTTTTAATATAATTTTACAGTGGGAAGTAAGTGGCTTATGCTTAGAGCTCGCTTTGAAATTTTTGAATCTATATGAACCCCAAATGACAGATTTTGTGGGCAGTAACGTTGTATTACCTGATAATACATCCGTCAATGTAAATCCGCCACCTGGTTTCCATATAATGACATACCTGTGCACAAATTCTGATTTCCTAAGAACTGTAAGCAACATTTGTTTCCATATAATAAATAAAGTACAATTTTTTATTTTTTGTACTTATTCATTTCAGACACTTAACATAATGCATGCTGGCTGTCAGATGTTTGACTTGTATACGTCATTCAGCGGCAAAGAAGCTATGGAGAAAACCACATTAGTTGTGTTGCGTCTTTTAGAACAAGCGTTAAATCTGCAGCAGAAATTTTTAAATGCATCCATTGCTTCTGGGTCCCCTCTAATATTCACTGGTCTACATAAAACTCTTGTCAGCATAAATGTAGCTACAAATGAACCAGATTACATTATCGATTTATCCAAGTTTGTCACAGTACAATAGCTCAACATCAATGTTCAAACTAAAATCATTATTTTTTTTTTTAGATTTGTCACATATGCACATTTACCGGAGCACGCTTACCATGCCATACGTATCCTAATGACAATAACGTCTTACCCAATACCTCAATCTCACATGGTATCATATTTCACTTCAAATCCTCAATTGACCGTTGCCATAAGGCATGGTTTTGTGCAATGTTTAGAAGAAGAAGAAACATCTAAAGTATGAATTGTTCTTGTTACAATAATAACAGTCTATTTTATTATTGAGAAACAAAGCGTTGGTATCAGAAATGCTTGTATGCTATCTGTTATGCGTTGTCAGAATGTAATCTAAAATAACTTGTTATAAATATTTCTAATACAAATAGTTTAAACAAAGAAGTATTGTTTGCTTTTGACTTCTGTTTACAATATCTTAATATTTGATTTTTTAGTTCTTGGAAGAAGTCACTAATGTGTCTGTGGTGAAAAAATGTAAAGAGTCAATTTTGAAACTTTTGTTGCAATGCATGAACTCTTCACCTCCAAATTTGGCTCACTATTTACTGGGATTCAATTTGGAAAATGTTCAAAAGACTTGTTTTGAAAATGCCGGTAAGTTTGTATTAGAATTTTACTTATTCAACAATAGATGTTTGCAATAACTAATCAATCAATTCCAATAATTTGATTTCTTGATATTCAACTAGGTGTTGGAGGACATCCACGTAACTGTTTGCACTCGATTATTGATATTCTGGACGATTCACTAAAAAGTCGACTTAGCGGAGCTGTTAGTAAAAATCATTCAAAGTTGTTGGAACTTTGTTACCAGATGATATATATTTTGGTTTCAAGTAATAGAACGTCACGACCAGTATTAGTATATTTAAAATCGCGTAGTGATTTCATCTTGCGACACGCTTCAGCATTGCCATTTTATACAGACAATTCTTGCAGAAAAGTGAGCAGTAAGTATTTTATTATACATGTGGCTGACATAGTAATATAGTTAAAATTAATGAACTTTCTGTTGTTAAAGTTTTGTGTATTTTTTTGTTTTGTTTTTAGGTACCGATTTAATTCAAATGAACTGGTTACTTCGCATAATTGCTGTAGAAATAAAAATGCACGTACACCAAAATTTGTTGATGACGTTAACCAAACTAATATTACATTTTATTGGAGTTCCAGAGAAGAAAAATACGTAAGTTAATCATCGACGACTTTGCCTATAATAAATAATATACTTAAGTCATATTGGATTATAAATAATATGGTTATGTTGTATTAAATAACAGTGGTGGAACAGAGGCATTTCAACCAAACAGCTTATTTGAACATTCGTTATTAGTCAGAGATCATGGTATGTTGATATGGAATAAAAATGCGACTTTTATTTGAAAACCTTTCTATATTGTTTATTAGATCACGAGGATGGCAAAGAAGACGGGAAAAAATTACTAAGTTTATTAGGAATTGTAGATCTGGAATTTGATACCCCCAACGAAGACATGCCAGATTTAAAGTACCTCGATACAAAACTTATTAATCAGGTATGATAACAGTGTGTGTGTGTGAATGTGCTATGAATTTGATCTTATTGCAATATTTACTCCCAATGGTTATAGTTACTGAATGAATGTGAAATGCCCGGTAAAGTCCCACTGATAGATGTCAAGCAATTGCACACTATTTTAATGGATGAATTAAAATCAATCGATAGTTCTTCTACAATTAAAGCCAATTTACTTCAAGAAATACAGGTTGGAGTAATTTTGTTTGATAAAAACTACTATTGTTTTATATATTTTTTTATTTTTACTTTCTCAGGAGTTCCTTGCATATGCCGTCAGCGTTAACGATAAACGTCTTCAAGTTAGCTGTATGATTAAGTATTTTGATGCTTGGCATCAGTTGACTGCGGTCATATTTAGTATGGCTAATTTGCCATCTATGGAATTCCAACAACGTTTTACTTTTGTCATTGATCTATTAGTATCTCTACAGAGTAAGGTTAGTAATCAAATTATGTATGTATGTAAAGATAGAGACAGGTGGCGAAGTATAGTAATGGAGGCAAAAACTCTTAGAGAGTAGTCATGCCAGCAGAAGAAGATGTATGTATGTTTATACATATTTTTTTCCAAGATGGTTAAGCTTAATGAGTTATACAAATAACACAACATTTTAAAACTGTGCCTACATTTTACTATTGTATATTTTTCTAACGATAATTTATAATATTTAGGTGATACGTTATCCTCAAATGTCAGATCTATCCACATTGATTACAAATTCTCAACTACTTCTGTTAATTAATTTGAAAAATACTATTGACAAACATTTGGAGTTGTGCTCTGTGAATCCAGATTTAACCTTAGGTTCGTTTGTGACTGGACAGTCGAGTGTATATTCAAGCATGCTTCAAAATATGCTTAAGTGTATACAACAATCAGGTAAAATGTCTACAAATATATCATGAGCTATCTATAATTCAAAGTTATGTTAAAAATTAAATAATGAATGTAACTTAATATAATATCGATAGTTATTTATTTGGCAAAATTTGTTTAGGTTCTCAAAAACTTCGAGCTAGTTTATATTCGTCGTTGATTGCGTTGATCAATCTTTTAGCTACCAACAGTCGCACTCTAACTTGTACGATGAAACCGAATAACTATTTGCAGTCTCCTGCCGATCAACCTATTTTAGATTCTGAATCTATTAAGTTCATCAAATCTCTAAATTTCGATCAATACTTAAGTGAAAGAATCTTGGAAGTTATTTGCATCGATCTAACGTCTGGCCATGATATATGCAAAGTAAATATTTATTTATTTTAGGTAATTAACAAAAATAACTAAAATTTAAATGGTGATTTTAGGTACTGTCCTATACATTGTGTGAACTTTTGATTGATATCAATCCAAAACTTATTGGTTATATTTCCAATCAAGGATATCTGAAATGTATTATATCGAGCCTTCTAGAATCTGATAACGAATTAAAGGAATTGATTTCAGCAAAAAATAAGACATTAAAGCCAATTTATGTGTATGAGAATAAAATGGTAATAATATTTTTATTTATAAATTAACAGTTATTTTATTTTTAGTTATATTTTGAATGTTTTATTTTTATGCAGAGCCTTTTAAATAAAATTGCTACATTTACAACCGGTGCTGACGCTTTACTTAACCACCAAGCTATTGCGTGTTTATCGTCAATGAAAACTATTGATGCACACCCTTCTTTTGAAGCAAGGTAATCATTTTTGTCCTATAATTCTATAATCGATATTGTTTTACAGGATTATAACTTTAAACATATTAATATATATTTTATATTAATAACTAATTTATAGTTTCAAGCGTTCTATGAAAGAATTTTTACCTGATGAAGGTGATCGATATATGATGGTTTGTTCACCAGCTATGTGTTTATGTCAAACAGTTATAGGCACATTAGGAAATCAAAATATGACATCAGTCCTTCAGGTATTGTATAAATAAGTTAATAAGCAAAGTTAATAGTGTGAATTGAGTATTGTAGTTTTTTCTTAGGTTGTCTATTATTTGATAAGCCATCGTGACGTTGTTACTATCGCACTCACAAATTCAGCACCGTTATGTGAACAATGGTATCTTAAAGAACTTTATCAGCTCACATCATTATTTGTCATAGTTACCAATGATGGTGAGTATCATTTAAAAAAAAACTAAACATAAAATTAAATGGTTAACTTAAGTGTAGTATTCTCGATCACATTTTTAGGAGTTATTATTTATCGTCAGTTATCACAACTATTCTATTATGATTAAAAGTATACATTAGTTCATTGTCTTACAAACATCTTTATTTATTCACAGATATTAATTCAGAAATTAATTCAAGCGGTGATAAGGATATTGCAGGACTGTTTCATCATTATAGTGTCCTCATGCAGAAAGCTCTGATACGATTTTCTGTGAACTTATCTGTGATACGATCTATCCGTAAGAAATGCTCTGAAGAAGCTAATCCAAATGATGGTGATACAAATGTTATTCTTTATTTGAAGGTAATTTGTTGTTTTTGATTTTTGAGATAATATATTTTTGCATAGACATACATCATACATTGTTATGATTAAATACCTTTAATTTAGATTACATTGAATTTGTTAAACTACATATCAAACTTAATGGATGGTGGATGGGCTACTGGAGGTCAGAAATTTAAAAGAAGAATATTGGACGTCTCCATACACAGTGAACAGTTTAATTTAAACGCTTCGGGTAATTAAATTTCTTTGTTTTATTAAATCCATATATTAATTTTGTTTTTTCTAATAATAAATAGAAGACATTAACTATGCCAATCAGTTGTCAATGGGTACAGTTGTTTCAACAATGGTGCAGACTGTAGAACATTATTTTATGCAGTTTAACACTAAGACCCGTGGAGAAAGCCAAACGTCGCCAATTCAGGTGATATATAAATATATTTTACAATATATATATACTGATTTCTGTACCTATTTTTGTTCATTATAATTAAAATGTTTTATTAGTTACACACAATATTGTATTATTTGTTTTAGTTGTTTGGTGAAAACAATACTGAAACAGATGCCGATCGCAAAGACACTGATCATGACCAAATTCAACGCACCATTTGTAGACAGATTGTAGAAGTTAGCTTGTATATTTTATGGGCCCATACGGATTTCTACTTTATGCATAGCCCTGTGCAAAATATTCATAGACCAAAAGGCTTAAACAGTAAGTAAAAAAAAAAAAAAAATCCTCTTTATGGAAAAGCAATAAAACAAGGATATGTTTTTGGGCATCCCCATCATCAGCTGGTGTTCCTTTCATTTAAGTGGATTTGGCGTTTTAACGTTTATACATTTCTTCTTTTGATTTGACGTGTTTTCGTTCACTGTATAGTTTACACTTTTTAGCGTTTGATAGCACGTGATGTAACTAAATCTAGTACATTTTGTATTCTTCTTAAAATTGTTGCATCGACGTAGCAAGAAACAACAAACTCGTTGATAACTAATTGGCAATCTGACGATTATTGACAATGAAGACTAATTTTTTTTTTTTTTTATCCAGCCAAAAAACATAACCATGATAAAATATTCTACTTTATTTTGTATCACTAGACTTACTTATAAAAATGTTGTTCCATAGGATCTGGAAGTCCTAATTTAGATGGTGATGATGGAGTTACACCGGAAGAACTTAAAGAGCTAAGGCAAGGATTAGTAAAAGTGTTCAGTGATGCTTTCCTAGAGAATCTTAGTGCTCTAAATGAGGTAAACAACACTAACTTTTACCTTGACAGTAACAATATTGTTGTACTGTTTCAAATAGATTATTCGCATCAATAGTTTGGAAATAGATAAATATTCCAATTTTCGACCAAATAGTTATTAATGTTAATTTGTTTTGTTTTCTTATTACAGGACAAGTCTGAAGACAGTTTTATTAAAGTGATGGTTCACAGATTAAAAAAGCTTTTACAATTTGTTTAAAAATATTAAGGAAAACTAATGTACTTATAAAAAGATAATTTGTATTTTTTTTTTTTATTAATTAATATAGACATTTTTTACAAAAGAAATAATCGAAAGGCTTAATCCTTAATTATTTACTATTATGGAAACGTGTTCATAATATAATACAATTAACGGTGACTAGTGAGTACACTACACACATGATCTAAAATAATTGGTGTTTATTACTTATATTTTATAACAAAATTGTGTTAGCTGAAAGGTTGGCACAAACATTGCAACTGACAAAAGTTTTGAGAAAAATGGATTTTTGTTTTAGGTACACATAATGTCTACTCGGTCCCAAGGCTTTCAACGTGCTATAAAACAATTCCAGTGTTATTTGTACCAATCATTCTATTATTACTCTTTATATTACATAAGGAACTTTGTTTAGACTTTTTTACTTTTTATCATTAATTTGAGTATAGAAAATTCATTTAAATTCATACTATTCGACTAAAAAAACAAAATATGTATATGACACAGTTTTTTGTCAACCTAATTGGTTCTGATGGATACATAAGTACTTCTTAGAGGGTAAGAAAAACGGTTTTTTTTTTATTTTTAATTGTTTATTTTAGTCTTCGTTGTCTTTTAAAATTATATGCTCTGCTCTCTAGTGAAAAATGAAAATACTATTTTTTTGCTTGCCGCTTGTTTTTATTTCTTAAAATTAAAATTCGCTAATTATAACATTGGAATGTATGGAAAGCTACGTGGGATACCGGTGTGCACTGGTATTTGATATTTTTGCATTTTGACTGTTTTCAATTTTTAACAGTGAATAGTGATATATAAAAATCACATTTTAAAATATAAAATAAAAATAACAATTCAGTCATAGGTATAATCAACTATTAATTATGGCGATCAATTAAATTGATAAACGTTACAGATTTTACAATTTTTTTTTAAGTAGACATTGTATATATGGACTAGATAGAATGTATTTTTCGAGATTACAAATGTTAAGACTTGGTTAAAATATCTATGCATCAACGAAGATGACAAATGGTGTTTGCTCCACAAGCTGACGACCTTTTCTGGACAATACCCGAGTGGCAAGGAACTATGATTGATCTTACTCCGCTTTTCAAACATTCACATTTAATCGCTGTATGATCTCTAAAACAAATTTATCTAATTATAGGCATGTTTACAAAATATTACAGTAGATATAACCGGATAAAAATATTATAAATACAAATAACAAGCATTAGGTAATAAACAACAACGAGCATTTTTTTGTGCAGTTATCATTAATTGAAGGTATCCTACATAAATTTAAATATAGTTTAATTTTAATGAAATCATTTATTCTCTATAATAATAAATTCTAATTAGAATCGGCTTTTGCTGCGTTTAATCAAAACAAATTTAGCAAATTTTACTGATCCTACATGTTTGTTAACATTTTTTTTTTTTTAATTGTGCCAAATTTGTTCTGGTACAGTTTATTTTGATTTACCAATCTAAGTGCATAGTAGTACAAATATTAGTTTACTTACACACGACAAGTAGAACCCATTTTCTGTAGACTGCATACATTCAGGGGTGACTTTCGATTATGTTCTTCTAATTTTTTACTACTGCAAAACAATACAAGCAAAATTAATTATTTCTATTAGCAAATTGTGACTTGGAAAATTACTACTTAAATTTAAATATTACTCATACTATTAAATTTAAGTATAACTCATAAAAACAACTTAAATTTTGTGTTGAAAAATGAAATACTCTTACATATTATTTTCCCTAAATAAAATGTGTTTTTATTCAGTAATTAGCTGGATAACTAAATGTGATGCGTACTTAAATTAGGAGGGAAGATACACGTGCTATATATGAACGATAAAATGGAGAAAACAACAAGGGAGAAATTGTAATTAAAGATATCAATATGGGGTTAAAAAGTGTACATGTTTTGTAGGAAAAGTCTAGTCTATTTAGTAGTCCACAAAAACAGGAAATAAAATGTGTGCAATGTATACAATAAAATATTACATGGAATTTTTATACGGAAGGCTCCAATTTTAAAAATAAGTATAAGAAGACCCGAAGACATAAGACGCATGTAAACAATAATAAAATAGAACTACCAATACTTAAACAGTTAAATGAGAACATTTAAATTAAAAATTAATAATTAAGTACCAAATACAAAAAAAAACTTTAAATTTTCGACAGTAAGAAGACTATCTCGAATAATATTACTAGTTGTGTGAAAAATATTATTATTATTGATATTATTACATGATGCTCATGTCCTATCTATGAAGGGAAATGATGGTCAATTTCTAGAGCCATAGGGAAGTAGAAAATAAATATAAAAATCCGCAGATGTTTTTTATTACACTTTTCGAAGTTGCTTTGTGCTTTTTTAAAAAAAATCGAGGTTAAAATTTGAAATGTGATGATTATTTTTATGGGTAAGCTGCGATGGTGAAAACCAATCAATATCTTTGCGGTGGCTACCATTTCAAAAAAATTCGGTATTATCACTCAATCAAGCGGGGTAGTATAGTAAATTATAATAGCACAGGTAAACGGGGAAAACATTTTTTGGCAGGTGTTTACGGAAAGTGGCAACTCTCAACTGGCGTAGGTGGGTGATTGTAATTGTTGTTGTTATTTTAAAACGAAAATAATAATCTTACCAACTATTCTTTTTCGATAACATTTTCTTGAAGTACGTTTTAAATTCCGAATTGTTTTTTATCGACGAGCGGCAACACACGATTGGTTTGCTGGGACATTCTGCCGCGGTCGAGCAGGAATATTTTTGCTTAATCGGTGCCTGCTGACATCCACAATTAGTTTGCTTCTGGTTTACAATGCACTTGTGACACGACTGAGGATTTGTTCTATTATTGGCGGCATATCGGTGTCTCATGCACGGGCATATAAGTGTACGGATTGCACTCACACACCGGATCATAACAGGTTCTACTTTGGGTGGACAATAGCAGCACTTGCAGTTACATAATTGTGGTTGCATCGCAGTTTTTCACTGTTGTTGAAACAAATAAAACAAATCAGTCGAATTTCCAATTAATCTTTCCTCGAGTTCTCTGACGATACGTTTAATCTCGAATCAGATATGACTTAACAAAATAAGTGTAAAAAAATGTTACCTTTGTTTATTAACCAACGACGTACCCCGGGTGTAGTTGAGACGTTTAAAAATACAATTCCGCATAATTGTTTACAATTGGGTACTTGTTATAATGCATAACGCTGTAACGTCATGGAAATACTGACAACTCGAATACATAATATTATATAGGTGTAAGAACATAATTGAAATGTTTTAATTACGGTGTTTGTACCTCTTCTAATTTATCATCAGCTTTCAACGTTGTACACAAAAGAAATTACAGAATATTATAATTACTCCCTATTGCAATAATACAAAAATGAGCAAACCAAATACAGCCAAGTTAGCTTTAAAGTTTCAAAACAGTAGACTTTTCTTATGATTTTTTTTTGGTCTTGAAATAACTTCCAAAAATAAACATAAATTTGTAATTTGACACACCGAAAGTCGTATGCCAGTGAAATATGTGTCGGGAGTTGCACTTTTTGTGAAATTTTAAATCATGACTTCTTCCTAATTTTAACAAATGTCACATAAATGCTTGTTGATAAAAAATAATTGAAACCAAACGATTGTTTTAGTCCTAGAATTTTGTTGGAGAAAAAGGTGTTTTCAGAAAAAAAATAACCAGATTCTGTATATTATATTCAGGTTCTAATAATTTTAGAAAACAGCCTAGAGATTAATTTACTTTAGATGTATACACTTACTTAGTTATACTTTATCTTTAATATTATTTTCCTCTTTATTAAAGACATAAACCAATAATTATTAATACAATACACATGGTAGTTATTGTACGTTATAATAGTTGTACGTTTTTACATCTCATAGTGCAACAATTTTTATTTTTATTCTTTTTTTTCCACGCCGATATAGCTGGTTTTGGTAAAGGATTAATAGTTAGGTATAGCATCAAGATTAATAGAAGATTTTAAAGATAGATAAAATAATTTATTAGGTACTCGTAAAACCATGTAGTATTTATTTTTGCATACAAAATTGTAACCAAAATTCGTTGGATTCCAAAACAGTTCATCATGAATTCGATCAGAACAATTTGATATTAAAAAAAAAAAAACAATATATAGCGTTAACATTTAGTTGGTACTTAAATGTAAATATTTTAATTGATGCGGACTTATTTTTTTTTTAAATTTAGCACACTTTATATCATAAAAATTACAATCTATATAATGATTAATAAATTAAAATATAGATAGATATAGTAATTATATATATTAAATATGTGTATATTATTATTATTATTATTGTTTGTTTAAATGGACAGAATAGCATATGCTATTTTATATTTTGTATAATAACATATTTTATGTATATATATATATATATATATATGTATAATATAAATAATTATTAAATATATATATAGAAAATAATAATAGTATACAGTATACACATTATTGTATTAAGGTATAAGATAATTATTAATATGCACACAGTATCATAGCAATTTAAAGGTACAAATAAAATTACACCATCTAAATATAAGACATGATCTTCATCGAGAATAATGTTGTATAACAATAATTTAATACTATAATATGTAAATGCTTTTTAAACTTATCATTTCTAGAATGGACGTGATGCACGCCGTTCGTTGTGGGTCAATTTATCGTTAAATATTTTAGGCGCAAATACTTGATTCGACACAACATTAGTTGAATTACTAAGTAGCAAGCTTAATAAATGGTGGTCGCTAATTATTATTTATAGATAAACTACTAGATACAAAGTATAAAGTACCTAATCGACGTAATCTGGGAAGGAGGGGTAATTAGACATTTTATAGGAAGGGTTAAGTAGGTATTAATAATTAAGAAACTCAATTTGTTTTTACTTGCAAATTACCAACAAGACTACAATTGTTTTAAATATACAGTCACTTGCAAAAGTTTTTTGAGAGAAACGTTTTTACACGACTGATATTTAACTTCATTAATAAATTGTTATTCAATGTAATTCCTCAACGATTTTATTTAATATTATCTTATAAAAATGTATTTAAAAAAAAAATTAAGATCGCATAACCTTTTCATATACGTTAAGTACGTTACTTTGTACTATTTTATTATTAAAATTAGCATTTGTATTTTTTAAATGTATGCAAAACTATGGCAATTTAATATTGCCACTTATTTAAGACAATAAATTGACTGTACCCCGTTTTAATTTCAACATTATGGTATTATGGTCAGAGTTTCACGTTTTGTGAGATCAGTTGGAATGACTTCTCCAGATATTTTTGGCGTTAAAAATAATAGAGTTTCCATTATTAAAAAGGCAAACGTAAGATGCACATAAAGGATTTGTCCATTGCTGTTCTTAAAGAAAACGAGAAGAAGTGTACGTACCAATGCTAGAGGTCGTAGGGATGAGCAAAAGTAATTCGAACAGATAGGTATAATAACGTATTTAAAATTACATAATAAATTATCATTATTAAAATTAAACAAATACTTTTGTTTATGAACGAACAAAAATTGAATTGAAAATACCAATGCGGATAACATTTCCAATTGAAACTGATAAAATTTGTAAAATAATATTAAAAAATAATAAGGATTAGAATTATTATTAATTATCAACAATTGTTTTTGGATAAATTACACTTTTCGATTTAAACATATTATTGGTCAATGTGTTGTTTAGATGTATAGTAATATTTTTAACTTACCTAAATGGTAACGGTGTAGGTATTTCAATACAATATGTATTATTTTAATATATGTTTACAAATAAAATATTAAAACATAATATAACATTTATTTATGGGCTTGTGATTTTTAGCATTTGCATACTAGTTTTACTTGTTCATTCCCAAAAACACATCTGTACGACAGAATTCTATTTTAGCATACTACGAAATTAATGTAAAAATTATATGTACGTTTTTTGCAAATTTATAACTATCATACTACCACAGATTAAAATATATATTAAATATAGTATATTTAATCTATGATACTGCATAACACCTAAGCAATTTTAAGTACAAAAATGTACCTAACCTAACTTCCCGAATCCGTGTTTCATATATATTTAAGTCACAAGCCCTGGTTAGTGGTTTCTAACAAAATTAATCCTAAAAAAAAACATATTTGGCTTCTTTAATCAGACTAATACTTAAAATTATACTGGAAGATATGATGAGTATGAATTTTTATAGTAAGAAAATAAAAAAATTAGAAGAAGTATAAGAGAATTTGTTCAACTTAGAATGAGGACTCTAGTAGGTAGTCCAGGTTAGTCGGCAGATTAGTGTATTGACGAGGAAATGGTAGATATACCTAGTCTTGGTAATTAGGAAGAACTTGATAAATTAGTAATGCATTTATTTTTTCGCCTTATTTGCATTTTTGTCAGTAGAGAATAAGTAGGCGCGGGGAGAGAGATAACGACTAATAAAAGTCATAAATTTTATAAAGCAATGATGTAGTATACTTTTATTAGAAGGTGTGTGTGGATTAGCGGGTTGTAATTGGTTAGTCGTCGGATTATTATGTGATAGTTTTTTTAGCTTTGTATTATTTTTTTTAGGCGATACAAATTTAACACCTGGGCCATTCTTTGGTTTTGCGGGCAGGTTATGAGGCCTGGACTTTTTCGGTTGTTCAATTTCGTCATCTAATTGTAGGTCAGAAAGTCTGGCAAAACGATTGACCGTCGGAGTGCAACTCATTTCATAAAAACCATTAAGTGATCGGAAGCGCTTAGGATTTTTAGGTTTCAGCCAGCCATCCTCGGAATTACAATCGGTTTTTTTATCAGCCGGCATGGTAGGTATGCTCGTCGCCCAGGGCAATTTAGTCGGAACAAATCTGTAGAATTATATTTAAAAAAAAAAACAAAATTAGTTTTCCATTGTATAGTGAGTTTATTTTGCTGTATACTATGTGTAAAAAATAATAGAGGATATATATGAAGGAGCGAAAATTAGTGTAAAGAATGTGTGTGGCGAGACAATAATTCACTGTTAGGGCAGGTGTTCATATAGGGCCAGCATTTATACTTGTTTTTCTTGGTGTACTATCACTAAAACAATACAGGGTGATGCACTTAGTGTCTATTATTTGCTGATGATGTGGTGGATGAGCTGAGTGCAGAAGTGTTGAGTGCTAAATTAGAGCAATGAGATAGTTTATAGAAAAAAACAGAACACCCGGTTATGCTTGTAGAGCAACAGAGAGAGCAAGTAGCAAACAGATTAGAGAATTTAAATATTTAGGATGATGGAATTGAAGAATATTTTAAAGAGTAGAATTAAGTGTGGTTGGATAAGGAGAAAAAAGGAAATAGCAGGCGTGTTGCAAAACAGAATGATGTCATATAGAGTGCAAAAACATTTGTATAAATAAAGGGCAGCGATAATGTATGGAAATGTGTATTGGCTATTGGCTACAAGAAAGATGAAAGGCAAATGGATGAAAATGTTTTTAAAATTAAAACAGAATAAGATATGAGTGTTTAAGAGTTAAGTGATTAGAGAAATGGCGAATGATGGAGATTTGTGGAGAGAGCGGATTTAGCTTGCTGACACCATTCATATGAGGTAAAGCCAGTGTCCTGTATCAGCTGGTTGATGCCGCGATGGCTCTGGAGACTTAAGATACATATTGTAATAGGAGATGCTTAAGGGACAAACAAAAATATTATATGGAATAGGTAGGTAACCAATTCGAAGGTTTAGTGCCCGATGCTCTCCAAGTGTTATGTCGCGGAAAAAGATTATTATTAATTTATTTTAATATGCTCACCTTTTCCGCTGACGACCTGGTGCCATATTTTGACAATTAAAGTACACTTCGCTAACGACGAAATTGACTATTCTGGATTTAAATTTCAAATCAAGTCCAAACCGTGAATGATGATTGTATACGTAGGTATATAGTCTAGTCGAGTGACAACAATACTTGTGAAACTTTCAAAATACAACTCGAGAAACAAATTTTTTTTTTTATCACTTTTGTTAAGTAACTCTAAATTTAACCAACGGCTCGTTTTCAAACAATAAAAATTACATCCACGGTAGTTAAAGAAAAAAAAAACGAATATTCCATCAGCACTACCGTTGTTGTGCGCTTCCAACTTGCACACTAAGCTGGTAGTCGATTGTTTCCAGCTGTCTGGCCGCCATCATTGATCGCTCAACATGTCCCGCCTACCGCTAAATATAAGCTCAAGGCATATTCTGGGAAAATTGACAGCAGCCTGTGGCGTTTTCCCACAGGGGTGCGTTTGTTATTTGCCATTTGGATGCGTTTGCTCACTCATCACACACACACACTCACAGACTGAGTCGACGCAACCCTATAAAGTTAGAATGCGCCACGTTTGCATACCAGCAGTACGTACAGTTTAAGGGTAGTTTGAACAACGCTGAACCCATGATTTCAATATACCTACCAGGTTGTTGGATTTCTACCCCTCTTAATCAGAATGTTCGATGATAAAAATAAAAGGTCAGCCAACCAGAATCATTTGTTTTCTAAAGGTATTACGAAGAAACAATGATATACCTTTACGCTGCCATTTAATGAGTTGATAATATTACAAAGTAAGCGTATGCAATAACCTTGTGTATTTAAGCCGTGGCTGAAACTATTTGTTAAACTGTACTTGTATTTTCAGTAAAGTTAGTGCTGTAACGGCCATAAAATCTTGCGTATAGAAACAAAAAACTGGACTGTAGTGAAAATTCTATTGTATTTAATTTATCGATTTCAATAAACGTCATATCTGATTTAAAGCTAAAAAAACTAATTTCTAGTAAAAAATAAAACATGACGGTAAGCCTATTTTTTATTTTGTAGAATTAATTTAGTTGTATAACATAATTAATATAGTAATACATTTTTTAAAAAGAACAAAATATTTCGAAGAAAAATGTGTATCGTAATTTACTAAAAAAAAAAAATAACATTGTTACACTAATACCTTTTTTGATCCGCAGTAAACCATAAAAAATATTCTCAAATGTAATTTTTAAAATGTACACAAAATATTTATCAAATTTTCTTTCTTTAAAATTTGTATGGTTTCATTTCCATTTAGATTTGAAATTATTTTTTAAAGTTAAGCCTACTGAAATGAGTTTTTTTGATCCATTAGAGTTTAGACCATTCCAAAATGAAAAGATACAAGATTTATTCAATCTTTCTCTTCAAGATTTATTCGTTACTCAAATTGTAGAGCAATTTCTCTACACATTTGTTAACATTAAAACTATCAAACTAAATATTTCTTAATTCATTAATCATTGTTAATCATAATAAATGTATGAATTTTTCAATACTACATTATTTTAAAAACATAATGTTTTATTTAAAACTAAATTTCTTAACAGTCTGTATCAGGCACATGTCAAAAATATACTTTAAGAGGGAAAGTTTTATTACATTTCTTTAAATACAAAAAAATATAAATAAAGAAAAAGTATTTCTGAATAATTAACCTAACCTAATATACAGTAAATTTAGTAAGGTATATAAAAAAACCGAATTATGCATTAAAAAAAATCAAAACAAGTATACATTTATATGGTTATAATAGTCTTTTTCTACAATGTTTAGATTCACAGTTGCATAGTAAAGTTTTTCCATCAACACTTCCTACAGCGTAACCATAATCCCACGTTAATTCTGTTCCTGCTGGAATGAAATTCAAAGCAAAACAAGCTACCCACGGAAATCTTACATCATGTGTGTCTACAAAAACATTTTGAATAAATAAATTGGGTTCACACGAATGATTGAAATAACGTCCAATATTTCCACCAATTTTCGCATCCAATATAAAAACACTTTCATCGTTATCAAAATAACTGCGTATTGACTTGTGTTTTGTTTCTACTGTTTGTTCGGTATTCAATTTAGACAGCCTGTGTTTTCCATTTGTCTCAGTATTCGCACTATGTGCGTTTCTTCTTCTCAACGCCATTTCCGATCCATACATGCTTTTCATAACATTGGAACATGGTTGAAACTCTTCATCAGATGACAATTCATCATTGCTTTCATCTTCTGGTGGAACAACATCACTTTCATAATCTTCTTTAATTTTTTCCACTGTTTCGATATAATCAAGATCGGCTAAGTATTCGTCTCCATTTGTTACACTGTCATTTTCTACATCTTTCTCCGTGTACACGTAACCTACATAGGTTGACACAAAACTACCTTTGGGTATGTCGTTGAGTGTCCTGATGCCCCATCCTTTTTTTTCAGTTAAAAATACTTGTAACTTGTGTATTATAGGCTGTTGAACAACCCGATTTAAACACGTATTGGAACATTTGCATGCTGAATTGCATTCATAAATCCCTGTGTAAACACAATTGTTTAATCTCTTATAAATGTAACCGATGTCCCTGTCTTTATAAATTCGCGGTAACACATGCTGGCCACTATAAGTAAGCTGCCAACAGGAACACTTAGTTTTGTCTTCACAATTATCAGTACAATCACAACAAGTTAAAAACTTAGTATCTGTGTTCATATTTACACCATTCATAGGTTTACGTTTTGTCATGTAGGTCATTAACGGTGGCAGTGAAGTGTTCAAATTATTTACAAGACTAATCGGTCGAAATTCCGATTCATATGACACATCGTCTAATATAGCTTTATAATTTTCATTCTTGTATTCTGCCAATGGATTCAGCACACTACTAAAGTCAAAGAAGTCTATGGTCATTTGGTTATCTGTGGCTTTTAGGTACATATACATTTCTTCTAAATTGGTTATTTTGCAACCACACGGTGTTGTGTATACTACTTTTGTACCTATTGTTGATCTTTGAAATCCAAAATGAAGTGGAACAGTCAGAGCATGCATATATTTAGTTTTTGATTCATTATAGTTCACCCATAAAGTACAGAAGTGATTACATTGATGTGCTTTGTAGGCCAAGGGTCTTGGACAAGTGCTTGGTATATCAGTCTTAATTATGTATCCATGATCTCCATTGGAAACTGTTTGGGATTGTTTAGACACATCAACTTCCTTGCTTTGTCCTAAATACTCAATTTCCACATATGGAATATTCAGAGATCTGTTGAGATTGTTATTCGCCAATAACTTATTACGGATACGTTCCCCATGTTTATTTTTACCTTTTTGACTATATATTGGATGTAATCTATTTGAGCCACGATACATCCACTCAGAGTGCTTATAATGAAAATCAAGGAATTTCAATTGAACTAATGAAGCATCTATGTCAATTACCTTGGTTAAGTACCATTTCTTATCATACTCTGCACGTACGAGTTGTTTTTTGTTAAATTTTACCATTGCACGTTCTGGGTACATATCCAAATAGCTTTTTACAAAATCTTTTGAATTTTCATGGACATCTTCATTAACATTCGCTGATTGTCTACATACTAGCCGTATATCTTTATGATACACATATTGTGTATATCCATCGTCGAAGAATATCATGTACCTGAAGAAAATAAAAATAAATTATGTTACTACGTATGTCATTTTTTTTTGCTTCGATTCCGCATCAATAGGAAGGTATTTTTTTTTTTGTGTTTGTACCAACAATATTCCCAAAACCTAAACTGATATCTTCAAGTAGAAAATATATGCATTGGACAAAAATAAAAATAGATAACCCCTCCCCCTTTAAAATCAAGATAAACACTAAACAAATTTAAAATATTTTTCAGAAAATTACAGCTTTGTATAACTTTTTATTAAATAGTGGAATTACTTCAGAATTTGTATGGAATATTCATTAGACACAGTAGGTAGTACTGATAAAAGTTGACAAAAAAAAAACTTTTTATTTTGCTTTTACGTTAAGTTTTAGGATTTAAGATATGAAAATTAGACCAAATACATTGGTCTGCAGCTATGACATAAAAACATTTTTCAACAAATTTGTAGCCAAACTCTTTTTTTAATAAAAAGAAGAAAAAAAAGGAAAAATTATACTTTTTAAGGTAGTCAATTTCTAGGTTCCTATATGTGAGTGAGTCAACAGTCAACAGGTAATTGAAAATATTTTCATTATATTGTATTATTTAATAACTATGTTAATAGTGCAGGCGCGTGGCGGAGTGAGATAAGGCAGCAGTGTATCAACGCACGGTCGCCGGTTTGAATCTCAGCCACTGGCGGTTTGTTCCTCCAGACGGGCAACTGTCTGGTGGAAAAAATAGGCACCTGCAATATGCCCGCTATGCCTCGACCCCACTGTTCTGGCTTTTTAAAGTTTTTATTTATAGTAATTCCTAATGTTTTATTTCAATATATTAATATTGTTGTAATTTAAGTTCGAACATCTTTTACCTCTAGTTTTCTATTAATATATACTTAATAAATTAACATTTATATTCATGAATAGGTATATATTATTGGAACAAATCTACTTAATTAGACTCCTTTTTTGTTTACCGATAGTACTTTTTATACTGATTAGGAAACTGCAAACTTTCAAACTAATTGAAAGTGGCGCAATCAATTTGCAGATTCGCAATCAGCAGAAAATGTACGATAGATTAAAAAAAAAAAAGTTGATTTATACCATATTGTAAACAGTCAAGTTCAAACTAACCTAAAATTATTTAAGGTCTTCGGTGGCTCAGCTACGATTCCAGCATAAAAATTGTCAGTCATCGATTCATCAGTATCATTAAATTTGGCTATGACTCTGGTACCAACTGGATATTGGGTTTTATTAACGTGTAAATATGCCATATTTTTATAATTTAATATTTTTTCTCCACTAGTATTACAAAAATTTATACTGAAATACGCTTCACTAACCGGTGCAATAATAACAGCCTCAAACCAAGGCTGTAAAAGTGAAAATTGCATCGCATAAACCTTATCGCCTTGTTTTAACAATCTTCGTCTGGGTATTCCTTCTTCAGGCAGGTCATTGGGTAATTTAACTAGTTCATTTCCTAAGGCAATAACATCATTTTCTTCGAAATTTGTAGGTTCAACAATTTCTATTTCTTCTCGGTGATTATAAATGGTTTGATTTTTACTAAACATTTTTGACCAAATGTCCTGTATATCATTATTTACACTACTAATAATACTATTTATACTTTGTTTTTCTTTGGACAGTTTATTTTCCATATCTGTTAAAAACTTTTTGCATGTTAGATTCTGGTCATTCAATACAGGGTTCACATGTTCTAAAACAAGTTCTATATTTTTTTTAATAGTTTCAATATTTGTTATATTCTTTACAATTTTATCGTTTTCTTCAAACTCATCGTCTGACAAAACAACACTGTCGTCTACAATTGGAATATCGTTAAGAATACACTGAGAACTTTTAAATTGGCTCCTGATTCTATTGTGATGCATAATACTTATTTCCAAGCAGTTTGTACACACTCGACGATAAGGTTTAAACGTTAAATTATAGTATGCACAGACAAATCTTCGGGCTTCCACTAGAGTTTTATCGGTTGAAGTACATTCCGAATTGAGACATTTTGGCGGCATTCTATGAAAAATAGAAATTCAGATATTACTAACCACTAGATAGGTATTAAAAAATTTAACTAACAATGTACTTACCTGAATCAATTATTTAATATATCCGATTAATGACTAATAAATAATAATAACAAATAAAAAGTCCAATCGTTTTAGGCAATATATTATAATTTATACCACAGATTGTTTACTCGGCATGAGGATGCATCTACCTTGCCATGCTCAGCATCGTGAGACGCGAATTAAGATAACGTAAGTTGTTATCTTAAATCGTGCTAGGCATGTAAACAAAAATTTAGCTGATAATGACTCCGCCGACACCAGTGTGGCCATATTGTTAGTCGGGGTAAAACTATCAATCTTTTTATTTACCATATTATTAAATTTAAAAAAGTAACTATTAATTTTTTTATTTTTTTTATTTTAATGTTCGCCTATATTTTACGCTGTAGTTGACCTTATATACTCTATCTCTTAATGTTTAAACATGCTAGCTGCCTGTGTATTCAGAATTTAATTTATTTAAATACAAACAACTGAATTTTTTAAATTAAAATCTGGTTTTAACGTAACCCAGTAAAGGGGCCAAATAATTTTGAAATTATTCTAAATCGAACCTTAGGAACAGTCAGTTTTAAATTTTGTCACAGCGGGTATTTTTTTTTACCACTAAAATGGTTTTTACTTTTAGTAAAAATTGTATACGTTAAAAATAATAGGTACTCGGAACCATGTACAAATTAATGTAAAAATAAATTGACATGGTCGGAATTCATTAAAACCATCTTTTTCTTAAATATTGTCTATAATATAAAATGTCTCGAAAACCGCCATTCTTTCAAATCCCGTAATACCGATTTCACAAGTATACATACTGTTATATATTTTTTAAATATCGTTTAGATTTATCGTTTTATAACTGATTTTGTTATTTATTAATCATATCATACAAAAAAAAACCAAGGGTACGTAACAAACATAACATTTTAGGATTTGTGCACACAGGTGCTATAATATACTGTAATATTGTACTGATTATTGGCAAATAACATTGATTATAAAATATATTATAATCGTAAAAACGAATACTACAGAATTCATTGACCCAATTGTGATTATCTTATTATTTTATAATATAAAAAATAGTTGTTTGAGTGCTATAAACTTTTAAATCTTCAATGTGAATAAAACTACAAAGTATAAACTGTATTAATTTACAATTTTTATTAGAGAACGCAAGTCTACAATCTGTAATAAATTCATTTATATTGCTTACAAATTGTAGGTAATATTACATATTCAAATATTTAATTTTATAAACTAATCATAATAATGATAAATATGTTTTAGTTTAATGATAAAAATAATTTTTAACCGATTAATACACGATAGTAAATGTATACCCCTCTTCCCAATAAAACATCATAATATTTAAAATATAAGTGAAACGTTTGTAAATAATATTTTTGATACATTTAACCTCCTCCCGAAACATAGTTTTACCGTTTTTCGTATGACACAAATAGATATTTTGAAGTGAAAATAATAAATTGACAATCTTGATTGAACGTGTATTGGGAACAGCATGCTTACTTATTAGATATTAAAGAAAATACTTTTAAGTCAGAATTTATGGTAGCCAAAAACTGTTGTAAAAATTATAAGTTTGATTACAGTGAATAGGTTTTGACCCATCTTATGGGGGTTGAAATGACCTGTTTGTTGGACATTTTAGGCCTAAAAGCCTGCCATAATTACACCAACTCAGGATGGTTAGATTTAAATTCTGAAAAAATATTTGAATTAATCGGCCACTTTTCTAGGTTAATGTAGAAATCGACTAATGATATTTCATTTGATATTGTGTTTAAATCCTATTTTATTTGCTCAAATTTGTCTTTGTGATGTAAATGAAATAGTTATTCAACAATCGACTTCCATAATATAACATGCATTCATGCATTCAATACCTTCAAGGTAGTCGTTGAGCAATCGATATTTCCTAATTTGTATAAAATGCCTAATTTAGCATGTATGTTATATCACAATATTTGTATAATCCACATTGATATCCTAACATTTATATTCATTTATAAATATTCCATAAGAGATAGAATGTATTATGTAAGTATTAAAATATAACTTTTTCTATACATTTATAAAACTAAATTCGGAATACTGACAATTGCTCTACAAATTACAATTTTAACTACTTAAGTAAAAAATGCATGGACCCAAAATAAAATAATAATAAAAACCGTTTTAACGTTGGAGACTTCAAATAATATAACTAGGTCGATGATTAAAGATGTTGTTTTTGTTTTCGAATATTTTCTTATTTAGGACATAGGTATATGACTGTATCTGTTTGAATAAGCATACAAAACAACAAATCAAAACAAGTAGTCTTCTTATTAATAAATAATACAACTTAAAACGTGTTTTCAATACGTTTTCCCGTTTAAGTAAGTGAATATACAATTATTTAGAAAAGTAATGATAAAGGTTTTAAATTTTAAATATAAAAATAATATAGTAACATTATTCATGACCGGATGTAGACATTTTTAGGTGTTCTAAGCGGCGATTGTAAACTGCGCCCAAGGCACAGGTAAACACAAAATCTTATATGTAAACTGCAATGAAAACTTTGTAATTTTTCATGTTCTTGTTTTGTTTTAAAACTTTAAAATTAAAAGGTTTATTTAAATTATTTCATTTTATTTATGTTTCTATTTGAATTTCGTTTAACTTTTCTATAAGCATAAAAATATTTGGATGAGTTGTATAAAAGCTAGAATTAAAGTGGGAATAGAAAGACTTGCATACATTGGTGGTTAAAGTTGGCTCTGCTGAAGCTTGAGCCCATATTTCAGGTGGATACTGAGCTCTTTACTTATATATACATCTACTAAATAATCCGCAAATCGTGTCACTCTTTCATCGTCGGGCTTAGATTTCATTAAATTATTTACAAAATACTCAGATAAACTTTCTGGCCTTAAAAATGGTACACCGTTGTATGAACTAAAACCCTTCTAATACCACTGTTTTTATTTGTATAGTCAATACTCAAGCCATTTTTTTGGATATTTCTATTCCACGATTATGTTAGATGAAAGCGACATCCGTGTATCTTTAGTTTATCTGAGGCCAAACAGCATAGACATTGGTAATTTATGAAATTTGGTAAAAGTGGTAGCAACCCTAAAATATTAATATTTCTGTGGTTTTATTGATTCGGGCGCTGTTTCCATTTCACACCGATGATGAGAAGCTGGGCGCTGTTTACATATACCCTTTTTGAACCAAATTATAATCGGGGCGTAGTTTACGTATGCCCGTTCTAAGACCAATTGTCGGAATATGGATAATAATAAAATACAATAAAATAAAAAAAAATATATGCATTCATAATAATTTATAATTTTTTTTATTATTATATAAATAATAGCATATTATAAATGTATTTACAATTTTCTCATTTCTGTAAATTCTGCCTAAAGGTATACAACACATTTGTGTCTATATCGAGTACCTATGTTTAACATAATAATACTCCAAGGTCTTTTATATACTAACGAATTTAATAGTACGAAAAATCTGAGTACATCTATCATTAAGGAGCTTTTTATGTGTATTATTATGACTCATATGTTTTTTCATACCGATACGAATTTAAGGTAAATAAACCGCAAACAAAAATATTACTAACCGTGTAATGTTTATGCATTTATATCGTACAACAAAAATTTAGAGCATAAAATAAAACCTTACATAATATGGTTTCGAAACCCAAATTTGGGCCTCATGGAGCAATCCAGTGATCACAGATAAAAATACATATATCAATAAGAGCATTGTACCTAATAACAATTATGTGCTTGAAAATGAATGTTTAGTTTAAGGGTGGATATGATTAGGGTTATATTTGTTACATTGTTGTTCTAAATGTATTCACTTTTTGTAATCTCTGTTGGAACCAGTTGGCATTGACTATTCAATTAAAAATTTCAATTAAACAATTTTTAGTCGTTAGATAAAACTTCTCTTCTATATTGGAATCTATAATGTAAGAGTGACTAAAGAATTAAATGCTCTCAGTTTGTTAGTTGTTTATTCACTGAGTACATACTTAACATACTACAATACATTTAAATGGCAATTACACATAGGGCTTTACACATTAAAGGACTTGCTTCCACAAGGAGTTGAACAAAAGTAAAAAAAAAGCAGAGTTTCTGTTATCTTTCTGTTCATGTTATCTTTATAAATTAGTCACAAATATAAAATAGGTTTATTTATTATCCACAAATTACAAAGCAATAAATATTTACAATGTGCATTATTTTTTTGCAAGCTTTAGCGGAACTATACTCATCGATTAATATGTCATCATACTCTAAACTTTTTGTGATGTGCGAATTAATATTTAATATAGCGATACTGTTTATTTAATGCACTAAATGATCGCTCTGAAGAGTAGTTTGATACGGGACAACATTCTCAGAGCAATATTTACATAAGGGTTTGAAAGGTCTTCAAATCCTTCATTTTTAAGTGTTAGACACATCTCTATAATTGATTCACTAACAGAAGATGGGCTATGTACAAATTTGATGGCACCTCTAAAAAAATGGCCATCCAGAGCGATCACCCCCCCCTCTCTAAATACTTCACTGTTGTCTCTCGATAAAAATGTATTTCTATAAAAACCCATACATCGTTGTTAATAATATAATGAACTATTTTCATTGCCTATTTCACACATAGCAACCTAGAAATTGACTTCGGTCAAAATGTAATTTTTCCCTTTTTTTGGGGGGTTTTCCTTAATAAAAAAATAAGTTTGACAATACATTTTTTTTCATTCTAGAAAATATACCTTAGGTCTAATTTTCCCGACCTAAATCTTAAAAAAATTGCTTCGAAAAGTGAAATAAAGAAAAAAATTCTAGCTTTTCTGTTGAAAACGGTTTAAATTCCACACAAATTTGGAATAGTTTGACTTGGTAGTTGTTAAATATTAAAATTGCGCCAACCAAATTTTTTAAAACTTTCAACCTTTTTCCCAGGAGGAAGGAGGGTTGTTGAAATTTCGGGGTTGTCCTTGTGCGATTTTGTTGATGAAACTTTTTATATAGAAAATGCTAAGGTTATAAGAAATCGAAAATATTTTCGAAAAACATACACTTGTGCACACATGAGAATGTTTTAGTCATTTATTTTTGTCATCGATAAATTTTCATACATTTTAAGCAGAAAAATACGTCGGTCCAACGACAAAAACAATATATAAAATTGTCAATGTTTGAATTTTTTTTTTTTAGGTGTACATCTTGGTGTTACTTTTTACATTGAAAATTTGAAGGTCATAGCAAATCGTCTAAACTTAAAAATGTTATCGAATCGGATTTACTAAACTTAAGTATAGCTATCGACGGATATTCTCAAAGAAAAAATCCATTACAATTTGGGTCGGGACTCGAGTTGGGCCGAGCTGATTGAATGTGATAAATTCACTTTTTAAAAAATTAATTAAAACCTTTAACTGGTACTTGAGCACTCAAAACTTACTGGGGCCACTCTAAGGAGTATCCATAAAAATATTAGAATGATTTAATAATTTTTTTTTTATAAGATTTATCATGCTATGTGTACATAAGAGTTCTAACTCCAGACAAATTTTCAACTATAAGGTCCTAAAAACTCAAAAAACAACTTGCATCTCGCCGCAAGAGGGTGGGAAATGGGTCTAACTTAAATTTAAATCTCAAGTAAATATACCTCTCTAGAAATTTCAACTCGATTAGACCATTTTTCTCGAAATTATAGCCAGTAAAAGTTAAAACTTAAAAACTAGTATGGTATTTTTTTAAATTTTAACTGTAAAGAAGTGAACTTTTTCAATTTTTACTCGCTTAAATTTGCCAACTAGATGACATTTGCGATTTATAGAGTTGCTACTCGAAGGAATTGATTCAATATTAAAATAGTTACAATGCATATACACTATACAGACACAAAAAAAACCTACATCATAATAGAAATATATTTCAGATACCAGCTGTTGACCCTTACTTATTGCAATCTACAAACTTATACAACCATAAAAACAAAATCCCCTCCTAAATTTTAAGGAAAGACAACTTTCTTTTTTAATTAGTCAAAACTTAACTATAGCTATAATCTCGAAAGTCTTTTCATATTATGCCAGTAGTTAGAACCACGTGTCTTAAAAATGTACTAAGTAATGCCTAATTTTAAAAAAATAGTCCATCTTGTAGTGTTATTTAAATAGATAATGAAGTATACAATTGCGACTAGCCAAAAAATACTTGTTTTTACCGAGATACTTTTCTTGTGCAGGCAAAAAAAAACACAAATTTTTTGAACCTGTCTAAAAATTATATTTATATTTATCAGACAATAACTGGATATTTATTACTGTAATTATTATCTGAGAGTTTCTGGAAAAACATGAGGAATTTAATTTAAAATTTTGAAAATATAAAAAAAACTTTAATTAGTATCACTTTGTCCTAAATTTTGTTTTTTGCGGTTTGATAATCAAACAAACCAAATACTGTTAATTTTAAAATGTCCATAGTGTTTAAAAAATGTACTTAAATAGCAACAATTGTGATACAAATTTGTTAGGATTAGAGAAAAAAAACCGGAAGAATTTAAAACAATAGCATTATTCCAGTCACTAAAGCTCATTCACAGTGCAAACTAATCACAAAAACAATTCCTGGTTGATAAAATCACTTTGGGAAAAAATGCATAAAATTGTTAATGTGATATTACCGCCGATAGTACCGCCATTTTATATATTAAAAATATAAATAGGTACCTATTGATAAAAGCACTGTAAAGACAATGCACTTAAAATTAACCTAAAACTATTGCATATAATTAGTAGGAATCATGTCGCACCCTTGGAGCAAGACTACCACAACTCAAGTTCTGAGGAAATACAACTTAAAGATTGAGTCTGCTCCCAAATGGTTAATTTTAACTTTAAAAACTTTAATTTTAATACTTTTCAATTATTTTTTTGTTACCCGGTGCTTGTTATTTTAATTTCAAGCTACTTAGTTAAATCTTAGCCAGACACCACAATTTGAGGTTACGGCTATTTAGCAATATGTTTTAACAAACCAAACTGCCAAATTTGTTTGTTGTGCCAGTTTATCATTTTAAATATTTTATAAGCCGTAATGAGAAATGTGGCAATTTTGTTTTTAGATTATTAATATATGGCTACAAGACAAAATGTGACAGTTTGTTATTATTTCACCAGTGTCATCTAGTTAAGAATTATTATCAAATTGAAAGTTAAAACGCCTCAAATCGAAATAAGACAGTCTTGATTTAGTATACTTAAGTATAAAAAACTGTAGCAGTATTATATTTTTTTAACCGAAAAAACCAAGAAATTTATTACAGAAACGTTGGTTAGGTTAAACGTCAATTCATGTCTGGCCGGACGCGAGAGCATTTGTTCCCTTAACCCTTTTTTTTTCATCTACCTATTAAATTATGATAAAGACAATTTTGATCTGGTATACCATTACATAAAAAAAGGCAATATAGATAATAAATTTTACAATTTGCACGCCAGGAACTAAAAGAACTTTTTATACCCTTAGGAAAAGTTTTATGCCTTTCCGGTCGTTATTTTGCTAAATTCGTTTCTTATGACTAAATTTTGCACATCGATAAAGAAAACAAAATGATAAATCGTTGTAAAGCAAACAGCCAGTATTAATACACGTGTACCTTCGAGTAAATTACAAAAACATGTTATTCTACTATTTTCGATAAATCAAAATATACTAGAAAATTGATTCATTCATTAAGGACAGGACACTAGTTTTCTCTTAAATAATAGCATTTTTGTAACTTTTATAATAATTGGAGACACTTAAGTTGGTGATATTTTACAATATTATAACATTATTACTAAACATTTACCTTTTCTATTTTTTTTTCACAGCTCAGTATTTTTACAGAAGCGTAGTGCCAGCAGAAAAAATAATATTTCACTCCACCCTTCCTCCCGTCCTAATTTTTAGTGTTTAATAACTACCAAAGTAATTAGCCAAAACTGGTTATCGACCGGTATACTATTCAGAAAATAATTCTTAGCTTAAATAGTAAATTAAATATGTACAAAAGTTACTATTTAAGTTTTTAAAAGTTGATAGGCTTATAGAAAATAACTTAAAAAAAGGTTAATGTTTGGTATTTTTATAATATTGTAAAATATGATAACCAAAAATATTTTCAAAAAATAAATACTACAAAATTTCAATTATTCTAAGGCGTACTCATTCCATCTTTAAACCATGACGAAAACATTCGGTTTGAGTTCAATAAAATCTTTTTTATCAATTTTAAAAATACCCATTGTTCCGCTCAATTTGAAAATATTCAAAACGGACCATAAAATATGGTGGACAATTTTTAACAAATTAGGGGTTCCGTTTTAGGCCAATACGAATCAATAAGTCATTAATGATAAGACCATTGCATAAGTGTATAAATTATTTTAATAATTGTCAGAACATGAGGATTTTGTATAATTTCGCACATTGGCGCATGTGTTTCAAAAGTTACACCGAGTTCAAAAGAAAATAAAGATTTATATGTACGATTTTCTATGGAAGTATTATTTATCGAATTCTCGCCTAAGCATTTACTCGAAAACACCATTTTTTTACTATAGAAAAACACTTAGGTTGTTCGATGTGCGTTCCCATTTCCACTGTTTACATAAATTGAAATACACGAATCGACAAATTCAAGGTCTTAAGAAATTCATGGCCAACCCGAATTATTGACGATTTTCTAGAATAAGAAAAAAAAAACACTTTACGTGAATTGTTTTTGGTTTTTTTTTGTAATACAATGTTATTTCAAGGTCATTGTTATTTTCCCCCTTCGATAAGAGGATTTTAGGGTGATTTTGCAATATCTTATAGCAAATTGTATGAATAATAAATTTAGACATTTATGTTAATCTATTTTTTGTTTTTTAGTAAAATAGAATTTGATTAGACTTTGAAGTTTATAATATAATTTTAAAGATCCGTAGTCTTTTAAAAAGTTGGATTATTATTATTTTTATTTTTATAATACATAAATAGTCGCGTTTGCACTAATCGAAGTAATTGTTCAGACTTAAACGCCAAAACAGTTCACTAAACTGCCACAATCTACTATGCAAGGTTCCACTCTAAACTCAATGGTCATCCGAACCAACTCGTTTACAACCTCCCTAATAGTAAACACAATATTATGATACCGACCGTTGGGTCCTAACCTAACCTAACACGGGTCGATGTTACCAACCGACAGTAATTAGCGTCTGTTCGTTTCTCACATCTGGTACACCATGTTTGTAATTTATCCAGTATTAAAAAGTTACAGTGTATACAGATATAAAAAAAAGCCCACATCAGAGTTAAACCAACACCTTCGCCGCTCTGCATCGAAGCTAAAATATTTTTCTGGATTTTTATGTAAAAGGCTTCAAAAGTGGTCAAATGATATGTTTTTGAGGTCGGTGATTACGAATTTATTATCAGTTTTCAATTTCACTCAGCCAAAAACAACTTAAGTAAAAAAAAAAAAAATTAAATTTGTGTAAACTAAAAGTCAAAAGTGGTACTTGAGCACAAACCTTGATAGTATCATCCTGTATAGATATATATAAAATTGTTATAATGATTTGATACATTTTTTTAAAGATTTTAGGGGTTTTGGTCAAAATGTACGCAAAAACACAGTTTTCCGTAAATTAAAGAAAAACTGTAGTGCCAAATTTGTTTTCCGTTTAATATCTTATGGATACATAAAAGTTCTAACTAATGGCAAATGTTCAACTTAAAGGTCTTAAAATTACGGCTAAAACCCCAAAAAAACAAAAAAACTTGTACCCCCCCCCCTTAGGACAGTGGGAAATAGGTATAATTTAAATTTGGTAAAACTGACGTGTGCGGGCATACCAAATAAATATTCCTAATATATTTCAACTCGATCCGACTCTTTTTCTCGAAATTATAGCCAGTAAAAGTTCTAACTTAAAAACTCGTATGGTTTTTTTTTTTGTTTTTTCAAATTTCGACAGTGAAGAAGCAAACTTTTTCAACTTTTACTCCCTCAAAGTACCAACTAGATACAAATTGTGATTTATAGAGTTGCTATTCGAAGGAATTGGTCCAGTATTAAAAAAGTTATAGTGTATACAGATAAAAAAAAATCTCACATCAGAGTAAAACCAACACCTTCGCCGCTCTGCATCGAAGCTAAAATATTCGAGAAAAAAAAATTAGTGCTCAATTAAAAACCAATTACATAAAATGTATTGCTTTGTTTTTAATAGTTTATTGTTTAATAATTGCGTTTAACCTAACCTAACCTAAACCTGTTAATGTAAATAATAATTGACGTTTCTTATTAGTCATATAATTAGTATATTTTTATATAATTTGTGATGATTGATGAACGTCAATATTATGATCACTTCAACTGCAAGTTCAGAGTAGAAATTATTTAATTTGTATCATTAAATACCAAAAACAGTATTTTTAGTTTTTCCAAACAACGCACGTTATACTTACTTAAATGTTTGATATAGGTATATTTACCTTCACAGGTTTTTGAACAAAATTATATATTATTGTCGGTAGATACTCTTGTGAATCAATTTAAAAAAAACACTGATTTTTTTTTATAATTAATTAAGAAAAAAAATGTAATTTATAGGTGTATAACAATAATTTATTAAATAAAAATCGTTAAATGATTTACAATAAAATATTGTTAAATACGTATAATAATATAAATATTATTATTTTATTATTATTAAATATTGATTATTAGTTGTCATATTGAACGTATGGAACAGTGTTGTTGCTATCGTCATATGGATTGAATGCAATATTTCTATCGTCATTTGGACCAAATGCACTAGGAGTTGCTTGGTCGGCTGGTTTTCCAGTATATAGCCAGTTAGAAAATCCATCAGGATTAAATGTATTCTAAAAAAATAAATAAATAAAACATTTTATAATTTTTTTTAGATACTTAAAGAAACTACTGTTGTACAAAAAGTCCTGTAACACTCGAAAAATTCAAATTTGAGAGTAACTATTATTATGAAAAAAGAAGATTATAATTTTTTGACGGTGAAATTTAAAAAAAAATGTTTTATTAGTTTAAATTGGATTTTAGCCAAATTATGAGCAATATAACATTTTCAATTTTAGCTGGAAATTCGTGGAATGTCGCAGGATATTTAGCACAACTGTACCGACTACCGTTGTCATTTGGGTTTTTCCTAATTGAAATGTACACCGGCCATTGATTATAATTAAGGAAGGGGACTTCTAGCATTTGCATATTTGTTTTGCGCAGCCGTATAAAAAGGCCAACCATAAAGAAATTTGTTTTAGGTTATGACAAAGCCAAATCTGTAATTTTATGTTGCATATTTAGGTCTTTTTTGCTTTTTGAGGCATTTTTAAATTATATATGCTTTTTAGGGAGATTTTTTCGAACATTTTCTTAAAAAAAAATGTATTAAAACAATAAGCAGTAAAAAATGTCTAAAATATTGTAAATTTATTTTTAGGGTCAGAAGAATGAATATAAAATTATTAAAATAAAAAAATCAATTATTCAATATGCCTATCTTTAATAAATTATACATTAATTACAGTATTATTAAGTCAATAAATAGTAGTTTCATTAAGCCAAAGTTTTTATTCTTTTATTGTTCATAGTATAGCATATACATATAGTTTAATTTAGTCATTAATTGTTTTTCTTATTTTAAATGTTTTAATTAAAGTAATTAATTTGTTTAATTAAATCACTAAAAAATTTTTAAAGCATATAAATAGTGCATATTTTAGGGTTTTTAAGTGCATAAGTGCTTGCATATTTAGTGTTTTTTTAGAGCTACAAATCCTCTACCCTAATTATAATTTATAACTAATACATATTCGGTACAGAATAAATGTTCAAAACAAACCCAGTCATATTCGTTGAGTGTTTTATTTTCTTGAGTCCATGAGTTATCATCCTAATTTAAAATAAAACAAAATTTGATTAGTTTGTATTTTATACAAACGTAGAATATGTCAGTTTTGTTATTTAATTATATTATGAATATTTTCCTTTATACATATATTATATAAAATAAACCTATTTTTAGTCTATAATAAATAACAATAAAGCTATATTTCATTCGATATGAGATTATGAGATGTTTCATAATATCGAATATAAAATATTAGATATTATGATACCTCCTCTTACCTAATTAAAATATATGTTTATCATCACGCCTATATTAATATTAGATAAAACAAATTACTTGAATGAAAATTGTATTCATAATAAAAAATAAAACCATTCTTGGCTAAAAAATATTCTATCGATATATTATATAAAATATCTTTTGACTTTAAAATAGGTGTTTTTGCTCTAAAACTACTATTGACCGAGTAAAACATATTCTATGTAGCTGTGTTAAGATGATTTTTTTTTTAAATCACTGCCAAGAATGCTGTGATAGTCCGAAAAATAAACTACAAAAGAAGATTCTTAATTACTGAACTAATAATTACACATCACAGTTAATCTTAAAAATTATAATTTAACAAAAAATTGCCTATACTTAACTACTTAATTAATAGGGAGTATAACGTTCTCATAACTTTAAGCTTTTATCAACTGTTAAAAACTTTTTTATAATAATAATAATATTATTATTGAAAAATTTTACATTTAATTAACTTTTACCTCTTTATTATCGCAATTTATACTGCTAAACAATGCCTGGAAAATAAATCAAATATAATTTGATGATGAATAAATGTTAAGCAAATAGAATTTTTTAAAAGTTATAATTTGGAAAGTTTTATACTTAACAGGTAATATTAAAAATATCACAAAGAACATGTTGAATATTTTTTGGGCTACCATAATAGAACAATATGTTTAAACTGAAATTATGAGTTGGTCAAAATTCAAAAATTCACTATGGCTGCAAAAGAGGACTAATGTTTTCTGTTCAAACGGGTCCCTTTTATACTAAGTAACTTTAATTATAATACAAGGTTTAATGCGACCAAATAAGTTTCTATGTAGGTATCTTGTGACGTTTGTACATACGAAGTAGAATAACAACGACAGTTAAGAAAATATAAAGCGAAAAACAACAACACCATAATGTCAATACACAAAAAACAAGTACAGTATTTTTACAAAACTAATAATTTCTAAGAACGTAGTATGTTTTAGAGCGGATGTGTACTACTATTTCTAACTGCGCACATCACTCAACCTTTCTTCCCCTCCTGTCCTAACATCATTTAAACCACAATTATTATCCCCTATAACCTAAGTATCTATCTAAAGTAAAGCAAAGTTATTATTTATTAAAAAAGTAATTACCATTTAAATTTAAAAAATACTCTGGAAAATACCAAAAAAAAAGTAAAAATCGCATAATATTGTAAAAATAATCAAAATGACTTGACATTCGACAAAAAAAAATACGAAATTGAAATTATATTATAGATAATATTATATAAAATAGAAATTACGCAACCCAATAGCCTCAGGTACAACTTAGTTTCAAGCTCACTATATTATTTACATTCAGAATAGTAGTAAAATATTAATTATATGTGGTATAATATATTATATTGTTGGCCAAGTTAGCCATAATGATGCTTTCTTTATTTTAAATATAAATTAATGCTATACGTACACAAAATGTCTACAATTCTACTTTCTCGTTGTACCATATAATTAGGTACACAAATTGAGTAATCTGATTTCTTTATTAATTTGCTTCTTAAATTTGTCATTGCTACATTATTTTATTGGTGTTTAACATCTTAGGGCGCGGGAGGTCACCTGTCTACCTACATAAATTATTATAACAATCATAAGTAAACTTCATGCCGAATTAAAAACTGTTTTTAGATTGCTTATCGGATCACTGGTTTGGTCTGTATAATGGAATACAAATTATGTGTTTTGACTGAAAAACCGTCCGCATGCAATCCCCTTAATGCATTCTTATGATGCGAATAAAAAAAACATCTCTCATTTTCGATTATATTGAATTTCAGCGATGAGATTTATCATTTATACGTTAGTTGACATACTTTAGGAAAGGAGGAAATTTGTCTGTTACTCTTGTTATTTTTAGGTCCAATTTTACACTGGAAAATTATATAGTTGGTCCAACTAAAATTATGGTTAATATAGGGTCTGATAGGGACACAAAAGTCAATACATTTCTAGTTGAAATGACAAAATAAATAATTGGCCCAACTAAATGTATAGTTGCGCTAACTGTTTATTTAGTTATTCTAACTAGAATTGTATTGTGTCCTGTATTACCATAATTTTAGTTGGACCAATTATATATTTTTTAGTCAAAATTAAGGTATCTTATTTAATGATATTGCGTTAAACTGAATGATTTATTCTTGTAGGACGTGGAGGTGTATTTGATATTATTAATTAATTTTAAATAATATATAATTTTGTATAGTATGAACTAAGGCATGACTCTAGAGGTACTCATAGGCCCCGGCATAGAGTAATATAATGCCTCGCCCTCAAGGCTCAGACACTGATAACAATTAAAACGGGAAAGATGCTTATCACACAAAAACGCGGCGGCCATCTTCTTATGGCTACACCACTATAATGTTATTATATCTAAACATTATTATTTTTAGTTATGTAGAGATATAATATATTATAATACTAAAGATACTTTACAAAATGACCATCAATTTTTTGTTTCCATTGAAAATAATGTTACTTTCAAAACTTGAATGCGCATGCGTCGTGTGGTGCGGCAATTCCTGAACAGCGCTGTCGTGCCGGTGTACTGGAACTACATACCTGCTCCGTCTCGTAGTATAAGGTCTACACTTATAACAATGCTTTAGGCACCCCTGAACGCACAATCAATTTTGGCGAGCCACTACAATAGTTACTATACAGCTTTACAATAATCATTAGTTTACCGTGTTATCACCAAACAACGTAGGAAAAGGCAAAAGTGAATAGTATCAGCATTCGGCTCGACTGGAGTCCCATCTTTAATATTGTACGGTTTACTATTTGCTAAAATCGTTATTTGTAATAAACAATAGTACTTTAACTTTCGTAACAACTTTTCATTAATTTCCAGAATAACTGTAGATACTAAATGAGCAATAAAACGTTGACACGTCCGTCGTTCCAGCCTATGGCAAGATATACGTTTTGCTAATCGCAATGTTTTGCAATTGATTACCAGTCGTGTAAGTGGCCCGATTAATATGGCCCACCGGGGCATCAAGAACGATGGCTCCAAGTTGCTGGAAGTCTTGCAGAACGACTTCAAAAATTTATCCATGGAGACGAAAAAAAAATATCCACAGATTAAAGAGGTCGGATTTTGTATTATTATTATTATTGGTTTTTTACACTATCTATACCCTGTCTCTGAGAGACTTTGCCGGTTTTGCGCTTGTAGACTGAAGCTAAGCACCCGTCGAGGACAGGCTGGCAGACTGGGCGGTCTCTGGGGAGAACGCTAGTCCCACTGGGGTATGCGCAGAACAGCTAGTTTTCATTGGGTCGCAGCATGTTCACTCGGCGGATAGGGTATACTTAGTTGGGTTTTTATTATTTCCAGTGTCTTGAGTATTGTTTTTGTTTCTATTGACTTAAATTAACAACAACTCATTGTATTTATGAAAATATTTAGAGCATATTGTATTAAACATACCGCTAACCGTATTAATATAAATATAATTATTTTGTTTTATTTTCCACTGATAAAATGTTATTAATAATATGATTAATTATTTAAATGCAAACTGTATATATATATATATATATACATAGATAATATACATGTCCATTATTAGAGATCACTTAAGAGTTAATTGTTTAATAAACGATCAGGACTACAATGTGTTATCTATACAAGTTTTAATTAGTAAGGATGTACAAATGAGAAAACAATATTTTATACATGCTAATGGTAAATTGTATTTGATCAGATACCATTTTTTTTCAAACATGCCCAAAATTTCTAAACAAATAGTTTTGTTTTATTCAATTGTTTTTTTTTAAATAATATTGTAAAATTTATAATTATAGTAATTAATTTTTCAAATATTTTGATTTTTGTTGGGACACTAGTTCTTATATGTTTTGTTAACTGTAAACAAATGGTTATTTTTTATATTTAAAACTTTTAATCTAGTTTCCCAAAATGCTTGATATCTGCCATAAAATGTTGTAACTTCTATTCAAGCCAGTCTCCAAACAATAATTTATTTAAATATGCATGTTTTTTATTATCTGTATTATGATTTTATTGTTGTTTGTATTTTTAGGCATCTGAAGAAGCTATTGTCAAACTAAGAAATTCTATGTCTGACAGTCAACAAACACCCATTTATTATGTTATTAATCAAATTCTATATCCTATCGTTCAAGGCTGTGAAACAAAAGAACCTAAAACTGTTAAAGTATGTTTGTATTTTTATGTTACATATTAGGAAGAAATGCATAAATGTTACTTGTTAGAATAGAATTGCCTGGGCTAGTTTAGGGAGCAGTGAAATTACATAGTGGTTGTCAATTTCCTTTACTGTTGTTTCCTTTCTTAAAGTGAACTACCATTTAGGGTAATGTATAATACCAAACAAAACTTTGCAACTTCAGTGATCGTATTTTAAATAATCATACCCTAGTCTGTATTTATGTTTATCATCATAAATATAAAATATTATACAATTTAATACTACAACTTTTTTATTTTCTTAGATGTGTCTAGGAATGATTCAGAAACTCATTACTTATCAAGCAGTTGATCAAAAAGGCGCAAGATACATAACAGATACTTTATGGATGCTCATGGAATCTGGTACCGAACAAGTAAAAGTATTGCAGAGCGTTACTTTGTTATTGACTACTAATTCTGTGGTTGAAGGCGAAACACTTGCGAGGGTAATGATGTGTTCACTTATGAAATCTTACTTGCCTTATACAATATACCTACTTTTTAACAAAATAATTTCTACTTTTAGAATTTAGTATTGTGCTTCAGACTGCATTTTACTAAAGATTCTACTGTTATTAACACTGCCGGGGCTACAGTTAGACAGTTGGTGTCTTTAGTGTTTGAAAGAGTCATTTATGAAGACCAGCAAACTGATAATAATGATAATAATGAACAGAATCATAGTGAAGTGGATTTTGACGAACTGAAAGTATTATCTAGTGTGCCACCCAAAAGGTTAAAACCCTGTGCAGCAGATGCTTACCTCATGTTTCAAGTATGTTGTGTATTAGTTTTTTTGGTTTTAGTTATCTCATGGGTTGTCATCAGAGAGTTAATAATCATGTATTGTTTTTAAACAGGATCTTGTGCAGATGGTTAATACAGATCACCCGTATTGGTTAATTGGTATGACTGAAATGACGAGGACGTTTGGATTAGAATTATTGGAATCCGTGTTGGCTAATTTTCAATCAGTTTTCTATAAAGTATGTTATAATATATTATTTTTTGTAAAAATTAATCTTATCAAATATTTTTTTTCTACAGCATACGGAGTTCAGTTTTCTTTTAAAAGAACGAGTTTGTGCTTTAGTTATAAAACTGTTTTCCCCCAATATCAAGTACAGAATGACTGGTAGCGGTACTGTGTCATCATCTAATGTACAACACCACCAAATGGCCCCCTTGGATAAACCTCATTTTCCTATTACAATTAGATTATTGCGAGTTGTTTCGATTTTAATTAGAAAATACCATAAGTTACTTGTAAGTGAGCAATTTATTATTTAATATTGAACCTTAAGAACTTCCTACTAATAACTTATGTTTATCAATAGACAACTGAATGTGAAATATTTTTATCGTTGATCGTAAAGTTTTTGGATTCGGATAAACCAATTTGGCAACGGTCAGTTGCACTAGAAGTATTGCACAGGTTAATCGTCGAACAGGATTTGTTAGCTTCGTTTTGTGCTTGCTACGATCTAAAAATGCATAGTACTAAAATATTTCATGATATTGTCAATTCCTTGGGAAGCTATGTACAGTCATTGTTTCTTAACACGTCTCCTATGATGATGAACAATATGGGTATAAATAGTATACTTCCGTTAGTAATATTATTAATAAACCATTTTCATAAATAATATTTTGTACAGGTAATCCTTCTGTACAAGCACAACCACCTACAGTATTGGCTGGAATGCCGGTTGGTCCTGGAGTATCCCCTCAACCAGGTTTTTTTTCTAGAGGCATATGGTTGCCTGTAGTCATTAACTTTCCAACTGGTCAAGCCAAATCAATTTAGTAAGTGTTCTAAGAACACACTTAGTTTGATAATAATATGACATTAATTATAACTAATATTAGTAAAGTATAATATTGCTTACATATATGTACATTTTTTAGTCTAGACATGAATGATAAGGTTGAACCACCACCTGTACCTGATGGTTATGGGATCTCAGTGGCATATGCATGTTTGATTGATGCAGTACGTGCAATTCAAATAGAAGTACAGCCTGACATTATAAGTGGGGAAAATTTGGACGAAAATTGTACTAATGCAACAACTTCAGGCACTACTTCTATCACTATTGAAACTAATGGTGTATCTGAATCAAACGAATGCAAGAATGAATTACACAAACAACTTATTGATTCTAGTTGGTGTGGACTGTTAAGCGCATTCAGTCCTTTAATGGAATCATGGTTTGTTTATTTATTAATATATTAAACTTGTGTTACTTATTAACAAAACTTTATTTATGAACTAAAAGAAAGTAATGCTTAGCAAAAAGTATTAATTTTATATTTATTATTATTTAGCACCGATGAAAGTATTATGGAAAATATGTTGAAAGCTATGCAAGTGTACACGAGTCTTTGTGGCCTGTTGGACCTTCAAGTGCCACGAGACACATTTATTACAGCGGTGTGCAAAGCATGTTTACCACCACATTATACTTTAACAGTTCTGAATACATCAGCTCAATCAATAGGTATGAATAATTTTAATTATTTTTGAGTCTTAATACTTCATTATTTTAATAAACTATAATTATTTCATTATCCTCAAAATAACTTATACAAAAAACATTATTCATATTTTATATTATTATTTCTTAATAGATGTGTTTGAATTATTCTTACTATACTAAGCTAATGCTAGTCATTCTTTATTACTTAAGAATATAAATACCTAAACTGTTGTTAAAAAAATGGCTTTGTGTAATTTTTAAAAACGTAATTAATTGTTCATTTAAAGTGTATCCTATTAAATATTGATTTGTCTTCTTTAGGTTTTCAGTATTCTAATGATGATTCTCAATATAATTCATATGGAACAGAATCGGATTACAAACAACAAGTAGTTGCTGTTGGAACACCTTTAGCTACTTTATCGCTAACTTCATCTGGTGAGTTATTGGCTATTTCTTTATACTTGTCCAGGAAATTATTTTTTCTTACAACTATATCTTTAATTTTAATTCTAGGACTTAATCAAGGCCCCGTTATGCTCACTGCTAAAAATTTGCAGTGTATGAGAGCTTTATTAGTGCTGGCACATTGTCATGGTTCAATATTAGGTTCATCATGGCACCTTGTATTGACAACACTACAGGTATTTTGGAAAAGAAAAATGTTAAATATACCTATATATTGAATTCTAGGTAACAGTCAATTTGTTATAGCATCTCGTATGGATTCTCGGTCTTAAACCTTCAACTGGCGGAAGCTTAAAAGCAAGCCGTCAAGGGTCTGATGCTAACGCTGTTATTACCACAGCCGTAATAGCTGATTTGCCGGTCCTATCAACAATGCTTAGTCGTCTGTTTGAATCAAGCCGATACTTGAATGACGTGGCTTTACATCATTTAATTGATGCACTTTGTAAATTATCTCACGAAGCAATGGAATTGGCTTACTGCAATAGGGTTGGTTTAGAAATTAATTGACCTATTGAATGTTTTTTTAAATGTTAGTTTGTTTATTTATAATTTTAGGAACCATCGTTGTTTGCTGTCGCTAAACTTTTAGAAACTGGTCTTGTAAATTTGTCACGTATTGAAATTTTGTGGAGACCATTAACTAATCATATGCTGGAAGTGTGTCAACATCCACATATTCGTATGCGTGAATGGGGAGTCGAAGCAATAACATACTTGGTCAAAGCTGCATTGCAATTTAAATATCAGCCACCATTGAAGGATAATCAGGTATGGTAGTAGTATCATTATTAAGTTAACTATTTAACTGTGGAATAATAATTGTGTTATATTTGATTAGCGTTTACAAACATTACTGTTGAGTCCTCTATCTGAATTGTCATGCGTAATGCATGGTGATGTTAGACAAAGACAATTGGAATGTGTTCTACAAGTGTTACACGGTTCCGGAGAAACATTGTCTCATGGATGGCCACTGGTCCTCAACATTGTTGGTGCAGTTTCCGATAGACACGGGTACTCCTTTTTTATACCTTTGAATATTTGTTTTTTAATGCATAAATAATAGGTATATTAAAATTACATTTTTTTTTTTTTTTTAGTGAAAATTTGATAAGAATTGCGTTTCAATGTCTTCAATTAGTTGTTACTGATTTTTTGCCTTTGATGCCTTGGAATTGTTTACCCCTTTGTTTAGAAACCACATCCAAGTTTGGTTTGCAAACACGTGAACTGAATATTTCACTAACGGCCGTTGGGTTAATGGTAAATTAAGTTTGATAGTTGTTGTACAATGGATGTACAAATATACAAACCATATTTTTTCTTTTTATATTTACAGTGGAATGTAGCAGATTATTTTTATCAAAATAAAGATAAATTATCGCAATCACTCTGTGACGGTTCAGTAGTGTTTCCAGATTTTCCTGGAGTATCTGAAATGCCAGAGTTCGATAAACTTTGGATGTGCTTGTTCACCAAATTGGGTATGACCACATTAATACAAATGTGCACTCGGTTACTGTTGGTGTACAGTTATTAATTTTTTTTTAATTTTATCAGGCGACCTGTGTATTGATCCTAGACCGGCCGTTCGTAAATCAGCTGGTCAAACATTGTTTTCAACTATATCGGCTCATGGGGGTCTTCTCAGCCAATCATCTTGGAATGCAGTTTTGTGGCAGGTAATGCGTTAGTGATAGCGTATGTAAAACTGGTAATACAATTATTAGAAAAAAAAAAAGAAAAAACTGATATTTGTTATAGGTATTATTCCCTTTAATGAACAAAGTTCAAATATTATGCAATTCGGCTAGCGATACCAAAGTAGAGTCTGGTGGAAATATACTTATTCATCATTCTCGTAACACTGATCAAAAACAATGGGCTGAAACTCAGGTTGGTAAAATATACTGTTGATTGTTATTGACACAGTGAGACATATAGCATATTATTATTTTTATTGATTGCTATACGTATAATTTTGTGTCAAAGGTTTCAACACTGTATGGTTTGGCACGTGTTTTTAATGCTGAAAAATACACAATTTGTAAAGTTGGAGACTTTATAAAAGCCTGGTCATATTTGTTAGAGTTTGTGGAAAATGCAGCAACAAATAGGAATGTGGAGGTAAATTGTATTATTAGTTCTCTGATATTAAATTGGTTTAAATCTAATTTATACTAACAAAACTATTGTAGAAATTAAATTTAGTTTAAATTAGTTAATAATTAAATCTGAAGTTTTTTTACCTCAAGGAATTGTACTCAGATAATTGTACACTTAGGGAGGTATCCTACTCTTGAAAAAATTTGCAGTTGGATTCAAAAAATATATTATTATTTAAATATTGTAATCAACTATTTTTAATAATTAAAATCTGTAATTTATAATGATAAAAATTATTAAAAACCTTATTTATTTGCTTCAAAAAATAGTTCTAACCAACACGTTTATCTTGAGTAAACTTCTATGGGGTGAGAGTTTGGGTGGCCACTAATGTGGCAGCCCTTACGCACTAGTCACGATTTGCAACTCGGTTGCTGACCTTATCTCTCTGGCGGACAACTGTCTGGAAAAAGAAATGGTCATATCGTCGATGTGGAAGACCAAAACCACCGCACCAAAACCGCTTTCCTAGGACCCAACTCTAGCTGTTTAAAAATATATTGTATTTTCCTAATGTACAAATAATAATAATAAAGAATATAGTATACGTTTTCATTTGAATGTTATCTAAGTACTATTTTTTAATGTTGAGGTGTCATTGGCTGCGTTGCGTTCATTGCACGAGTTGCTGTATATAAGTGACCCCAAAGAAATGGACAATGAATGGCGAGAAAACAATGCCGAGAAACATGTTGAACTACCGGTAGAAATATGGACTATTACCTGGAAAGTTTGGTTACGAATAGCTACAGAAAGCCATCAAGCGGATCGCATACCTTCTCAGTCATTTTTAACAGCGCTTGTACAAATTTTCCCATGTATTTTTGTACACATTAAAATGAGGTTTGAAAATACACTACAATTAAATTTATAATTCCAATATTACATAATTAATTTTGCTCTTAAAGATTCTCTGAAACGGACTTGGTCAATTTCTTTCGTGTACTTGATATGACTGCGGAATATCCAGTGCGCGGTGAAATGACTCCAACAATGCTTTCTGATAATATGGCTCTTACACGCTTACAAGAGGAAATATTGCATTGTTTAGATCTTTTACAAAAAGAAACACTGACTAACAAAGATACATTAAATAAATTCATTTGCCCTTTGTTTGAACAAGTTTTAAAATTCTGTCGGTTTGTCTATCGATTTCCAGATGAGATAAATGGTTCCAAGTCGTCCGATCAAAAAGTAATATTATTTTTTTTTTTTTTATAATTGGTTGTTTAATATTAATAAATAAATGTATATGTATTGTTTTGTGTAGTACGATATCAATTATATTGCATTTGGTGAAAAATCCATCCTTGTGGTGGTCGATCTCTATCGGATGTCAGCATCTGAACCAGTTGTCATTAAAGGCAGTATATTAAAACAAATTATCGAAGTATGCAAATAATATTACACCAACTATTTCCTATAATACAATTATTCTATAGTTGTTTTTTTTTTTTAAATAATTTTTATTGTATTAGATATTTTCCATACCATTAGCAAAGAGGTACGAAACAGGTCAACAAAACACGTGGAAGCTTAGCGTTGTCAGTTTGTTGAACGTTTTAGCTATTGGAATACCTCTGGCTAGAAATAATTATAAAGACTTTTTGTCGATATGGTCGCCTTTGGCTACTGTACTAGAGGATATATTATTTCCAAAGACGTGAGATTATTTTTTTGATAAAAAATTGTTAATATTATTTCAAATTTGTTTTGATACAATGTGTTTTTTATATGTAGCATGCCTTCAAAGCATCAAAAAGTCGATGAAGCTAATGAAAATGAGGCTATTGATTGCCAGTTGGTAGAATTCCTTAAGGAAGAAATTCTATCACAAGCTACTAATGTACCGAGGGAGTTTATTATGAGAATAGTTGTATTACTAAATAAGGGCTCTGTGTTGTCCTCACATACAAACTACTCTTACGGTAAATGGAAAAAAAAAATAATACCACTAATTATATATCATTGCTGTTATAATATTAACATTCATGTTTGAATAGGTTATGAAGTAGATTGTCGATTAAGAGAGGAATTTGCCAAAGTGTGTTTTGAAACATTATTACAGTTCTCTCTTGTAGATGGAATTTCAGTAGATAACGGAAATTTGTTTGTTGTAAATAACGCTACTACTGACGACGAAAATACTGAAGTGATAACAGGAAAATTGGCAGTTACAGCGCTTTTGCATCGGTTTCAAGAAGTCGTAAAAAAATATTGTCATGACCAAAATTTAACAGGAAAATGTCCTTTACCAAGGTACAATTTTGTGATAATACTATTTTGTGATTATTTAATTTATATGTGCATTTTTTAAGATATAGGATGTCTGAAATATCGTTTGTTTTAAAAGCGATTACTACTCTTATAATTTCTCTAAAAAAGACACCTGATAAAGGTATAATGAATTTTCTACATTTATCCTAAAAAAAAAAGTGGTAAAAGGGGTTTTTAATTTTTTAATTATATTTTAGTAAACAAAGCAGTTTGGGATCAATTAGTTCAACTGTACCCTTCTCTCGTGCAATGCATACCATATACAAACTCTCCTCAAGTTACGGACTCCTTGACGGAAGCTCTACTTCAGTATTGTGATTTGCTCAAGTCTCCTGTTGAATAACTGCTTACTGTAAAATACACTGCCGTCATGTTTCATTATTTATACAGATAGAATATGCTTACATAATAGAACCACCGGATAGCTTTCATCGCCATTCCGTATTTTGTGTACATAAATCATGGATTTATTGATTTTGTTGTATTATTATTTTAATTTATCAACCTCGTTATTAATGTTAGTTTTATTTATGTTTATAATAGTATTCACTGTAAATTTAATTTTTTTTTCATTTTATGGTTACTAGCCTTTGGCCTAATTTTTTTTAAGAAAACATTTTTATCGTTGTATTTATACAATAATTGTTAATAATATTGGCTAAATAATTGTGTTAGTTAATATAGGTTTATCCCCCAACGATCCATCAGTTAAATTCGTAATTATCACAAATCACTCTACTTGTGCCATAGTAATATGGTCATGTAACTTTTTATTATCTATATAGGTATGTCTGTGATTGTATTGAGTTGAAATCTGATTGGTATTATTCATTAGGTAGTGACATTAAAAATTAAAACTTTATATATTTTTTTTTTATAGAGTTTAAAGACTAAATGGGATTTAGCAATATGTTTGTGTTAGTTTTTAATATTATCAAATATTTTGATTGATCAATTTTTTTACGGTTTTCAAATTAGTATCGTTGCTGAAAAATATTTAGCTATTTTTGTAACGCATTGGGTTTTTATTGGAAATTAACAAACCGACTCAAAGAAATTCAACACGGGCATTTTTTTTTACACTTGTGTATTACATTTAAATTAAAAAAAAAAACAATCTATAAAAAGGTTTTAATTTGAATGCATTCAAAACCCTATGTTACAATTTTAGACTTGTTTAATGGTTTATGTATGTGAAAAAATGTAAACATTAATTAATAATTATCTTTTAAATAATTACTTTGTACGTATACATTTTTTCTAATATTTTCATTGCCTATGCTGGTTATGATTGTAGACTGTATTTGTAAATTTGTTATATTACCTATTTGGGTCTTCAATAAGCTATGTGATAAGAAACTATGCCATGCACATACATGACAAAAATCCATATTTCCTTAATAGTTATTATGGTACATAATTTAAACAAATACAATTTTTTTTTTAATGTATAAAAAGTATTATATACGTGTACTAGCATCGTGCGATATTCATTTAACATAGAAAATTAACACGTTAAACTTGGAATTGTGTACATTCACTAGTAAATTGTATTATGGTTATGGTAATTATCTTTATTTTATACACTTATTCGCTAGTTTTCTAATAAAGAATTAGAAGATGACAACGAGTAGGATGAAATCGATATTCACATGGTCCAAAAAAAATAAGTTGTGATTATTTCAAACCATACCAGAACAGGCTAGATTAAACATTGAAAGTACAGTAATTAGTATAAAAACTAACAAGTCCAGTTATTGTATTCTATAAGTAGGTACCAAAAATACTGATGGTTTTTGAGTTGTATTTTATTTTATATTATTTTGTGTCAAAACTCGCATGTTTCGAACTTCAACCTCAAAAATAAAAATAATAAATAAAATACAAAAAGTACTTTTTTGGGCTAAAATTAAAAAAGTTCATTCGAAAATAAAAAAATTACATATTTTCAACTTAGAATTTTTTTAAAATAGTCGAATCAGTTCCAATTAGGTATAGAATATTTTTTAAACATAGTACTTTTGAAAAACGTTGATAAATTTAAAAAAATATCAAACACCTTATGCCCTAGAAGGGGTTGAATTTTTTCTCTTTGTTTCGCTTATTAGGGAAAGTTTTTTAGGACTAAAGGTCTCAAAATTATACTGAAGGTAGATTTAGAGTAGGGCTTTAACAAATACAATTATCTCAAAAATCTGTTGTATAATTTTTTTTTATTAAGGAAAAACAAAAAATAAATGTGGGAAAATCGGTAAATTGTGTACTATATTTTTTTTTTAATTTAATAAAACTCTAATCAAATATTTGATGCGGCGTTATCAACTTTTGCGCGTTTTCAGAGTTCGATAACATGATGTTTTAAAAGCCGATTGTCAAACAAAAAAATACTAGTCAGTTAGATTTTTGCTGCAGATTTAAAAAAATGTAAATACATCTTTGTAGTTTAAATAGTTTATAAGATATATTGAAATTGAACTTAGTACCATATATATATATATATATATATATATTAAGGTTTTTTAGGGTCAAAAATGGTCAAATTTTTTTCAAAATAATTTTCTATGTAACTATGACCCCAAATCTAGATACACTTTTTTTTTTTTGAGAAATATAATTAATTTATGCAGAAAGGGGTTAATGGATTCATCTAAATAAAAAATTGATTCGAACAATGCTTAACTCAGGTTAGTGCGCATAGTTTTTATTATAATAGCGTGTGTGAATTAGTGACCTAGGCATTCATGAGAGGTTAGGTTATATTTGGGTATACATAATCGCTTTCTGTTAAGCGAAAAAATAAATTTATATTTTTTTCAAAAAGCTGAGACTATTTTACATAAACTGATTCAAAAAATTGTTTTTGCGGCCGACGATACTAGAAAAAATAGCCGAGAAATAAAATTGATAGTAAATAATTTTATCTTTCTCCTATAAAATTAACATTGTGTGACTTAATAAAAATGGGCATGATAGCAATTAGATTGCCTAAGCATAACGCCTTGAAAATGAACTGTTGGTCACTTGTTTGGTTTTAAAAATATGTGATAATTGTTAACTTACTGTTTCAAATAATTTGTCGTTTACATAATAATTGTTTCGTACGGGTTTGTTTACAGCAAAAATAACTTACACATTTGTCATTATGTATTTAAAGGGTTAGGGACCCTGAATTTGCCCCCCTCATCTCACCACTACCTTTGGTGGTACTACAACATATGTATACGATTTTTGAATATTTCTACTGTGTAAAGCGACGTATTATATTTTGGTGATTTATAAAATATTTAATCTGGTCGCTTTCTCGGTTGTTTGACCTTAAGCAACCGATCAAGGGACGACTGAAAAGATAAAGGTACAAGGTCGTACCTTTTGTCTGTCACTCTCTAAACGCACTTACATGGCTGCCAAATCATTTTTCTTTGACCTGAGCATTTATAAGATTATAGTTTAACGTGTAAAACCGAGTTCTCACCACCCAAAGACCGGTTTCTTTTTTTAACACCGGTCGTATTTACTTATTACTATTTATTATTTAGTTTTTTGCCTTACGCATTTTGCCCGAATGTCAGTCAGGTATTGCGCGTCAAAATACATTTATTTAACAATAATAATAATAATAATAAAAATCCTTAATACACATATTTTACAGCAGTATCTCGGACTCGTTATTAGTGCTGTTACAGAACAGTGAAACCGAAAACCTTATTATTCATTCTATGGGCGATATCAATGGTTAATGTGCCATTGCTATACTATTATTGTGTTGGTATTATCAGAAATGTTTACACAAAAAAAACCCATTAGTAATGTCCAACTACTGTGTTATTAAACAACCGGTCAAAACGAGTGTCTTGTCGAAAAACGATGCTTATAGTGGCTATTTACTCTAATCGAATCATTCATATTATTATTATTATTACCTACACTATATTTTTACATTTTACTATAACGGTAAGTTGAAATTTTTAGTCACATTTAGCGTTGTACAGTTTTTTTTTTTGAAAATGTTCTATGGTTAACCTTTGCGTAAAATGAAAATTCATTAATTTAATTATTTTCCGAAATAAGTTTATTGGATTATCTATTATTATTATTGGGAAAAAATAAGATTTGGCTCAACAAGGCCAGACAGTTTCAAAACTGCTTTAAACACTAAGGAAGTTCAAATCTCATAGCTCTCAAAAAAAGTAGGCATTCAATCATGCTCAGTCCATATAAGTAACGATTTAAGGTCTTATCCAAATTCCGTGGTGGTTCTTTTATAAGTTTTAAAACGGTCTGAACTTTCTTAGCCCTCTCCCTCTAGTCGCGCCTATGAACAAGATAGTAATATATTAATACATTTTACTGAGCGTTAATATTTATAGTTTATCACGACATTTCTATGTAAAATGAAGAGTTTGATTATACACCATATAATTAATAATGCTAATACAACGTCATAACGCGTTTTTACTGTGTCAGCTGTGGCTATTTAATATGGACGGGTTGTTGTTAACACGAACGAATAAAAATTCCAATCGGTTGTCTGAAATAAAAAAACCTAAGACACCCGTGTGCCTGATATTAATGATTATGAGCTTGTCTCTTAGTTATTTGTGTTCTGTACATTTGTTAACAATTAACAAAACAGGGCAAAGGGGAGTAGAAAAACAAAGTTTTATTTTAAACTAATTTAGTCCAACATATAAAGAAGAGGTATATGATGGGTCAAGTACAAGAATAGAAGAGAAAAATAAGGATATCATTTTTTTGTTAGGCAGTGAGCTTAGTAAAAATGTTTTACAAATCTGAGGTTCAAAAGCCAAAAATGCAATATGATTTGGATTCTTCTTATTATGTGTAAATATTTTTAATGTTTTTTAATTTCTTACGGTCTTCGACTTATCCTAAAATCGAACAAAAGTACCGAGGAAGAGTATAGTGCTAATATTATTATGGTTTTTTTATTTATCGGCGAGCGGCTTTAAACAATATATTATGTAGGTAGGTAAATGTCTTTGATTTGCATATAATTATCGAAAAATAATAATATTGGTGTTAATGTTGTGGTTTTTCGTTTTACAGTTGGTAGAGAATAATGTTGTTGGGTTGAATTGGTACTATCGGCACGCCCTTGAGTTGTATTTTAGTATACCTATACAGTCTAAAGGTTTCGGTGTGTTGTGTGTGCGGCAGCCGGTCTAATGTAGTCATGTAGTGTTGACGCATTAGTTTAGTTGCAGTCGGCTGTCCGGTGATAACATGGTTGTTTGTTTTCATATTCTTACGGCTAAAATGCTCTTATAATAATAATAGTAATACACTATTATGTTTAGCACAAAAGGCAAATTAGACACGAATACGATTATTGTTGGTTAAAAAAATATTCGCAACGTTTACTTTTGAGTAAGTTTTTTGCAATATCGCTTTAATAATAATGCTGTTGTTATGTATTATTGCTTTTCGGAAGTAACTAATAAAGAAAATAGTACCGAAATATTAACAAACGACCGAAAGTACATATTAGAGCATTTTATTGGTCTGCTTAGTGCTTATGGCGTTTTTTAAAGAATAATATTTATAATCGGTAATAAAAAACAACAACAAGTGATAACAAAATACAACGTAAGCGTCCCGTGACGTTACTTCGACTTGATTCGATTAGATTAAATTAAGAACTATATTATGTATCTATTTTTTTTTAATTATTCAGCAAGACAGTTATTTAATAAACGGAAGTTAATTGATTGGACGGATACATTACTTGATCTTTTTTGTACTTAAAACGTAATACAATTTTAAAAACTATTATTATAAAAAAAAAAGGAATGATAAAAGATTCTTTAAGTTTAAACCTTAAGAGGGCGTCGCACCGATGATTTTCAATGGTAAAACATGTTTACGCTGACTGTAAATAACTAGCTTAATTTTGGTTTTAGAGTAAAAGCACCAATTAAAAAATTAAAAGAGAACAATATTCCGGAGGGCAAAACGGCGCGTTTTAAAAAAAAAAATCATTTATTGCAAAGTTACAGTCATTTAAAAATGTTAAAATAATCGATATTTCTAAACCATGTATTGAGCGTTATACTTGGAATAATGAAAAAAACGCACCTTCTTGCCCTCCGGAATATTATTTTCTTTTAATTTTATAATGGGTGCTTTTACTCTAAAACCAAAATTAAGCGAGTTATTTTTAGTCTGCTTAAACATGTGGAGATAAAAAAACATTTTTAAATCGCTTTCAAGGATGCTGTGATAGTCCAAAAAATAAATTAAATACCAAAATAGAGTCCTAGTTATTGAACTAATAATTACACATCACAGGTTTAACCTTTAAATTAAGATTTTGTAAAAAATTGCCTATACTTTACTCCTTAAAAATAGGCGGTGCGACGCCCTCTTAAGACTTCTACGATACCCCAGGAAATACATGAAGACTTATTAAAAAATCAATTAGGAAATGCCTTAGGGAAATGGTGATTATAATATCGCATCCAAACAATTAAAAACAATTGTTTAATGATTTTGTTTTTGAACGTTTATGAAATTATAATACTATATTATTATATTTTTTTAAATATTGTAAAAAAAGATTTTTTTGTTGTGCATTTTTATTTTTACTTACATAATGTCTAATTTATTTTGAATAGTATGGACAAAGGCCAGAGCTAACGATAATCACATTGTTTAATTAATTTTTAACTTAATGTGTTGTTCGAATTATGATGTATGACAAGTTATTTTACACATGAACTACTATAATTATGACGAAAAACGTGTTCAGAATAAGTATGTCACGTCATCTTGATATAATCTAAATAATATACAATAAACAATAGTTTAATAAAAGTACAATGTATAATATGATAATAAATATCCACAAACAATATAATACTTTGAATGAGTTATTTAAAAAAAAATTGATCAAATGTTCATTAAACAAATACAACTAACATCGACCAAATGTTTGACATAAGTAAGCTTATACTTTTAATATTGGAAATATTTACTTGATTGCTTTTAAAACATTTCTTCGTGTAGTAAGGCTATACATTTGACGTATAAATAAAAAGGTATTTTATTGGCCTAAAATTTAAAAAAATTGTTTTCTCTTTAAAATCGAGAAAAGCCACCCAAAAATTAACCACTTAAACAGTTAAATAAAGACGTATTTTCAACTGTAAAAAGTATTTCAAATTTTCTATTATTTGTATTATCTACAAACACTCTTCCTCTATCTTTGAAGTTTCACTTGTAATCAGTAATTGTGCCCACGCTGTAGCCCGTGTCTGATATGGCCACTCAATGGTAAATGGTTTAGTACACTATATAATAGACAGTTAAACGGTTATTAAGTAGTTAAAACAAAAGCGCTTATTACTTTATTATTGTCAATAACATTTTTCGTTAGCTACTTAGTATTGTGATTATCTATGCACTTATTCGTTAACTCGATTCGATAATTATTTAGATAAGAACTACACCAAACAGCAGCATGTACAGTAGTGCAAACTCGCTGACAAAGCAATTGGACAAATTAGGAGTACTACCGGACGGTCATGATCTTAGAACGAGTTGTACACTAAACGAAGAGCGATGGCTTCGCAATTGTATACTCGAAACATTCCCTATAGTAAGTGATGAATAAATATTTTAATCTAAACAACGGCTATGAAACGTTTTTCGTCAAACGCATTGATAACATTGTACTCGGAACATAAACACTTAAAATAGAAACTAACTAGAACTTTTATGTACACACTTCATTATTGCTTTTTCCAGAACTGTTACAACAACTTCGATACATGAAATAATGGTTGGGCTTTGTTTAGTTTTAGACGAACTATGTTATATAACTCATAGTGACTTTGATACGCAAGTAACTTACAGATTTTTAAATTAAGTGGATTGCGTGCGGTCTGTTTTTAAGGAGTTTTCTATAGGGAATATTTAAGAAAAAAAAGGTTTTAATAAATTTCGACTATGTCAATTAATTAACCGGGTTATTTGTATAAATTACAAGGTATTTTTTTAAATTTTAATTCTTTTTTTCTATGAGTAAAAGCCATTTTTGTTCATTTTAGACCAAAAAGCCAGACAAAATTTCGACTACATTCGAATTTTTTGGCTACTTTACTATGTTATGTAGAAAGACGATTTTCATTTAAAAATTTCAGTTTCTTGTCAGACTACCTAATTAGTATCATGCACAATTTTCAAATTTATCATTTTAAACTTTTTTCTCATAGCTTTAGTGTGATTTTTCAATATTGTTATAACAGTTGTTAGTCATCTTTTTCAATAATTTAGTCCACTAAAAATAGTCCTAACGATTTCATCATTTAAAAATATATTACGTTTTTTTAGATTTTTCTCCATTAATTTTGTTCATGGTTTAAAATAGACCGTAATCCGTATGAGGTAAAGTGTTTAGGATCTGGGACAATAAGCCAATAATATTGTCTGCCCTTTTTTGCACTGTGGAAAAAATTAAAGCGATCATAGTGCTATAATAAGTGTATCGGTATTTTCGATTAAATCACTTGGTGTTCCGTTTTATTGTATAGCAGGAGGTCGCAAGAAGTAAAATGTTATGAAGTAAGCAAAAAGACGAGCTGCAGTATGTCCATAATGACGAAATTAAATTTCTCTGGTTCATATTTTTAATTTGTTTCACTACTGCAACCATGTGATATATTATCATATATTATAACTTTTGATTCGGACTTTGTTCTGATATTAAACTGTGCAGTGTTTAACGACATAAAAAAAAGTATTGATTTGCGTTTAAAGTGGTCACACTGTCGTTCGCCTTCTTTTTTACTTCGTTAACGAGTACAGGACGTTAATATGAGGTTACATCTGTGTACATTTTTACTCTATTCGTTGTATAGTGTCCAATAGCCAAAATCGAGTCGGTCAACCATAAGCAAATGTATGGCATGTACTTGCTGCGCAAAGCAGATCTGGAGCTACAGGGTGATGTAGAAGAACGACTGCTGTACCACGTGACCAGCCAAACCAACGCATTGGCATCGATGGATAGCGGTCTGGACTGGCGAAGGACGAAAAGGGCAAAATTCGGCAAAGGCGTTTCGTTCAGTGACGATGCGAATTATGCCAACTTTTATGCGGACAACAGAGGACCAGGTTTGTTCTATATTATTAAGTGTATATTGTGGGATCTGAAAAATCTAGGTATATTATTAGGTTATTCCAGGTATATCCAGGGATATTAATTTTGCCTGCTGCAAGTCCCCGTTTTTAATATTTTAACATTATACATATATAATTTTCAAATTACACATTTTGGAAAAAGATATATTATAATGAATGATATAATTGTTTGTCCTTCATCATATTAGAATATGTCTTTTGTCAAATGGTCGACAATATTAATTATTATAATTATTATTCTTAAAACATTTTTCAAAAGTAGTTTCTTATCACTTGTCTTTTGGTCTTTTATCGTGTTTCTCTTATCTTTAGCTGAAAGTGAAAGTGTAACGCGAGAATTGCGACATGAAATTTCTTGTACCCAGCCCAATAACATATCCATGTTAAAATACATGTTACGTTATTTCTAATAGTCTTTATAAGAAATTTATTAATTACCTACATAATATGTAAGTAGCCTTGGAAAAAACGCAAATTTATAAATAACCAAATACTTTCCAGATTACTTTAGACAAAAATTAAAATTAGGCCTATATTTTATACTTATTTTTATTTTTCGTTGAGTCAACTGCACATTTTAAATTTCCTACCGCACAATTATTGCGCCTAATGCACAGGCATCAAGATAAATAAGTGGATAAATCAACAGTGATCAATGTTAGCTTGTGAAACGCAAAACCTACCAAGCGTGCAGAATAGATGATATCATGTACGGTTAAAATTGTTCAAATAAAGCAATTATTATCTGTCTGTGACTAACATTATTCGTTAAAATAATATCGATTGACTATTTACTATTTAACATGTTAACATGTTGTACGTTTTGTTCATTCAGACAGCCGTGCCATCCTGGTGTGCTCTGTGTTGATAGGCCGGTCGCATCGGCTGCCACCTTTGAGGAACAAAAACGCCGTACACAACATCAAGTGCCCGCCGGCCGGATGCGACACGACGGTGAGCTCTTCGAAACGGGTGTACGTTAAGTACAACGACTTCGAGTTCTATCCCAAGTACATAGTGTACTACGTGAAGCCGGATCTGAACCAAAGTAGGCTGTTGAAGGAACAAAGGCACAACGCGCAAGTCCGGCAAATTTCGGCGACGGAATTCCGAAAACCGACCACATCGGCTCCGGTCGTTCGCACGCATTCGGTTTACCACATCAAGGCCCAACCTGTCCTGCCCTCGAGCGCACACACCGCCTATCCACAAAATATGTCTACCGGCCATCGAAACACAGTGACCACCCCTATCTACAGGGACACGGAGCATCACGTGCCGTTCTACACACGGACCGTCGTACGTCCGACGCCTCCCGAACGTCCTCCGTTAAACAACAACTCGTGTTTTATACTTTGAAATGGACAAGTCAAAATTGTTTTCTTAAACAAGAGGCGCTCAGAAGCCAAACCGATTAACTCCCTAAAAATGCAATTTTTTAGCACAGGCAGTTAAAGTTATTTGAAACAATGCATTTGTAAGCACAGTTGCCAATTTTCTCAGCGCACTCTAGTGGTGAAAAATTAAACTTCGGAGTTATTTATCTTGGCCACTGAAAATTATACACTTTTTTAATCCGACCATGCTACTATTCGCAATTTGAAAAAAAGTGGACTTGATCGATTTGGCATCCGAGCGCCTCAAATATCGTACGAACCGGAGATGGATAGGCTGAATGTTTGTTGCAAGGAAAACTTATAAAAAGGGCCTAAAGCTAATTATGAGTACCAGGGACCGACTCGTGGAAAACTTGACTCCGCGCATTAATTTTTATTGCCATGCGCAAAATGTATCCATTTTTCTTATTTTTATTATGCACGTTAATACTTTTTTTAAAAATTAAACTAAAATTTTAAAATACATTTTTTTTTATTGAACCTTATAAAATGTAGATAATCGATTAAAAATAATTATACAAATTGTAAATCCTTAGTAAATATAAGTATCAATTTTCGTGAATAATACGATAAAAATTCATAGATTAGCTATTTTTTCGTTTCTCTTTATGTTTTTGAACCAAAGGAAATTTTTAAAATTATTATTAATTAGTTATTAGTAAGTATTAAAATTAGCCAAGGGTTCTTGAGTATATTGTTTTCATGTGTTGATTAGCGAACACTGTATAATAAAATAATATAAAAAAAGCCTTCCAGAGTTTGCCTGTCCGCCTATGATACAAATGACAACCGTTTTAAAAACATATTATACTATAATATTTAATTTCTTTGATGTGATTTTTATACTATTCTCATATATTTTTATACTTTGCTTATATATCATAAGTCATAACTCATAACGACATATAATGCAACACCGTCTCCGGTTACAGGGATATCACCTAGTAACTGTATATTTACATATAAGGTAAGAACGATGGCAAGTTCGTTAAATCCAAAGAAAAGTATAATAGGTTGTGAAAAAAAGAAAAGAGTAGTATTCGATTTAAAGAAAATAAATAATGACCCCAGAAATGAAAAGTGTATAATATAGAAATCATTTGAAAGAACAAGTAAATTGGTTAGCAGCAAAGATTCTTAAGTATATTAGTAGGTTGGTATATTTGATAAACTTAAATGGAAATATTAGAGTAGATCATGAAATTCAATTGAGATATCCTAGGGCTAAAGATGTCATGGGTATTAATTATTGAACAAAAGTTACCTGTTAAAATAGAAAAAGGAAACAAAAAGAGGGAACAGAGGACAGATTAGAGGTTAAACGATCAGAGAGAAAAAGAAAAAAACCAAAACAATTTATGGTAGATTAAGAATTATTGTATTTATATTTTGGATCGTTGTATTAATTATGCATGTAAATATGTATTTTATTATTATGTTTTGTTTTGGATTACAAAATATTATAAATATTTGAATCCATATCAGGTCTGTAGGTTCATTAGGACCAACGGTGACAAATCACTTCCAGTTAGATGGTGAAATGGTTTTTTTTTTTATAACATTAATGTAATTATTTCCACTGTTATTTACTGTCCATCTATGTTATTGCGACTACCATATTTGTATTATTCAAAAACCACAAAAAAATTCTAAATTTAGTACGAAGCTAAGATTTTAAAAAGACTAAATCAATAAACGTTAAATAAATTGCAACTGTACAGTTTCAAAACGAAGCATTTTTCCACAAGCATTAAGCATAGTTATAATAAAACATATTACATAATATCTGGTTCACATCACAAATATTACTATTAATAAAAACATATTTATAATACATTATTAAATAAATAACATTTTTAAATGAATTGAAACAATACATTTTCAAATGAAAGTACTTTTTGGCATTCTTACATCCCACAATAGTATTATAATTACATTATACCTGGTACGCACTATACGCATTATTATTCCTTTCATTATAAATATATTTTTAATGCGTTATTAAAAAAATAGACGGTCCACAGACCGCAAGAGTATTATCACATCATCAAATGTATGTCTGATGCATATATACCTCTCATTATAAACATATTATTATCATCTAAAAGCCATTTTTTTAAAATAAAAAATAACGACTTGCTGTTGAATATACATACTTATTACTTCTTTATACTGAACATACATAATTATAACTTTACTTAAAAATAAGTATTTTTACATAATTATGATACATTAGGTTCAATTTAAATTACAGTCAACTGTTCAGTCAGTTATCGTCAAATGTCAAGTAAGTAGGTACGTAGTTCGATGGCTTAAGTTTGCAGACTAACAACAAAAATGAACTTATTCATTGTGTTTTTATTACTCGTGTCCTGGTACATCTCTAAATCTCAAACAGTAAGCGATATTTTTTTAAAAATAATTATTTATATAAGGTTTATATAGTTGATTGAATCATTAAAGAGTTAAACGGACATTCATACAATAGTGTTAAACATAATCTAAAATATTTAGCGATTCCTAAAACTCTTTATTTTTATCCGTGATTTTTCAATTGAATTTTATTGAATAATTTAGACTTTATTTTTATGGATTTATTCAATCTGACAAAAGTCTTAAAATAAATATTTCCTTAATGATTATTCATTATTTATTAGGGTGGCGCAAAAAAAATATTTTTTTCCACCCATCACTAAATATTAATCTTTATAGTAAAAAAATAAGTTTATCAAAGTTTGGGGTAATTCGGTAAAGTTTAACGCGTTTAATATAAATGTTAGGCGTTTTTCATTAATTTTTACAATTCTTTGTCTAAAACTTAAACTATTAAATATTTTCTGAATCTGAAAGTTTTTTAAAAAGTTATTTTTTTTGTCTGATATAGTATATATAACATTTAACCTAGTATAGTAGGGTTTCATAGTAATTTTAATAACTAAATATACGTTTTTTTTAGTTTTTCTAAAGTCAAACTAAAAAAAAAAGATTGAATAATTTAATTTTAAATTGTGTGATAGAAAATTAAAAAATATATAAGGAATGTTTTGCATACCTAAATTTTACTATAGCAGCTAAAATAAACTAAAAATTATATTTTATTTTATTAGTGCTATTTAATAACATTCATTCGTCTTTTATTTTTTTTTAAAACAAGTCTATTTTTTTTTGCAATCTAGAAATTTAAGCGTGTTTTTCAACCTTTTGAAATAGTCATTGTCTTTGCTCTTCATTGTTGGTTAAGCTGTTAAAGAAGTAGTCATAAGTGCAACTCCTCTTCTGCATGAAACTTATAGGACATAGGTATTTAATTATTTAAAAATTACTATAAAACCTTAAAATAAGAGCTTAAATTGTATACGTTGCTACATCAAATAAAATAGTAACTTCTTACGATTTTAACTAAACCGTATATTAAATAGTTTCAGTTATAGACAAAGAATTGGGCAAAATAATGAAAAACGCCTAAAATGTATATTAAATTGCGTTGATTATCTTGTTAAACTTTACCGAATGACTCCAAATTTTAATATACTTTTTACTATAAAGATTAGTTTTTGGTGGTGGGTGCACATTTTTTTTGCGCCACCCTATTATTTATACACAAGATGTTTGTTTATATGGAACCATTTTCACTGTAGAGCCTAAGACGATTGGATTAATGAAATCTTTTGGATTTTCGATAATGGAAACAAAAATAAAGTATTCTTCCATATTTCCTGCATAATCATCCCACAACTTGTAACTCATTATTTTAGATTTTCTATAACAAATTTGAATGTTTTTTTTCAAAACTTTAGAATTTTCAATACAATTTCAAAGTGTTTTATTATTATTTTTTTCGTACAATATTTTAATATCTTTTAAAATATTGTCCGGTTCATAGTTAGTGAATCACCATATAGTCTGGTTATAATGTAGGTATTTTTTTAAACGGTGAGCTAGTTGGCTTAATAAGTACAAGTTGTACATCTAAAATATTTTTGGATATTTATGAAATTTTATTATTTATTAACACCTCAGTACACCTTCGCAATGGAAAAATATGGTAATTGTGGCAATGTAAGTGTTCGCAATATTGTTGACGTTCGATACAATTATTCACAATACACTACCGACGGCAAAGGGTACATGGAATATCTGAGAACTATGAATTGGGAAGACAATTATGAGGTTCGAACTTGCAGCGATTAGGTAAATATAAAACGGCTAATATATTTTGTTGTACATACTATAGATATCAGGCGATATGTATCAAAAACTAGACGGGCGATGGGTTAAAAACCACCAAACAACCTGGCCAAAGACTAAATTTTGTATTTTCTTGTTGGCTGACATATTAGCTATGCCAATTATGCAAAAGTTTATGAATTTTGAAGGTCGTTGTCCATTAAAAAAAGTTAAAAAAACTTTTAAATACTATATTTTACTGTACAACGTCATATTATGAATAAAAGTTTATGTCCTATTGTGTTTAGGGTAAATTCGAGATTTACACAGGCAAGGTAGTATCAAAGTATAAACCCCTTTTGCCTTACGGATGCTGGAAAGCGGTTGTTAATTTTGAAAAACCGGACACAAGAGAGGTCGAAAGTGTTTGTGCTGTCTTCCATTCTGTCGAAAAACTGAAATCCAATCATACAACATGCCAATAGTAAATTCCACGGAATATTCTATGTGCATTATGTAGTTCACATATTTAAATTTTTTATTATCAGTCTGTATTGCAATGCAAATTTTATTTCTTGATTAGTTATAGCAATTTTTATCACTTTTAACAGGATAATATCTGTGACCATTAAACGAAAGACACTCGTTTTATCTGAAAATAATTTCAATTTTGTATTTTTTTTTTTTAATTTATCCATTGTACAATATTAAAAAACTACCAAATATTTATATTTTAAGTATTTTTCATAGCACTATAAACGAAACTCAATCGGTAACGTACTTACCTATATATTCAATTACATTTTTAATATAAGAATAATTTGCCAAATATTTTGTTTGGTCTAGAACCGTTTTTCAATAATTAGTGTAAAGGTATAAGAGTTTATCATTTATCACGGGAGGTGGAGTGCGGTTGAGTAATACATAAGATACAACTCACACTACGGTCCACCCTTTCTCCCGTCTTAAATTTGAAACTTATTTAACTTTAAATGCCGTTATTGAAAGTTGGTTATCGAGCAGTCAAAACAACTGACGGCTAATTATTATTATAAACTATAAAATGGAAATATTAGAGTAGATCATGAAATTCAATTGAGATATCCTAGGGCTAAAGATGTCATGGGCGTTAAACCAAAGTTACCTGTTAAAATAGAAAAAGGAAACGAAAAGAAGACAGAGTAGAGGTTAGACGTTCAGAAAGAACAAGACAAAAACCAAAACAATTTATGTTAGATTAAGAATTATTGTAATTATATTTAGGATCATTGTGATAATTATGTATGTATTTTAATATTATGTTTTGTTTGTTTTGGATTTAAAATTATTATAAATATTTAAATCCATATCAGGTCTGTAGGTTTATTATGCCCGACATTGGTAAAATCACTCCTAGTTAGATGGTGAAATGGTTTTTGTTTTTATAACATTAATATAGTATAATCACTTTATGTTATTGCGACTACTATGGCTGTATTATTCAAAAACAACCGAGTACAAAATAATGCTATATTCAGTACGAAGCTAAGATTTTAAAATGACTAAATCAATAAATTGTAACTATACAGTTTAAAAACGAAGCATTTTTACCGACCTTGATATAGTTGTAATTAAACATGTTACTTATGATACACACTATACATATTCCTCTCATTAAAAACATATTTATAATACATTATTAAATAAATTATAACAATGTAATGAAAAAATAAATAATTATTGCAAACCGCAATAGTATTATTTCATAGTATCTGGTACACATATCCTTCTCATTATGAATATATTAATATCATCAAACATTTTTTTTTAACTAAAAAAAAATTACTTGATGTTGAGTATACATATATTAGGTAATTACTTTTTGAATATTCATAATTATAGCTTACCAAAAAAAAATATTATAACATAGTAATGTTACATTTGGGTTTAGTTTAAATTACATGTCAGGCAAGTACAGTCTTCACTCGATTAACTTTGTTCGATTATCAAGAATTATGAATTTATTTATTGTGTACTTATTAGTTGTCTCCTGGTACATTCCTAAATTTCAAACAGTAAGCGTTATTCATTTTAAAATATAGGTTTATATGTGTTAATTATGTTTCAGGTGGTAGGCATTAAATAGTATAACTTATATTTTAAGTTTCCAAAAGGTATGCGTTTATATTATCGAATTGCGATTTAAAATTTTTGGTTTTTTAAAAAGAAATTCGAATTTTTTAATAATTTATTATTATATGTACAATTTTTAATTTAAAATTTTTTTTTTTTTTGTACAAATAAAAATGATTTTATTTTGTTTAATTGGTAGAAAAACATGAAAACCGTTTTTTTCTTATAAAAATAATTTTTTGTTTTAGAAAATTAAAATTTGACGAAAAACCCGTTATTCTTCGGTAGGTTGACATTGTCAATAATTATCAATCGTGTGTCATTTTAATTTATTTATGAAACCCCAAACATTTTAGTTGGAAAAAAATCCAAACCTATTTGTTACATTATTCAAATTTGAGTTATATATATGCAGAGTGATACACCACTAGCTATGAACCAGTCAATCTCGAGTGATATTAGCCTAAAAAGGATCCATTTTATCCATTTGTAAGTGTGGATAATTGAAAAAAATATATTCATTTTTATAATTTTATAGTTAATGCATTACCCAATTCTATTAAATTTTTTAAAAATATAACCCTACGTTTTAAGTGTTCAAAGTTCAAACCTTATAGACTTGAACTGAATAAACCTTTTAAAATGGTAACTTATATTTATCAACTCTTTAAAGAAGGAATAATTTGTTGATTACTAGTTTTGCGTATTTAATTTTGATGAAATAAAAGTTTAAAATTTAAGATAGAAGAAAAAGTGCAGCATTTTTCTATATGTGTACGAAATGGAGTACACTACTCCATTTCGTATCCTAAAATTGTGAACTTAAATAACTTTAATATCGACCAGTCAAAATTCTTAGCAAACTTTTCTTATTTTTAAAAGCTAAGATAATACGTACACTACCGTTTAAAATTCTTAATTTTGTAGGGGTTTAACACAAAACGTATGGGGTCGTATAACTGAAAAATACATAAAAATTGCGCTAACTAATAATTGTGTAAGTATAAAAAATAGTTTAAAAAAGGCCAATGAATTTAAAGATATTGTCTGGTTATAGTTAGTAAAGTAACCCTGTAAAGTATAAATATACACTTTTTTTTTAATACAGATTGTTAGTTCCATAAAGTTAATAAAAATCGTTACCCGTAATAACTTTTAATAGTTGTTACACAATTTTTATATATTATTAACACTGCAGTACACATTAGTTGTGGAAAAAAGTGGTAATTGTGGCACCGGAACCGTTCGCAGTATTATTAACGTTCAATACAACTATTCGCAACACAATACCGACGGCAAAGGGTACATGGAATACCTAAGAACTATGAATTGGGAAGACAATTTTGAGGTTTGATCTTCGAGCCAATAGACAAGTATAACACAGATAATATTTATCTATACATTTTTTAGATATCAGCCGACATATATCAAAAACTAGATGGGCGATGGGTTAAAAACCACCAAAGAACTTGGCCAAAGACTACATTTTGTATTTTCTTGTTGGCTGACATGGTGGCTATCCCAATTATGCAAAAGTTTACAAATTTTGAAGGTCGTTGTCCAGTAAAAAAAGTAAAATAACTTTTAAGTACTATATTTTATAGTATTATACTATGAATAAAAGTTTATGTCCTATTGTGTTCAGGGAAAATTCGAGGTTCGCACAGGCAAGGTGGTATCAAAATATCAACCCCTTTTGCCTTACGGATGCTGGAAAGCGGTCGTACATTTCGAAAAACCGGATACAGGAGAGGTCGAAAGTATTTGTGTCATCCTCCACTCTATCGGAAAACTGAAATCTAATCATACAACATGTCCATTGTAGAGTCCACGGAATATTCGACTTGCATTATGTGAACTGCATGTTTAAATGTTTAGTTATATTAGTCGATTAAATGTTTTTTTTTTTTTTTAAAGTTATTGCATAACAATACAAAGCTACCAAATAATTACCCGTTTTTTTTGTTGTGGTTTATATAGCACTATTAATTATTGAAACTTAAACAATAACAAATTGATCAAATTTAAAAAAAATAGAGGGGTACCACCAGAGCCGCATTTAGGATTTAGCCGCCCCGTGCAAAAAAAAAATCTGCCCCCCCCCCCAGTTTTATATACTATCCTTTTTGGTTTTTTCGTATAACAAACGACTACCGCTGCCGTATCTATACGAGCAAGACGGTCAGTATTAGCCACTTTGTGACAACCCAGAAGATGGACCCTGCAAAGAATCCGAAACGTCGGTTAACAGCCATTGACACGGATATATCTGAAAATCATCCAAGTGATATACAAATACATTTAAAAAAATGATCATATTTGATTTCAAAAATAAATTATTACAAATATAAGCAGATTATTAAAATAAATATTAAACCAGAAGACAGAAAATTATAATAGCACAATATACTTAATATATCACATCATTATTCATTAAGCAATTTCCATTTAAAATTAAGTAAATAAACAAATCCTCTGTATTTAGTTTTAATTTTACATAATTGCACTTCCGCCTCCCATGTTAATTGTTATTATTAATAACGAGACATTTAATAACGAGATGATAATAAATAGTCATACTCATTACTCTGGCAGCTGATAAAGAAGCATTAGCTGATTAATAGCTCTGTTATAAGCTATAACTAAAAAATATGAACACATATCACAAGAATTTTGTTCAGAAAGTTATTAATTTTAAAGGTTATTTTAAACTGTGATGTGTAATTAATTATTAGTAGAATAACTAGGACTCTATTTTGGTAGTTAATTTATTTTTTGGACTATCACAGCATCCTTGAAAGCGATTTAAAAATATTTTTTCATCCCTACATGTTTAGGCAGACTGAAAATAACTCTTAATTTTAAAATAGAAATAACGACTATTTTAACATTTTTAAATGACTGTAACTTTGCAAAAAATGAATTTTTTTTTCAAATGCACCGTCTTGCCGTCCGGAATATTGTTCTCTTTTAATTTTATAATTGGTGCTTTTACTCTAAAACCAAAATTAAGCGAGTTATTTTCAGTTGGCGTAAACATTTTTTTACCACAAGAAATCACCGGTGCGACGCCCTCTTAATCTTGAAGCTTTAAATTAATATACTTTATACAGGTGATCCAACTAACGTAAGACACTCATTTTCTCTGAAAATATAAATATTTTGAAAACAATTTTTTTCCTAAACACTTAGGTACATATTTTACTAAATTGTTTAATATTTTAAAACATTTTTATCGCCAATCCTTATAAGCCAAAAGAGGAGAATTTTGGTTTTTTTAAATGGCAACATATGTTTTTAATTACATAAATTTGTAGACAAAAAATTAAAAAATATGTTAGTGTTACAATTTTGTATTTTTGTTAATCTGTTCATTAGTCATGACTTTGTTAAGATACTACATTTCCTCTTAATAATAATCATATTTCTTCGGTTTGTCCAAAACCGGTAGCACATCAAATTCATATCTATGTTCGCATTGTCCAATTGGCAATAACATTCTAACAACTAGCAATTCACTATAAAAGATTTTGAAATAGACAACGGTTCTTATCTACAGATTACTTAGATTATAGGTTATTTATTATATCTGATTATGATACAGAGTACGGTAACATGTCAAATTATTTGTATGCAATGTAATAAAACTACTCGTCTTTGTAGTAACGATTGAAAATATTATGAAATACAGTCAACAAATCAAATCTTTATAAAGTCATAACAAACGAACAAATAAATGGAAATTCAAAATTCAAACGCTAACATAATTTTTAATTTTTTGTCTACAAACTTATGTAATTAAAAACATGGCCATAAAATCCCCCTTTTTGGCTTATAAAGATTGGTGATAAAAATTTTCAAAATATTGAAAAATGTAGTAAAATATGTACCTACAAGTTTAGGAAAAAATTGTTTTCAAAATATTTATATTTTCAGAGAAAATGAGTGTCTTACGTTAGTTGGATCACTCTGTATGTAATATACATTAAATCACGATTGAAGATATATCGCATATCAGTATATTATCTTTGATTTGTGTTTTAAATGAAATTTCTTTATTTATTTGTAAAAATGATAACATACTACTGGAGGGAAACCGTTTAAGTCTTTCTGAAATACTGAAGGTATATTATAAACCGAGACTATGGTTAAGCCGGGATCTCATGGAACGTTAATTCGTAATCGAACCGAACCCCGAGCTACGCACCGTGGAATCGTGGCTTTACTAGTTATCAGTAATCTGATAAACTTAACCTTCATCTGGGCGCGCCCTTTTTCGTAGCACTCGCCGGCGCTCTACGGCAATTTACCGCCTTTCTTATTATGATTTTTTTTTTGCCAACGCTTAACATTTTTATGAATGGGGCGGTAACCTAACCTAGGCCATGACCTATGTGCACTGTTTCCAGGACCACCTCCATAAATCTGCCGCCCGGTGCGATTGGCACTCATTGCACCCCCCTAAATGCGGCCCTGGGTGCCACCCCGTTCTTAAGGTTTCAATATCAACGAGGCTGTCAAAGAAAATATGTATAATACAACATAAATTTTTGTCAAAATATGCAATATATCCCAGCTAAAATGTTGTTTAAAATATTACTTTTGCTAACGTGTTATTCCGTTTGTATTTATTTTCAAAACGTGTTACAGCCACTTTTCTGCAAAACTTGCCATTTTCAAAGTTATCGTATATTGTTCTAAGTACGTGTTATTAAAATCATTACGTTCTCTTAACACTGCAATAGTCGCGTCATCAGACAATTTGGTTGCTAAATGTCTTTAGAAGTTTATAATTTTCACTCTATATTTTGAGAAAACTTGTCTCTGGAGTGGAATATAATAGGAAAATTCTGTATGAACTAACAAAAAAGTATAGTCAACTATTATCAGTTTTATAAAATTATTTTTTTTTCGATACTTTTACTTGGGAATTGAATCAATAAATTGACATTGGGATTTTCATTGCACCGGTTTTTGTGTAAAATTATCTAATGTATAATATTATACTAAATACTTTCAAGTTCGTGAATATAAATTTTACGTTGTATGTTCTACGATATACATAGTACTTAATACGTATTTGAATTTGAAATACTTTACACAGAACATAATAAAACATTTTAGACAGCTCGTTTGTGCCCTCGAATTAATTTAGTATTTCATTATTAGGTGTGGTCTTTGCCGGATTATCCGTCCATCATAGATCGATAGCAATATAAAATTAATATATTACAATAGTAAATCTACTGTTAACACTGCCTTCACATTCTTGTCCCGCGCAAAGCAGTTTTTATTGCACCAAAAAATTTAAAAGTAATTCTCATAATAATTATTATTATGATACTCTATGGTGGCGAACGACGGCGGCGGAGTCGGCCAAAACTGGTTTTAGACGGCAAATAATAATTTCTACGATAACAATTAACAAATAACAATAACAGCTAGTCGATTTTTATTTACATCATTTTTATCGACAAACAATATTACTTCTGTTTTTAATGTTTCATTTCAGCCAAATAAAACAAACAAAAAATGGAACTTGTTTCGCGTAAGCTACATTTTAGTACATAATCGGTCCACATTTAACTGATAACTAGACTAAAAGACCCCATGCCCACCCTTTGTACATAACTTTACGTCCCTTAAAAAGGGGATGAGCGACCCCCTTGTCTTTTCTTCTTATAACTCGTCAACCGTTGGACTTACGGCTAAAGTATGACGAATACAAATTTAAGGCCGTCAAATTTACCATAGGAAAACATAAATCTTATTATAATTAAATTGTCACAAAATAGCAGAAAAGGCAACTTTTTAGAAACTAGAATATTGAACATTTGATAAAATACACTTTAAGCATTCACCGTAAGCCGTTTTTGATAGCATAAAAAAGGCAAATAAGACAATTTTTTTGATCATTTGAGTGACCGGTACTGTTTAAAAAACGTTCTACGAACACAAAATGTTGCACACCAATATAAAGTGTCTAGAAACAACTATTTTAAGAAACATTATTTAGGGACTTCGTTTTCAAAATCATACCAATAATTTTGGAATATTAATCTGTCGAAAAATGCATTTATGAACCAATTGGTTAAATGAGTATTATGTGTCCACCGTCCAGGGAGTAAAACTGGAATGATTATAATAGTATCTTATGTGTAATCACCCGAACACAGTCATTAATTTGTAACTCATACATGTGTTAGCAAAGGCAAAACCAAAGTTTTACGAATGGTTTTAAAATATTATCTGGTACAGGTATAGATGTGCATTTTTTATTCAAGTTAAAAAATAAAAGTTAAGTTGATAAATTATTTTAGTCATAACATTTTACATAGATTAAATGATGTAAATATTTTCCGAGACTTCACGGCTTCGGCCTTGAATAAAGCTTTTATAATTTTTTTTTTTTTTGACTGAGCCGCCATGTAAGCCATTGGAAGATGAAAAAACTGTAGCAATAGCGTACATAAAATATATACAATAATAATAAGTTAACAAATTTTAAAACTCTGAGGCGAATACAAATATTAAAATTAATAGTGGGTTTTATGTGGAAAAAAGTCCAGTTTTTTAAGTGTGTAATAATTTTTTAAAAACTAATAAAATATATTATCTTACTATTTGTTTCACAACTCATTTTAATATTAAAAAATAAGAAAATGTAGTTAGCTCTCGAGAAAATATAAGTATATTATACTTAAAGAATAATTTTTATAGCAAAGAACTGCTTAAAAGTTAGAAGGAAGTATAAAAGAGAAATCAGTGGGAGAATGATTCGCAGATAATGAAGTAGAAAATTGTTATCCAAGAACTCAAGCTGAGAAGTCCTTTTGTGGAAGTTATACCAGCACAATGGGGTTTGGGTATAGTTCACAAGAACTATTATACTAGTCACACCGATGAGGCACTATACCAAATGTAGTTTGCGAAAAAGTTTTTTACCAATTCAGCAATCTGAAAACACACGAGCGTGTTCACACAAGCGAAAAACCCTTTAGATGCTCTGTATGTAAAAAAACCTATAAGCATAAATGTTCTCCAATATTGCATCAAGCAAAGTTACATAATTAATACCTACCTTATAATGGTGTTTTTGTTCACTTTTAATGTTTAATAACTATTTTTTTTTGCGCTAGGCTTAACATTAATTGGTTTAATTATTGTTATTCAAGTTATTGTCATCGTTCAACTGATATTATTTAAAAATATTTTTTATATTTTTTTACTGATAAAATAAATATTTTTACACTCGTTTAATGGTTGACCTTCATTTTTTAGTTTGTAGGTTTGTGACTACTGACTAGTATAGCTGTCGTTAAAATTGTGAAATTTTATTAAACAAGAAAATTCAAATTTGTTTCCTTAATACGCAAAAATTGTGAAATTATAAGCTAAACATATGATAACATATCTTAGTATTTACAAATTTACAGTTCTATAATTATATTAATTAATATGGATTGAATGGAAAATTACAAGACTTTAACGATATGTTGTCTTGCTGAATCTCATAATATACGTCAAACTAAACTAAATATTTTGTTGTTAAAATAAAAAAAATTGTATTTATAATATTTATTTTTTATATTTGTATGTTATAACTATAAAATTATACTAAATAACTTCCATGCTTTTTAGCACATACGTTTTTTTTAGTGTTCTAAAGCTCATTTATTTTGGATACATAGTAAATGGCTTTATTTTTTAGCTGCCTCCAGATTTAAATAAACAAATTCTTTGTTGTACATTCAACGTACCATGCACGTTTTAATCATTTTCTAAAATATATCTCAATACAAGTTATTTTTCTTGAATTCATAACTGGTCAGGAAAGTTACAAAATTTGTACTATGTATTTTGTATGTTCCTTAGAACTTTATAAGTGATTTAAAAAATGTCGGGCTTAGAAACTGATTTTAGTACATCGACTATATACAGTTGTTCAGGAAAGAATTTTTAAGGTTTGTTTACATTTAAGTACTCAACACATACATTCATAATTCACAACATTGTTACCTACTAGTAGTAGTAGTCTATATTAATGTAAAATTTAATACTTTTTTTGCTAATTTTTTTATTTTTGACTTAAAACATGAGGAAATATTTATAATTAGGGAGATCCCAAATCCCGTGGTCATAATAGTACGCACTACACACCCACACCAGTCGGCTGATTTCACTACATAATTTCTTAACAACAACCGTATTATTTTATTTTGTAATCAAATTTCGTCTTGGCTACCGTTTTATTTTCATCACTTCCTGCCTGTTGATTGGTGTTGTCTCGCAGTTTACTTTTAATTTAATGTTTTATAATCGTTAGTCAATATAATTCAATCGTGGTCCATTAATACGTGTTTGAATTATGATTTTGTTAATGTCAAAAAAAAACGTAACATATTTCAATTTTAAGAAAACGTTACTAATATTATTGACTGTGGTGTGCATTAAAAATGTCACATCATTAGATGATCAGTCAACAACACTGTCAAGTTATGAATACCATGTAAAGGAACTCTTGGCTCAAAGAGTTAGTAAGGATAATTGTGAAGTGTTTACGAACTCACGATTATATAACGACGAGGTGAGTAATCCATTTACAATAACACAATTAAATACAATAGAATAAAATAAACAAGTGTACTTTTAAGAGCTATATTTTTTTTGGTATTTTTCCAAATTTTTATATGTATTTTAAAAAACGCAATTTTAAGTTAATTTATCGTTGTACCTTATAAAATACAACCACACAAATTTAAAAAAGCCAGCACAGTGAGTCCGGGCATAGTGAGGACGTAGCATAGTGGCGTCGGGGCACAGTGGAGATGGGGAGGTCACAGGCTTACAGAAATTATTATAACTGGTAGTAATAAAATCATATACTAACCAGTACCAGTAATCGATATGTTCAAACCAAGCACAGTATAAGCCATCACAGTAAGAAAGTATTATTGTGAGGTGCAGAGTTTACAAATTAGCATCAAAGCGTTTATTTGAAAGTGATATTATCCGAGTAAGGCAGTACAGTGAGATCGAGGCATACATGGGTCAAAGCATAATGGCTACAGAGAGATCAAAGGCCTAAATTAATTATTATAAATAAAAGTAGTAAGATAATTTTCTAATAAACGCTTTGATGCTAATTTGTAAACACTGCACTTCACTTTAATACTTCCTCACTGTGCTGGTTCAATAAAAATTGATAATGTTATCATTTAATTAACAGGATCATAAATACGCTTTACTCTGTAATACAACTGGAATAAAAGCAAGCGTTTTTGCGGGCGTCATTTAAAGATAATATGTGATAAACATAAAACAATGGTCCACCCATTGTATCAAATGATTTCATTGCGTGACGACAACATATCGTTTGGGTAGACATGCTGCCAATAGAAAATAATAATAATTTTTTTCGTTTCTCACATCTGGTACACCGTAAATGAAGATAAAAAAAAAATGTAATTTAAACCTAAAACTCGTACTTAAGTACATAAAACCTACTAAGGTCACTTTAAATAGATGTCCATACAAATATTGGCATGATTTGATAATTTGTTTAAAATATTTAACGTGATTGTGTTAAAATCTTAAAAAACCGCAATTAAAAAAATAAAAATATTATGTCCCGAATTTTTTCATCGCTCAATGTGTTATGGATGAGTTCTAACTACTGAAAAATGTTCAACTAAAAGCTCCTAAAATTACGGCTAAAAAACAAATAACCAAAAGCTTCCTTCAGCCGTGGAGGGTGGGGAGGTAGGTGTAATTTAAAATTGAGACTATTGAATATATAGGGACATACAATATAACTAATTTTTTTAAATTTCAACTCGATCCGACCCTTTTTTCTCTAAATTATACCTAGTGAAAGGTGAAAATTTAAAACTCGTACAGTTTTTCTTGAGGTTTTCAAATTTTAAGGGTGAACTTTTTTAACTTTTAACCCCCCCCCCCCCTCAAAGTATTAACTAGATATAATTTGTGACTTACTATATAGAGTTGTTGCACGAAGAAATTGGTGTAGTATTAAAAATAATATTGTAATATTTTTCTCATTCGTATGCCTTAAACTACTAAAGTACCTACTTTAGATTTTCAAATAGTAACACCTTATTTTTAACTTAAGTTTATCAATATATAAAAAATTATCTTAAATACTTCTTATACGCTTATTGGGTTGTTGAGAAAGTATACAAGTACGCCACTCACGAGAAACTAATATGTACTTACTATATTTATGTCTTATCCATATCGACACTAAAGTAAGTTTAATTACTTATAACATAACTAGTCAAGAATTTACAAATCATTATCGTAAAAAGAGAATACTAGAGGTTTAAACATATCAATTACCTACATTTACAGGTACTCCTAGGAGGTAGTCCTTCATATATAGAACGCTGGGAACGCGTATATGGAGTGCTCGGAGTAACAATTGGATTCGAAAACGGATATCAATACTACAATGGAGCTATCAATTGTATAGAAGTAGCAAAAAAAATAAGAAAGAATTATCGCAAATTTAACAGTTGTCAACACGTGGTTATTGCAGCGCACCTTGTAGATAGCCAGGATATAACATCTATTCAAGTGCTTACGACTTTATAATTATTATTTATATATTCTCACCCGATATTCTCGTCATAATGTTTAACAAATTAATTAGTAAAAGTACATTTTTTTTTAAACAACACAGTAAGTGGAATGGAATCAAAGCAGTCCCTAATCTGAAAGAAAAGGAGACTTCTTAAAAACCCAACATCGAGAGTGACACTCTAAACCAGTCATTCCCAACCGAGGGGGAATTTAGATACTGCATGGGAGGAATACAATTACGATGAAATAACGAGAATTTTGTTGTTAAAATTATACTATTTTACAATCAGTAAAATTGATAAAAAACAAAAAAATTAATTTTCGGACGGTCGCCCGTCGATAACTATTATACGGGTACTTTATAATGGTAGACATCTTCGCACTTCTCAGGTTATCTAATATTGTTAGGTACAAAGTTTAATTCGCACCATTAATCTGTAAGACGTAAATGAATCATTAATTGTATAATATAAATTTTTTTTGTAAAATGTACAGCTCACTAAAAAAAAAAGGTGGCCTAAATTCTTTAAAAGAGATAGGAGGTAGGGGTAGAAGATAGGGGATAGAGGATAAGAGATAGGGTAATAGATAGGAGGTAGGAATGGGGTTGGGGGTTGGAATGGGGGTGGGAATGGGGTTGGAGATGGAGTTGAGAATGGTTGTGGGGGTGGGGTTGGAGGCATATGTTGTATTCACAACGTTCAACCCAAAACTGAACTAAAATGAATTTAAGAGATTATATTTTTATGAATTCTTTTAAGCCAGATATAAAACTCTAAAATATTAGCCAGAAACTTCATATGTTTTAATGTACTAGCCACTAGTGGTGGGACTATTCGAATAAAAAAAATTCGAATATTCGAATATTTTATCATTTTCTTTGCAGGATTAATTAGATTAAAAAAAATAATAATTAAGAGACAACTAAGGTGTCCTTGATCTATTTTTAATAATTTTTTAACAAAACAAATATAATTATAACGAATTATTCTTTTGACAAAATAAATATTATTACTTATTATAATTTATTTAGATTTATATTTATTTTATATTATATAGATGTATAATTAAAAAAAAAGTTTTTCAGCCGAGTCTGCAACGACAAAAGAGCATTTTCATGTCTCGTTGAAGTACCGAATAAATTTAGAGTAGTGGTGGAATTATAGATAATGATATAGTATATTAACGAGCGGCCACCTTAGATACTAGCTTGTTAATATACTATTTAATTATCTGTAATTCCACCACTACTTTAAATTTATTCGAGACATGAAAATGCTCTTTCGTGGTTGCAGACTCGACTGAAAAACTTTTTTATATATGTTTATAAATATTTTTAAAATCAGGTGCAAAACCATAATCGAAACCGTAAAATTTTAATCAGTTAGCACCCTTGGTTTAAGCCAAGTGTTGTATAAATTAAAGCATTCCCTGTCAAGTGCATTAGGGAAAATGTTGGTATAGCATTTAACTGAGTAAGAAGCTTGCTGTCCATAAATTAGCATCGAAGCGTATTCTTGAAAAGTGCTGGGTTTAAACAAAGCTTGGTTTATTCTTATTAAATATTAAAAAAACATTATTGATTTTATTAGAAGATATTAGCAATAAATACATAAATTAAAAACACGTATGAACAGTTAAAACAATGTTAATTTGACTCAGTATATATAGAACACATAAACTATAATGGACAACGTCAACACGTTATGGCAGTACGAAAGATACTCAGTTAGTCAGTTGGACACATGCCTGATCACTGCCGAACCAGTGTTGCCAATGTTACAATTGCTAACAATTTAAATTATAGTTCAACAAAAATGATAAATAATGTTTTAAAAATCATTTATCATACAATCTCAATGCTAATGTCAATTGAGTAACATTTGATAGTGTGTTGATGTTTTTTATAAATATTTTTGGTGTCAAAGAAAATATTTATTTGTAGCAAAACAAGAAACATAAGCAATAATTAAAAAAATGTAAATGAGTCATGTTGCTTTTTATTTTTTAATGTGATAATATCGTATGTATAATACAAATAAAAAAACACTGAGAAAGCCAAAATTGTGTAAAAAAGGAACTACATAAAAAAAGAGCCTATGTAGTCATCAAAATAAAAGTGTTATTTATTGAGGATATTTTTAAGTAGGCACCTACTTATTATCTTTTTCAGCATACAAAATATATCCTTATATAATATTGATTATAAGAGTTTATGATCGTCTTGATGCGACCATTTTCGTGAAGACAAATCTATGTGAAAACTATAAAACCGGATAAGTTGTTAAGGGTTTCCCCGGTTTAAAGGGTCAATGAGTTGACTTTTTATAATTTTGCCAAAATCGCAAACAAATGCTGTTCGATAGAGATACTACTCGAGTAAATCGGTCCACATGAAAACAATTGATCATGTCACATCATTAGTAGAGCTAAAAACAATATGTTTTGAGCTTTGCACCAAAATAAATATAATAATACAACACCAACGTACTGTTCAGATACTGTTTATGGAGACGTGCTTAACCACTTTCAATTAGGAGACTGTCATGACCAACATTTTCTAACTACTTACTGTGCTGTTTTTTTCTATAGTGAGATTTGTCTTATTTGTTACTTTTTATTATATCTACATAAACGATATAAACGCACTTTGTTTGTATAAGGTATGTATAACTCCTCACCAATCGTTTGGGGAATGTCCGAAATATTTGAAAGTAGATATAAATATTGACGAAGGCATCATTATTCATCCGGATTACGATCCTGACTTGCATTTAAATGATATTGCGCTTCTAGAATTACCTTACAACATAAACCAAATTGTAAAGGATGAAGACGGAGATGAAGACCCATATTTAATAGAACCGTGGACTAAGGAAGTGATGCCTGTGGGGACTATCTTGACTGGGGCTTTAGAGGCTGTTAACTTCGAATCATTTTATGGGCCATCCAGTATTCGCCTATCAGGACTACACCTTGTTGACACGTTTCCAACAACCGTTGAATATTATTATATCATAACTTGGGCACAAGCTATAAAATCTACAGAATTCAAAGACAAATGTAGAGATTTTAATCAATCATTAGTAAAGATATTTTTGCCAACAAATGTGGTATTGCCACATACAGAAGTCTTCAATTGCCCATTTACTGAATTTCGAAAATTAAATAAACGACAATCGTAAGTAGATCACTAGTATAATAAATTGATTCACGTTAACTGTGTACATTTGTACAATTTGATATTTACTGTGTTTTCATAAATAATACATTTGCAATATATATATGTACCACTATTATTGTTGACGTAAATTTGAATAACTTTAATAATATAATTATTTTAGGTATAAAATTTATAAATCAAATGACAAATTACAATCAGTATAAGGTTATTCCATACATTATTTAAAGGGACCTAAGTTTTTTAGAAAAAATTATCCAAAAACACCTTATGTTTCTGAATCCCGTAATTTAACACCGGGTAGTGGTATCAACATGAAACCTATACGGTTAAAATTCCAATTAAGTGTACTTTAATCATATACTGAGAAAAAAATAATTTTTAAACTTTCTTAACCACGGAAAATCATATTATTTTTGAATTTGTAAAAAACCTTTTTTTGGGGTCAAAAAGTAAACATTTTTTGCTCATAAAAAATTTATATTACTTTGAACCAATTACGTTTTATTTTGCTATTCATTTATGAAGTAATTACCGTAAGGTTTCAAACATGGGCGGTTTGCTGATCGAACACTTTCCAAATTTATGTAATACTTACAAATAAATTAGGGGAACGTCTGGTAAGAATTTGGTGTTGATAGAGAAATTATGTTAAGAGGGCACCGCATCGATGATTTTCAGTGGTAAAAACATGTTTAGGCAGACTAAAGCACCCATTATAAAATTAAAAGAAAACAATATTCCGGAGGGCAAGACGGTGTGTTATTTTTAAAAAAATCATTTTTTGAAAAGTTACAGTCATTTAAAAATGTTAAAATAGTCGTTATTTCTAATCTATGTATTGAGCGTTATACTTGGAATAATGAAAAAAAACGCACCGTCTTGCCCTCCGGAATATTGTTTTCTTTTAATTTTATAATGAGTGCTTTTACTCTAAAACCAAAATTAAGCGAGTTATTTTCAGTCTGCTTAATCATGTAGAGATGAAAAAACATTTTTAAATCGCTTTCAAGGATGCTGTGATAGTCCAAATAATAAATGAACTACTGAAATAGAGTCCTAGTTATTCTACTAATAATTACACATCACAATTTAACCTTTAAAATTAATAAGCTTTCTGAACAAAATTCTTGTGATATGTGTTCATATTTTTTAGTTATAGCTTATAACAGAGGTGTTAATTAGCTAATGCCTCTTTATCAACTGCCAGAGTAATGAGTATGACTATTTATTATCATCTTTTATTTAAATAAAGATTTTGTTAAAAATTGTCTATACTTTACTCCTTAAAAATGGGCGCTACGACGCCCTCTTAAAACTAGTTGTAAGGATTAACATTTTCATATTTTTTTTTGAAATATACACAATTTACACAACTATTCAATGTATTTCTTTATATAACCAGGTCCAAATACAACATTATAGATTAGCAGTATCTAAAATGTTTGTCGTTAGATTAATTTAAGTTAGATAGGGTTTTTTTTATCGTTGTTTGATTTATTAATAACAATAATATAACGAATAGAAAAGACCGCCCTTCCTCAGTTCTACTTCCCTTCGAATTTTCTTTGTAATGCATATAATAAGTTACGAGTTATTTAAGTTTAAAATTAAGAACGGGAGGTGAATTGCGGAAGGGTAATGCGTGCATATAAAAATAACCCTACTCTCCAGTCTCCACCCTTCCTTTCAAAATTGAAATATTTTCAAGTATAACATAAATGAAAATGCTTTCAAAATGAACTACCACGAAATTGTAACTATTTCAAGAGTAAATTAGTGTAGGCCGTAGGGCGTTAAATAATAAATAATTGATGCTATATATATCCATTATATACTAAATAGGAGTAAAAAGAAAAATACTTCATTCTTTTGAAATAATATAATATAAAAAAACATCTACTTAGGTCTCCACTGCCCCTAAGTCAAATTGATTTAGCTTTGATGGGGAACTAATAAGTTTATAGAATAGCAATAATTATTTTTCGACATTAATTAAAATCGCATTAGGAGTTATAACATTTGTAAATTGCCTCGTATCTCCACCTATGTTATCCTATTATGTTTTTATTGTGCTTTTAGAGGTGACAAAAAACCTGAAGAGAAACCTCCTGGACAAAATCCCTCTGGAGGAGGGGGTTCCTCCGAACAAAGCCGACCAGATTTATTTGTGTGTTTAGATGGTGTCAATTATACTGCTTATGACGAATTTGGATTTTTAGTCGCCAAAACGCATGGATTTCGGGATTTCATCGTAGGGCATTTCGCTTTCTATGACAAAAAACCAAGTAATACATTTCAACTATTTTAATCGGTCTAGTAACTATAAGTTTAATCTAAAAGTTAAGTATTTATAGGGATTAGCTGATTATTTTTGTATATTATAAGTATAATTAGGTGTATTAAACTGTTCATATAAAAAAAATAGACAAACAGATAGAAAATTAGTATATCCATTTGATTTATTAAAATTGTAATAGTACGTACTATACAGGCACTGTTAAATTATATAAAAAATTAATGTACATAGTAATATACATCTAGATTGAAAAAAAAAATGGTTAAAAACAAATGTTGTTTTACTTACACCCTAATCAGTAGTAGCCAATTCAAATAAGAAAACCCCTAAAGTTTCAGATCCCTAGCTCAACTCTAAGTATCTCCTAGTGAATTTTTTTTAGCAATTAATTAAGATGAGAAATTAAAATTTTTAAAAATATTACTTGAAAACTAATAAACATTTTTTTTAGTTAAATTAGTAATTAAAAAAGATATTCTTAATACTGAAATGTGACACTTCAAAATCAATCGTTTGATATTTCACGATAAATATTTTCTTTTAAAGTTACAGCTCATTGAAGCCCAATAAAACAGATAACTCTATAATTTATTAAGAAAAAAACTTTAACACGAATTATAATTACCTATTTAGAGAATATTATATTATATATTTTGGAATGATTTTCAAGTGTCGTGCTTTAAATTTTTTTTCAAACTGAAAAACATCTATTATTTTTCCAGATAAGAAGAAGTATTTAGAGTTTTGGTAGAAATCTAAGCTTTTAGGGATTTCTTATTTGAATAGGCTACAATTGATTAAAAGGGTAAGCCGTAAGAAAAACAAAGTAAAAAAGTTTAATACAGTATAATATGTACACAGACTATTCCAAGTTGCTTGTTTTGATAAATAATTTATGCGTAAGCTCATGTTTACTTTAAACTATTAATGTTCTCAATACAAAAGCTCCGTAAATGATGCATGACAATGGTGATCACTTATTTCAGAGGGGGGATTAGAGTTGATTTACTGCTCCACCACTTTACTTACGTCGTTCCAGCCGAGCACCCTAGGGAATCCATATAATACATACAGGTGTCATATCAGACACCATCTTTAATATCTACTAATCGTCGATTATGAACAATTTTAGGCAAACCGGTCGTTCGAGTTACCCAGTTGTACCATTTCAAACCATGGATGGACTACGTGGGCCTTCAAGTTTTTTTGCCCGAAGATCAACGAAGGAAAGGTCTACGTTTCAAGAAATGGACGAAAAAACCTAAAACGAGTACCGAGAAACAGGAAGACATCCCGACAGAACGATCGAAACCTGACATTTATTACGACGACGCCAATGCTTACAAAGATGTGGTATTTGCTAGGAACCCGTGTCAGTCAGGAACTCTGATAGTCAGCCCGTTGAGTTATGGCCATCCATTCGGGGTTTTATCAGCATTTGCAGTGATCGCGATGCGCAGCATTATGTTTTAAAGCCGAATTGTACCAACAGTGTACACACTATTTTTAAAGACGACGACATTTGTTCACATTATTTTTAACTGCTAGTTAAATAATTAAAATTTTAATAATTACTCTAAAAAAATCCTTAAAATAGGCACTTTGAAAAGAATATTAAATCATGTATGTCTTATGGTACCTGTAAGAAGGACCAATGTTCATATTCATTTTTCCCCTGTCCCTATTTACAATCTCCTCCCCCCTGTCTCTATCTACAATTTCATCATCTGTGTCTTATAAGGATCCATTATCAGCTGTCTATTATCACTTAACCTTTATCAGTTCTCTCAGCAATCTTATAACCAGTTCTGGTAACTTCCTACAAGGAAAACAGAAGACTTCTTTTTCCAATATGGCAGCCACCGGTTTCACCTTTTATGCATCTAAAGTTTGTGCCGTCTACTTCTATGTATTTATGATCTACACCTAACAAATAAAGACATATTGTTGGTCCGGACTGGAGTTTAAAATATTAAACCAACACATTCTTATATAAACGAATACCTTCTTAGCTGAGCATTTTAACAAACATTTTAAACCCGTGAACGTTTTTCTAGTAGAGTAATTTTTCATTGAAACATTTTTATAGCTAATAAAACCAACTAACATGTGCAATTATGTCTATTTTTTGTTATTTTATATTACCTATGTTTATTGCATTATGTACTACCAACTAAAACAAATACATTTTATGTATTTTCTATAAAAAAAGGTTAGTACAAGTATTTGTGGTTTCGAGGGGTGTTGTGTATGCATAATAGTTACACCGCTGCAACGATAAAATCATAACGTTGTCTATATTATGTTAAAACGTGTATATTTAAAAAGACATTTCAATATAATAACATATAGCATCGTATAGTATTCATGATACATACAAATTACAATAGATAGCTGCAATAAAAAATAATATGCTGCGCTTAAAAATCGTATGCCGCTTTAATGCGTTGCTATTGCGTAGTTAGTATGATCATTCTAATCGCTAGTGTCGCAATGTACATTCAATAGCCGAAATACTTTTAGGGGAATTAAATCACTTAAGTGTCCTTCCAAAAAACGCTTGTGACCCTTGACGAGGATTTGATATGGGGGAAACTTGATTACATTTTGAATAAGCTAAGTCTCCCAAAGCCCCCAAAAATTTGCGCCAATGTAAAACTAAGCTTAAAACTTAAATATCAAGTCAAAAATTTGTTTTTCAACATATGGTCCAATGCAACTGAATTTATCATTTGAGAATATTAAAAAAAAAAATCAAATTAATTCATCGGAGGTGGGTATTTTAGAGAAAAAAAACTTAGCATTGAAAGGGTAAAACTACAGAATGGATTTTGATGAAATAAAACTAAAACAATCTGTGGATTCTGGTGAGTATTTTTAACTAGGTAACTTTTGTTTAAATGTAGTATTATTATTCTATTATTTCGTGATTTCGCACAACTCCCATTGCGTTCAGTTATCGCCCGCCGTCGTCGTTTTGATTAATTTCAATTATTCCTTTATCGCCCTCTACCGACGGTAAAATACCGAGCAGCGTATTTTCTATAGCAGTGATCTGTCTGTAGCATGTATAACCAATGGTAATATATTTTCAATATAATATACCTACTCGATTGTATTATGCAGGAATAGCTATGTACCTAAACGTCATATAACCTATATCTAATTTCAACGATGAAATTAGAATAATTTTTATAGTTGTAACAATAATGCTACCCCGGCAAGTGTCCATTTTGACGACTTGTCTTTACTCTTTAAGTTGAACGTCCACACGTAAGTAGGACCTCTCGTTCTGGTTTTATACACTGGACATTCGTATACACTGCGAGAATCTTGTTTATCTTGAGTGATAGCCTGAAAAAATATAAATCATTGATTTCGACCATCCATATTTGTAAGTTGTATGCAATCTGCCCGCGTGATACCGTATTATGAAGATTAATCATCCTTTTCCCATCTTTTGAGCGGAAGTACTATTTTCGTTTTTCAAAATTTTACCAAAAGTATATGATTTTATGCACTCACCCGAACGTTGATTACAGGCATTTGTGGGAATAGCTCTTTGAGTTTGGATTCCATAATGACACCCTGCATGATATCCCATCTTGCACCTTCCACAAAAAGCCCGTGAATATAAGCACCGTCTCTGGCCGCTCCACTTAATTTTACAGAAAACAAAATGTATATATATATATATTGTTTAAATGAAATAAAAACACTGAGAATTGTTGCAATACCTAAAATCTTCTTTATGTTTCTTCGTTACGTCACACTGCAGACACATCTTGTCTAGGGGCAGTTCGTGTTTCCTGGCTGTGCTCTGCATGATTGCCGTCAAAAACGACTGAGGGTTAAAAAACCCCGACAGCCAAACCGAAGTAGGTACCTACAAAATGTAATATGATATAGAATATGATCCACTAATTCTAAAAAATATTCGGACTCGTTCCAATCGAATAGTCTTACAACGAAATCTGTGGTCCACGTTTCTAATTCTCTGATGCGAAGCAAGAGATCGGCAAACCACGATCCAAGGCCCAACAGTGAAGGATACGCCCTATCCAGCCATACCGATGGAATCTGATCTAGAAACAGAGCATTTTCCAGATTTTCCATGTCCGAAGTAATTGTCAGCTCTCCCTGAAAGACTTATAGTTGAGTGACTGGCAGTGCACGCAGTTATTTTTAGGTACTCGACATACCTTTAGGCCTAGTTCCAGTTCTTTCAATGACCGTTTCATCTCGCTCGTAAGGAAATTCATTCTCTGGCACTCTTGAAAAGCGACAATAACATATGGTGTTCTTTCTTCCACTTTGCTCATCATCTCGTTAATATTAAATTCCTCTGGAAGTTTCTCTAATGTTTCGTCAACCAACTGTTTCACCTGTACACACGAATAAATATTGTACAAAACAATATCAATATATAAAATCTAAAATTTAGTTCACAGTAATTAGTAGTGTTATTATTTCAACCAAACAGCACTTCTAAAGCTAGTTAATAAAGTCACGTTTCGTCAAAACTATGTTCTACCAATGGCAATATGCTTATATGTATTTACTTTATCTTCCCTGGTGACGTTAGTGCCACCAACAGCGCCGGCTTCTCTTGGCTGCATTTCAAATACGGTACGGAATAGGTTTTCCGACGTTGTACTCATAAACCCGATTTCAGCATTCGGATGTAAACCATAAAGTACTGGACTCTCAGAGGGCAACACTTCGTCGATATAAGTGTGGTATCCCTGGTAGTCCGTGTTCGGAGGCGCTGGGAACGCGGGAGCTAAATGGAGATCACCATCAACCTGTGTGGCATTACAGCAAAAACGGTACAAAGAGCTGCCAATACACTAAGAGGTGACTAATTAAAATCAATACGTTTTAAAATACATTTTAAATACTTTCAGAGAATATGAATGTCTCACAATGAAATTATCTCATTATGATAACTGGTAAGATAGGACGTCATGCACAAAACGATAACCGTTCATGTTAACATTATTTAAGTTGAATGATACATATATATACATGTATATTTATTTTCACAGTTAAACTATTTAATATATTTAGATTTCAGCAAAGTCGATATTATAGAAATTTTCGAATATTACCAAGTCCGGTTGCATAAATTCCTCTAAATATGATATACACAGTTTTCTATCCCAATCGTCCGTTATATGACCACCGTACATGATTTCACCGAAAAGATAACGGAGATCTTCCCAAGGCACTTTGTTGTTGGCTTCCAAGTAGTTGAACAGCACACTGACGCTGATGTTTAAATCCCCTGCACGATAACTCGACGTTATAATAGTAGTACAGCGTACACTTATGTCACGTATATATACTTACCGACGTTAAACGGATAAACTTTGTTCCATCCTTGTGCCCCGAATTTTCTGCGTTCTGCCACTACAGCGTGGAAATAGCATAGTGAAAAAAGTATGGCTTTGAATTCGGCTTCCTTGGAGGACATTTCTAAAGTTTCTTGGTTGAAATTGTCTAACGCTTTATGTAAGTTTGCCTGCATGCCTGTCGGAGGCTCGTTAGTTATTTTAATACAAGACTCTAAAATGCCCTGAAAAATAAAAGTTTATAATCATATTCCATAGTTAGGAAGATTTAAAAAAGGATATTAGATATATTTATAAATTGTACTTCAAAATCAATAAGAGACAATTTTTTTTTCTTTTATTACATTTGAAAAAACATGATAGCCCAACAGTTCTAAATATGTATCATTTCGAAATAATATAATCAAATTTAAATGATTAGTACTAATAGTACTGCTATGTTTAAACTTTTAATTAAGGAATATTGTACATATTATATTGTTACTACAGCTAAAATTAATGTTAGTAAAAAATTAACTAATGGTATTTACACATTTATTACGGATTTTTTGTGTACATAAGTTTGCTTAGGATTTTGGTCAGGAAATTGTTTAAAAGATACAATAATATGGTAAATTATAAATATTAGGAGATGGGGTTAGGGAAAAAAAGAAAATAGAAATTAAGATTGTTTGTTCGTCGAAGAACAGGGTTTTTAGGAAAAAAAAATTATTTTATGAACATACTTGAGGTATGATGTGTGCTGAAGGCGTCGCAGCCGGTTCAGCGCTTAAAAATAATCTGTACGCTGAATTTGCTACGTCGCCAAGTAATTCCATTTTCTTTTCAAGAGTAGGCAACCATTTTTTTACCAAATGTATGTTCTATAAAAAATAGAAGCACACAGTTGTATTGTAAGCATAAGATACATTAAAAAACCATAATCCATCTAATAGGTTTAACGTTCATGTATTGTACCTGAAGAACAACCCAATGGCCTTCAGACGCTGATATTTCCATTGCGTTTTCCGCGACAATTTCTTGGCCCTGTCCTAGGGATACGTTGTGAAAATTTTTTTGATTTGTCGAAATTCCAAGCTTATGTCCTAAATCTTCGACATCCTACAAATAGTAATTTAAGCTAAAAATTAATTTTTGAATTTTTTCCCTTGTATCTTTCTAATTAAATATTTATTATAGATTATCCATCATCCTACTCCCTGGAATTCACTTAAAGTGTCCGTCCACGTATGTTTCAATGACATTAACATTACTTTTCATTTCCCCCACACGTGGCTCATAACACACTCAGACTATTACAGTCTATTATTTTTCAGTATTCTCCCCTACAGCGTATTAATTTTAAAATTATCATATTTGCTACACTTATCATGTGTATGTTAATTATGTTTGTATATAGCCCAACACTATGATTATATAACATATAACATAACTATATCGGTCTCACAATTTGTCATTGCAAAACAAAACAATGTAAAATGTGATGTTTTTTTCTATTATTTTAATTACTTTCAGCGGGTTTACTCCAGGCGAAAGTATAAAAAAAATCGGTGTAGTCGGAGACGTTTCCTCAAACGACTTGGCAAAATCGATGCTCCTTCCTTCCACGTATTTGGCACCGAGTTTTTCTTCGATGAACGCTCTTAACAGATAATATAATGGTTGGACAGGTAAGGTTACATTAAAAACAAAACGTCTACACTAACGACATGGCGTAGGTCATTCGGTCGGGTCTCAGCGCTCTCATCATCATTAGTCTTTGCAGAGATACTTTGTTTTTCCATTCTTGAGGAAATTTTTCACGCTCTGGGCAGTCCGATTCAATAAACTTTTTCCATCTCTTCGACGAAGTTTCAATGTCTCTGTCCAAATTTCTGTAACGCGTAAAAATGTTTCTCGTTCTTTTTCATGCAATTAAACCTAAAACCCTATTCGTATCTTTCAGGATACTTACCTAAATTCGTCTTTGCTGGACAAACTCCTTATACCAGACCAACTAGAATTCGACAGAAAGTCTACGGGGCTGCTGATGTGTTGAGCCGTGGGGAATCGCAAAAAGAAATCCAAATCTTGTGGCATTATTTCTTCGCTCATCAACAGTATCTGGTACAACGTACGCAGTTGAATGCATAAATTCAATGTACTCACCTCGAATAGAGAACACTTACTTGGAACGTCATCTGCGAAGCAAATATTAACTTATCGCATTCAAAAAGTCCTCTGGACGTGTACACAAAAACAAAATAAGTGATACAGTCGATCAAATTGATAACTCGTTTGGCAACGTCGTCTGCTGGTTGAGACTTTTCAATTGCATTGTGGAAGACCACGCAGAACGCCTAGAAATTAAATAATAACATTAGGTCAGTATCATTGAAAGAATCGTTCATTGGTTGACAACCTTCAGAATATGTCATAAATAATTGTATGTACTCTAATGGCTCCATAATTCTAAATTTGAGCCTACTAGTAACCAGGTACATCTAAATACCCAAACGAGTGCTCTACAATTGTAAATTTAAAATATGGCAATTTTATATAATAATGTAGCACAGTTTTTTCTGTTGACCAAGTTACCTTTAGCGAAAATTGATAAACTGGGTTAATTGTATTGAGTTCGTTGAGAATGAAATATAGTAGGCTAGCTCTTGCAGCTGCTGGCCTGTAATGTTCTCTGGCTTCGTCAATTTTTTCCGAAGTGATCTTAGCTTCAGCTACTTTCTGCTGTATCTCGGCCGCCGTCCGTTTTGTCGTTTCCAAATTTTCCACTAGTGCGGTGTCGCTAAGTATATTGTCTAGAAAAAGAAATTGGTAGAATATAGCTATGCGGCTAAGCGTTATGTTTAGAATTTCCAAGTAGCATTTAAGTACAAATAAATAATGATATATTCTACTGACCTCCGGCCGATGACAACCTTGAGAGTAAATCGTCTTCTAACTTTTTAAGCATGATCTTAAAATCGTTTTGCTGTTTCGTCAATTCAGCCTAGAGAAATATTATAAAAATAAGTACGTCGCAAGCGTTCTGACCGCAATACAATTATTTTATCGAATTTAAGATTGCATCTAAGTGCGCCGTTTAAATACTTTAAGCTGTTCCAAGTCGGGTCGTTCGGCTTTGACGACTTCGGCTAACAACTGATCCTCCAAACCATCTCTGGTCACTGTGAAATTAATCAGCGTCGTTTGAGCTTGCATTTCGGGCTTGTAATGAGGATTTGCCAATTTTGTGTGAAGTAACAAGCGGAAGTCGAGGTTGTATTCTACTTCTTTATCGCCCATCTTAATTGCTCTGCGTCGAACCGTGGGGACGTTCAGTTAACAAAACCCCATACATAAAAATAAGGACGTTGTAGTGCATCATATTTTAAAACTTACTTTCCTTTTTTGATAAGATTACGACCGAGTAATGAATCTAACACCGGATCTAAATTTTCTTCTATATTTTCAAGCAATACTGTTCGCCCTGAAGTTATGCTCTTTTCTAGTTCATCCATAGATCCTTTTTGTCCCAGTCTCAACACGATTAAGCTGTCACCATATTTCTGTTTTATCCACTTAACGCCTTGTAACTTTTTACAAATATATATAATTTCAATAAAAACTCTACAAATAAAAGCAAAAGTAACGGTTCAGCTAATTTTGTGTTACTTGAGGATCAATCATAAGCGGCCATCTGTCGGAATTTGTAAGTATAGTTGCGTTTTCTGTAGACATCCGGTCACTTGGGAGTCCTTCGTTGTTCCAGATCGCTATTTGTGTGTCGTCGGTCAACAAAGTCAACGGATCTAACCCCTCAGTAATCGGCACCGAAGGCTGCAATTTTACATAGAGTTAACTGTTTGATATACATATTGTTAGGTGACGCTAACGTACGTCTAACGATTTCACATAAGGAGTCCATATTTTGTGCAAAAGTTCTTGTCTGTAGTGTTTTGTAAAACAACCGACATAAGATATAAACGCTGTTATCAATAAAACATCTCCAGGTAGTGTCGTACTTTGCTGCATAAAGCTATAACATTTTTATCCGTAAAATGGCATATTATGTACTATATTTTTACATTTGTGTGAATAATAGAAAACTATGCTGAAAAGATTTGGTAAATTTTATAGAAGAGTGAACAAGGAAGTGGTAAAGAAGATATGAGGAATGAAATAAAAAAGGAGCATAGTTAAAGTTTGTCCGTAGTAAATAATATTAATTTTATATTTAATTATGTATGTAAGGAATAAGAGACAGTGACTAACGTGTGTTTATGGGATTAAATGGAAAAAAATGTTTATCGAAAACTAAAAGTGCATATATCTTTATTTATCATAACATAAGTTTGTGTGTTCTTGTACGTTTAGAGACAATTTTACATTGTTTACCAGGCAACAGCTTCTGCCCAACGAACATTTTCAGAACCCAAACCACCAATCAGACGGTTGGCTAGTGCAATTGTCTTATTCGTGGCGTCCGCCTCTTGTTGACAGTGTAACTTCTCAGAAGTGGCTTGTTCAAAATCTGCTGTCAATTTCGATAACTGCTCCTCTAAAGACTAAGGTAATTTAAAAAGTACAATGTAATTGTGATAATAACAATATTATATTGAATAAATTAATATTCAAACACGGAAGGTACATACAGCGACTTTTTTCTTTATGACAGCTAATTTATCTTGGGCTTGAGCCAATTCTGTATTAGCTTGAGCTAGAGCCAATCTTTTTGGCTCCACATCGCAGTAGACTTCGTAAAATTTGACTATGTTTATTACCCAAGCACAAAGTCCTAAGACATTACAAAAATTAAATATTTCAAACGTAAATTAAATGGATTTGTATTGTTCTAGAAAATATGATATAACCTGCAGCAGCGGCTGACTTGGTTCTCACAAATTCGGGTTCAAACTCAGGATCCTTTAAATATGGTTTAATTGCTTTCGTCACTTCGGGATGGATGTTTTCTTTGTCATAATTGATTAACTGATCAAGAAAACTGTCTACTTTGGCCATCATTATCTAAAATAAACATTTGGTTACATTGAAATTTGCGACAGTTTAAACTAAATATAATTTGAATAAACATTTTTTTCTTCTGTATAAAATAGTACGAATTATGATTCATTAATTACTTTAGCAGCTTTCCAGCTACGGTCTTTTGGAATTTTACCATTTTGCGCCAACAGTACCATAACAGCAGCTGTAACATTAGTTACAACACCGGGGGTGAACCAAATGATTTTAATTCTGTCAAATTTGACTTGTTCAGAGTATTCAAAGCATCCTGAAAATACAAACACAAATTGCACTTGTAATGCACTCGTATGTTAGGTTCAAATATATAATACGCTGGAAAAATTAATCTTTGGTTTTACTACTTTGATAATTTGTGTGATGTATCATAGTTTCATAAGCAAATACATTAACTCCAATCAAATATATCAAACCACTAAACCATAAAATCTGATCTTTGCGACCATATTTTTTAAATAAAAAATTGTAGACGCAGTGGCCTCTTAAGAATGTTGAAAATGTAAATTAAGCAAAGCTGAACGAATTTATCTGTTCAATACAAACTTGTGCAGCGAGAAGAGCTGGTTCTGCTTTAACAAGATCTTCTTCGCAGTCTTGCTGTTTTTTTTTTACTTCTATCGCGATGGAACATACTTTCTTTTCTTCGTCATCAGCTATTAAATAGGGGAATAAGATATTAAAATACATTTAAAAAGGAACAGTGGTTGCCTTAAACAAATTTAATGTTAACTATACCAAAAGCTTTTTCTTTAGAAACTTTCTCTGTTTCTATACCGACGATTTGTATTAGTTTATCTGCTGCATCATTTTTTATCTTCAGTTCAATTTCTTGAATCGCCAGTTTTGCTTTTAAGTTATCCACCTGATTAAATCATATCAAACATTTTAAATATTAGTAGAAATTCAATAATCAATACATTTTAACCATCTATAGTTATGTTTGTATAGATAATTTTATGTGAAATCAATGCAACAGTTTTGTCTATAGTTTTAATACGACCTACGATCTATTAGCCGTACGAATGTGGGTTGTCAATATGTTTTAACCTACCTGATTGGCAGTGCTCTTAAGTTTTTCTAAACCGTTTTCAAGACGATTTATTTTACTGGCCAACTCGGCTGATTTTTGTCTGAGCAGCTTTGAATAAAGAGATATCTGCTCTAAAAATGACTTGGGCGTCGTGTAGTTGTATCGGCGATCACTTTGTAAATAAACTCGAGATATAGCGTTCACTTGAGTGTGTACATACGCCATAAACTTGGCAATGGATTCTCTGAAGTTTTCCTAGGAACAACGACAAGTTTTTAATCAAATAACATTTTTGCTACTAATTATTACCGGCAACACTTCGAGTTCTGACAAAAATTGATTAGAGACGGACATGAGTGCTTGTTGTGGCCATTCGTGAAACCAATTGATAGACGTGCAGTTCACTAGTGCAGGGAATTTTCTGGAACGAACCCGTAACACCGAACCGACCGGAGAAAAACAAAGTACGATTTTTAATTGTCTTCTGACTCGATCAATGAAAAACTTCCAACAGTTTTCACGTGTATCTAACAGTCCAGCGCCTTTGACCTAAACATGCAATCCTATTTTATAATTGGCTGTGTTTGTGTGTGTTACACGTGTAAGAAATGGAATTTAGTATTAATAATAAATCAAAAAGTATAAAGTGGCAGTCATCGGTAACATTGAATGTGATAACGGATTGGAAGTAAATAATAAGATTAAAAGTGGTATTCATTATTAAATTGGGGCAATTGGTTTAAATTAAAGATGAAGTACCTCAGTTGTTTTATTACACCTTTTTTTATAAAAAAGTATGTTATGAGTGTGTGTTTAACAGTGATGACTTTTTTAAACATCCCGTTGTATTGATTTGCAATGGGTTTTACTGCTAAAAAGGAAATACTCACCAAACCTGCTCATTTATTTAAAAATATCTTCGAAAAAAGTTCGAGGTTTTTAGAATTGTAGGTAATTTGTTTGTTGAACTTTTATACTTACTTCATTCCGAACACCAGCTATGATATTTTCGACTTCGTCGTCTGGGAACAACTCAGGTATTTCCCCTGACGATAACATATCGTTGATCAGCACTAAAAACGATTCGGACGGAACTTGAGCGTCGGTCATCAGAAACACAATGCCTACATTTTTTAATCCGGATTTCATGTACAAACTAGACAGCTCCATCTAAAATATATTGATGGTTTAGCTTGTGTAGCGCGCAAACACCGATGCTCTCACTTTTAGATCCAGCAGACCGTAGCCTTTGCGCAGCTGTATCTGAGCCACTTCTAAACTTGAAATAAACGCCGCCAAACGGGCCAAACACTGTTTACCACTGCCACCGACTCCGACCAACAAACAACTCCCGCGAGGTGACTCTAGTATTCGATTGATCCTAGAAAGAAATGCAACTGTACATACTGCACGAGTTCTACGTTTTCAATACGGTTAATACCTGCACACGTGCATCATAGCGTCCTCAAACAACACCAAATTCATAGCTGCAACCAAGTCATTATATAGGTTTAGAGCTTCTTCCAATAATCTTGTAAGATTCGACCAACTCCTGACAGAAATGTATTTGGGCTCGCCGATGCCTTGGGCGAAATGACAGTAAATATTTGGTTTTTCGAAAACCGTACACTCATCTATTTCCTGTTACAAAAGCAATAATTCAATTGCTAAAAAATGCTATTTCACTTAACGAAATCCGCTGTGAAGTCGTCCACTTACGTCGAAAAACTTTTTTAAAGCGTCCGTCTGCATTTTAGAAAACGCGTCCGAATCTTTTTCATCCACCAGTTTGTCCGAGTACACCCTTTGACATTCGTGCATCCACAAGCGCATCAGGTCTGCCGGACAGGCGAGACATTCTCCAGTGCTAAACAGTAATCCCTATTGCAACAATTATGTATATTAAATACAATCTCGAGGTGATCGACGATTTGTTTAATGTTGTTAATACTTGAAAAACATTGGACAAATCTCTTAAATTGAAAATATAATGAAATTTGTTCGCGGTGGGTAGAAAAAATGAACTGGCTTTGTTGTGCAGCCAGATTGTTGCTTCTATCACGTTGTCGGATAATTTCGACGCTACTTGTGGTATCCGATACTCGGAATTTCCAAAATGTTGACTCAGGATCGAAGAATATATTATCGTTAACGATTCAGTGCCCGGAAAACTACACACAATGCAAATTGACACTTCATTACCAATAGTAATTATATTTGTAATAATTACATAATTAATGACACACATGTTAAATGCCAAACGCTGATTTAAAACGCGCTACTTTAAATATTATGTATGAAAAAACAATGACATGCTGATTTTTTAATTTCGGAGAACTACCTATCTTAACCTATGTAAACAACTTGGAGCCGTTACTTACCTTACTGCAATGACACAAAAGTGTCGTTGAAGTCGTGGGTTTATCGTAAAACTACCGGCTGTTGGATTCATACAAGACACGTACTGACAATTATGTATATCTTTCAATGATAATTTTGTTCGATCGTACCAATGACCGTAATCCAAATGCTGTCGAATCAAGGTATGCGGTTGCACTGTTCCATAACAATCCACCTGAGTGTAAGAAGTTTAAAAATAAAAATGGGTCGTCGATACGTACTTTGCAGTATATTTTATTATTTAAATGGAAATCGCATAAATTAAAATAGATAAATAAGTTCAGTTAAATTTTCAAATACCTCAGGCATATTCATGTCATCCAAAAAGTAAACCAATGATTTATTTCCAGGGGGCCCGTAATTTCTACCGGCTTTTTTCTCCAACGGCTTTTCCAGTATCTTTTGCAGCATTTCTTTAGTTCAAAACAAACCATGATCAATTACTTAGACTCAAAGTGACCTTTGAAAACAGTACACACCTGAAGTAGTGTAATAGTTAAACGGTATATTGGTCACCGCGTAGTTTTCTGAAAGTCTGGTCAGCTTTTCGTTGACTAGTACCGTTTTACCGCATCCGGCGCTTCCTACTAACATGACCGGATGTTTACGGTCCATAAGTAAGTCGACGAAATACCGAGTCCTGATTGATTCAGGCGTGTGCACCAAAACGTTCTAGGTTTAGAAATCCAATTCAATGTATATTAGTTAACAAAAAAAAAATTCAGCGAGTCAATAAAAATATAATACTATATTACTAGAACTTTACCTGTAGTGGTAGATCTGAGTCCAGCTCAAACTTCGGAATAATATGCGACCAGGGTAAAAATTCTTTAGTCTCGGTGTCGATAAAGTAGTCAAATACGGTGCCCTGAGACGGATACTTTATTGTTTTGAATTCGGCTACCCACCATTTAGAAAATTCCACTTTATAATCTACAACCTGTATAGGTTATAGGAGAAAAATATAGTGGTTGATTATTGACAGGTTGCGAAGTACAATGATTTACTCAGTATTCAGTAAAAATTAAAACCTCTAACAATATACTATTTAAGTAGATTTATGCTGAATTAAACAATAAATAAATACGTTTAACAATCGTGAAATTTAATGATCCAACTATAGTTTTGTGTTTGAAAGACCACTAGGGTCCATTGAACTCTCAATGAACGTTAAAGTAACTAGGAATTGGTCTCTTCAGTAATATATTGCTTATCAAGCTCTACAAAAATACCATTTAGACAGATACTAATATTTAAGCTTCCTGAAGAACTATTTCGATTAATTTAAAGGTTTCTAATAAACTCTTCGATCATTGCCTTCTACAGTCCAGAGTAAGTCTAGTTTCAATTTCAAAAACAGTATTGTGTATTATTATATACAGTATTCCGATTATTATCATTGTTGATATATTTATACTTTCATCAAATATGTATTTATTTATAAGTTTCCAATGAGCCTCGGGCGGTTCATTGTATTAAACGAACCGCCAGTAACCGATGTTTGGTGGTGTAAGAGGTCTCTAAAATGAATGATGACTTCCTAGGTAAAGTATATTGTCGGTATGGATGAACATCGGTGGGAAACTTAAAATAAGCAAACTATAAAAACCTGTTCTTGGTATATCGCCGCTCCAAAAGACCATATGCACGCAAACGTAAAGTACAGTTCGTACCAGTCTTTTGGACAGTCCACTGGCGTGTTGGCTGGCACCAAGATGCACTCGAGCAGATAACACAACATTTGTATGTGCGCCATTTCCGCTATCGGTATGATCTTCTTAAATCTATTCCGGATATTTTCCAAACAGGGCGGTATATACTTGTCAAAAAGTATGACCAGATTGCTCTTCTCCACCGCATGTTCTCTTGTTTCAATCCAACTCGTTACGTAGCTGCAAGCCCAAGACGTTCACAAAATATAGTGACTAGCAAACAAATGATAGTATTTTAAATTCATTTACGGATTCCATCCCAAATCTTGAGGATTCAAGTACAGTATGCCCGCCCGCGATACCGTTGCCGGGGTAGCTGTTCGCAAATTGGATATTTCGAAAATGAGTCTCATCGATGGCGTCAGCGCAATGCGTTCATTACTGGCCAACGTCAATATCTAAACATAAGGAAAACGACCACCGTGTACAAGTTGGGATTTCGTAAGGGTTTGTTTAGCACAACTGACCTTGTTGTCGTCCATCACCGTGTTTAATGATTCGATCCACATCGGGTCAATATCACCGTCTAAAATTATCCATTTAGGATGTGTGTTGGCTACATTAGCCTGTTCTCTCATTATCACAGAAAACAAACCTAAAAATAATATTAATCATGTACACATAGTTTTTTATTAGTTCAAAATTGTAAATTGTAATTTTTCAATTTATTTAATGTACGTTATATACCTTCTATTAAATACAGGCAATTTTTTGTAAAATCTAAAGTCAAAACGATAATTTGTAGGTATATTTATTATTATGACTATGGATTATTTTAGTAGACATTTTTTAAACACATGTTGTGTTAATTTTTGCAATTTGTTTAACTAAATATACCAATATGAGGAAATTATAGCAACAGCTAATTCCTATTGAACGTTGGGCATTAGTTTAATATATTTTACCGTCTTTCCATTCACGGGTAGCTGGATTAATGACCCCGAATAACTCATCGTTAGTCACGGCTTTTGGATTTAAATCGTTGTAAATCGGTTTTCGTTTGATATTCTGATAGGTTTTAAACAACGTTTTCCACACTTGGGTCTTACCAGTGCCCGCGTTTCCCACAACGAACACCGAATGCCGGACTTCCAAAAGCTCTTCTAACTGTACAACCTGTAACGCCAAAAAAAGTGTTTAACCAATGTAAGTGGTCAGACCATTGAAAGAATAACGCGTACTTTTAATATAAAATTTTCCTCGGGTTGCAACAGTAAATCGACAGCCGCTTGTTTTACGGTTTTTTCAAAATCTTGGTCCCTCTTACGGGGTACGTCTAACGAAGGGAACAGGTCACCGATCAATCCCATGAACACCGGGACGTCGTCGCTGATAATTTTCGGTACGTTAAAGTCTCTCAACGCTCTCATCAACACTTCTTCTTCGATACGTCCAGGATCGCCTCTCTGAAATGCAATAGATGTATCGTCTGGCTAAACTACTCGCTAGATGGTTTCATCGAACAAACCTTAAGGGAACCAGCGACAACCAACACCGATTTGATGGCACGTAATCCCCAATCATAATGGTCTTGTTTAGAAAGTAGTTCTTTGCAAAGTGTGTACAACGTTATAAACTTTCGGGCGAGAATTTTCGCTTCTTGGAATCCTTCGGCCACCAGCATTATCTCGCAGATCAATTCGAAATCTGGCACTACCATAGCGCACGGCCTAAAATATAGCACATTTCATCATAACTACAACAATATAAATCTAAAAAAAATGCGACTCAAACGATTTTCTATACTAGCCTGAACAGAGCTTTTAGATTTTCTGGCAACTCAGTTCGGCCGGCGTATCCTGGATTCATGGTTATAAAAATGCCAACAGACGGTATCAGGCTAATAACTTCACCCATAAAATTGAATGTCAAAGCTTTTTCTTTTATAGCATCCTAATCTCAAAAAAAAAACAGTCATATTAAGTTTATCCAATAGTGAAAGTACCTATACTAATATTATTTCGTCATATTCACCTGAATTGATTTTACTTGAACGGCGACGACGGACAACACTTCGACCGATATTCTATTAAATTCGTCAAAACAACCCCAAGCCCCAGTTTGAGCTAATCCTTTGTAAATATTCCCACAAGACTGAAAACGACAATTTCGTTTATGACGGCGCTATGATGATATGATCTTCACTTCCTCCCACCCTCAAAAGAAATTCTTTTCAATTCTCTCAGAAAAAACCAACTACTACTACGTCAAATACAAAATGTAGCTCTAAAGTTCAGTAAAATGTTCGTCTCCCGTTCAGTTTAAGCTCTTCAGATTTATTTTAAACGTCTGACCTTATAGTCCATTTGCTCCGAGCAGTTGAACACGTACACCATCACTCCAAGAGCCCGTCCCAAGTCCTTTGTCGTTTCCGTTTTACCGGTGCCGGCTGGTCCGGCCGGGCCACCACCCATTATTAAGTGTAACGACTAAAATGACAAAACACCAGCATTATAATTAGTAAGGGACTCAACAGAGGCACACGTTAAAGCCAAAAGCTATACCTGTGTAAGTGTTATGTAACATCTATCCGTCAAAGGAGTGATAACCAAACGCGGGGTATTCCCCAAGTACTCGTGACTATACCGAAATTGGGCATCGCAGATATTGGCAAAACAGTCTTTTTCTTTATCGTCCCACCTATCCAGTATGAAAACATAAGGTATCGTTATCATAAGTTATCATTTCGGCTAAAACGTCGGTACCTATGCCGGAGTTGAGATTGCCATTGGAAAGCGAGAACGTTGTCTATTTTAGACTGAATCAATCTGGCGACGACGTCTCTGGAATGTACGTCGATAGTGCAAATGGTCATAATTTTCTGTCTGTCTTGTTTTGTCAACTCTCCCAGCAAGAGCGAAATTAACGTGTTAAGTTGGGATATCTATACAACACGAAGTAAGTGTGAATGATATACCTCAGAAAGCTACGGTGTCGTCTGGACTTACCTGTTTTCGCTGATAATCTTTTAAAGCGTTTTCGTAGCCCTCTTCTAGCCGAGCAAAAGCTATATTCACTTCGGTCGTCCACCAAATCTGAGTGCCGCACAACGATACTTGTGCCGGGTAGTCGAAAAGCCATTGTTCCCTTGGTTTTTCCTCGTAGGATATTGTACTTTCTAGGAAATTTTGTCTTATCGTTTCGCGCATCATCGCCTGTACTCTGTTCAGCCATTTTTCTACCTGAAAATGAATAATAATTATTATCTGTACTGAGTAGAGTATTCATAATTTTTACAAGCTATAAACAATCATAAAATACAATTTTGGTGTTTTTTTGATTTTGGGTATTTTAACCTTACACTGTATAATTAAAAATAAAAAACAGCACAGTAGGGTCAGCGCATACTAGGGACGGGGCATAGTCGAAGAGGTCAGAGTTCTCTATAAATTTCTTATAGATTTTCTTCCATTTTTTAGATGTTTTTCTTGAACTTGAAGGGGTAAACTTTTAAATTTTGACCTTGCTACAAGAAAAAGTAGGTCTAGTAAGAAAACTAATCGCAACATATTATTTTCTTTATCGTGGAAATTACATTTAAATATACGAAACTGTAAATGGTAAAAAATATAAATCACTTTTCAGATATTATTATGTGCGTTTATAAACGTGTATTCTGATTTTTTGGATTTCTTTGATAAAAAATATTATGTGACTACAGATTTTATTTTCCATATAGTAACGGATATAACTAGTTTATAATTTTTTTTTTAATTTACTATAACTTAGGTACTAAATATTTTAAATGACCTGTTGGTAATTCTTATATTGTGAAAAAACTAAGAAAACTATGTTTATATAAATGATAAACAAGAAAATTACTGTTATTTCTAAGTGTCTAAGTTAAATTAATAACTCTGTATAAATGAAAAAAATAATAAGTAAATTTCATAAAAACTATGGTATTTGAAATCATGTTAAATTTTTCCTAAAGTTTTTTTTACCAAAAAAAAAACCCAGCACATTTTAAAGCAAGCACTGCCTAAACTAGCACAGTTTAAACCAACACACTATAAATCAGTACAGAAGAATTTAGCAAAGTTGTTTCATATACATTTTTTAATCTGATTATCATATTACCAAAATCAAATGCTTTGATGCGATTCAGGAAATAATAATCCATAATAAAAAATAATGAAGAATCTAGCACAGTTCAAACCAACACTGTATAAACTAGCACAATTTCAACCAGCACAGTAAGAAATTACTAAAGTAGGGTCCAGTATCCACAGATTCGCATCGAAGCGTTTTCTTGAATGTGATTCTTTAATAATTGTTAACTGGAATAATAATGGAGATCTATTATAAAAAATTATTTTTTTTTACGTCGGGTTCTATCACTGGATGGAGGCCATCCACATATCATATCACCGTTTTTTTTTGTAAACATATATTGTTACTACTTGCTTATTATGTTCGAAGCAAGCATAGATGGTAAATATTCTTCAAATGATAAAACAATTTTGTTTGGTCAAGGACAAAAAATTTACCTTCAGTTTTTTTTTTACAGAAATATATATATTTTAATACATGCATGACAATTATTTCAATTATATTGTTAATTATTGAAAATATATACAAATATATGGTTATTCTTACATATTGTTGAATCAGTTGGTATTATTTCAATACCAGCTAATGTAAATTTCCAAAAAAAAATTGTTTTATAACATATTAATACAAATTTATTAAATCTATCATTCAACATGCATAACTAAATTTGAAGGAAATTGTATACCATTTTTATTTATTTAACACAGATTTTCCAACCATGCTAGTTGTTATTTTGTAATATAGTTATCGGTTTTTTGTATTAGTTATTACACAATACAACCAAGGACACGTATATCATAATGTACCTAAAATAAAATAGTAATATTTATATCTAGGTACTGTATGTGGGTACTTTGATTTCATAAATGGCGATTCAATTTAAATGTCATTCTAATGATTTTTTTTTAAAGTCTTACTGCATCAAAGTTAAAATAGTTTTGGCCGTTAAACATTAGTCTGTTGCCAATAAACATTTACTTAGTACGCCTATCAAATAATATATTAAAAGATCACATCCTCCTTTTACCTATGTTAAATAGTATAATATAGATGGTCTTTTAATCATCATAAAATACTTTATTTTATAGATTTTTGCAAGTCACTCATTCTAGTAGTATAAATAAACAAAATAAATCTGAATAAAAGGAGGTACTCTTAAGACTGAGCACAACGCGTTTAATTGTTTTATTTATATATTTTATACAATAGCATTTCTATTTAGCTATGCAAATTCACGACTAACTTGAAATAGACAGTGATTTTTATTTTCGGCGTAGAATAAAATCATTAAGTCAAAACGTTATAAGTTTCAATACATTTTTTATCAGCTGTCAACTTAACAATGTTATGAACTTGTATTCCAATAAGGCTGAGCCGTGTGAAGTTTTAGTATTAATAACTGTAACTCGTTCAATTCAAAAATCTTAGTAGACTTTTGAAGGCGACAAATGCGAGTTCACTACTAACGAATATCCATCAAGAATATTTCTATTTAAAAATAATAAAACCCGGATGAAATTAAGCAACACTTAGCGCGTCTCATGGAAAACGACGAAATTTGGTATAAAGTGAGTGAGTAAAATTTTGGGGTTTCTCCGATTTTTGGAAGGACTTAATTTTTTTTTTTTAATGTTAAGACGGCTTAAAGTGAACCGTGTAGGCTTACACTTTTACGCATAATATAGAAAAAGAATACATCAAAAGTCCTAAAATAGTGTTGCGAATGGGAACGAAACGGGATCGTTAACCTCTAATGGATTCACACACTCAAGACGAGTGGTATAGTACATCGAGCGCATTGCCTTTTACCAGCAATGCAGGAGTCTAAATTTAAACAGCTGGCAAGTCGATAGCATTGTATTTTGTTTAAAAAAAACTAAAACCCGCCAAAACATTCAAAATATAACAGCTTCAAATTGTTGATGTTTTCTTTAGGGAAAACATTTAAAAGAAATCGCAATACCTGACTAGGAAAAACTGTGTTTCAAATTAATTGAAAAAATTGCACATGTTATAGAAATCTTCGGTCAGACTAGTATAAAATATAATAGTAATAGCATAAATACAACTTCAGATTACAAATAATCAAAAAACACCTTGGATTTGCAACTTAGAAACGTGCTGTGCGTTAGTATAAATTGAATTAATTTTAAAGCGCTGTAATAATTTTCACTTTTTATTTGGCCGCCTCCTATCAAATATAGAAACATAATATTACTATTAACTATAATGTGCTACATAGTACATTAGTTTTTTTGATATCCCAGACACGTCTGAACGTTATGCGGAATCGATAACTAAACTTTCCAACCGATAAACTATAAACTTTGTAAGGTGGAACCCATTACAAATACCTACCTACCATAGTTAAAAGAACAAATTAAAAAAAAAAAATTGTATTTTTGTTTACGTTTTTGGAAGGCTTAAAAATTATAAAATACCATGTAAAACTATTAAATCTCAAAAAAAAACCTCTACTCGGTTTAAACCTACTTAATATTGTACAACAAAAATTGCATCTATAGTAACTAATCGAAATTTAAAGGGAATTATCATTTTTAACATTTTTTTGTTTTTATAAAATAAAATAAAAAATCGGATTTTTAAACTGACCAAGAGGTTTGATATTTTACTCGACTATTATATACAATTATATTGATAAAAATTTAAACTGGCCCCATCAAACCCGACAATTTTTTTTTTTTTATTTACTAAATGTGTAATATATCAAATAGTGGAAAGCATTAAGTATTCAATGTGTTACAACAACCGTCGTTTCCGTGTTAATTGTCTGCTTCTACCCATTCGTTACCCCCGTCGCCTTGAAATCATCTACTCCAAGGCCAGTAAGTCCGTCTGGTCCGTCTGACTTACCCATTTTTTGTCCAAACCACATAAATGCGTCAACAGCTAAATAGTAATATTCTATTTTCGGTTTTTTGTTGACAATTACACGGATAAGTAACTCGATTAGATTTTATAGTTCAAAAAAAAAATGGAAATTTGAAACTATTCTTGGTTAAGTGCATAGTATAGTGTTCGAATTGCGCAGTTTCATTTCAAACGACCTCGAGTCGAGTTTTTTTTACAGTAGTACTATCTTTATGGCCTCAGCTTAACACAATCAAATATATATTACATTTTAAAGCCACTCGAAGAGACAATACAAGCGTATTATTATTAAAAAAAAAAATTGATAATTTTACTACATCCGTTACAGTTGTTATTCTCGAATATCGGTTTTATGTTAAAAATATACTGTATACATAAAACAGTTATAATAATATTATGTTCGTTTAACGTCTGTGAAATTGTTAATACTATGCCATCATTTTCTTACTAAAATAACTGTAGACTGTAGAAAAATTTAATGAAAACAAACGGCTCGATGGTTTTTTATGGAAAAAATCATAATTTGAGCATGATGGTTATTTTTTGAAACAAACAACATTTTGTAGATTTGCTAAAAATAATTTTTGTTTTGGTATCAATTCAATATTCATTTCACATAAAAAAATGTCCATGTTTTAGTTTAGTGTATACAAAAGCGTGTTGGAAATGTCATGAAGCAATGTTTTTCAGCAACAGGTGTTTTACAAAAAAAAAAAATAATAATAAAACGTGCTATAAAAGAAAATCGGATTTGGCTAACATTATTGTTGTATTTTATTTCTGTTTGCAAAATCCATTAGGTAAAACTAATCTATCAACACTTCTTTAAATAATGTATAGAAAAAAAATCAAAATATTTGTTTGACTGGATTACGCTGCATGCGATCAGTAGGTATTGAATATTATTATTTAAATTTATTAAAAGGGTTAAGTTTTTATAGAATATACAAGTATGATAGTTTATAATTTATGTAAAACATGGTATGCTTATTTTGTGATAGAATATACTTTATTATATATATAGTATTTATAGTTACGATATGATCAAACGTCCTTTTTTATAATTTATACAAAGAATACCTTCTCCAACTTACAGCCTTAGCTAACATAATAAGTGTTTCTAGAAATTTCCTTATTCTGACAAACTTCGTCTAGACATATTACGTGAATGGAGTTTTAACATATTATACATACTGGTCCGCTGCAATCGCAATCCTCGTTAAACTTAACGTATTCACCGTCCTTGGCATCCATTCCGGAGGCCACTTTCTTTTCTGTGGATTTCGCATCGACAAACTTCAACGATGCTATGGAGTCGAATAATTTAATCATATGCCTGAAACAAAAATACTCAAAAACGTTAACCGTACCCAAAAGTCTAAATGTTTGATTAATTCATTAAAAAAACAATATCATTTGGGTCATTCCATGCAAAATCACCTGATATGTGTGCGAGATGATTTTCTAAATACCTTAAACTTATACAACCTATGCAAATAATTCCATAAAATCGAAAAAGTGAAGGAAAAAAATTTTAACAAAAAAATGTTGGACTTAGGCGATGCTATATTCCGTAAATTTATTGTAAAAACACCTTAAGTTAACGACCACGTTACTTAATGAATAAATATGATATTGAAATGGAATTTTCACTGAACAATTGTAATTTAAGTATTCTTTTTCATAATATCCTTAAACAATTTATTTTTCTAATTTTTAAGTAGCTAAAAATTGAAAAACAAATTCAACATTTCTAACACATCTTGATTACTCTTGATTCATATTTTTTTTTTGAGACTTTTTTTTTATGATCAAAATTCGGTATTTTACTAAAAAGTGTAATGTTTAAGAGCCTATACATTTTTAGGGTTCAAACTAAAAATTCTGAAATTTTTACAGGACGTATCTATCTATATGTATTAAACATTTTGAATTTACTAAAAAAAAATTATGTATCAAGAGTGTTTCATTATGTCAATTGAACCTAATGTGTGTGTTAAAATAACAGTTAACAATTATGCGAGGACTCATTTTTGACATTTTATCACACTCAGATGTCTTATACTGTTTTTAAAAATCTCCATAATTTTTTATTTTTACTGCCGTTAGTATGACTGTATAACAGTATAACTGTTTAAAACCGAAAATACATAATAATATTATGATGTCGTTTTAGAATGTCGTTTTTGCCTTTCACTTTAAAATTGTATTTTAAACACTAAAACTTTATCTAACAATTTTTCAACTGCGTGTGTTATGATAACATGTAATTTCCCGAATAAGACTACCGACTACGCATACATTTCGAAATCACTGATTGTTCATATTTTCTAATTCATTTGTAGCTATACCTAAATCATACTTACCCGTCCACATTTAAAAATTTCGTGTTGAGGGCTTAGCAAGTAAAATGTTTTTTGTGGACCCCCCAAAACAGTGTGTTCAAAATTATTGGGCAGTTTTAAAATTTAGACTGAATTGTGAAAATCGAACATTGTTTTATATGAAAATTATATACGACCCAACACTTTAGAAGTTAGGATTCTGAATAAAATAGTTATACACTTCAAAAATTCATGGAAAAATCGAAAAACGGAAAATTATCTTATTTTTACACATGATTATTTCAACTATTTTTTATAATGTTTTCGTTTTTTGACTGTTCTATGAAATTAAACCTTATTTGTTTTGTTTTTCTAAGTGTTTTTATACAGAACCAAGTTTGAAATAAACAAATGTAAAATTATAATTGCTTCTGAAAAAAAATATTAGAAAAGTTGTTAAGTTTTGTGCAACACGAAAAAAACAACTTATTGTTTTAATGACATCTGTTACGCAAAAAAAAAATATTTTTTTTAGAAAGCCGAGATTATTTTCCATAAGAAACTGATTTTTATTCTTTTTTTTTTGATGGTCAAAAAAACTATAAAAAAGAAGTGTCATGAAAAAAACTTAAAATACTTTTTACGACCGTGGACAAAAAATGATTTTAAATAAAACCCAAACAAATTTGAGAACATTCTTTTCATCGTAACAGACAATATGTAGTTTAATTTTCAACAAAAAAAATCCCTTAAGGGGTCGCTTCAAACGTTAGGTACTTACCTAACAACTAAGTTTGGATTGTTTCCGTTGGATAGAATGTCCAAAAGATCAGCGGACGACACGAAGTAAAACCTCGGAAACGCAAGACGTTTTGTTTCCAAGTACTCGGCCAAAGCCTTTTCGCACAACGTCAAATGACCGTGCAAATTGTCCAGATGTTTGCTCAAACCCGGTTTGTTGGTGGCCTCGATGACTTTTGGGGTGTTCGACATGTCTGCCATTAGCTCCTGGGCAAAACGTGTAAGCGAAAAGCGGTCGTTGTTAGAAAAATATCGCAAAAAACAAAAACAACGGGTGTGAAAACCCACTTTAAATTCGGAATCGATGCGAATGAATCTCTCCGAGTCTTCCGGTAATTGGTTGCGGATGTCGTCAGAGCTCATGAAAATCGATTCCAAATGCATCCAAGTCCGTTGCACTTCGAACCACGAGTTGATGACTTGGTCGGCTATGCTGAGTTTTTGTTGCCAGCCTGAGACTTCTTCCAGGAAAAACGCAACGAATTTCGATGTCATCAAATTTTGTAGTTGAACCTTAAACAGGATCGTACAAGATGGAAAAAAACAAGCAATTGTATTTGGACTGAATTTGGAAAACCAAATCCTTTGACGTGTTGCCATTAAACTGACAACGCAATTAGACGGATAGAGATTTTGCCCGTTTGTTTTTTTACAAATTGTATAAATAAATTGCATGAAATAATCTATTAATGAAAAAATTTAATTTTTTTATATCTTAAGTTATTAATATTTGATTTTAAATTTAACACTTCATTTACAAAATATGTATTACAGTATACATCTTAGTATACGATAGAGCTAATGTCTCGGCGACAAGACTTCATGTTGGTTTTTATAATTTTATTTAAATAGCTATCAATGTATTTATAAAGTGTCCATTTCCTAAAAAGTTACAGGTAAAAAAATGTTTAGCATTTAACATTTAAATTATATAATTTGTATGAAGATATTTGTTTTATTCAGCGGTAATAATTTATTACAATCATAAAAACCATAGTTGTTGTATAGGAAATTCATTTAAAATTATTTTTCATAATATTGAAATATTTATAACAAGTAATTTCGTGCAATTTTAGACCCTACATATAATATAAGCTACATCTAAAGTTAAATTCAACGGTTGATAGCAACTTGTATTATATAATGTCTTAAAGACTAACGTGTAATAGTTTTTTTGTTAATCGCACAAATTTACTTAAATATTGATTTCTTTTCAATTTATTATATTTAATTAAATTTTTATAACTACCTAAATAAGTTTACACGGGTCACTAAAAATTATTAAAAGAGAAAACATGCTAATAGCGATCTTAAAATAATCTTCAAAACAGGTTCACGGTAATATTTAACTTGCTACATTAATTAATGTGGAAAGTTATTACTTATTTTATTTCATAATAATTTTAGCAATAAAATAAAATACCGTCCGTAAATACATAATGTTATGTATAATATGAATGTACAAACTGTATAAGAAAATCCGGTTAATATACAAAGTTTGTTTGTCTAATTAAAAATATTTTTTTTTAATAATAATATAAATTTAGTTTCACTGTCTATAGGCGAAATGGATAAAATATATTCTTAAGGTTAACCAGACATTAGACATTGTTTATATAGTGACGGTTTTATTGTGGAGTGAGTGTATATACTATATATGACGGAAATACAATGGGGCAAAAGAGCTCAAGGACTATAGTTCGACGGCCTCTAGCGTGTTGCAATTTTACACGGCCTCAGAAAGTAGGCAAACTACCAGCAAAATAGTGGTTCGGAAAATAGAAAAGCAAGCACTTAATATCCATTAAACTATTAAAGGCAATAAAAAAAAGTGAAAAAAAAAACATTTTAAACGTCAAAACCGATATTAATCGAATTATTTGAATAATTGATTTTAAATAATCAAATTTTATAACATACTATTACTTATTACTTTATTATTATAATAAATTGATATATACATACATATTTATACACAAGATCAACAAATAAAAAAGCTTTTTGATTTCTTGTATTATTTTATCTCTAATACAATGTTCGTAATTCTTTTTTCGTTTTACCTTTAATGCTTTCACTTTTTACGGTTTACTTTCACTACTAAACCTCTCTACCGTATCTACTTTACAAGGTTTGTTAGTTAACGTAAATCTTCCACTTTTCTTTCTCCTGTACCCTCCTGTACATATATTTATTTAGATAATCAATAAAAATATTGTACTCTAAACAAAACAATTTAGTCGTCCAAGGTTAATTGACGGATGGCTAGTATTAGTTTAACATTGATGTACTCTGTACAATATTATTATGTTAATTATTTTGCTTGTGCAACTGCCATTAGTTCTCAGTACAATGTGTTGTTTAAATGTGTAAAAGGAAGCAACGCCATTGACGCATTTAACAGCCTAAACACGACCAGTATGTGTTTACTGACCAATTACCAACTATTTAGTTGTTGTTATACGACAGAAACAAGAGTGCATGAACAATCTATTAATTACCATATTCAACGAAACACCATAATAGTAATTGGTGTACAATTATAGGGTTGACAATCAATTTTGATTGTTTAAGTGATTAGTTCAGTGAAGAAACGAACATATTTTTTTTTAGTATTTGCTTTTGCTTGAAATTTATACGATAAAGTACCTCTATGGATAGTTTATTTTATAATACCTTTAACGATATAAGTTTTGGAGAAAAAAAACTCGTATATGACATAATTTTGATTTGACAAAATAAGTTTTTGTTACTTTGAGTTTGCTAAACTAGGGATATTTCCTACTTTGAAGTCACCATGCTAATGGTTTAGCAATCATAGTTTTTTTTAGAAATTTCTTTGTAAAAAAAAAAATGGCATTTGCTCTAGCAGAGTAACAATAATTATTGTAATGTGTACAATCGAAAAACGCACTTGATTCTCTTCTAAGGTCTCGATGAGTTTTTCGCTGGCTCTCAGCAAACTACATCCGGTACGGCCGTGAATTTCCTGATAGAATTCCATGGTGGCCCAAGTAGTTTGTAGTTCTCGCAGCATTTTCTCCATGGACATTTCCTTAACGGCTTTGTCAACAATGGTCTTGACGTCGTCTTCGCAGTCGTGTAAATTCAACGCCAACAACTCGGCCAGGGTAGTCGCTTGGTCCATCACGAATTTCACCTAAAAGAAAATCATAATAAATCAGCCGCTTAAGCACGCCAAACAGTATAGCAAATAACCAATATCGCAGTATCAACACCATCAAAATACATGGTAAATTTAAAAGCAATATACGAATTTTAAGGGATAGTTAATAGTTTAATGTACTCGTAGTAATCGGATACGAGCAAAAAAAGTACAATTTTAGTGTTAAAACGCTCAGTTTCCTCAAATCTGCAAACTTCAATTAACACAATAAAATATAATCTACACCAAGTATATGCTTATTAAATAGGTACAACAATAAATACTCAAGCACTTGAAAACATCAAACCAGCTAATAACATTTACCGACAGGGGCTTGCTAATAAAACAATAAATTAAAAAAGTGAACATAAACAATTTAAAAAAATTATAAAGCCAGAACACCATGACGCTGAGGCACAGTGGGATGGGAAAAATATTAGGATAGGGTGGGTCACAGATTTTCAGCAATTATTATAACTAAAAGTAATAAAATCACATTCAAACAAACGCTCCGATGCTATTCTGTAAATGGCAGAACTATTAAATATCGATTAAGACATTGTTAAGGCAAAAATGTGTTTAAAATTGATTTTTAGTATTAAGGAGGATACGATTACAGTTGACCGTCTGTCTACCCTTATAATTTGTTGTCGCTGTTACCCATATATCATAATCAAAAATATTTTTTAAATGTTTTAGTGCAATTTTATAATAATAAAAAAGTTTGACTACTGATTATTGTAAGCAATTATTTATATTATAGCCCCCCTATAGATCTACCATCAGCCTAATTTGCAGATCTAAAGCCCTAAAATAAACATAAAAAAGCGAAATAAAAAAAAATGTTGGTCTTAAAAGGAAAGGCTTAACATTTAAAAATGTTTGACCTAAAAAAACACCTTTCAGGGACAATTTCAAACCTAAAAATATTTTTCCTAAACTTTCAAAACTTACTTGGACATGTTTTTTTAAATTAAACATATTAACTAAAATGTGTTGAAGAATAAAGGAAAATTTTATATGGCAACATTTTTTAAAATTATTAATTTATCTGATACCTTCCGTAAAATGTTGATTAATATTGTAAAAAGAATGTGACATTTTAAAAGGTTAAAATTATTAAAAATTAAATAATTTCTAAAGCACTAAACAAAAATATAGTTATTAATATATATAAAACTATTTGTGATTAACTCTCTAACATTTTAGATGCGTTCTTTATATTGTGCTATTTGTACCACGATTATTATGTATTTCAAGTATTTTATGTGTGCTTTTAAAGTTAAAATTGATCAATTAGGGATTGCATAATAATTAATCAAACAGAAATGTACTCACAACTAACTCAAATTATATATTACTGACTACTAAAACTAGATACTTTTTTTGATATTTTATGTTTGTCGCAATATAGGCACAAGGAAGATGTCTGATAAATCTAGTGAAATTATTTAAGAAGTGAAATAAAGCTGTTGGTTCGTTTTCACTATGATCTTATCAACAAGTATAACTGGCTGCTGTGATGTAGATAGAGGTATGAATTCTTTTTCACGTGAGAGAAGTGAGAAAGACTGATTTTGAAACAAGATAAATCGGTCGCAATCAACGATAGTGGACTTTGTTTGGTAAACCCTACTAAAACTAGGCGACAGCTGTTATTATTTTAATCCCCTTTCGTAAAAACTAAAATGACACCACTTGATAAACCGGTTACAAACGGTTTGATTGACCATAAGGTTTCCATTCTTACAGGCGGGTCCATAGCTATTATAATATTAAAATACATAACAATATAATATAGTAGATAGACAAATTGTACATGTATAGTAGATGGAAATATTAGTATACAACATGATAACAATTACAAAACACTCACAAAGGCTATACTATATACAGTGGCGTAGTTACAAACATTTGAAGGGAGTGCTTTTATATGGACGGCGAAACACACCTTTAGCATCATTATTAAGAGGGAATAATAAATGTTTAAAATATGTTCTCCAATGCAGTGGATTCCTAACTGATTTATTAAAAATATTATGTCTGAAATGTAATAAAACAACTTTATATAAAAGATCAATAAGAATAAAATAGTTATTTAATGGCGTAAGTTAAGCATTTTTTTAGATAGTACTAATAATAGGTCAGTAGGTATTGAATTATAAGCTAATTAGATACTAATTTCAAATGCTATTTCCTATACATTTTTTAGTCAATAAAATTAAAATTTAAAAATTCTTTATTAATATTATATTTGTACACGTAAGATGTAATTTTAGTTATATTTTTAGATCATAAGTAGTAAAATTACGCTCAGAAAAATTGACTCTTAAAGCGATTTAATTTTCGATAATTTGTCTTCGTGGGGTAAAAAAGTCTTAAGTACAAAAGTAGTTTTTTAAAATAAGTTTTTTGGATAGTTATTTAATTATTACCTAGACTATTAAATACAAAATGTCATCAAAGTTAAGAAGTTGTATGATCTTTATAAAATAACATTAACAGACTCCTTCGAAAATTCATAGTTTTTTGGTAGATCCTAAATTATATGAACGTGTATGAATACGGGTAGATGAACTAAACAAGTTTTCACTCCATTCAAATGTTTAACTTCCATAAAAAAAAAATATAATATTATATCATGAATAATTACGCCTCTGATACTATTCAACAAACTACGCTTTTTGTTTGTTACTCACATCGAACGTGTCTGCCAAATCGACTAAACTCTGTAAACAGGTTAGTGGTTAGTGTTCAGACGTTGCATTTACAAGTCATAAAATACACCATTATAGTAATATAATGGTACATACATAAGGGGACATGAAAAAAAATAATATTTAACAAATTTCCTCAAACCTTGGTGGAGTTCATCAGCTGTTCCCAATGGCGTTCGCGAATGGCCGGGTTCTGGAGCTCGCCCACAGCCCTCAGCGATGTGACCATATTCTTCACAGTACCTTCCAGGCACGCGTATGTGTCCCACAACCTCATTTCTTTGTCCAATGCTGCGTGTGAAGTCGTCAAATGAAGGCAAAATATATTTTAAACACAAAATAATTCACTAAAATTGACGATGTTCACACCAACCTCGTATTTCTTTAGCAAACTTTTTGCATTCAATGTCCATATTTTCGACGTCGACTTTCCGCCAAGGCGTTGTCTTCCAATCGTCTATGCACGAATGGATCAGATGCACGTAGTCCCAGAGTTGCTAAAACGGCAAAAGTTGGATAATTAAAAGTTTAGACGCATACAATTATCGTTGAAAAATCGTGTACTTTCAACAGTTTCAATTCTTTTCTACACTGTTTGAGCAATTTGAACTCGGGGACGTTAACTTCAAAGAGAGAAGCTGACTCCTGTATCTGGGCCATGTTGTCCTCGAACATGGTAATCTTGGAATTGATGTCGTCCAACACAAAGTACGGATACAAGCAGTCGTATCTGTATTTGTAAAGCGCAGCATAAACATAAAACTATTGGTCGAAAACAAAACCAAGAACAAGACGACAAAACCTACCTAAAAATTTTGGACTTTTTGTAATTATCCCTGAAGTGAACAACGCGGCTGTCGAAATGTGAAATCCTATTTCTTATATTGTTTACTTCGATAGCTTGCAGCGGAGCAACTTGCTGCTTAATGTTAACCGCCAGCTTACACGTGTTGTTCCAGAGCTCGGGTAATTCCTTAAAACGAGTAACGTGATTAAAAAACCAATAAACAAGCATAACTTTGTGCTTAAAACCTGCAGCAGGACATTGACTTCTTCGGAAAGTTCCATATCGTAGTACTTCAGCAATTGTATTGTGTCGGTCAAAGGCTGAAACATTTCCTCTGTGTTAGCTTGTCTTTCTTTTACATTGTATAAATATCCCATGACGCTGACAAGTGTTTCGTAGTCACCCTCGACAACCGGTTGCATCAAACCTCCGTCTGCGTCTTGTATGAACTTAGCCAGGTCGAATAAACTGTAAATTATTATAACAAAGTACCAACTTAATAGTATTATCTAAATAATTAAAAATTATAAATTTATCTACAGTCATATGTTATTTCATAAGCCTATAGCGATAAATCAATACCACCATTTTAATATATTTTTTATTTTCTACCTGTTTGTTACGTTGTCCATTAGATGTTGTTTGAACATAAGACTCCATTTGCAAACAGTGTTTAATAGTTCTTGTTTAAAAGGTCGCATATCAACTTGAAACCACGAATCAAATACTTGGACCGATTTTAACTGTTCGATTTCACAGTAAAGATTTTCGAAATTGTCGATCTGAATTACCAAAACTCTTATTAGACAATAAACACAATGTAAGGTTCAATTAAAAAAAAAAACCTTACTTGTTCTTTATACTGTTCCATAGTAGGGCTCTTAGTAGGCGGAGAGTAAGTTTCATCGGCAGACATATTATCATACTCTTCCATCGAAAGAGGATGACCATATTGTAGAAAATGTTGCATGTATAGATCTCGATCATCCAACCACAAATACGAATAATTTTCAAAGTTTAAACAATAGTTATTGGCCTGAATTCGAAAAAATAATCTAATAAGTAATATTTTTTTTTATACTTATATCTAACAAGATTTGTTATAATTTCAAGTAAACTATAGCCTATTTGAAAGGGCGTCTAATGGACTGTCATGATTAATTGATCCCTTCAACATCAACTTATAGTAATGGACGGCATGGAAATACCTTAATATATATTTAATATCACATTTACCTCTTCGATTACCCGTGTAACCGCACTCATGATGTCTTCTCTCATGGCACATATATCTTGATTGGAATTCATTTCTTCCTAAAATTTGAGATATAACAGTTAAAAGAACCTAAAATAATTGCTCAATGGTTAGATATGTCTTAAATCAATACTGACGAAATAATTATTTGAGTTATTCGTAGTCAACACCCGCGGCATGTATTCGGAGAGTCCAACTATATCATCAATAATTCCTTGTATAATGGACCAAAAATTTCTTTCTTCGCTCGAATCTAATGAAGGCACAAACATCAAATCCGGATCTTGCAACTCCAGACTCGATTCGAACAAAGGTGACGTGGCGCTTTCGGGAATCATATTTTCAGCAATGTAGCATAAGCTTAGATGTCAAACAAGAAAAATATCATTGGACTATACGACGATTGACAAGTGTGACCAACGACAAACGTTTTGACTCACCTACAACCCACTGCATTTAACATGCCGTCCGCAACAATCGAATCAATGAATATCATATAATTTTGCCACTGGCTGTGATTGGTTTTATCTTGCATTCCGAACAAAGCGCAGTTTTCTTGTAAAAGCTTTTGAATTTCGGTTGCGGCTTTTTTGATTTCTTTACGCCTGTTTTAATTAAAACGTTATTAGTTGAAAATTAACTACTTGAAAGCATGGAATAATACAGGGACGTCAATCGACATTCCACAACAATAAAATTGCCATCTAGTCTTCGTTGTCTATTTAATCAAATTTTTACTCTTGACCTTTTAGAAAACCGTTCACCGCAATCGTCCATAGCTAACAAAGTATCTTTTTTGTTGTCTTTCCGGCACAGAACTGGGATTCGGGCCCATGAGAATAAAATCGATCGCATTCGTTTCACGTTTTCCTGTGTCTTTTGTACTCTGCGATACAGCTTGTTCACTAAGTCTTGCACTTTTCCAATGTATTCTTTGAGACCTGCAAAAGAACGCCCGTTTATACAATCACCTTGCTTGGAATAACTCAACAACTACTATTACCCTCCGAATTCCAATTCAAGGTCTGTTCTCCTTGTTTGACGAGTTCGTCGATATTTTCGATTTCCGCTCGCACCAATTCATATTCGATTTCTCTGCTATTGTTCCTTAACTTGTTATAACTAAAACACAGAGTCAAAGTCAAACGTTTTTTTATGATTCTATATCATATTATAATCGTTCTTATCTCACCATTCTTTAATATTGTTTAGATTAATGCAATTAATTCGGAACGTGTCTTCCTTTTCGTGCAGTTTTAACGCCTGGGCGGGTATTATATCTAACTCAAAAGCCCGCAAATAATGGACTTCCCTTAAGATCGCAACGAGCTAAAAACGTTCATATGTTATGGGTTAAGCAACGGGATAGCTAAAATACCAATTACCTCTGAATGGAAATTAAGCTGCAGCTCGTTGAACTTGTTCGCGCGTTTAAATAATGGTAATTTTAATAGATCTTGACATTTGGCAGGAACAATTGATCTCCAATTTTCGATAAAGTCCTCTTCGAGTTTTGTAATATTTGCCATAAGATTTTCCACCTTTTGCAGAATCAATCGTGCCTCTTTACTTTCAACGATCCTAAGTATGAAAAATAAGTCAGTCAGCATGAATAATTTGCTCACAGCCAAGGCCTTACGGATGATCTAGATTTTTGAAGCAATAGATTGGGTGTTGAATCCTAGCCTTCAACGACTGTGACCATTTTAAGCAACCCGCAACTGGAGGCATCAGTTTGTCCACAATAGGGGTACCTCGGGTTCTAATGGCATCTTGTTGGCTTATAAAAATTTTCTGTGCAGTGTAACATTATATTGTTTTTTATTTGTTAATTAATACAAGCATTCAACTAATTTTTACCTGACAAATCGTTATTTCTGCAGATAACATGGATATGATATTATCATAACTTTGTGCAAACATGTCTTTCATCCGAGATCGATCCATTACAACACTGACTATTTCAATCAGCTAATTGTTTTTTAAACATTAATAAATATTTACTATTGTTAGTATAAAAATTAAAAAAGGTTATAACTTTTATTTAATAAAACTCATTTTACTACGTTAATTTGATTACATTTAAGTTATGATGTATTAGCAAATAATTTTATTTATAATTCTATACCGAATAAGCAAATCCACTCATTCATTGTTTACAACAATCAACACTAACTTTGAAAACACTGTCCAAGTTGTAGCAGTCGTCGAACGCTTGGCTCAAGGTGAAACCAAGTCGATGATCCAAATCCTTTACGCTTTCCTTGAATTGCTCGTAATCCGCGTCAAACCTATCATCCTCTGGATCTAATACGTCGTAGGCTTTGCTAGCAAACAATGAAAATTGCTCGTTAAAGTCAGAATAAATATCTAAGACTCGGGTGCTCAGTAATCGTCCTTTCAAACCACTGAACTCGATTCTTTCTAACTTTGTGAATTCCATGACCGTGTCGAAAAACCACTTAATAAAACGATCAAAGTCAGCATTAACAAACTTTTGGCAAGAGCTTCGCCAACCAAATTACCTCAATGATGTGTAATCTCCTGACAAATAAATCGGTTCTGTTGAAAATTATATTAGGATGAAAAGTCCACAATATTGGCGTCGACCCATTTTTAAAATAAGACGGTAAGTTCTTACGATATTCATTGAAAATGTTCCTAAAAACAAAAAATTAAATAATTGATATATCTATTAATTGGTCCCTTTCTAGTTGGTCAAAAAAAAATCTTTCAATTATTTTAATTATTAATACATTTCTTTTTTATAACGTTTGTATTGATAATTATTGCAACCTATAAAAACTAATACCTGAATTTTTCAAAGACGTATATACAATGCTGAACTCTCGATTTCGTCTCATGGATATCACTTTGAAATATAGAAGATGGATCTAAATATCTAATTGCCTAAAAACACACTTATGTTTGAATCTTGGATGCACGCGTTTTACAAATAGATTATGTAATATTATTACAACTGTTTACTAAGTATATAGCTAATGTAGTATTACATCATATATTTTAATTTACAGTACAGTATCAAAAAATACTTTTCCTATACATAGGTTAATATTTGACTGTAGGGTTTTTTTTAAATTTAAAATCTATTTAGAGTGTTATACCTGTTCAATCACCAGATTGCATATCTCTTTGAGAAGTATAATTATTTTACTAGAGTTGCAGTAAAAATGAGAATTAGCCCACACCAAGCACACAACATGCATTAATGGACTTAAGCACACAATTATGTCTCCAAAATCTGTTTCTTCTAGTAATTTGAAATGCTTTTGTAAGGGTTTTAAATATCGAGCAATGTCTTTGGCCTCTTCCAAAGCTGTACGAACAAAGCTGTTTAATGATTTTGTTACAGACGCAACAGTGTTTAAAACTTACCAGAAGTAACATTCGTGTATATATTTTTTAGGCATGGATAATACGCGCTATTAGTCAGTTGGACAATTGTAGCCATTTTCACAATCCTCTGCTCATGCAGCTGTTCATAAATGAACTCTAAATTTCTTACACGATTATTCCAAAATGTCACTTCTGAAATAATTGTTACATATTATTAGCATTAGGTATAACTAAATTTTACAACGCAGGCATAAACAAATTATTTTGTAAAACTTGAGGTTTGTTATTGTAAATAATACATGCGTTTGACATTTGCCATTAGGAAATGTTATTGCAATGATTTAATCTAAAAGGGGTAACACCTAAACGTCATTTAGTAAGTTATTTTGATTTTATTAAAGAATTTAAGCATCTTGCATCCATTATTTTTTTTCGATTGCTTTCGTTTGTGTATAATATAAAAAATTATAAAACATAAGGTTTTAGACGAAAATGTTTCTCAGTTGTTAAAATATAATTAAAATTATATTAGAACAATTGCTACCCCTTGAACAATGTCGAGCGAAAAAAAAAACATTGGCATCACTTTAATTGTAGATTAATAATTATTATCTAGTTGCCTGAGTGATCCGGGCCAAACAGTTTTTTTGTAATTGTAATTTTTAACTTGAATGTGTTTTATACTTTGAGTATAAAATTGGAGAAAAAAAATTGAAATCATCGCAATAGTCTGTAATTGAAATTGTTCTCCAGCAACCAGTCCAAAAAAAACTATGGACTCTTTTGACAAAGTAGAACACATAAATGATAAGCGGTGGACCAACATAATAAAGCGAGACTTGATTAAAGAAATCGTACAAGTCCGTGAGGCAGACAAGCACAATCGCTCATTAGCGTTGCAAGTAGAAGCGGAAGCCAAAGATCGGTATTCGACAAAGTTAAAAGAAAGGATCAACACTTATCAAAATGTATTAAAATTAGCTAAGAACGATAACAAAGAAAAGATCCTAAACGGCGTAGCGGCCGATCCAGTATTGGTGGAACGATTTAAGAACTTAAATCCCCGAGAGATCGAGCTTAGCATCGCACTTTCTATACAGAAAATAGTTAGAGAGCGCAATGCGATACAACGACAAAACAAATTACAAGTGATAGAATTGAAAAAATTGAAAAAATTCGATAGCAATAAGAACGTGGAAGATACTACCGCTATGAACAAGATGATCAGCAAGATAGCGGACATGGAGACAAAAATCGCGGCAGCCGAGCTAACGAATAGAAAGACCGAAGCGATGGTAAAATTGCTGAAAGAAAATATTATTATGTATGACTCGCTGACGGCGCAATTACAAAATGACGCTGAAGAACTGGCCGTAGAAGGCATAAAGACAATTGAGACTGGTACGACTTTTAAGGAAGACGAGGGTACCTACACTCAAAAATATATTGAAGAAAAAAAAGCCAATATTAAGGCCACGGAAAAAGAGATGGCTTATATCGGTCGACTCCTTTCAAAGGAAAATATGCTTGAGCATAACAGGTAATATGATTGCCCCCAGAACTCTATTTCACTTTCCCTAGTTGGGTATATTATAATAACATAATATGTTACACTCTAGAAACCCATTAACGAGTGGTTTTCGCATATAGGAGCTTGCTGATGCAGGAACCACAGATGACTGACCTAGAAAACATCATACGCACAAAACTACCGTCAGTTTTTGATAATCAGCCCGATAACAAAACAGTACAAGAAATCAGCCACAAGTGGTACGACACGTTTTTTAAAGACGGACTTATGGGATTTGTCAACGAAGAATACAAACGCAACATACAGAACCATTTAAAGGCGGAATATGAGTATGAATTTCCAGGGGAACTGCAAGATTTTTTAAGTATCGACAACAACTTTCCTACCAAAGACGAGGTAGCCGCTGATTACGTATTGAAGGAACTCGGTTTCGGCAGCAAAGATGAAATGCTGCAGAGCTTGGAATTCGATAAGCAGTGCTACACGAGGTTGATTCAGTTGAAGGCTCTGAAAACGGTAATGTGGAAATTGGCGATGGGAAAATTAGAGGACGTATGTCAGTTACCGGAAAGTTTGCATATGATGTCCAACGCCGAAATAGAGTATGAAAAACAAAAGAAAATTTTGCAACCACTCGTCGACGAGCAAACGCTGAAAATACGGCAAATAGAAGAGGCGGACAACCACTACGTGAAATTGTTCAATGAAATGATCTTTGGTTTGGAAAACTTGGAAGCCAAATTAAAAAAAATACAAGTAAATAATTTTATTCAAACAAAGTAACCCTCGTTTCCTATGCCGCGTCCTTTTTGGGCTATAGGATTTGAATACAGAAGGCTCGTTTGTTTTTAGGTGCCTATATTGAGACACTTTCATTTGGTCAACCGAGGCGAGAAGAATTACCGTAAGGAACTTTACGGATTTTTGGCAAAAATCGATCCCTGTCCGCAGTGTAAGCCCAACGAACTTGTTCGCAGCGCTCAAAAGGAACTGACCAAGGGTGCTTCAGAAATCAAACTCTCGGTTGTTGACAAATGCGTGCAAATCATTGACAGATTAGAAAACAAGTTCTATTGGTGTATGAAGATTGTGGAAGAGTTCAATCAGAAAAACTTAACCATGGCGATTGCGTATTATGAGTACGAATCCCAACGGTTCATGCAAAAGCAGCAAATCAAAAACGACAAAGAACAAAACGTGGTAGCTGTTCGACCGGACTCGAGGGACTTGGGTAGAGACACGGGTATCCTGTCCAGAGATCAAAGGAAAGTCGAAAATCAAGAAATCGTCGACTACTTCAACGCCCCGAAGGACACGGACGACGCGAAGAATACCAGGAAGCCCATATCGTTTAGAGCTGATAAAATAGTTCTTAAAGCGCACAAGTGATCTGTCAATCTAAGTTTTACAATAAGTCCACATTTATAGATAAAGTAAAATATTTTTTTATCATCTAAAAATTAAATTAAAAACGCTAGCTCTTTGTTGTTCAATGTAGTGAAAATAACATTGAAACACAACACGAACAACATATAACACACTCAACACGAACCAACATTTTTTTCTTTGCCACCTAAGAAATTAAAGAAAATATGCATATTCAATTCAAAGATTTCGCAAATAATAACAGTTTATACTGAATGGATCTTGTTTTATTCCCGTTAATAACTAAATTATAAGGCGATTTAATCGGTCATTCGATAAAGTAAAGAATTCTTGATTACATTTTTATTTCATTGCATGTTTTACCTAAAAAAAAAAATCGAAAATCAAATCCCATTATATTATTTTATTTTATTGTGCGAGTATAATTAAAATCAATATATTATAATGTAAATTTAAAAAAAAGCATACATTAAAGAAAATACATGACATACGATAAGTTATGTATAAATTACAAAACACATGTATTTTAGAGTTTTTTTTAATAAAGTATTGCCCGCGCAGTTTCTCTGCAAGTTACAGCATTAATCGTTAATTATTTTCATCATGTAAAAACTAAAGCCAATCAAAACCAACTGATGTAATTTTTTAAATTAACAACCACGTATCTGTTCAAAATTAAACCAATCATTTAGGCAACAAAGTATATATGTAAATATATTTGTATTGGAAATCCAAAATATGGATTTTCACAAAAAAATGCTATTAAGTCATAAGTATTGAATAGTTTTACAGTGTAAGCCGTGTACCTAAGTAAAATATTTTTGATAAAAAATAAAACTAAAAAGATAAACTACTTTTGGATTAGTTGAAATCCGAAAATCCAAAATCCGAAAGCAATTTATAGTCAAAATTAAGCATTTTATTTTTTTTTAATTTCCTTTTCATTAAAATATTTTTGGTTTTTTTTGTAATATTATTTAATATTTCTAAGATTTTTAAGTAGCTTAAATAGTGTTTTTTTTAAAATCCGGATTTCCATCACTAAATTATATACATATATACATACAGTATATGCTTTTTTTCTTTTGGTTTTATCGGCCATTAGAACCATCCCGTCATTCCGTTTGGGCTTTGACGTTGAGCTATGAAAGTGCTAGTTTTAAATTACACTTGAATGTTTTTTTTTTGTCTGGAGACATTATATACTTTTAACTACCTACATATTTTTTCATAACACCAGTCAACATCAACATGTTAGATTAAGAATGCTGGATTCTTATTCCTTAGTATAGTTTAGGGCAGTAGGAAGTATGTATTATTAGTCTAAAACTTTTTTTTGTAACAATCAAAACGAACATAATTTAGCTGTTATTTATCAAAATCATACCTTTTGGGAAAAATTCTCAATTCGATAACTTTTTATTTGTCCGAAAAAAGAAAAATCTCACAGAGCATCGAGAACTTCTATTCTTAGCATCTAATTTCTAATTGCGATTGTAAGTTTGAATAAGACAAACTTACATTTTTTTTAGACCAATGTAATATGTGAAAAAATTGTTGGGGTACTTGACGAACATTGATTTACAGTAAAAACCCCTTTCAGTTTCTGCTACCCAATTTGAGCTACTACGATAATAAACCCGATCCATAAAATACCTGCAATTTACACTTTTGTATAATATAATACCTGTCCAAGGAGTCGGGTTTTGGTTATTTTTGCAAGCCACCGCCGAATCAGCGCTTAGAACATCTGTTATCTGTGTAGCCCATTTTATAATGACTCCTTCAACGGCAGACTTAAAATGTAGATCAACAACCTTGCCGTCGCTATAAAAAAAAAATTATAATAGCTAAATAATTTTTCACGAAGAATATAGGTGAAGAGTAAAAACATTTATGAAATTTTATAGATAAAACTTGTTTTGTGTGTGAAAAAAAAAATCTCAATTTTGCTAAATATTCTCGGTGAATTTCCTGTGAGAAGCAATGTTGTATGCACATAGTGGGTACATACAAAATAAAATATATTATGCAATATTAATACAATTTAAGTAGGTAAATGTTCTGTGCATTTTCGATCGGATACCTATCCTTAACCGTTTTTTCTATGCTTTCCAATCGTTCCACTCCGACCGGCATGGGTAATATCGTTTGGCCGTTGATTTGACCTTTGACCTGATAAACAGTACTCTTCAAGCTATGCACGTGCTCTTTGACGTCCAAAGACACAACGGTCGCCCAATTTCTATGGTTTTCTGGATTGGCCAACAAGGGTACAAATATCTGAAAAAGGCCAACCGTATTAATGTAAATGTAGGTATGTACTACCTATACATTTCACAGGTGTTCGCCAGCAACGTGTACGTTCACAGGTGGGTGACAAAAAGGACACTCAATATTGACTTCAATACCTATAGCTTGAATTGAGTTATTATAATATGTACAGTGCTTTTTGTTATCGCGAGATAAAAAAAAACAGTAGCCATATAGTATGAAATATATATACCAGTTAAATATTTAAGTACAATACATCTAGTTGTTGTCTATTACTATCACGTAGGTAGGCGAAGGTAACAAAGAGTACTCGTGTGTTTTTTTTTTTATCAAAATCATCGATATGCTTTTCTTTTAGTTTATTATACTATGTATATTTATTAATTTATAACAATCTGTATAAATATTTTTTTTTTTTACTGAAGTGCAAGCTGTGTGGGAAGGAGTCTCGACTAAATAAACCGTCCATTGATAGAATTTTGTCAGTGTACAAGGTAAACCACTCAATATCTCACTGAGTTTAATAAGAAATTAAATTTTTTCTTTACATAGTGTTTTCATGCAATGTGATCTCAATTTTTTTAGTTTTTACCGCTCTCTCAACTTAGTTTTTTTGATAGCAACTTTTGAAACTTAAATGGTAACGCATATATTTCAAGTTCAGGGCAGGAGGAGAGATGGAGTGTAGTATTATTTTTATCTGCGCGCATTTCCCAGCCGCACTTTTCCTCCCGTCTTAACTTTTAAAATCTTATAACTTTAAAAATAGTTATCCAAAACTGGCTATCGACCAGTCAACATTTTAAGTACGTCAATTTAAAAAGTTAATAAAATGTATGTGTTACCGTTTAAGTTTCAAAAGTTGGGAGGGAGGTAAAAACAAAAAAATTATGAGAAATTGAGATCACATTGTAAAAAAAAACATTTTGTAAAAAAAAATGTAATTATTAATTAAACTCAGTGAGCTATTGAGTGGTTCACGATAAGTTGATCACCCTGTACAATTATTATGCATATATATAATATTTATAATATAAAATATGATTCATTATTAGATTATCTATAGACTGTAGTCTGTACACATAAAACCTGAAAATATATATAATATGTAAGTATACCTATTCTAAAGAAAAATTTAAAATTCAATAAACCTACTTCGTGTACATGTATATATATATATATATATATATATATATATATTTAAAAACGCATTATCAGAATGGTTATTGACAACGAAGAACAAAAACATGCTAAATGGCCTTGGTCGTACGTCTATCATTCGTAACGGGTTTTATTTAGCAAATTTTTTTTTCTCGCTTTCACGGCGCACTTATAAATTACCATGATAAAACCATATTGTGTTGAAATATTCGAGAAAATGACACGTTTTAGTAAACCGATCAAGGTGGTAAAAAATATAATAACGACAAAAGAAAACAATTCCAATTTTTACTGTTGAACTAGGCCTAAATGGTTGAATGAATGACCGAATAAGATGTATTAGTGAAAATAGTGGCGACCGAGAATAATTTCTAAAATTAAAAATCACCAACAAAGAGATAGGACTAGTGTAGGGCGTTCCCTTACTATACATTTGAACGAGTATCGTTAAGCTTCCCCATAATATGGAAAGTATTAAAACATAGGTTGGTTAAAATTTCAATACTTACAACCTATGCTCAAACTGAGAAACGACAATAAAAACATCGCGACGAAGTTAAAAATTTCGATGTTGCTTTCACATTTGTATAGAATTACAAAAATTACCTCATTTCCCTATGTATGTGCTGATTTCAACATCAGTTACCCAAGAAAATATAAACTGACATCAAAATCCCAAAAAGTAAATACAATAATGTAATAATCTCAAAACAGGTCTAATGTCGTCAAAAATCAATTTCAACAAATTTGGTCGTGATGTATATTAAATCCCAGTGGGATCTAAAATTGCTGACCAATTGTTGTTACAAACCTGTATAAATAACCAATTGAATAATGATGAATGTGGACAAATGACGATATTCTGTTTATAGCAATAGATTCTTCGCTGTGTTTTATCAAATTGATTCCAATAGTATAAAAATATACACGATATTGTAATAATACTAATCCAAATGTATCAATCGAGGTCATCTGGTTTTTATGGATAAAAAGAAACTATAATAATACCTAGTCGACAAACAAAATATTATCTCGTTATGCCAAGCCTGTGTAGAAAGCTAGCATATATTATAACAGACAAATGTTTATTCCCGAATATTCTAGAATCGAGATTATGTAATTATTTTGTTAACACACACTATTTTTTCTCCGCCAACAAAAATAATGCTTTTCTTTTGATAGAACTAATTGCATCCAGGTCAAATATTAAATATTGATTCAATACTATAATCATAATAATTATTTCGAGTTCAGATAGTGCGTTGTTTACGGTTAGTGGATTTTTAATCAACATCTAAAACATAAACTATAGACTGTTTTTCTATGCTAACAAATAACGAAAATTATTAAAGTTTGAACTGATTGTAAATAAGAATATAATATCATATTATTATATTACCATTGGATAAACAGTAGATAGGCACTCAGCGATTAACAGACGTCGATCGACAAATAATAATATTTATTATAGTTTATTTAAAAAACAAAATTAAAAGTATTTGTGTCCTTCTTTAAAATATAATAATTAATAAGTAATCACTAATCATATTAACGCACGAAAATACATAAGTACGATTATATTACAGCCGAAGTCAATCTGATAATATATTTAAAAATTATAATTAACGACAATTATTATTTTATAAGCATAGAACCTAAATTAAATAATAACAAAATTCTAGTACTCTACTCAGCTATCGTATTCATATGTGTTATTATTGACGTGACGAAACTGTAATTAATTTTAAATGCATAGTCTTATAGACCTATCTAAATTCGAATAATATATAATTCAGAAATTGGAAGATCAAAATTAATGAAAACAAGTCAAGCCATGTTACTTTTGCTCTCCGTCCTAAAATATTTCCAGCTATTAAATTCAACAATACAATAATCTCTACTCGAAATAAAACAAAATACCTGGGTATCATTTTAGGTAAACGCTTTACTTTTGGAACCACCTCAAGGAAAAAGGAAAAAAGCTAACACTAGACTTATCTTTTCCGCCAGCTACTCAAGTCCAACCTGCCACTCAAAACTAAAATGCTTAATTACAAGTCAATTATAAGAACAGTATAGTCTTTTGGCATGACTGCATGAGGTTCAGCAAAGCCATCAAATATCCAACCAATACAGGCGTTCCAAAACATCATCTCGCTCCGGATGTTAACAGCTAGTGCTCCTTGGTATTCAACCAACAATAACTTACATAAACAATTACAAATAAATGCTGTTAACGAACTTGCCATAATAAACTACCCTAGATTTCACTTGAACCTTAACTCAAAATACAAACTCTCTTATAAAACGTATGTTCACTATTAGTTTACCTGACAACTAACTAACTTAACTTATCTTACTGAGGCGTTACCAAAACATTTAAAATTATTATCAAATAATAATAATTAAAAGTTTTTGTATTTGTTTTCAGTCAGAAGCCAGATTTAAAGGGATGGGATAAATTTTGAAATTTAAATATTAATGTATAAATTAAATCGTTTTTTAAATTATAAATTATTTGCTGAAAATGTTGATTGGTCGATAACCAATTATGAGTAGGTACATTTAAAGTTATTAGAGAATATTATTTAAGAAGTGTGGTGTGTAGTACCTGTGTGGTTTTACCTGTGAGCATCACACCTCCCATCCTATATTTTAAATTCTAATAACTTAAAAATAAACGATTCATAACTCGACCAGTCAACATTTTCAGCACATTAATTTTAATTTAAAAAATGTATTAAATGTCAACCATTCAAGTTTCAAAAGGTACCCCTTCTAAATCTATCTTCTGACTGAAAAAAAATACAATAACTTAAAGCTATTATTTTTTTAAAAACCATTTAATATGTTTCACATGCAATTTTTAAAAAAAAATTTAGTATATCATTAAAAAATCAGGCGTTACATGCAATTCTGAACACCCTGTATTATTACAGTTTTCACGTTGAGAACGCCATGTCATTATGATCATTTTAACTACCTTCCCGATGTCAGTGAGTTTTCCACGAATAAAAATAAACGTCGATGTATTTACACCGTTTCAAAACACTTTCCCGTTATTTTCGAAGAAAAACTAAAAAAAAAAAAGAAAACTACCAGCTGCGTTCTGACAGCAATGTCCCATAATAGTAGTAGGTACCTACTAGCTATTATTTTTATTGTATAAATCATATTATTAGATACTTCGTGTCTACGTGTGACCGCATACATAATTCCCATTCACCTAATCTCTATTTATAGCTGATAAGTGATGCGACATGAAAGCTTTTAGTTAATTGTAATCCAGTCGTACAGTGTCGACGGTCGTTGATATTATTATCGTCTAAAAATTTCCACGGTCAAGCTTGTGAAGGCCGAATCAGAATAATTGTATTGTTTTTTTTTAATATAAATATAATCTTAAGTCTTAATATAAAAATGATTAAAACAATGCCGACACTATGTACGACGTTAGTGCTCTTTGTTGTGTATTCGGCGGACGTCGCCATATACTAGCTTGTTTGTTGTTTTGGCCAAAGCTAGAACGATTCAAAACGGTCAAAACAAATATTATTTATTTCAATTATTATCATCCGGTTTTAGCTGCTACCGAGAAAAATCTAAAAATTACTCCGCTCAAACTACAACTTGCTGGCAACGACAACAAAAATACAAACATTATTTTGCATTTTGTCTCGCTGAATACCAAAATGACCTCATATTTAGTGTACCATACTGCCAAATATTTATTTGTGTGTACTTTATTAACATAATGAGTATGTTGACAGTTAAAAATACAAAACAAAAAAATATTTTATACAAATTTATATTAGAAATCATACCTTTCGTTATGTATGATTTTTTTTAACTCACACATTTTAAATTATAATAGGTTTAAAATTATCACTTGCACGTAACTGAGATAAAAAATTATACTATTCCTTGTACGTGAAAAAAAAACTGAAAAACACATTTTGATACCGATTCTGAATTCAAAATTAAATTTTGCATTTTTTATTTTATTACATTTTTTAGACATTTACTGTTTATTTTGCATTTTTGCTAGTGTGTGTGTTCTTAAAAGTCACAATAAAATAATAAACAATAAAAACAATTAATTGCGGAAAATAAGAGAAAATGTATTAGGTAATATATAAATAATTTAAACGAGAATAAATATTAAAATTTATATTATCCAAATAACCGGGTTATTAAATGAATAACACTAAAAAGTATGTAAAAAAATATATTAAGCACATATCTATTTATTCGATTATTGCACAAGATTGCACTAGACATAATTTCACAATTGCTCACCCATAACAAAAAAAAAAAAAAATTAAAGGTCCGATTTCTAAGGATTATTTCGATACTTAAAAAACCCAAAAAAAAGTGTACTCAAAATTATACTTCACAATAGTGGCCAAATGTAATATTTTTATTGACTATGCATTAATTTCGAAAAACACTCAAGTGGCGAATTATAACTAAATTTTGTATCACTTAACTTATCTCTCAAGACATTTATGCACCCAGAAGACTCAAAAGCAAATGACCTAGAGACCTTTTACAATTTTCCAAATGAAAAAAAAAAATGTATGTGTCTTCTAGTCAATTGATACTGATGAATGATGATTGTCTTCCAATAAACAACAATAATCTTTCTGTCATGTTACTCATATTATCGCATTTACTAAATGTACAATATATTGTACAGATTGTAAATATATGTTTTTCTTATAATAAAAAAAACATCTCTAGTTTTCTACCGCTTTTTGAGACAAAGTATAGTGTATATAATATATACTCACGTCGTCTACAACGGTAGCTAATTGCTCAATGGGTTTGCAAGCCATGTCTCCGATTATAAGCACCGAACACGGATTTTCTTTTGGTATTACAACCTTGCCGGTTTTCACAAAGTATATAGCTTTGGTTTTCAGTGGAATTGGAAAGTTGTCCGTTGCAAATAATTGCGCGGCCAAGTTCTGCGTAAGTCAACAAAAGTTAATGAAGCCTTGCAATCAAGTATCGCACAATAATATAGTCCATACTATTACCTGGAATATCACCAAAACAATGCATTCTGGATTGTCCAAAAAATTGTAAACCTTAGATCCTTGATCTTCCGTCATCATCAGTCTGAACCATTTTTCTGCTTTTACTTTCAAAGCTTTTATTATGTAGTTCCCGAAAAATTCTGGTCTAGGATCTTGTGGAATTTCATTCCCTTCTGACATCTAAAAGCCAAACAAAACGGTTCTACGATAGTATAAAAAAATATTATGAAATCATAAACCATATTGTCCTATGACAAATTGAACAAGTATGATCTAAAATACCAAATTATAAACTTACAAAAACAAAATTGTTGTATATTCAAAATAAATGAAAATAATAATTAATAAGTCGATATATTTACAAGACAAATAGAAAACGAATATTGTACAGATGAAATGGAATTATCATTTTAAAAATAAATTATGTAAATAGTCTATACGCCGTTGTAGACTACAGCGTACATACAAATAGGAAAATATAAAAATTACCTTTAATCGATAATTTCAAAGTCAAAGGACCAAAATATGTGATCACATCTTAGAAATGAGTAGATTAAATGATATTTTGATTTTCGGAATTTTTATTGCGACACTAACGAAACCTTTAGCGTGCACTCGTTTGTTGTGCACTCGAGCATGTTTGGCAGATAGGTAAATGTAAGTAAGGAAGCATTCAAGCTCGGCCGACAAGCTTAAAACGATATTTTTACAGTAATTTATCGCTATACCGTGTCGTAAATGTCGCATGATCGTACAAAGGATTCCTAACATTTCCAAACAAGTTTTCCCAGGCACGGTCTTTGTTTAAGTTGACGCACGTTGCTCGAAAAACGATAAAAGAAGCCTTTAACCACGTTTTTCATCCTTTTACAAATTCATCATGTGCAAGACGAAATTCCAATTTAATCATAGCGTAAAACGTATTCACATTGTTTATATTTATATTTTTTTTATATCAATACAGTCATAAGAAGTTCCAAAATTGTAAACCCCTGGTCGCACGTGCTTAAAGAAAAAAAGTCTAGCGGTAAGTCACGCGATTCTAATGTAACGTCGCAGTGCAACAGACAACTATGAAAGTATTATAAAATAATAAGGATAAACGGATTGTTTATTGTCATAGTGAACTCGTTATACTGCTCCATTTATGTATATATATTTAAAAATGGCCATTTTGTTGTTATAATACTCGTTTTTTTACGAAACGCATCTGTTCTTTATTTTTGAACATAATTAAAAACAAAATTGAACATTTTAAAACATTATTTTAACATGTTTTTCTTAGATTAAAGTGACTTTCTTGTTTTTTTTTGTGCCCTTCATATATAATATACACGGTGATTCATTAAGGATAAAATACTAATTTTTTCTTAAGTTTTTAATTTTTCTTTTTTAAGATATTTTTGAGTTTTGCTTATATTGTTATACAATATTAGACAATATTCATATGTGTTATATTTTTTTAAAGCTCTATTGTCTTTTAAAATACTAATGGTACCGCATATATAATACTTTAACTTTTTAAATTAAAAATAATTTGCTAAAAATCTCAACTGGTCAATCACCGCCAAATTTTAGACAGTTCATCTAGACAACCGATCAAACATACTTGTAAAAATGTAAGGAAAAATTCGAATCAAATGTTAAGTTGTTCTATTTTCTATTAAACTACATATTATTATAGTTTTACTCCCTTCCCGATGTTGAACAAAAAATCCCTAGAACCGTAGCTTCCTTTTTTAAGGAAGCAAAATTAAATACACTATTCTATGGTTTAACTTGTATTACGAGAGTTTTAAGTCATCGAGTATCACGAAACCAACAGCAACAAATTATTACAAAATGAACCCCAAGACAGATAGACTAAAAAGTCTAGTTAGGTTTAAAAAAACCTAACAATTTTTGTTTAATCTTAACGAACCGTCAAATCTGTCAACATTTTGTTACACCCAACATTGACGACTCATGTGCCAGGTTGAAGTAAATGTTTTTCACATTCCGCCGGATATCGATTTGCTTTGCCAGCACTAACTTACCATAGAAACGAAACCAAAACAACACAAATAAGGTTAAAACTAAACGTGAAATATTGTGTTTTTACTAGTTTGTAAAAGTCGCCTACATTGAAAATGACTTCGGTCGTGGTACCCGATTCTTTACCAGAAGTATTAAAAGATTATGTCAAGGCAGCGATACGCACACAACCGGAAGACATTTTGAAGTGGTCAGCAGAGTATTTCAAAACGCCAGACGAGCAGTTACCAATGGTCGACCCAAAAAATTACAGTCATAGTTTTTCCATTCATGACCGAACATTGATTAGGATATTAGCATTTCAAGTGAGTTCAAACATAATTTATAATACACTAAGATTTTCATTAGCATAAACCCATTTTGAGTTACTCAAGTTCGGAGAAACGGGGTGAGGCGAAAGTAGCTTGATATTTGCAATGGCTCGGTCTGAAAACTGAATGTGATAGCAATAGTAATAATTTAAAATATACAATCCAAGCAGGGTTCCCAGTTACAAACCAATATTTTATAGTAAGCATTTTAACAGTGTAATAATTACAAAAAAAAAAATACTAATGAGTACCTACGTAATTGTTTAACGTGGAAAAAACAATTGTAAAGCAGTAGGTTATTTTACATTATATTTATCGCTCAACCGGTGGAACAATGGAATTATACAACAAAATTAATTAAAACTTTGTTAATATCCGAACAATTATTACCTATACCGTTACAGTTGAATAACTAATTTTCAAGAATACATTTATGCGATATCGTTGGATATGTTTGGAAAATATTAATTTATTGTTGTAGATAGGTATAAAGTATCTCTTCTTTATACAAACGGACAACAGTTATTTCAAACTTTTGAAATAGTAAAATATAAATGTTAAGCACTTATATTTTTGAATTTACCTTTATTATTACCAAGTATGTACATTGTAATAGCTCAGTGGTACCGGGTAAAAAAATATGTATGAATATTAACTGATAATGATTGTTTTTTTTCAGTTAGGTACAACTTTGGGCACGAAGGAAAGAATCGAAGAAGTATGGTCGGATTTATACTTGGAGTATAGTTTGCTAGATCAAATTTATAAAATTGGACAATTCCACGGAAATAACGTCGACATGATCAAATTCCTTGGTATTGCAATTGGACATTGGTCAAAGGTAAAGTTGTGAGATATTATTTTATTGGTCGTTATTTCACATTATGATGCTATAAAATATATGATAATATGATGGTGCCAAGGTCTGGAATGGTGGTTATTTTATTGGATTCGTTCCAAAAATAGTATAACCTTTCATAAAAAAAAACGCATAATATAATATTTCGGCAAGCACCGAGCTCATTACATTACTGTGTAGTGTTTCAAGATGAGAAAATATGTATTTTAGCTATATTTATGTTGTTCGAATTCAAACTAAATATAAATATATACGTACCAAAGTCATAAACTAAACAAATAATTACTAGTATACTTACATTTATAAAAAAAGACCGGAGTACCTGATATTAAAGAAAAACAATATCACTTACTTCAAAATAACATGTATATTTAATTATGCCATAATTAGATATAAGTATGGCTATAGACCATTTTTATATTAAATTAAAAAAACATATTTTTAAAGTATAGTAACATTTTATTGTTTTAAACTATTTCTAACAAAACATATTTATAAATAAATTGCTGTTTTATAATACTTTTGATACTTACATTTCAGGCCTTATTGAAATTACTGATTATGTTATGACTTATGAGTTTAATATACAGATTGTTTGTTGATACCCTATTGTATTAATGATCCATAAACGCATGATATATTGGTATATATAATGATTTAATTTGAACTATTCAAAATGATTTAAGAAAAACAAATTATGGACCCTCCTGACATGATCGTATTCAGGGGGGGGTTCCGGGTTCAACCCCCCCCCCCCCCGAAATTTCATCGAAAAATATTTGTATTAACTTTCCTTTATATCTTTTTTCCCATTTTTTTTTAAAGTATGTATTCCTGAAAATTATATAAAAAAAAGAAAAATATTTTGATGTAAGTTTTCTTTTAACTTTAAAGCCTAAAATATAATTAAATAATAATAAATACGTGATATTACCGTTATTGTCTGCTTAGGCTTATGGACACGTCAATGAATTTTAGCTTTTTTCGAATTTCGTTGGTGTACCATATTGGAAGACGTCAATAATGACTGGGTAATAATGTTTACATTCATATATAGAATCGATTTAATCCTGTATATGAATAAAAGCACGAGTCTTGTCGATAATAAAAATATTATATGTATATATATTGATATATATATATATATATACATACAAATAGAATTTATAGTGTACTCAAACTGTATTACATTTTTGGATTTGTACCCAGAATAACGAAATATTATATATAATAGTCATTATCAAGGTCGGCGACAACGACAGGACACCGTTATCGTTTACTGAAAAGATCTGCTATTTCAGCCTGCTAAAATAGTCAAAACAAAAATCCAAATATACCATTGTAGAGATTCCAACGAATAAAACTGCACCTAAAAAACGTAAAGATACATTCATACATCTGACATTTATAGACTACGCGGTATATATATATATATATATATATACCTAAAAAACTGATATGGTTCTATTTAATTAAAATCCTAAATATTAATTACTAGTTTTATCTTACCCCCCCCCCCCAAAAAAAATGAGTGCTGGATACGGCCATGCCTCCTCCTGACCCTATTGGATCCTTGACCATCTTCATTATTTTCTAACTAATCTCCTCAAAATTTTCTCCCACTATTTCTACACTAATATCACTTGTACTCTTAAATCTGTAATAAGTTTTCTGTAGTTGCATTCTCGTCGTCTACTTTTACTGCACTCCATAATGTGCTACATTTATTCTCTCCCATACATTCTGTGGCAGATGCACGGCTACTCAAGTGACTCTCACGCAATATAAATATGCCTATCCCTATTATTGACCATAGTCCACTGGGTACAGGCGACCGGTTGACCTTTTGCCAGCATCCCTATAATCTACCTTGTACGTTTTTTATCTTGTTCTCACTCGCTGTTACTTTATCTATCTACTATGCATGATATTTTATTTTATTTATTATAATATTATGTATCATAAACAATTATTTTTATAGCAATTACAAATTAAGTAAATCCCGGCGAATAATGAAAGCTTCTTTTCAGTGTTTGAAAGATACCATGATGGTATGCTGTGAAGCGTTTTGTAAGTGTTTGGCTGCTGATGGATATTTTTTGCCTGTGGACATAGCTTGTCGATTATACGAATACCTAGCAAGACTGGATTGTTCGCCACTTCCACCAGCCGAAACTGTCGATAGTCCAACAGGTCGGCATAAGTGTTATAAAAAAAAATTACACATTCAAATGTAATTTATTTTACCCATTTTGGTCTCTTCGGCCTTCCCTCCTGCTATTTTTTTTTTGAAACATTGCCAAAACCGTCTCAAATACTATTCGTTTTGTCTACTATCAGAACAACTCTGTAACATCCTCCTATAGCCCTTTTAATCCGGCTCTAAACTTACTAATCGAAGACAGTAATTTAATAAGTAGTTTTTTTTTTGCTTTAGCGGTCACCAATTCTGACCATGGTGGTAAACTTCAACAATGGGATACCGAAGTTTGTAAAACGTTGAAAACTGCAAAATCACTGGATACAATATCGGCATTCGCTCCATATCCGCCTCGAGCCAAACTCAACTGCAATAACATTTATAATTTCCAGTCTTTGGACTCTGCGATCGATTCGGGAAGACAGCAGCAGTTGACCGATGATACAGGTCTTGAGCAATTCGAATCCGGCGTTGGCCATAGTGGATTTCACGTGCCAGGAATAGGCGCTATCGTGCCGGATTCTCAAATCCAAAAGGTTTTGGAGTATTTCAAAAGATGTGCAGTCGAAAACTGCGGTCACGTTTACGATTTTGATATTGCAAACGACCACTGTCCTCGGTTGGACGCCATAAAACCATCTTAAACCATATTGTTATTGTAAAGTAGCTTTTTTCATTGTCATTTATTTATAATTGTTGGTTACCCATTTCTAGTTTCAAAATATGTTTTTTTTTAAATTTATGTGTATAAATACAAAAACAAACACAAGATTTCTATTGTTTAGGAATCAAAAGTCGATAATAGTTTAACAACAATTTTTTAGTTCAGTTTGGCCTAAAATGAGAATGAATTTTTGTAAACCGTTTGACCAATTTTAGCTTCGATGCAAAGCGAGAAGGTATTGGTTTTACTCTGATGTGTGTTTTTTTTTTATCTGTATACACTGTAACTTCTTTAATACTGGACCAATTCTTTCGAATAGCAACTCTATAAATCGCAATTTTCATCTAGTTGGTACTTTGGGGGGGGGGGGGGGTAAAAGTTGAAAAAGTTTAACTCTTCACAGGCGAAAGTTGAAAAAACAAAAAAAAAACCGTACGAGTTTTTAAGTTAGAACTTTTACTGGCTATAGCTTCGAGAAAAAGAGTCGGATCGAGTTGAAATGTATAAGAAATAATTATTTTTTATTAGTTCATTTTTTTTTTTTTTTTTTTTTAACTAAAAACCGTCAGTTGTATCAAGTTTTAACTATACCCAACTAAAAACACGGTGTACCAGATGTGAGAAACGAACTGACACTAAAAACTATCAGTTGGTAACGTCTATCCGTGTTAGATTAGGTTAGGGCCCAATGATCGGTATCATAACATAGTATTTATTACATGATATTACAGGCGACTAAATCATGTAACTGATTATAGTAGACACTCGATTTATTGGGAATAAAACGATACGACAAAACCACTGTCGATATCTCGTTATTTTATAGCCTGCGTTATATTACCGTACCGAAGGTCAACTATGAGTATATAAGGTCCAACTACCTGCAAATTATGAAGAGGACTGTTGTTTTTTGGATTCAGATTAAGTGTTGGTTTTTATGCAGTATACCGCCTCAACATGTATTTTTTATTACACAATTTTTTTAAAGGAAAACTAATGTTTTGTATATTGTTATACTGTTATTCATTTAAAGAGATTCACGCTTGATTGTTTGAATTGTCTAATATTAGATAATCTGATTCGTGCTAATTTTAATTTTTTAGTTTACCAACTTGTAGCTCTAATTTTGTATAAAATATTTCATTATTTTATTACTATGTACTATTACTATTAGGATAAATTTTAATAATAATTAAGTCATAAATGATAATATTTTATTTTAGGACTAGATCAAATCTCGTGAACATCATGATACTGCTCCTATGCTATTATTAAAAAAACAAAATTTTTAAAATCTCCATAAAAGGTTATTGTTAAATAACAGGCAACAGCCGACCGCTAGTGGCTATACACGTTAGTAATATTTAACTAATAAGTAATATATGTAGGTAAAATTTATTGTTTTCTCCATCACAGTACCAGTATACGATTTATTTTAATTTAAATGTAAGAAAATCGATTTTTTTTTAGAAAATAACAAGAAATTAATATACAGGATGAGGCAGTAAAACGGCGATTTTCTAATTTATTTAAATGGTAAAACTCGTTTCACTATCCCACCCTTTACATTTTAAGTATCTATGAAAAGGTTTTTTTAGTTGCATTTTATTTTGTACATTGTCAATCTAGTAAAATAGAAGTATAATATAGCTTTGAAATAATATAATCTATGAAGTATAAATAGTTTGTGTGAGATTGCTTTAATGGAAGTATATAATACATAAATATTAATTTTATTGAGAATAAGCGATTATAATTTAAACTATGGTCTACAAACGATTGGAACATGAATCGTCGACCATTCCAACAAAATATAACAAGACATTGTATATGTGTTATTTGGTCCACTAAGTTTTTGCAAAAAAAAAAAAACCAGTACAGTGGGGTCGGTGCATAGTGGGGACGGAACATAGTTGGGTCGGGGCATATTGGGGATGGGGAGGTCACAGGTTTACAGGAATTTTTAAATCTGAAAGTGATAAAATCACTTTCGAAAAAACGCTTCGATGCAAATCGGTAGTTAGTATTTTCAAGCCAGTACAGTCCAAACCAAGCACAGTATAAACCAGCAAAGTTAGAAAGTTTTAAATGAAGGTTCTGTATTTACAAATGAGCATCAAAGCGTTAATTTGAAAGCGATTTTATTCAATTTTGTCACTTTTATTTATAATAATTCTTGTAGACCTGTGACCTCTCCGTTTCCTCATTGCTTTGATTACATTATGCCAATACTCTACTGTACTAGTCCTCTCGGATAAAATCACTTTCAAATTAACGCTTTGATGCTCATTTGTAAATACAGAACCTTCATTTAAAACTTTCTAACTTTGCTGGTTTATACTGTGCTTGGTTTGGACTGTACTGGCTTGAAAATACTAACTACCGATTTGCATCGAAGCGTTTTTTCGAAAGTGATTTTATCACTTTCAGATTTAAAAATTCCTGTAAACCTGTGACCTCCCCATCCCCAATATGCCCCGACCCAACTATGTTCCGTCCCCACTATGCACCGACCCCACTGTACTGGTTTTTTAACGTTGCCGCCATCCAAAATCCAAATTAAATCTGAAATTCAGTAAACATAAGGATGGACGTTTTTGATAAAACTTATTTTATGGCATTGGACACACGAAAAAAATGTTTTAATTATACTTAAAAAATGAGTAAGTAAAATTAGTATTTTTCTTAACATTTTTAAATTTCAAAAAAGCAACTTCTAACTTCAAAGTACGACCGAATACTGAACTGGGTTCGTTTTTATTGTTTTATTGCTAAACCATTATAAAATATCAATAAAAAAATACGTTTTGTACTCATCCCATTTTTGAACTACAATGAAAACATTTATTTTGAGTGTCCAATTCTATAAAAAATATTTTAAAAAATGGTCATGTTCCACTCAATTTCAAAATATTTAATTACTACATTATAGTATAATAATAATGAACTGTTCTTGTTAAGTAACAAGATTGTATAGAATGTAATTCTACTATAATAAAAAAAATGATTTACGAATTTTTTTTTTAAAACCAATTTATAAATTTTTCAAATTTACAACTAAGTATTATTGCATTATTCTTCTTTTTTTTTTTGTAAAAACAAACAATAAAAAATAGTACTATATAAAAACAATGTTACGGATATTTTAGATATGTTTAGAGGACTTGAAATCCAAGTATGTGAATTGTTCAGATACATTAAAACAAATAAAAACGTTTAATTAAATTTAATTTATAAACATTTTCGAGTTTCCTTTGACATAAATTGACGATTCAAAGGAACTGCGATTAAGCAAATAAAGTAGATACAAGTGGAAACTAACGAATCGTTTACTACTCTAGTATTTAAAAGTAACCAATTTGTTGGCACCATAACTATGTTTTTTTTGGAGATTTGTAGAACAACGAAACTTCCTTCTAGAGAATTGTTGATATTCAATTACCTACACTCAGGGAGTTAAAAACGATAACAGTATTGCAATTATTAAAACATGAGATATCTAACACAAAAAAGCATTTTAAATAAGTAACATAATCGGTATTGAATAGAGTATGCTTTGAGGATGATGATGGATCGTGTCGGGGTGTGAAATTATTATGTTTCGTATTTTGGGGTTTACCTCTAAGTATAACTTCCTATTATGTGAATTTTATTATGTTTTTCCACTTAGTACTTACCTTGCCGAAGTTTGTCTGAAAGTCTCTGGATTCTGCAGATTCTGTGTATTTGCACTGATGTACCAAAACTTAGTGTATCTTAAATACTTAGTCAGATTGGTCTCTACTTTTAATTATTGACCTGGATATTATTTTTATAAGTAAGGATCGTATTTCAGCTTACAATACAAGTAACCAAGCAATTGTCCACTTATATAAAAATACTCGATTAATGCAATAAATAAACGTATTGTGTATGATTTTGTGCACCATCTCAATTCCAGTCGATTAAAAAAAAACAACAGTTGATGTATTATTACATTGATATATTAAATAGGTACTAAGTATACATTACATGATCATAGGTTTATGAGTTATAGTATATGCTACAGGGGTAACTTCCATAGTACGAATATTGAATACAGTTGAAAAGGTTAACAAAGGATCAACATTATAATATTATTTACTTTGGGCAAAATTGTTTTTTCACTTGTTTACACATCTTTGAGTTGTCTTGTCGAGGAATGGTAATTTTGTGGCTGTTATAGAATTTTTAGTCGTTACCAAACGGGTCCGGCTGGCGATTGGCATCTCACCAGTAAGTAGTTCCTTAGCATCGTTTAAATGTCTTTGCAATTTCTCCAGCTGTAGCGTGTTTCTATCGGTACAGCACTTAGTTAATCTTAATTATTTAGATTTTAAACATTTTTATATTTACCTTTTTGCCGGATCTGAATTGATTTGCTTTTTTTTTGTTGTCGCCAAATCATTTTCGACTTTTTTCGGTATCTCGAACAACTGCTTTATCATAATCGCCGCAGGATTGTAAATGATTTTTGAATGGCAGTTATTGAGACACAAATTCCATATGCACAAAAATGCAAATGTTTTGAAATACATGGTTCTGTGTATATTTATTTTTACGTTTCGGCCACGAGACACGTCAAGTCGAGTGTTGATGAAAACGATAAATAAGTAAACAATTTACATTATGTAAGGAAATAATGTGGAAATTAAGCCAGATACCTATTTGTGTTGTTACGTCTAATTTAGTAATTTAGTTTGGTTTGATAAATGTATTAAAATTATCTATTAAATACTAAATTATTTTTCAGATATTATCATTTATCGTGCCAAAATTACAAACTCTATATTGTATTGTGATGTAGGTATAGTGTTCACAGAATGGAATTACCTCTGAATAGGTAGCCGATAATCTATGTTGTTCTGTGACCGATATACCTACGTATGCCAACACAGTTTAATATAATAGTATGTAATTATTGTTTTAGATATGTTAAACATTATTATTATTAAGTTACCTGACCGTATTTTTAATCAGTAATTACTGTCGTCACTACCTGTTGTTCGTGTATATTACCTGATTAGGTATAATAATGATAATTGTTTGTACATATTTCAACTCAATAGGTAACAAATTATTTTAAGCTGTACCTTCGGTAAGTTTTAAAACTACGTCCACCAGAGATAATAGGTATAATGATGTTTTACCAAATAAAGATATTATATAGTTTTCAAAATTCTGATTTACCCACCGCACACAGTATGCTAACATCTTAAACATTTCAAAAAGGTTTCAACAGGTGTGCGTTTTACTGTCGATACATTAATCTTTATTGGTTATATTGATTATATTGTGCCTACCTACATAATATAATATTATTATGAGTACAACCACTTGTTAGGTTGTAAGTGTATTACAAATCTAGGTACCCAACCCTGATATTGTAGTAGCAGCTGTCCCGTCGGGCCAACAATGGTTCCCTACCTATAAATATTATGTATTTTCTCTTTTAGCGTGACGTGAGTATAATACGAGGGGCCAAATACCTTAAGGGAACTTAAGAGTAATAGGTTACAACGTTAAATATGTCCGTTGAACTATTTTGTATACAATATGGATATCTCAATATGGTCAGATTATTTAATAGATATTTAAATTGTTAGACTATTTTTTTTCTTAAATGAGTAAAGTTTTCAAAAAAAAAAATGTTTAAAAGATTTATATATGTTATTATATATTTTATTATAATATTTTTATACACTTATGTATTTTAAAATCATAAATTACCTTTTTCTCCCAACTCCATAAAAATTAAGCATTTTGGCTGCACTAATACAAAGTTTAAACCTGCGATAGATTTTAATTATTTACTATATGCTTATGTTTATACTATTTACAATTCCAGATTTGGCGATTGCTGTTACACATTTTTTCTTGTGCTTAATTTTACTTTGCTATTTTATTACTGCAATTTAAAAAAAAAAGATATACTGTTATTTAAGGTACATAATTTATACTTCTACCATTTACAGATAATCATTGAGGCGTTTAGTTGAAAGTGATTTTATTAATATTTTTAAACAATATGATTTTTAAAAAACCAATTATTAGTGTAAGCTATAACGTAACCCTTTATTATTTTTTATGACATACAATTATTATTCTACTAGTCAATTAGCATAACATATTATAAAAAAAATGTGGTTAGTTAATACATTTAATAATATTGTTCTTACAGAAAGTATTTTGTTGAGTTAAACGTTAAAGTTATTCTATAAAATAGGTACTATTTTTAAAGTTTAATATAATTAAAGATTACTTGTCTTTTACTATAAGTTATAATTAATAGTTGGACATTTTATTGAAGATAATAGTGGTTGGAAATATTTATTAATTTAAAAGGGCCTCATTCAACTTGAAACCGATTTTAGTTAAAAAAAAAACATTTGAATTCCTCATAACATTTTCAAGTTGTGGCACAATTTAAAAATTATTTTTTGTTAATTAATTATTTCAGTTTAAAAAAGTTAAAAATTGCGGTTTTTTACATTGAAATAATTAATTAACTAAAAATAATTTAAAAATCATGCCACAGTCGATGCCTTGAAAATGTTATGAAGAATTAAAATGTTTTTTTTTAAATTTAAATAGAAGTATTCTTAAGAACAGTACGTTTGAAGTAGAAACATATATTTTGGTACAAAAATAGATCCTATATGCGTTATAAAAGGTGAAAAAAATATTACCTATCAAGGTAAAAACTTCTTTAATATGTATTATATGTATATGTTTAAAAATGTTAGCCTAATATTAAGTTTTAGTAAAATAATGCCTATACAATGCGCCTTAATAAATGCTAGTGAAGAGGCACTTTAAGTCAATTATTAGTGTATCCAGCAGTAGCAAGCTAGTTTAGCAAGTATAAGGTTAAATTATAAATACACTATTTCATTATCAAAAATACAAAAATTTAACTTTCCAGCACCACAACACAAACTCTATTTTAGCTCCTCCTGTACAGTTTTATTATCGACTATTATTGAAAGTTGCCTACGTCAAATGATCAGGCCTATTATTTGAGCTATCAACCGACGAGTTATGTTGTTCGAACGTGAATACAGCGTAGGGGTAGGGAAGACAGGGGTTAGAGAGTAGAGTTCAGATTTTTTTTTTCAACCACTTCCCCAGATGAACACGGTGAGTACCTACGCCACTCGTACCGACGTCAATGGTAATAATTACGACGCGAGAGGCGCGTTTCGAAAGATATCGACCGGGACAAAGCGGCCGGCCGGATTGTTACGACGCGCAGTGGTGAGCGGCCGGCGGCGTCCCATTCATTGGTGGGGGACCGCGTTGGGTTTTGCCTGTCACGCACAACTGCATTCACGGTCCGCCGCGGCCGCCGACGCAACGCGTCCACCGCCGGTAGAGGTCGTGCTGGTCGCGCGCGGTGAGTGAAGGGGTGTGGCGTCCATTTTATTGCAATCGACTCCCCCTCTCCGCCGCCGCGGTTCTCGCTTCAGCTACCGCCGGTCGCTGCTCGTTCGCATTACATCTCCAATAGTAGTTAGTAATCGTACAGACTGTTGTTAACCATCTTATCGCGACGTTCGGTCCGCGGCAGTGGTCTACCATCATTGTTCGATCGATCCGCGCGCCAGAAGTGACCACATAGTAACACTGACCGTATTGTTATAAATATTAATTATCGATATTTATATATATATATATATATATATATATAAATATAATTTATTATTATTATTATTTATATATATATATATATTTTACATAAAGATTAGTAGCGCACGTCATTCCGTCGGCCTATAGAAATATTTTCATATTACGAAAAAAACATTTATTTCGCACGCGATCACGATATTATTGGTATAGTAGCAATAATAATAATAATAATAATAATTAGTTGCTATTGTTAAATAATTAACGCGAGTCGTTGTTTGCCGCCGCCGTGTTGTTGTTATTATTTTTTCTATTTTAATAATAATAATACATTGTGCCGTATCGACGGACGGCTGTCGCCGGAGGAGTGCTCGATAAAAAAAATATTACCGCGGTCGCCGTCAAGTGCCAGTTTTTCGCGTCCCGACCACGGCACGGCACAGGATCGACACGGGCCTACACCGCCAGAACCAAAATATCGCCTCCGTGTGTGTCCATCTTTGGATCATTATTTCGCCGACGAACGTGCGCGAACGTTACTCGAGGATATCTCTCGAAAGGTAAGTGTGTGCGACGTTATTGCTGTTGGTATCTTAGATTTTACCCAGAAATCCCGATGCCTTTTATTCGATTGTACCTAATTATAATTTCGAAAAATATGTTTTATTTTTATTTCCCTATACGGCGCGCGCTAGCCCGTCGTTTGTTGTTGTTGCGTCGTGTTACCGCCTCAATGGCGGCCGTCCGTCCGTCCATGTAACCGGTAATTCGAGTTCGGGGTGGGGGGAAAGTAGAAAGTGGGACATTGCGTCGACACGGTTTGCGGTTTATCAGTATGCCGTATATGGTATATATATATATATATAACACACACACTACAATAATATAGGAATAGACATAATATAACACGGCGGCCACCGTCGTTACTTGTTGTTTTTTGTATCTTTGTTTACTGTAGTCTGTAACGGGAGAAAATAGCATAAATGGAGACTGAGCACTGAGCAGGTGCGACGTTGGCCGCCGACGCCGTCGCCGAGGGGTTCCCAAACTTGTACGGCTATGGAAAAGCCGATCGAACCGATTTTGAGCGTCACTGTGCGTCGACCTCGGGACGGGTTTTTTTTAATAATAATAATAACAATATGAACTTTTTATACCTATAAAAAATGTATATTTAACATCTCTGGGTATTTTTTTCTGATTCAACTGCACGGCTGTTACGCAGTAATTTGGTTTATTACTATTTCATTTAAACTACAAACGCTTATTCTCATTTTTATTTTGGAAAAACTCAACTGTTTGTAAAAAAACTTTAGTTTCATGCATGTACTCGACTATTTATTTAAATTAGGCCTCTACACCTGCGTATTTTTGGTCGAAAACAACTCGTTTTAATTTTAACTGTACTCTGAAATGTGTAATCCGATGATATTTGAATACCTGCTTGATGTATCCTAAAATCCTTAATAAACCTGAAAAAATTGCAATTTTTCACATGGAAATTATCATATAACTAAAAATAACCTTACCTTGTAAATGTTATGAAGAATCCAAATTTATTTTCAAAACTTGAATCGGAGTATTTTTAGGAACGTACTGTTTAAAGTAGAAATATACGTTTTTAATAAAAAATATGGCCTATATGTGTTATAATAGTCTTAAAAAAAATCTCAAAAAATCTTGAAAAAGATCTCACTTTCCTGTGTTTATAATTTTTTGCTGAAGGATAAGTTTTAGTGAATAATTGTTTTTATGATTGTCTTAATAAATGCTAGTGTAGGGGACCCTTAATAGTATTAAAAAATATATATATGAATGGAATATCAAAATTAAATCAACATCTGTTTACCTATATATTTTATTAACTTGTAGTTCGTTCATTTTTTTCTATTAATTGAAAAATAGACTATGCGATAACAAAAAAAAAAAACCATAATCTCTAGGTTATAGCTCGACAGCCAAATTAAGATAACTGTAATTAACACATCCTTAACTTTCATTGGCTCGTGCAGGTGGCAAATTGGTCACCCTTTACAATTGTTGAGTATATTCTTCTCCAAAATGCTGAGAGAGCGGTGGTAGGAGCATGTATTCTCTAGTTACACATACCTCCGCTAGATTGTGATCAAATTTGGTCGAACCAGCCCCCCCCCCCACAGTAGCTTTGTGTAGCTATTTTTGGTCAACATTTTTTTTGCAGGTTGTGTTAAGAGTTAATTGGTCCTAATTATTTCGAAACATGCATATTAAATGAAAAAAAAATTCATGGAAAATCACGGGCAGCCAAATTGCCGCCGTAGCGAGCAGTAGTGTTACTTTAGCAGGCGCGAGCAGATGATGGTTAACATAATTTCCTTAGAATAAGAAAAACAAAGCCAATGCCAAATGATCGCAATACTATTATGAAATATCAAAATGGAAGAGTTTGTTTTGATTAATTTAAATACATATATTAGTGGTGTAACCAGCAATCTAAGGGATCGGATTGATCTCTAAGCAGTCATGTGAAGCAGAATTTACACAACTTTCTTTTAAATAAAAATGACTGCGTCTAATTATATGAAGTTAGCCTGGCAGGACTTGTAGGATATTTTCTAGTTACTAAAAACAAAATAAAGTGCAAAACAAAAAATTGCAAAACATTTTGACATTTTTTTAAGACATAGTGTCAATTGGCAATCTTCCTTTTAAAATATAAATGGTGATATATTGCTCTTATTGTGTGCTTTGGCACATTAAATTATAGATTTTATCTATAAAGTAAATAAGTAGTTTTAAATCTAAGATACGTTATGTATGTTTATTTCACAGTTTTATTAATTAAAAAAAATAAATCTGCAAATTTTGAACGTTTAAATAGGTAGTCAATTTTTCCTCTGCTGCCTCTATAATTACATACAGAAAAACAATTTACCATTTATAAAACTAAATAAATATTATAATTATGTTATTAACATTATTAAGTAAAAAAATAAAATAAAACCGGTTTTAAAATTGTACATTACATTTTGTATAGCTTTTCAATAGTTGCTTATCCCTTTTTATTAATTTTTTTAAATTTCATGCCAAGTTATTCATAATTGGCTATGTATTATACACTTGGTTGGCCATTAAGTTTTGCTTCATTCATCATTACTACAACTTCTAGTTCAATTTGTTTTAAATGAGTATTCATGAATCTCTGGTCTATGAGTTTGGCCAATCGGTAGTTCCACCCCTAGGTTCAATTGTTTATCAGTTTTCCAAGTACACATTAAGTTAAATATTTAATGGATTTCATTCTGGGCAATTTTTATGTATGATATTTCTACCCAATATTTTTAATTAGCTCCTATTATAATTTAGTTAAATGGTAGCATTTGCACTATGATCTAATAGTAAAAAAAAAAAGTTATCGGATTGAAAATGCTAATAACACATTATTTTCTTTATGTAGGTTGAATTTGCTCATTAAGTATTTTTTGAAACTGGAAAGACATTTGATGAAAATTACAAAGATGTTTAAACCAATGCGCCCAAGAAGAAATAGCTTACCGAGCAACACGCATAGAAGTAAAACAAAAGTTTTACCAAAAACGGATTGTAATCCGTTGAAAAGTTCTAAACTGATTCACGATTCGAGGAAACCCAAATCAAAAACGCCTGCTTGCGTCAAGCACCTTAGCTACGATGAATCACATTCTAAGACTAAAATTATTAGGAATTTTGTAGATCGTAGCTTATCAGATGGAGATGATAATATTACAGATGACAGAACACTATTTCACAAAGGAACTAAGCGAAATCAACATACTAAAGATAAAAGACCTAATTTGTTACGTTCGCAACCTATCGACACTCCATTCAAACGTCTACAAGATGTGCCATTACATCACAGCCCGCCTTCGTATGAGTCTCCCAAGAAGTTTGGACAATGCAAGAAATTTAAAGAAGATGATATCCAACAAATGGTTATTGAAAAGTACGCTCTACTTCAACAACTGATGAGCTTCAATGAGCGGTGCCAGTCACCTGGGGATGATAAATATTACGCCGGAGCCAAATTCAACAATTGCCCCTCTCCCGGAGACTTACCGTTGCCACCTACGCAATGGTTAAGCTCTTGTCAAGCCGAAGCTAAGAAAATGCAAAAATCACATCTTCTCTTCAACATAACTATCTAAGCAGTCTTTGGAGTTGCCTTTGGAATATTAACAATTGTTGTTTTATTATTTTTTTTTTTTTATGTTATGTTTTTACACAATGATGTTTATTGTGATTTTCCTTGATTTAATGTATACACTCTCCACCTTTTATATTGTAATCAAAAAGGGAAAATCATTGTAACCCCTCCCCCCCCTTTCTTTACCTTTGGTCATGATGGAGTTGTCTTCAAATTTTAAAATTTTAACTTTCAATAGGCATTAATTTTTTTTTTTCTAAATAGTTCATATGTAATGAAATTTATTGACATTTTAATTTAGTATTCCATGTTTAATTACATGTTATATAGTTTATTATTTTACCTTATCAGTCTTTTTTAAAAGTTAATTTCTAAAATTTAAGTAACAAAATTATTTAGTTTTAACATTTTTGTTTTTTTATTGTTTTATGACAAAACTCATCATGGACTGATTGTTGCATCAGTGTCTAGTCACTTATTTAGGTGAGCTATAAACAATGCAATATACATTTTTAGTCTCTAGGTAGTATATGATAAAACCACAGTTCTAACATATTAAAGTGCTATAATTTACTTGAATTGCTGATTGATAAATAGTTGTAATATTTAATAATCAAGTCTGTGTGAATAATAAGCTGTAAAAAAAAAAAAATGTTCGTACAAATCACAGCTGAAACTTGTTAAAATTATGGCTAAAAACATTTTCACTCGTTATTGTGATATTTATATGTTATGTAATGTCAGCAACTCAATTTCATTTTATTCAGTGATTGGTTATAACATTGTATTTGAATAAAATGCCCGAGTACATGTATATATTTATATATGTATATATTAAAAAAAAAAAAATGGTATTTAAAGTAAAAAGAACATATACAAGTATGTGTTGTGCTATAGCAGTTTAACGGGAATTTCTGTTGACCCCTAATGAGTTACCTATTTTTGTTTGTTCAATACCGCCTTTAATATTTTATTTGAATTATGAAATTAATTATTATAAATGTGATAAACGTTTTAAATGTTCAGTGCAATTAAAAAAAAAAAAAAATGGCAACAACAAAACAAATTATTCAAATACATATGTTTATGACCTTTCTCTAAGTTTTAATTTAAGTGTAAACATTGTGATATGGAACAATAATATTTTTAAGGTTTACTTACCATATGTGTTACGCGTAGTAAGCCTTCATATGTGTTGTACCTAATGAATATGTGTAACTATTAATAAGGTTAATTTTATAAAATACGGTGCAATGACACGTGATGGGTAATAAAAAAAAAAAAACAAGGAACCAGTTTATGATTTTCACACCAAACAACATGTCAATCTCATAAATAGATCTAAGTATTGTAGCTCAATATTCCACCGACTGCTCAATGCAGATTAGGTTTAACATACATTTAAGTAATTTATGAGATTGGTATGCATTTCATATCACATATAATAGAGACTGTCAAATTATTTGAATTGTGACACTAGTGAAACACATTTATTGCGAGTGTGTTTGTTTTATAACATGTATGTATTGTGTATTTTAAGAACATGGCTTTGTGTTTTCATTTGTGGGCAATTTTGTATAGTTTTGATATTCTCCTAATATGTGTTGCAGTTATATTTATAGTTTTTAGGAATTTGTACCCAATGGACCATTTAAGTTAACAATATCTTAAAAAAAACAGAAAAAGTATTGTACTATTATTTTCATTTTCGGTAGATGAACTTAAAAAAAAAACAATATATTATTATAATACACAGTACATGTCTGGCTGTTTAATTATTACATTGTTATTTCATACAGAAGAAGTACGGCCATTAGTGTGATATTACTGTATTATTATTATTATTTTTTTTTATAATAAATTATTTTATTATTGTTTAAAAAAAAAATGTCTCGTCAATATTATTTTTTGCAATGAATTGGAATTTTTTGTAAGACTGTTCTCAGTTGTAAAATAATTGTTCCAATTTGTATTTATAAAAGAATTAATATTATTTTTATTTACTTAAATTGTTTTACAGTTATACATTTATAAATTGTTGTTAATTTATAAACATTTAGTAGATTTTTTTTTTATTTAGCTTAAGTAAATTAGAATTTTTGTATCACTTTAAGTTAAGACAAAAACAGTATATAATTAAGAACAAAAAAAAAAATAGTAAAAAAAAAAACAAAAAAAAAAAAAACAAGAACTGACAGCCGTTCCTTTGTTGTCAGTATTCCTTATACGATCTCATTCTTATAAAAATACTATGTATTTTTATATAATTCCTTCACCCAGACGTATTAAAAATCCACAATACTTATTACTTTGTCAATACGATTCCTTTTATTCCCCTTGACTTACACCTTCCTTTAAATTAAAAGTAGCTATTAAGTAGCACAAATTTCATTACACTTGATTCTAAAAAAACCGCATACATTTATCAGTAAAATATTTATTAATTAATTAATTAACATTATTCCGGTCAAAATTAATATTTTTATTATACACAATACAATACATTTTAATTGTCTATAAACAATATGTAAAATCTTATTTTATATAAATGTTCTAAATTTCAAAATTGCTTAACTAATAGCTACTTATATGAATATTCCCTTCCATTGTACCGATAGCGATAATAGGTTTTCTGTAAAATTAAAGAACAAAAAGTATTTTTATACAGCGTAATGAATAACTTCAATAAAGTTAAATAAATTGGCTTACCTCTTATTTATATCTATTGAAGTAAAATTACCGTCCGTGATTTTCTTGGCCGTTACAATAGTTCCTTTATTTATATTGACTTTAGCGATTTCTCCATTTTCTCTTCCGACATAAACAATGTTTTCGTCATGTAAACACCAACATAATCTGGTTATTAGTTTGCTATGAAAAATAGTTTTAACAGGATTTTTCTAGATTTAATAAGCAATTCGAATTAGTATTTGTATTCAATTTTTCATTAAGCCTTTACCTAGTTTACCTGGTAGATATTGTAGAGTAATATTGTGAAGTCAAACTGAGTCACGACGAATAGATCACTATTTTTCTGGCAAAACTTCATGCATTCGACTGTCATCGAATTTCCTCGATATTCATTTATTGTTACAGCGTCAATGACCTTATCATCTTGAACCAAAATAATATTTGTTTACATTAATTATTATAGTACAAAATAAAATCGTTATCGTGTTGTAACATACCACAAGCCATTAGAATTATCTTTTTTTTATGTAATAAATAGTATGGTTGTTGTAAACACTGTTAATTATTATTAAGTTCAATTGTAATTTAATTGATATATATATTTTTATACAAATGCGAATTTCCACAAGTTAAAAAATATTATACCCGATTCATTTTACATATAAAAAAAAAAAAAATTCTTTAAAAATTATAAACAAAAATAATTTATAGCAAATTAATAACCAACCACACCAAAAAAAAAAAGAAAAAGTTGAAAAAATAAACAAATTGCACGGTACAAGTAATCCTTAGTTTCTCCATAAATAGTGGATTAGGCCTACTGGGGATACCACTTTAAAAAAAACGCGCCTAGCACACAACCTCTGATTGGTGGTGTGGAATAGTGTGCCTCTGATAAAATACTGGTAAGCAGCAATTACCTTTAGCATTTCTTCCTGTCGAACACATGTAACAAGACATAGTACCGTTTTCTAGAGCTACGCCGAAATGCCTGTCTGTGTAATCGAAACATTGAATGCCAATTTTGTCTGGAACACCGACCAAGTATCTGTCGTAAACGTTTTTTGAATAAAAAGTATACTGTGTATAAAACTCAAGACATATAAATATATTTATAATTTTTTTTGTAGATCACCTGTATAATCTTTGGGTGTATTTGATATTGTTGCTGACCATGACACCTACGCATACGTATCCGTCTTTGCCAGCCGTCACTAAAACCGTACGATGATCGGATCTTGTAAACCATAATATTTCTATCACCATGTGAGTATGCCAATCTAGTAAAGCTATTTCCATGTTCCCGTTGGTGTTACAAACAAACACTTCACCTGTTACAATATATTAGGTTACATGGTTTACTTAAAATGATTATTGGCCTTTTTATAAAAATAACAAAACCAATTAAAATGTAGAAATATTTACATTATATATTTTATATTATTAATCTTCACTTGGTTTTCGGCGATATATCTTATAGCCTTCATAAGTTAATGAGTCGGATCTTTTTATATACTCTATGTACTAAATGAAAAATTGAAATAAAAAATAAAAAAATTAGGTTGTATAATAAAAAATGTAAAAACTATTAGTTTACAATCAAATTTCGGTACACTTAAGTTTCCCACTTAGTTTTAATGCAAAACAAAGTTAATTCTTAATTATTATAATATGCAATAAATATTTATTTTTTACACAAATATCTATGTTAATAGTTTAAAATAGTTTAGGTACAAAGTTAATTTTTTTTTTATAAATGATATTATTATTTTTTTGTATAGCATTATGTACTTATATGATTTTGAAACTTTATTTTAGGTACCATTGTATAAGCCAGCCGTTATAAGGTGTTCATTGGTCGGATGTGCTGCCAGACAGTTGATACATGACGTGACTTCTAGTTTGTTTGATGCAGTGCAGTTAGCTTCTTCCAAACTAAACATTATTTATCATTATTAGTTATTAATTATTATTTTAACTATTTATTAGTTAAATTATTATTTACTTGTTATGATTAGTCTATTAAAACACGGGTTAAAATACAATATACTAGTAAAACTAATTTATAGCCCAAAAAGGTAATGTTTTTAAACGATTTTGTAGAACCCTTATTACATAACATAGTAAAATTACTAATAAATATTTTTCTAAATTTCTGTATAAAAATTATGCTTATTGTTTACAAAAATTATTGTTATTACTAATGAAGCATTGAATAATTTGTTGAGTAGTTGCCAGACAATCCGTTAATCGGGCAGTAGTCAGTACATGAAACTTATAATAAAGATTAACTGTCATTAATCTCAAAACTAATGAGTCACTTGCTTAGACATATTTTATAATTTATAAAAAAAATTTAAATAATGTGATTTCCTAATTATTATACAATTATGTTTAAAACAACCAACAAAGTTAAACATATTATAAGAATTAAAAAGTTTTATCTTTATTATATCACTACCAAATCTAGTTATGATGCTAAAATGTCTGACAATATCTAAAAAAGAATACTACAAATTGAGAATAAAATTCAGATTATAAATGTTTACCTTTTAAGCCGGATTTTATAATACACTACATTGCGTTGGGCTTTAGGGAGAAAAAAAAAGTTGCATTTAAATTTAATTGATTACTTACTCATTTGTAGAGAATACAAAAATCGAATTTAAATGATTACACCATTGTGAGTGATTATGTTCGCCTGTCGCCACCATCAGTTTATCACCATTGCAGTTCCATTTCAATGCACTAATTTTTTTCTGAAAAAATGCAACCCAACTGACATTTTAAGAAACAAAATATTAGTTGTTACATTTTTTATTGCAAATTTTTTTATTTCGATTTTTTCTCTTATTCATGTATTGTATTAGCGTTTTATATGCATGTTAATTATTATTAATTAAATGCATTTTGAACAGTTAAAAAAATAAAATAATTGTGTTAGGTATCGGTCCAATAAATTTAAATAAAATCTGTTAATTATAAACTGTATATTAAACACAATGTAAGTGTAGTTATCATTTTAACAGTTAAGTACACAAGTTTAACTTAAGGCTCATTAGGTAAATCAGTTATAACCGATTTGTATACATAATATATTGAAGTAAAAATTTCATTATTTTAAAATACGTTTAAATATTACAAAAATATTTTATAATAATTTTTGTTTTATTAATGTTTTACAATTAATACCACTTAAACCAAAATATTGTTTAAGAATTCTAATTACATTAAATCTATATATTTAATAATATTTTGTAAGCAATATTTGTGAGTCATTAAATTTCTGGTCAAAGAATGGTTACAAAATATTGAAAGTTGTTGGATTAATATTAATTTTGTTACCTATAGTTTTTATCCAACTACTATCTACTTATTTTATGAAATAATTAAAAACTGAGTACTTTATTGAAATTATATTGACTTGGACTTAAGATTTTTAACCAACTAATTTTTGAATATGAATCAACTGTAACATTTGAATGATATTTGATATTTCTACTGGGTTGTATACTAATTACAACCCATGGTTTAATACATATGTTGAATGATTACTAAATAATAAAACGGTTTAAAATTATCATATAAAATGTATATATTTTTATGATCTATTGTCAATAATTATCTCCTGTTAGTAATTCTCGAATTATTGAAACATTTTTGCTAGAATCATTGAAAATTGTCTAATCGAAAAAACTTTTACCCAAAATTATCCCACTAATGACAATGTCCTGTTTATGTTATAATTTGTTGTTTATTGACAATTGTATTAGCTTTATGAAACAAGTAAATAGGTAATTAATTTTACCGTTCCAAATTGTGGCTGTTGTTTCAACGACACCATCAAATTGACATTGCCAGTTGCTTCAACATCGTTTGAATAGACATGACCGTCAACAGTCGGCCAATCGTTACGGTCAGTCTCGAGAATTTTCAAGCATTTTTTAAGAGATCTATTCAGCGCGTCCCAGTCAACATTATTTTCATTGCGGTCTTGTTCATCAACGGATTGAGTCTAATCAGTATGGGTTTGTGTATTACTTTTTAAAAATTTTGTAGTATTAACTTGAATATATATATATTTTTTCTTAGGTAGATATACTAACCGATGTAGTTTTTACATCTGTGGTGCCGCACAGTTTGTCTTCGGTTCGTAGTCCTGCGTATTGACAAGAAACGTCTGTTTTTCTAAGTCCAAAAGTAAATGAAATTTGTGTTAAAAAAAAAAATTAATACTATATTATTTACAATCATTAACTGTGTTCATACTTACTCCTTTTTATGTATTGCAAGGTGATTGAACCCGACGACGTTCGCAGGGCTATCGCTGAACATTATAGGATATTGTTATGATGAGTATGTATAACTCGACAATGTGGAATCTGAAATCAAACAACAAATGCTCATCTCGGTTTGTTTTGAAATGATCTAATCAATGGTTGTACCGCCATAAGGGTTGTTATTGTGATGCCAGTTATTGTTGATACTGTGGTAACTATGGGAACATCACAACAATATAGGTACCTATTTGTAATACTTATTATTTAATTATTATTATTACTATTATTGTTTAACACTTGTCAGTTCTTGTATAAAACACGATGTTAGTATTTAATGAGTAGTTGTTATATAAAATGTAATTCCTCTCTCCTTTAAATTATAAATTATAAATACCTAAGTAATACAAATCGAATTAGATGTTATTCTTATAATTTTTTTTTTTAATGAAAATAACCAGTAATTCATTAAAAAATTTAAAAATGTATTATCATATTATCTAGTAAAGTATGGAATGTATTTTTCTAAATTAACATAAAAATAAATTTAATAATTTTATTAAAAACTAAAAAGTAAATATACATTTTTTCATGTATGCGAATTTGTATTTTATACCAATCTCTCGAATAGTCGTTCAATAATGAAGCTTTTTATCATTAGCTCTTAAATTTTTTTTAAACTTTCCTTTTATTTACATGTTTGTAACACATTTTGTTGTTGTTAAAATATAATGATTTAAATATATTTTTGAAATTAATAAAAAAATAGGTTCAGTATTAAAATAGATACCTATATCTTTAAAGGAATAGAGAGAAAAGCGAAATAACTATTTTATTTTTTATTTTAATTATTCTTTTTACTAGTTTAACTATATTGTAGAATGTAGATTTCATTTTTTTTTATTTTTCGGAGGACCATGCAGGTTAACCATTTTAATAATTTATTTTACATATTTTATACCAATGCAAAACCAAAATAAATTTAAACCATAGTGTAGACAGGGATTATTTCGAGGAGGTCTAATATTTGATATTCCAAAATTAAAAAATATGACATATACTACCTGTAGTTAATAATTTAGACTTTCTGAAACTTCGGAGAGGGCTGCAACCACTTCAACTTCCCCTATAAATACGCCACTGGTTTTATGCGTTAAGTTCTAATCTAAATTGTCTAAAGATGTATGTTGTATGTGGCTTGTAAACATTTTTTACAAAATTAAAGGATACACCCATATTTACAAATTTACTTTTTTGGCGCACTTGAATATGGTTTAAAGTTTAAATTATTGAAATAATAATTAACAATTAATATCGACCAGCGATGAAAAGTTATAACATTTCTATATTGTAACATCCGTTTCAGTTGTCCCCCGACCACCATTGATTTTATTTGATAATTTATTAAATAGTATTTAGAGCTACTAAAGTGATATATTCTAATTTTTAGACAAAATTATTTATTTTAAATTATATATTTTTTTGGATATCATGCCCTGTTTCGTATAAATTAAAAAATGAAATAATTTCAAACTGATAATATTATAGTAATTTTAAGTACCGTTGAGTAAGTATCCTATACGCTAAAAAATATAACGTGCTTTGAAATAATAAGACCCTTACAACAGATATAATTTTAAACCTAATATATTTAATAACAAGTCTGAACACAACATAATAGTTAGTTATGTGATGTATAATGACCAGTATCGGATACCTACTTAATAAACAAATTATTCAGTTTTAGTTACTAGTCTTTGCATCCGAAAATTAAAATATACCAATTTAATAATTACTTGAAATAGAATACCATCTTTTTAAAAAATGTTCGGTTTAAACTTTTGGGGTGTTTGGCTGATCTGATCAGACGAGTAAAAGGTGGTAACACTGTTGTTAAAGTGCAGCTTCAACCCGCAAAGCGCGCTCCATATCATTGCTATATTGATTATTTTCGGATACCTACACACCCCTCAGGTCACAGAATTAGTTACCAACGCCGTTCTAGAGGTACAAGTGCGCTATTGTATATGATATTTGTATTTTCTCACCCAAGAAGATTCTTGTTTTTAAACGATCGAAAAGTTGTTGAATTTTAATAATAATTGTGATTCCAACGTTGAGCTCGACGACGTTCCCTAAAAACTCGATCAATGTATATTCCAGAGGAGTTGTAAGTTTTCGTCATTTTTAATTTGTCTTACGTAGCTTTGCTATTTATTTATAATGAACTTTATTTTAGCCACAGGGTCTTATGTAAAGTATATTAATTGTTTAGACTGTGTCGGATAGCTGCAGTAGCAATATCGTGTGTTAGAGCTGTAGTATAACACACCTACCGCTTTTCTTTTAACACGTATTTTTTTAGTTAATAAATTTAGGCGCATTTGGGGGATGCGGGCATAGCTCCTGTTACTAAATTCAACATATCTTTACCGGTATGGGTGGCTATTTCTTTTCTAGTATAGCAATTGGTAACATTTTTTGTCGTTCTTTTTCTTTTCTTTTCTTCTGGCTATAATCCAATTAAAGTATCAAATAATTAGTTTTCATTCATTCCATTTGATGTCGAAACATTTAGTTTATATTAGCTACCGATTATTCTTACAAAAACAATTGTTCGAAACGACATTTGTACATTTCTTCGAATTAATAAAAGTATTTTTTTTTATAAGTTAACAGTAGGCAATTGACATTTTGCTATGTATGACTTGAATTCGTTTTAGAGATTTCGAGCGATAGCTGAAGTTTTTTAAAAATAATTTCTTCAGCTTGTTCATTGCATAGTTAGGTAACCTGTAGCGTACTAGATGGACCTATAGACAAATGGTTAAAATTACCTTTATTGTTGTTTATATTTAATTTTGTTTGCCCAAAGTTATTTTTTTGTTGAAAATTATGTTGATTCATAGAATTTTCGGCTTTATGCATTCGTCTTATTGATCAATTGAATTCAACTCTTCGTCTGTCTTTATAATTAAATGTATTAAAATTTTTTCATAAGCGTGTGGGGCAAAAAGCGCAATAAAATGATATTTTAGCATGTGTTTATCACTGCGTCGCAGGTGGGGAACTTGGTTTTAATACATGTACTAACTAACTTGCTATTGTTCTGATGTTTATGTAAGTAATTTAAATCAAATTTTAAAGCTAGAAAAAGTCTAAAATGAATAGTGTCAATAGAAGTGCCTCGACAAGTCGTGGAAAATCTAGAGGTAGCGGTAAATTGAACTAAATATTTTGTTAGCTAAAAATCAAAATGTTATAATTTTTGTATTTAATATTTAAGAATTAACAATGAGGAAGTATAAAAATTCAGCACAAAACTATAAGAATCCAATCCAATTTTCGACTAACTCATCTGAAGATAAATATCGTAACAGGTAAATTAAGTGAATGTACTTTTTTACATTGTCATAATAATACATTATCTAGTTTAATAAATAATTATTATTGAAATAAAAATGGAACAGTTTTTTTATACTATAAGACTTAAATTTCCTTTTTATTGTTTTACCCATTCATTAGAATATATTTTATCACTAGTTTAATTTTATTGCTTATGGTACCTAATGCTTATATTATTATGTCAAATTAATGACAAATTAAAATTAATTATTCGTAATTTAATCAATTAAATTTTGTTTTAAATAATTACACAACACTTAGACGCCACTAACACGTCACACGTATTTCAAACTTGATTAGTAAAAACTTATAAGTAAAAACAAATTAATCTTAATTAAACCTGAAAAAAAGTGTGTGGGATTTTATTTTATTTATTTTCAATGTCACTAATTTGTTAAAAATGTATATAGTCTTGCATGAATTGTATTTTGTAGGTGGAACCGTAGATCGTTGAGTAGTTCATCTTCTAGTCGTTCAAGTTTATCACTATCTCGCAAAAGAAAAATGTCACCATCCCGTTTATCCGATAGGAGATCTTTGCGTCGTTCATCCGATAGAAGACACCCGCGCCGGTCTTTATCTAAAAGTCGTACCACATCTCAAACGCCAAGACGCCGTTCACCTTTTGAAAAATCTCCATCGGCACTCGATTCAAAAAACACAAACAAGTTGCGCATAAAACCGCCTAGACCATTGCATAGAAGGCCAAACGCAAATGTTTCTCAACAAAAAAAAAGAAAATCCAAAGCGTTCGGTCAATGTCGCAACCGACAGACTTCTGAAAAAGTAAGCTTACAAAATATAGGAAATAATTGTAAAATTAATGTATCTTTTCAGCATCGCAACATTCAAAACAATTTAACGCTAATTAATCTGATTATATTTCCAGAGAAGTCCGTCTGATTCAGAGGCTTTCGTAAATTCACATTGTTCAATGGACGAAAGTACATCTTCGGAATCATCAAATTCTCCCCTATCGACCTCAGGTAGTAATCGTAGGACTTTTACACGGTCCTCGAAAAAGGGGATATTCAGAAAGAATGATCGAGTTTATACTGAATATCTTTCTGGAAAAGTAAGTATGCAAGAACGAAAAAAAAAACAACTGCAATTTTATATTACTACTTTTCGCCATTGCAGACCAGTTCATCAAGCGCAGAAACTTACATCAAATCAGAACCTTGCGTCAAATCAGAGGTCCACGTCAAATCAGAAGATCAAACAGATGCTGTTCGGAATAAACTAGTTCTCGAAACTCCATTTCGGTAATGGTGTTAAATTTCTGTTAATACAAATTTAAAGAAATTTCTCTGTTTTAGATCAAGATCGTTTTCCGTGCCGAGACATTCGACATTAGAAGGTTTTAACAAAAGAAAGGGACTGTCCGGATCACTTGCAAGACCAGTAATTATAAAAACAGAAAAGGACAAAAACAAAATATCACACAAGAAGACAAACTGTCACAAACCCAAGTCTTCCAAGACCGATAGAGTAAATAATCGCATTTAAAAATTAACTACCCGTTAATTGTTACTATAATAGTATAATATCATTATTTTTTATAAATCTATTTTAAACAAATTTCAGTGGTCTACACATAAACCGTTCAAATTTGATCTAATGGCGGAGTTGAATAAGCCATCTACCATGAATCTTTCTGAACGTTTTGGTAGACTAGCCAGATTAGGTCCAAGAATTCCACCAGAACAAAAGACACGTTTTAATAACAGCGGAGCTAGATCAGGCTCAGCGCCTTACAAAGTGCACCATACTGATTAATTTATATTAAGTATAAATTGTTAATAATAGGTATAAAATTGTATATATTACGTTATGCTTATGTACCATGTTCATAATAATTTAAAATGAGTTGGATGCTATAAGTTTAACCTAAACAAATATTCTTAGTTGTGGAAATTCATTTATGTAATATCTATAAAAAAAAAACGGTTTGAATTAATTACTTAAAAATAAAATAGGTATATTAAGTATTAAAATATATATATATATATATATATATATATATATATATATTTGAAAATCTATATAAAGATAGGTAATAAATCATTTGTAAATAACGCAAATAATCAATTCTGCATGCGGTCTGTTTTTTTGACGTTTTAGACCAAAAATCCCGACTACTAAGAACGGTCAGATTTCAATTATGTAAAAATAGACGAGTTCTTTAACAACTTTACTAGAATGTGTATGAAACAGATTAAACATTTTTTGCATTTTTTATGTAAAAATATTGGGTTTTAATATTGAAAAAATTGCAAATTTAATTTATTTAAACATATGAAACTTACATTTTTAAATGAAAATCGGATTCCTACACAACATAGTAAACTCGAATCTCTTTATAGAATTAAAATTGAACCATCCTATGTATTCTAAATGTTGTCTAGCTTTTTGGTAAAAAATGAACAGAAGTGGCTTTTACTTATAGAAAAAATTATTTAAATTAAAAAAATAATACCTTGTAGTTTATATAAATTATCCAGTAAAATAATTGACATAGTCAACATTTATTAAAACCTCTTTTTTCTTAAATATTGCCTATACAAAACTCCTTAAAAACAAACCGCACACAATCCCTTTAAATGTTTTAACTAAAAGTAACATACCTATACATAATTGTAGAGATTATAGAATTCTAGTAAATTATTTAAACGTCTTGTATTTAACATAACATTATAATTCGGTAGTCACTTGCTTAATTAATAATTGTAGTTATACGATTTACCTTATTCGTAGATAAATTTAAATTCCTCAATAATATTTTAATCATAATTATTCGATGTCTATGAAATTATCGAACCTTTAAACGATAAAAAAAAAATTGTAGTACCTATAATATAAAATTATTGAATTATCATTATTGTATTCTATATAATTACCATTTAGTATTGTAAAACGTATTTAGTGAAGTAGTAAAAAGTTATATTGTACAAATCATTGATATTTCAAGCACTAGAGCAGATGCTAAGTTAGATAACTACTTTTGGATTAAACTAGTCATTGGTGTATTGATTAAGTATCTTATTCGATTTAATTCATATAATATCAAATATTATATTGTAGTAATAAGTTTATAAGTACTATAACTACCTACGAAACCTAGTTACATTATGCTACATTAACAATCATTTGTGCTAAACTAAATAATAATTATTTAAATTTATAATGAGTGAACAATTTAGTTACTATATACTTTTTGAAAGTTCCTTTTCTGTATTAAATTTTGCATTTTATTTATAAGTAAAATAACATGTTATAAAAATATAATGACTATGAGATTTTAATAGTTAGATTAACTTAATAGCTAATATTAAGTAGATAATAATTAATAGATAAAAATTATTTCCGGGGCTTGGGTCTAGAAGGGCCAATCTCAAATTTTAGTCAAAAAGAGTTACAATACCCATTATATACATCATTGAACGCTCTATCTAGTCCAACAAAAATCATAGTTCTTAGTTTATTATTTAAGAAATTATAATTATTGAGATTAAATGAAAACTTATGGAACCTTATGCAAAATGAAAATTTAAAAGCTTATTTGTCAACTTTTCAAAAAGTGACATTGGCCCTTCTTGACCCTATCTACATATTTATAAGCGTCCTTTACATTATTTTATCATTAGTTCTTTTAGAGCTATTTCGGATGTGTCAATTATATACTTTATATAATGATAATAAATTAATGGATCCGTTTCTTTTTTCTATACTTAAGTATATGGACTAGTCAAAATTGATTAAAAATATGTTTTATTATAATTTATAGACTAGAAGAAACTAGTATGTACCATTATTAAAATAACATTGTCATGTACATAATTTGTTTTAGTACCAATCATTTAAATTTATTTTTGTCAGCTGAATGATTGATTTGTGTTGTTCCATTTTGCTAAACAATTTGATTTATATTGTTATACATACTTGACTTTTTTTTTATAATTATTCAGTTTTAATTGTTTTCATACATTTGTCGCTGTTAAATATTATGTTATATGATTCAATTTTTTACTTAAATTTATGTTTTTTACGAACTGGTATCAATTACATTACTTACCTGTGTTTGTTTTACAGACAAATTGTAAATAAGCATTATTATTTATTCCACGTAGTGTTTGTAATCAACCTCTGTTTTACAATGTTTGCTAATTAAAATATCGAATCATAAGCCTAATACCGAGTTCGTTGCCTTTATCGCTGAGCCACACATGTTGACAGTATGTAATTAAAGAGTTAAAACGAACTCAATTTAGAACTTCAAACAAATACTTCATTTTTCCAATCAAATAAATAGTTAAATTGTGGTTTTCTCCCTGTACCCACTATACCTGTCACATGTACCTGTACATGTCGACTATAGTAAAATTAAATATTATATTTAAAATTTGATTCAAATTTAGCTACCAGCATGCTTCATCACAGACAACAAATAAAAATAACCACTGTTTTATAGCCTTTATTATACTCATAATTTAAATAGACACGTGTAATACCATTTTGATATGGGATCCTTACAATTAATATTGTATTAATAAATTATTATACCTGATCGGTTTCTTTAGTATGACTATCAGTTATACGGCACTTAGGCTATGCAATTTAGATACACACCGGGATAGAATATTACAGACGAGCGATCGCCTTGTTCGGTTTTGACGCGAGGAGACATATCATACTGCACATCAGTTGGTTAAATTATAATTATACTCACTCTAAATATATAATTGAATTGACTTGCCGCAAATGCAGTTACTTACAGATTTAAAATCACAAGGTACACATTGTCGTCCGCTATAGCACTGTTTTACTTTTGTATTATACTATAATTATTGGTCTAAATTTACGAAGGGGTAGGGTTATGTACATAGGTGAAATCATAATTTTGTTAGTAAAAAGTAGACATATATATAGAGCGTAAATATAGCGAATACCAGCGTATATAACAGGAGACATTTTTAAAATTATGTAGTAAGCCTTTTTTTATTTTATTTTTGCTTCCAATCGTATCTGAGAAAGTGTCATTTTTAAGTTTATCTCTTTTAAACCGAGAAAAACCCCTTAAAAACGTATACATCAATATTTTCTAAATTACATGTTCATGATCTAATGTCTTTCTCAGTAGGGAGAGATTTTTTCTTACCGCCCTTAAGGTGCTCGTGATCTTTAGCTTACAGTTTGGATACTGTTAGGAACGATTTTCGGGAAAAATGTTTATTTGTTTTTTATAAATGAAATTGAACTGCAAATGGATGTTGGAGCGTTAATGAATTTTATTTAAATTTGCCAAAGTACTCACTTAATCTTTTTTGACATTAGATATACTTTATTGGCGGGTACCTGAAATTTATTCAGTATTTAAATAATAACGTTATTTTGTTGCCAAAACAAATATGTAACAAACATCAGAAGTAATTGTACAACTTTCGGTTGTAACAATTGCTACAGATCTGTGAACTAACCGATCCCACTGTGCTGGCTGTTTACAATATATCGCGCTATTTTTTTTTTTTTTAATACCGAAAAACGCCTAGGATGATAATTAAAAAAAATTATAATAATCAATATGCGTGTATCTAATACCTGTTTCGTTTAAGCGCAACACTATTGTTATTATTATTATTTTTTTTTTCTGACGACTACAGTCGATCGGGTTTTGATCAAATATAGATTTGTGTTATAGTAGGTACGACCGTATGCGAATGCAAAAAAAAAAAAAAAACAAACGGTAAAATAACACTTGCGGGCTATTTGGAAGCTAACTTGTTAATTTGTTTACACGATTAATAAAAAAAACATGTGTACCAGTGATCACGATCAAACGGAACAGCTACCGGGCGTCAAGGTTAGCCCATCAGTATGCGTTTGCGTTTATCTTGATGCCGAACAAATTTTTATTATGCTGTCACGATGCTGTCTGCTGGTGGTTCTGTTATTGATCATCCAGGTTAGTTGCCAGCGTGACCGATGAACCACAGTCAGCTCGGCCCAAGGCGAAAATATTATTACAATAATTAATTATTGTTCTTCTCGTATTCACATTTGTCGATTTACTTACTATGGTCGTTTGCAGGATGAACTGGACGCCAAGGAGAAAAACAAAAGCGGTAAACAACGGCCCCGCAACCGGCCGTCCAAGACGAGCGTGGCTGAAGTGCAAGACGGCAAAGATGTTGAGCAACAGGTGGACAAGGTGCCTCAGATTAATCAGCCCGTCACGGCTGCCCCGGCTAAGTCCAAGAAGGGATCCCGCCGTAAACGCAAGGGTCACCCCAAGCGCAAGGTAGTGTGTTAAAAAATGTTTATTGTTCTAAAAAACTTACATATTGCTTTTGAATCTCACGTAATTATTGTATATCTCGACCATCGGACACATACACATACTTCACGTAATGCAAATTGAATATAAAACAAAGCCGTTTGAAGTAAAAACTAAAAAAAAAGAGCACAGTATAAATCAGCGTATTACGGTAAACCGAGTACCGTATAGACAAGCCTAGGTTTGAAAAGTTGAATCGAGACATTTGTTAAATTTGAATACCACTCCATCACTCTTAAACGCTTCATTGTGAATTTCAGAACAGCACAAAAGTTTGCTATCCACAAATTCGCTATAAAATAAAAGAGCTATCGAACCTTACCAAACCTAATTTCTACACTAGATTTTATTTTCGAAACAAAAATCTTACAATTATATTCGAAAATTAACGATCTAGTCTAATTTGCAACAATTAAGTGTTAAAATGACGACTAAAATAAAACGAATAAGCTTCCTCATTTTGCGAAGGAGATAGGGTTTCATAAAAGGGTTTATTTAAAAGCGGCTTCCGAATAGGGTAGGGGCTTGCTTAAAAAATATTTGTCGAGAATTTGGACTCGATCCGACAATTTTTCGTCAAGTTAGGAGTTGGAGTGAACTCTTTTGAGGTTCGACATTATAGTACCAGCTTAGACTTATACGTACTACATGACCAACCCTCAGATCAAAAGACCCCCTACGGGATCTATCGTTAACGGCGTGCTTAAGCAGTCCAAGGAAATGGTAAAAAGCTTGGCAAGGGGAGGCGTCAACGTGATGCAGAATGGTGTCAACACCTACAGCGGCATCACCAATGGTGTTTTTAACATAGCCAAAAAAGGGTCTAACGTTCATAGAAACATGCAGAACAGATTGAACTTGCCTTTGGTAAAAACCGTCGGCAATTCCGTCGCAGATATCGTTGACTCAGGCCTGAACACTATGTCTGAAGCAAACGAATTGGGTGTGCTGGCCACCAATATAGGAGTCCAAAGGGTTCGCTCTAGACTTGACAATACAAATGGCAACCAGGAAATATTGAAAATGCTACTGCAATACGCCGGTCAGTATATTTTTTTTATGCTGAATATTGTGTTTCACATGAAACTTTTAATGAAGTTGTAAGAAATCCGCTGTTAACAATATTGTAAACAATCATAAAATAGTCACGAAAGGTTCCGTAATAATTTAGATTTTTTATATTATTTTTATGATTTGTCCATCACTGCTGACCAATGTGGCCATCTGGTAACTTTATAGGCTGTATATTACGATTAATATTGCAAAGATAGACAAGGATAGAGGGGGTGGGGTTTAGTGACGAGAGGACGGATGAAATTGAGTGCTCAGTTTTTTTTTTATCCAAGTTGAATAATGAAACTAATAACACAAAATGTGTACTTTATGAGCCCAGATTAGCAATTGCATCACATCGTACGATCAGATCCTTTAACATTTTAGTTCGTGTCTTTAAGATAGATACTAGAAAGGATTACGTTGAAGTCCCCAAAAATTCTCGTAGGGTCCATGAATGCTATTAAATAATTGTGTAGTTGGAGATAACACTCTTGAGTCTCTGAAACTGGTGTTTAGGTTGACACACTTTTGGTACCCAAAGTAATCTCAGAAATTATAGTGTTAAGTAAAGCTGGAAGTCCCATAAATTCCAGAGCTGGGCTCCAATTCTAGCGTTTTCGAGGGGACGATCCCAGTATGTTATCAGGAGTATTTCAGTGTAACTTAATTATATATTTCAAAGCAGGGTCGAAAGTGAGTAAATACAATAAGGGTGGCGTCAACGCCACATTCACGGACGACATCAATACTATTGCAAATTTCATTGCCAAGGACGACGAGGTAGCCGAACTCATATCACGGTTAATGAGTAAGATTATGGCCAACGAGGATGTAGTCACCAGTATGATTAGGATGATTATCAGTGTAATGGGGGATAGCGAATCAATGGGCTGCATATTAGACAGATTACCGTTATCCGACAAAGACATGCGTATGGTGTTTGATATGATGACCGGCCCGGAGGGACAAGCTACATTGAGTACCGCAGCCACTATAGTCACAGAGTTAACTGGTCCGGATTCGCAGGCTTTCATGGCATCGGCAATGGACATAGCTTCAATGGTTCAAGGGTAAGTGTCTAAAAAAACACATGCCACAACACCCTGATGAGTTTGTGAGCCGTTGAGATCTATTCATGTAAAGTCTATACTAAAAATTCTCATGCATTTGCATTTGAAATTCTCTATCACCGCTATCAATCCTTTCAATGTTTATTACAAACATATGCATTAATATTCTATCGATGCCGGTAAGGTACAGGAAGTCTATCGGATTACTTCACGAATTTTTTACATTTTTGGCATCAAATAGATTCCTATTAGTGTATACCTACTGCAGAAAAAGAGAGTCATCTAATTTCATTCTAAGTCCATTAAAGTTTACATACAGCTTTCACAAGCGGGTCTTTTCTAATGGCTCGAGCACGATGCTTCAGCATATTATCCGTTGCCATAATATTCCTATGCATTTAATAGTAAAATGTTAATTAAATATAAACGTTTTTAGTGGAGCAGCAGCTTTTTCACCGTCGTCAATGTTTAGTTCCATTTCGGGATACTTCTCAGGGTCTTCGAAAAATGATGATCCGAACATCCCTGATTTGAAAAAAGCAGATGGGGCCGACGGTAAGAAAGACCGTAAAGATGTTCACTACGATCCCACTGCTATTGTACCTGTGGCAAGTGAAAAAGTACAACATCTTGAAAATGACATCGGTGGGTGGTTCGATTAATAGGTATTAATATTTAGACCATAATATCCATTTTATAAAATATATTTTACATGTGAAATTTTTACACCGATTTTATCGCTCGGAAATACCAAATATACGGATTACGGGTATAACATTTTTATAAATTGCGTTTAAATGATATTGGAAGATATTATAATTAAATTATGTTATACATTACAGAATAAAATATTAAATTTAATCAATACTTCAAATGTTAATTTAATAAAGAAATATAACTATTAACAAGGGAATATGTATTCTTAAATTATCACTTTGGAAACATTATCTTTTTCTTCTAGCTCTTTTGTATGACCACAGACCACCTTAGAACTCAACTTTAATTCAGGTTTTTAGTTTTCCTGTTTTTAGCTTTCCTACTTTAAATTCTTCTTTTTTGAATATTTTTTATATGTTTATGTTGAATTTCAATCATGTTTATTTAAAAGTATAATTTGCATACAGTAAGATAACGTTTTGTTGTTCACCAAACGTGGATTTGGACTGTGACCCATTGAGTCTTAGTAGTTTTATTTGTAATAGTTTTGCATGAAAACTTCAGTGGAATCTTCAGTTGATTTAGGTATCGTTCATATAAGTTTAATCATTGATTATAAATAATATAAATAGCCCACTGGCATGTAAATTTTACTCAGAGGTAAGACATTTTTGAGTTATTATTATGAAATTTCAATAAAGAAGTAGTTTTTAAAGTATTCAACTAAATCTATAATATTGATTTGTAAAGAATTCGTATCATTAAAAAAATACCTTTGAGAGCATGTCGGACAGCATCCTGGAACTGGGCTTGCATTGTTAAAATAATGACAATATAATGATAATAATGAAAGGATTACCGATGGACGGCATTAGCAATTAGGTGAAATTTAACCATCCACAAGCTAATATCACAATTTAATAATACACCTTAATTGTTTTCGGATTTGTGAATGTCGCTCCCGACATTCCAAGAAAATATGCTTTATTACATTTATTTAATGAAATCTATTTAAACGCGTTGAACACCGAACGTACTGCACTGACAAGTACACAGTAAACTGCACAAGTACCTACGCCATCGACTTATTTCGGTGCGTAATCGAAATTAACTAATATACGGCGAATAGTCATCAAATCTTGATTGGTCCACTTTTCCAGTAACATATAATATGTAATTTGTGTGATTTGATTTATTACTCTTTACAAATTATTATCCAATATTTCTACTGTCTGGCTATTCCATTTAACCTTCGGTAGTACAGTTGGTAGAGTGGTGAACTATAGTAGCCATTCCATTCCAACTGGTTACTGTAAAAAAACTTGTCTGGTTCTCTTTAACGGGTTTTCCTCCGCTATACATTTTTTCCAGGAATACTTGAAAGTTTTTATTTTTAAGGTATAATCTTTGCTAATTTCCACAGTTTGTCTATGTAGCTTGCCAAAGGAAAGACTTTCTCACCATATCCACGGTCCAAACGCACATCTGCTTGAAACAGTAGGATTGCTGGTTCGATGAGTTCCTACTCAGAAAAATTCTATTTACAATTCCGTTTATCCTTTCTATTAGTTTTGACATCACACTCAACAGTGATTTGTGGGCTTTGGACCTAAGTTGCAAAATTAAAAAAATTCAGATTGTGTTCCGTATTTAATTTGAAGTGAAACTTCTTAAGGCGCATTAGGCTTGGAATTACTTACATTTCAAGAATTAAATAGACACAGAACAATTGTGATTTACGCATGAAAATATTTTTCACTCATAACTCATAACTGTTAAGTGTCAATTAAAATAAAATAATATTTATTCACTATAACTGTTTAAATTATATGTACAAACTTTTAAATACGTATTATGGACGATTAAGCGCAAACATGTGTTCAATACTCATTAATTAATTATAATAAATTAATTGGTATAAACCTTAAGATAACATTTGACAATGAAATAATATGGCGTCATAATAGTATTGCATACAAGTTATTTGTCCTCAAAAAAATAATTTACCTTAAATATGTATTTTATAACGTAACACGTTTTACTCAAAAATTATACTTAACACAAGACGTATGCGCTCAAACATGGTTATATTGAATTTGAATTCAAATTATATCATTATTACATGCATTTATTGTAGATAGTTTCGTATACTGTAAAATGTGTGCGCTTAATAAAATCCTTAATGAGTGTTTGCTAATAAGTATAACTTATGTATAATAAGCATAGATATTATATTTTTAATTTGAATAATATGCAGCGATAAAGACATTATTTTTTTGGTAACCGAAAACATGATTATGGTTTAGTTTATAGTCAATTTATTTTTTTAATAGTACATAAAAATAATTTGAGAATCGCTGTACAGGAAGTGTATTACAGTATTACGTGAAAACACATTTTCATACATTGACCTAGTTTTACATGATTTGAATATTTTTATTTTTGTCGAAACGATACACTAGTAAAAATATCACAAAGCAGCGTTTTGTAGAAATAAGTAGAACAACACACAGCCAGCTAAAGATTTATTAGTACAACCAAGTGTAAACAACGAGCTTGTACTACGCACAAGTGTACCTTGAAGGTGTTATTTATTATATTTTTTAAAGTACATGTTTTTTTTAACGCGTATGATTTCGAAACAGTAGCTTTGTGTACCAGCGTTGGAAATATAGTCTCGACTCGTCACAATGAATGTTTTTTTATGTTTTGTCATCGCGTTGACCGTTGGGGCCTCTACTGATAAACGACAATTTTTGCAAGACGTTGCCGAATCTGACCGATGGGAAATGATAAGAAAGGAAGTGGTATTGGGCTCTAACAAAGAGGTCACCTCTGTCGGCAATGAAATCCGCAAAGCACTGGATTCGCCAAACGACCTCGGCCAAAGCACCGAAGCGTATTATGCCATTGTCTGGGGATACCGAAAACGAGGGCATAAGTTTATGTCTCTGCTGAGTGCTTACGCTTTGGAAACGTTAGGAAAACTACAGCAAGATGAAGAGGACGTTTTAAACATGGTAAAGACGGCATTGATTATATTCGACAAGCGTATCTCGTTGCTCGTCGACGGCGACGACGGAGAGAACAACGAGTTTAAACCGTTCCTGAAGAAATTGGCCAACGAAGGAGATGCTAATGATGAACCATTGACTAGTTTTGAATTTCTTTCGATGATGAAAGAGAGTTTTCATAGCATTGTAGCCCAACAATGTGTACTGACCGGTGACAAACGAGACGAATCGTCCGACGACAATAGGGTTGTACCGTTCGACTACATATTTTCGGTTGAACCGATCGTTGCAACCGAAAAACGCCAAGTAAGCAGTTCGTCGTCGGAAGAAAAATCCGACGAAGAACATAAACAAATTGATATAGCACAACCGGAAGGACATCCTGTTGGAAATCTCCAAGAAAACGAATCGTCGGAAGAAAAATCCGCCGAAAATATCCACAAAAAGAACGAATCGGTTGAAGACAAATTTGATGGAGAACATAATAAAATTGATACAACACAATCGAAAGAACATCCTGTTGAAAATCTCCATGAAAACGAATCGCCGGAAGAAAAATCCCATGAAAAGCTTCAAGGAATAAAAGGTGTACAACCGGAAGTAGCACTTGTCAATGACGGACAAGAAAGCAAACAGTCGGAATGTACATCTGTTGAAAAATACAAAGTAGTTACAGAATCTGGAAACCAAAAAAAGTCTAAAAAAGAATACTTACACAAGGCTCGGAAATGGGGGAAAAAAATAAAGCATAATATAAAGAACGTAGCACATAACAAGTATGGCGATTTTGATAAAGATAAACTTCTAAAGAAAATGCGTATTCAGAAATCGATGGATAAGAAATCGGAAGGTCGTAAGAAAATCATAGTAATGAAGAGCATAAGCAAAGAAAAATGTATAAGCTTCAAAAACGATAGTAAAATAGCGCCGAGTAAAGGACAAGCGCAAGTGGAACACAGTAATGAAAGTAACGAAGAAGCAAAACTTAAGCCCGGAAACAGCCAGGGCGAAGAGAAAATAGCATTAGACATTAAGAAGAAATTGGAGAGCGACGAAGCAAAAGAAAAAAAAGACTTGAGCTTGGAAACCGCTTCAGAAACGCGTAGTATGCAATTGGAACACAGTAGTGTGAGTAACGAAGAAGCCGAACTTAAGCCCGGAAACAACCAGGATGAAGGGGAAATAGCATCGGACATTAAGGAGAAATTGGAGAGCGACGAAGAAAAAGAAAACGAAGACTTGAGCTTGGAAACCGCTACAGAAACGCGTAGTATGCAATTGGAACACAGTAGTGTGAGTAACGAAGAAGCAGAACTTAAGCCCGGAAACAGCCAAGACGTAGAGGAGGAGGTACCGGAAAACGAGGTGGAAGTAGTTAGTGACAGTTACTCGGATACCACGACATTAACGACTGGTTCTGTTGAACTCGGCCACCAGCAATGCGATTTAGGAGACATGTACGGGTTGGTCGTTACCAGAGAAGTTTACAACATACTGGATCATAACCACAAAGAAAGGTTGGATGGACGTTACATTGTGTCACGACTCTTGGAATTCATAAAAAAAGAAGACGAATATTTTAGACCTTAATAGAAGGTCTTAAAACTAATGAAATATATTATTGATACAATTATTCATGTATTTATTTAAGATGATTTTTTCAGTCCATTTATGAGAGTTATAGTGTATTGTAGTTATAATTTTAGAGAATAGTTAATTATTGATTAATCCTTTGCAATTGTCTATCAGATAGTTTGGCGTTCTGACCACCTTTCGTTGATTATTTAAACAATCATAATGCCATAAAAGTTTAAAATATTTTAGTTTAAGTATTAAAATATGTAATTTATATATATATAATATAATATGTTCTAAATAATATACGAGTATTATTCATGCATATTTTGATTTGACTACTTTTCTTACAGATGTTTTCTTGAGAAAAAAATGAAATCGTCACAAACAGTATAATAATTGTTTAGGTATCTACGTACGTATGTATATTATCGTGACGCGTTTTGTGTAGGAACTTGTGTTGATACAGCAGTTTGTATTAAGTGATTTTTATCTATGCCATGGCAAAAATTGTACAACAACAAATATGTTTACGGAAAATCGTTCAAAGCAATTTGCATTGTAAAATATAATTTTCAAACGTTGAGTTCCAACGCAATATAAAAAAAAAACTGAAATTAAGTAAAAGATCCCACCTCATCTAGAGAAAAGGGTTAATGTTATTTGCTAAAATTGTCAATTATTTAAATTGTACAAAACTTAAATAATTTATTTTTAGTTTTTTAGTTCATATCGGGTATCTTCTAGGCAAGTTTTTTCTAATTAGCTTAGAATAAACTTTACATCTTTTATAGTTTAAGAGAAAATCGAAAATTATGCACTTATACGTTTGAATACAGATTTTTCAAATTCAAATTATACCGCATGGGTATGACATTTTATCTACCTGTATGTTATTATCTTATATTCAAGTTAAGAAAAATATCTACTCGCTATTTGTGTGTAGCGTTTTATTTTTTTTTCCTATTCGCAACAAGCTCTTAAAGTTATCCACATTAATTTTTTCAACTTTTCAGGGTGTTATAAATTTATATAATATTCTGTTTTTCATTATATATCGACACCGTCAACGAAAAAAGAAAAAAGTAAATTACGACTTTTTTTTTTTGGCGTGTATACTTTTTATGTTTGTTTATGTTAGACTTGGATTAGATTAGTAAGGTTAGGTTAGGTTCTAACTGTTGAACTATCGACAAATTATCAATACTAAGAAAATCGATTGACTCTATCTAATTTGAGGGATAAATTCACTAATAATTAGAAAATCATAGAGGTGTACGCCACTAGTGATTCCCACTAATGCTGGCAGTGCTTACAGCGAATTTGTCCACAAGATTTTTCTTTTCTAAAATTGAATAAAAAGACTTGATCTTAGGTGATATAGTGATAGTAGTATGACAATGGTTTCTTTTAGTATTTTACCAAGCTCAATCAGTTGTTAAAGATTAAATTTTAATATTCAAACATATTTTTCTAACTTTTTAATTAAAAGAATAATTTACTTAAAATGTTGACTGATCGATAACTAATTTCGAACACCTAATTAATTTAAAATTCACTAAAGTATAAAAATAATCATTCAAAACTGGTTGTCAACTCGACAAAATGTTCAGTAAGTTAATTAACAGAAAGTTTCAAGTCAGTCACTTAAATTAAAAAAGTTAATTACATAGATACTTTACTGTTACTCATTTAAGTTTCAAAAGTTGACAGAGCTCTGGAAAATACAAAAAAAGGGGTTTAGTAATTGTATTTAGCAATATGTACTTTAGTGAACTAAAAGAATTTCAATTACTTTAAAAAAGTATATTTTATGTATCCTCTTACAAACATAACTAGAACGAAGAATAGTAATTATGCTGCTTCTGTAAACCGAATGCTAGTGGCTTTAAATAAGGCAATAAATAATTATAATTTAGATTTCTTTAGCTAGATTAAAAAGTGTTCAAAATAATGTTGTTTAATGATTTATACAAAATTTGTATTTTAGTGGTATTGTAATTATTTTTTGTAAGATTATTTATCCTGTACTCTATTGCCCTTTGGACATAAGCTATTTTGAATAAATAATTTAAAAAAAAAGTCTCATCAAATGAACTACCCTGTATAGTAACCGACGGTATTTGTAAGTTTAAGAAACATAAATAGATCGACGGCAGTGCTAGGGCTCTGTTTGTGTAGTAGACAAAAAAAAACACAACTTGTTACCGAAATGTGTGTTTGTTGTGCCAACAGTGTACGAGATAAGTCGCCGGAAAAGATTTGATAACAGCTGTGAGTTAAGCTACAACCAGCTATTACAGTTGTACATCATCAATCGGGTAAAGTGGTCGTTTAAACAGCGTTTTTTTTAGTTATTCGCTAGGAAAAATGGTTTGCATATTGTTGGAAACATTGGCCACGGTATTCGTTTTGGCATTAGTCGCATCGTCGGAGGATACCATGTCGCAGGAAATGAAATCGTGCAAAGACCACCTGTTGGCCATACAGAACATATCCAAGTTTTGGTCGCACATCGAACAGGAACAGGTGATGGTTTCCGTTGGAAAATGGAGAACGTTAAAAGAGATATTCCACTTGGCCTCGAAGGCAACCTTGGAAAAAGTATGTTACCACGCCTACAAGTGCTACGTGGCGGTGATTCGGAACAGATGCGAGAAGTATGCCGCACTCCTGAGCAAGTTCGGTTCGGAGCTGATGACCAGAGGCCGTAGCCACCGAGACGTGCTGCCCGCGGTCTCTTCGGCTTTGCGGTCGTTCGTGGCCGTCTTGGACGGGCTGGTCCACGGCAACTGTGTCACGTTGGTGGAGCTGCACCACGACGAAAAGCTGATCAACGACCACCCGGACGATCGGTCGGTGCTGAGCACCGTGTTGTCGGCGATGGCTACCTCCTTTCACAACCTTGTGGTTTTCCACTCGTTAAACAGCGACCTGGACAACAAAGCGACCGCCAACACCGTGCTGGGCGCAGTGCACGGCTCTAACGACCATTCCGTGACCAGCATAAACAAGCTGGGTTCCAAAGTGCTAAACTTCATCACCAGAGCCGGCTTACAATCGTACGGCCGCCTGTACAAGTCGGTGGTATCGGTCGACGACAGCAGCAGCTTTTCGCGTTTATTTAACACCAACCAGTGGATTTTGCCAGCAGAAACTTTTCTAGACGCCCTGGACAAGCTTTCGGAACGTGTAAGATACGAATTCGGAACCGTCAACGACGAGTTCGTTAATTTAGTACTAATAAAATATAAATTTTGAGCACCGCAGAAACCGTTATTGCAGTTCGTAACGCATGCGCTCACGATTGCTCTCAAAGTATCCACACTCTCAATACCCGCCGTAAGGTATGATTGGACTTCATTTTGTCATTCGAAACCAACCTATGTTTTAGACGAACAGTTCCAAAGTTTAGCAGTTACAGTTAAACATCAATTACATAGAAAAACAATTATATTTTGGTAGAAAAAAAAATTTCGTGTATAAATATTCAAATAGGATAATATGTAAAAAAATAACATATTTATTTATTTTTTTTTGTTTATTTATTGAAATACACGCCCGAGGGCATTAAGTTAAATATTATGATACATAATTGATACTTAAACATTAATAATTATAAGTAATATTATGATTGTGATTAAAAATTGTAAAGTATGATGTGAGTGTATGATTGTAAAGTTAAAAATAAAAACCACATGTAAGTTAGACAGGTACGATTTCTGATTCTAAGAGATGCTAAACGAAGAAATCGGTTCTTAAATGATATTGGTGGTACAGACACAAAAATATAAAAGTATAAAACAATGAAAAAATAAAAATACATAATTATACGTACAACATTTTTTTTAGCATCAAAGCTAAAACAAAAATAATATAATATATATATTTTTAGCTTAGACGCTGTAGCTGAGAAGGTAAATAAGCTAAATAATCATAACACGCGTTGTAGTATAATTTAATGAGAAAAAGGTTGGTGTTAGTCCAATCCAAGTGTCGCGCATTTGCCCAAATCGTACGCAGTATCGTGCTAGTGTTGTTCCATTCCATTTTCAAGTTGTATACGTTTTGTAAGTCGTCTTTGAGCTTATCATGTAAGCCCAGGTTGCCCAAAAAGAGCGATTGGGTTTTTATAAGTTCGAGCCTTTCTTCTAACAAATCATCACTAATTATACGGTTTTTTTCCAGCAGAGCCTTGGCTTCGTCCAATTGTTGTTCGAGTATTGCTGTTTTATAGCTATAGGATCTGGACTTCCGAAGTGACCTCAACATGCTGTCGTAAGAGTCGAATGAATTACCTTTACGACACTCGGCTAGGTCAGCGTTAAGTTTATTGATGACATAGACAAGAGTTTCGAAAATTTTCGGATAGTCTTGGGTCGGATTTTTTGAATCCTGATAAAAAACGGCTACCAAACTCGTGAATAAATGTAGTAACCACAAAGGCGCCAATACGAACTCCATTCAACCCGAGCAACGAAACAATCTGGAGTCTTACTACTTTGTTGATATAACTAATGGGGCCGACCAAACCTTTTAATTCTTTATAATATGTGTAAGGATTTTCAAGTAAAAGCTTAAACACCCGCATTTGTGTATACCCGCCAAACAGGTATCCGCATTTTAAATCTTTGTGGAGTTCATCATTTTCAATATATATATCCGCATACTCGTACCCGGTTTTCAATGACTGTAGTGAAGTGTAAACGGACAACAACATCAAACCCAAAATAATTTTCAGTAGACCGGAGCACATCATATTTCAGTATTGAAAAAGATTTAATCGGTCAAAAAGTAATACGTTTGCCTGTTAACTGAAGTCATAATTCACGAGACAAAATTGTAACTGAAAATATTATAGTTAACAACACAAAGTTTGAATTTTTTTATTCGTACTTCTGACACTTTACAAGAAAGAAAAGAATTTTTCGCTAAAGTTGTATTTGTTGAGACCATATTTTTTAACTGTCAAACGTACGTTTAACTATATTCTATCGAGTAGTATAGTTTTGGAATTTAGCTGTTAAAATAATAAAAAGCTAGTACAGTGGTGTCGAGGCTTAGTGCGAACATAATGGGACGAGAAGGTCACAGGTCTACAGGAATTATTATAATTGGAAGGTAAAATCACTTTCTCATAAACGCTTTAAAGCGAATTTGTGGACACTAGACCTTACATTAATAACTATTTTATCGCTGTGCTGGGTTTGAGCTAAATTGGTTTTAGCTGAGTTTAATTTGAACTTACTATCTACCGATTTGCATGGAAGCGTTTATTTTAATGTGATTTTATCAATTCCAGTTATAATAAATTCTGTAGACCTGTGACCTCTCCGTCCTCACTATTCTTCAACCCACTGTACAGGCTTTTATTTTTGAAAAAATATAGTGACCTAAATCTCACACATTATGAATGTCTCGTATAGTCATACAATTTAAGTTTTAAAAATTGATAACACGCATGCGCAAACTACTTAAGGTATAATTTTGTTTTTAGGCCTTAAATGTACATAAAATAACACCTACCAACATTCAAAAGTCTAAATTTGAAAAATATCAATAGCGGTTCTAAAAATTGTCCGTTGCCGAATTTACTGTACACCCTTTATATGAAATAAATAGTTTTCTTTAATATTCCCAATGTTTGGTGTTGAGGAATATTATACCTTTTCCACTTGGCCGTTCATTTGTGTTTTTTCTAATTCTAAGTTGGGACTCATTAGAATATTGCACTACAATACTTATTGAGTACTTATGAAAAAAATGGCCTTTATTTGAGGCCAAATTGTTTTTCCAAAACAATTCATATTAACGTACCAAAGACACACAATTTCGTCAGTCAGTACATCAAAAGTCTTTATCACTACGATTAGGTTATATTAAAACTGAATTAGCAAGTCGAGTGGTACATAGCAGTAATAATAAATGTTAAACACAACATGTCCACACATTTTATTATATTTCTAATATATTACATTTTTATTATTAGTTTTTATTGTCACTATATTGAGTGACGATATACTGTTTAATAAAAAATATTTTGAAACTCAATAAATTTCGATTATATAATAATCTTTACGTATCTTTATTTTTGCATGAAGTTTAGATTTGGGTTGGGTGATCAAAAACGTCTATAAACATTAAAATGCCATTGTGAACATTTATCGATATAATATTATAGTTTATAACGTTTTTGTGATTTACAATTTTTTTTTGGAAAATTTATAGAAAATGATTTTATCACTATAAGTTATAATAATGTTTTGAACAGTGAACTCCGCAAGGTGAGATGGCAAATAGTGTATTGATTTTAACGAAAATTATGAATAAAAATATCTCACAATTATTTAATTAAAATAATTATTATATTCAGCTAAAAAAGTTTCATAGTTTATAACAAAATATATTATTGTGATTATTTTGTAGAAATTGAATTATCGTAGTGTGACATACACATTAGTTATTATTAATACAATATAATAGATATTTTATAGTTTAAAAAATCACAAATGATCTACATGTAAATACATAAATTTGTGATACATAAATATTCGACTATTATTAATCTGAATCTAAAATAATGATATGTAGATTTTTCTACCCTTTGGTACATTCTTCCAATCTCACTATACCATTTTTCGTATTGAGCTCATCGATATATACTGTAAGTAAATTAATTGACTTAAATTCGCAATCATAGGCATCGATTATTATTATAATATAATAGCCGTTTAATAGTTTATATAAACTAATAATATTCTACTATTATTAATCTGAATCTGTAATATGTAGATTTTCCAACCCCTCAGTACATTCTTTCGACCTTACAACATCATTTGTCGGATTGAGTTCATCGATATATTCTGTAAGTAACTGAATGGTGCTAAATTTTACATAGCGGAAAGCCAGCTTCAGATGAGACAAGAAAGTTTTTGCGTTCTCCAAACTATTGTACTCGATCCACACATCACTGACGTTAATTTTCAGAGATTTTATTTCTTCTGCGGTCAGACTTGTATATTGTACTGTAAATTCTCGATTGTCTATAGCGTAGTATCGATTGCTAGCATCGCATCCGAAAGGCTGACAAAGCGCAACCAGTATTGGAACTAAAATGTCGTACACGCTGCCTATTGTCCCTGTCTTGTTTATAAGCTTTCCAAGAGCGCCCAGTAAGCTTTTTACATGTAAATCTTCGGACAAGTTTAACATAGTACCGAATTCTACCACTAGATCGTACCATGCTTGCGCGTATTGCAAGTAGGGTTCGGAATTCATATCGTAATGTAGTAAATATGTCATGTGTTTTAACGTCAGACGAAACATGATGATTTTTAAATAGTCATAACACGCGTTGTAGTATAATTTAATGGGATAAAGGTTGGTGTAAGTCCAATCCAAGTAACGCGCATTTGCCCAATTTGTATACAGTATCGTGCTAGTGTAGTTCCATTCCATTTTCAAGTTGTATACGTCTTGTAAATCGTCTTTGAGTGTTTCATTTACGCCCAGGTTGTGCAAAAAAAGCGATTGGATTTTTGAACTAAGCTCTAGCCTTTTATTCAACGAAACATCACTAATTATGCGGTTTTTTTCCAGCAGAGCTCTGGATTTTTTCAAGTTCTCTACGACTATATTTTGATATATATCAAATCCAAACATCTTACGTGAGTGTGACTCTAATACGCTGTCGTACCAGTCGAATGAATTGTCTTTACGGCACCCGGCTAGGTCATCCTCTAGTTTATTGATGACATAGTCAAGAGTTTCGAAAAATTTCGGATGGTCCTCCGTTGGATGTCTTGATTCATGATATAATGCACTTACCAAAGCGGTGAACAAATGTAATAACCACATTGCGCCAATACGTACTCCATTCAAATCGTACAGCGAAACTATCTGGGATCTCACTATACTGTTGATATTATTAACAGCGGATTGCAACAATTTGAATTTTGTATTATAAGGTGGTGCAAGTAAAAGCTTAATTACCCTTAAGTGTGTATACCCGTCAAGCATGTATCCACATTTTAAGTCGTTATAGAGTTCATCATTTTTAGTAGAGTTTTCCGCATTCTGGTACCCAGTTTCCAATGACTGCACTGAAGTGTATACGAACAACATCAAGCCCATAACAAATTTCAGTATACTGTAATGCACCATATTTAATTTTTAAAAAAGTCTTATTCGGTTAAAACGTAGTACGTTTGCTTGGTTCTTAAGATGACGAATAGTTGTGACTAAAGATATTATAGTTAACAAAACAAAATTTGTATTTTTTTATTTGTTCTTATGACACTACAAGGAAAACAACATTTTTGCTGTAGTTGTATTTGTTTAGACCATATTTTTTAACTGTGTGTAACATAATAGTGAGAACAAACAGTTTTTGAGACTTTTTAAACCATAGTACGATATAAAAACATAGTATCGACTTCAGTATTTTGTAGAACTTCTTTAACTTTTGAGAATCAAAAATTCTTCTTGTATATCCTATGTTTAATGGATGATGCATTTTATAAATAAAAAAAAAGAATTGATTTTTGATAACAATTTTTTTAAAAACATATTTTGATATTCTGAAAGCCAACCTTAGATGAGACAAGTAAGCTTTCGCGTTTTCCGAACTATTGTGCTCGATTCCCATAGTACTCACCGTACATTTCAAAGATTTTATTTCTTCTGCGGTCAGACTTGTATGTTGTTTTGTAAATTCTCGATTGTCTATAACGAATCGATTGCTAGCATCGCATCCGAAAGGTTTACAAAGCGTAACCAGTATTGCAACTAAGAAGTTCTTCATACTGACTATTGTCTGTTTGCCGTTTATAAGATTTCCGAGAATGTTCAGCAAGCTGTGTACGATACAAGATGATTTTCAAAAAGTCATAACACGCGTTGTAGTAAAATTTAATGGGATAAATGGTTGGTGTTAGTCCAATCCAAGTAACGCGCATTTACTCAAGTCGTACATAGTATAGTTTCTTGTATACAACTTTCAAGTTGTATACGTTTTGTAAGTCGTCTTTGAGCGTTTCATGCAAGCCCAGGTTGTGCAGAAAAAGCGATTGGATTTTTGAACTAAGCTCTAGCCTTTTATTCAACGAAACATCACTAATTATGCGGTTTTTTTCCAGCAGAGCTCTGGATTTTTTCAAGTTCTCTACGACTATATTTTGATATATATCAAATCCAAACATCTTACGTGAGTGTGACTCTAATACGCTGTCGTACCAGTCGAATGAATTGTCTTTACGGCACCCGGCTAGGCCATCCTCTAGTTTATTGATGATCTAGTCAAGAGTTTCGAAAAATTTCGGATGGTCTTCCGTAGGATGTCTTGATTCCTGATGTTATGTACTTACCAAAGCAGTGAACAAATGTATTAACCACATAGCGCCAATACGTAATTCATTCAAATCGTACAGCGAAACTATCTGGGATATCATTATATTGTTGATATTATTAATGATTTAATCGGTTGCTTGGTTCATAAGGTGGCGGAATGTTGTAACTCATGTTATTATAGTTAACAAGAATAAATTCGAATTTTTTTATACGTATTAATGACACTTTAAAAGAAATAAAATCATTTTTTGTTGTAGATTTATTTGCTTAGACCATTTTTTTTTAACTGTCAAACGTTCGTTAATAATATAATTTTTTAATTTGAAACTGTCTAAAACACGTTTTATAGTACTGGGTGATCCACTTTTTGTGAAGCGCTTAATTTCTCATATGGTTTAATCAGGAATTAAAATTTTGTTTTTCATATGGTTTTTATACAATGTGATCTACATTTTTTACAATTTTTTTTGCTTTTACCCTCTCCCAACTTATTTTTTTTTGATAGCAACTTTTGAAACTTAAATAGTAACGTATATATTTTATTAACTTTTTAAATTAAGAATAATGTACTAAAAGTTTTGACTGGTCGTTAACCAGTTTCGGATTACTAATTTTTATGTTATAAGAGTTTTAAAGTTAGGATTAGAGGGGAAATGCGCGCAGACAAAAATAATACTACACTCCACCTTTCCCCCCGCTCTAAACTTGAAGCTTCAATAACTTGTGATAGGGATTTGATTATTAAGTATGACTGGTGGGGAAAAATTGTTAAGTTTAATACTGTAGCCTACTGATTTTTACTTCTATTTACTACTTTTATATATTTTTTAATTTAAATGATTAATTTAACGTAAGACATATTAATAAGGTATTTTGTATTTTCGAATATCACAACTCTCATACATAAAAACAGCTTGTTAATATATTATTTTGGAACATAATGAACAATGTTATACTACAGTGTCAAAATCAAATCCTCGGCTAAGATAGTAGAGTTTACTAAAGCTATACAGTAATAAATTTATATCAAATTCTCTTTACACTATGCTATAACAAAGAGGTCGTTCTGTTGGTTGCAATGTATCATATAACGTACATATAAATGTAACATTTGATAAAATATTGTAAAAGAAAAAAAAACGTTGACAAAATTATTTTTAAGCAAACATTCGATTTTAGTTTAAACCCAGATGTAGTAATACAGAGTGATCCATTAAGAACAAAACACTCATTTTATCATAAAATATTTTCAATTGTAGTTTTTTTTTTGAAAACATTTTTGTTTATGTTATTTTAAAATTTTATAAAATTGATTAATGTTTCTCTTTTTTAGAACTTTCAAGAGCGCTGTCAACTTTTGATAAATCTAAATAGTAAAGTATATATAAAAATATTACTTTACTCCACCCTTTAACCCGTCCTAAACATGAAACTTTAGTAACTTATTATCCAAAACTGATTATCAACCGAGATTTCGAAGAATCAAATTATTCCTAATAATAATAAATAATAGTATAAGGAAAAGTGGTTTAAGTCTAGAAATAAACTGAGATGGAACATTTTCTTACAGTGATATTTTTTGTTATAATACTCATACAATCGATAAAAGCTGGTCCACTTCATTGCTAAAGGTCTATAGTAAAAATATCTCCATTTCTTGTTCTACCTACAAATGGTTTTTTTTTTTGGTCTACGGTATACAGGGTATCCCACAAAGACCTGACAAATGAAATAACTTTTGTTCTAGTGAATATTTTTAAGTTTTTAAAAAAAAAAATAATTTACACTCGTTTGAGCTAGTTTTAGAGCAGTTTTGGATAATTACTTTTAAAGTTATTTAAGTTTATAGTGTAGGATAGGAGGTGGAGTGCGGTAGAGTAACGCGTGTAGATAAAAATAATTAAAACTTTATTATACTATGATAAATTTCATTCATTGCCTTAGATTCACCAAAGTCGATTCGGCAATCGGTAGACTCGAATTTTACTTTATACATTTGCCACAGGTATCCTATAATATTATAGTTTCTTAATTTAATTTATATCTTTCTTTTTTCTTAATTCCGAAATCCTACATCACATTTATTTTTTGTTTACTTTTAACAGTGTATTCCTTGAAAATTTGTTCTCAGTGTTTTATGCGAGCTTTTTTACCTATGGAGTCCTGTCCACGATGGTATAAACCGTCAAACATAGGAGATCTGCAGTTATCATATTTATATATATTTATTGATTAAACCATTACGAATGTACAAATTGAGTTTGCCTAAATACAAACACACATACATGTATAATATATACATCAGTGCCTTGAAAGGATGATAAGCTTAACTGATTTCTTTATTGAATAAAGTAATAAAGTGAACACTGTAAAGTGTATATACCTATAGTATACTAGACTTAACTCGACGAGAGAGAAATTTGGGTAAAATGGATATATATTTTTTGGAATCAGCTTCAAAAATCTATAATTATGTGCAATTAATTCAACCAAAAAGTTGTTGAGCAGAAATAATATTGACTTTGAAAATCGCATGGTAAATTTTAACACAAACATATAAAAAAACCGTTAGTTTCTCTCTTAAAGAAAACTGCATTATGAATATGTCTTATGCTACTTGGAGGTTGAAAGATGAACATAAGCCATAATCCGTATTCATATCAAAAACCCTATTAACCAATTTAAACTTATTTTAGACTAAATTTTAAGTGATTTAAGCGAATTACTTGTACGAATAGGTCGGGTAGTAAACGTGTAAAAAGTAAATAAATAATAGCTTTAATTTGAACACCTTTGTTGCCTAACCTACTCGTAGATGTAGTTGAAAAGACTGTTGTTGGTTGTCATTACAAATATGATTTAAGACATTTTAAATTGTCAGTAATTATCAATACGTTTACATAATCATGTTAACTCATTGAAAAAAACAAATTCCAGATTTTTAGCATCACTTGTTCAGTTGTTATAGCGGGAAATGTAATCACAATAAAAGCATCTAATTAAAATAAAAATTGCAATTATTTTAGTATGATATCTCAAACTATTTAAAATTCACCTATTGGTGAACTTTATATTTTTTTTGTATATATTTTTTTAACAAATATTACTTTGTGAAAACACTTGTAATGATGATTCATATCCTCCACCATGACGCCATCGTTCCTCATATCGATACGACGTTATCGCAGCCGATAATACTATACAGCTTACTGTAAGCGCCGAAGATGGCAACATAATTGTCAAAATACGCTTATCCGTGTATAAGAGTTTTTACTAAAGAAAGAAATTACTGTAAATGAAATATTAAATCCAGAAAATGACTGTGGCTTAAATTCGCAATCATAGACATCGATTATTATTATAATGTAATAGCCATTTAATAGTTTATATAATTTTGTAATATTAAAGACTATTATTAATCTGAATCTGAAATATGTAGATTTTCCAACCCCTCGGTATATTCTTTCGACCTTACAACATCATCATTTTTCGGATTGAGTTCATCGATATATTCTGTAAGTAACTGAATGGTGCTGAAGTTTACATTACTGAAAGCCAGCTTCAGATGAGATAAGAAAGTTTTCGCGTTCTCCAAACTATTGTACTCGATCCACACATCACTGACGGTAATTTTCAGGGATTTTTTTTTTTGAGCGCTCAGGCTTGTATATTGTATTGTAAATTCTCGATTGTCTATAGCGTAGTATCGATTGCTAGCATCGCATCCGAAAGGCTGACAAAGCGCAACCAGTATTGGAACTAAAATGTCATAAACGCTGCTTATTGTTCCTGTCTTGTTTATAAGACTTCCGAGAGCACCCAGTAAGATTTTTACATGTAAATCTCGGGACAAATTTAATATACTACCGAATTCAACCACTAGATTGTACCATGCTTGTGCGTAGTGCAAGTAGGGTTCAGAATTCATATCGTAATGTAGTAAATATGTCATGTGTTTTAACGTCAGACGAAACATGATGATTTTTAAAAAGTCATAACACGCGTTATAGTATAATTTAATGGGATAAAGGTTGGTGTTATTCCAATTCAAGTAACGCGCATTTACCCAAAATATATACAGTATCGTGCTAGTGTAATTCCATTCCATTTTCAGGTTGTATACGTATTGTAAGTCATTTTTAAGCTCTTCATAAAAGCCCAGGTTGTGCAAAAAAAGCGATTGGTTTGTTATATAACCTGTGAGCGTTTTTCTCAACAAATATTTACTTATTATACTGTTTTTTTCCAGCAGAGCTCTGGATTTTTTCAAGTGCTTTACGACTATATTTTTATATATATCAAATCCAAACATCTTACGTGAGTGTGACTCTAATACGCTGTCGTACCAGTCGAATGAATTGTCTTTACGGCACCCGGCTAGGTCATCCTCTAGTTTATTGATGACATAGTCAAGAGTTTCAAACATTTTTGGATGGTCTTCCGTAGGATGTCTTGATTCCTGATAAGAACCGGTTACCAAACTCGTGAACAAATGTAGTAACCACATGGCGCCAATGCGTACTCCATTCAAACCAAACAGCGAAACTATCTGGGATTTCACTATATTGTTGATAATATGAATGGTGCCAAACAAAAATTTAATATCTGTATTATATGGTGGTGCAAGTAAAAGCTTAATTACCCTTAAGTGTGTATACCCGTCAAGCATGTATCCACATTTTAAGTCGTTATAGAGTTCATCATTTTTAGTAGGGTTTTCCGCATACTTGTATCCAGTTTCCAATGACCGCACTGAAGTGTATACGAACAACATCAAGCCCAGAACAGTTTTCAGTATACTGTAATGCACCATATTTAATTTTTAAAAAAGATTTATTCGGTCAAAAAGTAATACGTTTGCTTGGTTCTTAAGGTGACGAATATTTGTAACTGAAGATATTATAGCTAATAACACAAAATTTGAATTTTTTTATTCATGCTTATGGCACTACAAGGAAAACAACATTTTTGCTGTAGTTGTATTTGCTTAGACCATATTTTTTGACTAAGTGAAATAAAATGGTGAGAACAAATGTGAACAAACAGTTTTTGAGATTTTTTCAACAATAGTACAATATAAAACATTGTATCGACTTCAGTATTTTTTAGAACTTGTTGTCTGTTGAATGAAATGCTAGAGCTTAATACAAGTAACCAATCGCTTTTTTTGCACAACCTGGGCATACTTGAAAATCTCAAATACGACTAACAATACGTGTACAACTTGAAAATGGAATGAAACAACACTAGCACGATATTGTATACATTTTGGTTTAATGCGCGTTACTTGGATTGGACTATCACCAACCTTTATCCCATTAAATTATACTACAACGCGTGTTATGATTATTTAAAAATCATCTTGTATCGTCTAACGTTAAAACACATGACATATTTACTGGATTACACTATTAAATCGGCCCTCTACTTGCACTAAGCACAAGAATGGTACAATCTAGTGGTTGAATTTGGTAGTATATTAAATTTGTCCCGAGATTTACACGTAAAAATCTTACTGGGTGCTCTCGGAAGTCTTATAGACAAGACAGGAACAATAGGCAGCGTGTATGACATTTTAGTTCCAATACTGGTTGCGCTTTGTCAGCCTTTCGGATGCGATGCTAGCAATCGATACTTTGCTATAGACAATCGAGAATTTATAACACATATACAAGCCTAAACGCTAAAAAAATAAAATCTCTAAAAATTAACGTCAGTGATAAATGTAACACTTGATACAATATTGTAAAAGAAAAAAAAATCTTAATCAAAATTATTTTTAAGCAAACATTCGATTCTAGTTTCAACCCAGATGTAGTATCACAGAGTGATCCATTAAGAACAAAACACTAGTGACTTAAGCACTTAAAAAAGTATTTATCTTGAAGTCTCGATAACATACGATTTATTAGTAATTTAAAAACAATGATATTTACAAACACACGAATATATTTGTAAACGATTTTGAAAGAGTAGTATTTATTATTTATTTTAATAGAAAATAGTACGAATCGGTGTTAGATTTTAATTTTGACTAATGACGCTAGTAACAATATAATACGTTTGAACCATTATACGAGCTTATCGTTCTTAAAAAGTACTTTGTAATGAAAAATGACCATAATTTATATAAAATAAATGGAATTGTCCTAAAATCCTACATCACATTTATTTTTTGTTTACTTTTAACAGTGTATTCCTTGAAAATTTGTTCTCGGTGTTTTATGCAAGCTTATTTACTTATGGAGTCCTGTCCACGATGGTATAAACCGTCAAACATAGGAGATCTGCAGTTATCATATTTATATATATTTATTGATTAAACCATTACGAATGTACAAATTGAGTTTGCCTAAATACAAACACACATACATGTATAATATATACATCAGTGCCTTGAAAGGATGATAAGCTTAACTGATTTCTTTATTGAATAAAGTAATAAAGTGAACACTGTAAAGTGTATATACCTATAGTATGCTAGACTTAACTCGATGAGAGAGAAATTTGGGTAAAATGGATATATATTTTTTGGAATCAGCTTCAAAAATCTATAATTATGTGCAATTAATTCAACTAAAAAGTTGTTGAGCAGAAATAATATTGACTTTGAAAATCGCATGGTAAATTTTAACACAAACATATAAAAAAACCGTTAGTTTCTCTCTTAAAGAAAACTGCATTATGAATATGTCTTATGCTACTTGGAGGTTGAAAGATGAACATAAGCCATAATCCGTATTCATATCAAAAACCCTATTAACCAATTTAAACTTATTTTAGACTAAATTTTAAGTGATTTAAGCGAATTACTTGTACGAATAGGTCGGGTAGTAAACGTGTAAAAAGTAAATAAATAATAGCTTTAATTTGAACACCTTTGTTGCCTAACCTACTCGTAGATGTAGTTGAAAAGACTGTTGTTGGTTGTCATTACAAATATGATTTAAGACATTTTAAATTGTCAGTAATTATCAATACGTTTACATAATCATGTTAACTCATTGAAAAAAACAAATTCCAGATTTTTAGCATCACTTGTTCAGTTGTTATAGCGGGAAATGTAATCACAATAAAAGCATCTAATTAAAATAAAAATTGCAATTATTTTAGTATGATATCTCAAACTATTTAAAATTCACCTATTGGTGAACTTTATATTTTTTTTGTATATATTTTTTTAACAAATATTACTTTGTGAAAACACTTGTAATGATGATTCATATCCTCCACCATGACGCCATCGTTCCTCATATCGATACGACGTTATCGCAGCCGATAATACTATACAGCTTACTGTAAGCGCCGAAGATGGCAACATAATTGTCAAAATACGCTTATCCGTGTATAAGAGTTTTTACTAAAGAAAGAAATTACTGTAAATGAAATATTAAATCCAGAAAATGACTGTGGCTTAAATTCGCAATCATAGACATCGATTATTATTATAATGTAATAGCCATTTAATAGTTTATATAAATTTGTAATATTAAAGACTATTATTAATCTGAATCTGAAATATGTAGATTTTCCAACCCCTCGGTATATTCTTTCGACCTTACAACATCATCATTTTTCGGATTGAGTTCATCGATATATTCTGTAAGTAACTGAATGGTGCTGAAGTTTACATTACTGAAAGCCAGCTTCAGATGAGATAAGAAAGTTTTCGCGTTCTCTAAACTATTGTACTCGATCCACACATCACTGACGGTAATTTTCAGGGATTTTTTTTTTTGAGCGCTCAGGCTTGTATATTGTATTGTAAATTCTCGATTGTCTATAGCGTAGTATCGATTGCTAGCATCGCATCCGAAAGGCTGACAAAGCGCAACCAGTATTGGAACTAAAATGTCATAAACGCTGCTTATTGTTCCTGTCTTGTTTATAAGACTTCCGAGAGCACCCAGTAAGATTTTTACATGTAAATCTCGGGACAAATTTAATATACTACCGAATTCAACCACTAGATTGTACCATGCTTGTGCGTAGTGCAAGTAGGGTTCAGAATTCATATCGTAATGTAGTAAATATGTCATGTGTTTTAACGTCAGACGAAACATGATGATTTTTAAAAAGTCATAACACGCGTTATAGTATAATTTAATGGGATAAAGGTTGGTGTTATTCCAATTCAAGTAACGCGCATTTACCCAAAATATATACAGTATCGTGCTAGTGTAATTCCATTCCATTTTCAGGTTGTATACGTATTGTAAGTCATTTTTAAGCTCTTCATAAAAGCCCAGGTTGTGCAAAAAAAGCGATTGGTTTGTTATATAACCTGTGAGCGTTTTTCTCAACAAATATTTACTTATTATACTGTTTTTTTCCAGCAGAGCTCTGGATTTTTTCAAGTGCTTTACGACTATATTTTTATATATATCAAATCCAAACATCTTACGTGAGTGTGACTCTAATACGCTGTCGTACCAGTCGAATGAATTGTCTTTACGGCACCCGGCTAGGTCATCCTCTAGTTTATTGATGACATAGTCAAGAGTTTCAAACATTTTTGGATGGTCTTCCGTAGGATGTCTTGATTCCTGATAAGAACCGGTTACCAAACTCGTGAACAAATGTAGTAACCACATGGCGCCAATGCGTACTCCATTCAAACCAAACAGCGAAACTATCTGGGATTTCACTATATTGTTGATAATATGAATGGTGCCAAACAAAAATTTAATATCTGTATTATATGGTGGTGCAAGTAAAAGCTTAATTACCCTTAAGTGTGTATACCCGTCAAGCATGTATCCACATTTTAAGTCGTTATAGAGTTCATCATTTTTAGTAGGGTTTTCCGCATACTTGTATCCAGTTTCCAATGACCGCACTGAAGTGTATACGAACAACATCAAGCCCAGAACAGTTTTCAGTATACTGTAATGCACCATATTTAATTTTTAAAAAAGATTTATTCGGTCAAAAAGTAATACGTTTGCTTGGTTCTTAAGGTGACGAATATTTGTAACTGAAGATATTATAGCTAATAACACAAAATTTGAATTTTTTTATTCATGCTTATGGCACTACAAGGAAAACAACATTTTTGCTGTAGTTGTATTTGCTTAGACCATATTTTTTGACTAAGTGAAATAAAATGGTGAGAACAAATGTGAACAAACAGTTTTTGAGATTTTTTCAACAATAGTACAATATAAAACATTGTATCGACTTCAGTATTTTTTAGAACTTGTTGTCTGTTGAATGAAATGCTAGAGCTTAATACAAGTAACCAATCGCTTTTTTTGCACAACCTGGGCATACTTGAAAATCTCAAATACGACTAACAATACGTGTACAACTTGAAAATGGAATGAAACAACACTAGCACGATATTGTATACATTTTGGTTTAATGCGCGTTACTTGGATTGGACTATCACCAACCTTTATCCCATTAAATTATACTACAACGCGTGTTATGATTATTTAAAAATCATCTTGTATCGTCTAACGTTAAAACACATGACATATTTACTGGATTACACTATTAAATCGGCCCTCTACTTGCACTAAGCACAAGAATGGTACAATCTAGTGGTTGAATTTGGTAGTATATTAAATTTGTCCCGAGATTTACACGTAAAAATCTTACTGGGTGCTCTCGGAAGTCTTATAGACAAGACAGGAACAATAGGCAGCGTGTATGACATTTTAGTTCCAATACTGGTTGCGCTTTGTCAGCCTTTCGGATGCGATGCTAGCAATCGATACTTTGCTATAGACAATCGAGAATTTATAACACATATACAAGCCTAAACGCTAAAAAAATAAAATCTCTAAAAATTAACGTCAGTGATAAATGTAACACTTGATACAATATTGTAAAAGAAAAAAAAATCTTAATCAAAATTATTTTTAAGCAAACATTCGATTCTAGTTTCAACCCAGATGTAGTATCACAGAGTGATCCATTAAGAACAAAACACTAGTGACTTAAGCACTTAAAAAAGTATTTATCTTGAAGTCTCGATAACATACGATTTATTAGTAATTTAAAAACAATGATATTTACAAACACACGAATATATTTGTAAACGATTTTGAAAGAGTAGTATTTATTATTTATTTTAATAGAAAATAGTACGAATCGGTGTTAGATTTTAATTTTGACTAATACCTAGTAACAATATAATACGTTTGAACCATTATACGAGCTTATCGTTCTTAAAAAGTCTTTTGTAATGAAAAATGACCATAATTTATATAAAATAAATGGAATTGTCCTAAAATCCTACATTACATTTATTTTTTGTTTACTTTTAACAGTGTATTCCTTGAAATTTTGTTCTCGGTGTTTATGCAAGCTTATTTACTTTTGGAGTCCTGTCCACAATGGTTTAAGCCGTCAAACACAGTAGTTACGATTGTAACACATTGTGTTTGACTAAATACAAATACACTTACTTATATATTACGTACATATTTATATATATATACAGTGTGGTCCACAACGATTTGACAAACTAAATAACTTGTTCTAGTGAATATTTTTAAGATTTTTTTTTTAATAGTTTATACTTATTTGCGCTATAAGCACCACGTTTTTTATTGCACTTAACTATTTTAATTTTTTTAATTTTTTTTGTTAAGAATGATTTGCTGAAAAGGTTGACTGGTCGATAACTAGATTTGGTAATTACTATTTAAGTTACTAAAGATTAAAGGGTAGGATAAGAGGGAGAGTGTGATAGAGTTATGCGTCCAGATAAAAATAGCCAACAAATTTTAATTTGAACACCTTTATTGTCATTAAAAATATGATTAAGTTGGCAGTAATTATTGGTACGTTTACATAAACATGTTAACTCATGGAAAAAAAAAACAAATTTCAGATTTTTAGTGTCACTTGCTCAGTAGTTATAGCGGAAAATGTAATCACAATTAAAATTAATCTAATTAAAATATAAATTTCAACTATTTTAGTATCATATCTCAAACTATATAAAATGCTTACCTTTTGGTTAACTATATATTCTTTTTGTATATATTTTTTAACAAATATTAGTAAATTAAGGATTATACTTATGTATCACATAGGTCCCTAAACTAAAGTTGAATTTTTTTGAAGTTGCCTACTCGTATAAGTATGCCAGGGTCGAATGGGTCAATTAATTACCGATTGAACTTAAGTCCCTTTTTTTATATCAACTTTGTGAAAACACTTTTAATGATGAGTCATATTCTCCACCATGACGCCATTCCTCTTCATATCGATATGACGTTATCGCAGCCGATAGTAAATTAAATATCTGTAGTGTAAAATAAAATTAGAAAAATTAACTAAAACGTTTTTTTATGTTTTTATATTGACAAAAAAAAAAAAATTTCACTGTTTTTCATATAGATCAACTTATTCTCCATATAGTATAGGTATAAAGATAGTAAAAAGTACAATACATCATTCAAACATAATGCCTAAATTGTGCAATAATTACCTATTCATATTTAACGAAACATAATAATTACTACGAGTGACTATAGATTATGTAATCCTATAATTGTACACATTCTATCATAATATTAACTATATTAAATACATTTATAAATTTCGATTTTGGTATAAATTATAAAAGTATAATATATTTAAAATATTTGCTGTCAAATAGCTTCTTTTCGGTGTAACCACATTATAATATGATGTTAAAAAACAACGCCCACTTACAGTTGTTGCTGATATAGTTAAGTAATTTTTATAACTACGTTTTGCTGTACCGGCAGTAGCAGTAGCAGACAGAGGCCAACATTTTTTAGAAGGTGCCAAAGTTTAAATTGTTTATTAACCAGTGGGGACGGTAACCCTCACATCCCTAAAATCACATATAATATTAGTCACACCACTAATTTTTCTATTGTAATACCTAAATAAATAATTACAAATATTTTAAATTAACAATAAAAATTGTATTATATCAATTCAAATATACAACGAATTCACACAGTAGACATTTATTTTTTAATAAAACAATATTTAAATGTTAAACTCATTATGTTACAATATTTGAGTATTTTTATGTCATAAAATCATTTTTAATATAGGATTATAATTTATTTTAAAAATCATAAAAGTTGTAGTTATGAATCTTAACTAAATGTATTTAAATTTTGGAGGGGGCCATATAGAGGCCAAGACTTTGTAGAGTGGAACAATCTGGCCTGGTTGGTTGGGCTGATCTGAACAAAAACGACAACAAACATTAAATCGCCTATTTGAATATTTAACGATACGAGTATAATAAGTATAAACCAAAATTCTACTTATATCATAATGTTTAAAATAACTTTTAAAAAAATAAGTCAAAACGAATGTGTTTTCAATGCCCGATTTTAATCGAGGACCAAAAGATACCATTCACTATTTTACTGTGAAGGTTTTTGTAAAAATGATGAAAAGCGGCGAGGAGGGAATTTCTAAAATTATCGTTTTTAAATTATAGAGACACCGACATAAGCGCCGTAAAATTAATGCACTTTGGCAGTGCATCAAAGTCAAGCAAAAAGTAGGTCAAATGGTGATTGTGGTGTCATTGAAATAGTATGTGTCCAAAAAAGGTGCCCTGCCTCTACGGTAGGAATGGATCATTTGGAAATGAACGGATGACACCAGTTTTGTGACTAAGCTGTGAAAGGTTCTTAACGAACGAACGTTGCGCTTGAATTGATCCAAATGGAAATCGCTGTCGACCGACTTGATGGACTTGATGGATTGCACGAGTTCGCCGTGGTAGACATCGTCCACGCCGAGTAGTATGAGAATCCTCAAGACGGCCGCCAGAGCCATGGATACGATATGGTCGAACGACGACGGTTTGGTGTGGTTTTTGGCAGCAAGAAAGGCGCAGATATCGGCGAACACCTTTGTGTCGTCGATTTTCCAGTCGTCCAACGCACTTTCCAGACTTTTCAGGAACAACGCCGTCTGTGCAGTGATATCGGATTGGCTTTGCCGTTGCTCGAGGCTCTGCCAGCCCGCCAAGTGCACCAGCGCGTAGCACAGCAGTTTGGCTCTCAACACGAGCCCGTAAGCGTCGTGGTACTCGACACAGGCATAGGCGTCGACCATCCACCGTCCGTCGCTTAGCCGCTCTTCGCACCGGTCCCTCGTCCATTGCACTAGCCACGCCAAGCTCTTCCATTCGATCCGCACGCAAGGCACGTTGCCGAAAATCACTAGGGTCTCGTGCGAGGAGTACAGTTCCAACGGATACAAGTGGCTCATGGCGAACACGTGCTCGTTCTGGTATACCCGGCTCAGCGAGTAGTTGTTGTACAGCGGATCGACCAACGCCTGCAACGATTCCATGTCGGTTTCGGCTTGCCGGACCACCGGGTCTTCAGCAACGCCGGCCGGCAAGTAACCGCTAAACTGGCAAGTGCTGATGAAATTACTCAGATCCGCGTTCAAACGGCGGTCGCCGAACAAGTCGTCGGGGATCGTAGCCTCGTATTTGCCCCACTCCGCCACGGCCATCAGACGGTTATTGAACGCCCAAAGCCAGTCGTGCGCCACGGTTTTCCCGTTAAACAGCACCGCAAGCATGCGCGAAACGTCCCGTTTGAATTGGCCGAACGCGGCTTGAACACATTCCGGATCGTCACCGTTCCTCCGTCTGACTACCGAACCCTTCAGGAATGCCAACATTGCCCGCACGACCAGACCGTTGTAACACTGCAAGGCCTGCATCTTTTCGTAGTACTTTTTTACCGACACTAGTTGTTTACGCCGAAGTCTTTTGGACAACCCTCCCCGGCCCTGTGACAGCACCAGCAGGTCTTCGGTATCGAATGTGATTGCATTAGTTTCCATTGTTTTCATGTCGCACAATGCCGTTAAGAATACATCGTTGTACGCCACTTCCAAATCTGCCGTACTGGTATTCTGTTGAAAAATAACAAACTTTACAAAATACACGGATTCCAGTTAAACACACATATACCCGGTTGCGCCAAACTTCAAACTTATCGAAAAAATGGTATCAGCGGTAGGAGTTAATATTATTATCATACAGGGTCTAATCAATGATAAACTGATAACGCACAACTCCATTATCTAACTCCAATGACCCTGTAGTTTAATTCGTGATAAAGTAAATTTTTAACAACAGATAAAATTTAAAACATGGTTTATGCAACAGAATTTATTTTAATCCCAATTAAACGAGATTATCTCTGTGTAAATATTTGGTGCAACCGGGCATTAGTGTAGCGTTTACTAAACCGTGCCGGGGGATTTTGGTCCAATATAAATTTACTAAATTATACTACACATTTTTATAGTATGGTAACACTCTCTACAGATCCGTATTAAAGCGGCTTCTGCGGTAAATAATTATTTTAAACTTTCAACGTACCTTTGAAATATAGCTACTCATCAAATTACACTGGCCGTTAATAACTAGTATTACGTTGGCGAATAGTCCACAGAACATTATGAGACTTTTAGTTGTTGAGAACATTTGTTAAACTACTTATTCGCAGTGCATCACACTAATATAAATTTTATAAACTTAGTTATAAATTTATTGAGTTGTTGCTACAAGTGTCAAAATAACTGCTTACAAATCAAAATATGAGTTACACTTAAATTGTAAAATAAAAGGACTATCATATTCAGTTGTAAATCCAAACTGATTTGCATTGCATTGCATACGAAGTAATGTATTGCACTATTTTTTCATGTGCATAACTAAACAGATAAGGTACATAATGAGTAAGTACATCACTTTGCAAACAAAAACAAAATAATTGAAATATGTTCAAAAAACAAATATAAAAGTAAATAAAATATAGTAGTTTACATTTTAAACGTGATTGTAGTTGAATACACAAGTTAAAAAATACACGCTTAAAAAACGTGACATACATTAACAATTTTGAAATAATTTTTTTTTTAAGCTTGGCGGTTGAAGTGTAGCTTCTAAATAAATAATTATGAATTTAAAACATGTAAAGTCAGTGTATACATCATTAGCACATACTCGCCGTTTATTATTTAAAAAATTGTATCACTCAAATCGACCAATAAAACGTCTCGGTTAATGTTAAGTTCTCATTACTTCTTCTAATGTTAATGTTCTCGCTTCTTTTATTGATTCTTTGGAACATGAAACATATGGATTCTATAAAACAAGTTAGGCTAGCTTAAGAAAAATAATCATTGAAGGTTAGTCATGCATGTCATAGGTAAGCTAACATTTAAGACAATAAACCAAATAGTTATTTGATTAGGTAATATATTAATTGTTGTTTTTTTTTTGCTTTGACTAAAAATACCAATCTATATTTTGCAGAACTAAATAATATACAAATTAATCGCTTGAAATAATCAATTATTTTACTACTTTATTTCTATTTTCTGTATTAGATTGTTTCGTTCAGTTTAGGTTTTTGTCATTTGAAAGAAGACGATTATAGTAGTTTAGTCATGGCTAATTTTTACTTTTTTTCTGTGAATTTTTTGTTGTTTTCGAAAAACCATGATAAAAATGTTAAAAATCGGATCATTATACGAGGCGTCATCGTTTTTTGCCTACCCTCCACGCTCTCCGTACCAAAAATATTTAAAAATATACTTATTTAAGTATGAAACCATCGCTTAAGGTACAACACCTCATATCTCATTCTATGAAAACACGAAAAATGTATCAAACTTTACAGATTTTTTATTTACTACTCAATAACATTACAACCATATTATCGATTATTCGATTATAGATATTGTTCTATTGACTTCATCATAAAACTGAACCCCCCGCGCAAATTAAAATAAAACAGTGTGGCCAACTTAATTTAGCCAAACAATGAGATAATAAAGGTGTTGAATTATAAGCTACTAAATACAAATAATATATTGTGATCTTTACCTCGGTTACCGTTTTCGAGCTATTTCGTATAACAACATCAATCGTCTCGTTGTAGTGAAACGTGTATGGAAACGAGACGGTCCCGCTGAGGAAGAAATTCACAAACTCAAAGTCGACGGGATGAATAATGGACAAGATATCGGCGCAAAACGTCTTCATGGCGTCACAGTTGTGTAAGATAACATCGTTTTCCGCTCTGTTAGTGATATACTTAATGGAATTTTCCATGACGTCTTTGTGCACTCGTTTCACCCGAAGCGCGATCAGACTCCTAGTGACGACGGTTCTCACTTCGTTGATAATTCGGTCGAACTGAACGACTTCCTCGTTTTTTTCGCTACTCAATAGATGGATGATTTCAATAAAAATGTCTTCTTTTATTTTCAAATCGCCTATGGCTTTCTGTAAATATTTTGGAAAATCGCTCGTGTCGGTTGCGTCGGAATGCGACGACCTCAACAGTTTGTGCTGGAACTTCAATTTCCTAAACGTCAACAAATGCACCAGTGTGTAGCATAGGAGTTTCGTGATCACCACTTGCACGATCAGGTTTTGGTAGTCGAGGCACGCGAACGGCTTCTTCAGCCACACGCCATTTTCCAAAGACGTTTTGCATTTTGCCGTTTCCCAATCAAACTGTACCATGGTGTAGTGCCATTCGATGGTCATACGGGGCACGGCTTCGAACAGCTTAGGCTTTTCATTGGAGAACTCCAGCAAGTACATGTTGTCCACTACGAAGAAGTCGGCGAACTTGTAAGTCGACCACAGCGAGTGGTTGTTGTAAAGGCCAGCGGTGATCGCCTTCAACGAATCGACGCTCGTCTTAGCTCTGATCAAATCCTCGTATTTTTCGTGGTCGACCGGTAAGTAATAGTTGGCCACACACGTGTCAATGAAGTTGTCGAGATCCACCGTTAGCTGTGCGTCTTCGAACAGGTCGTCTTCGATCGACTCCCGGTAAGTATCCCATTCGGTGACCGCCAAAAACTTGACGTAGACCAACCACAGCCAACTGGGCGGATTCGTCTTGCCGTAATACAAAACCGAGAGCATTCGAGAAACGTAAACTCTAAACTTTTTGAATACGCCGGATATCCGTTTGCCATTGGTGGTCTCGTTCTTCCTGAGTCGTATCGAACCCTTCAGAATGGCTAACATGGACTGTACAATCACGCCGTTGTGGCACTGTAGAGCCTGCATCTTTTTCCTGTACTTGACCAGCGCGCAATGCTTTTCTTCGAGTTGGTTTTTATTCTTATCAAAATTATTGCACAGCGATCGTATGTCTACATCTTCGAACACTAATCGAAAGGCCTCCATTGTACGCATGCGGCAAAAATGCTCGACAAACTCCTTATCGTACGTTCTTCTGATATCATTATCTGCCACAATTCCTTTGTCTTTAGTTCGCTAAAAAAAAAATATATACATCATAATATCCATCATTTAGGTACAGTATAAAACAGCAAGAACCAGTGTACAGTAAGCACAGTAAGCAATACAATAATTACAAGACAGATGATAGTGTCAAAATAGTAAATACCGTACAAAAAAAAAACCATGTGGACGTTCTATAAGTAGATCTATAGTCCGATAGATTTGATAAATTTGATAGACGTTATAGATCTATAGACCTGAGGATCTAAGACAGTTTTTCAAAAAAATATAAAGCAATATTATGCAAAATATAAGCAAACCGCAAATGTTTAATCCTAGACCTTTAACAGTAATAAATTATCATGAAAATTAAAATATAACTATGATATAACTTTTTAACAACAGTTGAACAGTTTCTGAAAGACAATATTGTAAGTCAAATTCACAATGTTCCAGACGATATTGAAAACTAAACAGAAAAACATGAAAAACAGGTCCGGTTATTTTCTCTGGATTTAACAAACACTACAAACTATATCCTTTAAGTTTTATTTATATTCAAACTTGCAGTTTGCTCATTTGTAACGAAATATTTTCTTCGATTACTTATACAAATAATAATTATAATTAAATTTTTAAATTACAATTTTAATTATAATTAAATATTACCATTAAAGAACTTATCTTTGGCCATGTCTTCAAACGAATGCTGTCCACTGTATTCGTGTAAAATATAAATGTACAGAGAAAATAAATAATGCAAATTTTCGTAAACATTACAAAACGAATACAATTTTTAATTCACGTGTGATCACTGTTTTTTCTAATGTAACATTGCACGGCAAATATTATATTATCAGTTACTGATCTTAGTAGTTTTATGATGCAGTTCTACAAGAGGTCGTGTGTTCGCAAGTGTTGGAAAATATGTGTATTTGTTGTAAATGTTAAAAACATAGTACAAAACAAAATATAGACAAATACAATTTCATAGTCACTCAATAGTATTAACTGTACAATTTTCAAGTCCCGCCTTCAAGTTGTGAAATCTGAATAAAAATAAAAATTAAAGAATTTTACACGTATGTCCCAATTGCATGAAAGATACACAATAAGCTTGTGTAAATACACATAGTATACCTGTTTGCGTCACTATGCATTTGGTAAACAATAACCACTTTTTTATCGTTTGTACTGCATAGATTAAATAGACTTGATACTAAATAATTGTACATCACATTGCTCTCAATTTTTTTCATAAGTTTCAAGAAAAAAAAAAAGGCTGAAGCAATTAACTATTTCAGCATTATTAAATTGTGATATATCCAGTGAGCGATATCTATAAAATAAAATCGGTCAAATGTTTAAAAAGTCATGGTGAATCTGGCATAAAAAAATAATAATAAATAAAAATCATGAAAATATAAACCCAAATATTTTCTCAACTCCGCAATAATATTAAAACAAATTCACTGTAAATGTATATTTTAGAAGAAAAAAGAATACAATTTGGTTAACTTTATATTTTAAGATATCATATTTTATATTTTGTTGCAATAAAACTTATATAGCTAATTATAATGTTGGCACAATTTTAAAGAAATTGAAATATTTGTAACAACTGTGAATGAGTTTGCAAGTGGATTTCAGTGATTTTACATAGGAACGATTTTAAACTTTTACCAGCTGCCATAAATCCAAACTTAGCCAATAACTCACATCTCATTCAAGGTTTTCTTGTTGGTCCAACGAGTTAGACATTCATTCAAGGTGTGCTAGACTCCTCGGACTACATCCTAGCGTACTCAGTCAACTTTGACCAAAATTCGACTTACACACTTATTCACAGTTGTTATAGATATAATTCATAGAATTATGAAATTACAATATAGTATAATGAACTTGGGTACTTAATTTACATTATTTGTGTACTCAGTTGATGTAAGAAGTAGGATAAGTGTATAAATTAAGTTTTCTTTCTTAACTTTAAATAAATAATTATAATACTACCTAAACAATAATTCAAATTGATTAATTTGTTATTTACAGAAGTAATATTGAAGTAATATGGCACACTTTAAATTGGTTAACTAATTAAAAAACGTTTTATCATAAATTATAAAAACTTAAAGGGTAACTAAATAATCAAAGTAACGTTAAAATCATGTAAAACAATTGGACAAGTTGTAATAATATATAAACAAAAAACGATAAAATAAAATACAACAAATAAAGGCATTCACCTCAACACCTACAAGTAAAGAATAATAATAATTTATCCCATTTATAATACATGGGTTTAAAATAACATTATAACAGTATGCAGTTTAAAATTAAATCGGACAAATGGTTAAAAAGTCATGGTGGGTCTGGCATAAAAAATAATAAATAAAAATCATGAAATTATAAACCCAAACATTTTCTCAACTCCACAATAATATTAAAACAATTCAAAATAAAAATTGATATTATAATGTATACCTATAAATAAAATATATCAAATTAATTTTCAAGGAACAATTGAAATTTCGTAGTTTATCTAATAATATTTTTTTTTATTTTTAATATTAAGAATAATTTATTGAAAATTAGTTCTTAGTATTGAACATCAGTTGATAAGCAGTTTTTGTAAGGGCACTATGCAGAATGCGTGTATTTAAATAAAACGTAGTAATGCCCTTTTTTTGCCAAGTTGATTATCTCATATAAAGTTTTATATTTAGAATAATTTATTTTTGTTATTATTTGATTTTAATAAATATTTTTATAGCGTTACATTAAAGGATTATAAAAATTAACGAATAATTAAGTAATTGAATACTAATAAAGTTTAAGATGCAGTATTAAATAGGTTAGACTTATTATAGGATTCAATTGCAATATTAAGCTATACATTTTAATCATAATAAATGTGCATATTATTTGTTTTTCATTAAAAAAATGAATAGTTAAATTATTGACATCAAATATTCAGCATAATATGTATTGTATGTTATTTAAATTATATTAAGCGTGTATGTAATATGATTATTTTCAAATTAATGATGATATTGAACGCATCTGTTATGGGTCCTTAAGCATAATAGTTATACAAGGAGTTGATGTTATTCATTATATTTTGTTGTCGATATTATTTTTGTATGTGTACTGCATTGTTTCCTAAATTACCCAATGTTAGTTGATAGTTTTTAAAAAGGTAATTGAATTTTAAAAATGTGCATCAAATACATATGATTATAATAGCGTTTAAGCTTTAATTCTAATTTATCCTACTTAAAAAGTAGCATGACCTAACCTATATAAGATATAGTGGAAACAAATGTCTTTATAAATTACTAAAACGATCATATGAATATTAAATACTAGTACGCTGATATATATCTATATATAAAATTAAGTTGTTTTAAGTTGAAATATTATTCTACATTTATTTTGTTTTGTATATTCATTTTTGATTTTAGATTTTTAAATAATATTTTTCATATGGAATATTTTAAGTTGTATCAGATTAAGTTAAGTTTCATATTTAGGTAGAATTATACATACTAATTATGCATAATACAATAATATTATGGTTAAGCAATTAAAGTAATGGATTATAATTATGATTAAGTTTTACAGTGAAATAAGAAGATTTGTAAGCATATATACTCACATAAATAATGAGACATCATATTATAACATTTTTGAGACTAATCTCAATACCTCCGATTTCTATTTCTACCGTAGTAATTTTCCAAATACTGAGCATACGCACTATCTGCTGCCAGCCAATCTTGATATTCAAACCAATATTCCTCCCACTTGATGTACTCGTTCAACGAAATATCTTTTAAATATCCTTGCACTTTGTAATCGAGAAAGCGTTCTTTGGCGCCTTCGATGGACGTTTGTCTGGGCGGAGATCTAGCGAAAACGAAAAACGAACAAATCAAATGAAATATAACATAGGAAAACCTATAATATACGTCATTATATAAGAGTATAAATAACCTACTTTATCCCAAAGTTAGTAAACGGACAGTCAACTGCGCTTATTACAGCTCTGCTGCCACGACCCTCCAATGATATTCGAAGATTTCCTTCGGGTAATTTATGGGTACCACCCAATTTGGCTAGTCTGCCGAAACGTTCTGAAAGTGTCAGTTGTTCATCAGATGATGACAAATCCGAATCCTAAAATTTGATTATCGTATAAGTGTTTAATTATTTAAAAAACAAAATAATAACAACCAGTGTACCACAAGGATTTCCAAATAAAAAAAAAAATCTAGAAAAATCTACTAGGTATTTAATTTTTTTTTTCTCTATATTAAATAATATTAATTTTTGTTTTATTTAAATTTAACGCGGAAAACAAAATGATAAAAACTCAATTCCTTAGGTGATATATTTCAATTCAAGGGTAGTAAATCCTCATGGAACGCCTTGTAAAATAAGTAGTTATGCAATTCGTTTGCGAGTCATTACAGGAATGATTGTGGTGGGCTTTTTCTTGTCTTCAGTTGGCTCGGTTTTTACATGCACCGCCGGTCTCACAGCTGGTCTTCCAGATTTTTGGTTTGACGAACCCGCCTCCGAATCTAATGGATTGTATCTCGGCACGGAAAACGACCGTGACCTTAAACAAAATAATTAGTTATCACATTATCACAGAACGCATTAAACCAGATGGTGCACTTCGACTGATAACTGGATGATCTCTTCCGAGATACGTGTTGACCACATATTTGAGGAGGATTTTGGTTTGTTTAAATTTTCGGGAATTGCATCGCTTAATCAGGAAGTGTACCATCTGATTTTATCTTTTGTGTGACATTAATACCTAGATCGGTCATGGAGCGGTCGAACATAAACGGGGAATTCATCCGATATCTTTTTAGAAGTTCGTGGAGGTTCCACTTTAATATCGCTCGAGCATTTCATGTTAGCATAACATGCCCCCGAATCAATCTCCTGTAAGAGTCGTGCATAATGTAAGAAAAAATATAAAAATTATTTTTATACTCTTGCACACCTTTCCGGAAATATTATATCCATAGCCATCGTAGCGACTTCTTTTTTCTTTCTTAATCGATGTAACCGGAGGTCTATCAGTCGATACAGCCCCGACAACACGTGTTGAACACTGTGAATTACAGGGCTTTTTTGAACTCGACGAGCTGACCTGCGAAATAAATGCCAAAGGTAAAAACAACATACATGTGATTTATTTTTACGTATAAGTTTACTGTTTCAGAAGGCTGTCGATTACGCATTAATATACAGCATTTGGATTGTTTGCATTTTGGCGAAATCTGAGCCTTTTGCCTTTTCTTGCTCGATCCAGACCGTTCCTCTTTAGAAGTGTCACGTCTTCCTCGAGATTTTTCCCTCGAAGACTTCCTAGGAGCGTCCGGAGAACGACATCCTGACAGTAGTTTTTCGGATAAAGTGCGCTTATCATAAGGCGAATGTGAAAGTATTTCCTTCTTTGGCTTTTTGTGAGGCGGTGATCTACGCTTTGGTGATCTTGACGGTGAACTGGACGATGAACTGGATGATGAACTGGACGATGAACTGGACGAACTACGGGTTGTGCGTTTATTATGAGACTTAGACCGACTTCTGTAGTATAGTTGTTTATAACCAGAATGTTTCCACCTAAAAAATAATCAACAATAAACTATCGACAGTATTTAAACAAAAATAAGGAATATGAAAAACATTTTGTAGTCATGTTTTACTCACTACTCTAGTTTAAAAGGTGTATTATAATTTATTCCTACGTTATTTACCTGTTTGGATCTCTATCTTCGGCTTGCAATACTTTGTCATTCCAATATTGGCTTTGATTCTTATTTAATCGAGCTCGCTTCACAGCGGCTTCTAACTCCCTTCTAGAAGATTCTAAAATTTAAAACAAATTAATAGAAAATGTTGATTTTTTGAGCAAATTAAACATAGTTTTATTCACATACCTGAAAGTCTTGCACTACTAGTTGGCACTTTTTGATCGGATAGTTTCATTTTAGACACTTTTTGAGCTACATAAATAAATGAAACCAAACTTATAGTAATCATCGCAATTAATTATACAATTATTTTTACAATGTTATATTTATAAAACAATTTAATAATATTTAGCCAATAATTTAAAAAAAAACGTAAATAACTATTTTGTTTAAATAGTACAACATACTAAAAATTTAAAAACAACAAGTATGAATATATTAATTTTTATTTCAAAATTCGTAATAATTGTAAACATATTTTAATTTGTTTTTTTCTCATCATTAATGTGAGCATTTAACAAAAAAGTTATTTTTATAAACTTTTGATCAAGTTGATTTATTTTTGAATTCATTTGTATTAGGATTAAGAAATAATAACTCTTTAAGTATGTTATTTTTTAATTTGAGTAATAATCATTTAAGAGACGGGGATGATTACAAAAAAAAACTTTAATGTTTTACTAGGGCCAAAAGGGTCCCGATTAAATTTTTATAAGAACTGTAAAATAAAACATTAAAATTTACTAAGAAAAATAATCAATTTTTTTTTTAAGAAAAACAAATGAATAAAATAGTTTAATTGGTAGATAAATTAATCATTATGTATATGGAATAATTGTTAGACCAATTTAACTGGTAAAAAATGTAAAAAATAATTGTATTATAGTACCTATAACAATATAATATTTATAGTTGCTAATTAATAGAAAAATAAATTTAAAAAAAACTTTTTTAAAAACATGCTTCTCTAAAAAAAAATAGTAAAAAGGTTGTTGAATAAGGCCCACGCTTTTCTTTTTAGTCAAAAATTAAAGATGTTTAACATTATTTAAAATTGTTGTTAATTTTCGGTTATTTTCAAAGTAATTGACATTTTAAATAAAGTATGCTACAATTGATTGGCAAATGTTCTTGTAATAAAATTATTTTTTACTTTTTAGTTCACTTTTTACTATTCTTTTCTTAAGTAAACGATTAGTAAGGATTAGTTATGCCTAGAGAGAGGATGGCCAATTGGTAGAGAAAATAAATAGGACAACACCTTTAGGGAGACCCAGGGTTCCGTGGATTAATGTAGTTGCCAAAGATGTGAGAAGATTGCGTTCTAAATGTCTGCGAATAAAAGAGAGAAGTATAGATTGGTGGTAGCATTTATCCTTAATATACCAATGGGCTGAAGAAGAAAAAACGATTGATTTTGGCGCGGAATCGATAGTTGAATGTTAGGATTTTCCAAGTTAACCAAACCTTGCTATAACTGTGGTATACCAAATAACTAAGTAAATTTTTAAAAATTACTTCAACACAGTGTTATATTTTCGATAAGGACATGATAAAAATATAAAATGTACTAACCTAACCATAAAGGTAACAAGTAACTAGCAAGACATATTCGTTATTGAGCCTATACTAATTGTACTTGAATATTTAAAAAAAAATTATTTAAAAAATAATATTACAATTATATTATTTTGAAATACCCATTTTATTTGATCAATAAACTACAAAAAATACAGTCGAGTTATAATAATTTTTTTACGAGGCGTCGTACAGGCGTTTACAACAATTACCTACTCGTGTATAATGTAATTTAATAAACATTTTTATAATAAATAGCAATATAATGTTTATGAGAATTCGAGAAATGTACGTAGGTATTATTGATAAAACAATGAAAGGAGATGATCCTTTTAATCACACTGCAAGACGATCATATCGAAGTTCTTTAGGTTATCTTATCGTTTCACACAGGATTCAACGTGTATTGGATAGCAGGCAAATGACAAAACACGAGAGTTTACAATATTAATTATCGTTAAATAGTACTTTACTATTAGTCATAAAAAAATGTACGCGGTATTCGAACAATAGCGCAATTTCAATAAATAATTTACCGTTTACACGAACTAAAAAGAACAATTACGCCATTATCTAAGTATAGACACAAGTCGTTATATTATCTATATTATATAAAATAAACTATTGCCGAGTTGCACAAGTTTTATTGGTTCTACTCGTATAAACCGTTAATGGAATGGACTACCTACTGTGATTAGTCCAAACTACTAAACATGGTTTATAGAACCAATAAAGTTTTGTCCAAACCAGCATATATAAAACCCAAAGCCTAAATTATACTTAAGACAGTCAAATCCAAAATAATAAAGTTGAACCTAAGTAGTTTTCAATGCCAACATTGTCACAATTTATCTAATTAAAATTGACTGACGTCAAAACATGTACCTCAGAATTTTCCCACAAGAAAAAATTATTTTTTAAATTTCTGGTATTTTCAAACTAAAAAGCATTAGTTTTGTTGCAAAAAATAACTTTTGTCATTTTACATTATTTTGAACAAATATTTTAAACAGCAAAAACGTTATCTCTTGCGCATCAACAATTTTATCAGAAAAGACATTAAGAGGACGTCACACACCAGTTATTTTCTTCAAAAAACCTGCCTTATGCGGATTAATTTTACAAAGGCTATAACTCAAAACTAAGAAACCAAATTTTTACACAATATAGACAATAACATTGTCAGTGTTCTACCATCGCATTTTTAAAAATATTTCAACTAGTTAATGAATAATTAATTAATTAAGAAAGGACTTTTTTTAAAAATTATATAGCGTTGGTTGTAATAGGTATATCGAAAAAATACTAATGATGGAACACAGATAATTTTGTCATAAATAATATGTATACATTTCTTTTCTTAACTATATATGAAGCCCGAGAAAAATTAATTCGCGCAAAGCAGTTTTGAAGGGAAAAAATTGTAATCTATCCTATAGAAATGACTGTGATAGTCTGACAAAAAAAAAATAGCCATCAACAAAGTATCCTCATTACTGTATTAATAATTATGCATTATAGTTCAAACTGTAAATTAAGATTTTTCGAAAAATTGCCTATACTTTACTCCTTAGAAATGGCCGGTGTGGCGTCTTTTTAATATATATGAAGATTGGGTGGCGCCAGCTGCAACTGTTGTTCAGTTCTGCGATTGAGCTGCGTTCGACGTGGATAGTTTTTAAACAAGTAACCAACCAACTACCAAACATTTCAGCAACAAAGCCATGCTTCTAACGGTTAACATGTTAACATGATTCAAATGTTAAAAAAAAAATACTTGGCCATGAAAATAGAAGTTGAAGCGGTAAAAAAATAAATGACTAATTAAGCAGTATAATATCATTTAATAGTTCTTGCTAAGCGAATTAACACCTATTTTGAAAAAACTAGCTACATCTTTAAGCGTGAAGTTGACCTGCAGGGATCAACAGGCAGATTCTCAGGTTACATGTTTACTGAAATAATGTTATTTGAAAATTATTAAATTAATATTAATTTTAAACTTCTTAATTCATCTTTAATTTACCAAAAAGTGTAATTGAAATAATGAGTATAATTAATTGAATAATAATTGTTACTGTGGATCACAATATGTATTTAATATATTTTTATATTAATTTATGTGTACTTATCATACCTACTCAGTTTTTTTAACTAAAAAAATATTAAATGGAAAAAATAGGTAATCTTCATAATTACTGAATTTTTAACGAATAAAAAATAAATTACTCTAAAAAAAAAAATAACCGTAAAATAAATTTTTTTTTTTTAAATTCCATTTTATTCAAACCACGTCAAACTCTGTAGTGAATTTAAGTATAATAAATGTAATAGAAAATGGTCAGAGTGTTAAGAAGGAAAACAAATGAAAAGCAACCGTAATCTACAGTATCATATTTACACAACATATTGACTACGATGAGATTTGCGCCTAGAAATAATAACTGTACAACGCATAAATGAAAAGACCTATGTTGACGAGTCAAAACCAAGCGTTGAAAAAAAAAAATCATATATAGCCTTTAACTGGAAAACTTGTTGCGTTTGCTTTTTTCGTTTTGTTTTGTGGCAAGAAAACTTCTTTTAAAATTAAGCGGACAACGACGAAAACTATTAACGGTTTATGAGTATTTTCATAAGCGTTGTATTCGTTATGCGTTACTAAATAAAAAAAAAACAAAACAAAAGCCAAGCAATACATTGAGATGATACCCGCATACACACATATAATTTACAAATGTAGGAGCTACGCGTACGGTAATATTATACAGGTCAAAGGGACGACATTGTTTCGTCGATTAAAAACATACCCGCAATCGTGTATTTTGTAAACTCCGGCTAGTATGAATCGAGATTGGTTTACCAACGCGCCGAAATACTATGTGCACTCGATATGTTCAGGAAATCGCCAATGTCGACACACAAATAGAAAGATGGACCAGCCAGGTATATTGACACCGACGAAGAACTGCGAAGACTGTTTGCGAACAAGCAACAACTGCGTAGGGAGCTCGGTGGGCGATGGAAATAATCAATACCGCAGACGGGAGGGCGAGGTCGGCCGGCCGGGCCCGTTACATAGCTACCCTCTCGTTGCTGACAGTGTGACCAATACACCAATTGGCAAAGGGTCCGCAGAGTTTGCTCGGAACATTCATCATTGACCACTATAGTTATTAATTTATGACCGTACTATTTACAATAATAATATATTGTATATTGTAATGACGTCTGAGTAGGTATAAGGGCAACTTTACGGACCTGATTGCCTTTACGTTCAACGTCTATTTGTTGTCGCCCTGCCGCTGACCTAAAAAGCCGAACACCCAAAAAGGGCGAAGAGGAAAGGTGTGTGTAGCTTTTACTTTGTCCTATATAACACTTGCTTGCCATTGGGAAGAAACAGCTGACAGCGGCCGAAAACCGAACCACCGACCGTGTGTTATTACGCTGCGTCACTGCCGCCTTATCAAGCCATCGCCATGAAAATAATAACATTATCACAGATAATATCTTATGTTATATGTGAAATTATTTTGTATATCACGAACACCTAGAATAATATGAAATATACAACAATAACACAATTTTATAGAGAATAGACAAAACAAAATAAATATGTACAAACACAAGGTGTTTCACTAAAGATGAGAAAACATAACAACACATATTTCGAAGAATGAAAACGCTTAGGCCGTAAACTAGTTTTATGCCAATAAAGCTTAATTTATTGGGGGAAAATGTATATACATTATTACAATATATATATATATATATGCTGTTTATTGTATTAAGTACAATCCTGGTAAATAAAATCTTCAAGTTGCTGTAGAGTTTTTGTTATAACTTACAAGTGTGAAAATTTTAAAAAGTTGGCCCATTTAGTATTAAACTTAATGAAAAATAACAATCAATTTAAATAGGTATTATTTATTAACCCTTAATAAAACCAGTTTATTTATATGAATAAAATACCGTCAATACGGTAAAAGAAATTATTATTTTGATATCAATTTGACTAAATTGATAAACAAACAAATTTTTGATAAATGTATTATTGAGACAATGTATTTTTCGATTGCCGCGATAAAATCGTTGCTATAACAAAAATGCATTATTATGCTGATAAAACATTTATGGCCTGAGTAGCAATAAAGTATTTATCAAATTAGTCTACATTTATGTTGAATATAACGTTAGTGTATAGACAAACACATAATAATGTTAAAAATGTGGTATATGCTAAGACAAAATTGTGTACCTAATATGTTATATTTTTTAAATGAGGCTACATGGCGTGTGACGTTATTGTTTGTATGTTTATAGGCATTCATAGTTCTTTGCGCATAGAACAATAAAATGTAACGAAAAATATAGTAATAGTAAAACATAATAGTCGATACATTTTTGTACTTAATAACGAACAATAATTATTATCAATCAGTTTTATTAAGTGTTTACGCGTTTGTTAATCTACAAAAATAACATAACTTTTTGTCGTATGATGTTATGAAATCAGCAGAAAAAATGATTTTTGTGACGCTTTTATTATTTCTACTAGTAATTTATTCTGCGGTCGCAAACCACCCAAGTACACCGAAGGTAAATTGAGTATTTTTTTTTAATACAGTGAAAAGCATAGGTATGTATGTTGTATCTTAATGCCCTCCTAAGGGCATGATACAGAATAGTGGTTCTTAAGTGTGATGTGTGCCAACTTAAGTTTGACTGCATCTACCACCGAATCATTTCGGATGGGTGACCGCGTGCAATTTACTTATACATGTCCTTACACGCTTACCTATGTCGTTTATCACAAGTGTCAAACGCCTAAAAAACCCCACCTAAATAAAAATAAAAAATAACGTCAGCTACAGAAGATCAACAAAAATAGTTCGTTTACTGTTCAAAATCGATTGATTCCACAATCGATTGCAATAATTTTCTAAAAAAATTTACAGAGTGTATCACGACTGGGCATAGACCTCGGCCTGTAAATGAGGGCGTAACTTTTATACATTTTAATAGTTATTCGGCATAAGTATTATGGAATATTTATTTGGAGCGTCAACTTAAATGGTTTTAGTCTTTTTTTAATTTTTGTGACTAACAACTTATCTACGGTTTTTATTAGGAAGTTATTGATAAAAAATAAAATTAACTTTTTATTGACTTTAATACAAAGTCGAATAATGCAGTTCAAATAGTAAATAATAAAATGCAATTAATAAATGAATAAAGTAATTTAATCAAACAATATGTTCAATATACAAAAGAGTTTAAAAAAAACAAAACAAATAATTAAATAAATGAATTAAATAATAAAAATTAAAATAAATAAATTAAATAAACATATTGCACACACAGTCACTGACTAAAAAGTACACATAATTTATGGAGTCCGATATTATAATTAATGTTATAAATAAATAAATGTAATAATATAATTATTAATTATTATAAAATATGTATTTTAGTAATTAATTATTATAAAATGTTTAAGTACCTAAGGATTATTTAACTCACTTTAAGAATAACTAAAGTAGTTTTTAACGAAAGCCAAAAAGTGTCACTTATTGAAAGGAAATAGATTTTTACCACAATAAATATTATATAAATTATAAGAAATGGTAGGTAATGATTAAAGGAACAGGCCGATTCTATGTACCACGATTCTGGGCAAGCTTTTAACTGTTGGAACGGGATATGGGACTGAAACTGGGACCCTTGAGTAAGAGGAGGACATAATAACCGGAAAAAGTGTCACAAAAACTCTGTCACACTGTTATCTGATAAGAGATAAGATATGAGGGATGGGGGTGGGAATGGGAATTATTTTACTCAGCCCTGGCAGATTAAATCTCGGGCAACGCCGGGTCCGGACAGTTTGTGATATTATATAATATCATACATTTTAAATTAGGTTTTCGCTAAATTTATGCATTATATATTAAACAAATTTATGCTCTTAAGTAAAAAAAATATGTTTAATTTCATTTAACAATTTTTTTTCCTCTCACTGTATGTCATTTGTTTAATTATTTCATTTTTTCATTTAAATAAAGCGTTTACCTAATTTTCAAAAAGTGAAATAAATAACTAATATAAAAATTAAAAACTAGACATTTTTTTAGTTGGCCTTTTCTTTTGGGTTCCGCCTAACTGGAGATAGAAGATCGTCCTGTATTTGGTCCATAATAATTGCAAACAATATATCACTAAGTCCAAAATATAAAAAAAAAAACACAAATTTAAAGCGTACAACGGTAAGCGCAAGAGTGGATAAGTGGCATGATATTTGACACCAGCTGTATATATAGTACTATAGTACTATATAGTTCACAGCGAGCGGCCGATGGGAGCGCGCTTGTCATGGTTGGAGGTGCTAGGCGGGACATGCGCGCCGCCGAACGTATACTGGTCACCGATATGTTCTCTTTTGAAATGGATAAACGTGAAGATTTTTTTTGAAAATGTATTTATACTAATTTGCGCTATGAACACTACCGTTTTTATTGCTCTTAACTGATTTACTTGAACGATGGTTAACTTTTTAAAAAATTGTTTGTTATATATTTTTTTAAAATTTTAAATGCCATTTTATTAAGATTAATTTGATGACATTTTCGACTGGCCGACAACCAATTTTGAATGGCTACTTATAAAGTTATCTAAACTTAAAGCTGAGGATGGGAGGTGGAGTGCTGTAGAGCAATGCGCACAGGCAAAAAATAACTCTACGCACTTACTACATGAGCTTTTATCTCATATAACTTTAAAAGTAATTATCTAAAATTGGTTTTTGACCAGCCGAAACAAAAAAATCAAAAATCCAAAACACAAATGACAAAAAGAACAATAAAAATCGTGGTGCTTATAGCGAAAATAAGTACAAAAAAAATCTTAAAAATATTCACTAGTACAAAAGTTATTTTAATTGTCATATCTTTGTGAAACATCCTATATAATTGAATAACGGTCGCAGTGTAATTTTTAATCCGTTAAAATTATTTTTTTTCAATATAAACATGCTTACTAAAACGTGGCTGAGTTAAAATTATAATTCGCAAAGTGATATAAAAATTTAAAATTTAACTTTTAGTCTTTTAGTTCCTTGTTCCTTTGTAAGAAATCATTCCTTAATGGCCCAAACATGATAGATTTTCAACAAAGTTATCCAGGATCTTATAGCGATTGTCCATATACATTAAACGTAACAAAAATGTCTAATTCGCATTTTTAACTTTTAGTTACTGTCGTTAACGCAAATAATAGGTGTCAAATTTTAAATAGATTACAAAAAAAATTATCGAAATTACAACAAGAGTAAATATAAATTATATTAAAATGATTATAAGCATTATTGAAAATGTTAATTATTGAATAGTAACTCATTCTTTTTCGTTCGAAATCGATAAAACCCGTAAACAATAATATTTGTATACAAAACAAAATAAAAATAATCAAAACTCTAATAGAGTAATTGGTACTGGCTTTGGCATCGAGTTTAAGTCCTGGACACTGATAAAAATCAACTCGGTAATAATGTTTATCACACAACATCGCAGCGGCCATTTTCTCGTTTGTGAATCATTATAATGTTATACATTATTATTAGTTGTGTTAAGATGTGATTTATTATAAACATAACCAATTAATGGCAAAATGGCCGAATGTTTTTGTTTACATTGAAATCAACCATTTTGCTTTTATATTTTCTGTGGTTTGATTGTTTGGAATCTGATTTTCTTACCGATTAACATTTTTTTTTTTTGCAGAAATTTACACTGCAACCCGTCAAGCAGAAAATTTACAGCATAGACGTGATTATTATGCTAGACAGTTTAGAAACTATCGAAAAAAACAAGATTCGCTTTGAAATATACGATGTGAAATTATTGACAATGACGGAGATATGCAGCACACCGCAATGTGTAACCGACAAAACTCAAGCGATTCAGAAGTACAACAAGAAAGTCACCGCACTCAACTGCGTTAACGCTTTGATTCTGTTGAACATTGTGCATAAGCTCAGCAATGCGAACCTCAATAAGGAAAAACCCAGCAACGAGGTTAAAAAAATGATGGAAAAATTCAAAATCCATTCGGCTCGTATGCTGTCCATGTTGTACTACGGTCGTTTCCTCGCAGCTAGCTGGAACATTATGGTGTATATTCAACTGGTCACCGCAGTGGACTCGGGCACGTTTGAGTGGCCCAGAGATATTTTCTCATATGGCCAGATGTTGGAATATTTAAAGTTCTGTCAGACCGTTGAATTGATCCCATTGCAAAATGCTCACGATTCACTAGACGCTTACATAGAAACTGTTGATATCGATAAAATCGCAGAGCAATTGTACGACAACGCGAATTTGACAAAAACCGCCTACAAATTCTCCAGTCTCTTTACCATTATACATTTACAGCTATCGAATTTGTTTGCCCAACGAGATGCTATTTTCGACAAAATGGTCTTGGTTAAATTTATTGGTCCGGAGAAGCTTAATACTATGATTAACCACGTGGACAATCTTAGGGATCTTTCTCAAACCCATCAATGGCATTTTATCGTATATGAAAACATGCATTGTTATCTAAAGTTTCAGCACATTGTCTACACCAATGTTTTGTATCAAGTTTGGTTTCATTTAAAATCTTATCAGTTGTTGTTTACCGGAAAATCTATTATAAAAGTAATTAGGAAATATTTTAAAGAACCAATGAAATATTGGTCTCTTATAACCAAACCGTTGGAGGAAGCAACCGAAATACTAGATATCAACGACAGTTTATTCATCACAGTATTAAACATGTTTAAGAACGGCAAAAAAGTACATAGTGATGACTTAAGTGACTTAGTCCAAAAAGTGAGTGCAGTGTTGACTATCTGCTTAAACGTCATTCATGCGGATGATTCACACAATATATTAGAGATCTTTCAAAGTAGGAAAAAGAAAATTGAAAGTCTTCATGTTAAACAGATGAACGAAAATGTAAACAAGTTAACAACATTTATTAGTATTTTAAAAAATACTATTCATATTAACATGTTTTTTATGAAGTTTATTTCCAGTGGTATCATTTATGATTTCAATGGCTCATTCTTACCTTACTATATTGAATATGAATATTAATTACAAAACAAGTTTTAACAAATATCCAAAGGCGTATTTAGTTTTTTATTTTAAATCCTATATACAGTATACACACATGAAATAAATTTGTATGATACTACCTAATTAAAGGCCTTCTTTGAAATTACAATGATATGTAGTCATACCATATATGATGTACAAAAATATTTTTATAAGAAAATCTTCATAGTCATAATAGTTAATACTTTATTAACTATTAACTATATATTTCTTATTTCAAACTATAAAGCTTTCACCATCAGAGTTTTACAAAACAATTATTAATTAACAATTACAAAAAAACATTAACTGTGTATCTATACTGTCAAAATTTAAATTGTTCAGCCTAGAAATCGTTGTCTGCACTGAAGAGAGTTAAATCTTATATCGGATCAAGAATGTCTGATAACCGTTTTTATAGGTTATTAAATCTAAAATTACCATAGATATAAATTATGATGAAATTATTAATATATGTGCAAAGCAAAATTTGCTCCGAAAAATTTAATTAAGTAAGTATTTAAATGTAATATTTCACTATATGTTTTAAATTGTTAAAATTATATTTTAATACATTTATATTAAATTTTCATTTTCATTATATACATATTTATTATATTCATTGTCATTATATTTTAAGTTAAGTACAATATACATTTGTATTCAAAATATAACCACTTTTTTTTAATACCGCATTTGTTAGAACACATTTGTTCTTATGCCAGGGCGCTAAATGAATAAACAAATCAAAAAAAATATATCATGATTCACAGCTGCAGCCACTACTATCGACGACAACCACCACACTTCAATTAATATTATATAGTTATTATTGTAATATAATAATATATATATCATGTTTATTTAAGTTTTTGGCCAAAGGGAGTGGTGGTCCTGTTTGCAGTACAGATTATTACCTATTTGAATAATATTGCTTTATTATTGGATTCATCACATCTACAAGTTTGGTAATTATTTTGGAACATTTTAATTATTTGAACACTTTTGTTCTTATGCAAGGGCGCTAAATAAACAGTGCCCCAAGGCGCCAAAAATGTAAATACGTCTTTGAATAAATCATACATTCGGCAAGTCTTGTAAAATTCTAAATTCCACAGGTTTATTTTAGCTTCGATGCTAAAATTTATAAAATAACTGTAAAGTAAGAATAGGTTTAATGTTAAAGTAAACTTCAATGAACTCAAAAAATTGGTTTTAACATCACCAATATAATATTGTAGGTAAATAACCAAAGACGTTTATGCCTAAAGTAAATAAAAAACACAAAAATTCACAGTTACAGTTGTTATACAAAATCCATACATGATACACGTACAGAAAAAAAACGTTAATAGTGATAATTGATACACGTTAAATGAGTTACACGTATATTCTTATAAAAATAAATAAAATCATTAATTTCAAAAGATATTAAATATAAATTTCGCAATGGGTTCATATAGACAAACAATTTTTTTAACGGCATTCATTTTTTTAGTTTTTTTTACAGTGGCTACGGTTGGCACAAAGGTAAAAATGTGTTATACTTATTATTCTAATACTAATAATTATTGTAGTGCATTTAATATTTTTTGTTTTAAATCAAACAAAAATTATAAAATTAAAATACATGCTAGTTTTCCTTAAGATTTCTTTATTTTAAAGCAAAAAAGGTTTATCGATTTTTGTTGTCAAAATTCAATTTTTTATTTATAACGATTTAACGGCACACTAATGAATGTTTTATTTCAAAATTGTTTTTATAAATCGCAATCAAATAGTTATATAAAAGTATCACAATTTTGCTGTGATTAGGCAAATAAATGTAAATTATGATTTTGGTGTTAATTTTTTTTTTGAAAAATAGCATTTTTTATGATTTGGCGAAACGCAATAACTGTATTATTAAAAATATATATGTGTATAGGATTAACGCTAAATTATAACTACTATTGCTTAGCTAAAAAAAAAATTTATACAAAATAATAAATCTAAGTAGACTTGTACTCAGCCCAACCACTACAGTGAGATAATATACCAATTGTACCGCATAGAGAATAAAAAAACAAATGGCGAAAATAACCAAGTAGACTATACATTTTATTATTATACCTCAACTTATCATCAGTATTCTATCAAGTATCCAAAGTCTCTCCTAATCTCGATTGACAATTGACAGTGTTGGGGGCAGGGGTGGGGAGTTAAGCTATTTCTTACAAAGTATGGCGTTGTTTTTTTTTTTTTAATTATTCTTTTATTTGCAGTTCAATCTGGTGCGCGTCCGGGACGTTGTCTTCAGCAGAGAATTTGTCGAGCTACTAAACGATTTTGATACGTCCGAAGACGTTGGCGTGTCGGTTTACTTCGACGACGCAGATATCAAAACGTTGACGGAACCGTGCAAGACCAAGAAGTGCAGAAGGGTCAAGTCGGTGGCCATGAAAAAGTATCGGAAAAAAATGTACGCGCTGCAATGCGCCAACAGTTTTATCGTGTTGTCGTTTCTGCACCAAATCAAGAACGACGGAATGCTCGGCGAAGACGGGCTGCCCCGCGAAGACAAACAGGGACAATTCGAAATGTACAAGACTTACGGTGCTCGCATGCTGTCCGTGTTGTACTACAGCCGTACCGTCGCGGCTAAATGGATGGTTTTGGCTTACGCCAAGTTGATCGTCGGCGCCGACCCGGCCGGCTACGGGGAATTCGTCGAGGAAAACACCTTTTTTTCCAAGTACGCCCACGCGTACAGCAACAAATGCAAGGCCAGGCACATGATTCGCCCGCGGAATTGGGATCTACCGGACGCGGAGTACTACAGGGACGCGGACGACATGGCCATAGTGTTGTACGCGAACGACAAGCTGCGGACGACCTACAAGTACGAGAGTATGTTCACCGCAGAAACTCTGACACTGGCGGGTTTGTTCGACCGCCAAGACGTTTTGTTCGACGAAAAGCCCGAGATGAAAATCTGTTGGCAAGACGCCGAACGTCTCATGGACAAGCACAGGTATTACCAAATGAAAGCGTACAACACGCGCCGATGGCCGTTCGTGATGACCGGTTGCGTTGACTACCACTTGCAATTCCAACACATTGTCTACACGACCGTGTTGTACTACGCGTGGTTCCATTTGGAATCGTACGTGTTCAACAGGACCCGGTTCAAGCACAGCTGCAAGTCGATAAGGGAACTGACCAAGAAATGGTCGTTGATAATCGAACCGTTGAAAGAGGCGGTCGAATTTTTAGACGCCGACGACGGTGCACTGTTGCCGATACTGGCAAACGTGATCAGAACTTCCGGGAAGAAAATCAGAATCAGTAAGTTGCTGGAGCTCGAGATGAACGCGTCGGTCGTTCTGGCCAAATGTTTAAAGGAAACGTCAGTGTTAAACCTGGGAAGTATATTTAATCATTTTTGGCATAAGAAACAAAAAGACAGAGCGCAAGCCGAAGAAAGTAAAACATCCAAAAGTATAGTTAATTATTTTAAGACTAAACAACCAATAGGCAGTGCAGACGTAGAAGAAATTAAACATAACGCCGAAGCACTAAGACAATACATCAGTAATATTAAAGATGTAATCAAACCAATTGACAATATTTTTTTTATCAAGTTCATTTGGAGCAAAATTTTAAAAGAAAAGAGACTTTCTTTTTTGCCTAAATATAAGGAGTATGAAACGAGTACTGTGCTATATCAGCATTTTTAAGAAAACAAAGCAAACTACTTGTCAAACGGTTTGCTTATAGTGACATAGTATACATTTCAAACGTCAATGTTATAGTTTTTTAAGTAGATGCCTACAATTCATGGTTCAATAACATTCATAAATAAATAATAAACATTAATAATAGTAATAGTAAAATTAATAAAAAAATAAGATAAATAAAAATCATTACTGGTTCATTAGTAAACTATTCATTTATTAGACTAGATAGTAGATTAGTGCAGGCGCGTGGTGGAGTCAGATAGGGCGGCAATGTATCAACGCACGGTCGCCGGATTCGAATCTCGGCCACTGGCGGTTTGTTCCACCGGGCGGGCAACTGTCTGGGGGAAAAAACGGCCACCTGCACCTCTCTTAAAGCCCAAAAATGCCAAATCTCAACCGTCTAAGCCCCGATTGGCGGGAATAACGGACGTTAAACGTAAGAGAGAGACTAGATAGTAGATTGTATTTGAGCTGTTAACATTATTCATTACCTAAGAGGATTGCATGTGGTCTGATGTATTGACGTTTTAGACCAAACAGCCAAAACGAATTCCGACTACTTAAGATGAAACGGTTTTAATTTTGTAAAGACATAAAAGTTCTTTGGAAACTTTACTAGGTTATATAGGAAGCATATTATTGATTTTTTTGCTATTTTAATGCAAACAAATTTAGTTTTAATATTGAAAAAATTGCAAATTTAATTTAGTTCTTTCACAAGAAACTGAACTTTTTAAATAAAATCGGCTTCCTACTTAAAATAGTAAAGCAGCCAAATAACTCGAATCTAATCTGTGGACACTAGAGAGCTCAACTGACATTCAAATCGTTGGGATTGACTGTGATTCTACCACAGCGAAAAGAAATTGCTATTTGAGTTCTCCGTGGTCATTCATTGTATTATTATTAATTAACATTATTCAAACTTGCAAAGGTTCTATTTGCATTTTCTTCTTATTTACTATTATACAATCAGATTCAATCTATACGGTCACACCTGTATATCAACCTTTCAATATCCACAATCTTATTTTATCGTTGGAAATGCAAAGACAATAACATAACAAATGAACTGAATGACTGAATGAAGAAATAGTATATGTACGTCACCAATAACCTTTGGTTGTTGTGATGCTAAGTAAACGGTGCCCTACTTAACATGCATTTAGTCAGTCTTTTTAGACTATTGCAAAAAAAATATCAGTGTAACAACCTACATTATTTTCAATTGTTAAACCTTCATCGGCGAATAATAAATATACGATTCTTTTAAATCACAATGTTTATTATTTTAATATGTTTAGCATAATAAAAATTTTAGCATTTTAACGTGCAAAAAATCAAATGCAAACATTACACATACAATAACGTCATCGCTGTGTAAGTAAAAAATATTTAACTATTGTGTTTTTTAAATAAATAAATAACAACAGTTTTAAGAAAACAACTTTTAGTACATAAGAGTATACACTAAATACCAAATTTTGAGTGGAACAGTTTATAACAAATTACTTTAAAATATACAATTTTCAGTTTGTGGCTTGTTTATAAGTTTTTAACACACATTTAATATTGAAAAACATTAAATAAATATTATTACTATCAATTATTTCACCATGGGTGAATATAGACAAACATTATTGTTCACATCGGTCTATTTGTTAATGTTCACTAGGATTACCGCCAGATGGAACGCAGATGTAATATAATTTGTTTGTATTATTAATTTAAGAATCTTATTCATTTTTAATAATGTTTTTTTCAATTATTGATCACCATTTAACTGATTTTTTCCCATACTGACAATATTGTCAGAAAATCATTATGGGCTTACCATTAGATCAATACAATTAACATTTACAAGATTTCTAAAAATAGTTATTTTATTTTATTATTATTATTAACGAGAAAAATATTTCAGTTGATACTTAACTAGTGTTTTTTTTAAATTGATAATGTATCAACTCAGAAAGAGTATTATAAAATTACAATAAGTTTAATACTTCACCTTTACAAGCTTAACCCTTTACTTATAGCAAGGGTCAATTTTTAAATATAAAAAATAATCAAAATAATAGTACTTTTTAGATTGGCCATGAAAAGTTATAAATAAAATAGATGTATCTTAAAATATACAATGTAACTTTAAGGGTTAATACAAGGTGATCATTTTATCGTGAACCACTCAATATCTTATAAGGTAAAATAAATCTTATAGGGTATTGTTTTTATACAATATGATCACAATTTTTACACATTTTTTTGTTCCTTCTCCCCTACCTAACTAATTATTTTTATATCAACTTTTGAAACTTGCACAATGGTTACACATACCTACATTTCATTGGCTTTTAAAAGTGAAAATAATGTATTAAATATTTTGACTGGTCGATAACCACAAGGGTTGAAGTTTAAATAGGATTTGGACACTTGTGCACAAATCAATGCATAACTGTTTTCCTACTCTTTAGTTTGAGCTAAAATTTTGATGGTTTTGTAGCTTAGAGTCTGCTGAACTTATACCCAAAAGTTTACACCTGTCAAAATTGCTTGGGAAAAATATGTGTTTTATGGTACTTTTTTCTGATAGTTTTTTTTTAGTGTACCGTAAAAATAAAATTATGACTTTAGGGGTTAAATACGACCTATTTTTAAGTAAAGAAGTTAAAGTTTTGTTAATAGTGAACCGTGTTTTTTTTTTATTTGTAGTTTTTCAATTTGGAGCGTTTTCGCGAAAATGTTATTAGTAGAGTTTTCGTTGACTTACTGAACGATTTCAAAACGTTGGAAGACGACGAGATGAAGATTAACTTTGGCGAAAACGATATAGCCTTATTGTCGAGCAAAAATTGTTTATCAACTGCCAAAAAGTCTGAAGCGTTGGAGAAATATCATAAAAAATTCGAAGCACTTCACTGCGCCAACAGTTTGATCTTGGCATGGATTTTGGATAACATCAAAGCCCTCGGCGAAGGGGACAAAACCGAATTCGGAAATTACAAAACTTACGTTGCCCGTATGCTGTCTGTGCTGTACTACGGTCGTGTTATCCCGCCCGTATGGATCATTTTGGCTTACTCGAAATTAGTCATTGCCACCGACCCGGGCAGCTACTGGAAGTTCATCGAAGAAAACGCCTCCTGTCCCGACGGCGTTTACACATACCGCGACAATTGCAAGTATAAAAATATAATTTCCAAAATAACCGTGGAAACCTTGAACGTCGAACAGTTCGCCAAAGAGCTGTACGGCAACCAGAAACTAAATGAAGCCTACAAGTACGCGAGTCTGTTCACCGAGGAAAATATCACTTTGGCGCACTTGACCGGCCGCCAAGATGTTCTGTTCGAACAAAACCCCGTGATCGAGCAATTCACCTGGGAAGGTACGCGAATGAGAATGCATGAACTTAGCATCACTCAAATGAATTTGTACAACACTCATCGATGGCCCTTCTTTATGAACCAGTGCATGGTGTACCCCTCGGTTTTCCAACGAATTGTCTACGCGACTGTATTGTACTACTCGTGGTTTCATCTAGCATCGTACGAGTACGGTAGGACTCACTTGCCTCCTTGGTACGACAAGACAAGGCCTGGGCTAAAACAACGTCTAAATGAACTATGGTCTCGCGTCATCGCACCATTGCACGAGGCCATTGAAATATTAGATATCGACGATAATGTATTCTTGCCAACACTGCAGAAAGCGATTGAAACTTCGACTCAGACGAAAACTATTTCAAAAAACATGTTAAACCACCTCGTGGTTAACATGTCTGTCGTTCTATATACAAGTTTAACAGAAATATACACACCCACAATGAGTATGTTTACCCATTTTAGGGTAAAAAAAAAATCGGCAAGCGTGAACATCAAAGAAATGGAAGATAATATCGAGGCTATGGGAAAATACATCAGAACTATTAAGGATTTAATAAAACCAATGGACAATATGTTTTTTATCAAGTTCGTTTGGCTGGAATTGTTAAAAGATAAATACCTCGCTTTTTTACCTTACTATAGAGCTTATCCTATGAGTTCATCGTATACATAACATGTAAGCAACTTTTTGTCATGACTAGAAATTATTTATTTAGTAAAACTAGTAATTTAATAATAGTCATAAATGCCTATAAATTTATAGTGTTAACATATGTGTAATCTACTACCTATATATAAATTATGTAATTGGTACATTCGCAATTTTGGTGTTTTTTCTCGGTATCTTCTGAATTACTCTTATTAATTTTTTGAAAAACAACATATAAAAATGAAAAAACTACAAATATGAATATCTTTGTTTTTGAAAAGAACTCATACAGCTTAGATACTTACTTTTGAGTTACTTACGTGAACTTAAATTTGTCAGACTTCGAAAATACTAAAAATTTAACTTATTATTTTATAAATACTCTAAATACAACTTTTATGGGGATGTTATTATAGAATTTAGATGTAATGGATATAATGTATTACTTACTTGTGTATAATAATTATTATATAATAAAAATAATAATAAATAATACATTTTTGTTTATTTCGTTTAAAATAAATAATAAATACAATTTATTTAAAAAGAGTGTCTCGTTTAATGTATACCTATTTTATTGTTTTCACTTATATAGACACTACAGATGTCTACTACATACAACAAAATATGAAGAGTTAATAATGATGTAGATTGTGTATTAGAATAAATTTAAAGAAAATGGTTGTGTGATGATACACTATGGTGATTACGTGATGGAGGTGTTTTTCCATTGTTAAATGTGTTTCATCCTTTAAATATAATTTATCCTATTACTTGAGTATAATTATAATAAATAATATCCATGTACTTTTTATTAGTCTAGCGACGATATTGGAGTAGTAGTTTCTCGTTAGCTAATTTTATTCACTACTTAAGTTTTTATAGAAATACACATATGTTTACTCTATACCAGTCCTTTCTTTGAGGCACTGGATATATATATTGTAATAATAATAATAATAAAAAGAGGTAGGCAGGATAGGAACTGATGAATGTATTATCGATTTATGTGTAGGTGTGTTCTAAACTATCTTGAATCATTTTAATCTTATTATTACTCTTACATTATTGTAATAAGATATTTTCCACGTACCTTTTTTCTGGTCCAGCGACGATCTCGGAGTAGTAGTTCTTTGTAGATTAAGTTAATTTATTACTTCGATTCTTCTAGAGAAATCCTTTTAAGGTACTGAATATGTTGATAAATACTATGTATTTTAAAATGAAGTCAAACTCAGTATAATATGTGTATTATAAACAATCGCTTGTGCACTAATACTTCAGTTAATGGCTATCCCTCGTCACACAGACTTCAACTTTACGTCGCATACAATGACTGCGCAAACAAGCTTTCCTTGTAGATACTTTACTATAATTACTTACCTATCGCAAAATATCCAACAGTATCAAGTGTGCTCAACGTGGTCGTTGAGATCCCAGGGTTGCGTTTATAGCTTCCCAAGGAGTCGTATCTGGATAATTCTTATTGGACTATTGAAATGAGAAATAAGAGAGTTAATATTATTCAATTAAAAGAATAATTGAAAACTGTCTTGGTTACGTTAATGAAATATTTACATTTACATTGAGTTAAGCTTAAGAAAATACTAAAAGAATCAGTAACCAAAAGTACTTGCCCCAACTAGTGAGTTACAAATGAAGTGTGGCCGACGACTGTATACGACAAGAAGTAAGTGAGAAGTGTGTAAAGCGACTCGAGGACCAGTCTTTGTAGTGTAAGTGATTGTGTGTAGATATGTTATTAAGTGTATACAATCTTATGAGATACTTGATATTGATATATTACAATATATATATATATATATATATATATTATTTCTCCAGTAGATTTTGTTATACTATTAAACGAGGGGAACCTACTTGGAGCACGTCGAGATAGATGAACTCATGTTTCAAAATATAATCATTTAATAAAATAAAATCGATTAAAACATTAATTGCGCATATTTTCTTTAACTCAAATGTACCACTGCTGCCTGTGGCTGCGCTGATATTCCACTGTGCGTGTAAAAACACAGACGTTTGCGTTTATTTGTTTATTTGTTTGGCGATGTCGGGCCAGTTCAAGAGACACGGAGGATTCACTATTACTGCGACAGAGACGACCAGGAGATGCTTTGCCCAGTAACCTTTCAACGTAGAGATCGCACCGCACGTGTACGGGAATCTCAACAAGGCATTGTAATCGCCGGTATCGTAGTAGTTTTCCGGTCTGGTCATCGGAATAGCCGTGCTCGTCCGTTTTCCTTTGGTCGAGTTTTGAGGAGTTGTAGGGCAAGTCACAGTCCCTATAGTTGTCATATCGGCCATTTGGAGTACGCTTGCTATCCAGTACCTGTATATTGGTGACGCATTGACTTAAACCATCAGGAAAACTTCTTCCATAGCGAACTAACAACAAATTTCGATTCGGTCACATTCTACTCTATACTCGCTTTACTAATTTATTCTTAACTCTACTCTTCGAGTATACAATTGTAATATTTTGGACACGTTTCTTACACAAAACCGCTCACGGTATTTTCTTAGCACCGTGTTATTTGTTTTGAATTTTAAAAAACAAATTATCATTTGTTTTCCTATACTTTACAACTCACGTGAAACATTAGGACCAAACCTTTATTTGACATAAAACAAAATTTATTTTTCAATACCGTCCTTCAATCTTTCCCAAACTTTCATTAAGTGACTTATTTGTTTTATATAACAAACACATTCTTGAAACACAATTCTTAAAAACCTATAGAAATTACTTCTTCTCGAAATATTTAACATTTTCATTTTTGCCTCTCACATTACTTTGTTAAGCATTAGACCCTTACTATCCATAGAATTCCGTCGTTATGTTATAACGTTACGTTATTGTTTTCTTACAATTCATTGTATTATCGCCCTTTGCTTATCCACAGCAATAATAATTAAAATTATATAAATTATAATTATTAATTAATAATAATTTAATTTACTAAACTATCGTTTCGCCTTTGTAAATTAGTAAATTCGTGTATCGTATACAACAGACATGAGCACCGAGACATTCTAAAAACATGTTCAAATAAAGTTTCTCGGTATTACACATTGTCAAAGGAGCGAGATAATCCGATTTATGAAACTAAGCGATAAATTTAGACCAAATGGCAAACGGTGTAACATAGCTAATGATTGTTATCTTAGCAAAATTTTATTCTGCTCTTAATACGCATATTATTATAATATAATATGCTACCGTATGTTTTTTGAAAGTCAACCCTTAATATTGCCATTAAAAAACAAATTACTTGAAGATTAAATATAATATTTGATCATTAAATAGAATAAGTAGTTTATTTTAAATTTTCGAGTTAAAACCTTAATGTCATAGAAAATAATAATGTAACATGCAATTTGGATAACTCTGTATAGGTAACTTGGTATAAAGTATAACTAAGTATAAAACAAAAATGAATGTACGAATACCCATTGAATGTAATAGGACTAATAATATGTAATATTTATGTTGGTAAAATTAACTATGAAAATTTCTGAATATTACATACTATTGATCCTTACTCCTACATCTATTAATGAATTCAACGTTAGTTGATTTTGTTACATTAGTTTTAATTTATAGATACAATGCTTAGAAACTTTATTTGGCCGTGCTTTAAGAGCCGTTTGATTCCTATATCTGGTATACTATTGAAAGCCGGGTTTTTTCAACAAGCAACATTATTGGGTTGGGGAAATTATGATCACACAATTGTACGACGAAAATATAATTTGTCCTGTCTTTTGGCTGACAGGCTTTTGCAACATAACAATTATAGCTCCCTGAGTCCCAGGTAATTATAGAATAAAACGATATAGAGCTCTAACATAACACCCTGTACTCAGAAATAAAGTAATCGGGAAAACGAGCGACAGTGTGACCACTTTAAATGAAAATAAGTAATTTTTTAAAGGTTGTTAAACACCGATGAGTCATATGCTTTGTATTGCACGGCTGCAGTAGCGGAAGAAATTAAAAATATGTAACAGAGAAATGTAATTTCATTGTTCTGGTCACACTGCAGCCTTTTCGCTTACTTCATAATATTTTACGTATCGGCGACCGCCGCGCCAGCAGGTAATATAGAATAAGTATGTTACCGGTACGGCCACAGGTATGTCAGTTTCCTACTGCGGCCGGTCACAGTACTGACGATTGCCGACAACATGGGACCCGGTTCTAATGCTTTACTCGACGAATTCGTACTCGAACTCGAATTCGTGTTCTTAGACGTATCCTTGCCCGTATCAGGATTCTTACCCTGCTCAGTCGTACCCTCCTTCGCATCTGGTGCGGAGGTAGGAGCAATTGTCGTCGGTTTGGCGCCCTTAGCGGTGGTGGCATTTTTCCCGTCAATACCTCTGGCGGTCGTATTCGAACTACCAGTGGTGCCATTCAGAGTACCGTTACCGGTTGCGTTAACTACTGGTGGAGGCACTAATTCAACAAAGAAAGCAAAATTAGGTATAATTATATATTATGACAATATTTTTTCACATCAGTTATCACATGCACCCTCTCTGAACGTTTATCGGGTGGTGAACACTCACAAAATTGAACATCTTTTCATTTATCAATAATTATAAAGTTTATTTTAAGCGGTTTAGGGAATGCTGTGTAGGTTTACTACGATTGAAATATCGTTGTGTAGTATGTACTTGGGCCACGAATGCCACAAGTATCTTCAGGATAGAAAGAAAACAAAAAATGGGAGAGTAAAAATTATAGAAGGGAAAAGTAGTGTAACCAGAATAAAAATAGAGAATAATAAAAGTATAAAGTATAAAGAAGTCATAGAACTGAATTGAGTAGCTTGGTGTGGTGTGTCTCGAATGACCCTCGGAAGTTAATCTGCGCCCGTCGATGCTTAATCTCAGGTTGGCCTACACAAACAAAAGCCAACTGAAAAAACCTACCAACCTTTGAATGAAGACATAACTAACAAGGCTTTAAAATAAAATGGGAGATAAGGAAAACATAAGACCAAGAGGCGCAGGGTATAGCGAATTTCACTTATCACTAATAAGTGAATTATTAACAATAAGATAGAGTCAGAGGTATCTTCTGATAATTTTGGTATAATTTATTTATACTATGATATTTGCTATATATATTGAATGTAACGTTAATATTATTAAATAGTAACTTTTTCAACTGAGTAAAGACAATAATTTATACTATTTTATAATCTCCCACAATAACTTACTATTTTAAAAATATTCAATGAAATTTGATATAAATAAATTCAGTCGAATAATAACAAAAATAATGCTTTTAATATTTTCGATATCAGGAAAGTTAAGTCAAGAAAAACGGTACACTTACAAAAACGGTATTTTAAGAAAATGAGATTATTGGAAAATATATTTTTAGTCAATGATATTGTAAATTATCATTTAAACTGACTTATTAACAAACCATCAAAATTATACTTAAATTCAAACCCATCGAAAACCAACATACTAATTTATTATGTCTACTAAGTAATGAGTTTTGAAAAAAAAATCGATTTTGAGACGTGCTCCTATTGTAATAAATATTTTGAATTACATTATAACGTATTAATAGTTATGTTGTATATTATAGTATAGTAGGTATATTATATATAATTTAAAATATGGATAATTAATATCACTTTCTTTTGATTACAATTACTAGTTATGTCTACGAATAAGTGACTCGGGCACAATCAGGAAAATATATTTTTACAAATATAAGTTTAAATAATATTAAACTGACAGACTATAGAATTAACAAATGTATGCAAAACAGTTGACTGACACGAAAGAAGAAGATAGATTTCTATAAAATATTGATCGTTGCCATTAATGCATCAGCGCAACGTTGTTCGGATGAAGGACTTGGAGCAACAATCAGATAAAACCACATTTAAAATATTCTTAGGATAATCAAAATAAAAATATTTATCCCATTTGCATAGTCTGAATTTTACAGTTTGTTGCATCAACTTTTAAATAACATTTCCATGAATGAAATTTTTATCATAATGTAATTGTCTGGTTGTTGTAGGAAGCCGTTCAATTAGTTTGGGGACCAAATTTCTGTATAGTATTCAACACCCGTTATAAGATTTTACGGTTTTGACAGCATTATAATATAATGTGAAGAATGAATATCAAAGCTTACGTGTAGGCATCGGAGGAGTCCGCTGAGAAAGATCTGAAAAAAACACCGGACCACCCTCGTCTCCTTTGCACGTCACTAAATCAGTTTCGTTTGCACACAAAAAGAAATACAATCTGTAATCACAGAATTGCAAAAATTTCGATTGCGAGACATTATGTGGGTGGCTGTGGGTGACTAGAGAATATAGACGGACTGGAGTTAAGAACAAACTGAAAATGAGTACACACGCGCGGTCGGTGGGACAGCTCCTCAACGAAGCTATGTCCGCCTTCATCAACTTGGGATTTCCCTTTTCCTCGGAAGACTTGTTGTGAGGATGACACCAACCGAACATTTCGGCCTTTGTGTTAGCCGTGTTGTTTGGGTTTTTGAAAATTCTCGAGTTGCCGTCGACTTCCGGAAACGAGAAATTGCTCTTCACCGGTAGCGGATCTTCGAAATACAGAAGCGCCAAATTATGTTTGACATTCGCCCGGGTTCTCCCGAAGGGCGTGGTGTACTCGTTTAGCCACGAGTAGTTCTGCAACACCCGCTGACCATAGTAGATAGGATTTGGCATTTCGGTGGACTCGTCGTCCAGCTGCAGTTTTACGATGATCACGCCATCGTTAGAATAAGGGTTAAAATTCTCCAAGAACACCTGAAGACGACAAAACGCATTTACCATATTTTGTATAGAGTTATTGTCCTGTGATAGCCGAGCACATGCTCCAGACACATAATACGAAAAGGAGTACCTACAGGAAAAAAATAATATTAAGAAAGTTTAAACTACTACAGTCCAAACCAAGTACAGTCCAAGCTAGCAAAGTGATAAATCACTGAAGTATTCACAGATTCACATCTCTAAATCACAGGTCTGAAAGAACTGAATAATATACCTAAGCTAATTCTATGTGAGGTTTTATAAATAGGTACTATCTCTAATCTCGTGGTTCGTTCACAAACTAACATAATAACAAATTAGTATAATAGAGTCGGACCACCATTAGAGACAATCTGGTTGAGAAGTATAGTTACCACAATTTGAATACCACTTTGGAAATTTCTTACTGTGCTGGTTTGGATTATGCTTGGTTTAGAACTAGCTGGTTTAGACTGTGCTACATTTGTTTTTGGGTTAAAAAAAAAGTTTGAATAGGTATAGACTTTTAAAAAAATTGTTATAGCCCTACAAACTAGTTATACCTTCAGTTACATTTTCTTACCGTAACCTTACAGATCGATAGAGCCTCTACACTCGAGTAAATGGGTTCACAGAGATAAATATTATCGTGACTTTAGATACAAGAAAAAAAACCACATTTTGACAAACTAATACCTTCTCGCTATTGCTATGGTAGCAAAATCTGCTATTACATTTTTGGGATTTTGAGCACTATTAGGAATTATTCCTTACAATCTCCGACCTCTCCGGTACCGGGATGGTCCGTCTCTAATGTACTGGAATTTTCACGTTCTATTCATAAACTATAACAAACATTTCTCGATGTCCGATTCAGTGCGAATAGAGAATTTTAAAATCTTATCAAATTCTATCGATTCTAGTTTTTAATTACGAAAAAAAAAAATCATTATGTATAAACCGTTTACTTTAATTTCAAATGGGTTTAACACGCATTGAGCCGAAGTAATAATGATGTGAAGACTCAAGATCGTTCCGGCGCATATGACCGTCTCTGAACCGTCCTTGCCGTCGTCTAGCGTCGAATGTATACCGACTATGTAAGGATATTTTTTCCCACGGTCTTCAGCGGAAACTTCTTTGGTGTTGTCACCCACCATACGTTTACTTCTGTTAGTCTTCAACGGGTCCAACAACGGGTCCAACAACGGTCGCAACGGGTCTAACGGATAAAACTGTACGGCTACGCTCGCGGTGCCAACGACCAACAGTAAACGCCACAAAGGCATTGTAAAAAAATGTAAAAAATAAAAAACAATAATAAAATAATAGTAAAAACGAGGTTAAGAGACAAAAAATAATTAAAACGACTGTAAACAGTGTCGACCGCCAATTACGGTTGTTGTAGAAATAGCAACTTACATTACACACATGTGTTTTTTCGATTTTGAGTAGTTTGTTTGCTGTATATTCGATGCCGCCTGAGAAGGTGTTGTTTTTACAATGATGTTTTTAATTTTACTTTTTTTTTTTTTGTCAGCACTCATGATATAATCTTTTTCAACCGCCAAACTGTTTTATACATCAGAAATCATACATGGAAGCGGACTTGGCGGGCCAAACATTTTAAAAAGTTCACCCTTACCCATTCAAAATCGCCAAAAATATTATAACCTAGTTTTAAGTTATACGTTTTATAAAAAAAAACACAAAATAAAATAAAATTACCAATTAATGTTGTTTTTATCAAACATGCGCAAAGCACCTGTAAATAAATTCGAAATAGGCTGTGCCGTCTACACAGCTGCGAGTGTTTAAGCGTAAAAACGCTTGACGGCAATCCTAAGCAGACATTTTTCGCTAAAAACATTATAAGGTTACCATAAAACATAAAAAATTTGCTGTATCTCAAAAGTATTATATTATAATTGTACGTAGAATGCGACAGATTATGTTTCTTTTGCACGCTGTACACTCTAGAGAGAACTTTGGTCTCTTTTTTATAACGTTTTATTTTATTGTTTGCATACAATTTATACTCTAGGTTTTTCAGAATGATCGAAAATAATTTAAATAACACGCCTTGATGTAATACCACGTTACGAACAAAGCTTTAAATGTTGTATTTTCCCAGTTAAAGGTTTTTTAAATGATTATCCCAGAATCGCACGTACCTATTCTAGTAGAATTTTACCAATTTAAAAACAACCATTTTAATTTCCCGTTGGGTTTTTAACATATAATATGTTAAATTACATTAGCCGCCGCATGGACAGAAAGAAAATGTACTTTAACTACTAGATTCTAACATAAACGAATAAAATCAGAATATTATATAAGTATCATCGATGTTGTTACGACAAAAGTACAAAATACATTTCTAGCGTGTAGATATTTGTTTCCATTTCCATTGTGATTATATACTATACTAAAACTATACCTTCGAAACGGTAGTATGTGGAATTGAATATGATGTATAAAGGTGTGATGTGCTGCTTACGTTTGCAGTACTACCAGTGGTAAATAACAGTTCAACTGTAGTAGGTAAATAACTCTTGTAACATGCACACATAAAATTATAAACAAAAAGTTATACCTTAAAATAATCGTTTAGATAATATCGTATTTTCGGGAATTCCGCTATGGAATCAAGAAAACAGTTTTTCATTGTAATGTTATTTCTAGTAATAGCCGTTGAATCTGCTCCGAAAAATAAGGTAATTCAAAATAAGATTTTACATTTTTATGTTTCTATTCCATTTTGTTGTGCCTGGGGTTTAGACTCACCGAATACCTTATGACTACACCGTAAATTGACGACCCTACACATCCCGCCAATGTCACCAAGGGGTCAACATTTTTAAAAACAGATAGACCATAATTCGGGATTCTCGTGAAAAAGAGTCATAGAATAAATCATTTTAGTTTTAAGACTAGGAAAATTAGACTCATGGTCGATCTAAGCAGGCCTATTACATGTACAATTCATAGTCAAACATTTTTTAATTAAGGATAACCCAACAAAAAGGGAAAATTAATTTTGACTGTAGTACATTTTTAGATTGCTATGTGAAAATGAATTAATTACAACTCATATTTAATACAAATGTTGAGTACAAGAATCATTAGAATCACTGCAAAAACTAGTTATGAAGTTTTTTGCGGCTAGTGTAAATTTCAAGTTTGTGACTTGTGTCGTTTTTGAAATGACCGATTCAATTGACGTGCTGTATTTACAAACAAGCATCATAGCGTTAATTTTAAAGTGATTTTATCCGAGACGACTAGTACAGTAGTTAGCTACTCGATCAACGAAAATATGTTCAAAGGGATTTCGGTTTTTGGCGTTTCCAATTTAACTCGTTCATCGATCACCGGTGGCCAACGTAGGTAGAATACGGCGGAACGTACTACGGGTATACAAACATAAAAGTTCACCCATTTTAAACGCATTAATTATTTCGAGGTCGGTAAATCGGAGCCGAAGCTACACGATGTGCAACGATGGACGGTAGTTATATGGAAACAATACAAAAATACAATCGCGAGCAACATCATATAATATTATGTGGTACCGATTGTGTGACGAAAACAATTATAAATACAAAAAAAGAAACCAAAAATGTAATCCGAAAGCTGCAACTATTTATAGTGCTGATTGCATCAAACCGTATGTGATTGTGTTGATCTATAGCGAACAGCAGTCTGTGGACGGCTTACAGCAATCGTACATGAGCTTTTTCCTTGTCTCCATATGCACCAGACTCACTTCGGCCCCGACCAACAGCCGTCGGACCACTTGCAACCTGCGGCTTACCCTGTTCCACAGAATGTATTTATAGGCCAGTTCTTTATGCGTGCATTGTTCCAGTGCGGTACGGGCCGCCACACCTAGTTTGGCGTGATGCAAGTTGTCTCCCGACTTCAGCACTTGTTCCGACGCCATTTTGACATAACTTTGTGTGCAGAACGTTGCTGTTATTCATGTGAAATATAATAATTGCTTACTCGTGAGAGATATGTACTTTTCTTTCTCGCACAGCACGACCGCCAGCCTTTCCTCCCGAAGCGTTTCCACTTTAAGAGCGGCCAGCGCGCTGTTAAAGTCCAGGGTGAGCTGCTTCACGCGGTTTTGAAGCTCCACCGTCTTACAAGAAGGCGTCGGACACGGTGTGCAGCACGTGGTCGGACATCTGCTGGAACAACCTGAGGTACATTCGGTCACGTCGCAAGCGGCTCGCGGTGCTTGGTACACCACTTGGTCGGAGGCGCTGGCGACGCTGGCATCAGTAACGGTATCGGTATCGGCAACGGACACCTCGACAGTGCTCGAAGGGAAGGTCACCAATAATATCCAAAAGCAGAGCAACGAAAATCCTCGGGTACCACCTACACCCGTCGTCACTCTCGCTACGACATTTGTGCCGGCGAAAAGCATTGTCTTAATAAAGAAGTAACTCTGCCGAGTGCTGGACATGATGATTTGGCGAGGAAAATATTTCATCGAACTTAACCGTGATATTTGGGTCGGGTCAATTAGCTTATGTTTTTTTTGTTACTAAGTTACATTCGTTGGTACCAACTAGAAACCATAGCGACAGTCTATATTAAACAGAGATGTTAAATTAATTTTTAAAGTAAAAAAAAATAGGTTTTTAATGTTTAAAAAAACTTGGAAACTATTAAAACGTCCGCATAATCGGACCGTTAAAAAATGTGTACGGTCATTACGATTTTAAATAAGAGATGAGGGGTTAGAGATAAATGACAATACATAATAATAAATAAGGAATTGGTAATAGTGACGGAGTGTCCCACAAGTGACAGTACGCACTAACGCAATTCCGCAATCACCTCTTCATCCCTTGTCTTTTATACACAATGTATACATTTTTTAATATTTTGTTGTGCTCTTTAGTGGTTAAGTAATTTTTAATGTTACAGAAATATATTTCCTATGTTAGGTTTTTTGATCAGCCTACAGTAAATGTTATTGACATTTTCATGTCTTAGCTCTGGCACATAACCGAAAAAAGCGTTCGTTACAAAAGCGTTACAGGGGGTAGGAGATAGGGGTAGGAAATGAGGTAGGAGATAGGAGGTGGAAGATGGGGATTGGGAGATAAAAGGTGGGAGATAGGAGGTAGGAGATGAGGGGTGGGAGATAGGTGTGGGAGAAATGTTGTATTTCCTACGAATTGTTTAAGGCCAGATATTATGAAATCACTAAAATGTAAGCCAGAAACTTGATATGTTTACTAGCCACCTTAGATACTAGTTTGTTAATATACTATTTCATTATCTATAATTCTACCATCTATCGAATAGTAAATTAGCTTGGAATAGGTCAAAAATATATTTTTTTTTTACCTACTTTTATAATATAAATAACAATTAAAGGGTGCAAAAGAGCAAAATATTTACAAAACATTTATTTAAACCATCTTTATAATATATATGTTAATAGTAATAACATTTAATTTAAGAAAAAAATTAAATTGTTAATTTAATAATAATCAACTTATGTGGCGCACGCAGTCTAGGCTAGTTTTTTGATATCATAAAAAAAAATTCAACATTTAACATTTTGTTCATTTCTTTAGTTTTTACAATACTTAGTATTTTCAGAATTATACATTATATCTTTTTAGCTATAAGCGACTAAATCAAAAACAATTAATATTAGTTGACGCATTAATGCTTGTGCAATTACAAATTGTTTAGTTAATATAAAAAATATATACATATTATGTAAAATACAAATTACGAATAAACTAATTGGTTTCTGATGTTAAGAACTTACGAATTACTTGAAAGTCGATTAAGGAACAAGTGCTGAAGTTGGGAGACAACTTGCTACACGCCCAAAAATAGGTGGCGGCCCATACTGCACGAGAACAATATACGCAGAAAGAACTGGCCAATAAATACATTCTGTGGAACAGGGTAAGCTGCAGGTTGCAAGTGGTCCGACGGCTGTCGATCGGGGCCGAAGTGAGTCTAGTATATGCACCAGACTCACTACAGCTTTTTAATAGTTCCCAAGTTTTTTTATACATTCTAAAACCTATTATTTTACTTTAAAAAATAATTAAATATCTGTTCATCAGACTGTTCATCGCTATGGTTTCTAGTTGGTACCAACGAATGTAACTTAGTAACAAAAAAAACATAAGCTAATTGACCCGACCCAAATATTACGGTTAAGTTCGATGAAATATTTTCCTCGCCAAATCATCATCTCCAGCACTCGACAGAGTTATTTCTTCATTAAGTCAACGATTTTCGCCGGCACAAATGTCGTAGCAACTAGCAAGAGAGACGATGGTTGTCGGTGGTAAACCAAGCACAACACAATCGTATACGGTTTGATGCAATCAGCACTATAAATAGTTGCAGCTTTCGGATTACATTTTAGGTTTCATTTTTTGTATTTATAATTGTTTTCGTCACACAATCGGTACCACATACTATTATATGATGTTGCTCGCGATTGTATTTTTTTATTGTTTCTATATAATTACCGTCTATCGTTGCACATCGTGTAGCTTCGGCTCCGATTTACCGGCCTCGAAATAAATTATGCGTTTAAAATGGGTGAACTTTTATGTTTGTATACCAGTAGATAAGTTCCACCGTATTCTACCTACTTTGGCCACCGGTGATCGATAAACAAGTTAAATTGGAAACGCCAAAAACCGAAATCCCTTTGAACATATTTTCGTTGATCGAGTAGCTAACTACTGTACTAGTCCTCTCGGATAAAATCACTTTAAAATTAACGCTTTGATGCTTATTTGTAAATACAGCACGTCAATTGAATCGGTCATTTCAAAAACGACACAAGTCACAAATTTAAAATTTACACTAGCCACAAAAAACTTCATAAATTAATTGCTAGTTTTTGCAGTGATTCTAATTTCTTGTACTCAACATTTGTATTTAATTTGAGTCTATCAAATTTAGTTTTCACACAGAATAAGTAACTAAGTATATAACTATCAAATTTGACAAAAAGTAATTTGTTCACTTACACTTAATGAATTATTGTAAAGGTATTTTTATCCGTTTATATCAGATGAATGAATCCCAATACCCTCATAATGATTTATTATTTAACAATTTTTTTTAGCGGCTTTAAAATGATTTCAACATAATACATACTTTCAATGAAACCGTTTGCGTTATATCTTGTAAGATAACGTTCAACATAATCAAAGACTGTTCGTAAATTATAATATACTTGTGCAAATTCGTATTTAAATAAAGTGGTATAAAAAAAATTGTTTTCCTATACATTCAGTTTTAAATTAAATCAAATCAATATTGCCTCGGTTAAAACAGGTTTAATATCAATTTAAATGAACCAAAAAAAACTTAAGTCAAAAAAAAAAAAAATTAAATTAAAAGCTAAAAGTGGTACTTGAGTATCAAAACTTAATAGTATCATTCTGCATAGATCTACATAAAACTGCTGTATTAATTTAATAATATTTTTTTAAGATTTTAAGTGGTTTTGTTAAAATATACGAAATCTGCGAAAACACAGTTTTTCGGAAATTAAAGAAAAACTGTAGTGCCGAATTTTTTCCTCGTTTAATACGTTATGGATACCAATGAGTTCTAACTACTGACAATTTTTCAACTTGAAGATCTTAAAACTACGGCTAAAACACCCCAAAAAAGCTTGCACCCCGATAACTTTTATAATACTGCATCAATTCCTTTGATCTGACTCTTTCTCTCGAAATTATAGCCATTAAAAGGTCTAACTTAAAAACTCGTATGGTTTTTTTTTTTGTTTTTTCTACAAACCCCAAAACATAAAATTAGTGCTACATTTATTTTTATTTAAACAAATCTGTCACGAAAAAAATAAATGTAGCCATTTTTAAGAGCATTAATTTTAAGTTTTACTGTTTTTAGTATACCAAGCCCCCCTGATCTTACTATATTTTTATTCCTATCATTTACAAATTTACATCGAAGCATTTATCTGAAAATTATTTTATCATATTAAGTTAAAATATTTCCCATAGATCTGCGATTATCCGATCCTAATAAGAAAATCGGTAAAATTTAAGTCTTGGAAATTATTATTAATTCAGTATTTGTTTTAAACAATTATATTATTTACATTACATTTCGATTGATCTTGTACGAACTTCCTTTGCAGCCGTTCGTCTTGGACCGTATATGGATGGGGTTTGAGGAAAACAATATTATGCTATTTAACAATTATTTCAAAACGTTCGAAGAAGATGAAATTCAATTTGACTATGACGATGTGAAGTCGCTGAAAGAGCCTTTCGATTTTCACCTAGATAAAATGGACGAAATAAAAACAAAAGCACTCAAAAAATACGACAACAAATGTGCAGCACTACATTGCGTTAACAACTTGATGCTGTTGCACATTGTGCACAACATCAAGAGCTCGATGCTTAGTGACCGAATACCGAAATTAGAAAACAAAAAAGATTTTGAAACCTATAAAACCCACGTAGCTCGCATGCTATCCGTGCTATACTATTTGCGTTTGGATCCGCCGCATTGGAACGTGACGGTGTACACTCAACTGATAGTGGCGATAAATCCAGAAACCTATGAAGAGTATATTAAGGAAGACCTATTCTCCGATGAAGATATTCACGCGTCTTTCAAACGGTGTCTAGATATAAAACTAATTCGCAAACAAGAGCAAGACGTTTCGGTGGATGACTATATCAAAAGTATCAATATCGATGAAATCATCGCACAGTTTTATTACAACGACGATCTGCAATATACCTACAAGTATGCCGATTTGTTTACTCCGGAACATATAACACTAGCACACATTTTCAATCAGATGTCACTTCTGTACACTCAAGTCAGTTGGATAAACCCACAAAGGGGATCGAGCCTCGACTTGGATGATCTCGGTAACCTTTATAACACTCACCAATGGCCTTTCTTTATGGTTAAACACATGCATTACCATTTTTGGGTCGTGCAAATCACCCACACCAGTGTCATGTATCATTTGTGGGTTCATTTAAAACACTGCAAATTTATAATCAAACGACATCTCAAATATGGTATTTTACCAAAAGTAACATCATCGGTAGATAGTCCTGAAAGTAGCTCATCTCAAAATTATTGGCCATTGATTGCCGATCCGTTAAAGAAAGCTGTGGAATTTTTCAATATCGATGACAATTTAACATTAGAGATAATGAACACGATTTCTAGGGATGGTACAGTTATTACTCGTAGTGATTTGAATTTTTTTGAACAATCAGTGAGACGTGTTCTTTTGGAAAGTTTCGAAGCACTAGGCGTAAGAAAGGCCAAAAGTATTCTGACTGTTTCTAACCCGGGAAGAAAAAATACAGAGCGGTCAATTGAAAAAAACATCGAAGCGTTTAAAAAATACACTAGTGATATTGAAAAAGCTCTATATCCAATCGACAATTTGTTTTTTATTAAATTTATTTCCAGAAGAATTTTAGAAAACAATGAAATGAGCATTTCACCTTACTATAAAACATACAAAAGTAGTGTAAAAAAATTTTTTGGTATTTCATTATCACGTTCTTATTTATAATTAAATTGCTTATATTTGTAATATTTTACAATATTCTTATATATTATTAAATTTTAATAAAAATTAAGATCTATTATAACATATACATAAACTAATGTTTAAATGGCATTTGCAATGTCAAAACAAAGAAGTATCCATTTTTTTTCTTCAAAATTTGTTCTCCCCTTTTTACATATTCTCTATTTTGTAGCTTAATGCATTTAAAGATGTTTTCCTAAGAACATATTCTATGTTTTATAAAATGAGATGAAATACCTAATAAATAAATAATAATAAATATTTTAATGATATTCTGTTTTTTATTTTATTTTTCGTAAATTTAAGTGCTCTATCAACTTTTGAAACCTAAATTGTTAAGTATAATAACTTTAAAAATACTTATTCAATCCTAGTTATTGACCAGCTAAAACATTATGTAAATTATGTTTAATTTAAAAGGTTAGCGACATATATACGTTACCAATAAAACTTTTGTTGAGTTGATTGAGGTGTAATTTACCATTAACGTACAAATTTTAATATTTTCTAATATTGTAGTTTAGTATTAACTAAAACGAGTCTAAAAAGAAAAACTATAAAATTATAATTATTTTTAGAGAAAAATGGTGTTCTACGTTAAATTACAGTTTATGATTAAAAAAGGGATTTGTAAAAGGGTTATTTAGGCAAATAAGTAGTTTGTGTTTGTTAAATATGTCTATTCACTTAATTTATTGCTTGATTTATCAGGCAAGTTGGAACAGGCAGTGCAAATTGCTAATGGAACTTACCCAACGAAAAATGAAATATCTATATTTACTTTTCGCCGAAAAAATCACATTGTGGAAAATATTGGACCCCTTATTATTAAAATTTATCCAAATATTTAAGATATTTTGTGAATAAGCGTATAATTTCAAAATAAGGACCTAGCGAAAACAATAGAATTTTTTGTAGAATATTAAATTTACTTTCATTTTATACAGAATGAATTTCGCCTAGCCGAATTTGACCCCTCCACCTTTGTCATCCCTCCCCCATCCTGGCGTCATGTTATGACCGTGAATCAATGTACGTTTAATTTTTCCGTTATTTCTAGGTGTATTGATCAATAAACACTACATTTCAACGGCAATAACATGGTTTTTCAGACTTTTTGACTTCCCCCCGCACCTCCATTAGTAATGCTTCTAGCGAAAAAATAAACAGATTCTTTTTGTAGGAAATTAAATTAATTTTCATTTTGTATAACAATTTATTTTATTAAAACGCTTAGTTTTCGAAGTATTTGAAACCTTCTCCCCTTTCCTGTCTAAAGCTCGCAGCCCCCGACCGGGACTTTTAGTATGTCATACTTAGGGGTCACCCTATAAATTAATACAATAACCCAGGCTACACGATTTTTTGCATTTATTATTCCTTCCTTGACTGGACTATATAGCTTCCTTGACTGAATGGCTCGGTTGATATCTTACGCTTTTTTTTTGCGTTTCGCGACCTTGAAACGTGTTCTGCCATGTCATACCATGTCGTCATGTGTCTTGCGGCTTACAGCTTACTTTGTATGTTGTGTGTTTTTGGATATTCTATACATATTGATCTTGCTTTCCTGCATCTGCAAATTTCATTTATTTCGATAATGGCCGCTTTTGTTTTTTGGCATTGATTAGTTGGTTTAATTTGTTTCTTTTTTATTTCAGTTGAATAATTGATTTTATGTAAATTATCCGTTGATTTCCAATGCTAATTGATTTCCATTTTATTTTCAATTTTACAACCATCTTCTCTATTCAACATTTTTGGGCATTTTTCATTTTTTATTGCTTCTTTATTGCACCATTCCTAAGTTAGCTTATTTGTTGAGTATTTTTTACCTTGTCAAACTAATTGATAATATATCCGCTGTTATATGCATTTTGGGGTACTGCAGATTTGTCTATTCTTATGTAGTCGATACCCGTGTTTTCTATCGGGTGTCTCTATTGCTCTCCCAATGTATATATCCAATGTATGACTCTCACATGTACATGGTAGTTCAGATACTATGATAAGATAATCTGCCAAGAAAGAAAATGCATACTTACCGCAAGTACAATTATAATATAGATGTAGACACTAGAAAACGTTAACAAAGCATTGAGAAAAGCGAAAAAAACCAAAAACTCAAAAAAAGTCAGCATAAAAATTAATTTGACAATAAAGAAATATTATTATTGCCATATAACAAACAAATTTGAAATTAAAACGATATTTTAACCAAATATAATAATTTAATATATTATTGTGAAGCCCAGAAGATAAAATACCAGAAATAAAAACACTAGGTAGGCGTATATTAAAAGTTTGATAATAATACAATTTTCTATTTTTTCCAGATCTCTAACAACATTTAAAACTTAAATGATAACGTATATACATTCTAATCAACATTTGTAAATAATTTTGACGGATCTCTAACCTGTTTGGGATAATTATATTAAAGTTACTATGTTTTATAATTTAGGACAGGGACAGTTCTTTAATATGAGCTATTATTTATAGTGACTAAATATATGAAACTCAATTTTTAAAAAAGCTGAACCGTAAAATTGGAAACTGTGATTTTCTTGTCGCTTATTAGTATTTATTTTATAATACATAAAGTGTGTGAAGTTATTAAAGTAGGTATATCTGGTTTGCTATACAAGTATAAAAATAAACTGCTTTGCTACAAACACAAATAAATTTCCGATGGTAATCGTAAAATAAATACATTAAAATAAATTCTAATTAAATATCAACGCATAGACACAATTATCAAACATTTTGAATTATTTTTTTTTGTTTTTGCATGCTTTAACTGATTAAGCTAACAAAGTTGTTTTAAAAACTTAAAAATCATGTTTTTAATTCAAACCAGTTAATATTTGATGCCGTTAATAGTTTACAGAACGTTAACAATATTTATAATTTAGTTGCTATCTGATTATTTTTTAGTATTTAATAATAATTTGTTTAAAATTTAAAGATTATTTTTCTATATTTGTACATTCATTTTGCCAAATATTATTCTTTATTGGTCTAACAATTACATGATATTGTTAATTGACTATATAATTAAAATATTGCACAGAATAAATAACTTTTCACTTATATTTTTAATATGTATTATAATAATATGTATTATATTATATGTATTATTTAATACTACTAAATATTTTTTAAATGTATTTTAATAAATATCACATAAAGAGTTTGGTAATTTTAATAATAAAATATTTTTATGAGTAATGAATATTTTATAGATTTTTATTATAATATAAAGATTGTAAAATTACACATTACAATTGTAAATTCACCGGCATTTTTTTAAGGTATTGAAATAAACAAAAAATAAAAACAAACTATCTTTAGAATACATTCATAGTAGAAACGTATTCCGAATAAAAAAATGATCGTATCATTTAAGATTAAATATCTATAATGTATACTTTATACTATCATATAACCTAAAACTGTTTTCTGCAAAAACATTTTCGGAAATAAATTTCAAAAAAAAGAAATTATCGATTGGTTGTATTGCGATTGTAATATCGCTAACATATTTGTTTAACGCTTCAGAGTTTTCTTCAATTAATTGGATGAATTTTTCCTTTTTCAGATTTTTTAATCTTTTTAGGGTAATATCAATTGTATCGGCATTGTCTACGTGTATTGTCTTTAAACAAAATAGTAGGACTCGTCTCAATTTTAGCTCAAAGTAATTCAATTGTTGGCCAACTATCCCAAGCTCTAACAAATGCATCATTGGTAAAATTAAATTATTTTCGTCAATAACCAATAAGTCCACTGCTTTCTCCAACGGATCAGCAATAAGAGACGAGTATGTGTCCAAATAATCGCATCCGGTCGAAGTGGAAACTTTGCCTGCGAGACAATCAAGGATTGTAAACTGCATTAATTTGATATGCAACCACGCATGATACAGAACAGTAGTGTATGCAATTTGTAGGACCACTGAATAGAAATGCATGTATTTCGTCACGTTAAACGGCCATTGATGAGTGTAATACAAACGACTGAGTTCGGCTGCATATGTATTCAACGACGTTTGCATGCCGGCCAAGCTGAAGTTCACCAGATTGTTTTTTTCAAAGAGCACGTGTTGTTTTTCAAACAAGCGCGAGAGTGTCATATTTTCCGGCGTAAACAAATGTTCATACTTGTAGGCCTCTTGCAGTTGGTCGTTATCGTAAAACTGTTTCACGAGTTCGTCGATGATCGTGCTTCTTTGGAAGTAATACTCGTTCGTAACGTATTTGCTCTGAAATCTTGTCAGCAGTTCAGACACTTGACAGTGACCGAAATAATCGTGGATAGCCTTGTTGTCGAAAAATTCATCGCTGATGGACTGTCTATAGGCTGCCATGTTTACCGCGACGATCAGCTGAATGTACGCCATCACGTCCGAACTGGTAGCGGATAAACGGAAATAGTACAGCACGGACAGCATGCGAGCTACATAGGTCTTGTAGCTTCTGAGAACGTGATAATTTTCTATTGTCTCGTGATTTACCATCGCGTTTTTGACACCGTGTAAAACGTACAGCAAGATCATACTGTTGACGCATTTTAGCGCGTCACATTTTTTTTTATACTTAAGCAAGGCCATATTATGCAGCTGTTCGTTGTCGACTGGACTTTGTGACCCGGGTGTATCATCTCCTCTTAATCGTCTCACATCGTCCTCGTCGAAATGGATCTTATTTTTTTCAAACGTTTCGAACTCATTTAACAATAGAAGGAATTCTTCACTTCCTCCCTGCCATGTATGGTCCAGGATGAATGTCTGCAAAAATAATGTAGGACATGATAAAATATGTTGCACATACTATATTTTTAATAATTCGCATAAAATACAAAATGTATAACATCATCGAGTTATAGTTGTACAGTACGTACTTCACGTGGTCAATCGTAGGCAAGTGTACAACAGAATAACAGGCGTTTTATTATGTTTAGTTATTCTTTATTGTTTTAGCCCAATTATTATTGTGATATCTTATTAATCCTAATAAATTATCTAAATCAATATATTTTAAATTATCTTTTCATCCTATCTAGATAAGAAATTCGTTATCCGTTCAATACCATTATGGGCAATGAGCAACTAGAACGTAGAATTTATTAATCAATTTTAGTTTCGTTGATTTATACAAAATACAAATTACCTTGGTTGCTGAAAAATGCATTAGAAACAGCAATGCAATTACGAAGTGTATTCTTGTATTCATGGCGATATTCTTTATGCTTAATTGTTTTTAAAGTAGGTATGTACTTTTAAATAGATATGTGTGTCGGTTGTTTTCTTCCTACGACTGATTAGAAACTGAAAAATACTACTAACGTAAAAACATACTCCCAACAGAAATCACCTAATAGATTTTAAATATTATTATATTACTTTATAATATGTGTAGACACATATTATGTGAGACCATTGTTAAAATTACTGTTTAAGGTTTTTTTTTTAATTTGTACAACTGTGCACATTTTAAATAAAAAAACAATTGTCGAGCGTAGGTACCTACGCATTTATGACCGGTTGCCCCGTCTGTGTTTGTTATGATAACATAACAACGCACGTGCACCAGCTGTTCTTATCAGACCGTTATTTATGTAGCAAGGCAATATAATACAAACACTTGTGAAGAACTGAGAACATTCTATAAACATGACAGGGGCATAGTATAGGCAATTCGAGAAACACAGGCGATATCGTTTCATGCCAGTTTAATTAAGTGTTTTAACTTTAAAAATAAAAAAGGGGCCATAGCAAGTGTATTGAACACAGATGGGGTCACATCTACACCCCAACTTATTTCAAAGAAAATAAATGCCAAGAAAATGAAATTAAATATATCTTCTGTATTGAAAACATGCAATTTTTTAAAGTAGATGTTGCTATAATAAATTCTGTTAAATCATCAGACCGCTATTTAAGGCTACCATGACTAGGTTAAGGTCTTAAGACTAATAGCTAAAAATTAATATATAAATGATACCTACATGTACTCAATAAGCAATGTCATTTTAATTTTATGTTGGTATTATAATATGGTAGGATTATTATAATATTCAACAATATTAAATGATGCATTCGAATAAGGCTGCCGTCGCTCTATACTTTTTTTAATGCATGAAAAAACTAAAACCCATGTCTTAATAACAAACACAATTGTTGTTGTTTACTTTTTAACGCTTTGTCTACGTACCGCAGCTATGCCACACACACCGCAGCACCCGAATAATTTCAACAACTAGTTTCCCCATATGCATATATAATGTATATACAAATGAGTAATGACAAGGACATATATCTCATACAATTTGAATTGCCCTTGCAACGATTTTACAATTAACTGTCGATGGTCATCGATCGTCTCCGTTTTATCACAGAATAGATGATGGTTTTATGTCTGCTCCAACCGTAATCTGTACAGATTATTAACACAGCGGTTTTCATAGAGGTTATTTTAATATTAAAGTTAGAAACTATTGTACTCTAATAACGAAAAATACTAAATTATTGTTGATACCAAGTTGATAGAAAATGTTTTCTAAATTATTTCCACTTGGCTTAAAGTTTTAAATTTTGAACATAGTTGAAAAAATAGCATTAAGTATAGGTAGAACAATTGTCAATTACAAATAATTGGAAGTTTTTCCCAAAAATTTCAAGAAGTGTTGATAACTAGATTCGGACATGAGCTACATGTACTTAATTCATCAAAAAATTTGAATTCGATTTAATTTTTGGTGGAAAATTTAGTTTGTCGAAAAGGAAAATGTACAGTTTAGGCGGATAAAGATCTCATCCGTCATTTTTGATATATGGTAACTTTTGTTTAAGATTATCCAGTAATATATTTTCATCCCGCTAATATTATTTCTACGACTAACCTGGGAGAGCTACAATGCCTCTGAATTTGTTCAGTGTTTATCTAACCCTTCGCTTCTGAGATTTTAAAAATTAGTTTTAAATCCATAAGATCTTTATCAAATACTGTTTTGTTACATGAACCTTTTATTCCGATACTCATAAAAATGTTTAATAATTTCATTTTTAGCTTCGATGCAAAGCGGAGAAGGTATTGGTTTTACTATGATGTGGACTTTTTTTGCGTCTGTATACACTGTAACATTTTTAATACTGGACAAATTCCTTTGAATGGAAACTCTATAAATCACACGTTTTATCTAGTTGATACTTAGGGAGGGGGGGGGTAAAAGTTGAAAAAGTTTACTTAATGCCTCATGGTTAAATGTTTAAAAAACCATACGAGTTTTTATGTTAGAACTTTTACTGGCTATAATTTCGAGAAAAAGAGTCGGATCTAGTTGAAATTTATAAGGAATATTTATTTGGTATGCCCGCACACGTCAGTTGTATGAAATTTAAATTATACCCATTTTCCACCCCCCTAGAGGGGGTACAAGTTCTTATAACAACTCATATGTGTCTATAATATATTAAACGAAGAATAAATTTGGCCCTACAGTTTTTCTTTAAATGCCGAAAAACTGTGTTTTTCACAGATTTCGTATATTTTAACAAAAACACCTAAAACCTTAAAAAAAATGTATCAAATCATTACATAAGTTTTTTTAGATCTATGTAGTATGATACTGTTAAGTTTTGATACCAGAGGACTGATAGCCATTACTTAATAATCTAAATATTGTGGGCGGCGGACTCTGTTACAGAAATTCTATATAATAATAATTATGTTATTATTATAAAATATAGGCTTCCTTGCCTTATTAGTTTGTATCCACTGGCATATATCATCCTAACATCGAGTCGGATGATTAAACAATTAAATCCCTCTAAATTCATAAAAAGGCCGTTTTGGTTAGAATATCTAAAAATAATAGATCTCACGAGCTCAAGTACCTCAGAAGGTCAATCACGCATGGGCTCGGAGAGCATAGTCCGTTACAATTTAGCCAATATTTTATATTATGAAATATTAATTATTGCTATCGATTTAATTGTCATACTACATAATATAATACATCATTTTTAATAAAAATATCTTAATATATATCTAAAAAAATCCTCTATTTTTGTACCAACTATTGAATAGAAATTTCATGATTAATTTGGTATCAAAACAAGAGCTACATTGGAGATCACAGTAATAGAAGATACAGAATATTTTTTTTATAGTTAGTGTTGATAGTATTCAACTGAACAAAACTATAAAAATAAAAAAAAGTGCCATAACAAGTGTATTGGACATAGATGGGTCTCCGCCTCAAGTTATTTAATGCAAAAAAAATCGAAGAAAATGATTTTCAAATTTGACTTCTTTGTTGAAAACATGCAATTTTCAAAAATAAATGTTGCTTTATTAAATTCTGTTCAAATCACTGGACCGGTATTTAAGGCTATCATGACTAGGTTAAGGGCTTAAATAATGGCATTCCAGTTGTATGTATATATCTATTCAGTTTCCGACTTTAACACCTTTGCAGAAAATAAAGTATTGTTAAAAAGATAAAAATCATATTAAAGTTGCCAACAATGCCTAATGCCACATAATGATAGTGTTGCATTAATATTTAGATTAATAAAATATAACCTCCAAACTGAAATACTAAAATCTTGATATCGAGAGTGAATTTTTAAACTCATTAGACTTCGAAGATATTATCCGAACTTTTGCAAACGAAAAATCTTAGAAAAAAAGTTATGTATGAATGAAGAGGATAAACAAGTTGACAGTTGCAATGATAACTAGTGACTGATTTTATAACAAATATAAAAGTATATTTACCTGTAATTAAATTATTTCAATTTTACATGATTATAAATATTATTTATATTCATAAATAAAATTATGTAACATAATATTTTTAATTATTAGTAATTTGTAGTTAACACCCAACCCCTCAACACTCAACATTGAAAATGTCTTCAACACAAAAATTGTAATATATTTTATTGGTATTAACAAACCACAACAGAGCTGTCATTTGTTATTAATACATAAATAAATTTGTCACGATGTTAGCCTTGCAAATGTATAAATACAAAGTATAATGATATCTACCTGGCAAAATAAATAAATTAAACATCAAAAAAAGTTTTCATATTGTAGCTTTGATACAGAGCTGAGGGGATGGTAGGTGTAAGTCTTACAATGATTTGCCCTTTAAAAAAAAAAATGAAATTTGGTCATAGAATTTTATAGAAATAGGTATTTTTGGAATATTACGTTATAATTATAGGGTTATAATGTTCTGTATGTAATGTGTTAGTATAATCATAATTTTGGTTGTTGTATTATGAGTTGTCTACATCATATAGTATTATAAAAACCGTTCGCTTTTGCCAGTGTTTGCTCCTGTAGTAATAAGTTAAGATTCTTGTTAGGTACATTGGTCTTGTTGTTTCAGTATGTGCTTTAAATGTAATTTAAATAATATAATCTAATAAAATATCGTTTAAATAAGTCGAATGACTGTAATTTTAATGTTCTAATTAGAATTAGTTAGGACTTTAGGACTCAATTGCAACACAAAAACCTACAAATAACAATCATACGTGTCCAACATTTGTATTATCATAGTCAGAATGAATACTTTGATTATAGGTACCTAGAGTTAATCGCACTTAATTTGTCTTTTTATGGTCCAATGTAAAGATTTAACAATAACAATAAATTTTACACATTTACTTAAATTTAATTTATGCTAATTGATAAATAATTAAATACAACCCGTAAAAATGGCTAGCTTTATACAGCTCTTACGCATAGCAGTTTAATACTATATTAGCAGTGCCTTTAAAGAATAATGTGTGTTTCAATAATTATAGTGTACTTATGATCAAACTCAACGGAAGACCAAGTGATCTAATTTTAACATAGCACTAATATCTACACTGTAATATCGTAGATATGCAAATCTTGTTAGATTTAGATGAGACTCGTTTGTGTTGCGAGAGCGCAAGTCCATTAATTACAAGGTGCATTTTCACTCTGATATAAATAATAAATATACGATGTATAAAACTGTTGTTTAAAAGAATGGCTTTGTTGGAAAAAATGTTGACCGATGTGCATGTCTATTACACGTCTAACATTGAATTTGGTACCATAAAACGCTAGACCATTTTTAAGTTAATTCATGTTTATGAACATTAAAGAACATAATATGTTCTTTATAATTACTAATGATATATATATATATATATATATATATATATATATATATATATATATATATATATATATATATATATATATATCTACATCTTTCCAAAAGGAATGGTTGAGAAGTATAAACGAATGTTAAGCTACTGAAAAAACACACAAGCGAAATAGTCTGATAGATTTCTAAATCTCTAAAAGTAAAATAGAATCGTGAAAATTAATCTTAATAAGGCGCTACTGCCTTGTAATTTAAAAACAGGATTTGCGCGAATACATACGGTGATTTAATGCTAAATTCACTAAATTTGTACAGACATTTAGTGAAATGAATTATTGAAAATTTAAAAACGCTTAACAACAGATTAAGAACTCTATTTACTGTAAAAATAAGGTAATTTTACAACAATTCCTTGACACTTGTCGATATCGGTGAACTTTAAAAGTATGTAACTTTCAAACTAAGTGCGAGTAAACATTTTTACTTATTCGTAATCAGCATACAAAATACTATAGATTAAAAAAAAAACGAAATAAAAGGGTGTCCGGTAAAGTAGATTTATTTCTAGAGCATTTTAAATAAACAAAAATATCGAGATGTTTTTGTTTTCCGATTAGCTGAAAGACTCTCCCACCATTAATAACCTAACCATAAGCAACGTAACCCAAATAAAAATAAAATATAATTTCGGGCGTCACACGGTTTTTAGAATTTTTTTTAATAAATTGATCGTAACGGTTTGTTTGTGCGACCGAGTTGACTTTGGTAGTTCCTAAAATATTGAAAGCTATAAGCTTTTCGTCAGTTTAGAATAAATAATTGTTTCCGATGGATCACCGCGGTTTGCTATTGTCGACATTGCTGTTATGCGTTTACACTCTGAACGTGTACGCGGCGTTTGAACCGGTTTGCAAAGGACAATCGCTTCAGGATGACTACGACGACTTCTTGGTATACTTGGACCTGGGATACAACAATCCCAATCTAAGCACCAGTCAGAATCTAGCCAACACAGTGAAAGAGATCCAGAAAAATACACTGTGCGGAATTCAAACAATATGTCTGTCGATTATGCAAATTGGGAGGTTTCCGTCAGTTGATTGGAATAAATTCAACGTACAAAAAGAACAGCCATAGTGAATAGACGGCCCTGTTGTAAATCGGCATTGATGTTGTAAAGTACAGGGTGGGGCGGAGCCGACTGACGAGTTTTGAAACGATTAGTAGAACTTAAAAAAAATGTATTTGTTTTAATAAAACCAGTGTGAAATCACGTTTCTTAAGTTATGGTTCTTAAAACATGCCTCCAAGATGGCGGCCGTCAGCAGCAATATATTGCTGTAGCCGATATTTGGAGTTTACTCATCGATCTTTGGGTCTGTGAATAAACAGAATTTTCGATACACATATCGTTTAAATTCCGCACAGTGTATTTTTCTGGATCTCTTTCACTGTGTTGGCTAGATTTTGACTGGTGCTCGGATTGGGATTGTTGTATCCCAGGTCCAAGTATACCAAAAGTCGTCGTAGTCATCCTGAAGCGATTGTCCTTTGCAAACCGGTTCAAAAGCCGCGTACACGTTCAGAGTGTAAACGCATAACAGCAATGTCGACAACAGCAAACCGCGGTGATTCATCGGAAACGATTATTTATTCTAAACTGACTATAAGCTTATAGTTTTCAATATTTTAGGAACTACCAAAGTCAACTCGGTCGCACAAATAAACCTTTACTAAGCTTTGGCTTCTTCGACTCGTCTACCGTAAGCAACGTCTTGAATTGAAGAACATAATAACACCGTCATAACATATTATATTTTCACAAAATAGCGAAAGACAAAAATTAAAAACAAATAGTATTCACGATTCGACAGCGTATTTGTAGTTGTTTTAGGTGTTTTTGTAAAAGCGTAAATATTATTGCCAAAACGGTTAATGCTAGTCTTCTACGCACATAGTCGTAGGGCGGAAAGAGAGCCGAGGGACTTCAGCCTCTCAGAATTTTGAATTTTTTTCGGTTTGTATACGCTTAATGGAAGCAAAGAAAGCAAATTCTAAAGAATATTTCAAAAAACACTATTTCGACTATTAAAAAAAAAAAATTTATAAAACGCAGTAATTGAAAGTTGAAAAATTAAAAAAACTCTTTGGATGGTTTTCTCGATTTTTAAGGGAAAGGGGTGAACACTTTATTTTTTGGCTCGCTTAAGAAACGATTCCTTTTGGGTACGATTTCTGATCAATAGACTTGCTATAAGAAGAAGTCGGTTCAGCGGCTTAGAAAATATCGTGGTTCCAGGCACAAGAATAAAAACACATCAGGGTATTCGTTGATTCTACTTTTAAGTACACAACTATTTTTTACATTAATTCAATTTCTATCAAATATTTATCATAATCCATCTTCATTCTATACATTGCAATAAAAACTAATCATGTAAATTAACACACTGCCGCCTTACCCACTCGGCCACTCCTCCTTTATACATTACATTAGAGAAAATATTACTATCGTACATATTCTATACATTCAAACTAAATGTAATACTAAATCAATTTCATACTGCTCATTTTATGGCAGACTTGTACACGGTCATCGTCTCTTTTGTTTGACAAATGTATTTATGCCATCTGAAGTTGTGTACCCGATTGTCTTATAAAAATTAATTGTGTAATTGAAATGCAATTGCAAATTGTATAAACAATTGTGTACTTCAGGTAATGTCTGCGGCTGAAGTTTTCTAAGTTCTTTGCAGCTTGTCCATCTTGAGTACAGCTTGTATACATATACATTACATTTATCATAAATACTGTATACATTTTTGAGTATGATATTGGTGTACAGACTTTTGATTCGGGTTTCTGTTGAAGTATTTTAGTTACACACATAATTTACAAGCAACGAAACACGATAAACTTAACCCACCTAACCTGCTCAATAAAAACCTAAGGTTTTATTCTAACTACTTGGGCTTTTAAAGAGGATGAATACAATCTTATTATGACCTAGTTGCGATGCTTTATGTAGAAAGCATACATCAATTTACAGACTTTGCTCTAACCTATTTATTGCTAGTTTTAACGTCATAATAAAAGACGTACAATTAAAAGTTATAATAATAATTAATTACATGTCCATCGAAAAAAAATTAAATGAATTTATTTCTATTTAAAAAGAATAGAAATAATTACAGATCTGAAAAATAAGGATCACGCTAATTACAACAGTTAGCATAATTAATTCTAGTTGTGCCATACTTAACCAACCACCCTGTATCTGTAACTGTGACTTTGACAAAACTTGTTATCCTATATTATTTTTCATTTAGCACAAAATTATATGGTCAAAATATTACTTTTATGCTTTACCGTTTGTATTAGCAATATGTTGTTTGATTTTTTTGTGTTTCACTCGGTTAAATTAAGTTTGTTGACATGTTTTTTTCAATTTTAACTGAACACAATACGTGATAACTACAAAATATAAAAAAATTAAAAAATGGAAATTAAATAAATATGTTGTATGTATAATAAATATAAATACGTTAGATAGATATTTTAATTTGTTTTCCAACATAGTCATTTTGCTTACAATAAGTAATGTTGAAGGTATTTGTTACGGAACAATAATAATGTATTTTTTAAAAATATTATTTTTTTCAAGACACAATGTTTTATTAAAAATAAAAACCAATATAATGATGATGGTGTGATAATTCTAAATTATTTCTAGATTCAGGTATATAGGCTTAAAAAACAATAATATTACACAGTAAGAAAATTGGCTTTGTTAGAAGACAAGAATATCGTTATAACACAAATGATTAATAAGTATGATTTTTCTTTTTAAGAACTATTAGTAGTAGCCTTTAATCGACAAATTAGGCATGACTAATACATTGTAAAGATGTAATAATTCTTCAATGTAATTGTTATCTCTGCCGTTATTAACTGCCTTAGCGGGTTCCATTTGAATGTTGGACTGCGTAGGTTTTTTTTCCTACACTTACAATATAGTTTTACATTTATTACTAATTATTTTAATTCTCACGAACAGTGAATAAAAGTTCATGCATTTTAATTACACTCTAAAGCACCCACGACATTGTTTTATCATTTTGCATACCAATTTCGGGTTTTTTATTTTGTTGCGCATATTTTTTTTATTGACGTAAGTGTCTGACAGATGATATAATGTTATTTTTTATAATCGTAATAACTTTGCATTGATGAATAATAAAATCTAATAAGAATAATTTAGAATTTCATAACTTTATAGCTGCACGTTTTTTGGTATAATTAAATTATGTATCGTAACAACAACAATATAAATTAGTAAAAAATAAAATTGTAATATGTTTTTCTTTTGTATTCTAGTTTTTATAATTAGGGTGAAGGAAGGTATTTTCGTGGCATAATCAATTTCGTGATATAGTTTGTTGATCGTATCGCGTAATTCCTTATTAGAAAATTGTCTTGAAAATTACACTGATTGTTAAAATAACTGTGTTTTAAGATTCAGTGTGATTTTCAAGACAATTTTCTAATAGGGAATTACGCGATACGATCAACAAACTATAACACGAAATTGATTATGCCACGAAAATACCTTCCTTCACCCTACAAGTTTTAAAGAAAAATTTGTATTACTTATATGTAATATTTAAAAACGATTTTATGTATATATATACATCACACACCCAGTTAAAAAGTGATACAACTCAACATGCTAATTTTCAAATATCTCATTTGAACAGTCGCAGAATCTTCCAAACTTTTTTGTTAGCTTATTTGTTTGGATTTTTCAGTATACTCACTATTTAATATCTTCATCTCTGTTATGTTTTTTTTTTATATTTACTAATCTGATTTTTTTTTAGTTTTAGTGAGTTTTATGATAAGCAGCTCATTAATAAATAAAATATTATATGTTTTAATTTTAGGAAAGTCTGCCATGATTACAGCCGTTTTCCCCCTTCCTTGAAAAGTCGACACAATCTTTTGATTTCCAAATGGCCACCCCTATAAATAATTACGCTTTTAGATAGATAATATTATTCTTAAAAAAATGCACTATTTAAAATAATTATGTGATACTGTCAACTGATAACAAGATAGTAGGTATCCGACCCTTGTAAAAATAATTTAGCTTCAGTTTATACCAGCTATAATATTGCTTTTACGGGGAATGCATGCGATCTTTTTTTAAGAAGTAATCAACGTGCTAATGAAATACTTCATAATTAAGTACTGTAAAGAGATGAGCTCTTTATATTAATATTACTTGTCGTTAATAGCAAATGCTAAGCCATTTAACGGTGAAGAATTAGCTAAAGTCAAAGAGAGGCGCGGTGGTTGCGGTGAAGGTCATGACTGACGTACATTAAGCCAAGAAAAAAAACTCATTATTTTGTTTGTTAGTTGAATTTTTAAGAAAACGACTATGATTTTTTTTATATATTACTAAAAATAGTCTAATATTGCGCGTTTTAAGTTTAAATTAAATAATCACTATTTAACCATAATTAAAATAAAAATTTCACGTAAAAACAAAAAAAAACTCATAAAATTATTCTAACATTAAAACTTCTAAAAAAATGGAACGTCGCATAGTGGGGCAAGAAGCCTCCAAAATTGACAAAAAATAAAATATAATAAAATGCTAATCTTTTTATAAACTAATCAAATTATTATTTATTTAATTTTTTTAATATTATTTTATTATTTATTTAAACTATTTATTAGGGATATTATTTAGTAAGCATAAATAAGTATTAACAAGTATATTAAATAGAATATGACAAGTATACACAGAAACATAGAAACATATGATGAGATGTATGCGTAAGCTACGAAAACCCCTAATTACGATACTATTAAGCAAATTTGGACAAAATGTGGACATAACTAACAAAGTAGCAGAAAGTAGCAAAATGTTTTTTTTTTGCTTTTGTAACTCATTCATAATAATTAATAATAAAAAAACATTCGGCACGCGATCTACTTGGGAACATAACTAAATTTTTTTAAATGTTTATATGATCTATCTTTTTATTATATAAATCATCTCAAACTAAAAATAGCTAATGAAATATTAAATACCTGACGTCAAATGTTCCATAGTTTAAAAATATGTTTTTTAAATAATATCTCAAAATAAAAACAAAAAGGAATAATATTAATAACCTGGTGAAAGGAGCGGGAAAAAGAGCTATATATTTTGGTCGCAAGCAATAAATTAACTACGGTACTAAAATAACGTGACCTATTTGACCGTGTTATCGTATAAACAAAAATTATATAATAAGGTAATGTTACATACTGCTGAATTTTTTTTGCCAGTTTTGGAGGCCTTTTGCCCCAGTGTGGCGTCGTTAAAGAAATAGTCTATGTTATACTAGTTATACCATTCTTAGTCTACCGAGTAACGTGTTTGTTTATGCAATAAATAGAAAATTTTAACTTGCTTGTTTTCAAATATCGCTTAAAGATTTCGTGTAAATTACCAGTGCTTCAATAGCAATGGAAACTAATTCGTTAATACTTCCAACACCGAGCACAATCAGTAAAATCTATAGCAAGTTGGGTACTTCTCAGATAAAAATAGATCTTGACGTGACACTTCTCAAAGAATGGATGCGAAAACAGCCTCACCTTCCGAATCCAAACGGTAAAATATAACTTATTTTTAGATATAATTTTTTTCAAAAAAACATTTATTCTCGTAACAATATTATGCTATTAATATTCCACACCAAACTATAATATTATTTATTAGATGATGGAAAGATAATTGATGAAAAGCGAATCAAAATGTTTTTGATCACGTGCAAGAATAGTTTGGAGAAAACCAAAGTAATGTTGGACCAGCATTACACTATAAAGCTCTTAGTACCAGAATACTTGTCTAAATGGGATCCGTCTTTACCAGAAAATATTCAATCAATGAAACTATCGTCAGTATCTACATATCTATATATATATATATATATATATATATATACTTAGTCGCCCCTATTTATAGAACTGTTAATAATTGTAATAAACATGTTTTAATTTATTTAAATTACAAATGAGCAAGATTAAATACTGACTATTACAACTATAAATTGATACAATTTTTGTTTTTATTGTCCTTAAATAATATTACTAATTTACTAATATTTTAATCTTAATTTTTTTCAGTTCTTTCGTCCCCTTACCAAAACCTACACACGAGGGCCACAGAGTAAGCCTCTGTTATTTAAGAAATAAAGATCTCCATACATTTGTATGTCATGATTTTTTTAAATTATGTTTAATGGCACATGATCTCAGAATAGCAAAGTTGGACATCTATAATAAGGATATATTCATTATTGATTTGAACAATTTTTCCATGAGTCACGTAACAGCATGTATGCCGAATATTAAGAAAATGTTTGAAAGTACACTTGTAAGTGTTTATTTAATATTAAAATTGTTATTACTCTAATTGTCGTAGATGATATATCTGTTATTCAAGATCCAAACATAATTATTAGGAACATAACTAAAAACAACTACAAATTAAATGCAATATATTAAAAACTCATTTCTTTGGAAAGGGTAGAATCATATAATTAATATATGTATAATTATTATTTCGTTTAGGCGTACCCATATCGGCTACATGAAGCTCACCTAATTAATACAAAAAGTTTCATGCAACCAATTTTAAATATAGTAACAAGTTTTCTGAGTACTAAAATTTCTTGCAGGGTAAATCATTCATGATTTAAAAGTTATTTACAAATATTACAATGAAATATTTATATTAAAGGTGAATTATCACAAATCCATAGAAGAACTGAAAAATTACATTGATCCTAGTATTCTTCCACTTAACTATGGAGGAACTTTTCCAAAGACATCGGACGAAATAACAGGTTGGTAGCCAGTCATAATTATTTCAAAAAATTGTACCGTTTTATTTTTAATTGATAACTTGTAGGAAGGGATTTGTAATAGATTTATTATAATTTTATGTAGGAATCCAGTAAATATAGAAATTATATTTTCTGTATAGAAAAGCCGTCAAGTAATCTTAAGTGCTATTGCTACGCATGGTTTTTTGTATCATTTAAATATGAGTTTCTCGTTATCTATTTTCATGTGGATCACTTAGTCTACTAATAATTGTTTAGTTTTACTTTTTATTGATTAAATTTAGGATATCAAGCATCTAGGAGAGTACATCATTAGTAGAATGAATCCGCTCGGTAGTATTTTAAAAGTATTATAATGTACAATTAACAAATAAATACCTATAGTTTGTATATTTAATTACATTTAATATAAGTAAAACGATATAAATTTTGTTATTTAACTCATAATATTGATTACAATATAAATATGGGAACGGGCGGGTGTCAAAGACAACAGAGTAGCTACTATAGTATCAGGCCTTAAGTTGAGCCACTAAAATCTATCTGTGACAAAATAGCGTTCCTTATAGACTTGGAAAAAGACTAAGACGATTGATCACCTCGCTTTTATTCTTGATTGACCAAAAGCTAAATATCCTTAAACAATATTTTTTTCAAAAATTTGTTTACACCCTTCAAACAACGCCGATAGCTCACTTGTACCAAGCTTTTTTGGATACAGTGGACACAATCGTTCGTAAAGTAGTGTGACTCCTCATCAACATAGTCTAAAATTAAGGGGCTAGGGAATATTATGTGTTTTATAGAAGATGTCCCTATAACATCCAAATATATGTCTTACTTTGCTCAATATTAACGTCGGCCATCTACTTATCGATCGAATCCAAGAATACGAACGAAGAATGTTGAACAATATTAGGCAATGATTCTGATCACAATGTACGAGCGATTAGATAAGAAATTAGGACGCAGAAATTCGAAAAATGGTCAGAATAGTTACATCAAAGTCTAGGGGTAAAGAGGTTCAAACATAACACATTGACTAACAGTTGGGTATCAAATATAAACGAAATCACTAGCATAGATTTGAGTTTTCTTAAGGATATATGTTGAGCTGTTTTGAAGGACACATTGAGTATTATTCATAAATATGTTTTATACAGTAAGTTCTTAGTGTAAAGTTTTTTTCTTAATATTAATATTTATATATGTTAAAGCCGCTTGTTAAAAATGAATAATTATTTATATAATTTACAAAAATTACACCTAGTTAAAACTCATACACTATATGTTCTAATATACCTGAATTTCATTAATTATTCAATGTGTAATAATCTGACTTGTAGAATAATATTTATATTTTAATTGCAGATGACTGGCATGATGAATTGATAAGGCACCGAGAATGGTTTATAACTCAATCATCAATTGTGGCAGATAATAGTAAACGCCCAAAAAGTTCCAATAACAACTTAGATTATATTGAAAACTCAATCGAAGGCTCCTTTAGGAAACTAGAAGTCGATTAGTAATAATTCAAGATTTAGTTAATATAATTTTGCTAGTTCGCCAAGAATTTGCTAATGGTTTCTCGACAACATAATTGTAATATCGTTTACTTTAAATACATTTTTCTAGTTGAAAACTATTTTTCTCATTATTTAGGTCTAGTTATATGTGGTGCATAGATTTTTAGCAAAATAGTTTTTGCGGTGTAAGATGAAATTAATTATTGGTGTTGTAATTAAAATTTAGGAAACAATGTTAACATCAAGTTCTTCTTTGTAATAATACAAATGGAGGTGTATGTTGTATAAAGTACGTACACCACCATGTCTTATATTTTGTTTTTTATTCTGCGAAAAAAGTTATTGTGCGTTTGTGAAACTATTATTTGGTGTAGTTATTTAAATTTAAGAAACAATGTTATTTCCTTGTAATAAAATAAATGGTAATGAGTAATATTATGTTTGAGTATTATTTTTCCCTTCTTACATTCTTAAAAATTGTTACAAATTTCCTATGGTTCTGTGAGGGTGCTTTAAATGCAGTAACAAATATTTAAAATACTTTAGAACAGTAAATTGTTTGGGAATTTACCTCTATTGTTCAAATTTAAGCTAACAAATATTTTGTTTTATGTATATCAATTAGCCAGTAAAATTAATGGATTTGGTACTTATTAATTGAACTAGATTGTAATTCTACAGTGCGCCTAATGTTTAAGTAAATATGATCATAGTTGCTTATTTATCAGTTGGCAGTACAGTACAATTTTATACCGAACTGACTAAAAATAAGAATAAATGTAAATAAGATAAATAAAAAAGACTGTACAAAAATATGTGGTTATAAAAGATAAAAATGATTAAGGTATTTTTTTATATATAAATAATAAGTAATTTTTTTTTCAATTAAAATTTTTTTACACTAAAATCATCATTCGTGACCTAAGTGTAGGGTTTGGCAAATTTGATATACTAGGACGTGCCGCGCGTAGATATATTAAAAGGGCCGAAATTGATTATTATTTTTAAATAATAATTAATAATCATTTCAATAAATCATTAAACATTTTTTCAAAACCGTACAGTTGGAAATTACCTGTTTCAAAAAGTTCTATTTTTAATCTTATTTACGTTACAAAGAGGCAAAATTAAAATATATTGACTAATTGATATTTTTGATTAAATGTCCTTAAATAATATGAATAATTTACTAATATTTCATTATTATTTTTTCATCAGTCCTTTGGTCTCATTACCAAACCCTACACATGAGGCCCATAGATTAAGTCTATGTAATCTTAAGAATGGAGATACTGATAAATTTGTACCATATGATATGGTTAAATTATATACTATGTCATTTGATCACAGAATGGTTAAGTTAGATACCTTTAATAAGAATATATTCATATAATATGATTCGAACGATTTAATCTTCCAATAGAGCTATTTTAGATGTAGCACAAAGGAAAAAGAAAATATTTCAAACGCAACACAATTGACAATATACATGAAAATTAAATACTATTTTTGTGTACTCGAAACTAAGAATTTTTAAAGGCCGTACTTGTTGAGTTGATTTGAACGTTTTTTTTTGTTGGAAAAACAACTACCTTGGCATTTTAGTCACAACGGGAAAAACAATAAAAACCAAATAATGTACTCGCATTTTCAATAATACCACAACCTAAGTTTAATCAAAGCATACCGACAAACGTTAGTATTTTTTGTATACTATGATATATTTTTTATGTAAACACGCAACATTTGAAGAAAGTACAATTTTATACACACATATTTTTGTAGAACTTTATTCAACTATCTCATCGAATATTATTATTCCATAGTATTGCCAATCAATATAAAATTCGCCAAAAGTATTACATAACTATTCTATAAAAACTGATATTCATAAAATGTTATAATAAACGGAGAGTGTCCATACACGATACCCAATTTTAGAAAAATAAATAATTTCAACTGTTATGGATTCAAGGGGGAGGGCGGGTCTAATATAAAACAGTAAAAAACTTAACTTTTCAACACTTTTTAATACTATATAGTTCATAAGTTATTGCTATTTAAAGTTAGTGCTGTATTCAGAAACATTTTTAAGTATATTCAATTCAGACAATTTGATGTGGCTTTTATCAGATGTGTATTTTAACATCTGATCCATGATTTAAAAAAAAATTACAATTAAATTTAATTAGTAGCTTTAATTATTATTCGAAAATTTATTTAAAAAAACACTATTTTTCGAAGACGCTTATAGAGACGTGTGGTGGGGACATGACATGGGTCGCCGCTAAAAATCCCAGTGGTCACCCATCCTGGATCAAGCAGCAACGAGCACAGCTTAACCTCAGATGCCGCGTAGCAGCTGAGGTGTCCACTGCGCCCACACTATGCTCCTGTATTATTTTTAATGTTATTCATAAGGAACATTGCTTACTGTTTACTCCCAAAATATGCAAAAAATCAAAATTTACCAAGACATATTTTATTTTTTTTTAAATAAGAAAACGGAAATAACATTTTTTTTTTCCAAAATCTGAAAAAAATGTTTTTTAATAAAAAAAAAAAATAGAAATAAATCTTGACCCACTCCCGTTATTAGACGAAAAGATTTGATTTAAGTCTCTGATTTTATGTATTTTTAATTTTTTATAAACAAACAAAAAACACATTTCCCAAATTAAAATAATGGAAGAGTATTGTTTCGAAAAATTTAAAAACCAGTTATGCAAAGAAGAATCTTTAATTAAAACTAACATCAAACAACATATAAGTTTTCGTACCTCTAAACTCTAAAGCTATGCTAACAGAATGCATAGACTAACAGATTACTATTAACACCTTATGTTAAATCACCTGAAAAAAAAATAGAATTCAGCAAAAACATTATTCGAAAATATTCTTGTGAGCGTTCTCGTTAAACGACAAAAAATTATAAAATAAATTTATAACGAATTTTATAATACATAGTAGTCGTTTTAGGTTTAAGTGAATATATGAAACCCTTAAACATTTCTGGGGAAACTGTTATTGAGACGTTTTCACGTTAAAAATGATCGGATAAATTAAAAACAAAGAGACTTGTTTAATTTTTTTGAAAAAGTTGATAGCTGGATAAGTTATAGGCTATAGCAAATATTGTTTATCGTAATCATTGTAAAATGTAATGAAAAATAATTAATGTGGAATTGTTTTAAAAATATTTTTATTTAGTGATTCATTGAATGTTGTTTTTTGATTCACCTAAAATTATTACACTTAGATTATTGATGGTTCAAACCATATTATGTGACAAGACATACAAAACTTCAATTTAATAAAATTGGCTCCCGAACTTCAAATATGTTGTACTTAGTTAAACTTTTCAATACAGATTGTATTGCTAATTTTTATGATTATTATTTTTTTAAGATAGTATTATGTATCAAAAGGTAAGGATACAACCACTATTACTTGTATACGACACAAGCAAACGAACTCATACATCTAAAATACCATATTTTTGTCAGAGGTGTTTGCCTCAGTGTTGTGTGATTCGGCGTTGAGTGAGTAGAAAAAGTATGTGATGCGTAAAGATTAAAACTCAATTTATATTCAAATAGCCACAACGTCACTTGCCTAAATTGGTACAAACACTGAAGTATGATAGGAGGCTGTTCTACAGTGCCGACGATGAGTTCGTTTCAGTCTTATATCTGTTATTATTAGTAGTTCATGACTGAAATTACAATACCAGCGGCTCTCTTATCAGGATACCTGCCTATAATATTTACTCGACTCGAAGGTACCTACGAGACAGTTAAAGTCTTGTTATTAAAAACCGGTAGCACACTTGTATTGAATAGACCCGAAAGATGCGCACTCCGAAATTTTCTTATATACAGGATGTAATGTTAAGTTCTACCGAGCTTCAAATGAGACATTCAGGTTGCTCTATGGGTACAATAAATGGTATTACATTTTTTTTTTAATTTAAAAAATATTTAAAAAAGAACTCGTATCTCATTAAAAAATTGTCTTACGAAAAAAATAATTTCAGATTTGAAATTGGGAGAAAAAATCTTGCTTAATTGATATGTAAAACATGATTTTTTTGGTATCTGGCCACACTCACGTCCACCGAGTGGCCACTGAGTGGCCGGCATGTGACCAAAACCAACATATGATATGTGACACATAATTTTGGGTTAGAATTTTATTCTCAGTTCAGTAGTGTCCTTAAAATAATTTATATTAAATGATGTGTCGCATGCCATATGTTGGTTTTAGTCACATGCCGGCCACTCATCGGTTATATGCGATAATATTGCCAGTTGATTAATGACGTAGAATTTATTTATAATTTTAGTTTCGTTGATTTATACAAATTACCATGGTTGCTGAAAAATGCATTAGAAACAGCAATGCAATTACGAAGTGTATTCTTGTGTTCATGGCGATATTCTTTATGCTTAATTGTTTTTAAAGTAGGTATGTACTTTATAATAGGTATGTGTATCGGTTGTTTTCTTCCTACGACTGATTTGTAACTGAAAAATACTACAAACGTAAAAACATATTCCCAACAGATATCACCTAATAGATTTTAAATATTATTATATTACTTTATAATATGTGTAGACCATTGTAAAAATTACTGTTTTAGGTTTTTTTTTAATTTGTACAACTGTGCACATTTTAAATAAAAACAGTTGTCTACGTATTTATGTCCGGTTGCCCCGCCGGTGTTTGTTATGATAACATAACAACGCACGTGCAACCAGCTGTCCTTAACAGACCGTTATTTATGTAGCAAGGCAATATAATAAAAAAAACTTTTGAAAAACTGAGAACATTCTATAAACATGACAGGGGCATAGTATAGACAATTCGAGAAACACTGGCGATATCGTTTCATTTCAGTTTAATTAAGTGTTTTAACTTTAAAAATAAAAAGGGGTCATAGCAAGTGTATTGAACACAGATGGGGTCACATCTACACCCCAACTTATTTCAAAGAAAATAAATGCCAAGAAAATGAAATGAAATATATCTTCTGTATTGAAAACATGCAATTTTTTAAAGTAGATGTTGCTATAATAAATTCTGTTAAATCATCAGACCGCTATTTAAGGCTACCATGACTAGGTTAAGGTCTTAAGACTAATAGCTAAAAATTAATGTATAATATATTAATATATAATGTACTCAATAAGCAATGTCATTTTAATTTTATGTACATAACTATACAGTTTCCGATTTTAATACCTTGCAGAAGTTAAATTATTGTTAAAAAAAAAAATTATATTAAAGATGCCCACAAAGCCCAATGTCACATAATGTTAGTGTTCCATTAGGCATTAATATTTAGATTTTAGATCAATAGACTAGAACCTCCAAAACGAAAAAATTTAAGGTTTGTCTTGTACCTAAAATAGGTTTTTTTAATTTTATTATTTAGTGGATATTTTTATCTCACTCTACTACGAATTTTTTTTCAAATTTGCATTTACATATTGTTTTACAGAGTAAAATATAAAATATAAAAAGTTTTTACACTTTCTTTAAACGTAGTTGAAAAAATAGCATTAAGTATAGGTAGAACAATTGTCAATTACAAAAAATTGTAGGTTTTCCCCTAAAGATGTACCCGTAGTTGTTTTAGAAATGAACAATTTTTTTTCAAAATTTCAAAAAGTGTTGATAATTAGATTCGGATATGAGCTACTTTTACCTAGTTATCAAATAATTTAAATTCGATTCAATTTTTTGGTGGAAAAATTAATTTTTTAAAAAGGAAAAGGTACAATTTAGGCGGATATCTCGCACATATTTTTTGACATATGGTAACTTTTGTTTAAGGTTATCTAGTAATATTTCATCCCGCTAATATTATATCTACGACTAACCCGGGAGAGCTATAATGCCTCTGAATTTGTTCGGTGTTTATCTAACCCTCCGCTCTTGACATTTTAAAAATTAGTTCTAAAGCAATAAAAAGTAAAAACCTTTATCAAATACTTTTTTATATACATGAACTTTTCATTCCGATACTCATGCAAAAGCACAAAAATTAAACGATGTTTAATAACTTCGATGCAAAGAGTAGAAGGTGTTGGTTTTACTATAATGTAGGCTTTATATTTGTGTCTATATAATTATAATCTCGGGATGATTATATATTTAACAATTTGTTATATTTTGCTAGAAAAATATCAAGAATATTTAAAATACTAGACAATTAATTTATGCAATGCTAACTAAAGCTGTTTATTGCCAACGAAATGTTTTATGCGGCTTACGTGTTTTTTTAGGAACACTGTTATTATTTTCCAAATAACATTGCCATTTGCGTCATACTTTAGTAAATCAGTTTTTTAAAGTTTGAATAACATTTGTTCAATAATGTATTTCATATTTTTTTGAATATTTTTATGACAATGAAGTTTCCAAATGTAATAACTGTGAATGTAATTTTAAAGGAAAACTAAAAAGTAGTATTATTAAAAAAAAAATGTATTATCATTATTGAATCATATGTATGTATACATAAAACATATATTTAATATATTTATACTTTTGATTTGTATACCACCCCATCTACACAGAAAAAATATATAGTTGGTCCAACATAAATTATGGTTAGGTTAACGACTAGTTTTGATCAATTACTCCTAATGTTATATTTAACCAATCACCAATCAATGTTGAAAATATTAGCCAAGTGTACAAATTTATACTATAACGAAACAACATATTTAAAAGTTTCTAAAATGTTTAAATCTTATACTGAAAATGGCCAATTAGAATTTTGACTACTTTGGCTAGTCCGATTTCAATTCTGTAAAGGGATTTTTGGCTACTTTACTTTGTTATGTTGGACACGGATTTTTCAATTTTTTTAATACAAACAACATGCATTTTAATAATGACAAATTTTCAAACTTAATTTATTTTAGTATCAAAAATTAAGTTTTCAAATCACAATCCGGTTTTAATACAACGCCCAGAAACAATGAAAAAACCTCTTCTTTTTAAACGTTGGACTTAAATGATCTGTTTAGTTAAAACCAAATTTCATTATTAGATAGATGGAAACTAATCAGATTTTTGTTTAATCATATAAGTACTTTGGTTTTACAGTATAATCCAGAGTAATCACAGTGCTTTTATGGCAAAATATAATTAAAGCGAATGATACCCAAAATCGAATTATGTTATGACAATAATCATTCGTGTACCTACGTACTAAATACCGGTTAAAAACAAAATAATAAATATTTTACTATAATTAAGGTTTTTGTTGGTTGATCATAAAAACCTATTTTATTTTTGAAAAAAAATGTACATTAACAAACATATTTTATCTAATAGTTTATTTACGTTTTGCAATACACAAAGCTTATATATTGTTGAAATAAAAAAATATGGTCTGAAAAAATATAAACTAAAAAATGGATTATTTGAAGTAACGCAACAGCAACATAATCGTTTGTTGTCCAATCGCTAAATTATCGAAAAACGAATACATTATTATACGATCAATTCATATTTCTTCAGTAGCAATATTTCTTTACTACAAGAAGCATCAAGTATAGAAAACTTTTTTCGACACAGTAGTTATTGAATTTTGAACTATGAAGCACTCCTCAATACTCAAGAAAATTATTTATTGTCTTATGCCGTTCTTTTGTCAAGCAGTAGAATTAATGGATATCAGATACAAATATCAGAGCAATGATCATACCGAAAATTATAGTCAGTCTGATTGTTTTAAATGCACATATTTGTTCAGTGGATTAAAACACATGCTGCTAACTCGGATTTTAATTGACCTTCGATATAATACGCCAACAACACTGGCGGCCAGTATTGATGTTAATTATAAAAGTACGGTTGGATACCAAATAGCTTCTTTGTACAGTTTAGGAATACGGAATATGCGATCCCTGTGGCTACTACTTTTGTACACGGGTTTAGTACCGGGTTTCACTAAAAATTCAAACAATATACCGACAAGCTATAAGAAACTTAAAGAAACACACAAGTATGTCATCAATAACCTGCTTAAGGATCTAGACGGATGCCCTAAAGATAATTCGTATGATATGTTCTATGATATGATTCAATCAAACCCTTATCCGCTAAAAATGGAGTTGGAAAGTCGGGTGCGCAAAAATAATTTTGAGGCCAAGGAACTGCTGAAAAGTAACAATATATTAGAGGATTTATCTAATAAAATGTTTGTAGAGAAGTTACAAATGAAAAATCTTTTTTTACAAAAGAGTGATTTAATTTATTTAAGCAGAAGACGACAAGCGAGCTGGCGAGATATAGCCATACTACGATTGGAAAAATATTATCATGACGCGCATACACTGGATTGGTCTACTGACAACCTTCAAAATATAAAGTCATACTATACGCTGTACTATTCATTTCTAAAAGTCATCATGTTCCGGATGACGTTCAAACACCTAAAATATCTACAATACTATTCAAAATACGAGTTTCCTCAATGGTATAAGGAGGTCGAACATTTTGGTAATATGTTAGGCTTAACGAAAGATTTACACGTAAAGAACTTGCTATCTGCCATTAATAATCTCTCTAATGGAACAGAGAAAATAGACAGTGTCGTTAGGGATGTATATTCAATACTAGCATCGCTTTGTCATTCTGTCGGGTGCGAGGCTGACGAACTATTCAATGAAGACAGTAAAGAATCTAAGACATCTGAAGCAAGTTCGTCGAATGCTAATACAATAAGTTTGGTAAATAAAATTACCCATGTGCCGGCTGAGTATAACAGTTTGGAAAATTCTAAAGGGTTTTTTGCTCAACTCGGTCGTACGTTCAGTAGTGTTAATTTTACCCTCATTCAATTACTCATTGATTATATTGATGAAATAAAGCTGGAAAACGATATGGCGAGGTTAGATTTTGATTTCTTGTAGTCTAATATTACCATAGTAACTCATATTATTAATAATTTAAAAATTTAAAACAATATTATTATTATAAAAACCCATTTGTTAATCATGTTATTACTGCAAATTTAACTACTATAAATAATCACATTAAAATATTAATATTATTTTATTATTTATTTTCCTTTTAGAATATTTGCCACGCAATTTTGCCTCTTTAAATTTGTAAGCACACCTCGCTGTTATGTCATATAATATGTGTAATATTATTATCTTATTTTTAGCTTCGATGCGGAGCTGGAAGATATTTTTTTTACAATGACGTGTATTTTTAATGTATTTAGTTCATATTTTACTTTTCTGTATTTATAAAATAATATATTGTTGTAATGTGCAAATGCAAAACATAGTGTAATGTTTTGTGTTGTCTATGCTAACCTAACCGTTAATTCCAATGCGGCATAAATAACTTTATCTATTTCATGAGTCTCAGATTTAGTACGTTGAGTGTGGCTAATATGTTTTTATAAGCATGTAATACAACTAAATGTAGAAGTGTATACAAAAACGACAAAAAAAAAACACTCGAAGAAGCCGATAGTAAATATTTTACGCCTAATCAATTTTGGGTAGACAACCTAACTACAAATTAAACTACAAAAAATAATCACATTAAAATATTAATATTATTCTATTATTTATTATCGTTTTAGACTATTTTTGACGTGACTGAGTCTCTTTTAATTTAAAGAAAATAGCAACAATAAAACAATAATACACGCGTTTTTGTTAAAATTAAATTATGGCCCCCTTGTAATAATCAGTTCAAAAATAAAGAATTTTAATAAAATATCAAACTCTATTTATCCGTCACAACACATTTTTTTAAATTTTTTTTATTTATTAAAGAGTATTTACAATCTATGCTGCAAGGCATAATAAGCAAATAGTTACATTGTTATATATACAGAGAGAGGGAAAAAAAAATAAACAAATAGAAACGGTGATTTGATATGAGGAGGGAGGCTATCCAGTAATAGAACCCAACGTGATTTTTGTTCTAATTATTTTTAATTAGATTAATTTGAATTATTGTATTAACAGATCTCGACACCAATGTCTTCGGAGTCTGCGAGGTGGATTTCCGGGGAGTGAATTAGAAGCAAGTTAAGATATTAAAGGGTTAGACACAACACATTAAACGTTTAAAAAATAATAGTGTTAAGTCTCTGAAAAAATATAAAATAAGCAAAAGCAGTAGCTTTTTTGTTTTGAGGATTCATGTCCACGTCATTTAAATAAGATAATAAACCACGCGGATAGTGCGTTGATAGGTAATCATCTGTTTGGTAAGTAGTTAAATAATTAAGTGGGTGGATACGAGCATAGTATGTATTTGTGGAAAAAATAAGTAAAGTTTAAATAACACTAATCGGAACGACAAATAATTATTAGTTGTTATAAAATTAAGTTTACAGATAAAACTGAAAAATATGTATATAAATATATAATTACATAAGTGTGATTACAGAACGTTTGTAACAGGTTGGCCCAGGAACCACTTATACGATCGACATACTGAGTTTTCCAACTTATAGAGCATATTATGGAGCAGTTTTCAAGCGTTTATTAAAATAATAGAATTTAAAAAAAACAAGTAAAACGACTTACAGCTCACGAGGGCGGTGGGATTTGAACTCTAAAGTCCTGGCTGCCATTATATATGTTCTTTCTAAATTTTCACGCATTTTCGCCTCTTTTAATTTGTATAAGGGCACCTCAATGTTATGTTATATGAGTGTAGTATTATTATCTAATTTTTAGCTTCGATGCGGAGCTGGAAGATATTATTATCGCAATTAGGTGTTTTTAAATTGTTTTTTTGTTCGGGCACACGATTTTTTTAAATCGCTAAACCGTTTTCGTAGTGTAGTACCTTTAAAGGCATAAAATCGGATCCGAAAGGTTTATTTTTGGGCCTTTTTACTCTCAAAAATTGCACTAAGGAAAAACTAAAAAAACGTAAATATTACACTTTGACTGAGGTCCGTTTCTAGGTGGCTTGTGTGAGTCATTTAACATGTATTTGAAAATGTTTTCATTATATTTTTATTTGCTATGCATGGGTAACTACAGCAATACATTATTACAGACAGACGGTCCACCTTGATCGTATTGACCCTAGTACTGAAAATACATATTTAAATTAATGGATTGTTCATTATTATTACTATTATTTATTATAACCCTAGAAGGAGTTCTTTTTATTTTGTTTTATCTTTATTTCGTTGTTTTGTGTGAAATACAGAACTAAAATCTGAAAATAAATACTACAAGAACATCTGTTGTGACCATATTGCATTAGTTTCGTAAACAATTTCTTGAGCAACTACCTACAGCCTATGTATCATAAAAAAGAAGAAATAATGAACAAAAAACAAATTATTATTTTACTTTAAAACGTATAATATACCGTCTAAACTAAGCCATAAGCTATAATATGAAAAAAAAAACCAAATCTGTTTTTATGATTCATACCTAGAATAAAAATAAGCCTGTACAGTGGAGACGGAGAGGTCACAGGCCTACAGGAATTATAATTAATACAATTCATAAAACCATTTTCAAATAAATACATTGATGCTAATTTGTAAACACTGCTCCTCACTTTAATACTTTCTTACTTTGCTGGTTTAGGTATACTGTGCTTGGTTTGAAACGTACTGGTTTAAATTTACTGTCCACAGATTCGCATGGAAGTGTTTATTTGAAAATTACTTTATCTATTTCTGATATAATAACACTTGAAAACCCGTGACCTCTTCGTCTCCACTATACTCTACCCTTACGATGCCCCTACCCCAATAATTGATTGGGTTGTAAGTGTAAACCAGCAAAGTTAGAAAGTATTAAATTGTGGTGCTGTATTTACAAATAAGCATCAAAGCGTTAATTTGAAAGTGATTTTATCCGAGAGGACTTCTACAGTAGAGTATAGGCATAATGTAATCAAAGCCTAGAGGAAACAGAGAGGTCAGAGGACCACAGGAATTACTATAAATAAAAATGATAAAACCAAACCAACAATAATACTTAGACAAATCTTGTTTCACCTACGTATGGAAAAAAGTAATATTGTATTATGATGTACAAAATAATTATTCGCTATAATTATTGAAACACCAGAATTATACGGACACAAAAGAACATAGTTCAAACATTTGAATAGATACCCACTCTTACAACAAAACAAAATACGCTAAAAAAACACTTGTTCTTGATAAACAACATCCGTAAAATGTTGTATAGTATTGTTTGTAAATTTAGCTATGTGTGCAGATATATTATTTTGTTCACAATATTTTATAACACATAGATATTAAAAATCAATTTACACGAGTGTATTTTTCAAAAAATGGTTACTTTGTGATAATTTAAAAATGTACATACAGTATGTAGTATATCAAACGTATTACAAATCTCAAAACCCCCAAAAAAATGATTCATCATTCATAATGATTATGTGAAACAATTTACTGGTGTAATGGAAGCCCAGTGCCCCTCGGGTTTTTTTCACTTAAATTAAAATAATTGATGTAGCTAGGATTTTGATTCAGAGTAGGGCCAAATTTCTAGTTACTAAAATAAAAAATATTAACATATTGCACTGTAATTAATCTTTGTAAATATATAAATTGTAAAAATACAATCTTTGTAACGGGTTGACTCAAAACCACTTATCCGATCGCTTTTTCAACTTGTGGTTCACAGCATGGAGTAGGTCTAAAGCGGATACTTAAAGTATATAATAGAACTTATAAAAAATTGAATCATATTTTTTATTATGTTTAAAAATGTTAACAGAAGTAACATAAAATGCTGTCATCAAACTTGTAGCTCCAGGGTTCTTGAACAATTTTCATTCCCTCTCATATTTTTCTTTCTCATATTCTTTAACAAAAAAAAAAAAAGTTAACAACAGATAATAGTGCCTCTAGATTTACTTTCGGTCTAATTTTCAACAATTAATCCTTAAAGCTTCAGCTATTTTTATACTTAAAACATGTGAGTTAACAATAAATTCTGCTGAGTAAATTGAAAACTTAGTGATGACACAGTATACCTAAACCAGCAAAGTAAGAAAGTATTAAAGTGAGGAGCAGTGTTTACAAATTAGCATCAATGTATTTATTTGAAAATGGTTTTATGAATTGTATTAATTATAATTCCTGTATGCCTGTGACCTCTCCGTCTCTACTGTACAGGCTTATTTTCATTCTAGGTGTGAATCATAAAAGTAAAATCGCGCAAGTCTGCCGCGGGTGGGTCTTGCTACAAGGCAAGTAAACGACTGGATGATTGACCATCGGTCACTCAGCCTTTTATACCCGACCTTTCGGCGATAATAAAGTGACGGACTCGTGTTCTGTACCGAACTTTGTCAGGTAGGACTAGTGTTCTGTGACGGAAACCGCCGCTTTATTATCGCCGAAACGTCGGGGATACAATTTTATATTAGATAACAAAAATAATAGTAACAATGGATAATGGAAAAGAAACGGGTGGCGTAGACAGTCATTATAATAAATATAAATGTAAAAAGTCCTTTGAAATTATAGTTAAAATAGTTTCAATTTGAAAAACCAAAAATTTAGTACATTAAAATATATTGTATTGAGCAATTTTGAAATATGACTTATGTTTTACAAGCTACAGAATATGTATAGCTATAGTTTCCCCACGTCGTTCGTGGTGCACGGTCAATGGCGTTTTGTGAAATTTAATTATTTCAAATTATCATATAGTTGTTCAAATATTTTTAAATTATAGTTTTATTTTTTTTAATTTAAGTATTAATTCGTGTTTATTAAATCAATTTATACATCTCAATTATCTAGTAAACTATAACCCTAGTAGCACAAAAATATGGCAATATTGTTTTCAATGCTTGCTAACTCTCCTAAAAACGCTTGTCGGAATGGCAAAGTAGATAGCCGGGTTTTCGTAGCGGCGCTGTAGGTTGATAACAGATCTACGGACATTGTTTATACTCGTTAATACCTCTTGAACGTCTCCGAGCAAGGTGTTTTGATTATCTCTAGGGGTCTGATTATTTTCCGTCGGTCTGTTTTCGTCAGTTTGATCTTCAGTGCTTCGTTCTGCGGAGCGCCGTCCGCTCTTTTTGTCCCGCCTCGATTCCGAAGCCTTGATACCATTTGAAATATTTTTCGTTGCTAACTCAAAATAAACACTTGGTTTGTGACAATGGTAACCACGGTACTCGAATGGTAAGTGATGATACGTTTTATGTTGTGGCCAAAAGTTTTTTAGTAGTTTTTTAATAATTGGCATTAATCGATTTATTGGCAAAACGTTCACTTGGCTAGTTATTTTGAATCAATTCATTAACCATTAATTTAAGTTTGTTCGTTGTAAAAACAACACATAATTAAAAAAATTTAACATCCCCTCCCCATTCTTATCCTTATAACCACCCCACCCCAACCCCATTTCCACCCCATCCTTCATCTCTAACTCTCACCCCCTATCTCTCAACCCCTATTTCTCTCAGATAAATCAGCTGTTATTTTTCGTTATGATAAGCAGTGTCATTATGATAACCGGTGTCGGTGTCGATTTCCCGTGTGTGTACCATAGCAAAGACATAAAAATGTCAATAATGGACGTTGCCACCAAATTCCCATGGCTTCCTAATATAGGCTTACTAAAGTAGTATTTTTTATCCTGCAGCATGAGCTATAAATTATATACAAATACATCTAAAAACAACATAAATACATAAACTGAATAGTCATTTACCCTTTGTTTGAAATTTCTTTTAGATAAAAAAAAAAAATCCTTATAAGTTCTATTCATTCATCTTAACTATATGCTAAGCTAATACTAATTACCAAATGACCATTATGTTAGGTATGCTTTTTAGGCAATTATGTGTAAAATGTATATATTATAAACTGAACGACGTCAGGTTGTTTCTAACCTGAAAGTCTAAGGATAAACAGTGACAACCCAGACATATTTTGCAAAGCTGCTACTTTTACAACGTTTTATTTCCTCTTTTGGCGGCACGTTTGCCGCCAGTTAGACAGACGGATAATAATAATAATATGAAATAAAACAAATTATCATCGACAACGCCGTGCTGGACGAAACGAAATGGCGAACAGCCGATCCAGATAGGCTACTGAGTTGTGCGACTGTGTCAATCCACGTTTTATAATTGTTCACCCGAAGAAAATGCAACTGTTTCTTTTCTGCTTTGTTGATTGGCGACGACGAATGGTGGTGGCTAACGATGCCGAATTGCTTTCCGTCACAGATCAACGGATCTCCTATTACATCGCTCAGCAGATAACTGTCGTCGGGTTGTCCGCAGAAAAACTCATCCCAGTTATGAACATATGACGTCTCGTGGTTTTTTTTCAAACTAAAAGGACACAATAATTATTATCAGCTGTCGATGATTTTTTTTTTCTATTTAAACAAACAGCTAACGACGGTGTATACTTTTCAGATTTGCTTCTACATGCTTTGGGACCATACTTCACCTTAACCGGAATAAAGTAATGCGGTTTCGACGGTCTCTTCACGGCGATCACACAAAAAAAGACCATTATCTTTTTGTTAGCCGACCGAGCATTGAATTCTGCAAGTCTCGGGTGGTTATCTATGTTAAATGGCATGGAAATCTATTTGGACAATTATTTTGTACAACGCGCTGTAATAATGTCGTTCACGTTTCGAAAAAAACGATTTATACTTTACATATACAATGCTGATGTCCGCGTCCGTGTTGCCTTCCTTGTAATCCGGGTGGACGAACACTTGACTCGGTCTGGTTTGGTTTTCATCTATTGCCAGATGTACCTGTCAATTGGTATGTTAAAACCGGCAACGGTATTGGCACAAATTAGATAAAACCAGATAGGGTGCACTTTGCCATTTACTGACAACTGAAAATCTCCTTAACTCAGTGTGACCACATTCTAGAAATTCAATTATTGTACCAAGTATTTTATATGTTTCTGCCAAATCGTTTTTATCTAATAACTGTAATAACAATCAATCAATTAAGTTTTGAAACAATTATATCAGTGCAGTGGTTGTTTTAGAGTCCAGGACGGTTTTGGTACTTTGTTTACATTGTTCCAATAGGGAGTGCACTATCTGGTTTTATCTAATCGTGTCGAATAATGTCGAAAATCTAATTTAGATTTGTCTTGGCTCACGGTTATGTTGGTTAATTTGGTTATGCAATAAGCCGAAGTCAATACATGGAATGGTGAAATCAAAGATCCACCGCAAATGGGTTCGCCGACATTGCCTTTTAAGTACACCAAGTACGGATAGTCGTTGGGATTATCCGGAACTTTTTGAATAGATATATTTTGTGTAGAGGCCTTGGAAGTAGTGGTCGTGATGGACTCTTCGTTGCTGAAATTGGCGGTTGTCTCGGCTATCCACTTTACATAGTCCAAGATGAACAAATGTCTGATTTGAATGTCGGGATTACCGCAGTTGGTTTCTTCGATTCCAGCGAACGTCTTCGTGCTGTATCCGTAACTGGTGATGCCAAACTGCCGACCGCGACATATGAGAGGATCGCCTCGGTCACAAGGAAAACCCAACGAACTGACGAGCCTGGAGCAAAGGTAATTGCTCCAAGTGTCGGCAATAAAAAACTTGAATAGGCCCCTGAAAAACGAAATGATAATACCTATACACCATAAACAATAATTTAATTTATAACAGCTCAGGCCGACAACGGTAGTCAGCAGATATATGTATTTTTCAGATCAGAACACCTAATCAATTGGGCGAAATTGGAAACCTAAATCTAACAGAGTCGGTGTATGGGTGGGAGTGAAGGGAATCTGGAGAACCGTCCCATCTTCACCTCTCCCTCCCTCCTCAAGTACCCAACCATAAGGAAAGAATGTTCCACGAAAGGCACAGTTTAGGAGGGGTGTTCCAGCTCTCCAGGTTTGCGGGTGTTTGATTGATTTGAAAAAAACGTACATCTATTGATAACGGTGATTCTATACATTATGCTCACATTGATTCCGGCACTTGACAAGCGCTCCGGCCGTACTTCACCAGAACCGGAACTTTATAATTCTGGTCGTTGGAATCGCCTATTCCCATGACGACGCATTGCAGCTCGGCGTCGCTGTCGAACGATTTCGTGGATCCCACGTAGATTTTGACAAACTTACTGTTCTGACTGAAGGGTTTGACTAGCTGTTAGTATAATATGAGAACGAAATAGAATGTCGGGTGAGACGTTAGGGGTTGATGCCGCAAATACCTACCTTGATTAGCGAAACGTCTCCCAAGCGTTTTTCACTTTCATACGACGGATGAACATAAATGGTGGACACCTGACGGTACTCGGTTTTGTTGTTGGGTTTGTTCATGAACGCTTGCACCTGATCGCACGGAATATAGTTATAATATTATCTACTATTCCAAACGCTGTCAAGTGTAACTGCGCTGTTACCATACTTTGCTGATGACAAAACTCGACGTACAGAACGCTGAAGACAGTACAAACGTCGCAGAAACCAGCGTCCCCGTACAGAGAACGCTCTTGCTGCCATTGGACCATTCGAGTCCCACAATGTATTCGAATCCACCGGCGGTTTCAACGGGATAATTAAAAGCAGGCTTGTTCCCGAAATCTTCTCCTTGTGAATGATTGTACGCAGTTGCCGTTATGAAACATAAAAGAGCGGTGACAGAATAAAATACAGCTAGCATCGCGTTTAAAAAAACAAACAAATTTATCAATATTGGTATATATATATATACTAGCTGCCCGTGTACTCGGCTTCGCTCGGGTTAATAAATCAAGGTGTCAAGGTGGTAACCCATCGAAGACTAAAATGGGCAACTATAAAATGTAAAATGTGAAACCATGTCTTATGGGCCAGAAACTATGAATAAATATGAACAGCTGCCAACCGTGATATTTGTGCATGTAGCGCCATCTATTGGAATAAACTTTCGTTAAAATCTTAAATTCTCCAATTTTCCGGGCACCTTTTCTAATTTTTCATATCTAACCTATCCTATTTTTCAAAATGGGCCAAATTACACACATTGTAAAAAGTTTCATCAAGATCAGTTAAGTAGTTTCGGAGTTCATCGCTAACAAACATTTTTTATATGTATAAGGATAATAGTAAATATATTACATAAACTTCTTAGATCATTTAGAACTTTTATTTTGAGTAATCTACCGCTTTTTTAAATTTAGATAATATACAATTTGTTAGGCCTAGGTATTAAATGTATTTACATGGTCAATAAGTGTAAAAGTTTGACAAATAAGCCAATAATATAATTTCATTTTTTATAATTTTGTAAAATTACCAAATGCCCTCGGCCTAGTTATTTGGATAGATACATTATACTTTTAGTTAATATACATCGAGTTTGAAAAAAACTGTGTATTTTTATTTGACTTTAAATGTTGTAAAATATTAACTGAAAATGTAAAAGCGTTGGGACGAATGTATAGAGTTGTGTAACATTTATTTGCACGTTGTAAACTTACTACACATTGCACAAGAACCCATCATAAAGTCGACGCAAAATATGTCCTTTATAGAACTTATGTTGTTTTCATAACAGTAGAATAAGCACACACGGTATTATCAATTTTCAAAAATATTTTAATTTAGTCTTCTAGTGATGTTTTCTTTTGACTTAAATAACAATGTAATACTTGTCGAATCGGACTTGATAAAAACCAGAATGTTTTACCTTCTGCGATACACGCTATTGTCAAGACATAGTACAATCTTTATATTTTATAGTTTACCTTTGTCAGTTGAGATTTTTCCTTCTGAAAAAGCATTAGTCTTGTATGAGAAAACGGGTGCTCTATTACCATGCCGAAAAATATATAATTATTATACTGTAAATTACAGTTCATCAAAATACAATTGTTGATGAACTAAACCACTCCAATTTACGTCATTTTTTATTAAATAATGTTAATAATACCATTACAATTTACGACTATAGAATTTATCTATTCAACAGCAAACTTAAGAACAGAGTCGACGACATTTATAATGTGATATGATCTTAATGAATCCGTTGTAGGTACTATTATTATTATTATTATTTAATTATTTATTTATAACAAATATTATAAAAAAAAACGTAAAATTATGTGTTTATATACAGGGTGAACCACAACGATTTGACAAATGAAATAACTTTTGTTCTAGTGAATATTTTTGAGATTTTTTTTTTTAATAATTTATACTCATTTGCGCTATAAGCACTGTGGTTTTTATTGCACTTATCTATTTTACTTTACCTATATTACATTTTTTTATTTTTTTTCAAGATAGCTATTTTATTCAAAATAATTTTTAAATAAGAATTGGTTAAAAAAAATTTTACTTTTATTCATCCGTTCAAAAGTTATATTCATTTGAAAGTGAGGATGACTGGTGACGGGAAGTGGAGTGCAGTAGAGTAAACCGCGTAGATTTATTTTTATCTGCGCGCGTTACCTACCGCACTTATGAAAGTTGTTCAAGAAAGATAGAATGTTTCAATCGTCTAAAGTAGTTATTTATTTTTTAAAAACTACAATTATAAATATAATGTTGTTGAGATACATTGAGTTACACTTCGTTAGTTATTACGTAGGTACATACAAACTGTAATAACTTAAGTTATGTATAATTAATTTTCATAAATGGGGTATAAATTATTGTGTATGCCGAAGTTATTAAGTATGGCATTCTTCTTCCCAGGTTTTTGTAATTTTGATGTTAGTGTTGTTTATAAAATCAGCAATTTTGTATGGGCTATTACAGTTTGATATTCATAATTCTTCTCCTTTTTCGTTATCCCAACTTTTCAGATAATATGGAACACAGTAAAATGTAATAGTAGTTATTTTACATACAGAATGTATCTATCACGATGATCCAATAGATTTGCATATAAATTGTAAATATACCTGACAGATTATTATAAAACACGCATGCATTTATTCAATACACATACTTATTACAAATTTTAATAAATTAAAAAAAAAATCTCTATAATGACAAAAAGTAATGGCTTGCTTGCTACAGTACCTGTACCTACTCCACTCGATCACGATGCGAAATGACATTAATATACCTAGTTGTATTATAATTATTTATTACATAAAACAAATCGACGCAAATAAAATTTACCTTATGACATCTTCATCGGTATCATTAAATCTCTAAACATGAAAATGCAAGGAAGCACCAAATCTTGGTTTTTCTATTAAATGTCCCAAAACAGCTGCCGTTAATAACATAATACTAAAATCATGTCCTGAATACATATACATTTTTCTCTTTTCATCGCCACTAGATTTTGGTTGGATTTTCAATGTGATTTCCTTTAATAAGAGCCCTGAAAAAAACATTATCATAAAATAAAACAGTTAAAAAAAATTGTATTTGTTTCTTTTTTTATCGTTGAGTGATACTGTCAGCAGAAATATTTTTTACAGTATATAATTATGATAACATTATTTAAATTTAATATATAAAATTAAACAAAGTCCAATAAAATAATAGTATTATATTAGAGTCTAAAAAGATCAACTAATATAAAAAAAAATAAACGAAGGAATTTGAAAAAACAAAACATTTTTGTAGAATTAAAATAAATATTGAATGGCAAAAGAATATACCTATAAGTGCACTTATACACTCTTGGTGAATATGTACATAATTTTCTTACCTACTTATATCTTACTTAAATTGGAAACTGATCGACAGTTAAATTTTAATTAAATTTTATACAGAGTTGTAGTAATAATTATTATTTTTACCTTTGTATACAAGATTAATTTTGTTGGTCCCTACATTTTCGTTGTAATTTTGAATCTCCTCAGCTGACATTTTAATTGATTTGGGTAAATATTTCACCAATCGGCCCATTAGCCAGGCAACACATGACTATCCGAAACGATCATAGACTTTTCCCCCCATTTTCATGATAGGGTACAGAAAATCATTTTTAAATCACCGATTTGGATATATTTGGTCATTAAATGGGAAAACAGAACGTATATTATTTAAATGTCTGGTAAAGTAGCTAGTATAAAAAAATATTATACACTTACTTTGATTGGTAGCGTTGAAAAGTTTTCTTCTGTATAAATACTGAAGAAGAAAAAGATGACAGAGCTGTGAAAAACTTGTTCAATGATCGAAGGCGAACATAGGACTGAGCGACTGAGCGAACATAGGACAGTCTACTTCTTAACTGATGTTAGTATCGGTGGTATTGTAATAAAAAAGAACAATTTTTTGGGATGGGGAACTCAGGTGTAAGTTTAGGATTCACCCCAGATGTTAGGTTAAAAAACAGATTTGTTTGCTTTAAAACAAGAGTGTCATAAAAAATGATCAATTTTATGTAACCGGATCCCCGGATCTGCGGAGGTCCCACCTCAGACAAAATATATCTACTGTAGTCTATAAAATATAGACTACTGGTAAATCTATACACAAGTAAAAATAATAATGCATAGATTAGGGTGGTTCTTATTTGTACGATATCCGAATTTCAATATTGTGCCGCCCCCCTATTCGTTTCGAAAAAAAAATATTTAAGCCAACTTTGAACTTCCTAGTCCGATTCTAATCATTCCCTGTAACGAGGAGAAGTTTTCCGTTTAAAATACATGCAATTTCCCTATTTTAACTTGATTATTATAATATTACACGGGCAAATTATTGATGCAAAAAATTAATTTTACATGAAATTGTCACAAATTTTACAAAAAAATGTAAGAGTAATTTTATGTATTTTTTACACTGCACAATTAAGATTTTTAATTTTTTTTTACTGAAAAATAGAAAAAACAAATTTTTACATATTATGATATTCTATACGTGTTCAACATTAATTTACATATAAAGCATTGAGTATTTCACAAATCTATCAAAATAATTACATTTTGGAATAAACATTATTTATTCTTAATAACAAAAAAAATTAAAATTAAATATTTGAGTCCTTAGTGTCATTATTTAGGTTATTTGACGATAACTTTAAAAATCGCTCCTTTTTATTTAAAAAAAACTATTTTTTATGATTCATTTACAGACAAAAAGATATATACATATATACCTAAAACTCTGAACTATATTAGTAATAAAAAAATTGAAATATATAAATACTAGCACGGTAAATTTTTAGTAGAATTATAAAGTACTTTAAATTTATTGAGTGCTTAATTTAAAATTTTTTTATAACTGTTTCTTTTTTTTGGTATCAGGAAATACCTTCCGGAATTCCGACACAATCTGTATCAGGTATGGATTTGATCCTTATTCTTTGTTATTAATGAACTATACGGTACTAAGCAAAAGCTAACATTTTTTTACCTAAAAGCACAAATTAAGATCATTTATTAGTTCATGCTTAAAAGTAACACTGATCCACGATAATTTCATATAAATTACATTTTTTGTCAATAATTTGCCCTTGTAATACAATAATCAAGTTAAAAAATGGGAACTGCATGTATTTTAAACGGAAAACTTTTCCTCGTTACAGGGAATGATTAGAATCGAATTAGAAATTTCAAAGTTGGCTTAAAATGTTTTATTTTTTTTCGAATCGAATGGGAGGGGGGGGCGGCACAATTGAAATTCGGAAATCGTGAAAATAAGAACCACTCTAGTATAGATATAACATTATAATGGTGTAGCCTTAAGAAGATACACACACACAAACAATAGCTAGTACTCATTATTTATTCTCAGGTACTTATCTTAAATATATTATAATATTTCTGCCGATAAGACATTTGTCATTGTAGATTAAGGCACATGTTTCTAATTGATGATTTATCTTTTCAAAAATGATCAAGCTAATTAGGCATTCGAGTAAAAGAAAAAGTTTTAAAAAAATACTAGGGTAATTTACATGTACTTTTCCAATAATGTGATTATTTATTTTTAAATAAAGAAACATGTTTAATATTGTAAGTTACATTTTTAACCAATCCGAATTTATTATCATAGGTAAAATTTTTGTAATTTGACCATTAGTTTGAGAATAATACAACAAATATATATATATATATATTTTATAAATAATAGTGCAACTATTTTTAATTTCCATCATTAGTGGAAGTGGGAAAACTGATTAATCCTGTTGGAATAAATGGATCCTTGTTTCTTTTATTCTTAATGTTCTCAGCTTGATAGAAACCAAGTAACTCTTGGGCTAAGAAGTTATTCCATCTGTCCTATAAATTATAATTTATAAGTGTTAAAGAAATATGTTTACATAATATTTGCTATTATAGTAATATATTGCATAATACACGGTTTTAAAAACAAATTATGTAGCCCGCACATTAATAATATTCTTACTTCTGCATTTAAAACTGGCACAGTGAAAATCGTTTTATGTAGTACTTTTGTAGCTTCAATATGTCTTCCTTTATACCAGTACACAGATGCTAAAAGTATATTCTTGTCAATCTCATTGATAAATATAGATTTGTTATCCTCTTTCTCCATTATTCTTAAACAGCGATCCACATTTGTTTTTATATCGTTTTTTGATGTTGGAATATTCCATCCAACGACGTTAATGACACTATTGTAGCTTGCAGAATTCAAAACGATCTAGACAATTGAAACATAAATATGATAATGATTATAATATATATAGGTAGCATAGTGAAGTATGTGAACAGGGAGAAGAATATTGGGTGGGGATGGATTATTTCTTTGCTTGAGCTCGAGCATTCAGGAGGCTAGGATTTTTATTTTAACAGTCTAATTTTCTATAATAGTTAACTTTTTTTGCAAAGGCGTAGAACTACATACTTTGTGACTTTAGAAACCTCATATGAAATCGTTTGAAAAATGGGCTTAAGACATTTAATAAGGGCCCTAATTAAAGTCCATTTATATATAATTTGTAAATAAATAAAAATGTATCTAGTTTCATGCAACTACGTTTTTAGTAGTAGTGTTTAGTATAGGACTAAAATAATTTGTTACTTACATCTCTGGTATTTTTAATTTATATACAATAAGAGAGGAAATAAAAAAAGACTAAAACTAAAAAATAATATTGTATTTTTTAAATATTTAAAAGTGTAGGTTCGTATTGAATTCCATGTACTCAAAATCGTATCAGTCGCGAAACTGTCACACATATTATTGTGTATACCTACGTCATGAGCATTTATGATATATAATATCGATGGACAATTTTAAAAACAATAACATTTTATTACCTTGCATGAGTATTTTCCGTGTAAATATGTTAGTTGATTGTCATGAACTTCTTTATCTATAGTTTTAAGCGCGTGATCCAGATGCATCCTTAGATACAGGAAAGATCTACGCTTAGTATTTAAATAATTCTCAGCTCCTAACAGCACGACCATCCACTTGGAGAACTCATATTTAGGTACCTGATGTTCTAGCTTATTCAATGCATTTCTTGCTATAAACACAAATAGTAGATAGTCAGTAATCTGTTCACCGTTCACCCCAGACATTCATCATGACATTTTTATTTCAACTACTCCACTTTCCTGTTACCTCTGTTCTTTATGCCCAACACACACTTCAGTAAATAAAAGCGGGCTTTGCCAAAGTTTCTTACAATTTTCCTATTACTACAAACTGCAACTTTCTGTCTCACAACACCCCACCCCTCATTTTACAACTGTTCTCTTACATAACTGTGATAATTAAACAAGTTACGGTAATTAATTCCGTAATGTTAATCTATGTTCAATGTTTTATCCGAAAAAAGTATTGTTGGGTTTAAAAGAAAAGTGAAATGCTATTTTCTTTTGGTGTTCGACCATATAATAAAGTATCTTTGTTCAACGATTTTGAATCTATTAACTCGATGTTAGCATTTCAAACACTATATAAACTCATCATTATGATTAGTCATTGGGTATCCTTTGAAGTTTAACACTATCTAACATTTTATTTATGAATTGTTTATAATTTATACGTACTTTTAAATAATATGTCTTCATCTGGTTCGTAGTTTTCACTTTCAATACTAGTTTTGGCATTGAGAATTAGCGCGTTTATTATAAATTCATAAATGATATTAGTTCCAAAAGCACCCTTAAACATATAAAAATAGTTGGTTAATAAAATATTATCTTTCAAACAATCTCTTAATCTTACTTTTTGCAACAATTCTTTCCAGAAATTTTTATATTTCCTAGAAACTGTCGCGTCAATATTGTCAAAAACTATTTGTACATCAGGATCTGAAATATACATAATTTTATATTTATTTTTTTGTATATGATATTGTAAAATGTTTAAAAATATATTTATAGACTTGTGAAATGTTTAACCGATTTAGTTCAAATTTGTGTTGAAATTTGGAAGAAAAAAATCAAACATTTTGTAACGATTGACGCTGGCTGAGCACAATGGCCTAGTCCGACCCTATTATAAACTATGTTTTATTGGTCAAAGTTGAATGAAAGTTTCACAAATAATAAAATGTTTGTTAAACATGAAAATGATAACGTAACCTACACTTGAAATAGTAGTAAAATTTTATGTAGATAGGTATGTACTATAAGCAATCTAGAAGTAGGTATGCTACTTACTACTAGCTGGGGAATCCTTAGCTAAAAAAACAGATACTTTATTAGCTTAGTATTATTGTTAGTAGTAAGTAATAAATATAGTATAAAAGCTCTTAAAAGCATACACTTACATATAGCTAATTTGTTGTCTGAAATCAATTATAATAGATATGTCATTAGTGCAAGTGTTGAATATTGCTGTCAGTTGTACTCGTAATGTATATGTTTATATCTTTATGATTTTGTTTTAACACAAATAAAACAGAATTAAGATTTCTAGGAATTAATTTAATGTTAACATTCAAATAATTATGTACCTATCATTAGTTCTAGTAATATTTCACAATAATTTATTTGACACAAATAAAACATAAACTATTCTTAGTTCAAACATACTTACAAAATCTGTCTAAAGTCCTCTGTACCTCATAATTAAATGCTCTGTCCTAAAATTACAAATAAAAAATAATGTCAATAATAGCAACAAACAATTAAAAACAATCTCAACTTAGATTTTAACTCTTTTTTTCACATCGATGGCATTGAATATTTAGATACGTCCAAGATTGAAATTTAGTAGAAACAACTTGCCTCAGCATTTTTGACTGGCGTTAAAAGGGCTTTCACATAACTAGCTCTGGCCTTGTCTATTTCGTCTAATACCATATACGCGTTTCCCAAAATAAATCTGCTTTCAATGAGATCGCCAGCATTGGACATACTATCGTATTTTTCAAGGTATTTTATACCTTCTTCGATTGTAGAGTCGATCGCTACTTTTGAAAACTTATCATCCAACGGCAAATGTGCATGCAAGATCTAAAAACAATAAAAAATAATCATTCTGTTTTTTTTTACTTTTTATATAAGTTGTAAATATATTCCACCTTATTGTTAATTCGTGAAAACCCAACAGTCTATATAGTTATTGTTTTGGATAGTAAAGAGTATATATATAAAAAAAAAATACCAGTCGATAGGCTTTATTACGTTCAATCAATATTAAAATGAACTAGATAAAACAAAAGTGTAGGACTATTTACACGCCTTGCGGTTATCCCATTTGGTTATATTGACTGGTTCGCCAACGTTTCGAAACACGTAATTGAATCGATTGTCTAAATGGCCTTTACTTACATTCTAATGAATAGTCCCAATGTACATTAAAAAATAGCTTGCCATCTATACCTCAATATACTTACAAATACAATAACATTATATATTACTGTGAGGAGATAGTAGGTAAAAGAAACTTAACGTGCAACACGCTTTAATATAAAGTAACACATGAGAAAGTAATCTCGAGTAAATAGGTAAACATTGATAAATCACTATTTGAAGTCTAAAATAAAGCTTAGTTAAAATACAAGACAAAGTTATTACCCAATTATTAATAATATCTATAATCGAATTTACTAAAAATTCTGTTTAAATTTTACATTTTCGTAACACAACAATTTATTATCGGAGAGTTACATTGAACTACAAATTACCTTTAATTTTTCTTTTCCTATTAAAAATGTCATGTCGGGGTCTTCTCTCGACTCGGATGGTAGCATCTCGTATTTAGAAAAAGCTAAGTCAAAACTATTTTTTCTCATTTTTTCCACATATTCGGCCGAGCTTTTGTATTTGTTGATTCCCTGCACTAGTTTCAACCGCTGTTCATGCAGATAGGCTTTCCACATGTACGTTTTATACGGTTCTAAGTGGTCTTCTGCGATATTGTCAAATTTGTAAATAGCTAAAATACATTTCGTTTCAAAATAATAATTATTATATACTACGGTTGTTTGAAACGTCAATTATTTATCATAATGCAATTGTATTTTCTCATATGGTTACCATCGTGGATGATCTCAATTCCTTTTTCGTAGTTGTGCATCCTGTAGAAATACTTGGAAACGCGAACACTGGCTTCGCCGAACAAATAAAATAAAGGTCTTTCAAACGTTTCCTAAAACGAAAAAGTTCAAAGGTTACTCTGAAACAAGAAGAGTCATTTATTTGACTACGTCCTATTTCATACAAATAAATTTCGCAACCGAATCCCCTAGCCTCGCACATCTCCAGGTCCTTTTTTACATTATCCGTCAACTTACTCTTTGGCCTACCCCTGTCTCGATAATTACTTCACACGCTCTTGCCTTTGTCCTACTTGGGAATTATAAGAGTAGCTCTAAGGTTTCAATGTGAAACAAAAAATACCTAACCATAAAACCAATTCTAGCTCCGACGCAGAGTGGATAACTGAGAAGATATAGTTTTTACAATGATGTGTTTTTTTTTGCGTCTGTTCCTACAATATCTCTTTAACTAGTGAACCGTTCTTTATGTAAGGATTCTATATAATTGTTCTCAGTGAATGTACCTAAAAAGTACCTGGCTTTTTCATAATTTGTAATATAATAATATGGAATTCTGCATTTCTTAAACGCCCGACTCGTTTTAACTTAGGGATTTTTTTTAAATGTTTGTATTACAATTTATATCAGTTGTATGTGTGATAAATAGTACGATTAAATTCAATAAAAATACATAAACAATTATACCTACCCTACTTAATGAATTTTGTATTGATTCATAAGCGTGTAGTTGCATCGTATCCACTCCAAACGTGGTATAGTATCCTTTTAAACATTTTAATTATTAATTTTATAAATAATGTAGAAACAACGCAAAGTACACTTACTATGTTGAGGATCCTTTTCTAAAAAAAAAAAAAAATAGTATTGGATTATTTTAAAAGTTTTTATACATATTAACCCAAAACAATGTCATTATAATAATTTTTTCAGATGTATTATTTATAACAATTTCCAAAATTATCCGAGGCGATAACAGTTATTAAAACAATATAATTAAAGAATAAAAATAGAATCTAAAATATATAATTGTAACTTACTATTGATAAGCTCCATTATGCATCGAACGCATTCTACACAAGGAAAATATAATTTTAAATATTATGTTTGTATATAAATATATTTTATATTATCATTCCTAGATATTTCTACTACTAATTATTATTATTCAAATGCGTGTGCTTTGTGGTACCTTAATTGTGCAATTTATGATTACCTATACAAAGCATAAGAAAAACCAAACGAATACAAAATTCGAAAAAACTTTAATTGTATACAGATATATTATAGTTGTTTATTAGTACATAGATTTTTGAAGCAATGTATGATTTCCCATGTGATAATTTTTGTGCAATAAGTTTTCTTTAATTTGTTTTATCTTATTTAACTTACTTTCAGCCAATCGTTCAACTCGGGCTGTAGAAAATAAATAATTGAACACAATAAAAAACAGGAATATCATATTTAATTAAATTACTTACTATACATTTTAAATCAAAGAAAGTATATCAATAGCCTTATACTTACGAGTTGTAGTCAATCTTTCTGAAAAAAATCAATAATTAGTAAATACCTATGTTGATGTATTTTTAAAAATAAATAATAAGACGGGAATAATAAAAATAAATCATAAGAGTGCATAAGTTATAACAAGTCTAGCTAAATTTGACTTTTATCTAATGATTCGATGATGGGGAATTTTTTTTAAATATTTTAATTTATATTAACAATTTCAATACAAATTTTAAATTATTAAGTCAATAATTAAGTTTAAGGTAATTTACATTTAATTGTTATCAAATACATAACATTTGACTTTTCTATCATACATATACTATGTACGACTCTGATAGCACTGGAAGTTGGAGAGCTAATGGGAAGTTCTCGAAAGCTCTTAGAGTATTTTAATATGCTCTTTTGAATTAATATAAATTTTTCAATTCAGTACTTACTCGCTATATTTGCTGATGAGATAACTGCAAAAATACAATTATAAGTTAGTTTGTATTTTTTCGGAATAATATAGTTTTTGTTTGACACTTGTTGTTATTACTTGTACAAAACAAAACCAGTGCATATTTTAAGAAAATTTTACTAGGCTATAAATCAGAGCTAGACATGGCTATAATAACCTGGCGATTTGCCCCCCTAACCCCCCCCCCCCACTATTCAAAGAATATTAAATTATCTACAACCATAATTATTTTTTTTGTTATATGATTGGTGCTATATAATACTTGTTCTTCATTTTTAGACAATCTTAATTTAACTTTTTTTTTCAATACTAAATAATTATTTAACAAACACATATGAACTAAAACTATTAAAAGTCCTACGTATGTAAATAACGTAAAAAATTGTTTAAGTTATGCAAATGGTAAAGGGTAGGCTCATTATTGATTATTCTGCTCTAATTTAAAATCTATATTTGGAACTATTTATAAGTTAAACTAGTCTGTCGGCCGTCCATTGTGATATTTTAATCGAAAAATCTTTATTACCATGTTATTTTCGAGTTTCTTTTGTTATTAATTTTATTATAATAACTAATTATTTGTAAAAGCTATTTTATGTTTATTTTTATAGTTTTATATCTTTTTTATAAGATGATAATCTCCAGTTATTAAAAAAATCATTCACTGAGGGACCAAAATACTTAAGGGGATTATAATATGCGGTTGGTTTTTAAGGAGTTTTGTATAGGCAATATTTAAGGTCCCTGGATACCGACCATTTTTAAGGAGTTTTGTATAAGCAATATTTAAGATAAAAGTGGTTTTAATCAATTTCGACCATGTCAATTAATTTACCGGTTAATTTGTATAAGCTTCATGGTATTATTTTTAATTTAAATCATTTTGTCTATGAGTAAAAGCCATTTTAGTTAATATAATATGCATTTTTTGTTCCATCGCACAGGCTGAACCAGTGATACGATAAGTAATCTGAAAACAGATTTGAATTCGTCATAAAGTTTACTTATGATCGGTCAGGGTACTTTTTTGATATCTTATTCTTAGTATGTATAAAACACCACGTTTGAACATTATATAAAATTTCCAATTTGAAAAGGATTAAAATTAAAAATTGAAAAAGTACCCTGACCTATCATAAATAAACGTCATGGCGAATTCAAATCTGTTTTTAGATTGCTTATCGGATCACTGATTCGGCCTGTGCAATCCCCTTAACTAAGCGACATTCTTGTCGTCCATTACAGTAACTAAAGTATGCTCTAAGAACTACTGATAAATTACATTCCAATAATACAAATTTACCTTCGTTCCATTTTTCACACATATTTTTCGGTGTACCCGCTAAAAACCATTTTAAAATATGTAATATAGTAATAGTTTTTTCAGTTAAAGAATATGATACAATAGCATTAATGTTTCAAGAAAAAATATTAATATTGACTTGTAGTTAAGTGAAACATACCTGGTCCGCAGGAGCGGCACTCATGAACCGCCAAAAAGGCGATTATGATTATTCCCAAATAATTCATTGGGCTTTTTTTGTTGATTACCTAACTTGGAGAAAGTGTTTAAATTACTATTTTAATAAACTTATACGTGTATTTGATGTTTTATTTGCTTGCCGTCAATTAATTATTATTCACTTTTATTTATTATGTACCTACTTACCTTTTTTATTATAGAAGCAAACTGTACAATATTACAATAGTTCTAACACTAAAGTGGTGCCGTAGAAGTTACACAGACTTATCTATTTCGATATAACAAAAAACATAAATCATACTATACGAACCGACGATTTTATGGACGGAAAAAAAATATACAAAATCAAACAAAACCATCTGCGTGTTGTTTGATCTCGATGTTATGTCACGCGTATTTTTTAACAACAACTTAAAAAACAAAATCATATACAACCACTGTGAGGCTATATCAATATATTTTTCATCGATTTTTAAGCCTAACATTTATTGTTTTCAGCTAAAATCCTCCTCGTGTTTATTGCCGATATATTATTATTATTCAGATCACAAATTGATTATATATATGTTGTATATATTATATGAAAATGATTTCGTATAATCTGTGTTCAGCCCTTGTTGTCTTACAACAGACCAACCCATGTATTTCAGTTTTCAAACCGTTTGAGTGGGGCTACAAAATATATCATACACAATTGGCTAAATTGTATACTTATTATTAAATTATGTACCTACATGTATACTAAATCGAAAAATAATACAAAGTGATTAAATAATGATCTACCTGGTTCATAGGTATAGTTATGCTACAAAATTGTGCATTTTACATTAAAATTTAAGGTAAAATTTTATATATAAATTACATTTTTCTTTTTGGCACAAATTAATTACATATTAATATAAATTGTATTTAGAATACATTGTAAGTTATAATTTACTGGTTTTGTAAAAATAATATATGATATATTTTTTAAACAATATTTTTTTGTACAAATATATTTGTACACAACTCTTAAGACTAATGATAACCAAATTTTAGCATTTTTACTATAAAATAATTCTGTTGAAGCATGCTAGTATGACTTAAGTAGATTTAATTATGTAATTTTTAGTAAATTGAAACAGAAACAGTGGGTAGTAAAATTATTATTAATGTTCAAACTATACTGTTAAATGTCTTTTCTTAAATAGTAGTATAAAATGATATCAAAAGTTGTAATGAATTTAGAAAAGTATGATTATAGTTGTTAGTTTTATATTCTACGTCTAATTTTCTAAAAAAAATTTGATTTGTTGTAGCTTTATATAAATTTTCAAACATTTCATAAGTTGAGAAAAGTATCTGATTTTATTTTTTTTAGTGCCTAAAAAATTGTGTTTTTGTCTGTTTTGTCTGTGATAATTCGTGCATTCGTGTTGCTCTAGGCGGAAAATATTTGTGTTTTAAATTTTTTTAAATGGGACAAATTCAATTTACACAATACAATATGTATTTTTAATGTACATTTAGCAACATTCTATAGAGCGGGGAAAAAATCATAAACATGACTACTTGATAGAAAGGGATCGTAAATGTCAAGGAAATTAGAACGACGAATATGGAATAGAACAAAATATGAATTAATATGTACATCTAGTCAATACGTCTAAAAAAGTTAAAACGAGACAGAAAGAAAGACCTAGGGCAAGCAGTACAGCAAGTGAGAAGTACAATAACGATAAGCTTAAAAAAAACAAATACAGGTGTTCTTTTTTGTGTGCAAACGCTTGACGTCAAGCGTCTATGACGTCAATAGGTAGTCTTAAGTTCCAAATATTATTGAAAGCTTCGATTATGTACGAGTGAACACATATTTTTTTTCGATTTGATATTTTTTTTGAATAATATGTATATTGCGTAGGTACCTACTAGTCTTGTTGACTTTTCTATAAATCGAACGATATTTTGTAAAATTGATTTCAATTGTATTCACTTTAAATGGTTCGATGTGTCTTACCTAATAATAACTATTAAATAAACCATTTTTGAATAGTAGTTAAGACTAAACTATACTAAGTAGACTTTTTTTATTTTAAATTTAACAAAAATCTAGCACAATTAGGCCTGAAAGTCAAATTTCAACTCCGAACTCGTATAGCTGAAAGTCATAATAACACTACGAAATAATGCTTCGACGCGAATCTATAAACGATAAAAACATTATACAATATCAAAAAACAATTTCGATAAAGGCTAAATTATTTTTTATTTTGTTTAAAAAATCTTCTTAATAAAAATTTTCTTTTTTGTGTTATTGATACACGCTAGATCTACCAAAAATCAAAGTTCAAACTGTGCCAACAATATGGAAATAAAAGATAATTATGAATTGGCAACTTCTTTTTAGAGAAAGACTTCACGGAAGTGTAGTCTAAAAAGATTAAAACGAAAAACTTTTCAGGTCCACATCGAAAATAAAAGTATTTTCATGTACAGGATGTATAACGATGATAGAATTAAATATAAAAAATAAAATTTATATTAATCTGTCATGTAATATTGATACACTTGTTTTATTACTTACATATGTATGTTACATTTATTCCTTCTGAAATGCATATTATGAGACAGTGTTTTAATGGCATATAATGTTTAATGATAACATAAATTTAAACTAATAATTAATAAACATTAATACTAATGTACTTTTAATTTTATAACTAAAGCGACCTCATAAACATCAATACAGTGGCTATTTCTATAAGAAATAATACTTATCGAACAGTACCTATACATTATTTAAGTCTCGAATAATTATTAACAGTCGGTAATCGGTATTAAATTATTTTATCAAATAATATTATATGGTATACCTATACAAGGTACACCGTCTCATTAAATATATACTGTTAAAATCGTTAACACCTGTTGTATTCGTGTTAGACCCAAATGTAGATAAAAGTAGAGAACATATTTCCTAGTACACCGGGTGATCCATTAAACGTCATTTTCTTGGAAAATAACTACAATTTTATAGTTTTTTTTTTTGAAAACATTTCATTTGGTATTTTCCAGAGCTCTATCAACTTTTGAAACTTAAATGGCCACGTTTATATTGAATTAACTTTTTAAACCAAAACAAATTTGCTTGTAATTTAAATTGGTCGATATCCAGTTTTTAAAAATCATTACTTAAAAAGTTATTAAAATTAAGGTTTATAAAAGGAAGCAGGGTGAAGTATTTGTTGTATCTGCACGCATTCCTCAATAGCACTTCACCACACATCCACATACACTTCACATGGTAAACTCAAAATATTACTTTTAAATATAATTAAATACCTACGTTTCTATTGCAGTTTCAAAGTTGATAGTGCATTGAAAATACTAAATAAGGTTATTTGGCAAAGTATCATCTATTTATATACAACAATTTAAACAAACGTACGCTGGTAACGCAATTTAACAACGTATTAAACCATTGTTTACCACACATATATTTTACAATTATAATTTTGTAATAGTTTTTTTTAATAAATACCTACCAAGAGTAGAAAAATTCAAAGTATAATTAATTAAATATTGTGGTTATTTTACTTATAATAGTAAATTCAACATTTTAATACTCGTGTTAATGATGCCTCCATTTTTACAATCTGTTCTAAGTCATCATATAACTTAAGCAAATACAAAATATACATAGGTGTATAATTTGTGAGTACTTTGTTGCAGTTGTATTTGTTAACCCGAGCGAAGCCGGGTACACGGGCAGCTAGTATTAAATAATATTGTTTTCAAAAAGAAAAACTAGAAAGTTTTAATAATTATTTTCCGAAAAAATGAATGTATTAACTATTACGTCGAATGGATCACCCGTATACAAATACATACGAGAAGTGACAAAATTATAATTCACAGCAACTTTTTTATGAAATAAAAATATTTTAGCTAAAAAGAGATTTCAAGTACAATCGTTATAATAATGAACGATTAAAAATAGTTCTAATCGTTTTAAGTTAAAACTATTTCAAACAGTAGTTGTAGAGACTAGAGGGCAACTTTTAAAAGTTAAATAGCATCCTGTACATTTATTTTGTAAAATTATGTAATAAGTAATAACTAATAGCATTAAAATGTATATTCAATAATAAGAAAAAATATAGGGCAGAAGTTAATTCTGGGAGAGCTGTACCTCACCCTCTTCATCATTATGCCTATGCTGTACATAAACTTGAAATATAAAACAATAAAATAATTTGAAAGATTTCTAATTACAAAGGTTTAACCGTATAGGTCAAGTATAATCGATTTAGATCAATCAAATAAATTGAACAACAATTATAGCCCGAAATAAAAAAACATTTTTACTTGTAAACCATTTCTCACAACAACATATTCGTAATCAAAAGATACCTTCGACACAAGTTCTTTCAGTTTGTTTACTTCAATACATTAGTAAAAAATGTCTAGGTACTACAACTGATATTATAAAACGCATAGCAAAAATATAAACGTATAAAAACAAGTTTTAAATTAGTTTATAGCGTGGAACTATTGTTTTTACACAGTCATAATACACGTTGGCATTATTGTAAGAATATCATGTACATTTTTGGTTTTGTCCTGAAGCTAAAAAATTCGGTTCTTAATTTAAAATGTATGATTATTGCTAACGGGTTATAAAAAAAGGGAAACATTTATTCAAATAAATGTATATTATGTGGGGAAAATTTGATTAAAAACGCGTAAAAAAATGCAAAAAGTACCAGGTCCCACCGAGATTTGAACTCGGATCGCTGGATTCAAAGTCCAGAGTGCTAACCATTACACCATGGGACCGCCTTATTTGAAATAGGCTCATGTAGTTATTTAAGCACCGCAGCTGTCCACAGCAGCTGTAGTAACATTAACAATACGATTGTAGAATTGTTCAGAATTATTAAACCTTATATTAATTTAGTAATTTTTATTCAAGGATAGATAAATATATATTTTTCAATAATTTCATACCAGCTTATAATATTATGTTTCTTTTGGAAATGTCATATAATTTGAAATTTGAATAGGTGGGTAATGATTTGGTTGAAATTAAATGGACCTGAGCAATATTTAATACAACCTTATAGTTAGGTAGAAATGACAAGTGCTACAATATACACTAAGCCACTATACCTACTTAAAATAATATACTTATATACAAGTGTCCCACAAAGATTTAACAAATTAAATGACTTTTGTGTGAATATTTTTGAGGCAGTTTTTTTTTTTTTTTAATGTTTACTCATTTACGTTATAAACACTACGGTTCGTATTGCTCTTAACGGCTTTACTTTTTTTAATTATTTTTTTGGTAAAGTGAATTTCTTTTTGTGCATGCCTACTAGTTACATCCCATGGCCCAGGTAGAACCAAATTTTATATAAGAATTGCATCCCAATATTAAAACTTTTAAAAAAAATAAGCGTTTAATCATATTTTAGCTAGTAACTTTCCTGCAAGACAACTTTTGGAAGAGCTGTACTAAGAAAGTCAACTTAGTTTTTATACCGTAAAATGGATGTATGGACTTAAATAATTTTTTATTAGTGTTTAACATTTTAACATACATAATACCTACAATAGTATCTGCTATACGCCAAGAAGAAATTTCTGAAGGAAATATGAATAATATACAAGGTAAGAACTCTTCATAAATCTTGGTTTATCATGGTGTGTCAACCACACAAATGTTAAATTCTGCCAAATGATCTCAAATTTGTATAAACTTACAAGTTGTCCAGACCCGGGGTTGCCCGAGATTTAGTCTGCCAGGGCTGAGTAAAATAATTCCTGAGTAAAAAACCATTTTTCTACGCGTTCCTACGGCCAGAATTGTGCACTTTTTATTCGAATAACGAATAAAAAATAATTTATTCGAATAATTTTTTTATATTCGACCAAATCAAAGATGATGTTTATTTAAAAAAAAAAATATTTCCTATACCTCCAATGTTAAAAAAAAATGTACGTATGAGATTGTCGGTACAAATAAGTACCACATAAAAAATACTGTTGTGACCTACGGTACTTTCTAGTACCATCACTATTATATTTAAAAAACTAATGAATATTTTTTAACTATTCAAATTTATTATAGTTTAGAATATGTATTTAAACGAATTTATTAAAAAAAAATTTGGTGACATTTGGTTTTTTCTTTGTTTTATAAGTTTAAAGTTTTGACGATTTTAATGTTATATTTACGTGTTAATTCAATGGGGGGAAATATGGTTTTATAGGAACTACTCAACCCTATCCTTAAACCTAATATCGCTTTAATAGTGGTTTAGATGTCTGGTCAAATTTTAAGTATAAAATATTTTGAAATTTCAAATAATACAAGTTAATATTCTTAAGTGTTAGAAATTAGGTTTTATGTACACTAAAACTACATATTGTAGTTTGAGCATTACTATAATTAATTTAATTAATCGATTTGTGTACGTTGAAAAAAACAAAACTGTTTACCAAAGCCGAGGGTGACAGTTTGCAGTAATAGCTTGCAGCTATTGTCTCGGCTGGGTTTTGGCCGTCGCGTCGTTAATCGAAATTATCCGTTGTTCGCCGCTTGACGATGAAACTGTTGTTGGTCTTATTGGCGGCTTACGACGCTGCGGCTATGCTCCGACAGGCCTTCCCTCCGTCGTCCGCCGACCGCAACGGATACCGTACTTTAGCCAATTGCGCCATCAGACTGTTGGCCACTGCACCCGATTCCGGGCGTAGGCCCTGGCCGGCGGCGTTCATCGCCGCAAGCCGTGCGATCGACGACGATTTCCGGTCTACGCTTTTGCGGTCCGCTTACCGACATCACAGACCGGTAGTTTCGCTGCACCGTTTCCACACGCAGTTGTTCGAGGTGAACGGGCTACACCTGTTGGTTCTGCCCGACGTCTATTTGATAGCGGCGCGAAACATCTCGGATCTGGTCGAGCACTTGGACACAATCAACGTCACCAGCATTTCGTGGCAGCCCACCGATACCATATTCATGACGCTGTTGATCGAGAGACCGGAAAATCTGTTTGCTAACACGCTTGGAACAGTGTTCCGGCGGATGTGGCGCGCCAACATTCTCAAGTCGGTATTGCTTGTTCCTAGCGCGGAGGCCAACGACTCGCGAGTGGACGTGCTGGCCTGGTTTCCGTTACAGATGGGTTGCGGTAAGTATCACCCGCCCAAGCTGGTAAACGAGTGTCGACGAGTACAGTATGACCGAGTGGACAGAGACGACGACGACAACGTCGACGTAGAAATACTACACAACGGTGACGCGGCCAAAACGTTTGAAGACCGCATACCGGTCACGTTCTTAAATAAAAGCTGCACGGTTAAGCTGGCGGGGTTTCACTGGCCGCCACTGGTGGTTTTATCACCGAAAACCCAAGCGCCCAGAGCGATGGTGTCCGGTATGGATGTCAAGCTGATGTATCTGTTGAGCCGCGTCGGCAAAGTAGATTTAAAGTTCAGGGAAGTCGACGTGAACCATCGGTGGGGTATGAAGTTGGCGAACGGCTCGTGGAACGGTGGCTTGGGCGCGATCAGTAAGCGCGAGGCCGACACAGTAATAGGCGGTGCCCTCTTGACCATCGAGCGTTTGTCCATGTTTTCGGCGGTGCCAACGTTGCAGATGCTCCGATTTCGTTTCTACGCGCCGCTGCCCATGAGACTTCCGTACTGGCAGAGCATGTTGAACGTTTTCTCGCCTAGTTTTTGGGTCACCTTGTTGGCCGTCTACTGTATCACTTCCACGCTGTTCTGGCTGTCCGACGCTTTCGTGATGTCCGAGAAACTCGCGGTCGCCGACCCCGGCCGCAGTCTCGTCGACGCTTGGGCAATACTGTGCAGCGTGCCCGCCAGCCGCCGTCGGTCCGTTTCCAGGTCGTCGAACACGATATTCCTTGCGTGGGTCGTGTACATGATGCACATTAGCGCCGTGTACTCGTCTATGCAGTTGATTTTGCTGTACAAGCCCATGTACGGACAGCCTTTGCAGACCATCGGCGACATCATCCGGTCCGGGCTGACCATTACCTCGGTGCCGGCGTATCAGCCGATCGGGCAACCGATGATCGAGGAGAACTTCAACTTGACCGCTTACGTTACGTACACGGACATGCAGAAAGCCGTGCAAAGGCTGCAGCAACAAAGGGACATTGTTATCCTGGACCCGGAGGAACACTTCGAATTGATGATGGCCAACAGTCATCAATCGCTGGACGACATCAAAACGGTGGAAGCGCCGCTCATAGTGTACGCCGTGGGCGTCTACACCCAGAAGGGCAGCCCGTTCCAGCGGATAATACGCAAAGCCGTGTCAATCGCTTACGAATCGGGCCTGTATAAGAAATGGCTGAACGACGAGATGTTGTCCGCGCGGACGGCCAAGAGGGCAAAAACGAACATCACGGCCAAAATGCTGACCGTCGACGAACTGCAAGGCGCGTTCATGATACTGTTGTGCGGCGCCGGTTTTGGTTTCATCGCGTTTGTTTGGGAACGTTTCAAAGCCAGATAAATAATATCAATGACAATTATTGCATGATTATAATAATAACGACGCAACACCTTATATCTCATTTTTGTCGGTTTTACAGGAGAGCAAAAAATTAAAGTTCACTATTGCCACCACGAACTAAGATACTATAACTAATATACCAAGTCTTAATAGTCGTTCCCCCCCCCCCGAAAATTTAAATAAAACAGTGTGGCCAACTTGATTTGGCAAAACAATGAGGTATGAGATGTTGCATGTAAGCGACGATTTATTAGTTTTAAAGTTTGATACGTTATACGCTATAGCTTAGTTTAACAGAAGATTGTATTATGTACATAAAATTTGAATTTATACTAACGTATTAACTGTTTTCATATCATTTACATATTTTTACACATCCTTATTTTCAGCAAAACTGTTTATTTCTTCAAACTTCAATTCATCCGGAAATTTTTAATAAAAAAGATTTAACAGTTTGACTGCATAATATTACTTTAGTAAATTTAGTATAATTTACTGTCAGTGCCTTACGGGTAATTTGGGGCATATGGATAAAATAATATAGGTACATTAGAATATATTATATTATTTAACCAATGCTCAGTGTTGGCCCGTTTGACGGTAGTCCACAGACTATAAGAAAACTATTCATATATTCTGTGGTACTTCTTAGTATTTTTATAATTATATGAAACAAAGGTCTTTGTTGTATTTTTATATTTATTATGTCTTGGACAATACCTGTAGTGCATTTAATTAAAATAACTGTCTGTTATAAAACTCAGGTTACTCAATGTTTGTGTCTCGAACATTTTATATTTTACCACTTCAAAACAGTGAAAAGTCCAAATCAATGAGTTAGGTATAATTTTCGGGAATTTTCCGATATGCTTTCTTGCCTTTGTCGTTCTTTTTCCAACGTGTAACTTCTTTTGCGTTCCAGCCGAACCCTTTCTTTCCACGTCTTCAACGTCCGTTTGAGCGTGTCCAGCAAATCCTTGCTCACCGCCACATGCGGTGTTTGAGCCACATGTGCAACGTTGTACTCACACGTGACCACAGCCCGCCTAAGCGCGTTCAACTGGGCATCTGTAATATCGGGTGCCTCCTTCGTGTCGTCGTACCGTCCACACTCTTCGACCAACGCGTGCTGCAAGGCCAACTGTATCGTTTGACTGCTTGACGGGACACAACAACCTTCGTCGGCCACAGCCAACGTATTAGCCACAACGTTCATCAGCAACGTCTGCGGTGTCAACCGCGGTCTGGACACGCAGGCAAGGGCCGATATCAGCTTTTCGGTAAGCGTGTCCGACTTGTTCAAGTCTTTGTTCGTCTTACGAGTGTTCATCGTGGCAATGCCTAGCGGTGTTGATGTGGCTGTGTTGATGGTATTTGTCAGACAAAGAAACTCTGACGCAGATACCAATATATAGGTTTAAATCAAAATTCGAAAATACTACATATTTTTTAACCATACATTGGTCTGTAAGCTTTTTTTTAAAATATAAACACCATAGCAATTAGTATTACTTTATTGTACAGCTGATGGTTTCGACGAAAAAACAATATACATAATTTGTCACAATTGCAAACATGATAGCGTAGAATAATTTCAAAGAGTCTCTAATACTAGTTAATAAACTATCAGCTTTGAAAATATTGTGTATTTTAAGAAAAGCCAATCGTAAAGTGCGTTTGTATCATTTATATTATGATACTTAGTAGGATAAAACTTTTGTTTTTTCAGTGTATATAATATAATCATACTATCATATATTATTATAAACGTAAAGCCATTTTAGTAATAAATAATTATTTTACCTACAGGAAAAGAAACGTAGAGTGATTAGATTTTAACATTTGGCCATTTTTAACATAATAACCAAAAACAAATGTTAAAAAGTGTAATATTTCAACACTTAAAGGGTGCAGGGGAAAAACCAGGAAAGTCACTTTTTAAAAATGACAATTTTGTTGTTATAAAATTCGTTTTGATACAAAACGAATGTGTTCTTTATTTTTAAGCTTTTCAAAAAGTCTTAAGTATTTTTTTAACATTTTAAAACATATTTTAGCGTTACTTAAACATGTTTTTGTTTGATTAGAAAAAAGTGACTTTCCTGGTTTTTCCCTGTACCCTTCACTTATTATGACACTAAAAATGTTTAAAAATCGACAATCAGCAGCTTGTAGACATACCCTTTCACACATAGTTTGGCGAATAGTTATTTGTGGTATAATAAATTACAAATTGACAATATTGTGTTATTTAATCAGTTTATTGTATCTCAAACTATAGTACAAATATATAGATTTTTGTTTTGTGCTTATGGCATTGTAATATGTAAATACTCTAATGTTGAGTTTCAGACATTTATATATATATATATATATTAAAATTAAGAAATATATGACTTAATAAATTATCAGAACATGAGCAAAAATTTGGATTGAAAATCTCTTAAGGTACAATACATATCAATAATATTGTATTTACTAAATGTTTGAATATTACATTCACTTAATTCCACTAAACAAGAGTGATATGGGGAGGGATATTTTCAACTAAATTTTTCATAGGGCTACAGCAACCCCTCCTACTTCTTCGGCAGACTACTGTAGACACTAAATAACTACACTATATTGTCGATACCTTTTCCCGACCAATTTTATAATTACACTTTTATACATTTCACAAATTTTCACCCTTAAACTAAACAATTGTCTGAATTTTAAACTAGAATTTTATTTTTTTAAGGACTGTAAATAAAGGCCTATACTCTTTTGAACGCGTGACGATTGCATATAGTCCATGATAAATTCAAGGTCTTCGTTTTTGTTATCAAGTAACCACTGGACGGTCGGTCGACGGATCATTTCTTTGGTGCTTCGGAACGCCCATTCTATAAAAAATAAAAATCCAAATTAGAGAAAAGAAACCCATCAACAAAAATAGATCATCATAGTTAACATTGTACTGTTGTCCCTCACGTGATATATTTTTAAATCTATTCAAGAAATCCACTCCTTTGGCGAGGGCACTATCGCGGTCGGGCGCACTGTCGTCGATCAGACCTATTTTCAACGCTTCTTGGGCGGTGTACATTTTACCAGTGGCCAAAGAAATCTCTGTATTCCTTTGGCCGATCACCGCGATCATGGTATCCATAAACCTTAAGAAAAATAGAAAATCGTATGTGTATGATATTAATTAGAAAAAATCTGCATGTTTTTGGTTTTGACGTCACACAGCTGTTGCCTTGTGTACAATGTATGAAATGTGACCATAAGTGCAACCACATGAGCCTATGGGATTGTAAACGGGGTCGCAATTTATAGCAGCTGTTTGTGAGTGCACAATTATTATTACCATTTCGGAGCAACGATTCCAAGCTGCGTTTCGTTGAGTCCAATAGTGTATTTGGGTTCGACCATCACCCTGTAGTCGCAACTCATAGCCAACAGGCAACCTCCCGCTGGACTGTGACCCTATGCAAACAATTTAGGTATTTAATTTATAAAATATGACTTTCTCTAAACGAAGACACCAAAAAATGATACAAAGCAGCAAACGTCTTAGAAGTATTTAAGTTTTGTATAATATTTATGGAAATATTGTACATTTTATATAATACTTAACATTTTGTAAAACATGTTTTTAAGACTTTAAATTTCTGATCAAAAAAGTACGTAAAACAGGTTTCTATATCAATTGAAAAATTACTTTCATTATGAACTTTGATCACAGTCGCGAGGACCCTTAAAACATCACCGAAGCCAAGTATTTTTTAACAATGATATTCAGTCTCTAATATCGTATTGATCCGAACCAAATAATGTTTTTATTTATATAAGTCAAACAATTTATGTAAAATTTCTATTTTAAAACAAAAAATTCTGTTGACGATTTTGGTGCAATGGTGTATTTTGTTGTCTCAATTTGTTTTTCATACGAGATCAAATAATAAATATAATAACAAATTTAGATTTAGAAAATTAAAAAATACGAATTCATATACATAGAACATTCAATATTTTAATTATTTAATAAGAACCCCCTCTTACTCCCCTCCTCCCTCTCAGTAATGGGTAAGTATAATTAATAGCAAAATTAATCCGCGTGAAAATGTTTTGATTGGAAAAAAATAATTGTAATTTATCCTATAGAAATGACTATGATAGTCTGACAAAAATAAATGGCAATCAACAATGTATCCACATCACTGTATTAATAAGTATACATTATGGTTCAAACTCTAAATTAAGATTTTTTCGAAAATTTTCCAATCTTTACTTCTGCAGTAAGCAGAGATCACTACGTGGAGTTGAAGACCAAGATAATATATATAAACACTTTTAAACTTAAAAGACTTTTAAAACTGTAGTTTATAATAAAACACACATGAACAATTTAATATATATAATTATACTATTTACTGACACAGCATTACTGACTATGATCTAGCATAAGTAACTGACGATTGTGGCTAATTAAAAGACGATTTATATAGTAATGTGTAAATTAGTGAATGACGTTAACACAAAAAACTAAGAAGGCTTAATAACAAATACAAAGGTAGCTAGACGTGTTTAAGTCCTATGATGTCATTTAGTTAATCACGTCATCCTGCACACTATTATATATCTACAAAATAATAATATATATATATATATATATATATATATAAACTAATATAATATAATATAATACGTTAACATAAATTAATCGACACTAGTTGGCGTCAATACCTAATCTGTAATTATAACAGTTATATTCCGTAGGTAAAAAAAAAGTACCGGGCTGATATACACAAGAATGCTACCTGTGTGGGCCACGGCGTATACCGTTTATCGGTATTACTACAAAAAAAAAAAAGGTGTAGGTTATGCATTGTAATAAATTGAAATGCGAATGTTTTAAATTAAAATTTTATTTCATGATAATGATCCAATGCACTGATCGGTTTTCGTCTGAACTCGGAGGAATTAATCAAACGTAATGCGCGTTACGAAATTGCTTTTAAAATTTTAATAGCAAATAAAAAAAGGCCGTGAAAAATGTATACTAATTTACACATCTTTAGAGGACGTCATACCCGTTCAAAATAATCGTAAAAAAGTGTACACTCATCAGAGTATAACACTTATAACTTACTAACTTATAACCAAGTAACTTGCAAAATCTATAAAACGTTAGACTTCAGATGTAAATTGTATCCATATATTTTTTGCCGTGCTAAAATTCGTGCTGGTCCTAAACTGAATAATCAATATTAATATGTATGTTTGTTTGTTTAACAAATTAAAAACGACGATTAGTAGTATTTTTATGGTCGACTAATCAAGGTAGTTTACGCTTAAAGGCATAACCGCTCAACAACAACGTTGAAATATAATAAATGAAAATGTTAAAAATTATAATATGCCGCGTATTTTTTTTTTTAAACACATCCCATTAACGCTAGCCGAATAAATAATTATAGTAATTTTTATGAAACGTTCTAAGAATATAATTTACTTATTTTTATTTTGCTTTTAGATTCCCGGTAGTTGTTAGTGCCCTTAAACTTAAATTATAATGGTAAAGTGCGTTTAATAAAATCACTCTACATAATAGCTATTGTCCGAGAGATGGAATGTAATATTTTAATGTTTTTTTTTTTAATCTTTCTTTTCCTCTTTCTTCTTTTCTTTCACCTTCATCTCAACTATTTGGTGCCGGCCACCCTTGTCCTAAACAGTAGACTTTTACTTTAGACTTCACATACACAAGCAGTCTTCATATCAATTACAATCGCACCTATTTTTTTTTTTTTAATTTTGATTGGAGTAAGTTAGTAAAACTTATCGAATCTAGTATTTTTTACAACGATTAATTAATAATCATCTGATTTAATTAAGTAACAACAATCAATCGAGTTAATTTCGCTATACTAAAGGCGTTAAAACAAAAATAATAATTACATTTATAACAGCTGCCGTCGGAAAAGGTGTTAAATAAAGTTCTATCCACGTTTCTTGTAAGGTTGACCAGAATTTTGCTAACCTTGTAGGATCGGGTTCGTGAAACTCTTTCAAATCCAAACCGGCAGAAAATACATTTTTCAAACCCTAAAAAAAATTACACTACGGTCACATTATTTACATAAAATCAACTGAGAAGATCAAACATGCAAAGTATCTACAATATTTTGACAATAATTTTACATATGACTATATGGACCATGATTGATAAGTTAAGTTCAAAGTAAATAAATAATTAGCATAAATTAGCTACTATCTATGTTATATCTACAATTTTAATAAGCAATTTAACATTTTCGAAATTCATATGACAAATTTTAATGCATAGAGCTTTCTTAACACTTAATTTAAAATTCGTATACCCATTATTACCTTAAGAATGGTGTTTTTTTATAATCATTTGACTGTGATTTAAATTACCTTATCTATCAATAGATAGTAAAATTATTCTATTCAAATAATTAATCCCTAAAATTTCAGATCTCTAGCATTACTCTAAGTACTCTGTGAATTTGTATTATGTTTGCATCGAAAAAACATCGAATATTAAAAATTAAAATTAATCATAGTAAACATTTTATTTTGAAAAATATCTGAAATGTTTTCTATTTATATACTATAAAAGATATAGGTATATACGACACTTCAAAATCACTCTCTTGATATTTTATAATTAAAATAATAAAATGTGTTTTTATCAAAATAAAATTATTAAACAGAAACTAAAAAAACTAATAACTCGCCAAAAAATTGTTTATCACAAAATCAAAAAAAATGATTTTCAAGTGCCATATTTTAGCTTTAAAAATCTTTTTTCAAATTAAAAAAAAAAGGTAATTTTAGAGATTTAATTTTTTGAATAGGCTAATATCGATTAAAAGCCGTAGGAAAAATAAAAATAAACAATTACAAATATATTGTTTTTTTTAAATATGAAAAATATGCGTAGCGCTTTAATTGTATGTATAAATTGATAAAAATTGACTTCTATCTCTCTAAAAGTGATTTTAAGTAAATACATCTAAGAGCATGCGGTTCTGCTGAATTGCGTTTTAAACAATTTTTCTTTTTGTTATTTATCATTAGATTTTCTAATATAGATAGTAGACGCTATTTTTTTTAACACGACACACAAAACGAAAACACATCACTAAAAAAAAACAAAATGAATTACATACCGAAGTTAATATCATTCCTCGGACGTTTTCATTTTTGAGTTTTTTTATTTGATCACGTAGACTTTCTAAAAATTCCAAGTTCAGAGTATTCACAGGAAGTTTGTTGAGAGTCACCGTGGCTATGCCTAAAACGATAAAAAATATTGTTAATAATTACCATAATACAGGGTGATCAATTTAACGTATGTAAAACACTGTTTCTTTAAAAATAATTGCAGTTTTGTAACTTTTCTTTTTGAAAATATTTTTGTTTGTGTTATTTTAAAATATTAGACTGAATTCAAATTTTTACATTTTGTAATTATTTCCTTAAGCTCTATCAACTTATAAACTCAAACGGTATAACGTATAAATTTAATAAACTTTTTAAATTAAGAATACAATTTTTGTTGAAAAATGTTTAACTGGACGATACTTTTAAAGTTATCAAAGTTTTAAGTTTAGGACGGGACAAGGGGGGTGTATAGTATAATTTTTATCTGCTCTATTTTTCAACCGCAAATTTAATAACACTTATAGTAATTACACAAAACTGGTTATCGACCAGTCGAAAATGTCATTAAATCATTATTAATTTAAAAGTTAAACAAATATATAAGTTACAGTTTAGGTTTTAAAAGTTAATAGATCTCTAGAAAAAAATAAAAAAGGTTGAAAATTTAAACATTGCCTAATATTGTAGACAAACATAAGCAAAAATTTTTTCAAAAAGAAAAACTACAAAACTGCAATGACTCAAAATGAGTGTCATACAATAAATTTATCACCTTGTAAATAAATGACAATAACAATAATTTACCGGTTTTTTCATCAACGACCGTCAAAAACATTTATATTGAGTACTATATACGTCTACGTTATGCATATAATCGACGTGTTTGTGATAACTGCAGCTAGAATAAAGTACTTACTATATATATATATATATTACAATGCACGGTACATCGCTGTACAAATACCCCTCTTAAATGTTAGTCGATGCCGCTTGAACCGAAATGATGGTATATCTATATTTTATACAATTTTATAATTGAAGATTTGTGTCAAATATTTAAGTATTACCTATTATAATTATTTGTTGTTTTACTGACGACCTAAAGATATTTATGTCTATAAAAGATTATGTGACGATTGTATTAAAATACAACCTGATTTAAATAAACATAACGAATGGTACACAATGTTAATGGTTAAGATATAAACATACTGATTATAATGTTAAATACCTAGGTGTTTGGTTATCCAGTGACTTAACTTTTTCAGAACATAATATTACACAAATGTAAAAAAATATTAACATATTGACGTTACAAAATGTATAGTTCTATTATTCTATATTATGGTTAGGTCAATTTTTGAATATGCTTTTATTTTATGGTCTACTTAAATGAAATCAACAAAAAATCCAGAAACGGTTCCTAATCTTTATACATTTTAAAGAAAATCAAGCCAATTCAACACTTCTAGAAGGAATTTAAATGATATACTTGGGATGTATACATTTCTAAATAATATGACATATTATACTGTCCTGAGGTATTAAGTTTATTTCTATTTAATGTACCAAATTGTAATTGATGATCCCATACACAATTTTATATATCAACATAAAGAAAACGCGTAGTTTTTTCATTAATAAATGTATAAATAAATATAGATATTAATAGAACACTTAATTAACTATAGTCTGTACTTTGTAACTTTAATACTTAAAGGTTGTCCTGATATAAGAGTCATGAAATTATAATTATTTTTATTCAAAAATAATAAACACGTTTAAAATTCTAATAACAAAACGGTCGTCCGTTAAGTAGATTTATGACCATGTTTGATTGTGAATTTATTTATAATTATAATACGCACATTCATACATATTTACAATGTACAGTAAGTACTAAGTTCATGATAATACATTTTATTTGCACCTAAATGTTTTTAATAATGCAAAATCATAAGAAATACTGTAAATTTAATTGCTGCATTTTTTATTTTAATGACTCGTTAAGAAAACTAGGTTTGATAAAAAAAAACTCGATTAATATGTATAATAATGAACATCATATGTTATACGAGCGATAGGTATTTTGATATGGAAATAATTAAATATATAGTAAATTCGTGTACCAGACGAGATATAATCAAGGTTATCACAATTAAAAAGAAACCCAATTATATTTTCTACGAGTACGTTGGCACAAAAAGGAGAAATATAAAACTTTTTTTGTTTTACAAGTTTTATCGGTTTCACAATTATGAGTTTTTTTTGGTCAATACCTAAACCAACTTTACTTTTAAGTTTAAAATAAACATCATGGTTCTAATAATGACTCAAAATTTTATAAATTTCATTATATTTTTTTACTATATCAATGTCAATGTTTCAAACAATTTTTCTGACACATCATAATCAATATTATGAAAAAAAAAACTCTTAAATTACAATTGTTCAGTGATTATGCATGTGTTATGTCTGTGGCCTTTGTAGACTTGGTAACACAAAAGGTTGAAGATGGAAATGGTTTATTTTAAAGAAAAGAATACTTGCAATAATAAAAAATAAGGTGAGATATGTATTTTACACGTTTAAAGTTAACACACAAACAGTAAATAAGTGTCGTCTTTCAGGTGAGTTGAGCATCAAGCAGATAGATCACTTCTGAATTCGCATGGCAAATCGGCTGGTATTTACGCACAATTGTCATCCGGGTAGATGGAAGGAGTCGATGTCGTCCCCGCATTGATTGACCTTTTGGCGGTGTGCAATCTTCAATCTATGTGGAATCTGGGTTTATGGCGATTTCGCTATTTGGCAAGCTGTCCACTACAATTCGCGGAACATTGTCGGATACATATAATTTATACAACATTTAATGTGTTTTTGCACATTTTCGCAATCTCCAGTTGTGACATAGCATACGGTTTTTACAATTGTATAAAATAAATTGAATTGTTATTCATCATTTATAGTGTTGTTAACTTTTAGTTAAATATAAAGTAGAAAGGAACCCATTTAGGTTGTACATAATATATTATTAACAGTCAGGGTGAAATCGACTTAAGTATTATAATATTGGTTAATCTTAGCTGATTTTTAGCAGCCATAACACATGGAATGACCCTTAAGATCAAATATTGTATTATATTATATAGGAGTTTACAATCTCCGTTTATTATAAGTATTCACCACGTGCGTTCTTCATAGAATTACCATAGAATTATTATTATAATATATTTTATTTAATCACTCATACCTACAAATTATACATTTTAATACATTTTTATAAAGACAGTTTTTTAGAACCATTACATTTATATTTATAAATATATTATTCCAAAAGTGTCGACTATCCTCAAAAAATTATTACAACAACATTGTGTAATGACCGTTTTGTCGAGAATGGGTACTAAATCTGTAATAATTATTCGACGACAAAAGTTGTGCAAAGCTTCAATAACACTTCCAGACCCAATATATTTTTATCAATACAGCATTTTATAATAATATAGTATACAATACTATTATTTCATTATACCATTCATAGCATAATTGTTTATATCGAATATTTTATTTTTAAGGTATTTGCATTTAGTATTGAATACATTTAAATAAGTACTTATAGTATTTTTTCAAACCTCTTATATAATATAACTTGTATTTCAAAATTCCAAACGGTTAAAAGTAGAAATCAACTTTTTTTTGTGACAAACTATGTTTATTTTGTTTAGGAAGATGTTCTTACTTCTTGCATATTTTCACGATGGTACAGAAAGCAAATATATTAACTTATATGTGTAATGTGCTGATAATGTTTAGATTGATGCTTACCAAAAAAAAAAATTGCATTATCGTAGATACCAAACTTACAAAAGCTGCCTACTGATAAGAGAAAACATTTTATTTAACAGAAAACAGTTTTGACATTAAAACATCGCCAAAATGGTTTCGAGAAAAAACCAATTCTAATTCTTTGAATGCCATAATTTAAATGCCAGCTGCAGCACAAACGAAGTTCTTCCATTTAGGACCAGTTTATTTGGAAGAATTATATTATTCTAAAATGTTTAATATAGTAAAACGAAATTTGATTTTTCGTTGGTTAGGCTGTCTTTATACTATCGTTTCAATGACACGATCGTTCAAATTTTCATGTGAAAAAGTAAAATCAGGTGATAAGGGGTGATTGATAAGAGATACGGATAACAACCGTATAAAAGTCACTGCCAGTGCGTTTTTTTACCATCTGTAAAATTGATTGACAATAATAAATATTATATAATAAGCATTCTGTTTAATTTATCCAAATTTTTTTCTTAATTTTTATGAATTTTAAATTTAGAGTCTAATTATTAAAGCGAAAGTCCTACTCGTATATGTTTAACATAATGGACAGTTATTGTTAAGACTCTTGTTGGCTATAACAAAACTGGTAGTTTTCATACAAATTTTAGCTGCAATCGCACTAGGCCACTAATTTAGTAGAGTGGGTAATTGATTTATTAACTACTAAACGTTTAGTAGCTGAAAAGAGTTCAGACAGATTATTTTAGTAAATTAGTAGTAGATGTGCTGTGCAGTGTGCTGTGGTACTGGAAGAATGTATTTTAATATGAAAAATCTCCAAAAAAATTAAATAAAGGAATACAATTTATTGCAACTGCTATTTTAGAAGAGGTGGAGCTTTTTGAATATGAACTTAATGAAAAGGCATAGCGAATATGGACCAGAAAATGGGTCCAGAGAAGGGATTCATTGGGAGCTACAAATGATATTATTAGAGAACTGGAACTTGAAGACCACGAAACATTTTCGCAATGCTGAGAATGACTGGAAGTTGTTTTAATTTTCTGTTAAAAAAAAATGCAACCACAAATTCAACTAATACACTTGACCAAAGAAACGCGTTCGGACCTATTTTGGTGGCCTATTTAGTTATTAGACAAAAGAGCGGAGAACTTTTCTAAACTACTCGACTAAACTGGTTTGTTCATACACGATTATTTATCAAAATACCCGCCACCCGACTAAATTACTGGCCTAGTGTGTGACTACTACAACTAGATGGCGCGGCCGTACACCCACCACAATAATAAGTTGCCATGGTTTGTTACTTTTCGATATTATCTCTGTTACTTACTTTTCTATATTTTTTTGTTTGACGACATTAATTTGGCAAATTAATTTTACAAATATATACACCTAACTCGAAATCAACTATTTACTTTCAACAGACACTTCGGCTTCTGCGATGACTGTGGCTGCAACTGCTTTACAGTGTCCGATTGAATGACAGTGCCGCAACTCGTGAACGGTTTAGCGGGTTGTTCCACGCTTGCGGCACCTGTCGTGGCAGGTCTATCATGGATGAAGTAATCGTCAACCGGAAATTTAGGCGTATGGGCTAGACGACGTTTCCGGTTGACGGAAGTGGACGTCTTCGACATGCCGGCGTCCGTAACACCGTGGGATCTCGGCAGTATCTAACAATAAGAGTATATGATTCAGGATACCTATGTAATTATTATTTTTACTATGAGGTGTATATGCTTAAGGGTAACGGAGAGTGCTATTTATGAATGGGCGAAGGATAAGAAATAATTGACAAATATTGATTTAGTAGCCATTTTTAATATGCCGAATAATTTTAATGGAAAAATATATATTTTGTGCCAGACCACCGAGGACTCAATTAGCTTACTACGTTGAAAAAAAAATTGAATATATATGTTAAGTTATCTAAAGACAAAAACATAACTAAACGTAATAGGTATAAGACTAAACTCACCGATGGTAATTTTGAGTTGAGCGATGATCGTTTCAATGGAACGATGCCTGCAAATTTACCCATTTTTAATTATTTAAGCATACTGAGATAAACATAAGATATAATATATAATATACTACATATGTTGTATTTTTTGTAATTCGAAGACATTGTTCTTTGCAGATAACTACAAAAAAGTCAGCGAATGTTTTAAACTAATTTAATAAATACAGATGGATACAAAAATAATATGCAGCAGCGAATCACGATGATAAGTCAAAAATATAAGAAATAACCGTATGTGTAAGTGTACAATAAACTTTTATGAACAGATTAAACGACAGTTGTTTACAAAAAATAGACACGTGTATTGATATATTTATATATATTATAAATACTTACTTTAATGAGACCATTTATTAAAAACTAGTAATATAGGTATGAATAGTATACGATTATTGAAAGTTCATATTATACTTTCTAAACGTTTATATTATATTATTCAGAGAAGGATAGTAAAATCAAGACAACATTTGTTTTGTTATATGTATATCACGGTAAGGCATAAGCTCAAATAGGGAGCATTATAATTTACTCTAGCTTCTGTGAAAATGTGAAATCTTAAGAAAACGCAAGACATAAGTAGTTTAAAACACACAGTTTTATAGCCGGATGAAGAAGACTTAAAAGTATTTAAAGTTGGTACTTTTGCTTACTTATTATATAAAAAATCTTGATCAATATGATAAAAAAAAAAAATGTATTTATAGTTTAAAATAAAATCTGTGTCTTTATTATGTCAACATAAAATAAGGTCACTTGTTATTTATGAATTATTGCAATTTTACTGCAACTAAATTTACTTTTATTTTGTCATGTAGTAATCATGTCCAGACTGTAATTTGTTCGTCTTGTCAGATCCGCACCGATTGCATATATCATACTATTAGTTTGTAAATAATATTAAAAGTTTTTATTTTAGTTACAACACTCTGTAGATGAATATCAATATCTTATCTAACGGTAGAAAGGGGTGTATTATATTATCACATTCGGTAGGATATTTAAAACAACGACCAGAAAGTTGGAAGACTTATCATCTTATCAAAATTTATCATCGGGCCACACGAAGACGGTACAAATAATAATATACACATATCATAATTCATATTAGAGTATAACAATATTTAATTAATTCCAATTTAATTATACATTGGACACAGTTTTAAAAAGTATAGAAACGCGTTTTTTGCTGCATAAAGAACTTTTTCTAAAATTGGAATGTTTTGACCCTCGTGGGTTCAAAGATATAAGCAAAAACGGTGTCCCATCAAATGCACCTACTGCAATATACCTATCAACTATTAACTTCTGTAGATGAAGGTGAACTTAAAGAAGAACTTGTATCTATTGCCACATCTTGGCCATTAATATGTAAAACAGATTTGCACAATGCTTTTAAAGATGAGATTAAGGAATAAGGTCCACATCCTCACAGGAAAATTTAGAATGTTTATTTTTAATAACGCGATATTTTAAATCAAGTCGACGGGAATCACACACTTGATAAGATGTGTTCTACAAGCCAAGAACTAAATCGATTACTTAAATCAATTTTACAACATTTTTTCGTTAAATATCAAAAGAGATGTCCTTAACTTCTTCTTCATGTAATATATTATTAAAAAGATATTTAAAAAAATATATATACTATTTTGTAATTATAAAAACATACTTGTAATTTTATTAAAAGGTTCGAGTTTACATTCTTTTTATTTATTTTTAGTACAGAAAAGCTAAACCAGTTAAGATTTTTAACCGGTAATTTAAAAACAGAGCAGCCAGTACGAGCCTGATCGGGTAATTTGGGTTTAAAGGTCTAGTTCAGAACAAAAAAAAATGTTTTGTTTTTAAATAATAGTGTACACGTTTTATTTTAATATTTTAACAATAATTACTATAAAAATGAACATTGTCACAACCGCAATAAGTCTGCCAAGGAGTATAAACGTTTTTAAACCAGATGGCATGCTATTATTTGGTTTGTAAAAATTAACTACACCATAAGCGCAAATAATCTTCTTCGGTGAAGTGGATGTACACATATAAAACTGGTCGTCTTGAAGAGTACCATTTGGTACAATTAATAATTGAGACGTATAACTACTTGTCGTCAAAACATAATTAGACCTGAAAGTTATTACTTATTTATTAATACTTTTTCAATCAAATGACTAAAGCGATTAGAATTCTAAGAATGTCACTATGTCATTGATCGGTGTTAATTATTTTTTATTTTTTTTCAAAATATGTACATTATGTTATTGCTTTTTACAAATACTGTCATTATATTATACCAAAATATCATGTAAAACGTGTTTTTTATTGATTTACATACATAAATTACACTATTAGTATTTATTCAGAAAATACAACAGTAATAATTATATAGTTATTGTAGTAAATGTATTATTATTTTTATAGTGGCTTTTATGTTTAAAATATGATGGGATTAATTAAATGGCTAATTAAATAGAAGAAGTCTGAGAAAGTTAAAAAAAATATTGAGGCAGAAGAACAAAACAATTCGTTAACTCTCTATTATTTGGTTTTTTACTATACACTATTTTAATTTTAAACAATTTTTTAATCATAAGTATAGTAACGTTTTTTGCCTAACATAATAATTAGAGATCTATAATTTTAGCCCCTCCCAAAAATATAACTAATTAATGAATATAATATTTTGGATGCAAGCCTCTCGTGCTACAAATAGGATTAGTTAGACCAAAAAAAAATAATTCCATGGAAGTTATCTAGATTCGTGGGGTTTAGTCTGCTCTACAAAATGCCCCTTCAACATATACTTACTCGCAAGGGCTTATTTTTTGTACATCGAGATTTTTAATACTGATCCACGTAATATCAACATTTTCATGTTCGAGTTGATTATTAACAATGCAATTCAATTTAGTTACGTCTTCCACGTTAGTTCTTATCTCATCATATTTAATATCTTCAAAAAATATATATTTATGTTATTATAATTTGTAGCTATTATAATACAAATAATGAAAGCAAATGTTTAGTCAGACTGAACAAGTACCTACCCGATAAATCATAAGATAACATATTGTATTCTCTAGCGGAATTTACGATAAAATCGTTAATATTCAAAATTTCTTTGTCCACTTTCAAAAATTCAAGAACTCCTCGAAGCTAGAATAGTTCCATTTAAATATTCTTAATACAATTATGCACTTTAGAATTCACTACTTACGTCTCGACTTCCAGTATAAAAATATTCATGACATATATCATTTGGAATGTCGCCGGGTGTTTCTATCGTTTGTGTTTCTCCGTTAACGTTAAAGTACCAAACGTTCATTTTTTGTCCGAGTTCCAAATGAATCCAAGAAGAATCGATTTCCTCGTACTTGATCAACGTCTCGTAGGAATAGTCTTCCACCGAAACTTTGAGTTTGAAATAATTGTTTACAACCGATACACATATATAATCTGCAGACGAGCTGTTCATGGTGATTACATCGCCATAAACCATACGCTGAAATCTTAAATAGAGCTCCAGCTAAAAGAAAATACAAGTGTTTAGGTAAAACCGAGAATCAGACTGAGACCACAAGTTTTGCTTAAGTCTTATTTCTAAAACTAACTTTCCACGCGTTTAAAACTCGGGGACAAGGTATTTTGATGGTTTGTGATAAATCAACGTAAGAAATCTCTTCTATTGGTTCAAAAACAGTGTTCCAAGCCGCATAAGGTAAGATCATATTATCTGTAAACTACATTTAAGTGTAATTAAATCAACTATACAAGAAAATACTCATTCTATAATATTGTAAGTAGCCCATGCAAAACAAAACTTTTTTTTAGAAATATTGTTTCCATTTTTATATTTATATAGATAATTAAATATTTTTTATGAGTATTGTAAATTGTAAATTATTAGCAGTCGTTATCAATTATGACGTTATTAGAAAATCCATCTTTCCTTTGAAAGAAAGACATTGGATTCTAAGCTAAGAGACAGATTATCAGTTGATCATAAGAAGATGTCCATGATTCAATGTGTTTCCTCCAAGGGAATGATAAATTTACTTTTTTTAGATTCTTTTCAATTGCTTTTTTTTAAATTTATACCACTATCGATACTATTGTCTAGATGACACGACCCAGCTATAAGGCATATTCATGTTAAAAAGGTGTTATAGATAAGAGAGAGGCCGGATATGACCGGTTCTAAATCCGGTCCACACTGTTTATAACTTTGTAGACGAATAACTATTTCGATAATTTATTATCGATTATTCAAGATGTTCCAAACTGATCTACGGAATATTTATTATTGTATTTAAATTTTCAATTGTTCATCTTTGAACATTTTAAAAATATTTGAATATATTTTGATATGTTTGTACTTGAAAAGTATTATCTGTTATTTAAGAAAAGGCGTAGACAGTTAAACTTAAAACTCACTTCATTGTTTATTGTTATTGCGTATGGTACAAAATTAACGTAAAGCTTCTCTATGTAACCTTCAAATCCTTCTCCGACGTTCATCACTTGATTTAAATTAACCGACGTAGAAATACATTTTAAATTTGACGAAATTTGTATTGTATTTGCGTGTAGTGTTATTTGTGTTTTTGTAATCATAAAGTACACTTCGTTCCAACCGATCTACATGATTTTAAAACAACTAAATTAAGTTAACGTTAAATTATTTAATATATTCGTATGAGTAGATTAGTAAGTATAAAAAAATTGTAAACATAAAGTAACTATTGTCTAAAATATGGCCATGCACATTATAGGATAAAAAGCAGTATTTTAATAAATCATTATTTTGTTTTTAATTCAATCCCCTCTTTTAATTTTTTAGCGTTAAACTGGCCTTGCTTGTTGTTATTGGCATAAGGTTACCTATGGATTATGCTTTTCTTCGGAAAAATGCAGCAAAATTCACTTAACATAAATATTGATTTCGATATTAAACTTAATAGTCCTAACATTCATTCTTGACGTAGTGCTCAGTGATGTATTGCAACCGTTTAAAACTGCACTCAACGATAATTTGTAATCTACTAATTTCAGTTCTACATTATCACACTTATCGCAGTTGTCGTGGAATCTGCGTATTATTGTACCAAAACCATCAAGTGGATAAAACCGCACAAATACATGAAGTAAAGAAGTTTCTGGGCCTGTAGATGAGTATTTTAGAAGAGCTTCTTTGTCAAACGTTGTTACCATAAGTGACGGCCCTGTAAATTCATTATTTTGTTTTCATTGGAATGATTTGCACGTATAAAAAGAAAAAAGAGAAATAGAAAGGTGAAACAAGTAAGACAAATTACAACAGAACGCTTTAGAGGCTAAAGTACAGCCAAAATAGTTTTTTTATTTAACTGGCCGACTTCATTTGTATGATATAAGGACAGGAAGACAATACAATAATTAAAAAAAAACTGTACGTGAGATACGTTAATAGACTGTACCAAAACCGTATAAAATATTATTATGAGATATTATAAAAGCTGTATTTTATTAGTTTGAAAAATAGGTATATAGATGTACATTCATCGTGTTTCATCGGTAATTTTTCAATCGCTGTTTACCACTCAGGCCAGGTAGTTTAATACTTTAGTTGAATATTTAAATTTTTTTACCTTTACACGGTGTCAAATAACAACTGGCTATTTCCATGGGATTTCCAACACAATCGATGCCGTCTCCATTGGGTTCTGGTCGAGTACAGCTTCTCGTTCTGTACCTAGTACCTTTACCGCATTCTACAGAACAGTGACTCCACCTTTGCCACTCGGACCATCCTCCGTTAACTGTACACATTTCACAGATTACAGCGTCTTATTTATTATATTGGCCAACTGTCGCCAATCGTTTTTTACCATCTGGCTTGTAGCATTTATCAATTTCCGTATGCGGTCCAAAGCACGACGACCCATTATTGGTACTGGCTAGTCGACAAAACCTTTTCCGAATCACAATACCGTTGCCCTGGCCAACGTTACATTGCGACCACTCAGACCACTTACACCAAAGTCCGTCTAACGTAGGTAATCGGTGTGCAATTTTGACAAGATCTAACAATGCACCTATTAGCGTTGTATTCATAAAATATAATACCAGTTTTCTTTTGACATTTATTTCCAAAACAATTTTTGTATTCCACGAAACTCCCGGTACAGTTGAGAGACACTCTGGAATTTGTCGGGTTGTCACAGAATCGTAGGCGATACTGAACTCCAGGACCGCAAGAAGCGGTACACTTTGACCACAAACTCCAACCACTCCAACCTCCCTTAACTGATCGAATACCACAATAATTATAGACTGTTTGTTTAACAGGTATCGCGTCAACAAAAATGATTAAACAACTCTCCTTACCGGGACAACCTAAGTTGTGTTTTACACACAGAAGAGCGTTCCAAAACCGATCCTAAATTTATTAGATAGGTATGTAAAGTTTTGTTGAAGTCTCGACGTTCATAATAATGTACTTGCTGTATCGTTTTTAAGCGTTTCCTCCAACAATTCGTATTCACAATAGCCCGTGATGCAATTATCCAACACCGTGCGGTGTCTACTATTTTCCACAGCAGTCTCCAAGTAATTGAACTCCTGTAACTTGAACACATTGCCTTTGACCAATTCAGAGTAATTACTTAGTGTGCACGCGTTTAAATTGCAAGTTTTCCACTCGTATTCAAACCCGCCGTAAGTAACGTTTTCATTTAAAGCATGATTACAATGTCGAGTTGTAATACCCACTTCACCACATCCACCTTTACAGTTCGACCATCTAGAACGATAATTTCACCAAAATAATTACAATACACTGCACCTACTATATACATTGTATCGATAGAACTCTAAATTACTCGTCCCATATAGTGCATTGCATTAATTGTTGTTTATTCCCATCATTGGTTTGAAATATACCGCCTAAAACACATACAATACCTACTATTACTTGCTGTTAGGTAATACTTTTACGTTTGTTAATAATAATTATTGTAACTCATATTTTCGTATTAACACGAACCGAATTTTACTCACATACAATAACAAAAATTGCCAAGCACCAATAGTAAAATATCAGTAATATAAACGGGACAGCCACCATCTTACACTATTTAGTAGGTATCTATATTAATTATGGAGGCACTCTTCAATCATTAAAGTCAGTATGGATTCAGTAATAATCTGTTGAATTTAGCTTTCATTCCTCTAAAACACGATATTGATACATGTATTAAACAGTAAAATATTTTTTAAATAAATAATGCTAATAACCATATATGTAGTTCTATCATAGTTATAATAATTCAATACAAATGGAAAAAACTTTTTAACTATTTATTTAAATGTATATCATTTAGATAATATAAGCAGAAATATTTATAAGTTTATAAGGCTTGCACTCAATTAAAGATTTTAAAGTTAGGGGTTTCGAGTTACGTTAGGTTAGTTTATAAAAATATAAGAATGTAAGATTATAAGGATATGCAATTAGTAGGGGAGAGAATCTTCAATTATTAGATTCTGTATGATTTGTTTTAAGTATTTGGTATCTAAATTAATTTTATTGTAAGATATCCATAGTTACGAAAATACCTAAATATATGACAAAATATCAAATATTTGTGAGATAAATGTAGTATATAGAAGCAATGACGATGAAACGGATATAAATATAATGTAATCTGCATACAATTATTTTTACCTGTGTAATGAGCATCTATAACTCAAATTAAACGATAAACTATTGAATATTCCATTGACTTTTTTACCAAGTTGTTTCAAGAATCACCATATCTTTACTGTTTGTGTGAACAATTAGAATATAAAAAAGTAAAATGTCATTTTAGAAGCAAAATATAAATTTTAGGTATCAAACAGTTTATTTCGAATAACACGGCTAAGAATAGCATTTTATTAATTTAATTTTGTTTTGATAATGATAATAACTATAATTATAATTTAACATTTAGCTGTTACAATTTCATTAAAAAATATTGAAACTAAAAATCTAACTTAACTTTTTTTTTATCATTAAATATTATAAACTGGTACTAGATATTAATTAATTAAATTGTTTTATCGATATGGTTATACATGTAACCATAACGATAACATGAAGTAGTTTTAAACTTATACAAATTGTTGATTTCCCAGAAGGTTTTCCTAATTGAAAGGGTTAGTGGTTAAAGGTATTAACTGACATATTTTGATAAATAATTTTTAGTTTGAACAGTTGTAAAAATAGTTTGCATGAATGGAAGGGTTTTATAGGATATAACTACACAATTTAACAAAATATTATAACAGTTGAATGTGTGCTGAGCTTAAAAATTAATAAAGTTCCAAGGATTTAAATATATATTGGTTAAAATGTTGCCTCCTGAACAGTTTTAAAATTAAATATTAACACCTTTATCCACTCACCCCTTCAGTTATTAGCTACTGGGCAACAACTTTTATGGCAATTTTTTATATTAAAACAAAAACTATACCTACCTTTTTGGTATAATTAAATGTATTAATGTAATTCAGTACTACATTGCAAAAAAAGTTACATACGATTTTAAATAATGAACATACAAAATTAAAAGTTGGTATAATACTGCTTTACTGCAATACTGGTGTCTTTTTGGTTGGTAACAAATTTAATACACTGCACAGTGACAAATCAAAAAAGGAAAACAAATGTAAGGTTGTAATGTTCGTTGCTGCGGTCTCTATAGAATTTTATTTGAAATATTAAGTTGTTTACAGTTAAATGCCGAAAAATGTTTCCATTTCAACTAATACGCAATTTGTTTACACTTAAAGAGTTAAACAACAAAAAAAAAACAGATCAAAAATCTATTCCTACAAAACCCAGCCAAGAGGACATATTTTTACTCGTGTCTTTTTACAGAATTAAAGTCGGCCCATCAGTAGTATATTGTGCAGTAGAAATTGTGTGTGTGGAGTTTTGTCCGAAAAGGCCAAAATATACATACCGCTTTGCCTCGGGCGCAGCCGGAAGTAAAGCGTTTTAGTTTCTGCGCCGGTATATTTTCTTTTTGGGACGACGGCTCAGACGCTACTGACCGAGACACACGCCGACTATTGATTTTTTGAAACAAGGCCACGGCCGCCATGACGGAATTGTGCGATATTATCATTTGTAATTCGCAACTGAACCGAGTGACAACTGGCAAAAGTGTTTTAGATTTCGCGCACTACATGTTATTACTTTTACTATGAATTCGCCTGTTTAGCGTTTACGCTTGAATTTTTCCTAAAATAATCGTTAATAAAAATATATATAGAAGCTTACAATCATTATAAACTCTGAAATTCGCAATCGACACCCGATGTACTGACCGAACAACATTTCGCCGATTCGTCAACCGTCTTTAATAAAAAAATATATAATCCAATTGACTGGCTTAATGATAAGTATCAGCGAGTAAGTCAATTATTATAATTATTCGATCTATTATTAATTAAATGTACTTTAAACTGTTTATTTACAAAATATGTTTATTACGTTACATTTTATTATTTCAGAACTCGACGCAAATACTTAACTACAAAATCATTACAAGAGCAGTTGTTTGAAGAACAAGCTACTTTAAAGAAGCAATTTCTCGTATCAGTCATTCAGTGAGGTCGTGTATTTATATTTTTACAGTATTATTTTATCTGAAATTGTACCTACTTCTTTATTTTTACTTTAACACTAATACACATCTATGTCGTCGTTTTACGTTAATTGTTACAAATGCAACATTGTGGTTGACGAACCTGATATTCCTATTAAGTGCGACGGCTGTAATTTATTAGTTCATAGTATGTGTTCGGGTCTAACCGCGAGTGAAATCAAATGTTTTTCTTTAAACAATCGTCGTTTGAAATACTTTTGTGATGCTTGCAATAACGGTTTACGCGATATTCCCGAATTAAAGCAGTTAATTAATCGCGTGTTAACTGGAGTTAATGAACTTAAAAATCAAGAAAACAAGAATGATGCACCACATAGTTCTGAAGAGGTCATAATTAACGAAGTCTGCCAGCCCAATATAATAGAGTCTAATTCAATAATCGACAACGTTCCAGAGTCCATTTTAGTTGACACGAATGAAATAATTTCACATGACTCTAATCTGGTGAGTATTAAACCATTGAAAATCATACGCTATGAAACACATTATAATTTTCTCTTGTCAAATTGTATCTTGAGTTTGGATCAATTCGGTATAAATAATAAGATTAGTAGAATCAAATAAAATTATATTTACTGGTCATTTTGTTTTTTTACTTTTTCTATGCATGTAAACATGAACATTTTCAGAATGTAGTCGATGAGTTTTTAATTTTTGCCCATAAAAAACTACATGAAATAAATTTGTATTAATGATCAATTTTGAAAAATGAAGGCATGCAAAAATAATTGTTCATGAAGTTACTGGTTTTTAATTGCGGTTTTAAATGTATCATGTTCTAATTCATATTTATTTAAACAAAAAAAAATGTATTTATTATACCTAATTGTTATTTTACAGAACACAATTCAAAATACTTCTCCAGTACACCATGGTAAAGAAATTCAATTGATAACAAAAAAAAATTTCAACTTTGAGAAACGACTAGGTAATACTAATTTAGTTAATGAATCTTCTATTACTGGCTGTTAAGCTAAAAAATATATTGAACTATAATAATCTTATTTTTTTAGTTGAAAAATGCTATCCAACTTTTCTTTTAAGCTTTTGTATAATACCTATGTAACTATAAATATCATCAGGGTTTTATTAAATAATATTGTCTTTTGTCTTACAGCTTTTTGTCATGATAAGTCTGTATTTTCAAAGGCTAATGAAGAGAAAATAGAGACTTTTCACTATCCATCTTTAATAAATGATAGACCGAGTACTGACATCATGGTAATACATAATATTATAGTTATTATTTTATTTTATTTCTATCTGTTAATTACCAAATATTTTTACTACACCTTTTGAAATTAACACATTTTCTTCATGAAGCTATTGTTCCTTCTTTAAAAACTCAGACTAATTATTTACGATTTATGTTTCAATTAAAAAGTTACAATAGTCTAATACACCTATTTGTATTTTATAGAAACAGTGTCCTTCTCCTCCATTATATAGCAGTAAAGGAATGATGTTGATGTTGAAAATGGGCTGGAAGCCTGGGGACAAAATAGGCAAGCCACAATCTGGACCACTGGACCATTTACTACTGGATATCAATTTTGGTAATAATTGTTTTTGATTAGGGCTGAATGATAATCAAGAAAAAAAACCGGCATGTAATAAAGACAATTACATCATAATATCATTCATACTATATTATGTACCCATCGAAAAAGATTATTGAAATGCTAAATGCTTTTATTTTTGAGCTGGGGGTTATTCTCTAATTTGCGTCACGTCTCAAAATATATGAATATAAGAGATACATATGGAGATAAGGATAGGAAAGGGGACGGGAATGGAGATGGGGACGGACCGACACAGACATCAGTGAAACTTCTATAGTGTCATACACTACTTTTACTAGAAGAGAGAGAGGAAGGGGCAGGGAAAATCTTGGTTGGGGAGAAGAATATAGGAGGATATGAAATGGAGGGAAGGAGAATAGATCATAAATCATCCATAGATCATCTATTGTATTGTAATATAAAAATCATGTTAAATAATGCCGAAGTGACGTAAGGCTAAAAACATATCAATGATTCAATGTTTTTCCGTGAAGCGAAGAAATGATCTAGTTACATTTCAGTGAATAATTAATAAACGAAACTTATTGTTACCTACATTAAAGGTACCTAATATAACTAATTTACAATATAATGGATACTATTTCGATTCTTGGATTTTTAGTCTAGATAGTATATGAATTGCTGTTAAATAATATTTTTGGCATTGGCTGCGTTTATTTAAAATGTTTGTAAACATAATATATATGTATTAGGGTTGTCCTTATACTGGATTTTTTGTAAAATTCCACGTTGGACATCTATCAATCGGCTCCGAATATTGAAATTTCCTTATTTTTCAGATTTTTATTGCATTCTCTCAGTCTTATATATTTTCCTATTAATTACTAAAAACTTAATGTGCAAACAAGTAGACTATAAGGGAATTAGGGAACTATTTTTTGAACATTTGGAGTCGAATGACGGCCGTCTAATGCCGTGTTTTATTTAAGAAACACCCTTACATGTGTGTGTGTGTATTCCTATCAAGGAAACCACTAACAATTTAATATCCCTTATCTAAAATATTTGTCTTACAGGTAACATTCAAATACTCTCATCGCCAATATCTGATGAAGAGTTAGGACAGCACATGTATTCTACTATAGCAAACTGTGATGAACGACTAGGACAAAATCAATCAGGTTTTATAGAATCAGCCTATATTGGACCTATATCCGAAGTGAAATTCAATAAAAAAGGTTATACTAACCATAGTCAAAATAAATCTTTATTATTAAAATTGCTTCATGTTCTGTATAATATACAATATATATATATATATATATATATTGTGCATTTATGTTAATGGTTAGAACTGATAAGTACTGATGAAAAAAGAGAAAAAATAAAAGATATTTAAAAATATGCTTAATTCATATTATTACATTTTTTTAGAAAGCTTACTTCATAATATTATGAAACTTTCTGGTAAACAAATTAAATTAATTATTACATTAAAAAAAGGCGCATAAAAGCACACTAAAAAAAAAGTTATTTAATGTTGTTATATTGTATGTTTATGATTAGACTTCGTAAGTGCTGAAACAAAAGAAAACATCGATCACTTGTCAAACAAACCGGAAATAAGAGGTATTTACTTTCAGTTAGTGATATTAAGAAAGGTTACTGAATGCTAAGTGAAATATTTTGGTATTTAAATAGAACTCCTTGCTACATTTACAGTAACGCTCTTCATTTGAAGTAAATTAGTTACTTTTTGGATATTCTAGGTTCTATATTAATTCTGCTCATTTATACTTGAATGTTTCTTGACGCATTTACTTTCTGAAACAGGTTGTTTGACTGTCGTTGGAAGGAGGGAAGACAGCTAACAGCTAATAGTATTAATAAATAATAAATAGAATAATGCATGGTTTTATACATATAATACTAGCAATGTGTGAGATGCTGTAGTATAAACGCTAAAGTTTGTGATTGCAGTATTAGTAGTATCAAATTTAATTCCCGCAATACCTCAAGACAAACGTCTACCATCTATCAAAAAAAAATAAAAGGTTGAAAAAAAACAAAGGTAAAAGAACTTATGTTTGTAATATATTATTTCTTATGTAAAATTATTAAACAATTTATAACCAATAAATTTTTTACCTATACAATAATGCATAGTTTTCTTTATACTATACTATTTAGCAATGTGTGTGATGCAGTAGTATAAAACGTTGAACTTAGTGATAACAGTATTAGTAGTACCTACTAAATATAATTCCCACGATCTCAAATTTTGCCTATTTACCCAAAAATCACATTCATGGAAAATTGGAACATATATATTTATAGTACCCCTTCTCTAAAACATTTTTCTTACAGGTAACCATGAAATACCCTCATCATCAAAAGCTGATGAAGAGTTAAGAAAGCTTAAGTGTCCTACTGCAGTACACTGTAATAAAGGAATGCAATTAATGTTAAAAATGGGTTGGTCACCAGGGGAACGACTAGGCAAAAACCACAACGGATTACTCGAACCTACTTCAGCATTCAAAGTGAAATTGGATAAAATAGGTTAAGCTTAATATAGTCATAATATTTCTTTATGTTTAAAAGTGCTTAATATATGTATTAATGTTAACGTTTAGGACTGATAAGTGCTGATGAAAAAATAAAAGGTATTCATGACATATTACATATAATACTTAAAGTATCATTTTTTTTTACAGAAAAAATATTAAATGTACTTATTCTATATGCTTATGATTAGGACCCATTGGTGCTAATGCAAAAAAAACAAACAAACATCACTTTCCAATGATACCGGAAATAAAAGGTATTTCTATTCTTAATATTATTTTATATTAAGAATATTTACTACTTGAATGCTTAGTAGAACTTATTTAAAGCAAACTTGATTGCTGTTTTATACCTTTTTCTCTTGCGCTAAATGTTCATATATATAAGTATTATGTTCTAGAACCAAAACCATTAGCTGTGCTTGTGTCATTTTGTTTGCAATCTCGTTGGGATCATCCAAAGTTCTTGGAGTTAGATAAGACTGGACCTCCAAAAAATCTAATTTTAATGGCTGTAAGTAAAATAATTAAAACATTTTCACTTTTTGTATTTGAACTGTAATTATGATTTTTTAAATGTTTATTTTAGGTTTCTGTGAATAAAGTTTGGTATTGTTCTTGGAAATTTCAGAAAACAAGAGAATTAGCCAAAGAGGATGCAGCTAAACAGTGTTTGATCGAACTTGGTGTACCAATTTTTAGAAATTACTAACTTGAATTTTCTGATTCAGTTGGTAATTCATTAAATATCTTAATCTTCAATTTTTATCATAGAATTTTAAATAATTTATTAAATGTGAATTATTATTCTACCAGTTGTATAAAATTATTATTATGTCTAATAAAACGGCGTTAAAATGTTCCTTTTTAAACGATAGTAACTGTCAATTTGAACAGCACTTCCGTTATCTAAATAATATTTTAAACATCATTAACACAATCTTAAAAAATAATGTAACTACATTATTACTATTAGTATAGGTAGGTACTATAATTTAGAAAGTATAAAATAAATAATTGTATAAATTTGTGTTTTATACAGAGATTGGAAACGTTACCCATTAGCGCCTAGCGTTGCCATATGGCAACATCCAATTTTTTCTAATTTTTAAGTACACAATTTTCTTTCTTTTTTTTAATTCCATCAATTATTTAAAAAAAAACTCCGGCGTTAATGGGTTAAGCCAACATGTACAATACTATTTACGACAAAAATTAATTATTGTAATAGCTAAACAAATGTTGATATTAATGATTAATAATGAGCATCTTAGCAAAATATTCTAATAGCTTAATTGGGCTTAAACTTGTAAAGAAAAGTAAAAACATTTTTGAACGATATAAGCGTTTTGTTTCCATAAAATGTGTTAGAATTTTTTTTTAGTTCAAACCCGGTTAAACTATTATAGAATATCCTTATTCCTATTGTGATTTATTTATAATAACATTTGTTTCATTTTTATTTCCCCTTATGATTTCATAATAAGCCTTTTTCTTTTAAATCCATCACAGGGCATATCAAAAACATTCTGCGAAGGTTGTTTGATGTTTTTGAGATAGAAAACTGCGATTTGGGTGCAGTACCACGTGAGGTATAACCTATTTTTGTCTAATCTGTGCTTAAATCACAAATTAAATGAAATCGAAAATGTTTTATTTAATCTGTGCTTTAAATTCAAATCGTTACCACAATGTCGGATGTAGGAAGCATAGTAGGGTTGTCACTTGTCAGTTGTGAGCTAATAATCGTTTTTTCCTCCAAGAAAATATGCCAAGAAATATTATTACTGATAAAAAAAAGAAGGATTGTAAATAAGCTAAGGCAGCGTTTCTATATCGTGATACAGTGAACGTGTCCTTGGACGATAGCTAACCTGTATAGTTTAAAAAACCATGTGCAAATTGTGGATTAGTGATAACCGAGAATGTTAGTAAACCGAATACTCATTTGATAGATCGATGTTTCAAACTTAAAAGTAATACCTAATATAATAATTGACGAAATGTCGTCGTTTAAAAAATCGTTTGTACAACCATTTGCTGAAACATGTGAACCTTACAAGGTAGAAAATTCATACTGGAAAAAATTGACTGTGAGTTGTAATATTTTGTTTGAAAACTTATTTACTTTACCAGCCACCCTTATAAAAAAAAAGAGTTGTTGTTTTACGATAATTTGAAATCCAAAATCAGAAATTTGTTGCTAGGTCTGAAATCTATTGCTACATAAACTTGGGCAATGCATATTATTATGTTTCAAATTTAAACACATTTTATAATTAAATTAAAATATATTTTTTAGTTCAATATTCGATCTGAATAATGTGCTAAGAACCAATCTGTACGTTTTATAGGGTTCCATGTTAATAATTTTACAATGATTAAGTACGATAGCAAATGTTTATGAAGTGATGTTATTATTCTTCAAATAGGTTTCGATTTGTTCATTGTCTAGTATTCTGCAAAAAAAACCTAAAACTTAAAAGTAATCAATAGCATGTTATTTGGACCGAAACCTTTAGTTAGTTCTAAAATGAGAACTATAATGTATAACTTAATAAGAACGTAAGAATTCATAAATGGTTATTAAGTAAATCAACCCAGAAAGAGTAAAATTTGTTGCAAACTTGTGTCATTGCGTTGTCTTGTGCACGGTATACTTCCTTACTTGTGCAATGCTAATTACTATATACAGTTAACTATTAAGTTTTGAGCCAGTTGATTCTCCGGATTTGTATTACAAATTGAAAGTAATGTATAAAAACAAATATATTTAGCACTAAAAAATTTCAAAATGGGGGGTACCCAGTAAGGTAAATTTATTCCTGCTTGGTAAATAAATTTGTTGAGAACTTGTTTTTTTTTTAGAGTCCAGTTTTGATCAAAGAATTTGGTCCAATTGATTATGTTCACTTTTCAAAAAAGCTACCCTACCATTTCGCTGTATCCTGTTCAGCTAGAGTAAGTTCAAATTAATATTTATTAAGTTACAAAAATATATTTTGTTTAAATAATATTTTATTTTTAGGTTCAAGTCTATAATCCAGTTACTAAAGTTGTTACAAAAAATCTAAATAAGTTTAAAGAAGCAGCATACGGTGCAACATTTCGCGCAGATGGACAGTTACTATGTGCTGGTGGTGAAGAATCAATTGTACGCTTGTTCGAAGTCAATACTAAATCTATGCTGAGGCAGTTTAAAGGACATAAAGCGTTAGTTATTTCTATCCGAGTATTCATAATTTATTTTTTTATGCACTATAGTCTATATGTTATACAACATACAGATAAGCTAATTTATTGATAACAATTTCAACGGCTAATATACATTTAAGAGGGGTAATAGCAGATAGATTTCTTTTTTTTAATAACTTAACTATTATAAATTCTGATTTGAATACAAAAACAAAACAAAGTTAGGTACACGAGCGACAATTGATAAATATTTATTTTAAAACAGTTATATCAAAAGATATTGGAATTTAATAAAAAGTTGTATAAGAAAAGCAGTTCTACCTGTATGTATATTATAGAGTGGTCCTTACTTTTTTGTTATAGAAAATTAAAGACGACCTCTCCTCCCAAAAAAGCTTCAAATTGTGAAAAAATATTTCTCTAAATTTTTGTATTTAATCATTCTCCGTTTGTCTACTTATTTTAAAGAGAAACTCTTTACCTAAGACTTAGTCTTCGGCAACAAAAAATTACTTTCAAGCTGCACCTTTTGTTATTCCCAAGTTAAACGATGTTGTATTTTAGTAGATTGCAGCTTTGATAGAAGTATTATACCTCAATGTTTGAGAACTTTGTACACCACAACTACTTGGGTCACTCCTTTACTATCTACTAGCTTAAATATACCCAGAAGTCTCTCAGTTCCACAATTTGTTACTACAACTGGTAATTTGTCAACCATTTCTTGTTGATGCATATCATAATAAATTTAACTATCTCAATAAAAACAAGAGTGTTTAATTCCATTACTTCAAAATTTGTATTAATTTCTCGGGTCTTGATTTCTCAATTTTTTTCTATATTTTCAATTGACGAGCTATTGAGTGTCAAAGTTCAGAGTAATTAACATTCAGACTTTCTGCTAAAGCACTGACGATCATGTCTGTCACGTTGCACTTATCAAGAGCAGCAACGACTTTGTAGTTTTCAAAAATATTAATTGTTCCCCGAAATTTTTTCTAAGTTGATAAACTGGTTATCATAATTGTATTGCTTAACCGAAACATTGGAATAGGTGCCAAAACTACCACAACTAAGAAAATCCTACATCATAAATCGTCAGAATGATTCAAAAACTTTTCTTCTTTTTTTGACATTAGACTTTTTTCCTCTAATTTTTTGTAAGTCACAATTTACAATTGTACATCCAAATTTTTTTTAATTAGTTAGCATAGTTGAAATCCCTTCTAGAATGTATTATGTGAAACATTGAGTAGCTTTTGCCACTTAATACATTTCTGAGACTTTTAATTAAAAGTTTATAATTGGGGGAAAAAGGTAACGGGACCGTTACAAAGTTATGAAGACATTTTATAACTAAAAAATTACATTTTTAAGGATGGATTGTGTTATAAAATAATAATGCTTTTGTTTAATTTTGTTAATTTAGAGCGGTCCACCGTACATTTTTTACATATGATGGTGTTCACATTGCAAGCTTCTCAGATGATAAAACTGTATCATTATGGGATATTGCCAGTCAACAAATAAGTGGACATTATGAAGGATATCATAATGTAATAATAATATTTATTATAAAAAAAATAATCTTTATAGTAACTTATGAATTATAATAAACTAACCTCATTGTTATTTTAAGATGGAATATGGATATGTTTTTGGGCTGGATACACAATCAAAATTTGTATTTAATGACATTATTCAGTGGCTGAGTCTAGTGTGTTGAGCACAACTGGTTCAATCTCCAGCCATTAGTCTAAACTTTTTGCATTCTTTTTCGAAGTTATTCTCGAATTATAAACTTAAATGATCTCTTATCATTACTGACAACATTAAATGTGTATTGCGAGTCATTAATTACATGAGGCGCTAGATCAAGGAAATAACAAAAAACATATCCATGGTTCAATGTTCTTCTGTGTAGCGGAGAAATTAGCAGTTTTTTTTTCCAGGATTATATCCGGGCTGGATGTGTTTCTCCAGTTTCTTCAAATATTGTTGTGTCTGGTGGTTATGATAAAAAAATCAACATGTTTGATTCGAGAACGAAGTCTGTAACTTTTTCAGTAAATCACGGGGCACCTATTGAAAGTCTAATGTTCTTACCTTCTGGCAGTTTACTTGTTTCTGCAGGTAATGTACTTGATTTAAAGACCATTGTATTCATATTAATATTGTGTCCATAAAAAAAATAACAAATTCTTAAATAATAATTCTAACGTTTCGCTACTTGTTATTTAGTACTTAAATGTATTATAATTGTGTTATTAAGGTGGAACTGAAGTTTGTATATGGGATGTTTTGGCTGGTAAACTATTAGCAAAACTTACACAAAACCACAAGACTATCACTGCATTATGCTTAGCCAAAAAAGGATCAGCTATTGTGACTGCGTCATTAGACAAACACGTCAAAATATATGATGTATCTTCATTCCAGCTATCACACGACATCACATACCCCAGTGCAGTACTCAGTATAGATATAAGTGTAAGTTTAATGCAAACTCCATAAAATATCTTTGTATTGTTGTACATTATCTATACCTAACACCATTCAATTAAATTATTGATATTAGCGAATATTAAAACTTAAGTGTATGTTCATTAGTGCAATAAGGAGTCTTTATTTCTTGTCCATTCATATTAGACGGTCATTTATTCAAAATTTTTCTTCTTAAATATTATTCATCAGTAATTAACCATTCTATTTTATCAGTAGTGTTTATGTTTCTACTTAGTAATAAAAATAAAATAAATTGTTTAGTTTATACGTTAGACTAGTTTTATTGAACCACTTTTTTCTTCTTCTATTTGAAACTTAAACATATTTTGTTTTATTTTTATTTTAGAGTGATGATAGAACTATTGTAGCAGGTACAGTTGATGGCATAGTCAATATTACTAAACGTAAGCCATCATCAAAACGCAATGCAGAAAATAATAAACGACAAGCTCGATCTGAAGTTATTGTTCGCTCTGATGGAATTGACTCTAGTGTGCCTTTAATGCAGGCAGATCAAATAGTCAAATACGATAGTGCTCTAAGGAAATTTAACTACAGTCAAGCCCTTGATATAGTTTTATCTCATACTATTGCCTTTAAAAAACCTCATGTCACTGCTTATGTCTTTGATGAGCTGTGCAGGTCAGTTTTATAGTTTATTAATCAATAATTTATAGTTATAAAACACTATTTTAACTTATTGTATACATTTATTTATGCATAGTCAGAAATAAAAAAAAAATATTTGCATATAATGTTTTAGTTTCACTATGTTTAATATAAAATATATAATCACATATGTGAATATATATTTTCTTTAGATATTTATGTACATTAACATGTTAATAAATTCATCAAACATGGTTTGGTATATTAGAATCTGTTAATTTTAGTACTCCATAATTATGTAAGACAGATTATTTGAAATCTAAATGTCTTTAGACCACTAATCAATCATTTTGTACCGCCAAACTAGATGTACGCAAGTCATTACTTACAGAATTTAGTTAAAAAATCTGGTTTTATAATTTACTTGGGTTTTAAGAGCGTAAGTCTTACCCTATGTATGATAAATTTTTCAATTAATATGCTCTACGAAAAGTTAGCATAATGTGTCTAACGTTAATCTGGTTGCGAGGTAATAAATGAATTTATTTTTTTTTAAATAAATTTAAATATTTAATTTTATACTATTCACAAAATATATTTGAATAAATAACTTTTCGATTTATTTGAGTCTCGGAAGTCTAACTAAAATATTAATAATGTATTGTGGGAAATACTTTATAACGAACCATTAATAATACAAATTCCTATAAATAAATTGACTTAAATTTGAACATTTTGCTTTTTTTTTTTCAGGAGAAACGGATTAGTTCAAGCCGTTTCTGGTAGAAATCAAAAACAATTAGCCATTTTACTAAATTATTTAGTTAGATATATCGGTGTCAGAAAGTTATCGAAAACATTAACACATGTTGCTTCAACAATAATTGGTAAATATACATATATTTATGTACACATATTATTTTAATTAACTAAAATAAGTACTTGTAGTACTTAATAATAACTAACTAAGTAATATATAAAATTATTGAAACTTAAATACTTTTGTTTTTGTGTTTAGATTGTTATTGGGATTCATTCGATAATTGTACACTTGAAGTACGGGCATTGTTGATTAAACTTCAAACTGTTGTTGAAAATGAAATTTTATTAACAAAACAATTCCTGACAATTGATAGTTTAGTTAAAATGTTAGTTATAAGTTCTGAAATATTACCTGATGGTACTTCTGTGTAACAAGTATTTTTCATATTAAATATTTTGCTATACTGCAGTATTTTTTTTTACAAAATTATTTTGAACTTGCTTTAATTTTTTTTCGGTTGATCGTAAAACTGGAAAATTGTAATATTTTCTATTCGAATTTAATGAACCAATAATTATTGGTCATTAATTAATCATCACAGACGAATAATGTGATTGAAATACATAAATCGCTCATAATAAAAATCTTTATTTTTTATTTTCATTTACTTATTTTAAAATATATCGACGGCTAACCGGCAATTGGCCGTATCAGCCATAAAAACAATTTTTTAGAAGAGCTAAAAACCCAGTTTTCTAATTTAATACTATTTTTAATAGTTAACTTAAGCTAATACAGTAAGACGTTAGATGACACTAAAGCAAATTACTGATGTTAAGCTACATGATGATAATGATATACTTGTATATCATATATTAATCTAAATTCATAAAAAACAAAATGTATTTATTAAAGAAATACAAGCAAATTTTCTTAAACATAATAGAAATAGGAAACCGAGTGTTTTTTAAAGACAGGATTCTGATCCAGAAAAAATATCTCAATAAATAGTTGAAATCTTCATTTCTCCCAAGTCTATCAATGGGTTAGATATATGGCTAAATATGATATTATTTTAGACAAAATTAACAAAGTTCAACAAAAAAATAAAAAAGTGCGATGAACCATTGATAAACATTGATCGATTGAGAGGAATGAATACTTCATCTATTTATTAATATATTTTTTTATGAATCCGAATCCGGTCTTGGATTTTGGGCAAGCCATCATAGGTTCTCACTGGGGCATTTTTAGCACAATTTTACTGGGTGTCCACTTTTTATAAATCCTTCAATTTTTTATTTTACGAGAAATACTTATCTTTTATCAGAACTTTTTAACTTAACTTTAAACCTGTAACTTTTTTCTAGACTATAGTTATTTGGATAGAGGACACCCAGTGAGTCAATTATTTCTATACTGGGCGTCCAACTAATGTCCACTGGGTGACCATTTGGACACAAAAATCAAGCTTAAAACATGTCCTGGTTCTCACGTTCAAAGGATCCTAGCCACCCATACAGTATTATTCTTCAAAAATGCCTTATGCCGGTCAAAACATCGAATGACTATAAAATATCAATACACTTTAGTCTTTACAGTGAATTTACACGTCTTAGGACTAAGATCACAATATAACAGTTAACACCTCAAAACCCGGCGGGGTTTTGTCCGTTTATCGTGTTATCAGTTTATAGATAATATTATCAATAAACCTTGGTCAGAACGCACCTTTTTTTACGTTATCACTTATCAAGCATAGCTATCAAATAATATCAATTCGCTTCGCTAGCAATCAACGAAAAACAAAGTTTTACCGTTACAATTAATTTTCTTTTTACTTGTCTATACATTAATTACCAATATATATATATAATATATGTATATTTATATAATTTGTAAATAATATATATCACACGTGTATCACACGGACGTATGTTACCCAATTTAAGGGACACAAATTGGATTAAAAAAAATGTAAATAATGACCTAAAAATAATAGAAGTGTTTTACTAAACATCTTTGCAGGTAAGCGTTTCAATTAAATAATACGAATTTGAAACAAAATGTTAATTGTCGTTTTTAATTACATTTGCTTTTATGTTTTAATAACCTTTAACAATTTGCACATCTTAAATAATATTCAACATTATAATAATGTGAAGTCGGTTGTTAGACACATCACAGGTGGTCTCTCTCTGGACAGGTAATAGTCAAGAGAGAGAAACTACCATTCTTTTCAGAGGCGACCGAACTAGGGCCTTAATCCTAGGTTCTCCCAGTTAAACAAGCTGAACAAAAATAATGTATTATTGTTAAATTTATAATAGTTAGAATCACTACCTAATTGATACATTATTACCTATAAATCTATTTCTTACAACACTACGTTAATATTAGTATAGATTAGTATTTAACCAAAGAAAGTAGTAAGTAGGTATTATATAACTACTTTTATTGTAATTTGTATATAATTATGTCTTGATTTTTTGTTTATACAGCCATTCATTTCCCATAAATTTCAATGTTTACAAAATCATTATGAGATTAAATATAAGAGCGTTATTCTTAATTGTGATAACATTAGTCTTAATAAGCGTGTTATCATTATGGTCAAATTGCTCTGAACAAAATCTTGATATATTTTCAAAACAGGCAGATGCTAAATATGAAGTAAGTAAAAATCTGTAACTATTTGTTAATCATTATAGATGAGGCGAGTTAAATAAAGTTTGGTTGGGTGTGTGAAAAGAAGTAACAGGAGTGTTGTGTGGCAGGTTAGATTAGGTTTCAGAGTGAAAGAAAAATTGTATAAAACTATAATAAGGTCAGCAATGATACGTGTTGGGAACTGAAAAAGAGAGTTGACCTTAGTATGGATATGGCTGAATTAAGAATGTTGGGATCGATGTGTGACTAAGCTTGACAAAATCAAAAGTGTGTATAATATAAGTTTGGGAGTTGCGTAAGTAGCCCATATTTTGCCCATTAAAAACATAAGAGAACAGATAAGATGATTTAAAGATGTTAAACAAAGGAGGAACGTGAAATACTTGATAAAGGGATTTAGATGTAGACCAAGAAAGAAGTTTAAGTTATTAATCTTGTAAACTAATATATAAAAAAATTGCATTTATAGTATGATACCTATTATGTTTTACAGGCTCAAGTAACTCGAGATGTTAAACCAATAGACTGTCTTATTAATGGAGACAACAATAAAATAAACTGTCTTCTCAGCAGTGACACAGTATATGTTCCTTTTTCATTTTTAAAAAACTACTTTGAGGTTTGTAAAGTAATATTTATATAGAAACAAAATATTGCAATTATGAAAAAAATTTACCATTAAAATGGGATAAAATATGTGAGCTTGGGTGGTCGCAAGTCTTCACTGAAACTGATAAAATCACTCGCAAGAAGGTTCTGTGCAAGTCTGTAGAAAGTTAAATAGTCAGTAACCACTATTAAATCAATATTTTGTTTAACAATCATGTTACTAATTTTTTTCTTGAGTAAAATATTAAATAATTAGATTTATAAAATTAAACTTACAGTCAGTGAAACATTTGAAAAATCTAGTGAAAAGCTGTCATACCCCACTATGAGGATGTAAAAATCTTGTTTTTTTATTTATATATAATATATCTGATGTCAATCAATACAATCAACCATTTTTAGTTTTTTCATTCATTATTTTTTTTTATTATTTATAGTAACAGTACTTTGGCAGTGTAAAATACAGTATGATAAACAGGCGTATTAAATATACAGTAATTATGTTAGGAATAATTATTCTAAGCTTGATATTTTTTCATAGAAAATAGTAGTCTTAAGAATGTATTAATGGTTACACAGCAAAAGGGTCTAAGCGATATGGCATATTCTATTTGACAAAAAAATATTTGCTTAGTCCAATGTGCATATGCAAAACAGCTGTTATCATTATTAAACAAACAAATTTGTTCTTAATACAACACTTCATATTTTCCCTATTAAAAAAATAGGGTCTAAACGACAATGCTAGGATTTAGTAGTTTATAATATTATATACAATATTAGCTTATATAAAAAATATATGTTACATCATGTTATTGCTATTTGCAAAAAAAACATTAATAAAACCACCAAAAATATTAAATTGTTGTCACTTGAATATTTTAGTTTTTTTAAAAAATGTCCTATACTTTTTGATAGTTGGTTATGCTTTTGGCAAGACATTTTTTTCTTAAATCGTTAAGCTACTTGATGATAAGCTATAAGTTAAAAAAAAAAAATCTTTAATTTTTATAATTTTTAACTAATGCTGTTTTTAGATAAGATTATGTATTAGGTAATAATACATAATATAGCTACTACTAGGAATGTTGTTTCTTCATTGTATTATTAAAATCTGAATGATTTTTATTATGTAGGTAATAAAATAAAATCTAATTTTATTATTTTCAGATTTATGGAAAATTAGTTGATAATTTTGATCATCAAAAGGAGTTTCATTGGTCACACAGCTATTCCAAAATATACCATCAGAGTGGAAAGTATGATTCACGTGGCGTATTCACTAATTTTCAAAATTACAAAGTCGAAGAAAGAGATAGGGTAAAATGTGTTAGTGCATCTGAAGGTATGCATTTAAAAATGTTTCAAGTTATCAATAGTTTTATTTATACAATATTTCTTTGATCTAGGGGTTCCAGTATCTACTCAGTGGAATCCTCATGGGTATTACTATCCTACGCAAATAGCTCAATTTGGCTTGTCTCATTACAGCAAAAATCTAACGCTGCCATCACCGAACATACAAGTTTTGGAGAATGGTCAGTTAAATCCTAAATGGATTATTCCTCCTTCATCAAAGTTACAAACTGTTATTAATTTGCCAACAAATAGTAATGTTGTGGAGTTTTTCAGTGCAGGTATAATTTGATTGACTAATTTTAATTTAGTTAAAACTAACATTAATATTTTTATAATTTAGATGAAGGAATAACGCTGAATATTAATGAAGAAGATGATTTTGTTCTAAGTTTTGATGTAGCTTTATCTATTTCAACAAGTAGTAGTATTGTGATTACAATGAAAGAATATAAAGATTCAGATGAAGTATGGAATCTTCATTATACATGTTCACATTCATTTATATCTGCTAAGGTAAATTTTCGCAGTCAAAAATAATATTTTTTTGTGAAATTAGATACTCATCCCCTCCATGTTTAAATGTAATAACTTTTTTAAGGTATAAGTTAGAGTAAAGAATATAGGTAAATCATTTTTTTTTTTTTTTTTATCTATTTAATAGGGTCACAATATTTATCATGGTATGCGTTGTCATAAAGATTTCAATTGGAAAAAATTAACGAGAAACGTTTTAGTTGATTTACAGAAAGGTCTTCATTTTTTAAAAAAGACAACACCTAAAATGTTTCGTGCAAAGTACAAGGTACAACTTATAAAATACATTTTAGTATTAATAATATTAATACTAGATATGTATTTAGATATGTGATTTCAAAGTGTATGGTATTGGATATCTTGATAATCTGACCCTCAGCTCAAGCAATCACATAAGCCAGTTTTATTCGGCTGCACATTGGTTTGTTAAGCACCAAGATAAAGAGTCAGGAGGTTGGCGTAATCCAGTTACTCGTAAAATATACCCTTCAATACAGCCTTTAAAACCAGGCTGGTAAGTTTTTATTACTAAGAATTAAAAATATATAAACAGAGACAATTGTTAAATGAGTCAAATTTTACTTTTTTTTTTATCGGCAAATTTTATTATAAACAAAAAGCTTTGCAAAATTTTTAATTGTATTATTTGGGATAATACAATGACAGTTTCAATATTTTGTATGTTTTACAAACAATTTTATTGTATCAAATATAAATCTTATGCGATTAGCACTTACGAAAATGTTTGTATGGCGCACAAAGTAGTAAACCCTATAAAAAAAAATGTATTACTGTTCTAAGTGAACATTTACATTTTAAATCATAACTCATAAACCATTAAAAAATTCACAGTAGCCAGTTTTAAATTTGTATGTAAACTAATTATTTTGCTTTTAGGATATCAGCCATGGGTCAAGGGCAAGCAATATCTTTGTTAGCAAGAGCGTTTTACCATTCAGGTGGTAATAAATTGTACTTAAAAAGTGCTTACTCTGCACTAAAGCCATTTAAAGTTCTTAGCGAAAAAGGAGGTGTGTTGGCCATGTTTATGAATATGTATCCATGGTATGAAGAATATCCAACATTCCCGCCTATTTTTATTTTAAACGGATTCATGTATTCTTTAATTGGTTTGTATGATCTTTTTTCATTGGCTCCAAATGGGTCTGAGGTAACGTATTTTTAAATTTTGTTTATGTTATATGTATTTTATATGAATTAAAATATCAATTCATTTTTTTTTATAGATTTCACAAGAGTCATATGTATTATGGAAGCAGGGAATGACATCTTTAAAAAAATTGTTACCTATGTTTGATATGGGTTCGAGATCAGCATACGACCTGCGACATCTGACGCTTGAAACATCACCCAACATTGCAAGGTGGGATTACCATGCTACACACATCAATCAGTTGCTTTTATTGGCCACTTTGGATAATGCAACAGTGATTAAGTCCACTGCTAAAAGGTGGATTAGTTACATGAATGGTGCTCATGCATCTCATAATTAGTTGAATGCGCTATTATCAAATAGTGTTACTTCATCTTCTTTCATCTTTTTCTACAACAACACAATTGTAAAAAAGTATGGCTGTGAATTTTTTAAAATTTTAATTTGCTTAAAACTATGTTTAAAAGAAATTTTATTGAATAACTCGCATTAATTATATACAATATGGGCAACATATGCAATTGCATATTATACACTGAATTATTAATGAGATCCCTCTTTATAGGATGTTATGCACAATTAAAAACAAGGTTCAAAAATATTAGGGTGAATATTTTACATAAAGTATTTTATTATTGCTTGATTTCTATAAAACTATTTGTAGCTTTCAAAAACTACATCTAATATTAAATTAATTAGTATTAAATAAAATAATATGAAACACCATATATTTTGTACTTAGTAGCGAAATCATATTAACTGCTATTCTTTAATTATTGGCAAGTTTTTGGAATAGTTGTATGAGATTTAAGTAAAATATGCTAATTCAACCTATAATTCTAAATTAATTAAGTCCTTTGATTAGTTTAGCAACAGTCGTTAATAATATCTACTATCATGCGTTTAATATTTATTCAATATTTACTGTTATAGTTTATGCACTACATGCAAATACTGTAACAGTATTGGGTTATATAACTGAATGTATGTATTAAAGCCAGCTATTAGGTGATTAAATGTATTTGTTTAATATTATAAACAGTTAACTTAGTGCAAAAATACAATTTTCATTATAAATATAGTGCAGCTCAATATTTTCATTGAACAAATATAGTCCATTTTTTCCTATTCAACTGTATAATATGTACAATTTTTTAAATCAAGTTTAACAACAAAAAATACATTTTTTACTTTAACTGTAAGCCAAATTTAAAAAAAACCGAACTTAGTGAGGGTGGACTGAGTATAGCTGTTGTACAATTCTATCATAAATTTAAAGGATTTTAAAAAACTCTATTTTATAACTCACTTATACGTTATACCTTCAGACCTGCAATCGCCTTCGTCTTACCGTGCTATTATTTTACTATCACTTAAAAATATATATATTATAAAGTTATAAACTTAATTATTGTTAATAAACTTGATTAAACAAATTTTTAAAATGTAAATATTTTTATTAATATACAATAAGACAAGGATGAAAAGAGGTGTGTGCCGAAATTATTTGGTAATTTTGTACATCTATATTATAGAACAAATTATGTACCCGTATCGGAAAAAGGACCATTCTGTCATTATGTATACAAGTGTAACTTCATGAAATCCTTATTTTAAGTCTCATCATAGCCTTATAGTCTAATTCGCGTTTTAATTGTTGTTTTGAGAAAATCAAGTTTGAAATCACTAAATTAACAAAATGGGCCTTTTTTTGATAAAATCAAAGTTGTCCAATATCGTGAACCGATATTTACTAGCACTTAATTACATCTATACAAGTGTAAGTGAAAAACTAGAAGTCAACCAAGTGTTTCTTTTTCCAGTACTGGTGCACAATTATTATTAGTCATTAGTCAAGTATTTTCATGATGCTGGGATATATCAGGGTTTTTATTTTATTTTATATCAAAAGTTGCTTCTTGCTATGTGTGGCTGCTTACACTATAGACTTACAATTTCTATAGTAGAGAATTTATTCGTTGCATTTGAAAATAAATGCACAACTTAGGCTTACCCATATATTGTTATAGTATTTTTTTAATATTATAAATAGTGCAAATATTAAATGTATACATAGCTAATTAAGCTATGTATTTCTTGGTTATATTTTAAGTATATGAGTGGCGTTTATAAAAGTACAAAAGAAATTATAAAAGTTGATTTTAATTTTTTTATTTAAAAATGTATTTTATATATTTAACTTTTTAATTTAATTCCTTATGAAAAATTAATAGACACGCCACTCGTCACTATTGTAATTAGTAGTACCTTTAAGATTTATATGTTTTTATTAGTTCTTTACAAATAACATTGAATAATGAACATTAATTGAATGATAAACTGTCATATGTACTTAAAATTGTTTACTTATTGTACCAGTAGCGTTTTATTTAATAAAATCTATATGAATGTTCATTTTTCTAGTACGATTGATAGAACTAAGAACTAATAATTTTTTTTTAAAATTATAACTAATTTAGTACTTAACATTCTATTATAAAAGACATTACACTAAATGATAAATTTAGCTTATAAGTATAGACAGTAAGCGTTAAATATTGTTACCCAAGTTTGAACAATTTAACAATTCATGTTTGTTTCATGTCTTATCCAATACCGAAAATGTAATTAATCTGACCATTTCTGCATAAATATTAAACAATAAGACATTATTTTTGTACATTTTAGTAAAGCATATTATTTATGTTAATTCACACACAAGCTTTTTTTTTTTGGAAGGGGGAGGAGTTTTGAGAGGCGATGCCAATTCATAGTTGTTTCAAAGTATGAAATATATTTTAGATATATTATTAATCATACACAATATATATTAACATTATATTATATTGTTACATTATACTGTTAAATGTGTTAATAACATACTTTACATACTACACCTGTGCATATATTTAACGTTTTTATTAGTTATTAATAATTATTTATAGATAGAGACAATCAGAATGTATATTATCCCTTAATTATTTAACATAATAATTAAGTATATACGTATATATATATATTAAAATATCAAATATAAATCAAAACTTTTTTGTTGTATTGGTGATCTCATAACAAGTATAATGTAGAAATGCATTCTTCATAAAAGATACTTATTTTTATTTGTAAATACAAATTATATATTATATATTAAAACCACATAAATAAACATATCAGTATGTTATCAATGACTCAAAAATTGTATTATTTATTTATTGTCACTACGAGGGCAGTGTTCTACAAGTAATGAACATTTTTCAAGTAACAAGCCACTTAAAATGTTAAACATTTGACTTAATGATTTACACTCAAAATGTCAAACAACAATGGTAATTGACATTTATACAAAGAGGACGCCTACTTGTCTGTACTTTTTGATGTTAAACTAGCTATTATAAAAATTGTACTTATTTTGTTTTTGGTAATTGTAAATTCTTAAAGTTTTGGAAAACAAAGATAATATAGCAAGGGTGTATTTAGAATTTTTTTTTTTTTTTTGGCGGGGCGGCGAGGCACTGAGTAAGTAAGCAGTTGAGAGGACGCAGCCCATGCTAGTACTAAGGAGTAAAGGATAGGCAATTTTCCGAAAAATCTTAATGTATACTTATTAATACAGTAATGACTAATGAGGATACTTTATTGATTGTAATAATAATAATTCCGCATTCTAGAGTTTCGCTATTACGTTTTAGAAGGTAAATGTTAAGCCATTTCAACTTGGGCTTCCTGTGCATTTAAAAAATTGGCAAAATGATTTCTTCTATGGGTTCCCGTTTTTAACGACGAAGAAGTGTCTTTTAAAATTATTGTGTACACCCCAAGGTACCTATTAACTAGATTGGTACGATTTCTAGTCTATTGACCGGCTGGTCGAGTAAGTATATGGGTAAAGAAGTTTCCAAGTAACAGACAGACACAAAAGAAAACGTTTTATAATCAATACCTACGCGCATACGATCTGGACCACTCTAAAAAGCTTTTATATATGTATATAATACAAGGTCTTCTTTCGATCTGAGCAGGTCCAAGGGGGAGGCAAACTGGCGGTTGCCAGGGATGCAAAATATAATGAGTTATCCAGAAAACGTCAAATGAGACATGTATATTACATTAAGTTGACAACAGTATCAAGATTAGGTCTAACATAGTTCTACAATATGTAATAGTTTTATAATTTTATTAATCGAAAAACTCTTCAGAGTTAGTGCACGCTGGTTACAAATAAAAATATTACAATTGTCTATATTGGTCACCCTGTATGCACTGCAAAAATGGCCGGGTTGAAAATCAATATTATGTTAACCAGGGGTTAGCCGGGAGGGCATCTTGCTTAGTTACTGAGCTTTAGTCTTTAGTAGCTGGTAGGCTGCTGCAGAAGGACCTGTGTAGTTTCTCCGTTCTCGATAAGCAACAACTATATGTAGACTTACCAACAAGAAATTGGACAACAGGTAGATATAATCTGCAATATATTATTTGATATAAACGCGACTAACGGCATAATTATTATTTAATGGTATAAATAACATAATTATACACCACTTTTTATTTTAAGAATTTTGTTTATTACAAATAAATGGTGTTCATTTTAAGAGTAACAATTAGGCGGCGTAGGAAAGGGGGTGGCGCGACGCAAAATCTTCACAAGTTGTTGTGTATACACAACAAATTATACCATTTATAGCATGTTAATACATTGTAAAAGCATTTAAATATTTTTCTCTTTTAACATCGAGTCCCCGGGGTGGTTGATGATCCAATATGGCCACTTCCCTCTGTGGTGGGGTTACCTATATAATAGACCTAAAGTATTCTCTGCTCGTCGCGCAAGCCAACTGAAAGGGAGCACAGTGAGCATCAATCCCTCCAGTATTAGTTATAAGTGGACATTTCCATTAGTATAACAATAGGCGGCTGTAGCGAATGCGGCGGCTTAACTATACACTTGTCGGCGACCTGAGTGCGTTCTGATACAATATTATTAGTTTATTTAAATAATAAATAAATTGTTTTTTTCAAATAAAATTTACTATTATAATATTATCACCGTTTTATTGAACAATATAATTTTCTTAAGTATTAAAGCTTTAAGTTAGTAAATTGTTAACTACCTATATAAAACAACTCCCTACGGCTGCCAACGACGCCCCCAAACCACCACCCCCGGAGGTAAAAGTAGCTTGTCTAGGAAGCGTCAATTAATGATATTTAAATAACTAATTGTAATTATTCTTCCATAAATTGATAATAATATGTCGACACTTATATTCTTATTTAGGTACCTTTAATACAGATTAGTTAATTATTAGAAACTCAGTAAAAATTGTTTATATGTACATTTTTTCAGATAAACACCTTATTTTGTGTTGAACGAAATTTCAAAATCATACACAAATACATCAACACTTGAAAACATTTAGCAATATTTAGTACTAGAGTATCCGTGAATATAATTACCTACACATAATTAGTAAAACGTAAAGGTATTGAAACGTGAAGTCTTTTAAGAAAACATGGCTGAAGAACCACAAACAAGTAATGTGACCTGTATATTTTTGTTAAGTTATTATAATAATGTTTATTTTAGTAATATATTGGGTATGAAACTTGCTGAATGAAAGAAAACATTATTTTTAAATGTTAATTAAATTGTAAACCACTTCTTTTAAAATAAGACAGGTTAAAACTAAATTGCATAACATATGTATAAAACATTCATAATAGTACCTATTAATTTGTGGGTGCGCGTGAAAAACGAGTTAAGTCAACAATTATACATTTTTTAAGAAATTGAAAATAATTTTTAGAAGAACATGTTACATCGTGCATTAGGATAGGATAGATATTTTTCACTAGGATAATAAAATAACTTATTTTGTACTTTTCTGTATACATTTCATTTTATAAAACATAAATAATAAAATAACAAAAAAAAAAACTTCCTATGTGTTAAAACCCAAATGTTTAGGAGATACTAAAACGTGTAAAAACGATTTATAGTAAGTGAATACGTTGGGAGGTATTATTTTTTACTTATTTTACAATGAAGATGGCAAGTTGGAGATTTTATCATAATTCATATTATGATTGCTTATTTTTTTCTGTATCCAATGATACCAAAATCGTAAAATTGGCACATGGGCGGTTTTTTCGAGGCAACGACGATATTAATTACAAAAGTTGATAGCACTACCTGCTATAGAAAACATTTTTTTATAAAGCCGGTTTTATCATGTGTTGGTTGTACAGTGTCGCCAAATACATTCTTTTAGAGTAATATTTAAAACAATATTATTTACTTATTATCTGTTCTTACAGAAGTATCCCAACTGTATTTAATTTTGAAATAACGCACTTACCTCAACAGTCAACGAGGAACTTAAGTCTTAACCCACCTAAACCTATAACTAATTTTATACAAAATGTTAACTTAACTTCTTTTTAAGGCGCACCAAAGAATTATTCCTTTGCTTATGTTATTTTGTAATTTGTACTTCTTATTTTATTGACAATTATACACTTTTTGTAGTTACTTTACCAACAGTAAAAGTACGACGAATGTTAGAAGAACTGAGCTGCAAATTTACCTGTTTTGATTGGTCAGTTGATAAGCAACATATTGTATCATCCACTGAGGTATTTCTAAATTAAGTTACCTAAACGATATTTTTTTTTAAAAATGTACAATAATACATAAATTAACAAAAAATATTGTTTATTTTGTTCTTTATACTTGCTTGATGTCGGTATACAATTATTATACGTGATGATTTTAAAATGTAGAGTGGTACATTAATCATTTGGAACGCATATAGAAATAAAAAAGAAAAAACAATTTTGATGCCAAATAACTTGGTGTTGACGTGTGCCTACTCACCTTCAGGCAATATAGTCGCATGCGGGTAAGACGTAGGCATATGGAAATACGTATTTTGATTGCACGTTATATTCATAATTAGTCATTGTTTAAATGTCATTTAATAATGTAATACAATTCACTTTTCACTTTACCAAACCAAATATGTGTCTAGCTAACTAAGTAGTAAGTTATGAGCATATGTAATTATTAAAACATGGTAGTTATGATATAACTTTCAAATTTTTTGTCAAACAAAAAAGGATAAGACTCGATAGAAAAAGTTTAAAAAATATCTTTACAAATCTTAATTTATTGAGAATAATATTATATGAATAGACTACCTACTAAGTTTAATGACCTAAACTGTTGTACATTGTTTTTTAATTTATATAGTAGTATAAACAAAAATAATTAAAAACATTTATCAAAATATGAAATGTTTGTTATGTTGCTAAAGGCTTAATATTTTGTTGAAAGTTTTGAACTAATGATGATAAGACCATAAAAAAAAATTGTATGACATTTTGGATAACTAATTATGGATAACTCAAAACAATTTTTATTGAATTTTGTAAAGCTTTTTTATTTATTTGTTTTTAGTGGCTCTGATAACAAAGTCAATGTAATAAATATATTAAGTTCTGTGGAGAGTACATCTAGTGAAGTACACAATGTTGGCACTCATTTGAGTTTTGTGTCTTGTTGTTCATTTCCAAATTCAGATCATCAAGTATATTATATTTGCATTACTTACTTACCAACTCAATACAAATTTTTAAAAAAAATCACAACTTTACTTTTTTTTTTTATCAAGATTTTAACTGGAAGTGGAGATGCATCGGCTGTGCTTTGGGACATAGAATCTGGTCAAATGATACAGTCATTTCACAGTCATGTAAAGGACATTCTTGCTATTGATATTTCCTCTTCAGAAATTGGCAATATATTTATTTCAGGCGTATGTATATTACTTACATATTGATATAATCTTTAGCGTTTAGGTACTTATTATAAAAAAGTATCTAATTTATTTGTTTTATAAATGAATCGTTTGTTAAAAGTTTATAATAAATAATTACACCCTATTTGTTAAAGATGGTACAATATTTAGTTTTTGTTTAGGTCATCGAATAAAATAGATACAAATAGGGAAATGACTTATGTATGTTCATTGTCCTTTAAATAATAAAAAATGTAGATTCTTTAATATTAAATTCTTCAATTAAGGAGTATGGAAAGCGCTATTTATTTAGTGGCAAATATTAGACAAAAATTGATCTAGTAATCATTTTAAATATGCTGACTAATTAAAATGTAAAAAAATATTAAGTTTTTCTAGTTATAAAACTATTAAAGTTATTTTTCTCCAAATTATAGCGAAAGTTTAATAAAAAATTACTTTTTAGAAGTAATTTTCACGCAAATCTTTTGGACGGATTTCAATATTTATTTTTTATTTTATGTGAAGCTTACCATTTTATCTATGGGGCTAATTGCCGATTTTTCAATTAGCTATTAGAAACTTTGTTAGATATATTATACAAAACCATAAAAAAGTAAAAGTATATACGCTTATAATACAATTTTGAATTTGGTTCTGTAGACACTTCAAAAAGTCCCTTCTTGTTTAAGTCCTGATATGTATACAATGTGGCGCTTTCCGTTCCCCTTAACACATTTTTTTCTTGCCTTATGTTTCAATATAAAATAATAGTTCATATTTATTTGTATTGTTATTAATTTATTTTTTACTTTTATTTATTTTATAACCCTTGATTTTTTTTTATGTAGGGTTGTGATAAGAAGGTTCTTTTGTGGGATATGAGAGCAGGACAGAGCGTTAAGTCATTTGTTGGCCACTTGGCCGATATAAACTGTGTTAAGTACCACCCAAGTGGTGATATTATAGCGTCTGGTTCTGATGATGGCACAGTAAGAAAGAAACCTTAAAAATGTATTTTTAAACTTTTAAGTATTTCTATTTGTTTTATATGTTATAGTGTCGGATGTATGATTTAAGAGCTGACAAGGAAATTGCACTATACTCAGAAAATAGTATTGTTTCGTGTATTGAAAGTATTGACTTTTCACTCAGTGGTATGTCAACATCAGTATTAACCAAAGCCAGCATAGTAATGGGACCACGGGTCTTCAGGAATTATTACAACTGTAGATGTCAAAAAAAACTATATAATATAAATATAAATAAATTAATTGTCTATAAACTTATTTATACTAAACAACATTACATATTTTGTAGACAATTAATGTGTTTCTAAACAAGTCATTTTATTTTTGGTTTTGCTCAACTAAAAAAGTCAAATAGGCTACAGGCTTACAATAAAGTTAGTTATTTTGGTTTTGCTCAACTAAAAAAGTCAAATAGGCTACAGGCTTACAATAAAGTTAGTTGAAAATGACCAAGGGAGAAAAAAAAGGCCCCCACATCAGTTGGGAATAAAAAAAAACCACCTTCCGACTTCCACTTTAATAAGGAGTCTTAGATCAAGCAGACAAGAGTGTACTAGAATAGGGTGAACATTATATTTTTCACAAATTAACTTGTTTGAAATTTCTAGGTCGATTATTTTTTGCTGGATGTACAGGCCATTTGATTCGCGTTTGGGATAATTTAACACGTGAAAAAGTTAGAGTATTGCAAAAACACCGAAACAGAGTAACAACTGTAAAGACTTCGCCGGATGGAACTTCATTAGCTTCTGCTAGCTGGGATGGAACTTTGTGTGTATGTGTAATAAATTGAGTAATTTTAAGAAAAAGTTTATTTAAAATAACTAAAATTATAATTTTTTTTTTCAGGTATGGGCTTGAGCAGTTCAATCAATAAGTGTTGGTAGTCAAAAGTAGTGTTTAGTTAGTACATTTTTTTTTCATAAATGTATGCTATTTAACCTCAACAAATAATATTGTATTATCTACAAATACCAAATTTGATAATACAAGTTGATCGAATATTTTTAATTATATTTAATATTAATTATATTCATAAATTACTTATTTCTAAATATATACAATATTAATACTTACTCTATCTATATATTACTATATACTATATTAACTATAGTAGTTAAAATAATTTTGTTTGTTTCAAAAAAAAAAAAAAAAATTGAAAAGATTTGCTACATTAGTATATTAAAATAATGTTTTTGACGAAAATATAATTCTATTAAAATAGTTAAAAAACTTATGTGTAAGAATTATTAACATAAAATAAAAGTTAAAGTAAATAAACATAATAATAATAGTTTGATGAAATAAATTGGCAATTTCTTCAATTTATTAATATTATAATTATTATTACTCTTTTAAATTAAAACAAATTTTATGTTACGATCTCTTTATATTATTGTAGTTGCTTAGAAATATTTACTTTTAATTAAGATACATTAGGCAAATATTTAATGTTATCTTTTATGTTTGATATAACTGTATAATATGTCCAATATATGTGTGTAATATGTATATGTCTATTGATATAATTATAATAAAATTAATAAAACCTTCACAAAAAAAAAAAGTTGTTTTACTAAATTTGAGTCATTTTACAGTTACTTTTCAGCGAAAAAAAGGCATCGTCTCTAATCTTATGAATACTGACCAAATAAGAGCGTAATTTAAAATTTTAAAGTACAAAATTATATACGACTAATTTCAATAGTTAATTTATTGCACTACAAACATAATATAGGAATATTTTTAACCTTATTGTCATTTTTTTATTATAATATTTGTGATGAAATCATGACAAAATACGCAGGTATGTCAGCAACTTGTTATGGCCGCCAGTTTTCTCAGGCGGCCGTGTATTTCTTATGAGACTGGAAACCGGCAGCCATTGAGCCATATGGCAAAAACTGATAACAAAAGTTGCTGACGTACCTATTTGTTTTTTCATTTTATCACCGGCCGCTTGAAAATGCATTTGTGCTCGCGCGCCATCACTGTTATCTCTTTTATTGAACGGCGTTCAATGATAAAAAACGGCTCCACAGTCCACTTGAATTACATAATTCCAATTTTGACAATTATTTCTACTCTAATGTTCAAAGGACTACAATTTAATACCATTCGCACATTGTCAGTTTTTAAAAAAATAACCATTTTTGTGGATGAATTGCGTTGAACATATAAAAAAAGTTCTCATAAAAAGTGTTTGCATGATTGGCATGTAATTAAATTTATATTATTTTTAATAAAATAAATATAATATAATATTCCAAGGAAATAAATTATTAAAAAGTAATGTACCTATTTTATGGAAAATTATTACTACTAATATATCTTATCATATTACATTATTTGCTATAACAATTCATAGGTAAATAAATTGGTTTTCAGGAACAGTAAAGCGTAAAATTTCAATTTATGAATTCAGACAATGAAGTTGCTCATATGTCGTGGTATTTACACTGTGCAGCTGGAGCGTGTAGTGGAGCGCTCACACGCATGTTCGGCCAACCATTTGATGTCGTCAAAATTCGATTTCAAGTGATAAATTATTTTATATAGATTATTTTTCATATTTACATTTCCTAATACAATTGGGTGGCTTTTCCTAATCCTCTTTCTCACTTTATTAAACAGATTAAAGTCCAGTACCGGACACGATAAAAAAGATTTAACAGATGCACTGCTCCCTTATCCTTGGGTACAATCATAGACCTTTAAACTTTTTTCTTCTTAAGAGGACGCTACCCATCCGTAATTTATCCGCAAAAAATTGCTTTGCGGGGGACAAGAATGTGAAGGCGGTAATTACAGTAGCCGTATACAATTTTTACAATAGATAGAGAAGAACTTTATTTACGGGGTAGCGATTTTAGTATTTTGATAACTTAATCACAATTAAAATTATTTCTTCGTGAAGATTCTATTTTTTTTTTTCAATTTTCATTTGCTTATAAAAAAATATTAAGTATAGATATCAAACAAATAAAATCGCTACCCCGTAGATAAAGTTCTTCTCTATACATTGTGAAAATTTGGTAAATCTACTGTTAATACTGCCCTCACATTCTTGTCCCGCGCAAAGCAGTTTTGATGGGGGAAAAATTGTAATTTATCCTATAAAAGTGACTGTGATAGTCTGACGAAAAAAATGGCAATCAATAAAGTATCCTCATTACTGTATTAATAAGTATATAATATAGTTCAAAATCTAATTTAAGATTTTTCGAAAAATTGCCTATACTTTACTCCTCAGAAATGGTCTGGGTAGCGTCCTCTTAAGGATGTGGCCAGGCCCATTTTTTTTTCATTGTCTATTTACCTGACCAGACGGATGTATTAGATACTTGACCATCAAAATTACAGTACCACGCATGCACAGGGACATGAAAAAAACACAACCACTAGGGAGAGGTTAAGTTATTATCAATGGTCAAGTATCAAGACAGGTACAAGTCAGAATTAGTTTTTCTATAATATCATCTTAATCAAATTATTGCCCTATTAATTTACAAACTTTGACTAGGTAATATATCCTAATACTGCAATTTGTTTGTAACCAATTATGATTGAAAATTAAAATGCCTTAAAACTTTATTGTAAAGTGTGTTATTTAAAATTATACTGTCCAGTTGAGATCATGTGAGTTGTGACCTAATAAAATTAGTACAATTATTATTTTTTTAGTTACAAGTCGAGCCGATATCAAAAAAATCAATTATTTCCAAGTATAAAACTATTCCTCAAGCTATGTATCTCATAAGCAAAGAAGAAGGTCTTAAAGCGTTATGGAAAGGCCACTTACCTGGTCAATTATTATCAATTACTTATGGATTAACACAAGTAAGAAACTTGATATTTTGTATTCAGCTACAAAAATAGTATACAATGTAATCAAAGTAATGTCACACTAATTTTTACCACATAAGTCAACAGTGAGAATCATTTGTGTCTCTCTTGGTACATAAAATTAGTTTTTTTGAAAATAGATCTGGTCGTCAACGTGTTAAGCTATCAAAATGGAAATGTTTCAGTTTGTTATGTTTGAAAAGACTTATAAGTATTCGTTGGAAATAAATCGCAACACAAGTACAAATTATGATGCCCATTTTATTAGCGGAGTGATTGCCTCAACAACAGCTAGTATAATATCTTATCCTTTTGATGTAATGCGAACAAGGCTTGTTGCACAAAAATCTAATCAGGTATGTACTATGTCCAACTACTAAATTATTTATTTTCAATTATGTTTAAAAAAGTTTTAAAAATGCCTACTATGTATATTTTTGCAGTTGTACACGAATATGAGACACACCGCTACTTCTATTTATCAGACTGAAGGCATAGTTCCATTTTACAGAGGCCTTTTACCAACATTACTACTAAGTTCAATACAAGGAGGACTAGTGTTTACATTTTATTCTGTGTTTACAAATTTGTTATTAACTAATACTAGTACCAATAAAAGTAATATTATAATAGATTGTTTATTATACAAGGCTTTTTAATTTTTTTTTTTCACTCATTTTATGTGTAGGTCAGAAGAATGATAATCTTAATGGCTTGAAACAATTTACATCTGGATTTTTATCAGGAATTCTATCAAAAACATGTGTATATCCCTTAGATATATCAAAGAAAAGATTACAACTGCAAGATTTTGTTGAAAGTCGTAACAGTTTTGGCGAAGTGAGTTTTTTGTTTTTTTTTACATGTTACAAATAGTCTATATTATTTTTACCTTTCTTTAAATTTTTGATTCTCGCAACGGAATCATATTTAATTTCAAAAAAACACTTAATAGTACTTAACGAATAAGTTCATCATTAATGTGCTATTATTAATTTTATATATTTTTTTTTTTTTTTACAGAAGTTTGTTTGTAAAGGGTTGGTAAATTGCATACGTAACACCATTATGAAAGAGTCTTTTTTTGGGCTCTTTAAAGGTCTAGCGCCATCACTTCTTAAAGCCGGATTTGTTACAGCATTGAATTTTACTTTTTATGAACAAAGTTTAAGATTTTTTCACAATCTAGTCGACACATTCTAGTTAGTTTTACATAAGTTACAAATTTAAAAACTAGTATACTCAATTTTTTTGTTCGTTTTATTTATACAGATTATATTGTTTTAAAATTTAACATTAGTTAAATATATTTGTTGTTTCTTTAAATCAAAAAAATGTTTTTTGTTTGTTTTTAATAAATAATATATATATAGAAAAAGATTATAGTCCCATATGATTACACAGCAAGTAATATTTACGGTTGTAGTTTGGCGGTGTTCCCAAACAGCCATACAGACTGTTTATTTTTAAGCAATCGGTTTTACTCATCATTTTCCGTTGTCCAATCGTCTTTCCAGTCATCTTAGGTACTATAGTGGGCTTACCTTTGCCAACGCTGTGAACATATTATGTTACTACTAACTGTACACAAAACACACATTTTACCACGCTCACCTGAAGAAGTTCTTGCCGTAATGCATGACGCTGTCGTAATCGTACTCAAACTCATAGGTGGTGTTCTTTAGACTCTGTTTGTCAAAATTCGACCGGTATTCTAGAAAAAACAAAAGGCCATCATGGAAACACTTAACATGTAGTTGAACAATTTTCACATACGAGGTATGATGTTTTCAAAATTGATTTTCACAAATTTATCTCTGTCGGCTCTAGATTGTTCGTGGAAAATGCCCAAAGCGTGCAACAGTTCGTGGATCGGTCTTCCGTCAGTGCCAAGACAGTTAGATCCAGTTTCGTCGGGTGGTTGCAATGAGACTATTTGGGGTCCTCCATATCTGCCCACAAACGACCAACACCTGGTCGATGACGGTGTAAAGTAATAACGTAGTTGTTAAAATTTTTACTTAAAAAAATTAACAAGGCAATTTATATACATAGGTTTGAAGGCGTTAAATAATTTTCTTTTGTTAATCAATAAAATAAGTAATAACGTAACAAAAGTAATAAGTTTTTTAAACGACGTTACTTTTTTTGTAGCTTCTGTACCTAAGCGTAGTTTCATCACATTATATGTCTAAGCAATGAATATATTGTTTAAAATAAGTAACGCGTTCCAAAAGGTTTTGAAATTCATTAAGAAAAATAATTTTTTATTTAGTTGAAGGTTTTTCAGCTTGTATTTTTTCGATTAAATAATTAAAAATGTCTTTTCATAGAATTTTAATCTAATTTCCCAATGATTTGAAGTAAACAATTTTTCCCCTCTAACTAACTTTATTTATATGGCGTGTTTTGATATTTAAATGACTGATTTAGGTTTAAGAATTTTAAGGACAGAATACTTTTCTAATAAAATAATGTCTTGTCACTAGGTTAATATCTATACAATTCGCCACTTTATCAATTTAACTTTATAATGTAAATCAAAACATGTTATCTATTTGTATCTAACATTTCAAGCAAGAGCTTTTAAAGCATTCAGTTAAAACAAGCGACCCAGTTAGAAAAATGCTCCATTAGTATAGCAAACTTGTACAGCAACTTGTATGTAAAAATATAAAACTGTATACCCTGCAGGGTATTTTACTGGCCATATCAACAAATAGTCTTTTTCTTTGCCAGTCCACGGTACGAATTTGATACAAGTGAAGAAGTTAAGTGTTCTGATTGCTTGATATATCAAAATGCGATGTTCGGTTTCTAAACACAATAATCATGTATTAATCATATTAACTTCTACTCGCTGATTATACTCGGTGATCGAAACACTAAATATTAGTTTAAAAAATAATTCTGTAGTTTTCTTAATACTATAATTATATTATTTTAGTGATAATTATTCTTAGATTTCTACAATACTTTAACAACGTTTTGTAAATAATAACTATTGTAGAACACATAATTTCTAGATAAAAAAATTAGAGTGTAATATTTTTAAAACGTTAAAAAAATGTCTGATAATACCTACTATGAAAAAATTTGATTTTTTCACTGACTGAGATTAGTGTAAAATAATTTCTAAGTACACAATTTTATTCATTTTCAATTCCTACAAGGGTAATGAATGCGTTCTAGTTTTTTGACGTTTTAGACAAAATTTCGACTATATAGTACTACCGACTACAGATTTTTTATTTTGTGTTTTTTTATGTAAAAAAATTGAATTTTAATATTGAAAAAATTGCAAATTTAATTTATCTAATCATACGAAACTGAAAATTGTTAATGAAAATCCGCTTCTTACATAACACAGTAATTAAGCCAAAGAACTCGAATCTCTTAAACAGAAATTGAAATTAGACCATCCTATGTAGTCGAAATGTTTGGCTTTTTGGTGTTACACACGTTTTATAATCTTGGAAATCCACCGACAGTGATAAATTTCAGACAAATTTAGTGTTTTAATCACCAAGACACAACTAACCGTATAGAGGACTGATCAAATAAGGTACGGTCCGATTCAACCAAAGTTTTTCTGGAAAAATGTCCCACCGCAAACCGACCCGCCAGTAATCAAAAATCTGCCGAACAAAATATTATTTTTCATATTTTAATTGCAAAACATTTTAGTTCGGTATTAAATGCCACATAATGTCAGTAATATTTTAGTCGCACCTCGTTGTTCAATGCCATGTCTCCTTGAAACAAACCAGGTCTGATTTCCGGATCAATATCTTCCAATGTCTGAAGATGGTCCATATCGTCGACGCTGATTCCGGCTAGAAATCAATCAATTCTTATTTTTTACATTCGAGTACATATTATTATTATGGCCAAAAAAAAAATTATTTAATTTAGTTAAACCGCGAAAATTGACCGTCCTAAACAAATGTCTAAGTTTCCTTAGACATTTGGATTGTCTTACAGTTGACTATAGTGAGTATGTTAACCCCTATATTATATAGTTTGACTATGGTTTCCAATAAATAAACACGACCAACCAAAAATAATGTATGCCCATTAAGCAAATACAATGCAATGTTTAACGACAAGTCATCTGATAAGAATTTTAGGTAATGTGCTAAACTATAATATAATATGTTCTGTACCTAGGTATAGTGTGTAATAACGATTTATTAACAATAGTCGTTAATTAATAATTATATTCCCAAGAGTCTAGGACTTGGGTATCTAGTTTTTAAAATAATACCTAATATTGTCATTCTGTATGTCAATTATATACAGGGCGATCCAACTAACGTAAGACACTCATTTTCTGTGAGAATATCATTTTTCCTAAACTTTTAGGTATATATTTTACTACATTTTTCAATATATTGAGCATTGTTTTCAGCAACCCTTATAAGCCAAAAAGAAGGATTTTTGGTTTTTTTAAACAGCAACATGTTTATAATTACATAAATATGTTGACAAAAAATTAAAAAATATGTTAGCGCTTGAATTTTTTATTTTCATTTATCTGTTCATTATTATTATTATTACTTGTAAAAAAAAGTCATCAAAAACCATTTTAAAGCTAATTACTTGTATTAAAAATTATTACCTACATTGTATTAATTATTATGTACATATAAATCGTCTATGAACACAATCTACTTTCTAGTAGGTATATAGCCTATAGGTAAAAATCACCGTTTTGTGTGTATTTAAAGTCGCACGAACAAACCGGTTTATAATCGGTTAAAAAAAATATCGCGGGTCATCAGTCACAAAAAATCCGGCTAAAATTGATTTTTTACTCTCCAAATACAAAATTCAAATTAGACCCTAATCGCAGTTGTACTTTAAGAGAAAGATGTATGTAATTGTGTATAAATAAACATTGAAATATTTATGTAAAAGATACGTCGGTCGTTATGGACGCTTTGTAACGAAAAAGTTCATTTTTTGTTTACAACTAAGTAACTTTTTTTTTTTAAAATACATTTCTACAAAAAAGTGATTTTTGATGCCATTTATATAGTACGACATCAATAGCGTAGTAAAAGAGTCATAAATAATAATAATAAAAATGAAAAAAAGTATGTGAGTTCAAACAAAATACATATTTCTAAGAAATTATTAGGATAATGGCCAAAATGCTTTCACTGTTTGAATTGCGATTATAATATATATATATATATATATATATTAGAGGGATTTATGTAAAATAATATTAAAGTATATTTTTTATGTATTCGCATTGTCTAGATTCTCAAAGACCAAACGATGGGATTGTGTATTGGGAAGTGAAAAATGTAATGTATCGTTAAAAAATAATATTTTATAGAACAGTTTTCAAGCATACATTGTACATAACCCATCAATCACACTTCACGGGGTTAAGTGGCAAATTTCTTATAACTTAAACTTTATATCTGATTTACCTACACAAATATTATTGTAATTATTTATGTAGGTTTATAGGTAGGCACATGTAATATAACAGGTGTTTTTGTAAATTACTCGCCTGATATTTTATATTTCCATTGACATTTGCAAAATTCTCGATTTAAACCATTTTTAAATTTATTTACAGAGCAGAAGTATTATTTTCCCAAGCGGTGTAAGCAAAAACGTGGCCAGCAGCAAGTCGTCGAAAAAACGCATTAATTATCTACCTACGTTGACACTGAAACTCCATTATAATTGTATAATATATCAGAACATTTTTTCATTTATCGACAATATTAGAATGGTATTTTAAAACGTATGCAAAATCGTTTTTGTTTCGTACCACTTGTGATTATTATGTAACCGACCGAATGTATTTGTTTTTAAATGAAAATACAGTTCTAGAGGGAATCATTACAACTGTAAGTGCTGGCAGAATTAAAAAAAAAACGACCTAATCTTGAAAGTGAAAAAAAACATACCTACTTAACCTCAAAGTAAGAAATTAACGTTACCGTTGAATTGGAGCCATTGAAGTTTCTTATAATTAAAAGAATCACAAAACGCATGTTATAACACTATAGAGATACAATGTAACTATAGGCGATAAATTCAAAAAGCAATTTCAAGTAATTTTCAATGGCACGTTATTGAAAGAATATGCGTGGTAAGGTAATTCGGTGTTTCGTGAATGCTATACATAAAATGTTATAAACTCATTCTAGATCTACCTCAGGTACAATTTCCAGACCTTAATCCTTAAAAGGCTAAATAAAGAATAACTGTCCACCCCTTCTGGGGGGAGGGAAGGGTTTATGAGATTTGTTTGGTTAGCCGACGTTTATCTGTAGTACTTTAAAGGTATAAAGAATATTTTGTACAAATTTGGAACTAATTCGACTATTTTGAAAAAAAAAGAGCCCGTAATTTGAAGTTAAAAAATATGTACATTTTTTCACGATTTTGAAGAGGGAGGGGTAACATTTTTAAAATCAAGTATTTTCTTGTAGTTAAAAATATTTGTTGGTTCAACATAGGCGGAATTTGCTGGGCTCGGGACCACAAAATTGTTTGTATAATATCTTAAATTGTAAAAAGTGGAGCCTTAACTCATTCAACGCATAAGCCCCCCCAGAGAAATTGCGACCCAGACGTTTATGAGTAGTATTATAGTAAATAATACTAGATTTGAGTAATTTATCTCTTTTACTTTTATTTCATGATTTATCTGTAATTACAGCATCTCGTGGCCATAATGGTGATATTTAAACGAATAGTAAGTAGATTTAGAGGACACAGGGGGGGGGCAGCTTAGCCTGAGGGCTACACTTTTGGATGCACCATACTGATCATGTGGGTTTCTCGCCATGGAAAGAATGAAGTACTTACCTTCCGAAGGGATTGGCGGGTGGACGACATCCGGGACGTTGGGTAACTTCAGAAATATGTTTCTGCACGTGGCCACTTGGACGGCCACGACCAGCGCCGTCAGGGCTACCGCAGTAGCCCAGCGCCGGCGACCGCTACTGTTAACCATTTATGATGTTGCTGTAGTTGTTGTTGTTGCTGTTGCTACTGTTGTTGTTGTTGTTAGTCGACAATGACGAAGGGCCATCGGCTGTGTGTGGCCGTTCCGCCGTCAACATGGTTTGAGAGCCATCGCCTTTTTTGTCGTGCGGCAGTGTACGCAACAAAAAGGATAAGCGAGAATAATAAAATAGAAATGTACCGCACTTAAAAAATTGTTAAAAAAAACAAAACGCACAACCAGGATGCGTGGAGTCACAGGTATCGCCGGCGACCGTGTCTGCCGTTTATCTGTAGGTAACCCGTGCGCCTCGATCGCGCTCCAACCGGTGGCTTTCGTCGACGGCGGGGCCGGGCGGCAGCTACACAAGTCGGGTCAGTGGTTGGCAAAAGGTTTATGTTTGTACCTACCAAAAAGTAGCAAAATTCAGTACCTACTTGCAGCCGAACAAGCAAGTCGCCCTCTTTAAACAAATACTAGGCAAAACCGATTGGCTACCCAACTGCATTGTCAGCGGCTTACTTAAGCAAAAAACCACAGCTATTACACGTCGCTAGTTTCATCAAATGTATTTACACTTGATTACTTCCGTAGAAACAAATATAAAAATGCACGTAACACTATTGCGAGTTTTTAAATAGGAAATAGGAACAGTCTCGACGGAGACAGACGGCAGATTTCACAGTTCTGTACAGCGTTTGGTAGACACTGTGGTCGACCTGAGGTCATGATATTGTGATAAATTCAAGATCAAATAATATCTTCGGCGGCTCACCGATTTTTAATATACTATTATAGTGAACCAGTGCCTTCAACTTGACCCGCTCACCGATAGCGCCGCGGGATTGACCCACTTATTCCTTCCACGTACAACCTTAATATATATTATATTATGTGTCTGCAAGTATAATATAATAATTGTACGCATACGTTACATGCATATAGGTATGCACGCTTAACTATAATATATTATTATAATGATATTGTGTCAGCACGTGATATTAAATGGCTTCGCTTCGTCCGGAATTTCGAATCCTCTACTCTTATTTGAGTAGGTACCTACGTATTACAGATATGAGTTATTTATTACGACGGTCCAATAGATTTGTATAAAATAAGTATTGTCCGGTTACACCTACAAATAACGTAACACCAGATTATTATCAGACAGGAAAAAAAAACTGAACGTATTGGTTTAGAAACCACCCGGTAGAAGTGAAACTCGTTAACATAATAATAAATAGTGTTGACTGTCGAGAGTTAAAAAAAAAAAGGAAGCCAGTATTGTTATGAATATTGTACCTAGGCAATGTTAGTATAGGTATAGTATGATAAATGAACATAACAGGCAAGTCAATAAATTGTATATTATTCCATCTACTATATAGTTAGATAGTGGCATATGCTGGATTTTGAAACGTGAAGTTCGTCAGTACCGTATCCTCATTAGGAAGGCTCATAATGTATTTTATTACTTAAAAAATATACGTTTACTTAAAATGTTGCGCGGTCGAAAACCAGTTTTGAGAAAATAATTGTAGTTATTTCCGTTTTAAATTATAAGCGATGGCGCAGGGGTTGCATTCCCCTTTAGTACTTAGGTAATTAACAATTTTTAATTAATAATAATAGAGCGGCTCTATTCAGAATTAAATGTTGTATAAATTCTAAAATTTTAGACGTCTCATAAAAAAAAAACCGTATTTAATTTACATTATAATATGTTAAATGAAAACTACTCACTTTACAATTAATTAACTAGCTGTATAATAACACTGTGGACAATTGAAGGAGTTTCGGCCTCTCCTACGCATGACACTGATAAATAATACGTCAACAATGCGTTTGTTGAAGACATTAGGTTATTGATAAAAATTTCGATTGAAAAACAGGTCATACGTACAGTTTTTTATTTTGGAAAAAGTCCAAGGTTTTAATTTTGATTTAATATTTGTAATGTACACATATATCAAGCATTCCAACGTCACGGTTTAAATGGTATGGTAAACTATTGTAAGTAGATGAAAACAAATTGGGCGCAAATTTAGTCACATCGACAGAGACGTTATGGCGGTTCTCGCCGAGGCCCTGAGTATACCTTATGTTATGTATTTGAAGAAATTTTAACCATGAAAAATCATTGTTTAAGTAAAGTTCTGTACAAATTGTATTATTCAACATAGAACAATTTTACTCTAACAGCCTTTTTAAAATTCAATTTCTAATCTTACCAACATAAAGATGGTATGTTCTCATTTCTTAGGTATTAGCCAATTTAGCCAGTATACGAGTACATTCATAAAGTTGTATATATTTGAGGTTATATAAATACTTGTTGGCGCCTTTTTTTAATGTGTTCATCTGCATATTATGATACAATGACTAATAAGTAATATTACTTCGTTTATGACTAGAGTTGTATCTAATTGTCCTAGAGATTTGGAAGAAATTAAAAAAAACAAAATACAATGATTCAATAATTTCACGATAATAACTCAGTATATATTAATAATAAAAAATAAGTAATCAATACTTAATTCATGCTCGACTACTATACATAGGAACCGTACAACTTACATACAAATAATATTTCAGTTAATATAGTTGTTAAACAAGCGGAATTTACTATTGGTTAAATTTAAATAGCCATAAATAATTAGTTAACATTATTCGAATGAAATATAACTCAATAAGAGCGTGGATAAAAAAAAACTTATAATTTTTTTTATTGATATTTTTCAATGGGAAGTAATTTGCCGCTTCTTATACTGTCCCAGAACCACTGAGCGTTCACAGCGATTGCACTCTTTGGCGATTTCTAAACAAAACACACATAATTTTACACTTTGTCGATTAAACCGGGTGACTCGGCTGTCAACGTAAGGCACTCACTTTCTAGAAATCTAATTGAAATTTTGTAATTTTTCTGTTTGAAAACATTATTGTTTGTGTTATTTTAAAATATTATAAAATTAGTAAATATATACAATCTTTGGTATTTTCCAGAATACATATTAAATTAAGAATAATTTGTTGACATTTCGTGACTGCTCGATAACCTGCATTGGATAATTACTTTTAGTGTTATATGCGTTTAAAATTTGGGACGGACAAAAGAGTGGTGTAGTACTATTATTATCAGTGGACATTACTTTACCGCATTCCACCCTCGCCCCCACCCCGTTCTAAATTTTAAATTCTAAAAAGCTCGAAAAATAATAAAAAACATTCGAAACTGTTTAGCGACCACAGAAAATATTCAACAAATTTTTCTTAATTTAAAAAATCTATTAAGTATTAATTAATTGTATATGTTACCTTTTTAATTTAAAAGTTGATAGAGCTCTTAAAAAACTAACAATTTTGAATATTGTGTAATATTGTAAAATAACATAATATTCTAAATAATTGTCCCAAAAGAAAAACTAGGGAATTGTAATTATTTTAAGAAAAAATGAGTCTTATACCCTGTATCTATGTTTTATTAACTTTTTAAAAGAAGAAGAACTTTCTGAAAATGTTGACTCATCAGTGTTTAAATTTAGGACAGGAGACGGAGTGTGATTGAGTATTAAAAAAAAAACATTTTTTTAAACTGTGTGAAAAAAGACATCTTCAAAAGAAACTCCACGGGAAAATGAAAAATAAAAGTATTTTCTTAAACTAAGCACATTCTATTTAAAATTAATACATATTTTACCTACAAACCGTGCTGCTTATATTGTGTTTCTAGAATCAATATTTAAAATGATAGTATTAAGCCCAATTGATTATGAATTACACGGTAGCAAATTAAATTTTTCATATCATCAAATATATTTCATTATATTGTTATAAGCTAATTTAGCGATATATATTCGATTTATTAAAAACTTATACTATACTAATATTGTACTGAATATTTTAATTTTTCGGGGGTGTATAAAAGTTAACCACAGCTCCTAGACCTAAATCATTTTATAGGCAATATCACAATTGTAATATTGTGTTATGAACTTTTTTATTTTTTGGTTTTACTCTTTTTGTAAGAAAAATTATAATTTTTTAAACTTTTAAAAAAAATCATCAGTTTAGACATAAAGGGATTCCACCCTCGTGCACTTCTCAAGTACCGGCTATAATAGGACTCGTTAAGACTTACAGGTGTTTGATCCGAAGGACACTTGTTGGCAACTATGACATGAGTGGCTGGAGATGTGTCCGAGTCGTCTATGACTGTTCCTCCGTAACTGATAACATAGTTTTCATTAAGGACAACTTCCAACACAATTGTCATTATAATGAAATAAATTCGGTTTTTGTGCATATAATTTGGTCAATTTCACGCCAAATCGAGTTTTTCCATACCCTTGCGTTATAGAATACAAGTTTTTTTTATTTTGTTTTGTTTTTTAAATATTTAAAAGATTGCTTTAAAAGACAATATACTTAAAATATCAAACAATCAATAGTTGCATAAACGAATTTTCCATATTCGATGGCCTTAACTTGGCAAAGACTAATTTTTAAATATCAAAAAACAAGCGTTAGTCATAGTTTTAACTTTAAAGATACAATGCCAAGTTAAAGGTTGATTAAAAATGTTTTACATAAAAAATGCCCGGAATGTAATTTAAATGTTTTTTTCTTCTAAATTTTTTTACGTTTAACATATTTTAAAAGTTGAAAAAGTCTGTACATACAACTATCTCAAAAATTAGAAAGCTAACGTAAGCACTCGACGCCTATAATATACTTTACATGCACAAGCTTTTTTTTTTAAAGATTGAGCACCCGTCAACATCAACAATTACCTACGCTTAAAAAAAAAAAAAACTGAACGCTGCATAAGATTAATAAATTAACATAGCAAATGAAAACTCTAAATTGTTCGCTGAAATGCAATCATGGTTAAAAAGAAGCGTCTGCAACGACCTACACATTTTGCAAATATACAAATTGCCTAGATTAAAAATGCAACATATTCTAACAGATGGGATAATAATAGAAATAAAAAGGATACGCAATAAAATACCGCAGGAACTTGTTTTTCTGCGATGAATCTGGAACGACCACTCTTATGCCAGTAAACAAGTCGGGTAAAGGCTAAACATTTTATTCAATCTGATAAATGGATCTGGATCTCACAACGTATATAAATAAATAAATATATATATATATATATATATATATTTTTTTTTTTTTTGTTAACGTTACTCGTCACAAAAGTACAAACTAATGGCATCAGACATTTGGAAGAATATATTTTTGCATAACAAATGCATGTATAATATTTGTTTCCCAATATCCATATTTGTTTGTTGAGATTTTTTGTACTTCTGTTTGTATGTAATATATGTGTATGGTAATAAGTGAGGAAAAAAAATCTTACCCTCCGTGGGCCGTCTTCGGTGAGTTTTATTTTTTTCTTACTGGGCTCTGCTATAGTCTTGGAATTAGACGACCCTTGCAAAACCGAATCAATAGTTCTCTACGGAAATAAAAAATGTAATAGTAACTATTGTTGCAAAATTCATGTTAATATTATTCCTGTTTCGATACAATAGCATATCAAAAAGTCATCTAAATGACTGGAAAGGCGATTTGTTTAAGATTCTAAACCAGATACTCAACAGTCAACATGGAAGGGTGGAATTCTTATTTGTAATTATAATTATTTTTTCAATTGACGCAACATGGTTTGAACTTTTTTTTTAAATATGATCCTAGATTTTGTGCTGTACATCACGATTTGTTGTAAAACGTTTTTAATGTTGTCGAAACCCAGTTTTCTTAAGTTTTCAACGTGATTTATTAACTTAAAAATTCCAAAAAAAATTTTAATTGTAACAAAAAAAATATTTGTTAACTTCTGATCAAGTGTCAACATAATTATGTGATTTTTATTTTATAAAAAATAAAATGTGTACATTTTGATTTCTTTGAACTATTTACTATACTTATATATAGTATGACTTTGTTGTAAAATCGTTAGTATTCGGAATTATAAAAATATAAGGTTGTAATGAAATTCAATGGTGGAGATAAACAGTGAAGTTTATAAATAATATAAGTAAGTATTTAAATTTAAATTTTTTACACGATATAGTTAATAGTTTAATGGAATGAGTGGCAAGTTATAGGTTTGAATTGACTAAATACTTAAGTAAACTAAAAAAATCAGGCTACATTTTATGTTTATATTATCACTGCAAGTCGCTATGCAAGATTTATGCCAATTTATAAGGCTATCAGGTAATATTTGACTGGTTTAATATTCTGGCTTACACTCACCTTAATTTTTTTTTGTTTTTCGGGCGACGACTGAAACGAACTATTATCGGAATCCGAATTTTTCGATGGAGACTTTTTCCCTTTGGGTGAATTTTTGGAAAAAAGATTTAAATGTTCGGTTTGTTTGGATAAATCAAATAATCTCTAAAAAAAAAAACAAATAATTAAATTTAACATAATTAAATTAAACGAAACCAGTATTGAAAATTGCTGATACCTACTGCTTCGAGTAGGCTGGATTTTGCATATATATTAATTGGATTAATTATATTTGAATGTAAATAAATTCATTTACTCGTATTGTTATGTTATTATTTCTACAGTAGATACGTCTTAATAAATAATTGAATAACGAGAAAAACGAGAAAATTTTTCTTTTATATTAACTGAAACTAAATAAAAAACTACAAAACGATTTTTGAAAAATTGTTAAATTTTGATTATCAAAAACAAGCTTATTTATGTTATTAATTTTTTATTTATTTAAATAAGTTTATGAAATATAAAGTCCGATATGTTAATCAACAATTTTGTAACATTTGTTATGTATTATTTGATGATGTTGTCGATCTACTGAATTTAATGAAAAATCGTTGGTTCATAATAGCACATCGAACTATACTTAGGCAATATGTCTAGCGACACTGAAATATAAATCGTAAACGTAGTTTCAAAGGGTTTATTTCGTTCAAATTGATCGTACGGTTGCAACATGTTGTTTTGATAGTATTTAACCGACGCAAAATAATATAATAGATTATGTTATGTATGTATGTTTACTCAATTTAAGGCGGCTATCATTTTTGAGACTTTTAATTAAAATAAAAAATTGACCAACTCAATTGTGACATGATATTTTCATGATTCCACTGAAAATTGTCAAGTCATTAATACATGCGTTGTCGCAATAAAAAGATAGCCACATACGAGTTGATGGTAATTAAAAATTATAGCCTGTCCCGATTTCTTCATCAACGAACCCCGTTGGTATTGTTTTACTTAAATAAATTCAGCTATCAGTTTATCACGTCGTGCCGCATAATTTGCAAGTAATGCAGGTAATATTTTTATTTGATTCCGGTAATAAAATAAATAGAGTAATGTTTCGTTACAACAGAAACCCGTTATGGCGTGTTGTCTAGTCATTAGATACGAATCTCAAGGTACAGCGCAGTATTCTTCATGTTACATTAATAAATAAGTAATAATACATTAAGTATTGGTATACTTATAAATAAGTATTATTGTACTTGTGTTTTTGTCTTTATTTTTTTGCAGTAATTATAATGTAATATAATACACCTCATCAAATCACATACACATAGTTTGCATGCAATCAATTTTGTAACCATACAGTGACTATCGAAATAAATTTTTTTTTCCGTAATTCGGTAAAAAAGAATAATATATATTTTTATTTGTATAAAACACGACTCTGATATACAACTGTTGGTATCACAATTAGTTATTATAATTCGTTTGCTTTTATAACAATGTGTTTATTTGTTTCCTCGTCGGACTGATTTTATCAGGTAGTCACTCCAATGATACTCTCTTAAATCGTTCACCAAAGGTGCTTTATGCGACCAACAATTAAAAAAGTTCAGCATTTCCACTTAAAAAATAGGAAGTACTGATGATGGCAAAAGGAAACACGAATGCAAAGAGTTGATACAGAGACGACAAAAATAAGCCGGGAGATGAGATAACATGAACGGATACAAATATAAATTAGATTGAGGCAGATTAAGGTCCCTGCACCAGGGACGATGAATAATAATTGGTAAATAATTTAATTTTTTGGTGGCCACCGGCGTATATTGATCAGCCAACACGTTTTTTTTTGTGTATAAAACATTAACGCTGGCGGTCGCCACATTGGAAAAAACGTGGTTTTCGGCCGAGGGAGCCATGTGTTTTTGTATAGTCTTTGTCTAAACCCTGGCAATGTTCTAGATATAAATTAAAAATAAAATCGTTATAAAAACCTGTAGTTCCGCAAGACTTGTAGCGCTTTCCCAGTGTTTGTCGTCTCTTATTTTGGTGACTCTGGGAAATCTAATGGATATACCGTTTGCCGTGTGTACGTCCGCTTGTGTAAACTCAGCTCCGGAAATTTCCCAAACGGGCATTTTCTACACACAGATCAAAGGCCGTTGCCAAAAACGCATAACGGTGTTTTTCATAAACAATTGATTTCACTCACTTTTGGGTCTTCTGCTACGAAATCCGGTATCATTGTTTTGGTGCACTTCAGCCATCTCGGCACTTTGTCGGCGTCCTTGCTGATCTTGACCATTTTTAATTCGCCCTAAAACCCAGGCACGCCGTTAAAAAACAAGCGCATTCAATTAACACTATAATTTTGTTGATACCGTGCAACTCGACGGGTAATACATACTTGTAACCTTTCCAGGGTTTTTTCGTCGTGCCCTCCGTGCACTTTAGTCACAGTGCGCCAGACGTCTTTGGTGCCGTCGTAGCACCCCATTAAAAATATTGACATCATACCGCCTGAACAGTGTCAAATAAATTTGCATACTACAGGAGAAAGAACGTTTTTTTTTGTTTACAGCACTCACCTTTATTGCCGGTACCAAACCATGCACCGAGGACCACGAGATCGGCGCTGTCTGCCATTGTGCCGTCAAACAAATAATCTTTTTTCACTTTTTGCCAGTGTCTCTTACCAGGCTCGTAGATACCCTATAATTTCCAGTACAAGAAACGCATAATTTATAAATCACTTGATTATTTATGATATTCAACGGATTAACAACTTTTAAATTGGGCAAACATTAAAAGGACGATGACAAAAACTATAAAAATATAGGTTCTAATGTTTAAAATATTATTTTTTTAATTTCATTGAAAATCATCATTTTTTTTTTTATAACACTGTTTAAATCGCACAGAACATTTTAAACGTGCTAACCTTGCCTACCAGTGTGGATAAATCTAACATGTATAATTTTAAGGACGGTTTTTATTTTGAGATTAATTTTTATTTATCAAAGATTTGCAAAATTATAAGATAAACCTCTAGTATTGACAAAAAAGTCATAACTCAAAAATGTAATTTTCTTTTTTGCTTTAGTCGTTTTCTGTAGTAAATTAATTAATAAGTAACTGCTAGAGTAGATTATCTATTAACTATAGCGTTTATAAGTGTTTAAATCTCTAATAAAAAACAAACTATTCTGTTGAATATCATCATCGCGATTTGGTATAAAACTTAGGCGTACTTAGTTAAGCTAATGAAGTTTTGGAATAAATAACGCAAAAGAGTTCTTATTTATTTCACAACACCAGATAGCAAGGATTGTTTGTTATTGTGTCGGAAATAAAAGAACCTCTTTATTTATCGAAATTGAGCGCTGTTTACATATACTAATTTAATTCAGTGCAAGTATATAACTTTCAAATTTCCGTTTAACTATTATTTTACAGTAAATAATCAATTGTTTTTTTTTTTGCTTGGACAATCATTTTTATACGTGATCTTACGGTTAAATCTTTGAGAACTAATCCTTCGAGACCTTGCTTAAGTACGCATTCTACCATTTGTTCTAATTCTTTAGTATCCTGGAAAAACACAACAACAATACTATACATTTTATAATTTGCACATTTACAATAATTACAAAAGTATACTTTAGGTACTAACGTGTATTTCTTTGACTTCCGAAAACATAATATGCCCTTTGATTTCAGTCATATTCTGCACGAGCACTTGCCGACGTTTAACAATCGATCTACGGCCAAACGGTAACATTTTAATTAATCAATTATTGCGTTACTTTTTTAAACTATCTGGTGATAGATCAGAGTCAAATCAATCAGATGTACTCTCGATGAAATTATTATGTTATTTCATTATCTGGATGAGTTTTCATTTTGTACCTACAATACTTGGGGTGGGCTACTTGGAAATATGACATAAATAATTTCATAAAAGTATAAATGAAAAAATTTTAAACTAAATTGTTTTTTATCATGAAAACCAAACAAAATTCTTATTTTTTAATAGTGATAAGAGGGTGAGAAGGGATTGATGATGAGTCAGAGTAAGTAGCTGGACATTTTGTAGAAAAAAGAGTAAGCTTTTTAAGTTGCATGAGATATACATATAAAAAATAATATAAAATAATTTTTTCATATACTTAAAAAAAAAATTGTTTGATAATCTTTTCAACGAGCCCACTCTAAATATTGTAGCTTCAAAATCGATAAAGACGTAGTCAAAAGAAAAAAGATCATCTTACAAAATAGCTTCGAGACAGCTCTAAATCTGATCAAGGTCATATTTTGATATTTTCTTTCTTTTACCCTCAATTAAAGATTTTTCGAGTTAATTTTAAACTCTAACTATATTATCACTGGTTTAAAGTGTTATGTTTCAGCTCTGTAATTATTATACATACTTGTCCATTAAAGAAACACCGTTGTAGTACATGCAGTCGAAAACAAATAAACAAGGGTTAGCGTCTTCAAACTGACTTTTCTGTAACGCAATGCGAGAAATTCGTAAGTTTATTTTTTATACGTGATATAGCATAGTTTACCATGTCTAAACTATTTGACACCAATGTAAACCATTCTGACTGGTTAGTGACAAAACGTAATTTTTAGAATAGCAAAAATTAATTAATTAAAATAAATTAGTAGCCTAGAATTAAGACAATAGATACAATTTAAGTAAACTAAAATACTGGCATTCAGTATGTCACTATTTCTGGAAATTTGTTCTTTAATTTCTATAGTTTTAACAATAAAATTACTTTATAGCTACTACAGTACCTACATAATTTATAGTAAATAATTTAATACTAATTGGTTAACCTGGAGGAATGTGACGGTTTCAATCCTTAATGGAATGCATTCAGCAAACATAATAAAAAATTCATTTTTCAAAAAAAAAAAAAAATGATTTGTTTGACGTTTTGCACGGTCGAGTTTACATGGTTAATTGTTTTTTGAAATCATTTTCCTATTTAGACAAAAAACGTAGCACTAGGTAAGACATAATAAAAACAAATACCTTATGAATGCCCAAAGTTCCGAATGGAAGAGGCTTGTCAGTGTTTCGGTCGTACATTAGCACTTCACAATCGAGTATCATTTCTCTGCCGTGTTGAAAAGCTTTAGGAATGTACTCTTTAAACATTTTTACCTAAAAAAAAAACCCCCCCGTTTGCACGAATTAGTTTTACGTTTCACCGTTCAATTTTCAAACATTATTCAATAATTATTGCTATTTCTGCAATCATACTTTGTGATCCAAAACAGGTTTCAAACTCCTAGAGAAGAATTTAAACTCTTTTTCGCTCTTGTGAAGTTGCACGCGCTCTCCGTCGTACTTGATTTCTGAATAAATGCCGGCGGGACACTTTTTAAACACATCACTAAGACACTTGCATGGTTCAGCCTATACAATAAACGATTGGAGTTAATAAGAGACTACACAAGTGTATAACGACCCGGCATGATTACTTACCAGCATGGGTAAAATCGGTGTCAAAAGCGATAGTTTTACGTTTATTTTCGCTCCGTTAGCATTATCAGATGTCTCAATCGCTGCCGCATTCAATTCTTTATGTAAGCAAACATTTTTTATTATAGTTTCCATGTTATGCGAGGTCTGGTATGCCTCGTAAGCGTTTGGATGAATGGCGCCGAGGCTATACACAACGTGAAAGATCAGTTAAAGTAAACATGTCTAAGTATAAAAATGTAACATATCATTATAGGATTTTTTTTTTGTGTCAATGAAAAAAAAATTCTTGCAGTATAGGGTTAGAAATGATCCTTCATTCATATGCGGATAGAGTATAGGCACATGATCGTTGGTTAATTTTAACTTGTAAATAAGCATAAATATATATTTTGATTAATTAATGCGAAGGTGAGTTTTTACCAAGGAACATGAATGGTTAAATTTATCCAAAATAATTGACCAGGTGAATGTTGCCCATAAACCAATTAAAGTTAAATTTTAAAAAACTTATGACCACATCATAAAATTAAGACTATACTATCATCAATCATCATACATCGCAAGGAGATTATAGATCAGAAATAATCATTATTCAAGAGCCAGCAGACTAAAGCATGTTTCATGTTTTATAATTTAGACGGTAACTATTTTTTTGGACAACATAAAAGCTTGAAATTTATACACAATGTTTAGTTTCTAGCTCATTTTATTCGAAAATCAACACTGATCATATTAAGCATATTAAGTAAAGAAACATTATAATAATAATAAAAAACTTAAACTAACAAGAATATTAAATTCTGTGCCGCGTACCTATTAATTATTAGTCAAAACATTGAAGTTTATTTTTGCAAAGGTTAAATATCAGATTTCAAAATTAAAGTCTCAAGTTAAATTTATAAACCTTTGTTATTGCTTATTACGTATTTGAACCAAAAGTAATATCCGGTAGTCTGTTATTATATTTTTCTCATACAAAAGCCTTTTATTTCACCCGGAATAATTATTAACAAAATCGATATGACGCAATACAAATTTTAATGGGTTATGGCGAATAACCTTTTTTCAATCTCATATTAAGCACTAAACTGTCATAACAGACAATTGGCATTTCAAAACACACCCAACAATAAAACCTTACCTACGACTAAGACACTTCACTTCGATTTAAATAAACATCAAGCCAAAGCTTCTCGTTAAACTTTATAAAAACTTGCGATAACTCCCAAAGATTTTGCTAACGGTATGTATTAGTTTGAATAGGTTTTGAAACCAATAAATAATTTTTATTTAAATAAAAAGCGATATTTTTCTTAAGTCGAAAACTGAGAAATGTTGACTCTTTAAAAATATAAAAGTACTTACATATATTTTGGTCCGCAATTAATTCTTAAGTCGTGCATTACAAGTCGAATAATCATTTTCAAATCGTTTCCAGTGCATCTAAAATATAATTACAAGTGTTTTTATAGATTAATATACTTCAGCCAGTAGCGATCTGGACTGAAAAACAAGTGGGCAATTCAAAAATGTTAATTGAAAATTAATTTTTTTGTACTGAACGCAGACACCTTATTTGTTTGCTAATTAATAACGAACAATAAATACTGTACTACATAACATTTTATTTGTATACAGATTAGATAGAATAAAAACAAATTGTTTACTTTTATTTGCGTCACGTTTTTTTGCAATTAAATAATTAATAAATTAAGAGTAGTAATAGGGATAGTTTAATCAAAATTTTCAAAAATGTATCTTTTGAGACTTGTATCTGCGTCAGTATTCTTTTTTTCAAATCAACCAACATTTTTCCTTTTTTATGTTGCTAATTGTTATGGCCATGTAAAAATTAAAAACTACAAAGAATTATATTTTATAAAAAAGCGCTACCTCTAAAAAATTGTTAAAAACCTGGAAAAGATAGAGAAATTTTTTTTCACACAACATTTTTTTTTCGGTCCATTCTACATTTTTTCTATAGGTATATAAATATTTAAACTTATGACTTGTGTTATTATTACTACTTAAGTTGTATTGGCAGTTATTGCTTGCCTTTACAAAACATGTATTTTTTAATTAATTTATAAGTAAAAAAATGTAAGTTAAAAAGTAGGTATATCAGGTATGGATTTTAGACCGCCTGTGTATCACTCTTATTTTATAGGTCATGAAACAGAAAGTTTATATTATAATATTGTCTCATGAGTTTATCATAAACAAAACATATAGACTTATATAGGAGCCTTTTTCTATATCGCCATGACATTATTGGAGTTTGGCCATAGACATAAAACCATGGAATGTATATAAAAAATTATGTTTTGACAACCTACTCCTATAATTTACAAGTGATGAGCACGTCGATCGGTCGATTTAAGATTATATTATCTTAAATCGTGGTAAAAAGTACCATTAATGATAATAAAAGTATTGTCACTTCAATTATTTATGAATTACCGTTTAATAATGGGTTTTATTTAATGTGACTGCACTGTAAAAAGGAAGTACTTTTCGTGACAATTTTAATGACGGAACGGCTCCTCTACATCATTCTATTAAATAAAACAGCAATATTTTTTTAACTAGTCCTTTTGATGTTCAGCAAATCGTAGTTAAAAAAATAAATTTCCTTTAGGTGAGAAGGAAATAAAACGCACTTGGTTGAAATCGATTTGAAAAGCTCAATCTGAGCATTCTCGGTGGTTTCCGCAGACAATTTGTCCAAGAATATGTCCACGTCGGTCATTGTCAATGTTGATTTCGACGCGGGTCTCATGTCTGCATTATTGCTTTTTTCGAAAAATAACCTTAAAGTCTCGGCTACGTCTCCTTTCTCCAAGTCTTCCAACATGGCAGCCATATTATGTTTGCACATCTAAACGATCCCCAGAAAACATACAAACAACATAATACTATAGTTGAATTTGGCGATTTATGATATGAGACAATTTACTAGACTAAACAGTTTGATCAATTGTTTCGATTGTAAATTGTAAATCCTTTTTTCCGAATTTGGCAACAGCATTTTACACCACAAATATAAGCCATCTGCTCGAGCTTTGTCTGAGCTATCTAAAATAAAAAATATATAGAAATTCAAATAATTTGTTCCATTAATTTTAAATACTAATTTAGTAATTTCACGAGACACGAAAAAAATCATTAAAGACAAGTAAGGACATATAAGGAGCACAGTTGCCTACGCAGAGCTCCGGAACATTTAACTATTATATTTCAGTTTCCCTATTTTGCTATGTTTTCATACCTCAAATTTATTAGAGATTTTATTTTTGAATCCCACAGGCGTAATAGTCACACGATGTATTATTATTTTTGTTTTGCCTAATTAAACGGTATAAATAATTATCATCTTGTAAAAAAAAAACAAAATTTCTAAAAGCGTTCGGTTTAACTGATTTATTCAACATTAAGTAGATATGAAATGTAAAAATAAAATATTAACGTTAAGTGTTAATTTAACAGCGGCGTTTTCACCACCACGAATACGTCATAAACATTCGACTTCAATATGCTAATACAGAAAGATGTATGATCAAAGATGTAATGATCAACATAGAGTAACACACGTAAACGAAAATGTTTAATGTTAAATAATATAATATGAAGTTTCATAAAGCACGCAATGATTATTAGGTTTTTGGACGTAACTAAAGATTACAAAACGTACGTACCGGAAAGACGTTAACTTATTATTCCTTTTCGCAAACCCATTTAAGATACACGTCGAGTAGGTAAACTATAAAATGTAAGATAACATAGGCATCACTCATCGATTTAACCATTACCTAACATATTATAATAACACATAAAATAGAAAACCCACGACTTAAATTTTAAGTAAAAAAAATCGAACAACACATTAGCACTACTTAGTCAAGTATTCTGATTAGATATTCATATTATAAATTATACATTGTACTTTATATTCCATCTTAAAAAAATACTTATAATTGGACCAAAAATATTTTAGAAAAGTTTTTCCAGATTGTAAAAATTAAGCATATAATTAATAGTACAACTAATGAATAGTATTCTAGAATAATTTTTACTAATGAATCTACTTTTAGATAAAAAAAAAATGTTATTAAAAACTATAATAACTAAATTATTATAACATCTAGTAGGTAGGTACAGTTATCGCGATAGCTGTAATACACTTGTATAAGACTTTTTTTGTTTGTTATTCTTACGGCTTATCATTTTAATCGATAGTAGCCTATTCAAATAAGAAATTTCTAAAATGTCAGATCTTGAACTCAACTCTAAGTATTTCTTCATAAGATTGTTTTTTGCATTTGATTAACATTTAGCATAAAAAATTGTATTTATTTATTAAGAAAATTTTAACTTGAAACTAAAAACTAATCAACATTTTTTCGATTTGAAAAAAAAATCTTTAAACTAAAATATGACACTCCAAAATATTTCGTGACAACATATTTTTATCAAGTTATCAGAATTATTACTTTCAATTTGTTGTAACAGCATAAGTAAGAAATACCTGCTCAATTGTATCTTTTAAAACAAGAACTTGTAGACAACTTGGAAATGACATCTGTAGTTACTTCCAAAAGGACAATAATTTCACAACAATTTAAATTAAAAATGGTTCGTTTAACCGATATATTTTGTTAAGTTTTTATGATAACGCCAACGCCACAAACGTCAAATACAATTTAAAAGTACTGAGTAAATGAGAAGAGAGGGGAAAAAATGCATAAGCCAAATATTTAAATATTTAATCGAGACGTTCAGGTTGACAAACCGTCAATCAGTACCTATCATATAGATACAATATATTTTGTTGATATTTTATTTTCAGACATTTAAACTGATGGATAATATAACGTGTAAAACAGCACTTACCTTTAGCCAAAAACGCGTTAAAACATTCTTTAATGATGGCAGTTTTTTGTATATAGCTATTTTCTTGAGAAAGTTGCATGCAGAGTTTCCGAAAGTTTTTAAAATAAAAGGTTTGTTTTGGAGGCATTGGAGGAGACGGTTGAGGTGCTTTGGTCTTATTCTTTTTCTTACTGGGCGTGACTTCAGTCGGATCATCTTTCGTTTTCATTCTCTCTTTAGGGACTGTAAACACCACGTAGGATAAACGTAAATTACAACATAAATAATATTATTATTTATACTTACTGTCGGGGAAGACGGTAAATATTTCTTTTTGGTGATCCATGGATAGATCATCCCAACCACCGATATCATCGACACAAGTGATTTTAGCTGTTGTCGCTCTCTGTTTGGCGAACACTGCCACTAGGCACGAGGGATGATGCCAAGCCATCATTTTTCCATCGCCAAAAGGGTTGGGCATGACTTTGGCAATTCGAAGGGATCCTTGGTTCAAGATTTCCTTACATTTCTTACACTTAGCCCTACTGCTCTTTGATTTTTCGGCTACGAAATTCTTCTCTTCCGTTACTGTGGAAGTGCCCTCCTCCATTTTTCAATCAGCACTGTAATTTTAATATTTTTTTTTTTGTAAACAAATTAGTTGTTAAAGTTTTCTGTATAACTAGAAGCGGACAACGGTTATCGATTGTTAATAAAAACCCAATATAACCGTCAATTGTGTTTAAAATAGAAAGATCAAAAGCTCAAACTCACGCTAACTAATTTTTGTATTACACTATTTATTGTCTTAACAGACTTGACTGTTGATCTCTATTTGTTCAACAGTATTATAGTTTTATAATATGTTAACCTAATTTATGTTTATAAATAGTATATTATGTATACATTGTTATTTTCTGATACTCAGTTGCAAGAGGGAGAAAAGTGTGCTGGGGAAGTCTCCTAAAACATAATAGTAATTTTATTTTGAATAAAAAAAGCTGGGAAGTAGCCTCTCCCTTTAGTTCAGGGAACTAGTTACGCCTATGACAAACACCGTTAGAAATACAAATCTATAAAATGTTTGTCTTGGTTACAAATACAAATAGTAACCTAAATAACCTCAATAAATATTAAATAATACATATTTTTTGAGCTTTGTTATCTAATGAGTACTGAATTGGGATCCCTAATTTATTAAACCAACTTAACCTATGCAAAAATCTCAAGAACTTATTTTGTACTGTAAATTATATTTGCAGACTGTACATTATTTTTTACTTAATTATTTCATTAATTAAAACACTTTTGTCATATTTAACTGATTAAACTTAGATAAATAATTAAATTTAATGATTATATATGAACCCAATTAATTTTTAAATATAATTAAGTAAAAGTATAATTTATAAAAATTTCGTTATACAGTAAATTAATTATTCGATAGACATACATCCAGTTGGCGAGCCTTTTATTAATAAAATAGATAGAACATTACCAAAAGGATACACACACGCAAAAGGTACCACACGCAATGTATAGTTTCAATTAATACTTTACCGAATCAATTACAAAGTTAATAATTATATTTTAACGGGTAAAGACTTCATACTTGGTTATAACAACATAATATACAGATAATCCTATTGAAATTAAATTGTGCTCGTAAACAGTCGTCAATTAATAACTGATGAGTAAACTTTCTTCATTTCTATAATCTTACTTAAAACATAAATAATCAACGCCAAGGTGCATCATTATATAAAACCTACCACTCTACTTAGTAAAGTTTAATAACGATATTTCCAAACCCTAAACTCATACTTCTAATAGATTATAAAATACACGTATGTATGTGCATCTACGTCGTAATACTAAACCTTAGACCCTCTAAAGTTGTAGACTGTAGTAAATAATCGTTTAAAATACATTTCTCAATCCAGTATTTAAATAGGTATAATTATTATATGAATATATTTTACCTATAAAACAACTTATCTAAAAAAACACACAATTATTAATGAGCATAAAACACGTTTCTTTTTTCATTTGAAAAATGTATGAACATTTTATAAATAACGATACTTAATATTAGACTACTTTTTTAAATAAAAATAAACAAAACAAATTAATCCTACTTCCTTACACTATTCGACTAGATATTAAAATTCTGGTCTTGTACATTTCAATACTCATAACATGTTTTTGTTGCAAATCTTCAGGGAAATTTAGCCTAACCTTACAATCAATATGTATCTCCAATGGTTTACATCGGTTCAGAAAAAACAAGTTGTCTAATAATACACTTATAGTAAATCATCCAATTCATCTGATTAGAGTGAACCGCGAACAAGAACAAATAAATAATGATATTAAACAAATCGTAAATCATCGGCTCTTTTGACACTTTAGTTTATGTTATTTTTTTTATAATATTAGACAATATTCAAATGTTCATATTTTTTATTTTTTTCTAGAGCTGTATCAACTTTTAAAAAAATTTACGGCCATGAATAGTGGAATCCTGTAGTGGTATGTGGCGGTTACATCACAGGTGCATTTTTATTTTATTTACATTTTTTAATTCTGAATGAATACCGATTAAAAATTAAAACAACAAAAAAGTATCTCTGGAGACGATTGCCCCTACGCCCCCCTTGAATACGCCACTGTTAACATACAATATTATAATATCTATATGTGCAATAAAAACTGAAATACATCGAAGAATGCAAATTAACTCGGGGTCGTGAAGTCTATTCTTTCTAGTTTTGTAATAATAAAAACAATTACAATTTAGTTAAAACCGTCATTCATACACCAAGGTGGCGATATATTTACATCATGATTGGAAACAAATAATCACACTTAATATTTAAAAAAATGTCCATTGGGAACAAGCTTTACACACCCCCTTACCCCATCCGGGCGTGGGTTGTGACGAACAGTAACTCCCGTATTGGCAGCAGCAGCAGCAGTAGCAGCAGCCTCCACTAGCAACCAACGCACGCTATATAAGGGTGTTAAACGTTGACTTTGTGCTTAAACAGTCCACCGACTTAAGTTCCAATAGACCTAAAAGAGTTTTAAGCGTTCTGTATAAAAAAAAAATTGACTCCGAAATTAATTAAAAATAATATAAGAACATTCGAGTGGTTCCTGCTTTAATTCAAAATCTACGTTTATTGAATCTATTTGATCTACGTTGTAACTAGCAACTTGCCGGTCTACCAACGAGAAAGGTATAGATTTGCTTATCTTTACTAATTAAAAGTGCATGACAGTGTTTTTAAATCTTAAGTAAGCACAAATAAGAGCTGCGAATTTTTAATTAACGTTTTAATACATATTGAAAAAAAATATTGTTTTATAACAACATAACATAAAACTTTATAACATTTTTATGGAAAATATATTTTTTTTATATAAAACAAAAAACATCTACATACATATAAGTATGCTAACATGAACCCATGCCTGATTGATTGCGACTTTTTCAAATACATATCAATGAATATCACCATAAAATATTTAATAACTAATTCTTATTTAAAACTTAGAATTATTGGAATTTTGTTGAAATTTGAAATATACTTGCCGATTGTTTTTTTTAACAAATATAAATAAAAACGAACATAACTTACACAGCCTAAACATTTTTTCATAGTTACAAATTGACTTGCATGACAAAGTTTCGGAATATACAAGACGACTTCCAAAACACTGTTAGACATGTCAATAAGTAAATACTTATCTAAACATTAATTTTGAAAATTATGTGAATACAATCGATGAACCCCATACAAAGTTTACCAACTTATAAAAAAAATATTATAATTTAGACATGGAAACATGTTTTACGATAAAATAATTGTAATTAAATGATTACAATATTATCGCCTAATACAATTTAATATTGATATTAGTAAATAAGTACCGTACAACGATAATAAATGGCAATACACGATTTTAATTTTATTATTAAATCTAATTTTAAAGATAAAACTAATTATTACTAAATTGATTATCTATTTTTTTTAAAGTATCGACACAAAATTAATTAGGACTTTAGAATAATAAAAGTTTTACAAAATCAATTAATAAAAAACCTAGAACTAAAGTCTTAGCTCTGGAGTTATTATTATAACTGAACATAATAAAATAAATGTCGAAAAATGGTTCGAAGCAAATCTATGGATGGTAAAATGTATTAAATATCATTATAAATTGCAATACAGACGTCAGACACTAAATGATTTTATAATTGTTTTAAGTTTTTTTGATTTTTCTCAAGATAAAAAATGTGACTAAAATGTTTTTCCTAAAACTACCTCCGGAAATTTAAATGAAAAAAACGTTGCATCTCCTCCCGGAATTTCTTTCAAAAATGCCAGGGTTAATAATATTTGATTGAATCTTTATTGCGCTACAGACCAGTAAATCTAATGAATACCTGGATACCTCATTAAAATTTAATAGTAATTCTACTATTTTTGGAAATTCATTAATTTCCGAATAATTAAGGCGTGTCGTATTTTTGTTAAATTATGTACGTACATATTTTGGGTAAGTTTTTTAATATTGAAGAAGAATGGGTAAACACTGTTGACTGCAAATCAATCTACAGATTAGAGAGAGACTTGCTAAAATACCTACAAATCGGTCTAGCGGTTAAAAAATGATTGTGGATCAAGACAAAAATAAAAATAAAACATTATAAAACCGATGAGTTTTCTCTCAGTCTGCATAGAAGATAAAATAATTATGAATAACACCTTCAATTTAATATAGTCGTATAGACTATAAAAATATTACTGTCTAAAAAGATGTATTACTTATCTCCCACCTTCTTTAAATTGATAGAAAATTATAAAAATACAATTTCAGATCTCTAGCTTGAATCTAAATACTTCATCGCGAATGTTTTTTACATTTCAATAACATAGGATAAGTACAATTCAATAAAATTGTAATTTTCCATTAACAAAATGTTAACATAAAAATAATCTAAATATTTACAATCTAAAAAAAAGTTCTTAAAGCAGAAATAAGACACTTCAAAATCACTCTCTCAATATTATTTCACAATAAAAATTGGTTTTATCAAACTACAGCTATTTGAAACTGTTAAAGCGATGACTTGATATTATGTTAAAAAATAAAAAGGAACGAAATATCAAAAGAAGAATTTCAAGTGCTATATTTTATGTTTAAGAATCTTTATAAAATTGTAAACATTTTTAATAGTTTTCAAGTTTGAATTTTTTTAATGAAAAATTAAAATTTCCCATGTTAATCAAATGCAAGAATAAACCATAAGTACTTAGAATTAAACTAGGGATCTGAAATTTCCAAAATTTCTTACCATTATCAATTAAAAAGGTACGCCGTAGAAAACAATAACAAATAAGAAATTTAAACTGTCTTATAATTGAAAATATGGCTTTTTAAATTGAAGTATAAAAAATATGTATGCTTATGCTTATGAATGTGTATGCATGCAGATGAAGGTTCGATATACATGATTTAGGCATGTGATTCAGATCGTTATTTCTAGTTTAAAACGCCTCACCCCCGGCAAATAAGCAGATATTGTACGTGGTGATAATACATATTATGTTAAAAATATCACATATTTTCAAATAATATTTATTTGTTTATTAATTGATTTAATTTCGTTAGTATCAACTAATAACTACAGTTTTTAAACTACGAACCGATTTTTTCACACATAGTCAGACAGAAAGTCTTGAAATCTAACACAAAATGTACAATTTTAAAGCGAACAGAAAATGTTCGCTCCTTCGACCTTTCCTTTGGAAATTGATAAAAATCATGATAAAATGCAACATATTTTTCAACTTTAGATACTGCACAATATTCGAAAAATATTCAAATAATATAATATGTTTTTTTCGCTTTTTTGGTCGTAGTTTTTATACTCTCAGGATTGAAATTAGATAGAAAGTAAACCACAGACCTATAAAAGCCTACCCAAAGTACATTTTTTGAAATCACTACGGCTATTGAATATTTAAACAATCCTATTATTTGGCAGGATCTCCGCCAATGTATTTATGCCTAAACGTTAATTTTTTCTCTATGGCGATTTGTTTTAATGTTTTAAACACCTGTTAAATTGTTAACGTTAAATTCAATATAAATAATGTAATTGTATTATTTATAATACCTATATTGGACCAATCCAATGCACGTAATATAGGTATAACATATACAGGCGTTTGAAACAGTAAAAAATCGCATATAAAGTAAAAATTAAACTTAAAACAAATTTGATTTCGTACTCGGTACACAAATGTTATATTATGTTCGCGAACAAACATAAGAAATGGAAATTGGGAGTTATACTAATAAATATTTATTGGTGTAATATTATCAATAAACGCAATAAACAAAAAACGTTCCCTAGCACTACCATCATTTATTAAACATTGAAATTAAAACACGGTGACTGAACAGATTATTGCATTTCAATAATAGATTTTAGGCGTAACAATACTAAAACTACTATAAATAAATATGATTATAAAAATAGGAACTTTGTTGTTATATTTTAGTTAATCATATGAGAAGTTTTGTGGGGTCTAGTGAAACTTTTGAATGGGAGAGGTTTTCGAATAACACCTATATTGTCATTTCAAAACGACCTTGTAGACACATTGCAAGCCAAAGGCTCCTAACAAAAATGTCTCATGATACATTTACACAAATAACATTTTCAAATGTAACACGACCATGCAGAGACGTTCTGTATGCGAAAGCCATTTGTTACATTGAACACAGTCCGTTCTAGTTTTAGGGACATTGGCGTTAAATTAGATGGACTATTTTTTCGATATTAATCGCTCTACCTGTGTTTCACTGTCAAGTACCTACCTACGCAAGCAAATAGAACCGAAGCACCGAGTTGTCAGCCGGTTCAATGTGCAATGTCACTCACAATCGCCGTATCGGACGTCGGTCATTATTCAAAGTGAACAAACTGATAAGTAAATTGATTAAGACATGCAAATCGTTCGGAAGCGCATTTGTTCAGATGCAAAAAAAAGAGTAGTACAGTCCGCGTCCTCGATAATAGTCAATTATTGTTTACATATAAATGCAAAACAGTCGGCTACAATACATGTTTTCTAGTAGGCCAATGCCAAGGGTAAAGTTATAATACTTATGGTTGGCATAAATAAAATATACAAGTTACAACTGCTGAAATCGGAATGATCGGTTTTAATTTTATTAGAACTTTACTTGTTATGCCAGATAAAAAGTAAAAGAATATATTTATAAAAAAAAAAAAATAAGTGAAAATTTAATAAAAATATTTAATTTGGTCGTAAACAGTTTCAGACATTTTAATAACTATTACTATATTTACATTTTTGTTGTTCCGTATGGGTAATAACATAATATAACACATTAATTGACATTTGAAAAGCAATAGTTGATGATATTACTGGTAATTTGAGAGGGGGACACCTTTGTAAAACTAATATTTTAAAGACAAATCTGTGTCAGAGAACCTACAAAATTAAAACAATTTAAATAAATATAAGTGTAAGACAAATTTGCTGGGTCATAACACCGGTAAATTCCAGACTTTCTTAATGAATGATAACTATTTATTTTTTATTTAACACCAAAAATAAAATAAAAACTCTTAACGGTATAGTCGATTACCAAATGACTTTATAGTGAAAATGGATATTTCGAACTTTATTTCGTGTAATTTATTTATTATTTATTTTAATATAAATATTTTAGACTTTTTTTATTACTTTTGAATAAAACCTACTTTGCCCAAAACTAAATGACATAATTTTAACGGGTTAATATTTTTAATTTAAGATAGAAATTGACTGACATTTAAGATAATCATTTCGCTTTTAAATATTATTACAATTATTGACTTACATTATATTTTAGACTTCCAAATAAATTAATATCACAGGTTCAGCTAACGAGAAAATAACATAAAACGCATTAAAATATTTTCAATTTTTAACACTATCAGTTTTATATTTTCAATTTCTATGAATTACTTATGAAATTGATTTCTCGTTTTTTCCTCTCAAAAAAGTGATGTTTTCAGTGATGATTTTAAAAAATACCTTGGCGTTTTAAGAATACATACAAACGATGAGAAAAAATACAAAACTAAACGACTACGGAATGCCAAACTATAAACCAGTGTTTTATTTATTGGTTGAACTTTGGTAGTAAACCAGTTAGTGGTTATTACCAGTTACCGCGGATGTGTTGCTTCAAGATTTTAACTTTTAGCGAGGCCTCGAATCTCGATTGTAGAATCAATGCTCTAGCATGAAAAAATGGCAATACAAATAATTAAAATGGACTCGTGGGTTAATTTCCCGTCATAAATAAATATCAAAAACGATCATACGGCCAATTTCCAAGTGAATTAATATACTAAGCCATCTTTCATACAATTACCTACTCCATTGCAACTGTCTTTTAAATTCACATAGTTTTACTTTTAACCAATTCGATGTTTTCTTTAATAAACATAATATTATGAATAGCACATAAACACTTTGACTGACATTTTGAAATATTATTGCACATAAAGCGCTAAGATTTTACGAGAATGGAAATTTAATTCTGGACCAATTTCCGTTTTAAGAGTAACGCAAACAACACGCAAATTAAAATCCTTAAAGAGTTTAAATTTTCAACTTTAACATTGCCATAGGCTGGAAAATACCACGACAAATGAAATATAAGCATTTTAATTGAATACAAGTTATAATTATCATGGCTAAAGAGAGAAGAAACCGAAAACTTCAATACTAAGGTGTAATTATATATTAACCGATTAACGTCTAGATGTACAGTTGAAACAATTGAACAGTCCCCACTTATTACATGTATAAAATAATTTAAATGATTATAGGTACTTTATAAAAATATTTGTTGATGTGTAATTATATTATACAATATATCCATGGAATAAATTATGTTTTTTTTTTTACTTACAATTTACATATTTTTTCAAAAAACTTAAATACATAATATAAACATAAAAATGTTTTTTTTGAAATATGAAACGAAAAAAAAATATTAGATCCCGTCAAGCTTTTTATATTATGTATATTCAAAAATGGTACAACCAAATCCTAAAAAAAATCTGGAAAACTAAAATGTGTACCCTAATCATAAGATAATATTATTATTTTCAAATATAAAAAAGAACTAAAAATTGTAACTCGTAATAATGAGAGTACTAACCATGATAAATATTTTAGCGCATCCTAACTATATTAGAAGATTTATTTAATGCACTTAATTACACTTATTGATGATAATACTTGTTAAACAAAATATTAAGATGCAATTAATCTCAAATACAACTTATGTGAAAAATAATAATTATATTTTAGGGGATTATATCATGTTTATTGATTTTCAGAGTATACACATATAAAATTACAGTTCTTTGTATATTAAATAGTCTTGACATTGATAAAATGTCAATTTTACCACTTTTTGGTCTAAATAAAGTATAGTTGTACATTTATTTAAAACATCTTTAAACTAACTAAAATTGCATTACCATGCTTTTTCAGATGGCATTTTTTACGACATCCTCTATTTGTTTGAAAGTTATTTTACTTCAAGTTATATTAATCAATGTGGCAAGTTCAATGGTGGTAGACATTGATGAATATTCAAGGCCTTCAAATGAAAATATATTGACACTGTTTAACAAGTTTTTAGAGGTAATTTCATATAAATAAATATAACTGTATTCGTTTTAGTTTCAATTTAAACCAGATTATTAATTTTAAAAAAATAAATTACAGGAAATAAACAAACGTCGTATTTTTGAATCATCTAACAACAGAGTAGAGCAGATTAAAAATGTGTATGATGAATTGCCGTTAATGCTACCTAGTCATAATAGAATGATACAAACCTTTGAAAAATCAATCAACAGTGAAAAAAAAAATGAAAAATATTTGATGCCTCCTTTGTATCAGGAAAATTCCGGCTATAATAACATTGGTTATGATAGCAGTGGAAAAGACAAACGACGTTGTAAGTCATTAACTTCATTTACACTTTAAATAATGCTTGGATAAACAAAAATATTATATTTTTTACAGATGAAACAATATGTCATTTCAAAATATGCAATAAAAAGTAAATACGGATCGATTATGGAATCCTTTTTAAAGTTGAATCTGCCAAAATGAAGCAGAAACATGTAGCTATTTTTTTGTTTATTATATTTTACGATTAACTGTTTAAAAAATGTAGTTAATGTATAGTAACTTGTATTTTATTGTTGTTCACTAGGAAATTTTTATTTTAAAAATCTAATACTTTTAATAGTTGCTATTCACTTACTTATTATAAGGTATTATAGTATAATATTTTAGTTTAGTACTCTTATTAAAATATTTACTTAAAATGTACACATATGAAATATTAGCGCTGAATAAATTTGTCTTAGACACAAAAAAATTGATAGTTTTTTTCTCAAATTAGTGTTTTTTAAAAAAATGTCAACAAATATTTTTGATTTGAAGCGTATCCATAATGAATGTTAAATTTGTTATAATCAATTTTTTAATTAAAATTTTTTTGAATATTTGGTCGTTGCCGCGAAAAAAACTTCCATGTGCTATAAACGAATTTGAACAATTCGTTCACCTGAACGGTGACACTAAAATGTGTAAAACAATTTATAGCAGGTAACACATAGAAAGTTTAATTTTTTATTTTTCATTTATTCTACAATGGAGATAGCTTGTTGGAGAATTTATCATATGATGCCTTATTTTTTCTGTATCCAGGGATAACAAAACCTCAAATTGTCAAGTTGTCACATAGGAGGTTTTTTTTTTGCGGCAACGACAATTTACAGTCATGAGGATTTTTATTCAAATCTTTTTTTACTAATTCATCACGGCTCTTTTAATAACGTTTTAACCTAAATACAATCACGCATATATTATGTACAACGACATTTTACATCTAATCGTACATCCATTTATTAGTATGTTCATTATATATAGATATATAGATACATACAGTATATATTTTTTTTTGAAGCTATTAAGAAATGAGTTAATTGCATTCTTTGAAGTTTAGTTTTCACGCTAAAAAATTGGGGTATAACTAACTCTTAATCCAAGATAGGCATGGACATGAAGAATACATTTATTTTCGTCTTATTAAAAGATTACAAATTTTGTTTTTTTTTTAATTGATACTAATAATAATTAGTATGAATGCTAGAAAACTATAAGACACTAAACATAATTTTGTTAATCCTGTATGACTGATGTATGTTTACATTATATCTTTCATTTTTCATCCTAAAAAATTTAGCCTGCAGGTTAGGCTTAAAACTAGTACGCACTTGTCCTACCTCTGTACATTCACTTTGTAGGAAATAACTGTTATAAATAAATAAGAAGCTAACATTTCAATGGTTAAATATAGTCTATATAGATATTAATGACACGACCAAGATTTATTATCAAGAGTTCAAAGTATTTAGAGTAGATTCTCTAATATGATATAGAAGTAAAATGGGCATTTTATTAACAAATAATAAATCCTTAATTGTGCATGTGATGCTATCCACTCAGATGACACAGTCTTACACCACTATATTAAATTTCAAGACCATTCAACAATGGATATAGTAAAATTTTAATTGATTTAATAAAATACTATGTTATTCAATTCTAATACTCACATCAAAAACAATTTTGAATGATCAGTATACTTAATATTTTGTTCAGTAGAATAGATTTTGGATAAATTTAGCAAAAATTATAATTTTGAACACATAAAACTATGTACTGATAGAAGATTTGGAAAGCCGTATTAAAATATATTTTATGTAAAACTATATCAACTGCCGAAACACTAACAATTGTTTTAAATTACACTTCATAATTATTAGGCTCAAGCTTTTCGGCTTAGGCACATGTCCGGCTTAGGCACATAATAATTTTGTTAACATATTTTAATCTTTACTATATATTTACAAAACATAGATTATCAATATTATTTCATTATCTGTAATAATAATAATGATACCAACTCTCTATATTTGATAAGAAATTCCTAGGGTCTTGTAAGGACTAAGGGGGCGGCAGTGGCTACGTTATTGCCATAATTTTAATAGGAAAAAAAATATAATTTAAGAGTTAATTAACCCTAGGGTATGTAGAGGTGTTTTATACCCACAGTATAAGTCAGGTATATACCAAGTCTGGATGAAATTGCTTCAAGCGTTCTGGAGCCATCGCCATGCTGGAACATACACGCACATACAATGTTCATTTATATATAATAAATCAATAATAATTATAATTATAAAATTATTAATTTATAGATATTATGTACATGGGTCAAAACACCAAACATGAACAAACGTTTAGACCGGCTGCTTTTTTTTAGACAAAATTAATACATATCAGTCTCATGTAATATAATCTCAGTTTTCTGAAAAAAAATTGATGAGGTAAAAATTCATAGAAAAGTCGAAAAGACTGAAAATTATCTTATTATTTTACACATAATTATTTCAAATATATTTATTACTGGTCGTTTTTCCGTTTTATCTACTTTTCTATGCATTTTTACCTTTTGTTTTTGTTTTCCTAATAGAATTGCCGATAGTTTTTTTTTTTTAAACAGTAACTAATACCGACTAAATTTTGAATTATGTATCAATACTTCGAACCAATTCGTTAAACTTTTTACCTAGGTACTACATTTTAGCTCTTTAAATAAATAAAAAAACGTTCATTATCAGTTGGCGGTGTACAGTCGACACGTAATGTTAACGTTATCACAAGTTTTAACACGTTACTCAACACTTACACGTTCTCGTTATCAGTTATTACAGAGTAACCTCAGGGATTGAACAAGCCAAGCCGCATCGGTTTTCATTTTAATTTTTCACAAATTCAATATTATTCATCGATTACCTACCTGGTTAGGAAATTATTTGAGTGAAAATATTTCATTTCGTCACGACCTCAAACCACGGAAATAGTACCATATTGACAAAACCGGATTATATCAAGTAATTGTGTATCGAGCATCATTTGAACGCTTATTTAACATGAAACCCATTAATTCCGAGCTGTCGTTTGTTGTACTTGTGTTGGCCATAATATCGTCGGGCAATTGTATAAGGTGGCACATGCAACCCAACACTCAAAAATGTCTCAAAGAAGAACTCAGACAACACATATTGGTAAAGGGCGAGTACGAAGTAGTTCCGGTCGAAGGACAACATATAGACTACATCGTAAGTAGTGGATAAGAAATAAGTTGGTACATTTTTGGACGCTGTGAAATATCAATATCCATTAGGTGTCGATTATCCACAAACAAAGTAGATGCAATTAAATGGCACAGCGTACAGGTGTGATAAATGCACTTCAATAATTTCACAAGCAGACAGTTTGAAAGCTGTTAATAATGCTCTATATTGTTCAATGTAATTCATTTTTCATGTTTTTATCAATAAAATCTTGAATTTTTGGCCTTTGATGTTTGAACATAATGTGTATATATTATGGTCAATGTTTTAGGGAAAGGTATGTGGTTTGGAAAGCGAAAAAGGACCTGAGTTGGGGACCAAAGTGATAGAAAAACATCACTTAAGATTAAAAGTATCAATAATTATACCTTAAATTTTTTGAAAAATGCAGACGTGGTCCCTTTTTGTTTCCACATTTACATATGTTATTTTTTTTTTTTTATTGACACTCCAAAGGGTAAAATGTACATTTATATACATTGTATACTTACGGAGATCAAAACACCAACGACATTACAGTGGCATATTGCAATATATTGCTTAATTTCTCAACTAATGATACTTTTATACCTGCACCATGCCTTTGATTTATATACAATATGGCATTCAACATTTTAGAAAAATCTAATTTTTCAAAACCAAACTGGCCTAACACAAAAAAAATTGAACCTCTAAATAAGAAGTTCCCAAACTTTTTGGTTCACGCTTCCTAAAAATAAAAAATTATCGTGGTTCCTATGATAAAAGTTAATTGCAAATACTCGTACTAGTATGTTAACGTTTAAAATTATCGTTGATCTAAAAATATCAATATTTACCTCCCGCCTCCCCTGTTAAGTGCCTCACAGATTGGGAACAGCTGCTATAAATTAAAGAACTTAAATTTTTTTTGTTACTGGCATTTAAAATTACTAATTAAATTTTTCTAAAACAATGGATTTGTGGGTTAAACCTCTGATGCTATGCGACTCATACCTAGTGCTTAATTTTAATGTACATTTTGATTTTGTGTTGGTCATGACTCATAATTAACTAAAATGTTTTTAAAACTTACATAATAATCATAGGAAACCCTTAAAATTATTATAAACCCTATCCACAGTAATTGAAGTACATATTGTTATTTTAAATAGTTTATTCAATTTTAGGTACGAGATTCCAAAGCTCACATATTGTCACAAAAAGAAGATATCAGTACGGGAAAATTTTCATTCATTGTAGAAAACTATGACATGTTTGAAATATGTTTTATTTCTCGGGCATCAAGCAGTAAGCTAATACTTATTTTTATAAATGTATACAAGCAGTGAATTAAACATCTAGGTGTTTGATTTTCGCACACAGCGAAATAAACGTTGACTGCCTCCATTTTACACAAACCTTACTTAAGGAGGGTGTTAAAAGTTAAAGTACAAAACAAATGTAACTTAAGATACAAGAGTTTAAATGTGTTCTTTCGCATGGTAAATATAAAAATTATATTATATCATAAGCCAGGTCTGGTGGCCGATCAGGCAATATCCAATTGGATTGTATATTATTAAATTGAGTCACGGGTCGTGAATCAGATATATAATTTTGGGCCCAAGTATTTTTAGTGACTCACCTTTGGGTGTTAAGTCACTATAGAAGTTACATTGCTGTCTGATCTCCATAGTCCATACTATAATTCCGTCCCCACATTAAATATCGGAACCGAGATCCTATGACACAAAATGTCCTCGCAAATTTTGGAATGACCCCCAGCGGTAAAACATATCCATGTTAATAGCCTGGTAAGTCATTTTCCACCAATCCAACATTATTATAAACTACATTTCTTAGTGTTAGTAGGTATTTGGTTATAAATTTCTCATGTTTTTACAATTAATTATTTTAACTTTTTAGGGTGATCATGAAAAAAAAATTACTACTACACTTCTACCTATTTACTAACATATTTTACAATATGTTTAATATTATTCTGAACAATTTTTTAAATTTTAACAATTATTTTTTATTTTTAGATCACAGAGTTGTCAAACAAGAAATTTATTTAGATGTCAAAACTGGCGTTGAAGCCAAAAACTATGAAGGGGTAACAACATTTTTTTAGAAAACAAACATAATTTCAGATTGAACTAATATATTAATCTCAATTGTATTTAAGATCGATGAAGCCTCAAAACTAAAACCCTTGGAGTTGGATTTGAAACGTCTAGAAGATATGTCACAAGATATAGTACAAGATTTTGAAAACATGAAACGACGGTCTGAAGATATGCGTACTACCAATGGCAAGTTTATAATATTATTATTATTACTAAAATGTATATTTTTTATTTTAATCATATTATTTGTATACTTATTTTAGAGTCCACCAAATCGAGATTATTCTACTTTAGTGTGTTTAGTATGCTGTGTTTAATTACCTTAGCAACATGGCAAGTATTTTATTTGAGAAGATATTTCAAAGCAAAGAAACTTATAGAATAGAAGTTTGATAAAATACAGTTCACTTCAACAAATCATCCCTGTCAAATTGACTGCAAAATGACTGAATTACTCTTCTTATTATACTAAATATTGTAAATTGTTCTATAAATAATTATCCTAATATGTAAACTATAAAGCAAAATGTGTAAAATAGTTTAGATTGTATTGAATCAACAAATCGATATTATGTTGTACTAATTATTTTAAGGAGTGAATATCAATCCATCACAGTTTTTTTTAGTATAAAAAATACTATCTAGTCTTTGACTATATATTTTTCTATCAATAAGCTCTTTATGTATATTATATAATAAAACGAATTGTTTGAAATTTCTGTTCACCTGATGGTAATTACAAATTTTAATAGGGAATTAAATGTACAATTTGTAGTAAACTCACTATAATACTTGTATTATACAACTATTAGATATCATTTCAAAAAAGTATTTAAGTACAATCTGGGATTATATAAAAATTACATAAAGGAATTATTATTTTTTATTATAATTACACTACTTGCTTACTAAGCTAAATATGACAGTTGTTACCAACTGTATTATCAGTAAGAGTGTTTATCAAGAAATTATACAACAATAATTACTTTTTCTAATATAATGTAATCAAAATTCTAATAAGTAAATACAGCATTCGGTTTCTTTGTGCACAAATTAGGTTAAAAATAAATCAAAATATATAAAGGAACAGGCTAAAACACTACTAAAATAATGTTAACAATTGAATGTGCAACATTAATGAATTAGACAGTATCAACATTTTTACAGTAGAAAAACAGTTTTAATGTGTCAACAGTACAATACAATAATATTATTTATACAATACTCTGAAAGTATAATCTTCAATAGTGTAATACAAGCATGACGACGGAAATACAAAATAGATTCTTTTTTGTATAATGAATACATGTATTAAATTGATATTTATTATCAATGAAAATAATTTACTAGTGACAATTGGGTTATTTTTTTATTTATGTTTATTTTTTTTTATTACAACTATAGCTATTAATTTTATAACCCAATCGGTTTACTGTACAAAATAATTTCAAGCAATAAAAATAATAGTTAAGTCTAGTGGTTAAATTTTAAAATATTCACATTTTCCTGTTCTGCTATACAATACAACTAGTTAAAATAAATATATTTATATTTATAGTTTTTTAATTAGAAAAACAATATTTATATAAATTAAATCACTATGTAAAGTCCAAACTGTCATTATTTGTTAAAAGCATATCAATTTAGCTTCGGATGGATTTTGCTCCATTGGACAATAAGGACATTTTAATCTATAAACACAAAACACAATATATATGGGATTGTGTTATGGTCATTAATTACTAATATCTCCATTACTTACTTGTTGGAATTCCCCAATTTATGTAAGGCGTCCTTAGATATGACATGGCCACAGATGAGCCTCATTGGTGGATTAGTATCTGAACTCTGCTGTCTAAGAATAGGGCAAGCAAACATTGAATGGTATCTATGCTCAGGGTCTAAATCAATTTCAATCTAAAAAAATTAAACAAAATAATATTAGAACCGTTTTATGAAATAATGTACTTGAACATCATTTTTTAATAGTGCATAATTAAAAAAAAAAAAAATACAAATATATATTATTTCTTACGGGTAATTCGTCTTTGCCACTCCAAATACCAGTTACTTGCCGTTGTTGCATGACTTGTTTAATATTTAAAAGAGCCGGTAGAGCCATGCATCCAGCATTGATACTGTTATAATTATAAAAATTCAGTTAAACCATTGGTTTTATCATAGATGGCTCATCGAGACAAATTTTAGTTTTGTACCCCAACACAGGTCGGGTGCTGGTTGTATCATTTTTATTGATAACTACAATGATACTGCTAGCCCGTCCAGTGTCACGTACAGAACTGAAATTTGTCCAATTTGGCCATCTATAATACAAATAATAAATGGTTAAATGTATGTTAAACATGTCTCGAACAACTTGTTTATTGTATTAACGCTGACAAAATACGCCAATTACCTAACGTTAAGTAAACTTTCAACACTTAAGCCAAGCATCATACAAGCATCTCTGGTAAACAATTCATTTACTTCGGTCCACATATTTGTTTCAACCATGTAGGAATATGGTGATTCTTCAATTCCTTGAGGTACGTACAAAAGCATTCCCATCAAAGTTTGTACTTCTGTAATAAATTATTTTTCTTTAAACATAAACAAATATTATGAAAATTAGATATCTGCTATTTGCAGGATTATATATTTTAAATGAAAATATTATCCTTTTAATCTTATATTTTTCCTCGTTAGATTTCTTTCTATCTTAAATTAAATTAATTTTTTTTATGGTTATGTGTCAATACTATTTGTAGATTGTGTTCTCATTTTTCTATAAGATTAAATTAAATTTTAACTTTTTAATACATACATTCTTAAACTTTATTTTTTATATTGAATTATAATTTTATCAAGTTCAAGACATAGACATACATAAGGGCGCCCACATGGAGGGACTGGGAGAACATCTCTAGCTTATCTGCAAGTTAAAAAAATGTATGTCCAATATCTCAAATTTGTAAAATCGATTACAAAATCATAGGCATAGATGGACAAAGATAAAACTAACTTCTTAATTTGTAAGTTTAACTATTTCCAATGAATCGTCCAGAATAATATATATTTATACGAAACATTGTACTCATAATTTTACATGCGTAATCTAACAACAATATAATAGAATGACAAAACTATTATTAACATTAACAGAATTAAATTTTAACCTTTTTCATGTTTTTCAACAAATTGTCCGAAATTTGCTCGAGCATATGCAACAGCTTTTGTTTGATGTTCAACTCCCTTTTGGATTAATGTCAGAAATGCCAATCGGTGTAGCTTGAACTCGAGAGAAGAACTCTGGAACATATTATAAATTGTTGATGGTATTTACATAACAAAACAAATCTATTAATTGTAATTAAAATAATAGGTTTGTTAAATTTTTAATAATGAATGTTTTATTTTTGTAATTATTTCTTAACAATTTAATTATATTTATGACAAAAATTGATAAGTCGAATATTCCAGGTTTGTGAAAAAAACAAGTTAATACGTTTTAATTGGAACAAATTACACTTTACAACTTATCAGATAATAAAACTGCTAGATTTTTGTACATTATGTGTATAGTATTAACATTGAGTACATAGCGTACAGTATATACGCAATGGAATTAAGTTTTGACATTGGTTGTATGTTATTTAGTCATTATCTAAATGCAAACTGATTTATACACAAACGACCCAAGTTCATTTTGATATTTTAAGAAACATCTAACTATTTTTAGAAATAACACCTTAAACGATAGTATTAGAATAATTGAAACGGTTTCATTTATTAAGCAATAGATATCCATTACCATACTGTAGATACAGAATTGAAATACATATTGTAAACACGCAATGATATAATATTTCCTATATATTTTCTTAAGATCATTAGAAAAAATTAATTGTTATTTGATAAAAATATGAAAAATAATACAAATATTAATGATGAAAGATATCATTATATTTACTATTTGCTGTTATATACATACAATTTTAAACTTAAACAGTAAAACACAATATTATGTTATTGTACATTAAACCTTTAACGATTATCAGAAAGGGTTTTTTTGCAAAATATAAAACACATGTCCTTGTTAAAGGCACTTGAATTTGCATATTTATACACAATAAAAATATATACAAAATGATTTAAAAATTAATAAACAAAAACCATAACATATTTAAGAACCAAAAAAAACTACTTATACTGTTCGCTCAATTTAAACACAAATATAATACAGAAATTGATATCATATACTTAAGTATGTGTTGTTCTAGTCAAATCTATATACTTTTTTTTTAATATCAAAATTCACATTGACAAATACGGTGCAAAAAATTAAAGCAGTCATACATGCACACAACAACCAAGTTATGTTAGAAAACGGAAAGGAGGCAGTCTAATTGAAGTAAGCCTAATATTAAGTATCAAAATCATAATTATATTTTTAACTTAATCGAATATGTCCTCGGTTAAGTGGTTAGTCTGTAGTAAATAAATTATACTTTATATTAATTATGAGTTGGCAAAATTACACTACTGAGATCATGATTTAAATAAGTAAAAACACATCACTTATTGTTTTTATAGAATTTAATTTTGTTTCTTAACAATTCACCGAGAGACCGCAATCACGATATGCAAAACATTAATATGATGATAAATCTATCATATTAATTAAACAATTTTACCTATTAAAAGACATGATTGAAATATAGTAATAAGATACTATTATTAAAAGGAAATCGCCATAGTAAATAATTTAGTGTATTACGAACATAGTTCAATCATTTCTATCGGATGAAGTTGAATAAAAAATATACTATGTATTATTACGCTAACATAAAATAGCTTTTATTCGCGGTAGGATAGATTTTCTTTCCAGTTTTAAAGGACCTACCTTATAAAACTGTTGTAATATTTTTCTCGCCAATTCGATTCTCTTGATCTTTTTCGTCTTCGGTCTCGGTTTCATTAAGCCACCAGTAAACTTGTTCCGTTTTGCGTGTAAAGGGATCCGAATAGGCATACGAGAAGCAGACGAGAACCTCCTAACCAAGGGGTATGGAGGATACATCTATTTCGAATGTAGAAAAAAAACAATTTAGGTAATTTTTTAGTAAATAATAATTTAAAAATGTAAAAATACAACTACACAATAATAAGAATTTCTAGGATCCGGGAAACTAAAAGTTTCCTTTTTATGTTTTTTATAATATAGAAAGTCTACAATGGTTGTTAAAAGAAATACTTTAATAAAAATAATTTCTCTTCTATAAAAACTTAATAGTTTATTCATTATAAAATTGATTATATCATAATACCTACCTTTATACCAAGCACAGTTATTATAGCATTTATTAGGCAAGTAGCTGCAGTTAAAATAAGTCATAACACATTTTTTCTGACTAGTTTTAAAACCATTATCAAGGACAGAAAGAGGTAGAATTCAATTTCCTATCATGTTTCTTTTTAGAACCATTGACAATATATTATTAATTCAATTATAAGGAATTTTTTTTAATAAAAGAGTCTAATAGTCTTACAACAAGTAAATCGGCTAAGACAACCCAATTAGAAGTATTATTCTCATAAGCAAAATTCAAAACTTTATTCTTAAAATAGTAAATTAAAATTAACCTATTGCTAACACCTGTATCAAATTAGCACCATCTAAGCATTATACATTTTAAAGAATTCATCCACCATAATTTAATGAGAGGGAAAACAATATGTTTCATGAGACAAAGGACTTCAAATTCAATTTGTTTGATAAAACCAACTTTGAAATATTGGGATATATTATAGGATGAATTAGCAAACTAATACATTTTAATTTAATGTGCATAAAATAAGGTTAATAATTTTAAAAAAAACTTGAGTAAGCAGCCACAAGTTTAAATGCGTAGTCTGTATGAACTTAGTTATGCAGTTTAGATTTTTTTTTATTTATGTCTACCAAATAAAGTTTAAACTGCAACCTATTTATTAATGGATATTGATATTAATAAAAGCGGACTAATGTCCTGACTATGGACAATAATTATTTGAGTTATTACGGCAATGGTTAGAAAGAATTATGGAATAAAACAAATTAAAAAAAAAAACAGAAAGCCCTACAGCAGCGTAAGCAACCTATCTCATATTTAATCTATAGTAATAAAAATCCTCTATTTTTCTTAATAAGGTATCAAAAATTTCCAAATTATTATTGTAATAAAATTTAAGTTATTAAACACTTAGATAATCATATGATATTAGTATGCCAAACTTTAAAGAACAACTAAAATTATTATTGAAAATTTGAATCGAACTTAAGTTATTTATTTGTAAGAATACTTAACTTTGTTAGAAGGGCACAATTTTTGTTCCTGGTTTTAAAGTATCGTTTGAAATGAGAATACTTGAGGAAATTTCTTTAATTAAACAAATTGTATAGCAATGTGTTAATTTAAAAGCATTTGTTTTTTTTTTTAAATATTTTTAATATTAACCAAATAATAAATTTGTTGCATTACGTATAAATGATCATGTAAAAGTAAAATTGTAAGTATTCAGTATTAAATGTCAGACCATAAAACATAACATCCATGTAAATTCTTCTTAGCTTTAGTTTAAAGTTAAAAGTCTTGATTAAAACACAAATGGATAAAATATGTCACTGTTAACACTTCTAAGTGACAAAATGTCTAAAATTACAATTTAAAAATAGAATATTGAGCTCTACTAGATAAAAAGGCGTGATTTTCATTTTATTACAGGAACTAAGAAATTTTTTTAAAAAATTAACTTTCCACAGATTATCAATAAAATTGAATGTATGGTTATATAAAAACTTATTATTATATATTTTTATTTAAAAAAAAAAAAAATTAACTGACAGTTAAAATGCTCATAATTTTTGCTACTTTTAACTTGATAAATTTGTGCTTCTGTTTCTAAGCATGCACTTATACCGAGTTTAACAGAGAAAGTCATTTGACACTTGAATAAATAATATGTTGCTTACAAGCTTTTTTGATACTGGTTTTGTTAGAGTAATAGTTTCGGTTTAGTATTTTCAAAGTAGATGTGTCTTCTGAACTTTCAAAAAATATGGATTTATTCAATATGTTATACAAATACAATTTTAGCGAACTGTTTTGGAAATCAAGAATGGATAGTAGTTTTTAAAAAAAGGCCTACTTATTTTATTGGATTTGTACATAAATATAAGTCTGAATCCATAGATTTGTACAAATTGTTTTACTAATGTAGTATCACTACAAAATATGTTACTTTCGACTAACTTGAATATACATGATGTACAAGACAGTATATAAAAAATGTTACAACCAATGTATACAAGTCAGTTAATATAGTAATCAATTAGATATTCAAAAGAATCATAACTGATTATAGTTATAATATTTTGAATAGTTTATAATTTATATATTTTCTGATTTCTTTTATAAATTATATAATTATAATTAAAATTTATGTCATAAAACTGGTTATACAGACGGATAATGTAAAAATATTTTTTTTCAAATGTATTCCATACAAACACTTTATCAACTAATAAGTCTAAACACAAATTTTAAATAAAGCAAGTGTGCTTGGAATAACTAATTTTCAGGTTAAAACTCTTGTTCTAAACAATTTTTGTCGATTAAATTTAAATGCATTTTATCATATTGTTTAATTCACTTTTGTCTAAAATCATTTTTTCATTCTATAAATTAGAAATCTATTTACACATATAGAATGGTATACGTTTTTCTGAATTTAAGTATTAATTAAAAGTAAGAAAATTGATTAACTGAATATATCACAAGCGATTCAAGCAAAATACATTTGATAGAGGGATTATTAATTAATATGGGCTGAAAAGTACCCATAAAAAGCTAAGACCAAATAATGTGATTCTTTTTATAGAATAATGTGTTACGTATTACAATTTTCGTTACATGGACCTAGTCTTCAACTAATGGATGTCTGTCCTGTTATAGCCATTAATAATTATACAAGAATATAATACATTTCTATAATAAATAAAATTACATTTTAATATAAAAATGTAAAATATATACAAAAGCAATCAATTTTACAAAAACGAATGGTGCAGTAAAAAACCAACAATGTATAAAACTATTTTACAGCTACAAGCATACAAATTATATACTAGGAGAGTGTATTCTAAAAAAAAGAATAGTAAGCAAATTATAATAATATTGTGAACTATGACAGTATATGTGAATCACTTTTAAGACATTATGATTCGACTATTTACATTGAATAAAGAAAACAAAATATGTTCTGACTAAATTTAAATTAAATGTTTAAAAAATAGAATAACTTTTGTTTATTTTTATTAATAAATTTATTAAAAATATTATTATTTAAATTTATTTATTAAATATTATCTTATTCAAATATAACTTAAAATACTCTTACAACTACATATGAAAATGGATCGACAAATCTGTGGGTAATATCGAGGGAAAATGGATTTAAAAATGAATTATAATTCTAATATTATGTTGTAGTGTTTAAAGTTACTTTATGATAAGCTAATTAACAAAAAAAAAAATCAATAAACTAATAACATACCTGAATTTCTAATTGCGAACGATTTTCTCTTGCCCACTCTAAAGCCGGACAAATATCTTTTTTTTTAAGAGATTCTACAATGGTATTTAACTTGGCAAACGGTTCTCTTTGACCACATTCGACTTCTATACCGGATTCCTGTATTTTTTGTAAAAAGAAAAAAAAAAAATTCAGATTTTATTTTTTTTATAAAATAAATACTTAATAAAACTTGTCTATTCAGAATACAATATAGTAGAAATGGTGTTTATACGCAAATCAAATAATTGATAAATCTAATAATTACTGGCCTCTGATAGCTCATCGGCAATATCCCACATGCCTTGTCTATAAAAATGCTGACATATTATTCGGTTAACTAAGTCAGTTTTTGTCGGTCCCGAAAAAATGTCTTCTCTGCTAGTTGCAGCGAAATCCGATATAAAATTCTGTAGACAATTCATTAATGTTATACAAAATCTATAAAAATAATCAAAATGCATTACCCTGTCGATTGCTTTGCCCACTTTTGATACAGTACTATGCAACTCCCTGTGTTCTGTTGCTAATTTGTGCGTGTCTTTCTTGCATTTGTCGAGAAATCCTTTTACAAGCACAACTGATGTTTTGTTAGATTCTAGAGCTAAACACAAATAAACAATATTTATAATTTCAGATTTATTAATTAGTATTAACCTATATTGTATAAGTTTTTTTAACATTAATATTTGTCTACTAAAAAATTATCATTATCACAAACATCGGCTATCAGTTATATACTTTCAGTCATTCATAAATTCTTTTAAAGGAATTTCATAGTTTCAATATACACTATAATCCACAAGCATACAAACAACAAGAACCGTTACAATAAAAAAATGAACGCAATATATAATTCATTATAATATATTAAATAAATTGAAAAAATTATTTTTGCTTAAAAAAAGGTCCAAATAAAATCTTTATTTCAAGAGTTTATATAAGCATTTAAAGGTATAGATCAGTAATGAAATGCAAATGAGTAATATTGTTAACCGTGTTATTTTCAATATTTATTTTGTTATGTCTCAATAATATTAGTGATGAAATCAAGACGTCCTGAGAATTCAAGAAAATCTCATATTAGTCAGTAAATAATTCTACAAGTAAACACAATGGTCTTATTGTAACCTAAAGGCGAAAGGCACTATTAGCCTCCGAAAGACGACTTTAAATATATTAACTACTTTACAAAAAATATATTTACTTACCATCTTCAGATTTTTTAGAAAGTAAATCACATTTGATATTCTCAAGACTGTCGATAAGCTGCTGTAATACATTGTCGACATTTTCACGTATTTGTCCAAATTTTGATAAAACTTTGTCAACCTCTCGGTCAACTGCTAAACATGCATCCATTACCCAAATACTTCTGAAATAATACCTAAATATCTTATTGTAGCACGGAGAACGTACCAATAATAATAAGTAATACTAATATTGAACTTTGATTATTCATACATACCTTTGGATATTTGTACTACGTATTTTTTATTATTGCAAAAGAGTTGCAGGTTTTCTTTTGTCTTCACGATTTATAAGCAGAAATGTTGACGCAAAACTCAAAATAATACTTTGGATGTTAATTTTTAATATAAGTATGTTTTAAACAATTTAAAGTACAATTTTTTCGTCCGATCCAAGACAATAAAATGTAAATATTTTTACTAATCTCCCTACTGGAGACCGAGGACGCCCTACCAAGTATATTCGTATTATAAAAATTGGATTTATTAAATAATAAATTGTAAATTAGTCAGTTTATCTGTTATCGTTGACTACTGTCAGGAAATTCTACGATTACGGGCACGTACAAATATTTCTTTGTGATTACAAAATGACTAATTACTAACAACAGCCGTGATTTCAGTTTTTATGAAAAATAAATAACACCAATGTTAATAACACGTAGGTAGGTAGCTGGTATGGGAGACTATTCAGTATTCGGGTTGTTATCACTTTTACCAGTGTTCATGTTTTCCCACGATTATATTGTCCGGTGGAACTAACGGTCGTTCGATGTAGTGCATACGAGAACTTGGGTAGCTCATTTCCAAGCTGGTTGTTGAACTCTGTACCGCTATAGATTCGCTTATACATTTGTTCATTTTAGAGAGGGGGGGGGGGAAAGACATAACTTATTGATTAACCTTTTATAGAGCATGCGCTTCTCTCCCCGGAAGACGGAAACTCGTACCAACCTTATTCGCACAGGCAATGCGTATAATACATAGACCTATAAAGAATTATAGACTTTATAGGTATTATGTGAATCCCGAATCTTTAAAATGTTGTACAATAAAGACAAAAATTGATCTTTTCCTACATACGATTATGTACATATTATGTCCAAAATGTAAAATTTATTTTTGCGTTCCGCCAAATGTTTAAAACAATTTTTCTTATGCAATTTAAGCTTATAATTTCAATTAAACATTGTTAACTAACAATTATTTATATTTCTATATGAAAAACATATTTTACTTACCCCACCTGACCTTCATAATGAGACTAATATATTATCAAACATCAATGCTCCAACGGTTAACCTATAATTTATTTCAGTTTTCATACTTTAAAGAATTAAAAAGCTTTTCAGTTAGGATCAACATCGAAATAGTTAACAATTATTCAATATTATAATATATATGTAAATTACAAGATCTAACTGAACAAGCTAAATATACTTCGACGTGGTAGCTCAGTAGCTTCTTTATTCTCAAATATTCCATTGACATAACAATAGGATTTCTATACGTAAATTTCAATAGGTAAATTTAACCCTTTCAGTCCCGACTTTTTTATTTGTGGAAAAAAAAATATAATAGCGTCTTTATCAATTTTTTTTGTTTAAAGAGAGATTTATTAAAAAAATTGATAACATATAATCAATATTATATTTTATTCTGGTTCTAACAATTTTACGAATTCAAAGATACCGCTAGATCCCGTATGGTTAATCTAAACGAAATGAAAATTAATTAAAATGTATGTACATTACAAAATTATATATGAGCCAAAATATTTTTCAATTCTGTAAAGGTTTTTTGCACTAACTGAAGCAAACCTTTTATCACCTTTTTTAGTGGAAGTTTTCATGAGTAGGTCTGAAATAAATATTAAAAAAGTCCGGTGCAGTATTGTCTGTTTTCTAAATAGATGGTGTTTGAACAAAAGGACACAAGTCAAACATCATAGTTTTTCAGTAGACACAAAAAACATTTTATCATTCTGATCATACATTTTTAAAATAAATAATCCAACAGTCATCCGTGAAATAACTTAATAAGTTAATAACGATAAATAACTTACTTGGCCACGAAAAAATCAGAATCGCCTGGACAATAAATAAACTATAATCATTACTTTTACGTCGACTCAAATAATTATTTTTTCTTAATAAAATTCAGTGGTTTTTTTTAAAAATTAATTTTTATTTTGAGTTTATTGTGACTTTTTAAATGAATAAAAGAGATCGAAAGAATTATGTTTACCAAGATTCTATTTGTTGACCAATTTGAATGTGTGTTTATATTATTATTATTTATTTAAGATTTATTTAGTACTAAACAGGAAAATTCAAACATAACTTTATACAACCATATAATATTCTTTTATTCGTATTAAACTATTCTGATGTGTTTGACTAACAATCACAAATATATATTTTTTATTAATACAATTTTTTATCTAAATCCACTTAAGTTACTTTAAAATATGTTTGAAGTGGTGATGAGAAATCAAAAATCGTGATTTAAAAAAATAACGCATTTCAGCGACTTTAAAAATCTTAAAATTATTAAATAACATTACAGTATAAAGCTGTGTTCCTAAGTAAAATGTTCTGGTGGAAATTAAAAGCAAAACGCATAATTTTGACTATAAATTGATTTCGGATTCCGGATTCCATTTCAACAAATCCGAAATCCAAAAGCACTTTATCTTTTCGGTGTAGTGTTTTATTTTTACAATTTTATCGATTACCTATATTTAACTTAAGTACACAGCTAACAATATTTAATACTTGTATGATTTTTAAGTGGCTTAAATAGCGTTTTTTTTTTTGTGAATATACAGATTTTTGGATCCCCATCACTATAGTTAATATATTAATATGTTACCTACTTACGATTATTACTTCTCATCAACTCAAGCAATTTTCTTTCCGATGAAACTCAATTATTTCTTTAGACATTTTTTTTGATAGTTGGTTTTTTGTGATTTTTTTAATAGATAACAGTGATCGAAACTCGAAAGGATTGAAGATTGTGATACTGAAGATACTGAGACGGCAGAATTTTTGAAAAAGGTGCGGCGACTATTGAAAAAGCATTTGTTGATCAATTCCAATACAGGTATGTTTGTATTAAAGTTATTCAAATAGTATTTATTATTAAGTATAAATTAGAAAAATATTTAAACAACATAGTGTTAACCGTAATCTTACAAAAATTAAAAACACTTTTTACTGTTAAACTATTTATTATGTTGCGGTAATATACATATTATATTCAAACGTTTTTTGAGATTTGGTGGGAAATCAATACAAAAGTTATTAAGTCGATACACATTTGTAATGTTTTATGTTTTTTAAAATCTATGAACCAAGTACGATCAGCTAAATGAAGATTTTTGAAGGGGATAAACCCAACACTGAACACTGCAATACATTGCAATAGACAGACGACCTATTCTAATCTTAACCGGCTAATTCTAATATACTATCGGTTTCTGTGTATTTTTTATACTGTAACTTTTATTATTACGATCTATGACCGATCGAATGGCGAAGGACAAAAGACATGGCGTGTATATCATTATGTTAATCCATTTTCCCTGTCTTGGTAGCTAGACGGTTTTCAAATCAATACAACTGACCAATAGATATAGTGTGATTACGCCGTATTCGGTGTAATGAGTAATACACACGCATGTTTTGGTTGTAGCCATGCATATTTTATTCGTTCTGTTTTATGTTCGACAGTTTTATTTGGTATAACACTTTAAAAATATTAAACTGAAAAAAAACTATGATTTGAATCCCCTCTATGATTTTATCACCCTCCTAAACTTAAACAAATTTTGATATATTTTATCCATTTATTTTACTCAGATTATCTCCAAATTCGTGTCTGTTTCCAATTGTGTGTTTTAAATATAATATATAATGTTATAAACAATTTCAAAACGTACAAATCAAATAAGACATCTAATAAATAATCACATCTTATACAGGATTAAAGTATATAGGTATGAATAGTGTTGAATACCTTTTACATTTTTAACAGAATCAAAAAATTACAACTGTAAAAACTAATCACTTATCCCGGTTGATGAAAATATGCATTGAGCCCCCAAAGATATTAAATTACGCAAATTAAGTAAAACTAATAAATAATAATGTGCAATGCTATTTAAACTAATTTTTCTTTGTAAAAATAATACAAAATAACCGTAGTGTTAAAAAGTAGATTATTTCTAAAAAACTTAACACTGAACATCCAAAAAATAGACCAGCAGTTCCTCCGATAGACACTTTAATCATTAAATATAAAAAAAAACGTATGTAGATGATTCTTTAATAATTATAAAAAAAAAATGAAATAAATAATAAACATCACCCACCTAGGACGTCGGTAAGACCAAACAGCAAATTTCTTTTTAAACGCATTTTGGGGAATTTTATTAATCCCCATTTTAGGTTTGTTCCAAGAAACCTAAAAAAAAAAAAAAAATATTGAATCATAATTTCTCACACGTTACTTAATGTAATAAGTTATCTATGATAAGCCAACCTAAGACTACCTTCATTCAGTGTAAGGTTAATAATTTCCTTATACAAAAATTAGAAATTCAAAATCTATGTCAATCATACATATAGTAAATAATGGTTATAAATGGTAGGCGTTAAATTTATGTTCTTTATGGTGTAATAAAAAAATCAGAGCATTTTATTGTTTGAAGTTATGTGACGCTCTTTAATATAAATTATAATAATTATTATAATACACAGACATAAATGTCGATTGTTGGTAATGTTTTTTTCGGTAATTACTAACTTTGGTGTTAGGTTAAACATTTAAACATATTGTTATTAATTATTTAATGTCTTATACATTAAACGCTTTATAGGTATATTATATTTGCATGCGAGTTTAATGTGTTGTTAATTTTATCCATTTTGCAAATGTAAATAGACATTTAAAGTACTGTTTACTAGCGTTCGGTTTACCATTGTATTGTATTTTCTCCTTCTACAATGTAGCTGACATCATCACAGGGCGGCAAACAACCGCAATTAACTTTGGAATTATCGCCAGTCGTGTTTCTGAGTTTCACTAAGTAATCTGTACAAGCAAATATATGTTTTTAATTTTGATCTAATCAGAACTATGTAGGCCGGCAGTTGACGTAACCTTCGTATTGATCCAAACAGTGCATTCCTTTTACGTCACAGATTTTATGATTTGCTGAAAAAATTCGCTACAATTAGTTTTAGATGCAAGCACCGCAGTTACCGGTCAGTTAGTTTTTTTGTGAATAATTATTGTATTCTGTAATTGTTGTACTTACTAGGCCTGTAAAAATAGGGAACGCATCCGCAGAGTTTTATGGCCTGTTTCATTCGACATTCGTTGCGGCAAATGTTGTAAGTGTAAATAGGACTTAACTCCAAGTTGCTCTCGTGCTTGTAACGACACCCTCTTTGTTTGGGTGAGAGGGATTGGATTTCAGGTGTGCTGTATATGCTCAAAGCTGTCACGTCCAGTGTCTTGTAGAAGCTTTCCGGCGACGAATATATCCGGTTGGCTATGTCGGGTGCTTCGTGCGGCGAATGTAAGAATCCCTATAAAAAAACTAAAGTTAAGTAAGTCCCAAAATCGACGCGAAACCCTTCTAATTATCTTATCTATCGGTTAATTTATAGGTTAGTATTGGTTTTATTTAAAATTTTGTATGATTACGCTTAGGGCTTGGGGTCGGATGGAGTTTAAGATGAACCACTAATACCAGTAATGGCCAGTAAGTTTGTTTTAAATATGGATGTCTCTTGCGGCTTTTCGAGGATAAAAGTTAAACTTACTTACCATGTAACCAAAGTTCATGGAAGTTATTTGCGTGAAAACGTCTCCATCTAACGGTGTCCCGGACAAAGAACCCGCCGGTGGTAATATACTCCTGTTGTTCTGCATCCAGTAACTATGGATTTCAAAACATGATTATTATTACTTCTGATTTCAGTGTAGATAGGCACTAGTAAACGGTTGGTTTGTCGCTAACTTGAAGTCATTGTATTGTGAGATTTCGCCGTTGTAGGTGTGGCAAAAGCCCAGTTCGGAAATGGTGGGCACCAGGTTGAATAGCGCGTACCCTTCCATGTTACTGTTGGTTATTGTGTACAGCACGTGGATTTGTAGTTTCTCCACAATAGTCAAGTAGTGGTCAGGCGTTATTTTGGTGTAAAACGGAACATTGTCAAACGTTCCGTAAGTGGCGTTTGCCAACATTTCCAGGAACGCTTTCATTTCCTGTTTTTCGTCTTCCGAATAACCTGGAAATCTACCAAGGCCCGTTATTGTTATCCGATCAATAGATACATCATTACATGGATATGTCAAGATATGATAGATCTTACTCTTTCTCGACCATTTCTTCGAATTTTTGTTCGTCCATGTTGTTGATTGGACATAGGGTGACGGCCGGCAAAGCTGTAGACCACTCTTTATAATCCCTTTCCATGGATATGACCGTGGGGTTCTCTTGATAACGAGTCCAAGTCGACGTACCCAGGACCACTGAGCCGTATATACAAAAACATATCGCTATCACCCACAAAAATCTGGAATTCCAAACTCGCTTTAGTGTATAAAATATAAAGATTTCTGTTCACCTAACAACAGTGTTTACCTTTCGATGAAATGTCGTTTTTCAGTGGTCAGGTGATTGAATCCATGAATGTTAGACGATGAAAAAAACAAATTGACAAACTTTGTTGACGTCGTTTTCAGTCTGACCACTGCGCGAGTCCTATCTTTTTTCACGTCCGAATCGTCAAACTTAAAAAGGACATTTTGTATTTTCGGATTTATTTCGTTCCAGTACATTTTCACCAACCTGTCGACGCCAACTTTCGTAAAGTAATAAAGTACAAATCGTTCGCATTCAAACACATGCAAATATTATACAGCAACGGTAATCAGTGTTGAATTATTTATTTGGTCACAGTGAAATCGAATATATTTTCTGCTAATAAAAAATTATTTATCAATATTGTAGCCCAACTTAATGACCACTATCCTGATTGTCATACACGCGAACACATTTGCTATATTTTATGCATAATAAGTATAGAAATTACATAATAAAATATTTATAAACAAAACTAATATTCATATAATGCGTACCAGCTGTGAATTATTTAAAAGTTTAAATCCCAATTTTCAATTTTAAAGTAAATATCCTGCTGAAATAATTCACTAGAAGATTGGCTATTAATAAGCATAGGTATAGGTACATTGTACATGCCATCACTGATAAATTTGCGATAAAATATAAATCATTATTGTGAACTTTCTCCTTGACTGTTTCAAATTGAACATACATTTTTTCGTTGACATAAAACTCTTATTCCCCAGACCCACACAACGTCAATAGCATCATAGATTTCATATACAATTCCAAGCGTATCAACAAAATTTAAAAATATAACTGTTTCTTTCATATAATTACTCATATATAATGCATAAGATTGTTATTTAATTATGTAAAATAATGACAGTCCAATGACCACAGCTGTCGCGGACTATATTTAATAAAAAAAAAAAAACTCTTATTCGTCGAACAATCGTTAGGCCTGTGAATACCATTGCGTAGATGACCATTGATTACGTCACGAAGGGTTTAATAAACAAATTTAAAAGTGATGGCACTAGTAAAAATTATTTTCGGGGGGGGGGGGGGGGAGATGGTCAACCCCTGACGCCAGAGTTTAGCAATGAGTTGTGTCGTTTAAAATATAAAATGAAAAAATTATTCGCTCATAATGAATACAGAATTATAGTCTCATAATAAAAATAGAAATATCCATATTAAGAGGCTATTACACTAGCATTTATTAAGGCACATTTGTAAAGGTAATTTTTCACTAAAACTTAACATTAAGCTAAATTGTTGTTTAAACATATATTATATTACCGTAAAAAAAAAAGATCTACTTTGATATTTAATTTTTTTTCAATTATAACGTATTAAGGTTCTATTTTTGTACAAAAACATATGTTTCTACTTAAAAACGTACTGTTCCTTCGATTTAAGTTTTACAAAAACATTTAAATTCTTCATAGCATTTTTAAGCTATCACTGTGGTACAATTTTAAATTTTTTTTAGTTAATTAATTATTTCAATGTAAAAAAAACAGTTTTTAACTTTTTTAAACTAAATTAATTTATTAACAAAAAAATAATTTTAAAATTATGCCACAGTGATAGCTTAAAAATGTTATAAAGAATTTAAATGTTTTTGCAAAACTTAAATCGAAGTTTTCTTAGGAACAGTACGTTTTAAAGTAGAAACATATGTTTTTGTACAAAAATAGAACCTTAATACGTTATAATTAAAAATAAAAATAAAATATCAAAATAGATTTTTTTTTCTGACGGTAATATAATATAATTAAACAATTTAGCTTAATGTTAATTATAGCTTAATACAATCGATGCTTTGAAAATGTTGTTAAAAAATGTTTTCAAAACTTAAATCGGAGTATTCTTAGGAACAGTACGTTTGAAGTAGAATAAGTTGTTTTCGACCAAAAATACACAGGTGTAAAGGCCCCTTAAAGTAGATTGTATAGACCATTGTTTACTACAATAAATGTGTAAACCTTTATATTTAATATTAACATAGATAAGAGGAATCCATTTTGATATTAAATTTTTGTTCAACTTGTAAACGCATACAAGCCATATTTTTGTATGAATTTTTTTCTTCTTCCAACATACCTAAAATTACACCGATTTAAGTTTTGAAAAACATTTCTATTCTTCATTAAATTTTCAAGGTATTAATCGTGGCACGAATTTAGTTTTAGTTACTTAATAATTTCTGTGTGAAAAATGAAAATTTTTTACGTTGTTTAATTGTGTTAAAATGTACTTCGATTGATACATCAAACAAGTAATCGCAAAAATCTATATCTGTTTTTAAAATTATGATGAGTGTGCCTATGTTATAAGTCTTAACTAGACTCAGGAAAACTTTACAGGATTATTGGTGAAACGATCGAGGTCATACACGATTTTATTAGTGTTTATATGTTTATATGAATTTAAATTTTTACATTATACAATGCATGTTTTTGAGTTTTAAATTTTGAATAATGATTTTTTTTAATTTTAGACTTAGACCCTTTTTACTATCGAATTGATATAACATTATATTATTTATTCTATACTATGTTGTTTGCGAAATTAAATAAATAAAAATATCACGACCTAATGCGTGACCTGACTGGTTATGTCGGTAAAGAGGGATGCGGTCGCCACCCAGCGGTGATGAATGTAGTTAGCATCCGCTGCCGGTCGGGTACGCGATGAGACCGAGTCGACGCAGCACAAAATGTCCTACAAAATTAATGTATAACCCAAAAATGGCCAAAATTTACTTGTGTCCTTTTGCCCAAACACCGTCCAAATGTAGTGTTATTTTCTCCGCTCTCCGGAAAAAAATTGTATCATAGTTATGTTATAACATTTCGGTCCGTTTAAAAACTATGATTTTTTTATGAGGTACAATTATATGTATAATGAAAATTTAAGTAAGATGTTTTTGTATTTTGGCCACAAAAAAAATTAAAAATGTACGCAATCTTAAGATAGATCGCGCCACACACACAAATTATGCTATTTGTAAACTCCTCTATAAGCGTCTTAACCGATGACGTGAACTTGGCCGCTCTCCTGTTCTCCAGCAGGTTGGTCTTAGCCTCCGCTCGGATTAGACTCTTCAGAGCCATCGCTTTGACCGTCATGCCCTTAACAATTACCCTACTAGGTTCTTCTTCTGATTTTGGTTCGCCTTGACTGACTCCATAAACCAGTCGAGTCCGCTCATTATCTTATGATAAGTGTCGGCCCTCGTGGTCCTTGATTTCTTATTAGCTACTCTAAAGTCCATCGAAGAGGAGGAGGAGAAAGAGTTCCGCTCTCCTGCTTCCTCCGCTTTCGCTGTCCTGGATAGACATTTTAACGTTTTTGTATATATTTGAGTAAAATAGTAGTTTTTAGCAACGAACTTGGTTTTCACAAAATGCGTCTTCCACTGGAAAGTTCTTGACCAGCGAAAGCTCTCTCCACCGTCAGTTGATCCCAGATGCTAGCCAAACTCAAAAAACACAAAATTACAATTGAAAACGCGATATATGCGCCAAATTATATATATATATATACATATAGCTATATAGAAAATCTCATACATATATTCGGTAACGTTCAGCGTTCGCACAGATTTTCCGATTGACCCCCAGCCCAATAACGTAATATACATGTTAAAAAAAGTAGATGTGTACATATAGATAGTTCAGGTATACAAATTACTACCGTGTTCACGTACGACGTTTTTCGTGGTTTTGGTAAAATATATTTGATATTGGTATTATTTATCATTTTTTTTAAATATTATTAAAATGATAAAAAAAGTATACAAAAATACATTGTTTCGAAAATTTGGTTACTATATATGACAACTTTAAATATTATGCGAACAAAATAATTTATAGATTTAAATTAATATGGTTAAATGCTGCAACCACACGTCGTTCCGTACTTGTGGTATCAAGTGGTCGATAACATGAATTAACCAATCAGGAAGCAACGTTCAACACGAAATACGCGAACACGGCAACCCGCAACAGTGGAATAGCGCCAGTATAGGCCTAATTCCTAAAACTATAGTTTAACCACAGAATTTATGAAGATGTTTAAATCTATTCTGTGACTTAACCCACTTTAAAAGTAATTAGCCATTGTCTTTATTGTGTTGTATGTCGTTTGTGTTAAGTCATCAATAGTAAACATTAAATAAAACACGAGCACGAAAATGAATAAAATTCAAGAAAGTAATGCATGTAATTTGTATAAATTGTCTTTAGTGGACATTATTATAATGATAAATAGTATAGTATAGTTTTATAATAATAAATTATACACAGGGTTATTCAAATTTAATGTTTCAAATAGTATGAAATTCTATTTTGAAAACGTATAACATTATTTTTGAATGATCATTGAACCTACTTTATCAACTTAGTGTAATACTTTAAATGGAAGTTATCATTCTTGTTTATATCTTACCCTAAGTGTAACAGTAGGTACAATAAATTATGTTATAGTATTTTTTTACATCCTAGTAAAATATGAATAGTTTAGAAATTTATTGTCCTTTAATAGAATGTAACTGTGATATCCCGGATTCCATAATAAAAGTACTTTTAAATAAATTACTTTTATTGTCTATGATCAATTTATTTTCAGTAGGTAATTAACAAAATTTTTCCAATGTGTTACTCATTAAAACAATATTTTTTTTCACACTTTTAATTACTTTTTTATGCTTTTAAATCACATCGACCTTTTTTGAAAATTACTACTGAACCATTTTTACTAGCTATGTTTTCTTTTTTTTATTTATTTATCGATAATATATACGCCCTATCAGTACAGTACAAATAATAATGATAAATTAACAATGTTTTATAAATTAAAGAGTGTATTATATGATAGATTAAATTTAATTAAACTAGATATTTTAACCTGGTTGAGTCATTATAAAAAAAATCAAAGTTGATTAACGAGTTTGCTGTTGTCAGCATTCTATTAATTGGAGCGAAACGACTGTAATTTTGACGAGAGGTTGGGGAGTAAAATGTATGTGATACACGAGTATTAACACGAGGGACTTTGAAAGGAATGAGGCTCAATAATTCAGGACAGTCGATTTTAGAATTTAATAATTTATGGAGCCAAAGTACATCATTCAGTTTTCTATGCTACACTAGGGGCTCAATATCAAATTCCAATGCTAACTGTTCAATAGATAAATTTACTTTATTTGTTTTGTATGCAAGTACCTTCAATAACCTGTTCTGGATACGTTCGATCCTGGACACTAGATTAGCTTGGTGAGGGTTCCAGATAACAGAGCCATATTCTAAGATCGAACGAACCAAAGAAAAATATAAGACTTTTATGCAATTTGAATTTCTAAATTCTGAACAGTTGCGACGTATAAAGCCGAATACCCGCAGTGCCTTATTACATATCATATTTATATGGTTATTAAAAGACAGATCATTTGATAGTAATATGCCCAAGTCTTTTATTTGCGTTACTACCATTAGATCAGAGCTATTAATTTTATAGTTAAATTTTAAGTTTTGTTTTCGTCGTGAAAAAGTTATCTGTGAACATTTTTCAGCATTTACACTAAGGCCATTTAATATGCACCATGAATAAAACTGATTCAAATCATATTGCAATTTATTACAATCATCAATTGAATAAATCGGTAAATATAGTTTTAGGTCATCAGCAAAAATTAGGAATTTACAATTTATAAAGATATTGGTAACGTCGTTAACAAATATTAAAAAAAGTAAAGGCGATAGGTGATCTCCTTGAGGAACACCTGTTGTAACATTAATACTCGCCGAGATAGAATTGCCTAATTTAATATGTTGAGATCTATCACATAAATATGAATTAAACCATTTTAACATTGGTCCAGAAATGCCACTATATTCTAATTTTTTTATCAAAATAGACAGGTCAACACTATCAAAAGCTTTCCTTATATTGGTGTACACTGCATCCACCTGAATACCTTTACTAACTGTTGACACAATGTCCGTATAGTATACTGTATACTAGTAAATTTGTTACGGTTGATTTAGCATAGCGAAAGCCGTGTTGTTTATCAGAGATAATATTAGTAAATACTGATACGAATTTGGTTGCTATAATTTTTTCTAAAATTTTAGGTAGTGCACTCAGACGTGATATAGGGCGATCATTTTTAACAGCATTTCGATTGCCCGTTTTAAATATAGGGTAAACATAGCTAGTCTTCCACTTATCGGGATAACAACCGGAGGATAACGAGAGATTAAATAGGTAATGAATGGGGCAAGATAGCGTATAATGACAGTTACGATAAATTATTTCTGGTATTAAGTCCGGGCCATTTTTATAATCATTAGATAGAGAACGGAGAGTTTCGAATATTTCAGCTACTGTAAATTCACAGGTACTTATATTGATATCAGATTCAAAACCATAAATAGGATTAGTTATTTCAGTACATTTGGTATAGTAGACCGATTCAAAATATAATTTAAACATATTAACTGTCTCATCTAAGCTAGTTGACACAGTGTCTCCGTAAGTAATATTATGCGGAATGGTATTTGATTTCTGTTTGTTTTTGACAAATTTCCAAGTATATTTTGGAATATTAGTTAGAGAAGATTGTATTTTTTCTAAGTGTTTTTCATAGCATAATTTCGATAATAGTTTACATTTTTTTCTTGTCAAAGAGAATTCTGTGTAATGTGTGTTAAGACCGGTTAACTTATAAAGTTTATGGAGTTGTTTCTTTTTTTTTATTAACATGCATAATTCTTTGGTGAACCAGCTAGGAAACTTGTAATTATACTATGTTTTTTTAGGGACAGCTTTTTCAATTGCATCTAGTATTATTTTATAGAAAATATTCAAAGCAATATTTATATCATTTTCTCCATTGACACTAGACCAATCAATATTAGCAAAGGTAATATTCATGTCATTATAATTAGCTTTACTATAGTCCAAGTACGTAATGTTTGAGCAAAGGTAATGCACACTCGGCAGTTAGCACAGGATGATGTTTATCTAGTAATACAATACTATTATCTAAAGGTTGAACATTAATAAGTGGGTTGTTCGAAAAAACTAAATCAAGCTGGGTTCCACGACTATTTAGTACAGTATTCAGTTGATACAGATTTAGAGATGAAAAACAGTCATTGACGATTTGCGAACAAGTAGAGCCATGGCTATTACTTACTAACCCTACTTCATTACTTATAAACCTACTATGAGGAAGATTATAATCACCATATAGTATTAAGTTCGTTTCCAAGGGGAATTTATTTAACAAACATTCTACAGTTTCAGTATGAGTAGTATAATAACTGGGTGGACTTGAAGGCGGAATATAACAAACTCCAATAATACACTTGAAATTAATACCCCACTTGAGTAGCACAAATAATTGTTCTACATTATCGGTTGTTAGATTAATAACATCTGTGTTAAATCGTTTATCTACCAAAATACTTACACCACCTCCTCTCTTAAGTTTACTCGTCTTATCGCTCCGGTCGGTACGAAATACATTGTAACGATCAAAGTCTAATTCTGCATCATTGATATCTACACTCAACCAGGTTTCCGTAAATACAAAATAATCAAAGTTAAATAATGGAATATTACATCTTAAAATATTAAATTTAGTGCGTAAGCCCCTAACGTTTTGGTAATAACCACATAATGCTTTTATCTTATTTACTAGAACCTTATTACAATTATGACATTTATTTTTATTAAATATAAAACTTTATAAAAAAAAAAACCGTCAAAATATGGTGTAGAATATTATTTTCTATATGATTCCAAAATTTTAAAACTTTACAACTACTACAAAGTAGAGACAGGATAAATACAGTTAGTAATATATACGTTAAAATAACAATTTTATTGGTACTTTACTAGATTTTTATAAATAATGGCATAATTGATATCTACTGACAAACGTTTTAGTCAAATATTAACACGCTTATATTAGCTTCACTTGTATGTATGTTTGTATGTAACTATGTAATTTGTTTGTATGTAACTATGTAACTAAAAGAGATAGGCAACCGAACGTACATGCGTGTATTCATTGTTGTTTACCTGAAGTTTTCAAGTAATAGAGACACGTATGCACTAGAATTAAAAAAACACGATTTTAAAGCACATCGAACTAAAAAGTGGAAAATAAATATAGTTTAAAAAAACTAAAAACACGCTTAAATAGTAAAATAAACTAAAAAGTAGAAAATATTTTTTAATATGGAAATCAATTAATAATACTATTTATTTTTTATTAATTGATTTCTATATTGAAAATTATTTTCTACTTTTTAGTTTATTTTACTATTTAAGCGTGTTTTTTAGTTTTTTTAAACTATATTTTTTTTCTATATTTTGCCCCTAAAAAGCCACGACCAGAAATCGATAATGTTCCACCTTGAATTATATTTAAACAATATATTAACTGTATACAATGTTTTTCTTTTAAGTTTAACTATTACAGGATTATTTTGTATTGTAATTGATTTTAGGTTGGAATAATGGTAATATAGACAATTCACCGGGAGTTTTAAATAAAATTGAAAATATTGTTATAGAAATGGTAACAAATTTAATTAATAATAAAACGCTAACTGTAAATTTTGAAAAATATTCACTATGGTAATTATGTAACAGTATATTATAATAAAATTATCCGTTAGAATACTTTTAAGAATTAAAATTATATTTTAGAATATTATATACAAATAATAATAGTTAGATCTACCCAATGGTATTCACAGGCCGAACGATTGTTTGACGAATAAGAGTTTTATGTCAACGAAAAAATGTATGTTCAATTTGAAACGGTCGAGGAGAAAGTTCACAATAATGATTTATATTTTATCGAAAATTTATCAGAATATAACAACGCATAACGCTTGTACGACCAGGTAATGACATGCACATTTTACCTATACCTACCCATATAATAGGGCTGATCAATAATACAAGATGGTAAAATTAACGTAAGACACTCATTTTATCAAAAACATACAATTTCATAGATTATTTTTTTAAACAGTTTTTTATACGCTGTTGTATAATACAGGGTAATTCTTTTATTATGAACCAGTCAATATCTCACTGGGTTTTATTAATAATTAATTTTTTTTTCATATTGTTTTTATTCAATGTGATCTCAATTTTTTACATTTTGTTTTTACCCCCCTCACAACTTAGATTTTTTAATAGCAACTTTTAAAACTTAAATGGTACCGTACATATTTTATTACCTTTTTAAATAGAAAAAAATATATTGCAAATTTTAACTGGTCGATAACCAGTTTCGGATAACTATTTTTGAATTAATAAGCGTTTAAAAGTTAGGATAGGGAAGTGGAGTGTATTATTATTTTTATCTGCGCGCATTTCTCAACTGCATTACATACCTAATGTTTTCAAAGAGAAAAAAACTATAAAATTGTAATTATTTTCCGAGAAAATAAGTGTCTTACGTTAAATTTATCACTCTGTATAACACACGAATTAAATTCAAGTACCATATAATATGTCTAATTGACTGCGATATAAATCGCATTTATACAACGTTGATTTTTGAACCATGTACTACAGGGAATTGTATTATGGAAATACAATTTTATTCCAGAACAATTTGAATGTTCGTAAAGCTCTTATCAACATATGCTGTTTGTTGGGTACTACGTCTTGGAACCTTGGCATCACACTTACTTCTAGTGGTTTAGTTGCTGGCGATTTGATTGTACATTTGTGCGACGGTGAAATTATAGATTGTTCAATAACTCCAGAGGGTAAATAATGTTTATTTAAAAACTGATATTGAATAAATAATCTAATGTCGATTGTTTTCCACAAGAATACAACGATGTGCATAACTTTACTCTGCTTTTCCTCCTTATTTTATAATACTACACGCAATTATTGTGTCATGAAAATCCATTTGCTAAAATACGAGTAATTATTACCATTTTCGCAAAATATTTGTTATTTTATTTTCGTTTATTGTTTTCTATTTTGTTTACTCACTAAGTGAGCATTCCGCTTATTTTTTTTAAATAACCTTTTATTTATATACAGTTAATGTAAATGAAGTTATTCCATATATACTTTAATTATTGTTTTACCTGCTGTAGATTTAACAGGCTAACTAAAGGTTTATTACTACAATTTTTTTAAAAACTTTAAATTTTTAAAGGCGTTCAAATACCTCAAGATATTTTATCAATCCAGCACTTCCAAACAAACGCTAAATATATTTTAATAGTTGAAAAAGACGCGTCATTTCAAAAAATGCTCAATGAAGGTATCATGAAAGTACAAAACAATCATTATCCATGCATAATGATAACTGTAAGTGCCCTATATCCTTATTTATTTTGTAACTCATCTAACTAATATATTAAAGTATTTTCTATTAAAATCCGAATCTAGTAAAATGAACAGCTATTAACAAACAATTATTCCCACTAATTACCATAACTTACGAGGGGCAGTCTTTTCATATACCTATATACTTTCTGTTTCCCACGCAGACAGCAAAATATGAAATTTCTTTTACAAAGATATCGTAAAGCTGTGTTTTTACTAGGTACACATGTTTTATTATTTTTGTTTTCAGGGAAAAGGATTTCCCGACATTAATACAAGGTTATTCGTTAGGCAGCTATATATCAAATCGAATCTACCAATACTAGCTTTAGTTGACGCTAACCCATATGGCATTGAAATCATGTGCACTTATAGATTTGGATCAAAAGTAAGTCCATTGGATGTTTTTTCAGTGCGAGATTTCACATCTTCTTCAGCAATGCTCTCTCTCTCACTGTCGGTTGCGACGCGAAACAAATCTGATGTGCTCTTTCCAAACCATTCCCTTATAGATTATGAAGCCATGATTTTCGTCTTCTGCCAAGTCTCCTTCTTAAGTATTGAATACCTACTATAGCTAGTGTTTACTAGCTCAGCGTCCTTGTTTATTCTCCTAAGAACTTCGTCGTTTGTAATCCGGGCAGTCCTCGGAATCTTGCTTCTATCTTCTTTACAATGGCATCGTTCAGCGTCCAGGATTCCACACCGCAGAGCAGCACAGAGAACACATAGCATCTTATGTGTCTCATTTTTGTTTTAATTTCACATAAAAAACATTACGGCGTTCTATTGTTGCTATTATATTTTTTCAGGAAATGGCACACCAAAATGAAATGTTATCTGTGCCGTGCATAAAATGGTTGGGCGTTCACCCTTCAGATATAGTGTCGTTAAATCTTCCAACTACTCCATTGAGCGTACTAGACCGACTAAAAATCGAATCTCTTTTAAAAAGACCTTACATACGTTCTAATCATCAGATTTTGCAGCAGGTGACTTCAAGTTAAATAATTCAAAAAAAAACATTTTAAACAATAATTTAAGTAGAGTTTAAACTGTGGTTTATAATTTTAATACATGTTACACACCGTTATGATTTCGTATTTCCCGTTTACAGTTTATTAATGCTGTAGGTACTTACTTTGATGGTAAATTTGATCTTATCAAATAAATTTGACATTTTTTTTTCAGTTAAATGAATACTTAAGAATAAAATTACTTATATTTATACAACTACACGTAGCAATAATATTTTAGTACAAATAATTAAACTTACTGAATAAAACAACATGTCCTACTTGGCGAACTCATCATGGTCTTAATTTATAACAATTTTTTTCGTCTTGCCATAATTTCATAACATATTATAACACAATACAAACAACTTATTTGCTTCAGCTTTTAGCCCTGAAGTACCTAAATAAGAAAGCTGAAATCGAGTCCTTAACCACGTTCACGTCAAGTTATCTCACTGGAGTGTATATCAAAGAGAAATTGCTCAGTCATGAATTTTACTGATTATTATAAATTATAATTAGTATAAAATATTTTGTTTTTTAGCCATTATTTTAAAAGAAGTACGTCAATTTTGTTGTTATTTTATTTTTAAATTTATAATTAATTTCACTTAACTACTAATACTAATATTATTTAGTGTATGATCAAAATATATATAAATATCAATAATGTGTTATACCCACTTGTTATTATTTTGTAAAAAAAATGTTTAAGTCGGTTTGACCGTAAGAAGTGATGAGGTTAGGAGGTATAGGAATTAGCGACGTCTGGGCTTATACTCTCATGTAATGAAAATATTTTTTTTAAATATTTCATTCAAGATAACATTTATTTTTTCACAGTAACATGAGATTAAAATATTAAATTACTTTAAATCACCCTGTATATCTAAGGTAATCAGATATATAAATAAAAAACACTTTTCAATATTCAGCACTAATTCCTCTATTATTAAAAAACCGCTTGTTGCCCAATGGTCCAATCAATACCAAATCAGAATAGTTTTTATGTCTACTTAAAGCCTAACGGCTAAAATTATAAAACATTATTTTATTAAAACATTCAAATTATAAGGTGAGTGCCTTTATGATTTAAAATACCTTCTAATTAAAAAAAATAATACAATGGAATGTACTTAACGTTATTGTTAAGGACACTAGGACAGTGCAACATAGAAAAGATTACGGTCTGTGCACCAACATCCGGGTGGTAATATATATATTTTATAAGAACTATTGTAATTGAATCGTTTATTTATGAAACGTAATATCACAATTATGTTGGAAATTACTTTTTTTAATACATATATTCTGTGGCTATAGACGGATCGTTTACCTACTTTTGAAAGTAGTGAAACTCGTATCATAGTTCATTTTATTATGGCTATTCAAAAATATACAGCTAAAGTTCCTATTAATTTATATTAATATTTCTATTGATTTATATATTTTTATAAAAACATATTATGTTTACAAGCTATAATAAAATATATTGGTAAAGTAGTTTTGGCTTACATCACTCAAGAGTTAAGTACCTAACTCATTAATCATTTGTTAATGAAAAAGGTCAAATTGTTCAATTAAAAATTTACTTTTAAATAAAAATTTATTTAATAAATTTGAAAAATTGGTATTCACAAATTAAAATAAGTATATTGCAGAAGAGTTTAAACAAAAAAATTATAATTTATTCAAGTAAAATTGTATGTGAAAAACCAATTATTTTCAATTTACCGAATTTTAACTATTTGGACTAAATCGTTTTCATAAATAACCGATTTAATTATTGTAATAGGGTTTTTCGGGTTTTTCTCGGGACCACACTATATGAAATAAAAGAAAAAGTGTCTATACCCCTTCTGGAGAAAAATGTCAGGATATATTTTTTTCCTTAATCCTATCTCCTTAATACCGGTTGTATTGCATCTAAAAAATATTTCACACAAGTTTCAAAGTAAAGTCAGTAGGTCTAAATAAAAAAAAACGAAGATAACTTCTTAAAATTAAAGGATATTATGCATGTAACCCTTTTACATTTCTAGGGAATCGTAGCTTCCTCATTGACGAATCAAAATAATAATACTTATGAAAACACAACATTGTAACTGTTAGGGGTGATTAACTTACATAAGACATTCATTTTCTCGAGAAAAAATTAAAATTGTAGGTAGTTTTACTTTTTAAAAACATTTATTTTATCAAATTTTCAAATACTATAAAATTAAAAAACTTGGTCTGTGTGGAGCTGTATATGATTCACAAAGTATCTGCGAGTCTTTCTGATATTTATCATTTAAAAAATATATATTTGCAATTAAGCACACATAATAAAGATATTTATTTTTTGTTTATTAAGTTTTACAACATTTAATTGGATCACACAATCAATATTTAAATGTAATTAGAATAAATACATTTTAAGGTAATTTCTTAACATTCTGTTATTAAATAATTTGGATTCTAATGAATAAACTTGTAAAAATATTAATTATTACTTAAAAAATGTATTATAGGTACTCCAAATATTCTTAACTCATATGTACAGTTTAATTTAATATATACAACATTTTATTACTATAGTAAAAATATAAACATTAGTTTAATTAACATAAAAATTAAAGTATACTTTGTTTTGTCAAATATAAAAATAATAATTTAAGGATTGAATACTTTAAATAAAACTTGATCAAATAAATTCATTATAATTGATTGCACGTAAATCTAGTAACTGTAGAATATCCATCCACAAATTTTGTTCTGAATAAAACATTAGCGTTATTAAACATACCATCTTTAAGCGACACAACTATAAATTGGGACTGTTTAAAGTGTTGCTTTAACATTTTGCCAATATTTTGTGTATGTGAAAGATCCAATGCAGCATCTACTTCATCCAAAATATACAACGGCACCGGATTAAATAACAGCATTGCTAGCAATAATGACAGCGCGACTAATGATCGTTGACCTCCACTAAGTTCATCCAAACTATCTTTCCACAATCCATTAAACGCTATACGAATTTCTAAACCAGCTGTTATGTCATTTGGGTTTACTTGCTTTAAACAAGCTTGAGCACCTGGCAATACAGTACTAAATATTTTACCAAACTCTAAATTTACACGTTTAGAGGCACGTTCTAAAGTTTGTCGTTTTTTAACTTCAAGTTCTTCAATTACTTCGTTTATTTTATTTTTGTCCTTGGTAATTAAGTCAAGTTTAGCGAGCAACCTATTGTATTCTTGAATATGTTTGTGAAGATTATTTAATTTAACAGGATCAACAACTTTTGATAGTTGATCGAATTTTTCTTGAAGTTCGTCAACCAACTGCTTACATTCATCTATAAACAAATTTATAAAAATAATTATTTAAAGATACTTATATTTTAAATAAAAATTATGTATTCAGGGTAAGTTTTCAAAACAAAAATAATTGTATAATATTTATATTGTCTGCCTCTCCCCAACATGCTTTTGCTTTCTTTGAGAGGGGGGTGGGGGGTTGTGTTAAGATTCTCAAGTGTGGGGCCTGTTTACATAAGTTTGGACAATGGTCGTAGCATTTAAAGAAATAGCTTTTAGCTTTGATCTGCATATGAGAATGTATTGTTTTTACAATCAGAAATCGTACTAGTAAAGTACTTTATTGGACCAAAAATTGCATCCCTACAACTTCAAAATTGAGAAAAACACTAAAAACTGTACATATTTTTCTACTTTAAATCACGGTGCTAGATAACTTGTTTAAAAATAGTCGAATTAGTTCCAAATTTGAGAATAGTAAGAATAAAGAATATTTTTAAGGCATAGTAGTGCTACCGATAAACGTTGACAAACCAAAAAGATATCATAAACCCTTTTTCCTAGATGGGGTGGAAACTCGTATTTCTCTATGGTTATACAGTAATCCAACATATAATTATGTTTAAATTTATTCAACTATAATATTACAAATTTCGAATAATAAAAAACATATTTATTTCTTAGGTAAAATAAATTGATTGATATCAGTGGCTAGGGACGGCAATTCAAAAGAGCAAATATCACACTTATTTTGTAGAAGGGTTGTAAAGAAACTCATAACTAAAGAGGAAAATAAGGCTGAAGCAGTGGGTCAAAAACGTTTTGTTCGATTAAACAGAACACTACACCACGACAGGGATTAAAACAATTTTACTTAGTAAGATCTTTATAGGATACTACACATATTTTTTTACTGAAAATAATTTTAACCAATCCATTTTACGTTTAAAAATATGAAATCTTACCTGAATTAAAATTTGTATAATCCATTCGTTTGGCAATTAATTTTTGACTATCAGGCATTTTTTTTTCAAGAAATTCAAACTTTTCTTTGAACTCATCTAAAACTTGCAACGTTTTTTTCTTTTCTCTTTCTAATTCCAACAACTGAATTTTGTAATTTTCGACATCGGCAATTAATTGCTTATGCTTATTATTTGCCTGCTCAATTTGATTTGATTTGTGTAGCACTATACATTTTTCAGCTTCGTATTTTTCATACGCTTCTTTGTAGTTGTTTTCGGTTCTTTCTAAATCTGTCATAAAACACTTAAGGTCCTTTTCAAAATTGTCTTTTTCATTATTTAATTCAGACAACTGATTTTCATCTTCTTGCAGTTGACACATTAAATCTTTTATTTCAAGCTCCAATTTATTATAATTATTTTTCTTTTCATCATACTCAGCTTTGGCATTTTTTATGTTTGTCAAAATGCTATTCCGAGTTTTTTCAGCATCACTGAGCTGTTGTTTTAAAATATTTTGTGAATTTTTCATTTTAATTTCTAAATCTTTAATTTTAGCTTGCAATTGTTTTTCGTTTGTTTTGCTTTCGGCAAGTTTTTCTTCGAGTTTTGCTATTTGCTGTTTTACGTCATGTAATTCAGTAACTTGCTGATGAGGCTGTCCTAAGTGTACATCTGATTTAATTTTTTCTAATTCTTCTTGGACTGTGATTTGCCTGTCGCTCACATCTGCAACTTGAGCTGGTAAATTAGCTATTTTAGTTAGTCTATTGCCCACTTGTTCAAGCTCAGACTTCTTAGTTTGAAGCTTTAATGCAATTTCATCATGAGTAGCTAATAATTGTAACACAAGCTTTTGAGTATTTGCTCCTCCAGTAAGACTACCAGAAGGATTGAAATGATCACCCTCAATAGTAAAACAATGTTTATTTACTCGACTATCAAAACATACTTTTTCAGCGATTTCTTTCGAAGTACAAATGAATGCTTGACCAAATACCCACTGAATGGCATTTAAATGTCTTTTATCATACTTAATAAGAGACATCGCAGGAAAAACATTATCAGCTCCTCCTATTTGTTGAGCAATACGAATAACATTAGTTGGTAAACTATCAGACTTAATTTTGCTTAAAGGTATAAAATTCATACGATTAGAAAACCTATTAGTTTCTAAAATATCTTTACCGACGTTATCATCTTCCACTACAATGAAATATAATTTGCCTCCTGCTAATGTTGTAAGTGCTAACTCAAATCTAAAATCAATTGGTTTGAATAAACGACATACAAGACCATGTACTTTACGACGGTCAAAATTAGGCCATGGATCATTATATCTAAAAAACAAATAAGGATTATTGGACTGAAATGATTCGTTTCTTGAATTAAGATCGCATATTTCTCTAAGTATATTGTCACGACTTATTTTCAAAGTATCGTAATGACTTAATTCTTCTTTTTGCTTCAAATACTCATTTTTCACTTTTTCATACTCTTTTTCCTTGGCCGCTAGTTGAGTCATTTGGTTATCATATAGTTTTTGCGCTTCTTTCATACTTTTTAACTGTTCATTCAATTTTTTATTTAAACCATCAAGTTTTATTATGTATTGTTGATTTTCTGTTTGCTGTTTTTGTAACTTAAAATTAAACTTCATAATATTTTCTTGAACTGATCCATCGTGTTCTTCTGCAAAAATATTTCCTGAATTTAGTGATCTTATTTTGCAATCTATTTCGCTTAAAGCATTTGTATTTTTTTTATATTCTTCATCTAAACCAGCATTAATTTCACTAAATTCTTTCATTTCCTTCTTCTTTGATTCACATTTTTTTTCCATACTATTTATTAGTTTTTCCATACACTTAATTTTCTTTTGTTCTGTATTAATATTGTTTTTACAATCATTTACTCTTAGCTGTATATTATTTTTTTCTTTTTCAATTTTATCGACTTCTAACTTTAAATGTGACAGTTTACTGTCACATTCTTTTTCCACTGCTTCTTCACTTTGCTTTAACTGATTTTTAATAATTTTAATTTGTTTCTCTGATGATTCTATACAATCTTTTTTTTCTTTTTTTCTTTGTTCAAGGGCTTCTAATTTTTGTGATTTAGTCTTAACCATAACTTCTAACTGTACAAATGACCAATTTTCGAGTTTTTCTTTGTGTACTCTTAACTGGCCTTGTACCGTGTGTAGCTCTTCTATCAATTGTTTTTCTTTATCAACACATACCCTAGTCGGTAGAATTTCTTCGTCTGCAACATCCCGCATTTCACGTAGTTTGTTATCTTTTTTACATATAGTTATCTCGAGACTTCTTTTTTTAGAATCATACATATTGGTACCAGCTGCTTCTTCAACCATTGATAAAATTTCTCCTGGTTTCATATTCAATATTTTTGTTATCCTACCTTGCATGATAATAAAATGAGGATTATTTACATTCATCTGTAGGGAGTTAAAAATATCCATGACCTTTTTAGCTGGTACTGTGACACCATTTATTCTGTATACATTTTTTGAGCCAGCCGTACCAACTTCTCGCGAAATAATAATTTCATCATTGTGTTCATAACGAGGAGGAGATCTTGATTTATCACGGTTGTCAAATTTTATACTAACAGTAGCAGTCTGAATTCCTGCTTGACCACTTTTATATACCACATCCTGAACAGATGTAGCACGTATGGTACTCATTGTTGATATACCCAAAGTAAAACATATTGCATCTAAAATATTAGATTTCCCAGAGCCATTCAAGCCTGTTATAGCGTTAAATTCGGGATCAAAATCGTTCAGCTCTACTCGCTTTCCATATGATTTAAAACCATCAATAATTACCGATTTAATATGCATCTTAAACCTGAAAACCATAAAGTAAATTATTAAAGACAATAATATAACAAATATTTCATATATTTGAGTTGTATTAATATTTCAGTTATAAGTGGTCAACGAAAATTGTATGTAAAATGATGTGCTTAATTTGCAATGAAAATGTAATCAAGGAAGATGAGATAAAATGTAATAAATGCAATGAATTTTTGCATTTTGGTTGTGCAGGTTTTAGAGAACCTGTATATCGAAAAATGACAACTGTGTCTAAAGAAGCATGGAGCTGTCCCAAATGCAAAACTAATAAAGGTACTATCAAACCTACGACTAGCTTTTCTCGAATACTACTATTGAAAGTTTAGTAGAATCCATTGATTTTATGAGTGGTCAATTTGACAGTTTTAAAAAACAAATTAAGAATATCTTAACAATATTGGGAGAATTACAATCAGAAAATATTCTAGAACAGAAAACGCTTGAATTTAATGTTGAAATTGTTAGTTTTCCGGAGGTAAAACAAGAAAATTGCTTAGAAACAATAAAACAAATTGCTTCAAAGTTAAAAGTCGATATTTCAGTATAACATGCATGTAGAGAATTTTTGGACAATAATAATAAAACAAGAAAAATTGTTGCAACTTAATTCTAAAAAATCTTAATTATTTAATGCAAAGAAAATAAACAAGTTTGTGTGTAATGGGAAAACGCAAATATTTATATCAACAAACAATTAACTCAAACAAATAAAAATCTTTTCTACAAAACGAGAACAAAGGCTAGAGAGGATGGTTATACATTTTCATGGTTTAAAGATGCAAAGATTTTCGTTAAATAATCTGAAACCCCCAATGTTTTATTAATTTATGATGAAAAATCTAAAAAATTTTAAACTATTGTTTATTGCTTCGTTAAATTTAGGTATTTACAAATTTACATTTTTAATTAATTTAAAAAAAATCAAAAATCACGAATATTCTCAATTCTATCAACTTGTATTTAAACAATAAAACAAAATACTTTAACTCTATATATGAATTTATTAATACTTTCAATCTGTAAGAAAATAATTTTCTAAATGTATTTTGTATTATTATAAGAAGCGTTAATGCTAATTTTGATCAGTTCTACTTTTTTAAATTATGTTAATTTTTGTTGTGCAGATGTAATTATTCTAACTGAAACTTGGCATGATATACAAAATTGTACCTACTTATAATTTGCCATGTTTTGTAAAATATGTTCTACAGTAAAGTGAAAAGAAACCAAAATTTCTCCTTAGATTTTAATAAATATAGTAGTGAAGTTGCAAATATTATTAATTTAAAAATTGCTGATAATGCATGCAATGTTCCAGTTAATTTTTTATGTATTTATTGATCACCGTCACTTGATAATAATGAAGTTTTGGTTTATCTAAATTACATAATAAATAATGATTAATCGCTACAAGACCGAACAATAATAATAGCAGATATAAGTATCAAATTATTGATAATGGACACGTAGATAATGAATATTTAGGTATTCTATCGTCAAATGGTTTTTGCTCACTTATTAATTAACTTATTAACTAACAAGATTTCCATTTAACAAGTCACATTCGTGTCTAGATCACTTATTTGTTTAATGTAGTGACGAAACTTTTTTAAATAATATTCAAACAGGTGTTTAATTCAAATCGACATAACAGATCACTGTCGAAAACGTTTTAAATGGTTTTAAAGCTATTTAAGTGATAGAACTCAGAAGATAAATGAGATAGTAGGTAATGATAGGATAATAAATTGTGGTGTACCCCAAGGAAGCGTCCAAGCTACTCTATAATAAATAGAGTGAATAAAATAAAATATTTGGGTTTAATGTTCGAGTATAATATGAGATGGAATATACATATATTAAGCATTACAATGTGACTAAGGGCAATTAACTTTAAATTATATAGATTAAATAAAATCATTTCTAAAGACACTATGAGAATTGTATACATGACACTATACCAGTATGGAAAAATTATAGGTATGGGGTGGTACAGAAGGTAATATACTCCATACATTGAATAATCAACAAAATAATGCGATTCGTATCTGCCTTAATAAAAAAAAAATAAAGCTGGATCCACAAAAGTCAATTATACAGAACTTGTTTTACCAGTAAGTCTTTTGTACAAAAAATTTGCTATTTTTATTTACTTTAATAAAAATGTCTTCACTGGATGATATATTTAATATACTTGAAAATATAGCTTATGACATTAAAGTTTATTATGTAAAAAAAAAAAATATAGGCCAATAATTAATTTATTACTTAGGACCTAAATTGTTTAACTCACTAAATTTAAAAAATAATTAAAAACTAAAACTAAAATTATTTTTAATAGATATACAAGTTCATCATTATTATGTGATCTGTAAAATATTTTAAAACTAAACATAAGATATCTATTATTTATATAATTAAATCTATGTCTTCATTCATAATTAGCCATAATACTGTTATATTATTTGCTTTTTCCTCTCTGTTTTTGCTGTTATATTTGTTTATTATTTTATATTAGATGTAAATAATATAAGTAAAATTTAATTCAATTTCCACAATAACTCTCTGCCTCCAACTCAAGATTTGCTTACAGGAAGTAGATAAACCATAATGATATGTATGATTGTATGATTGTAAATAGTAAAAAAAAGTTATTAAAATAAAATAAATACAAATGAAATACCCAATTACTGTTATTTTAAATTTAATGTAACAAGTTTTAAAACTAGGTGTAGACTTTAGTACATTTTTTAAATTAATATTTCAGTTTTAAAATTCAGTTATATTTTAATTACTAATGACCCTCCTAAACAAGAATCATCTTGTGATAAGGTTAGACCAATGTTATTTTGTGTTGTGTAAATATTAAACCTACTACCTACATTTGAGTTTGTTAATGTTCGTCAAATTAATTCTAGATACATTGACGTTTTATTTAATTACTAACCAAATAAGTATTGTTTAAATTTACAGACAAATATTTAGTTGAGATTAAAGCCGCATCAAAACTAACTTAAAACTTATATTTAAATAAAAAATGAATAAACAGTCATCTATAAGTTTGTTTACTTACCTACTTTAAATAAATCCAGAAGTCCTCACACTACTGAATAGTTAAATATATATTCTATATGCACTTTTCTGGTTCCGAATTCTGTGTAATCACTTTCATTATTTTGTCAAAAAATCACAACCGAAATTCCTTCCACAACACTATCTTCAGAGTTTTAACACAGAATAATCTCAAATGCATATGACATGAATTCTTATGAGCCGGCGATAAAAACCATATAACGAAACTTGTTTATGAGAAAAACCGGCTACCATGATGTTTTTTATGCAAGGAGCCAACTTATTTAAAGAATTTTAGTTCTCCGATGTTTCTAGTCACACTGAACAACAGTGGTCTCAAAAGTCATAACCTAAAATAATATCTCCTAAATTTATGATTAAAAACGTCAATTTACAAACTTTTGGGGTCGCTAAATTTAAATTTGAAATCATCCACTTACTTAGAGAGGTTAGGGGGGGGATATTTTTTCTAAATTTGGAAAAATTTTAAGTTGCATATCAATGTTTATGAGGCCGCCGATTCAAAATTTTAATTCATCCATCTAGTTAGGGAAATTAGGGGGAATTGTTTTTCAAATTTAAAAAAAAATGTTAAGTTATTTCATTTTATTGATATGATGGTAAAAATAACTGTTTGATACCTGCCCGAAAACCAATACATTTTTTAATCTAGCTTATCAAGTTGACTTAGCAGTCATTGAAAGTTAACTTTGTCATAGCATTGTAGGTACAATGTACATCCTAATATTGTCCAGAGCAATGGTTTTATTCGAATAATTTTTTTTACGTACAGAGCTTATTTTATAATAACAAAAAAACTTTTTAAGGTAATTTACATTTCTTTTAACTTCTATTTAAATGTAGCTACTCACGTTCACATTTTTATACTATAAAGTATTATTTAGCCTATTATTATTGTTAACCTGAGGTCAAATTTTAACTCGGTGACCTCGAAGACATACATCGACTGCTTTCTTAGTATTTTTAACTAAAATTTAGCTTATATCACACGTTATTGTCTTTTTTCTGTCTTAGACTACATAATTAATTTTAAAATTAACATATCTTCTTCCTCAGCAAGTTACGAAAGCTAAAACCTGTTTAATATTTGTATTTAAGTTTGAAAATGTATTAACAAGTTTATATACTTGAAGTAATGTTAAAAAAACTTTTGGACTAGTTTAATTAATATCCAAGTTAACATATTTTATAACAGATAAACATAAATCTTGTACCGAGTTTACTAAGTTTAGTGATAAAATATTATAAAAAAAAAAAAAAAAATTCATTTTTAGATAGTATATTTTGTTGTTATGCAGTAAAAATTCAGACCACTGTGTGACCCAGAAAAAAAAAGGAAAATTTATCTTTGTATGTTTAATGTATTACAAAATTGAAATTACAGTATGCGCTGTTATACAACATAACGATATTTTTAAATATAATTTACAATGTTTATAAAAATTGTTGTATAAATGTTTGTAATATACTAATAGGTGTCGCCAATCATAGGTGATATTCTTAGTTTCTTCTTATTTTTACTTAGCCGCGAATGTTGAAAACATACATCTGAAACCAGACATAATTAAGGTTTTAATAAAATATACATGTACGGACTATTTATACATTATATGACATGTCTGGAGGAGCTAGACATTTTTTACAAGTGGGACAAATACTAAATGGCCTAATGAAATATATTACTTATAAATTTTGTTTCTACATTAATAATATTTATATAATAATATGTTACATTACATTATTGAATCTAGACTTTACACCCATACCAGCATATAAAAAGTTTAAAAACTTCCCCTTTGGAGGAGTCAGCGTTAGGCCTAAATGGCTCATAAGGTTTAAAGAAAAAATTACTCTGAAAAAAAGTTAGCAGAATGGATTCATGTACTATGTGATTAAACATTTTTTAACAATACTAATACACAAACCGTTTCTGGGCATTTGTCATACACTGGTTTCAAGTCGTTGTCGTCATTCTAGTGGCGTTTCACTCGAGCTTTGATCAATTGCAATATCTTGCATGTCTACAGAAAAAAGAAGAAAATGTATCCTCAAATATGAAGTAATTATTATGCAGTACTAGTTTTAAATATATTATTACCAGTACCTGAGATAACGGTATCGCTTATCTTTGGTTTATCATCATCAGCCACGTCTTTCTTGAATTTGTTAACATCTAAAATTGAATTTATATATAAAATTAATTGAGTATGAAGTATAGATTAAACATCAAAATTTATAAATTCTCAGGTTCCTTCCATTCCCCGTTAAATTATTAGTATAGTAAATAATGGTTGTTAATAGTTTATGTTTGCTTCTTACCAAATTCCGATACGTCCACGCCGAGTATTCGCAAATAATGTAAGCGGCATTCTCCATTTATATAAGCTTTCAGGGTTGAAAATCCTTTCCAACCGACCAACTCAAGCGGAAATTTATCTTCATCGTCCACATTCAATATGCAACTCCCCACTCCTATTCGCATAGAAAGAATACATATAAATAACATATTAATAACCGACACTCGGGCGGTACATTCAAATATATTCAATATTTGAATGCTAGTCAAATAAAACTAGCTTTATTCACCAAAATCGACTAATTTTTCTATGGTATTTTCTTTTAAATTGGCCACTGGAACCACCGGGTTTTTAAGTACTATAACAATTTCATCACGACTCAGCTTTACACGTCTCTTTGATCCCACGTAACCGGTAATACTAGGCAATCCCTGATACACAACAAAATATATTATGTGTAGTGTATTTACAATAGTTAAACATAAAAAATTATAGAACATTTATAAATTATTGATTAAATATGACCAAATTACCTCTTGAGCAAGCCTGAAATTGCATCCCATCGATTTGTTATCGCAACGGACAAAAGTTTTGACTCCAGTGTTGATAATCTACGAGGGCAATAATAGTGAAACTAGTTAAATACAAAATTATACAAAATGCACTTTAACAATGATGAATACATTATTATTACATTTTTGTATTAAAATGTAAATTTACAGTCCTTTTTAACAACAAAAAATATATTAATGAAGACAGACAATTTGATCATAACTGTATTGGGCTAACAGAGCCCCAATGTATAAATTCTCTAAAATCCTTATAATTTTATACACAGTAATAATACATTTATTAACACTAAAAACACTCACTTTAACACGTTCTTGATTGTTGTTCACTATACCTCTTATAGATGAAGATGTATAGTAAATATTTTTTTTTTTACCTACAGAACATCTAGTCAACAAACAGTTTATGGGAAAATCGCTAAGGTCGTAGAAATCCCTGTAAATTCACAAAAGATACAAAACTTTATAAACTTTGAACGCAACCTTTTATTATTATTTATTTTATCGTAAAATAATATTATTTGCCTACCTGATTGCTGGCCAAACTTCATCGTTATCAGCTAAAAACACAAACGGATCTTCTTTGTAACCGTGGTATTTTTTTTTTTTTGGTTTCCTCCTAGTGTCTACCTTGTTTTCTGTATTATCCAACAGTTTTTCAGTGTCATTGTTGGTGGTATCTTTCACTGACGTTTCCCACGGAAGCAATTTGATTTTTTCTAACACAGCGACAAAAAACCCACCGGTATCTTGATGATGAGGAAGTATACGAATACTGAGGAAAAATTAAAGTTATTAATTGTTAAATAACCAATAACAGTGTGGATGGTTTATATTGATTGCTAGTTAATTTAATTAATATCTAGTATTTGACCATGTTTTAGATTTTAAGAGATCTTTACCATTAACGGTATTTTGTACTATATAGTATCTTTTAAAATAACAATAAACTACCATTTTGTTAAGTTGTGCACGTCTTCTTTGGGCGGAAACATCTGGGGTCGTATTTGAGTAGACCATTTCTCAGGTACTTGTTCAAAATTTTCGTAAACATCTAAATCTTTCGATACAACTTTCCACTTGACCAGTCCTTTTGCACACTTCAACCCCTCCAAGTTGTCTCGCGCATCAAGAAGCATTACACTGCCTAACAACAGTGTAAACACAAACAATTAATATTTGTATAATGAATTACATCTTATGGTTATAATTATTCATTACTACTAGAAGTTAGTACCAACATTGAGCTTCATAGTTGAAAACGACAACATACCTGAAGCTTCAGTCAGCATACGGTTGATCACGGCTTCGTTTTCAACCGGGTTAAAGGAACATGTGGAATACACTAAACGTCCGCCGACATTTAACAGTTCTAAACCTCTCTTCAAAATGCGATATTGAATTCTATAGATCCAAACAAGACGAATGATAATTTTGTAATTATAAAATAATTAATAATATTGTATGCAGTCAATACGTAGCAATATGTTTACCCGTGTAAATTGTTTGCGTTCCCGGGACTCCACTTGGTCCATATATCTGGATTTTTGCGTAACGTCCCGTCGCCTGAACACGGAGCATCGCAAAGGATTTTGTCAAATTTCAAAACAGACTCACCTGTAACCAATAGAATATTTTCAAATCTGGCATTAAACAAAAAGATAACGAAGGCTAACCAATTTCATCCATAATCATTGATGGCAAAACCGAAGCATCATGATTGGTGATTACAATATTAGCACTATTTAGTCGTTTGGCCTGATGTACCAACATGTAGCAACGCGAGTTGTGAACATCGTTAGCGATAACTAAACCGTCTGAAACATAAGTGAAAACAATTGGTGCAACAAAAGAAACATTATTGTTTATACCTCTCAAAACACTGGGTAACATATATTTGTTAATACCTACAATGTAACATTCTTACCAGGGACCGAAGTAGTAGATCCCGAATAAAGGGCTTCAATGAGTTGAGCGGTTTTTGAACCTGGCGCAGCACACATATCCAGTACCTATTAAACACAATAAGCGTCAATAACCAAATTGCACGTGTGCAGTATTTTAGATGTTGGGCCAGACCTTATCGCTGGGCTTGATATTCAACAACAAAGGAGGGATCATGCTGACTGTTTCTTGTCTGGAAATATTACCATTTTCGGTTTCGGATATTAAAAAATTGTGCAAACGATAGTACGCTTCTGACCCGCGGATATCTTTGCGAGTGATTTTTAACTGCCAACCCAATCGTTCAGGGTACCTACATAAGTACATAAATGTTAATAATCATTGAATTTGTGGTAGACAGCATAATATAAATAAATACATCCTATAAATAATACTAATGTCATATTAGTGAAATTGTAACCTATTAATGTTGGTTTAATAATCATTTTGTGAGCTTTAAGAGTATCTTTAGTTTGATTTTTTCGAGTGAAGTTTTAAAAATTAGACTGAAGGCAGATTTAGTGTGAGTCATAATATAGAAAAAATTCTCAACAATTTGTAGTCAAACTTTTTTTTCATTACCTAGGAAAAATCTAAAAAGAAAAAAAATGTCTCTTTGACAGATATAAATTTTTTAGATTTCTATGTGTGATGAATCAACAGTTTATCCGAAAAATATTTTCATTATGTTTTTGATTTGCCTATCAGACTGACAATAACAAAATCAAAAATTATCAGAAAATACAGGTGATCAACCCTAATTGCATCTATCCTAATAATAAAAAATAAAATTGTGGGTGTACATTTTTCTATGCTAAAAGCACAATCCTAAGCTACAACAGAGTGCACCCCAACTTCAATTTTTTTCAAATAGTAACAATTTGAATCAGAATGTTTAAAGAAATTCTATATTCTATACGATCTTTAAATAATATAATGCAACCATATCTAAGGCAAAACAATTAAATTGTAAAAGCAATTAACTGCACTTCTACTTGGAATTTAACCCCTACCTATATGTATATTTTATCATTTAAAAATCTTATCAAATCATTGATTTGAAAGTGATTTTAACACTTTCAGTGATAAACATTCCTAAAAACCACTGACCTCTCCAACCGCCACACTATGTTGGCTTTTTATCATTTAAATATTCCGTCTTTCCTGAGATAACAAGAAAAGCAAGACAGTTTTAAGCAAGTAAAACACTGACCATGGTAGACAAAAGGGTTTACTACAGTTTTTTTGTTCAGCTTGATCGTGTTTCAGTAAATCGGTAAAGAAAACACCTTCTACCAACTCCAACAGCGCTTTGGCTTCTGCTTCACAACTGCCTGTTATGCGAAACGAAGTCGGTAAATCGCTTTTCAACACATCAACAAATTGGTCCCATTCGTTTTCATGGCAGATACCTTGCATCTGTTAATTTTAATAATTAAACACAATTACAAATTACAGCTTACTAACAATGATAAGAGAATGTGTGAATTATGTTAAACTTGTGTACTTTGTAATGTTGAAGGAATTTTTCGTTATGCCTTATAGTGGTCACATAAGGACTACGAGTGTCTTCTTTAGGTGTAACTGAAGAATCTGTCTGAAATTGTGATAAAATTATTATAAATTGTACATTTAAAACATACAATGATAATTTAAATTCACATGTTACCTAACTTTTAGTTTATTATAAATCAAATATTTCATCCTATTTGAATTTTTTTAATCAAATTGAGCCAGTAATATGCTAAATAACTGGAATAACATTAGTATTGTAATTACCAATCATAGCTATTATACACATAAAAATAAAAAATAACCAATATGTAATAAAAAAACTTTGTATTTTTATAACAGAATTTTCCAAAAAACTGTAATGACACATGAAAAAATGTTCATCACTTTTTTTTATCAATTACAATTTTTTTTTTTGTACAGGGGGGGTTTATTATTTGACAAATAAACTATTTTTCATTTTTGTGCTACAATGTTTTTTTACATGTTATTTAGGAAAAGAAATAAGTCAGCCAGCTCTCATTACCTAAATAAAACAAAATTTTTACTACAAAAAATTGATCAAATGTTGATAAGTTGTAACGTAAAGCTTTTACAGATTGTAATTTTCTATAAATGTTTGTGTTGAGCAGAAACAGTTTTTTTTATGTATTTTAAAATTATATTTTTTGACTTATTCCCTTTCTTAATTGGTAATTCAAATCAGACCACGGTTTATACACTTCATACCTTGTAGCAATCCATTTAGATAATGAGTAGACCCTAATTGTCCTAAAAAACATTACATGTGATGTGGTCTATCTATAATCTATCATCTATGATACTAACAAGTTAGAAATTTCTTAAGAATATAACAAAACTAACAGAAATAAAATTAGTCGCTACTAGATGCTCAATGATGTAATAGTACTATTATTATTATTACTATCATCATCATTGTAAATCATAAAGCATAATATCAAGTTTTTTATGAATATTTTTTTTTTTTCTTTACAAACTCACTGAGTGTATTATTATTATAGTACAATAAAACCATTCGGAAAAAATAATGTACCATACAGCTGTATAATGGTCATCATTATATTGGGCCAATAAGTAGGTACTTACTCCTTGTTTTTCTCTTCTTTTTTTTGCAAAATATGCGTTAGAACAACCGTGTCGTTTATTGCCCATTCCGCTCGATTCTATTCCCGTGATAACTTAATAACAATTAATATTTATTCGCGTAAATTTAAATAATGTGTATTGCCGAAACACAACAAATAATTACACGTGTTAGATATAAAAACAAACTTTTATCATGTATATTGTAAAATAAAAATTATAACGACTCTTGATTAGCAAGGTTTATAGATATTATCTACAAACCTTGCTTGATAAGGAAACACCAGAAGGGAAACTTGTCAACCCAGACTGATAAGTGTCTGACATACTGTTTTTTATGCAGGTGACCAGCAGTTATAGAAAATTCCTATTGTACCACAGATGTCTTTCTTTTTGGTTGCACTGTTTATTCCGTAAGTCGATTTTTTTTTAATTTATACATGTATCGAATAATTTTTTAATGTAAAAATCTTAAAAGAATTATTACCATTTGTGGTTTTATTTTTTTTTTTTAAGTTTTTTATTTTACAATATTATAAAATTAATTAATGTAAACTGTTTTTTAGTATTAGTCGGAGCTCTATAATATATTTAAATTTATAATATAGGTTTACGTCAATTTTTTTAGTTAATAATATTTTATTATGACATTTATAAATTAAGAGAGCGCCACACCCGTTTTTTTAGTCAAAAACCCGTCTTGCACGGCATAATTTTACAAAGGCTGTAATCAAAACTAAGAAACCAAAATTTCACATAATATAGACAACAACATTGTCTGTGCTCTATCATGGCCAATAATTTACTAATAATTAAAGGATTTTTTAAAAATTATATAGCGTCGGTAGTATTAGGTATATCGAAAATATACAGATGCTGGAGCACGGATAATTTTGTCGTGTATAATATCTATGAATTTCTTTCCTGTACTATATATGAAGCCTGAGAAAAATTAATCCGCGCAAAGCAGTTTTGATTGGGAAAAAATTGTAACATATCCTATAGAAATGACTGAGTTTGATAAAAAAAAAAATGGCAATCAATAAAGTATCCTCATTACTGTATTAATGAGTATACATTTTAGTTTAAACTCTAAATTAATATTTTTCGAAAAATTGCCTGTACTTTAGCCGATGTGGCGTCCTCTTAAGAATAATTAGCTATAAATTATTAGTTTAAAATTTAGTACTAGAGGTGGAGCGAGTTTAGGTACAACACATTACCCTTCCTCTGTCCTAAATTAAAAAACTTTAAAAAATATTTAATCAAAATTACTAAGCCACCAGTCAATATTTTAAAATTGTTCTTAATTTCTAAAAGTTAATAAAATATACCTATTTAAGTATAAAATATCATAAAACAACTAGATATTTACCCTTTTAAGTAGTTTTCAGTTTTATAAAATTTAAAAACTAAAATGATAGTGAGTATATGCAGGTACAATTTTAATATAATAATAATTTACCGAAAGCTTGACTGATTGATAGCAAGATTAGGATAATATTTTTTTTTAAGTAATTAAATTAAGAATTTAGGACGAGCGAAATGAAATATAGTATTTTTTTTTATTTCATTACTCAACCGTACTTCACCTGTCATCCAATTTTTAACTTCAAAAATATGTATTCTAAATAGTAAATTGGTTAATGACCAGTCAACATTTTTAGTAAATTATTCTCAATTAAACAAATTATTAAAACAAGTTTCAAATGTTGATAGAGCTTTGGAATATAAAAATGTTGTGTAATGTGTTTAAAGCTGAATGTGTTTACAGACAATTTTCGGAAGCACACTCCGTGTAACACACAGCTATTTTTAAATTATTGAAACAAAACAATTGCTCAAAACTGCCGTATATAATATACTTTTTATATTAAAATTCAAATAAACCATTTACAAAAGAAAAAAATGTGTTGTTTATTAAATATGTTTACACAAATCGTTAGAGAGTTACCAAGTTATTAGAAAACTATAAGCGCTATATAGCCTTTACAAAATAAATTACAATCACTTGTTAATATGATTAGTCTAAACTCTAAATTATAATAATAATACTATTGTATACCCAAGTATGTAATATTACAATTGAGAAGAAAAAAATAGGTATTCAGTAACAATTAAAAAATAGGTCCGCAAAATAGTATGATAATCTGATTATGTAAATAATCCAAGGCTATTTTAACTTTAATCGTTCAGTGTCAAGTTAAATTGGTTGTTAAATTGTGTAAATGAAAAAAATCATTAAAAATATAGTGCAATTAGTTTGATTTAAAATTAATACAAATATTACATATGTGTGTGTGTGACAAACATTCATCTCATCAGTCTTGATTATTATATAATTTTTGTTTTCTCGCGCTTTTATTAAAATATAAATTATATTAAAATATTTAGTACCGATTCAGTATACAATATATAAACTATAGTCTAAAATAATAATTGAGAAAATATCACTGAAGGTCAAGTAATTCGAATAGCATTTACACATGATAAAATCAACAAGTTATTGTAAAAAAAACATTTAAGTTACCTATTTATAATAGTTACACAAATAAATAATTTCAATATCATTGTCGTTACAGTACATAACTCAATTTATAATATAATAAAATAAATAGATCATCAATACATGTTACACATACAATTTTGGTCCATAATTGTAATGCAAGTACCATTTTGTACAACGGACATTATAAACTATCTCTATTCAGGCACAACTTTCTTAAGAAACATAAATAGTATTTTAGTCAAGTTAAAACATTTAAAAAAATATATAATAAATAAATAAATAGAGTTATAATTAGTACTTTATATAATATTTGTATATAAATATATATTATATATATATTTAATAGTAAAACAGAATACTTACATACTATTATCTATGCAATGAATATTTCTTAAATGTATGTGTTTATAATAATATATATTGTACGTGTACAATTTCTTTTTTTTACACAGAAAAAGGGGTGGAAAAAGTTAGATTTGTTAACCTAACTAAAAAATTCCGTATGAGTAGGTTAGGGGTGGGTGGGCACAATGTATATCTCGTTTGGTAATGTTAATAATAATAATTAAGTAAATGATAGTGAACGTTTGGTAAAGTCAAACGTTTTTAAACATTGATAGTAAAGGCATATACAAAATATATAATAACATATAAAAATACATTTGTTCAAGTGTAAAAAACAATAATAACAAATACAGGCGGTGATGATTTCGTTCTCGATTACCAAACTCGCAGCACAAACACAAACAATACTACTATAAATATAGTAATAATAGTTTTATTGTGATAAAACCAAATTATTGTTGACTGTACTCTGGCAACGGCTGAACAATACCCTGTGTGAACGCATAATGTATGCAGCTACATACAAATTTGTATTGGTTCTAAAACATAGAAATAAAAATTATAATATAATATTAAAACATTTCAAGATTGGAAAGCAAGTAAATAAATAAAACATATAACATGAGAAGAGCGATGAGTGATATAACTTATCATTTAAGTGCTGTAATAATAGTAACAATACTTCTGCTTTGGACGTACTTCTAGGGATGCACTAATACATTTTCAGTGAAATGAAAATTGTATTATCAAAAAGATAAATTTAATATTAATGTTAGTTGTTACCATTATAAATATAATATTTTAAATCAATAACATAACTATTTTTTTTTAACGTGCTTTTATTTTGACAATATAACAGCACAACATAACTTTAAATTTGTACTTTAAATACAATAAAATAAAAGTTAGATTTTAGATAATATTATCTCTTTTAAATGTTTTAATTTATTTATAAACATTTACATAATTTGTAATAAGTGTGCAATATCATTTTATTATTTTAATTATATAATATTACTATTATGAAATATATTAAAGAATAATGAGCATTTCATCAGTTACTTATTTTAAGCTCTATACTTTTTTTTTTTTATATTTGGGCACCTCAACCCTGTACGCATTATACTCACTGAAGTTTGCACCATCATGGCTCGTTGATCACGCATTTGTCGGACAATTTCCAACGGATACACCGGTTGACCGGCTTCCAGCAAACACAGGGCGGTCTCCAACAGTATTATTACACCGGTACGTCCTATACCAGCGGAACAGTGTACGACGACAGGCTCAACGACTCCGGCGCGTTCTTTGCGCACTGCATCCACCAGGCTTAACAGACGGTCTGAATCGTCTGGCACGCCATGGTCGGGCCACAGCCCGTATTGGATTTGGGTTACTGGTCGGGTTTCATTAGTCTGCAAGAATGCAGTGATCATAAGTAAAGTAAGCTACTACCTGACTACCCACTACAACACACCGTGTGTACTTACCATCAAGTCAGTCAGCTCCAATTGCCGATATACGATTATGTTCGACGTTTCGGTTTCTTCGGACACAGTTTTTACTGTCAAGTCGTGTTTTACTTCCAACGTTTCGTTGATTGGCGGCCAGTACTTGGCGCACTTTTGCCGGCCTTTTTCTACCAGTGCAGTGACCATGACAATCAGATTACTCCGCGACTCTAACACCATCTGCCAAAAGTCACCAATGGTGGTCTGCAACGGACCTGTATCAAGTCATAAAGTAGTCTAATGTAGGTAACCAAGAAGAGGCAAATATTTCCATATACTTAAGTATTTTTATAATAATATGTACATGTAGAGCTACAGTATACACTATTCTATTCACCTTGCGTAGCTATGTATCTGTTGATTATTCCCGAACCCGGTATTTCCATGTTTATGTAGTTGGCGTTAATGTAGTCGTTTTCCTGATCTTTCAGAACATATCGTGTACAATCGTCTGAAACACGAGTAATCATGTTAACACAAGCAAACTATTTTAATGAACATCATTTGAATATTATACAATAATGTGAATATTGTAATGTGACAGTTTTGGTTTAATGGTCAATAATTAAATCAATGTCTCATTTTCTTGACTTATGATTGGTTAGCTAAAATCTCTCTTTCCAATTCTTTATCAATCGCCATTTAACTTATATTCACTTCACTCAATTCTGTGCCTTTATTTGTCACATCCACTCACTTCTACTTATCCTTCTTTCTTTTTCCAGCTCATTTTAATTTATTATATCTCATTTTTCCTTATTATCTACAATACAACAATTAATAATTAATAGTAGGCAGTAATAAAACTAACATGGTGCAATGTCGCGGTAACGATTTTTGTGGATATTTGGCGCTGCTCTGGCACAGTCCATTAATGCGCCAGGTTTGTGTCGGTACAACTGTTCAAACTGTGTCAACAACGATCCGCTGGCCAAACCGTCGCCCAACAATAGTATAGACTGTAGCAGCGGGTCGGATGACATCACGTTTCCTGGGGAATCCGGCACATACTGGAATAAGGGCTCTTCCTCTTTTTCTTTGAAACAATCGTCGTCGCTGCCTGCAAATTTCGAACATAACAACCAATTTATAATTGTTAATTGAATAACCATCATAATTATAAGTAAGCACACTATTAAAAATGTACCACGTTCAAAAAGTACCCTGAAAAGTAAACACTGAATCATTTATATGTTTTTGTACAGTATGGTATTTTACAGTCTAATATGGCGCCGTCTAGCGGTAAAAAATATGGGCTAGATCGCGCCACACCCACAAATTTTTTGTTACCCGAAATCGGTTGGAAAAAAACAAAAATGTGTATCCTTAGCAAAAACATATAAATGTTAAAAGAAACCATTTCTAAAGAGACCATACTATAATTGGGCACTAATGGCTAATAATTATAGTAATATACTATATTCTATCCAAACAAGATAACTTGTAGTCGCGCAGGGGCGTGGTTAACAAGCTGCATGTCGGTATAGTCAATCTAGTTTTTGCCAATACTTAACATTTACATTTTATTAAAGCGAGGTTTATATTACTATAAAAAGCATTAGAATGATCGATTATGCCTACATTTTTGTTGCACAGTCAATATCAATTTGCCGTCATGTTCCAGATCCCGAGCCGCTCGAATCAAATTTACGACATCGTCATGTACCATGTCGCTGACCTCTTGTCCGTTAATCATTAATACCTTTAAAACAAAACAAAAAAACATCAAGTTTTTTAGTGAAATAAGGAAAGAAAATCATCATCATCCATATTTTACATGAAAAGCATTTAATCAACATTCGTCCCAGGACTAAAATTGGAGCTTACAACGTCCACAATGGTCTTAATGATTATAGTGTATTTGCAACAGTTAGCGTGCTCTCAAAAGCTATTGGCATTATACGGGGAAATACAAATAAAAATGCGATAATGTAAACGAGGTATTAGGGCGCTGTGGCCATCTTACTTGATCGCCTTCGCAGAGTTTTGGTTGCGCTCGGTAAGCCGACGTATTGGGTACAACACGTGACACGACAATGGGCATGCCCAAGTCGGAACCTCCTCTCACGTTGAATCCAAATCGCCCTTGATTGTCGGCACACATGTGTATGCAAACAACATTGTTGTCGCCACCCTGCCGCAAAAAATAAGAATTAGGTAAATAATGTGAGAACAAAACACCAGCACCGGGTGGATTAACTTATCAACAATGATAGTTGTAAAGTTTCAGTAATGGTGCAGAAGTTCAGATATTTACCAAGGAAGATTCAGTGTCATAAGCAGGAATATCGTAAATACTACTGGACATGTCGTCGTCGACATAGTTTGTTGTGGAGCGGCCGTTGGCGGGTATAGTGTTGCCATTAGCACCACCGCTGCTACTGCTACTGGGCCGAGCGACAGATGGTATGAATCCTCCTTCACTAAAAAACGACCCAAAAACATTCCGACTTTAAAATCTGTTTTCTGGTAAATATTCCATTGTAGGGCTGTCAACCACGAACCAAGATTAATCGGACCGACAATGACCAGCTAGTGTTAGTGATGGTGTGCAGTCATTAATTTACCACAACAAAATTGTGTCACACTAGCACAATTGAGGCTAAACTATATATTTTTACAATAATATTCTCAGTTTGAGGTATTGACAACCCAAAATTAAATTAAATGATTAAAATACAAGCGGTTGGCTACGTACTCGTCTGACCCCGGTCCCCAGGCAGGTCTTGGTGGATCTTTGTCGACTGATGTTACTTTGTTGTCGTGCGATCCTCTCAATGTTGAACACCTAACGATTGCCTTGGCGGCTTTATTAGTGTCAACATTGTTGTTGACGTGCGGCGATTGTTTCGACGTGCATCTGCTGCTAAATCTAAAAACAACAATATAATCATGATTATTCATTTGAGCTTACACAGCTATAATTTACGGACTGTAATGCAGTACGAAGAATTTGGTATTGTTATTACGTTTATGATATTATTTAGATTTTGACCTAGCGTCTAGACAACATCTGAAACCAAGGATTTTTAATCGCTTTGGTGCAAGAAAAACAGGAAGAACATTAACAACAATTGACTTTCAAAAAAGGTCATCAGACTTTGGCTGATAGTTGGTATCAGTTCAAATATGGCAAAAAATTATATCTAATTGTTAAAAAGTCAAGTACCTAAACCAAGCGATAAAAAATTGTCTAAAGAAAAAAAATAATTTAACATACCGCTGAGTAGGACATATTTTGAGTTACATTTATAACTAACCTGACCAAACCAGACCGGACTTTTCTCATGTTAATAAATATCCGGACCAGATGGCTGGGTTAGAATAACACACCTGTAAACCAAGACCGCCACGCTTAAAGGCAGTCTATTAGATATTATATCATATTATATGCTCCTATCTGGAGTTTGTGTAATTCACATACAAGAGATAACTCACAATAGCGACGGCTTAGGTTTTCGGGTGTAACAAATGGCACAGGTAACAATAGATTAATGTGAACTTGATAGACAGAAGGATCAAACAAAGTATATTTTTTTGTTTCACTCAAAAAGTCACCACTAATTCGACAGAAACGACAACCCTTCTGCTTTTTAGGTAGAGATATTATATAATTGGCTATATAATTGCCAATGCATGTACCTAAGAAATGTTCTATGTGGTCGCTGTTGAGATATTCGACTATCCTCAATTGTCTGTATTTCAGTTCGGCCGGAAAAGGAAAACCGCGACCCAAACTGCAAAGGTCCTGGCAACAATCGGCGAATACCTCGGTTATTGGGCGGACACACAGGTTGATTTAAACGAAAGAACGAATGGTGTTCGACGCAGGACTTCCACAAGTTTTTCGATGAACGATACGTCATCATATTGAATCCCAAGACGGTGTCATAATTTTCAGACTATGCGAAAAATAAAAAATATCAGTTTAAAAAAAATAAGAATAGTTTAAAATGAAAAAATGTGAAATATTACCAATTCTCTGCGAAGTTGAACAAAAAAATGTCGGCGCTTGAATGAAATTTTTACGATTTTCGCCCAAGACAATGTGTTTATGCGGATGTTGTTTTGGAACACTACCAAACCGTTGCACGTAACGCCAATATCCAATTCTTTTTCACCCGAGTCCTAAACAAAAACATATAAATTGAATGTCCAGTTAAGAGAGTCCTTGACGATTTGCCTATGCTTAAAATTTAAAACTGTAGCCTAACTATAATTAGGTTATTAACAAGTAGTATGGTTGCGACACCTAACTGAACTTTTTAAAAACCCTTACACTTGTGTAGTTCCTTACTTTTTAGTAATCATTAGGAAATACACATTGCCATAAATAAGGCGTTTAAATATTCCATTAATCTAATAAAACTACCAAAAACTGTATTGATAAATATTATCAATTAAGTAATTGTTAGATACATTAAGGGTTTGATGTACTTACTTTAGCTTTATGCAAATCAACACCATACATCTCCAATCGTTTGCCGTGATCTAAATAATTGAACTCAGCATCAGCCGGAGATTGACCTCTAATAAATTTTTTTAAAAAACGCACACTTAATATCATATTATAATTTATAAAATTATACACATAAAAGATACAGAAAGATTAGGTTGGGTCACGTTAGGTAGTAGTGGTGGGACTATTCGAATAAAAAAAATTTGAATATTCGAATATATTATTTGCACGAATATTCGTTATTCGAATAACGAATATTCGAATTTTTTTTTTCAAATATTCGATGGGTTATTCAAATATTCGATCTGATTTTTCGAATATTCGAATATTTTGTAATTTTCTTTGCAGGATAAATTAGATTAGAAAAAAAAAAGTAATTAATAGACTACTAAGGTGTCCTTGATCTATTTTAAATAATTTTTCAACAAAATAAATATAATTATAACGCATTATTCGTTTGACAAAATAAATATTATTACTTATTACAACAAATAAAATTTAACAATTGAAATAGACATATAATTAGGTACAAAAAAACATAAATTTGACAAAATAAATATTACCATTAGTTTGGTATTTCTAGCTAAAATGATGTAGTAGGCACAGCCATATTATAGTAGATCAAACAAGAATATTTCCAAACATTTACTATAACCAAATAATTTTTTTCCGTGTAAAAAAACAACTAAAAAACCTCTTAGATTAAGAAGTTCTTTTTAGTTTTTTCGTCATGCGAATAATTCGAATAATAGAAAAATTCGATTCGAGGTCTCAGCTCTATTAGGTAGTACAGAGTTTTTGCATAACGTAAAATTATGTTCAGTAGAAACTGCAACCTGATACCGTACAAAGTTTGCCTTGTACAAAAACTCCCTAATATCTTCTATAATGATAGGTTACATGGAATGATCATTATAGGTCTAATGAGAATCAATACTTTTAGTTTAGTTTGTTATACATCATTTAAGTCTCTAAATGTATGGTGCATACAATTTTAACACACCATGAGCACCACTGAGGTACACAGGCTGTTTTCTCCACAGACCATATGCCCCCCATGTATCTCACACAAATGTATAATAAATATAGATAGTATTTCCCTGATCCATGGGTAAAGTTCCAAAATTGACCCTGGGTCGTAAATGTGTTAAATTTGTTAATCTTGTATGCAACAGAGGCATAAGTATACTTAATAAATTATTATAACAGTTTACAAGCCTTACTTGTGTAATTTATGCAGATCGGAAATTTTCTTTTCCATTTGTTCTGTTTGACCAGGTACGAGTATCATACCAGATATGTACCCGGGTTTGTGTTCTTCGGGGTGGTAATCTCCAAGCTCGGCTAAAGAAAAACAAAAAAACTTGTTATTTATATAAAACCATATACATGTTGTATATAATTATTAATAGGACGCTACACCGCATTATTTCTAAGGCAATTTTTCGCAAAATTATAGTTTGAGCTATAGTGTAAACTTATTCATAGAGTAATTAGGTTTCTTTATTAATTGCCATTTTTTGTCAGACTATAGCATAGATAAAGTTCTTCTCTATTCAATGTAAACAATTTATACGGTTACTGTAAATACCGCCCTCACATACTTATCCTCCGTAGCTAAATTACATTACGGGTGTATAGCATCCTTTTAATGTTTTTTTGTACCAACACTGTTCTGGTTTAGTCTAATTTATGTCCATAAAACAATATTACATTAACATTAACAATTAATTATATTAATAGGTTGACATTACATTGTACTGTGTAGCTAGCCAGTAAACACGCGGTACTCGGCGATACAAGAAGTTTTCCCAGAAGTATGTCTTTACGTAGCTGCAAGTACAGATGATATCGTGTGTACTCTTCTTGAAGTTTGCTTGGGTCTGATACGTAAAACTTGACACGAAAATAGAAAAGCCCTCCTGCATCGACAAATATAAAAATTATTATAACACAAATGTGTGTAATATGCTATTATTTATAAAACTGCACAAAATTTAAAACTGTAATTTAGATATGACATTAACTATACTAAAATGCTAATGATCATTTTTTTTAATGATACCGTAAATTGGTGCAACTGATATTATTATTGATTATTCATTGTATAATGAAATAAAAATGAGTGAACCATATTTTGGACAATACCCAAGAGCTATGACTGCCGAAAATTCAGAATACATAGTTAAAAGCCGTACATTATTATTATTATTATTTTTTTTTATCAAACCCTTTGTCTCATCAACTATATTGGCACATATTTATAATTACACTCAAAGTATGTGTGTTGTATACGTAATTAAGTAACATATTTGTAAATATTTTTACAAAACATAGATAGTTACCTCTCATTTGCTTCTTAACGCTCTTCTTCGGATTTAGCCATCTCTGCAAAAGAAAAATCAAGGAAATTTTAAAAACATGTCGTTTCAAAGCAACTACTACTAATAAATCTCAAACATCAATAGTGTGCAACAACATAGCCACTCATGTACATACCAATAAATCAGTATTGGCTGCTGACGGAACGAGACCGTTGTCAGTGAATTGCAACCCGAAATAGTCTTTCTCAATCAATTCCAAGTGTTGGAAAACCGCTTCGAGTAACGCCTGACCTTTGGCTCGTTTCTAACAGAACATGTATTTTTTAATTAGAATTAAATTGAATTAGGCGACATCAAGTATAGGGAAGATGTAAAATTAGTATTTAATATTGTAACATAAGTTTTTATATCACAATATATTTAACTTAAGCGCTATCATTACAACATGTACATAATTGTATAATTTTGAAACAACAATTTTGAGATCTGTTTATAACTATTTCTCGAAAATTTTATTGCTAGTATACAACACTAGTATATTTTAGTCAAAAATATTTAGACTTTGGTTGATGTACTCACGTCTAGCTTGAAACAATGCTGGGTGTCATCTAGAAAGACTACTACAGCGTTAATTGATTTTAAACGCCCTCTGTCCACAGCTAACTCGGTAGCACGGACATTGTAAGTGCCACTCGATCCTGCTAAGGTACGTCTGGACACACCTTCTATCATTATATGTCATAAGTAATCCATGTAATTTTCTATAAGAAGAAAAAACAAAACAAAATACCAACTTTAAATAGCGATCATTTTTTAAAAAAATACAGGAAACGAAAATTTAATTTATAATTCAGTAAATTGTTAAACAATTATGGTGTATTAATATTAGTAATATAAACAATTATTATTATGAAAATACGAAACAGAGTTAAAATAAAATTGAAATAATAAGATGTAATATACAAAATTAGTACAGATCTAATAAAAAAAGTAAAATAATATGTTATTATGTTTAATCATTTAAATCAATCATCAACACTCTACAGTCATCATTTTCCAAAGGTCACACACAGTTATTTAGTTTTAAAACTCTTAACATAGTTAAAAAAATTTGTTGACAAATCGCTTGAAGTATAACTATCTTTATATTTAGTGAACTATCAGTGGCATAACACTAAAGCGCCAAGGAGCAAGACATTTTTTTGCACCATATAATAAATGTTAACAAGGAAAGTAAACCGTACAAAAACGCCTTTAATTAGAAAGCGCTCAAGGGCAGCTGCACCCTTTACACCGACGGTAGCTACGGCACTGTGTACTATCTTAGTATGTGCAGTGATTTAAATGTTTTTGAGATATTTCTTAACTATTTTATAGGCACAAAAAAAAAAAACTAAATAATTAAAACAGCTTGTTAAAATTTAATAGTCAATTAAATTTAACCCCTGATGTATATTGATATATTAAATCTTCAATGAATGTTCGTTCATGTGACCTAACATAAAAACAATTACATAGTAATTCCTTTTATCACTTGAAAGATGTATAAATACACCTTAGAATGGTAATTCTTTTTAAATAATTTTTACTTGGTATAAATTTACTATACAAAACACCCTTTTATTTTGCTATCGAGAAGTGTTTTATTATGCTGATTACGAATCTAAAGTCAGAAATCAGCAGTCTTCTCTAGTTCAATGATTACAGCTGCTTGAAATTTGCATATTTTTGCGTGAATAACAACAAGCAACTGGCGGTGCCAATTATTGTTGCAGAGAAGTATCAGATTAACTTTTTTTATTTCCTTTAGGTAAGGTGAGTCCTATTTCGTACAATTTAGGATAATATTATCATAAATTGTGCTATCGTGGCTGAGCGTCGCAACTGGATGGCGCTGAAGCCGGCGCACTGCAGAGGGTTGAGAGCAGTGTATAAAGGGAAGAGAGCTAAGAGCAATGCAGCGCAGAGACCATGAACTTCTCCCGCAACAAAAATTGTCCAAGTTCGATTAGCTGCAACTTTTGAACTAGACTAGTTTGCCGATTTTTAGATACGTAATCACCGTAAAATACACAAGATAGAAAAAAAAATTGCAAAAATAAAGGATATCCAGTAAAGTAAATTTGTTCCTTTAAATTTGAAGTGTTGTAATTGCTTTGTACGTTTAATATAGTTCCGAAAACAGATGTTTGTTAAAGTGTAATATTAATATAGGTACTTACCATACACTCATTTGTCAATCGTGTCGATCAAATGCCGTGGTAGGTATCCAATATCTTTTGAAAGTTAGTCGATTATGCGGTTATCATCATACGGCTGCATTGTCATTGGAGGACGGACGTTGTTTTTATAACAGCAGCAAAACCTTTTCCTCAAAGGGCAGTCCTCTTTTGTGTCCCGTCGGTTGTAATGCAATATTGGTGGGTTACACCGAAAAAACGACTATTCGATAAAGTAAACAATGGAAAAATACACATTATCATAACATACGTACAGAATGGTATGTGCGTGTGTGTGTATGTACCATGTATAGAATTTATCGTATTCTGTATTATAACTATTATATCACATTCACGCTGTTTGTATACGGTATGTGCGCAATCGTACCGTGTCGGCTCTCGGTCATAGGTTCCCAAACCGTCGAAGACTCGCTGTCGTCGTCGTCGTCGTCGCCATAATATCAGAGGACAGCAGCGCTGCTGCAGCTATTATCATACCAAACATTTAATATTATAATTTATACGTCATTATTATAGCAGCAGCAGTTGCAGCTGTATTACACTGATTTACACACAATATAATCACTACAAAATACATAGGTACGTTCAATGCAGCAGAAATGTGTTGCTTATCGGTTATCACAATATGGCCGCTGGCGTTCTCCCGCAAGAAATACAAGGCCGCCGACGACGGCGGTGGCCATTTAGCGGTTATCACCAGCCGCTAGAATATACCTATTTCAAACTGACTCGGCATGTGACTACTTATGCAGCTTGACCACAAACATAAAAAAAAAAATTGTAAGCAAATGATATTTAGTCAACCTGCTCCCGTAGTTTTACATATTGGTGATAAGTAACATTAAACAATTACCTAAAAGCTAATATCATAGACCTATAAAGAAACCTAAATTTCTTTATAGGTCTATAGTTATTATAGATATACATTAACAAATTATACATTATATCAATTTTACCGATTACCGTATAAAAATTAGTTTTATCTAATGTGGCTGCGCTGTAAAAACGAGGGTTTCACTCGTGATAAAAAAAAAACATACATTAATTTTAAAAAAAACTTTTATCATCGCGATTAGCCAGTTTTTGTAAATTATTAATTAATTACTGAATAGTGAATTATCGATTAATTACAACTCGGGAGCTGTCAGAATGGGACCAAGGCCGGAAGATATCCTAAGTGGATTTCAAGTGTAAGAACTTTTTATTATTTTACAATAAATTGATATTCTATATCAATATTGTCGTATAAATTACATAGTAATTAAATCTGTTCATTTTTTTAGGAACTGGATGAATTTACGAGATGCCGATACGGGAATCGTGTTGTGGGAAGGCAATGACGATCTGTAAGATGATTACTACATTTTTTGTTTTTTTCACTTGCACCAGACTTTGCTATATATTTGACTTATATGAATGTATATGCCTATATATAAATAATACATACACTGACCATATTACTCGGCTGTTGCACTGACGTTTTTGTATTTGTTAGGTCGTTGCCGAACAAAGAACACGAAGCCAGAGTACCGAAGAAAATATTGAAATGCAGAGCCGTGTCTCGAGAGATAAACTTTTCGTCGGTCGAACCAATGGAAAAGCTTAGGTTGCAACAAAAAGTACTTTTCAAGGTATGTACAACACTTCTCAGTAGATATGTTCGGCCAAAGTTATTAAGATTAAATTTGTTATTGTTACCTATTATTTTTATTATATATATATATATAATTATGTACGTGATTCCTACCACTCACACACACATAACAAATTGATTTTACCATATTGTCACGCCTGCTATTGATGTAGTTAAGTTAGGTCAGGTTTTTATTCACTATTTTTTTGTCATATTAATTGTTTGTAGGGTCGTTGTTTAGAAGAATGGTACTTTGAATTTGGTTTTGTTATACCAAATTCTACTAATACGTGGCAGTCACTAATCGAAGCTGCTCCAGAATCTCAAATGATGCCTGCCAATGTGTTAAAGTAAATATATTTATTTATAATTTAATTTAGTTACATTAAAACTACATGGAAAACTCATTATAAGTAAAAATGTTATATTTATCATGAGTCTTTCATGTACTTTTTTTTTTCAATGGGCTTTTATTTTAACAATAGTACAGCACAACAATTACTAACTAATAAATATAAGATAAAAATATTTTAACAACTATAAAAACAATAAACATGCGGAAAAAAAAATTAAATAAAAAATCCAGCTTAGAAAGGAAATTAGGAGGACAATAACGGAGGGACACCGGGAGTTTAAAAGAAGAGAGGGATCAAGGGAGGTATATCCAAACAAACTGAGATGGGAAAGAAAATTTTTTCTGTTTGGGTACAGAGTAGGGCAGTCAAGGAGAATATGGTTAAAATTACAAAGAGCTTTATTAAGGTGGAGGGTACAAAAGGGAGTTGAGTTTAGGGAGAGATGGAAGGCATGAGCGGGAAGGTTATATTCATGTAGTTTTAATTTTATATTTAAAAGACATCCTGAAGCAGATATTATTATGAACTTTATGCCCAAATTACAATACAATAGTTCTGGACCAACATATTCAATAAATGGTGAAAATATTGAATTTTTAAAAATTCAATTTTATTTTCCCCTGCAAAATAGGCTATTGGGGTTAAACCAATTATTATTTTTATTGTATATTGTTAATGTATATTATTTATACAATATATTTAACAGGTAAAGCGCCAAGACAAAAAAAATAACTTAGACCATGCCATATACATTCATATATGTCAAATATAAAGCAAAGTCTGGTGCTAAGGGAAAAAACAAAAATTGTAGTAATCATCTTACAAATCATCATTGCCTTCCCACAACACGATTCCCGCTTAACCTATTAATATGTTAAATTTCATTTTGTTGTCATTGATTTTTATTGAAATGTGTATTTGTTGTTTGATTTCAGCGGCAACATTGTAATAGAGACGAATTTCTACGACGATGAACTTCTGATATCGTCGTCAAAAGTTAGACTTTTCTACATATGATAGTGTCAAGGGTGCAATACATGTTGTACTGTGTTCAGAACAATTGTTTTTTTTTGTTAACTTATTTTTTTTATATTTGTAGCTATTGCTTTGTAAGCAAGTGCACACTCAATCGTTGCTATTTTTAAGGCTAAGGACACAAGTTGTCTCATTGGCGAGCGATTTTATACTATTATTTTTTATTTTAAGATAGACGTGCTATTTAATGTTTCTAAATGTACTCTGTGATACACGAGAACATTTTAACTATTAGTTTAATTGCATTAAACACCACCATATTCATGGGAACGTTGAGACGCACAATAGCTGCAGCTGCTACTGCTAGTGGTACTAGAGTACCCGAAAATTAACTAAACTATCTATGTATTGTACAATGAAAAATATATAATATTTTAAAATATGTATCATATATATAAAAAGGTATCATTTCGATATTAGGTACACCAATTCGCCTATAAGTTTTAAGTGTCAACACGCTAGTCATTTGTAGAAAATATAATATTATATTATCAACTTTTTACCATAATTTAAACAAGTTGTTTATTTATTAATTTTGTATTTTACGTGCATCCTCCGTATATCAATTCCTTTCACCTGCAGTACTATGACGCAACTCAAAACAATACATCTAGTTAGACCACTTAAATAGATAATTTTGAGCTCAATGAATCGAAAGTTGTAACCAGTACTATTACTATAACAGTATATTTAAATTGAATTATTAATGAGTTTCACATACATTAAACAACAACTAGTGTAGATATCTCTAAAAAAAATATGTCCATGTGATAACTCAAAAAGTTAATGAATAGGTATTTTTTGATTCAGTTTTTGGTTTAATAAAACACAAATTTTAAACTTATAAAAGTAAAAATGTATGTATGTGTATAAGATGGTCGCTAATGATGAAAAGCGCGCACTGGAAGTTTTGAAATGCTATTTGACTTATAACTACAGGAACAATTTCTATTGAATTTTAGAAGTTTAGATCAAGATTTAAAGGTGTAGACAATAAATCGTCTATGGGTTTTATATCTTTCAACTCTGGTAAACAGTGACAAGTTTTTCTATAAATCTTCCTTTATACTAAAATCCACGAAATATAGGCGCTATTAGATACTTATAAGTAATTTTTGGCCAACTGGTTTTTACTTGATGATATAGAACTTAAAGTAAAAGTCCAGAAGAAGAAGACCTTAAAGTACCTAACAATGTACACAATTGTATAATATGCAGGTTATAGGCATTTTAATAGTTGAAACGACAACACAGGGATGATACATAAGTTAAATGCTAAGCTCTCTTTTTTCATTATTATGATTTCTGACAAGACAATTTTTTCATTTATATATATATATTTGTTTTTCTTCTTCTTAAACTTCCCTTGCATCATATGATTTTATAAAAAAAACGAAAGTTAAAGTTACGAATAACTCTTAGACATGTATTTAAATAAATAATTATAAAAACCTTAAAGTATATAAGAGAAGAACTATCTTGACTAATTTTTTTTTTTTAATGATTTAATACTAATTTTTATGAGGTCACGTAACGATACTTTTACTGTCTTATTTTAAAACATGTGTAATTATGCATAAATGACAAATATATAAATTGTAATATAAGCTAACATACATAATATAGAATTACACATTAATAAACATAGTATAAGATAACATATTATCTGTATGTACCACATAGCATGTACGTTTTGGCTATAGAAGTATATAAAAATGGGTAGAATATTGTATTTATTATAAATTGTGTTGTACAAGTAAAATCTATGAGTATAATTGTATTATTACGGAATGCTGTATAACACAATTTGTAAATAGGTATCGCATTATAATTGTTTTTTAAAAACTACAATTTCATAGTATTTAACATACATTTTGTGACTCGATAACAGGAGAACAGTGTAAATATAAATCAAACTGTTAAACAAATAGGTATCATACTATATCGTGTGTAGGAATACATGAAAAGATTTTATTAGGAAAGATAAAAATGTATAATAAATTATGGTTTTACATATTACATAAACTAGAAAAAATAATTTTAAAAATCTATGTATCTTCGTACAATGCGTGGTATAGAAGAGTTTACAATATATTTGAGATTGGCCTAGGGAGTCCGCGGAACAAAATTATAATATGGTATCGTACAGACATGGATATTATTATTATTATTAAACATAATTATCATATTTAAAAGAATTAACATCTAATAACTAATTAAAAACCTATAGGACAACATTATGGTCATCATTGTATAATGGTAATAGTATAAAATAAAAATTGTATTATTCTACCATTGTCTAAAAAATAATAATTATAGTTATATTTTGCCTTTTCTGTGTTTGCAGTCTAAGTTTAATTGTAAAAACAATATAAAAAAAAATTAAGTTTTAAATAGAAAACTCCGTTCAACGTATTTTATTTAAAACTGTTTTTGTGCGCCATTTAACCATGAGTCGTATCGTCTTCAACAAAATCGTAGGCCACGTCTCTGGTGACACATTCCACATGACTGACCTAAAAACGGCCAACAAACAAACAATCATTTATTAGACTATTATTATTAAAATAAATTACATACAAATACATATTAATATGTATCAATTATTTTTCAATCATTCTTCAATCAATTATTCATAGATAAATTTATTTATTATTACATATTATTATTACTTCGTTTTAATTTTTGTTATGCTACACTTATTTTTTTTGTCGTTTATAGCAGAACAGTTAGTTAATCACTAACTTATAATGGAGGGTTTATAATTATTTACTACTTAATATGAAACTGTGTTAAACATAACCTCCTAACTGTATTGAACTCTGCCATATACACCTAGACATAGGCAATTATTCATTGAGGCTCCGAGTTGAAGCATGACCGCTCCAATCTTCATCCAATTTGTATTTATTGTAAGAACATACAAATGCAAGATATTACGCAAATACTATGGACAAGTGTCAATAGAGTTAGTGGAAAGTACGTGTGTGTAAGCATAAAATATTGAAATGTATAAAAAGAAAAATAGTATCAAATACAATCATCTAAGTCATTAATAAAAAAAATCTTAAAATTAACCGCTGAGTCATATCGATAACATGTACATTACAATAATTACTACCATTACATTTCTAAAAACGTATCTTAATCTTCAAAATTTAAACACTTCAAAGTATAAATAACAAAAAATTATTCGAGTTTTGGTGCTTACAAAAAAATTTGAATTTATAATATGTTAAAAATTTTTAAAAATAATAACAATTCGAGTTAGTAAACATATTAGTTGTTAGGGTTTTAAGAAGTTCTACATTGTTCGAATTGTGTTGTTACAACGGTGGTAACAGCTATTCGTGCAGCCACTGTTTGTGTAGGTTATTTATTTAGAGACTTTCTTAAAATATTGTTCAATGTACATTGTCAATTTGTTAGCTTCAGTTGAAAAGCCAATACTTCATTTTTTATTTCATTGAGAATTTTCTAACGGTTTAAGTAAGCGACTCAAGCACGTGCCGTCTACTATTTAGCACCCTCGCATAACATAGGATTGGGTAGTAATAACTATTGAGCCTCTAATAACAACTATTTGTCACCTTATTTCGGAATTTGACACCATAGAATTTGTGCGCATGAAACAGCAATTCAGGCCTGAACGTGGTCGTGATGAACTGAGCATGATCTGACATTTCGTGTATCATGTCGGCAACGGCTTTCCTGTGCTGTGGATCTAACGCCTGAAAAATAAGAAACAATTTGATAAATCTTATAAGAACCAACAATAATCTACATTACAAAATATTGATAAGGCGCGTAGATAATCGGATAAGTATATTATTATTAAATATAAAGGCAGTGTAAAGCAAAATTTAAATCAAATAATAACTTTTTGGTAAAAAATATTTTTGACGAATTAAACATTTTTTTATTAGTACAATTATTTATAACATGATAGATAATTGTACAAATAATAGATAATCTGTTAATATATAATAATAAGCACAGTCAGCGTTTCTCATTCATAGTTATTCAACATAATTATAATATTTTATACTAGGTGTAGGGCAGATATATTAGGCACGCCTTGCAAAACACTGTTGTCTTACTTGATCGATTTCGTCGAACAGATAGAAAGGAGCCGGATCACATTTTTGTATGGCGAATATCAGTCCCAACGCGACTAACGATTTTTGACCTCCGGACAGTTGGTTCATCTCTCGCATTTCGGCTCCTTGTCCGGCAAATGAAACTTTGATCATCACGCCGGAGTAGTTGTCGATATTGTCCTCCTATAGTGCACAGTAAAAAATCAATAGGTAAATATAAAACAATATAACACTTGATCATTGTGATAAAGAAACTTTAAACGTTTTACAAAGTCAAGATAATGCGGCATTTAAAATTGTTGAAGTTCTATAGGTTTTTATAAGTCTATAAATTAGTGGCGGCTCGTGCCTAGGTGCGCAGTTGCAAGCGCACCACATATAATTTTACCAAAACAAATATTTATTATTTTCTAGAACTTAATTGGAATATATTGTTAATAACAATATTATGGTGCTATAACAAAAAATAATTACAAAATATGTTTAGGTACAGATCTGCGATAATGTTATGAGCACATTATTGCTCCTGAAGTAAAAACGGTTATACAATCCGTGCCAACACGGTGTGCATATTGCATAACCGTTTTTACTTTAGGAGCAATAATATAGACGTTTTTGTTGGATCTATTGAGAGGTTATTTTTTTAGGGGAACGCATAAGTTCAACAAAATCATATTTTTTTTGGTAAATTATAAAAACAATTTCAGCGGTACAATAAAAATAAATAACTTTGTAAGATAATTTTGGGTCTGCGTTATTTTTTTATAATGAAATGTTCAGTTCTAAGTAAAAATAAGTGGATTTGTGTAAAGGGTTTAGCCAAAAACTAAAACGTTACTGGTTAAAAAACAACAGTTTTTTTTTTGCAAATCCTTGAGTTTTATAAAAATCAATATTACTAATTCCTACTTAAAGCAGTTTAAGATAAAATGTTTAATTGATATTTATATAACTATTATAAAAACAACTATAACCCACCAAGAAGGTAGCAGTTATGTTTTTTTTTTACAGCCACAAGTAAACTAACAGCAGTTTTGATGTTAACGACAATTAATATTATCATATATCATAATATTATTAGATCCTTAATTAAATAATTTAGATTTTATGGATATTTCACTAATTATTTTGCATACTTCGCCAACACACGGTGTAGCAGATTCTTCTCCTCCGGCTGATTTCATGACTAACTGTGCGTACCCGCCAGGCACCAGTTTGCTGAACACTTGGGTGAAATACATGGACACTTGTTTGAACGTGAACAAAATGGCGTCGCATTTCCTTTGTTCCAACACGTTCATGAGTTCTTCGATTTTTTGGTGTCTAGTAACAGAAACAATACATTAAGATCAATTGCTCGACATAATCAAATAAATAATCATAATCACATTATTTTTTGTGTTTAATACATTTAAAAAACATAGTTTGGGAGAAACTGTAGAAACGTTTTATTATTCCTAAACTTTTATTTCATAACTTTATTATATGAACTTTTAAAAAAAAACTATTTTCTAAGTTCCTTTAAAATTCATTGAATTATGGATATGTTTTTAGCATTGGGTTCGCATGTTCACCACAATTAAAGGTTGTAGCATGATTATAATGATATAATATGATGCATTAGAAGACAAAACAATATATTATAATATTATTAAACTGTTAACATTTAGTTATAGTTGAAAATTTTTCTCTATAGCGAAAAATAAATATACAATAAAACACACGACTTAATGAAATAAAAATGACTGAATAAATTAATAAAAAAAAATGGAGCAAATATATTGAAAATATTATTAAATTAATAATAATATTTAAGTTATATTCCTATAACATAATTTGTTACTTGAAAATGTCTATCCAAATTTTAGATTAATCTCCAGGCTAAAAACATATCCATATAAAATAATTTTATTAAAAAAGGTATTGTTACCAGTTTTTAATAAAAGTTACTTTGTTATCTATGTATATTACTATTAACTATTAAATTTACTATTAAATCATTACTATTAGTATACTATTATTTAAGAAATTAAAATATGAAAATTGAACATTAAAATTATTAGATATTTTTTAAAATGTTATTTTTTGAATAAGTTTTAAAACTGTGTAAAATGTTTTAACCACTGTTAAAATCTGAATGAGAAAAGCGATTAAATTCAAAAACTTTAAATAATTCTATTTTGTTCTAGAATAAATTTTTTTTTCTTACATTTTCTTTTACATCATAATAGTATATTTGATCATGACTTAAAATAGTAGCATCTCAGTTTATTTTTTAAAGGCTCATTTTTACCCTGTATAGATTATAGATTATTATTTATTATAATTGAAACAAATTATTATACCCTCTGTCGAGTTCGTGTTTTCTGGAGACCAACTTTTCTTTTTGCTCTGAAAAACTCACAAACTGGTCTAACGCTTTCTTGTTGACGTGACCGAACCGTTTAATGTTGCTGTTAACTTTTTCCAGTTCTTTAAACAACTACAAACAGAAAATCAACCTAGGTCAGAGAAACAATGTCGAGTTCTAAGGTAATACTGAGGTAGTACACGTACTACCTCTAATAACAACAACAATAAAAACGGCGATCAATATTTTACTAGGTACTAATTACTAGGTAATAATTACATTTTTAGACGAATACGACAGGTATTTAGTCATGAGCTCAGTGTTGGGAAGAGCTCCGAGATCACTGATTTTGGCTTGGCATTCATCCAACTTTTGTCGCAACATGTTCTGTTTAGTTGACACTTTAGTCAAATCTTTGGATTCATTATCGAGTTTCTCCTGCGCCTCCTTCTCGATCGACTTCCATTTCTCCAGTTCCTCTTGACAAATATTTTGCTAAAAGAACATAAGCAAGTTTATATATAAAACTCTTATACAGCAGCTTAGATACACAACAACAAAAATTTACTTTTCTGACTGCTTCTTGAACTCTTTTGTCGTCGACTTTGATGTCAGCGTTTAACAATTCCAGTTTCTTCTTTACCGCTTGCAGTTCTAACCGACTGTTTTCTAACGTCCTCTTTCGCTCTTCAACAGATATTTCTTGAAGCGCCTGATAATAATTTCAACATAATATAATTTAGAAAGCTAATTAAAATATTATGATTTATGTTACATGAAATAAATGGAAAATAACAACATTTTGTGAACCTAACCTAACCATTTGCAATACTTTCGGAAAAAAGAAATTGTTTTCATTTTAAACGTTTTGACCACTGAACACTCGAATTTTATTACAAACATTTTAACCTAGTAAAACTCAACTCATATGGTACAAAACCGTAATTTAAACATTACCTCTCTACCTTTGTCAGGGAGCCAAGGACTACATATAAAAACAAAATGAGATACGAGTTGAACTCAGTGTTGTGATTAGTAGTAGAGTACAGACTAGAATAGCAGAGGCCAGTCTGGAAAAGAGAATGTTAATGATAACTAACCAACCCTGTTATCAACTAATATCTATGTAATTTGTATGGTATGAAATATTGTTGACAATTTCTTATAATTGAAACCATTATTTTCTTTTACATTTATTTTTGATAATTTATTTGAAAAAAAATATTAACTTTTTTTAGTACATAAAATTAACTGAAAATAAAATATTTAGATATAAAAGAAACGTTGACAAAATCTAACACCAAATTCTGATTAAGTGTGAAAAATTCTATAAATTCAATCAAAATAAAACATTTTTTTTGTGATGTTATTTTCCTGCCCTAAACTTAGTTACCACTACATTCCTGGTGGTTATATGAAGTAAGTTAGATTTGCTTGTTAATGATTTTGTATTTGTCGTGACAATGTGTTTGCATTACCAATAAGACTAGTAAGTGACAGGACACACAAAGTAATTAATTGTCACCAAGCAGTAATAACAACAGACCTGCATAAGTTCGTCTCGTCGTCGAATCAAATTGTTTGTCAACAAATTCTCCAACTTATTTTTATCGGCTTCAAACTTCATACGGGTAGCAAAAGCTGTTTTGTTCTCTTGGGTCAGTGATCGGATGTCATCATTTAACTTATCCATTTCTCGTTGGTCGCTAACAGAAAGCTGAGCCATGAGTTCCTATAAGAGCAAAAAGAAAAATGCATACAGTTAATCATCTAACACATATTGACATATAATAATATTAGTATATTATAGAAATTGTATCGTTTACTTGATGTAGTTCAGACTCCAATCCGCTTCGTGTGGTCTGCATTGCTTCCAAATTAGATGATGCTTGCACTAGCAGTCTCTCTTTAGTCGCACGGTATCTTTCGATTCCAACTAGTTCTTCTTTCATGAGTCTTATGTCTCCTTTTAATTTGTCAAAGTTACCCCTGTAACACCATAATAAATATGATAAGCATCCCTTTTTGTTGAACCAGGAATTTATTTTTCATTATTTTAATAAAATTATACAATCACAGGTCTGGGCATTATTATAGCGTGTTTCTTTTATCAATAAGTTTTATTACTACATTACTTTTATTATTTAAAAAAAATTAACTTCAAATGTAAAAGTTTTTTATTTTATTATAAAGTTACATACCCATTCACTGCGGATGATACCAATTTTCCTATCTAATTTAAATTTAAATTAGCGTCATCTGCAGTGAACGTATTAAATAAGTGCTTTTGCTCAGCCTTGTATATAATATATCAACTTGTACAAAACAAATCAAACTGAAATACAATGTTCGTACTTAGATTTACTGTTTTTTGTTTCAGTCTTTTGCATGTCTGACATGACTACGTTGACGTTGGCCTCGACTTCATTCAACTGAGTTTTCAACACTGCCTGTTCGTCTTCAGCCTCTTTGATTTGGTTCATCAAGTCATTCCGTTGCTTTTGCATTTCCAGCTTGGACCGGACGTTTTTAAAGTAACCACCAGTCATTGTTCCGCTCGAAGAGACCTAAATAACAACAATTTAGCAACAAACCACAATATTTTAAGTTGAATCCGCTCTCAAGTACAGCTGTACAACTAAAGTTTCTGTTAGAGAGTCTACATAGAAACTCTCTGGTTCGATCAATAATCGTAAAACAAAAAATATATCATACCTGATCACCGTCGATTGTAATACAATCGAGCATACTCTGTTTGGATATCGTCGTGGCAATCTCGAGGTTACGACAAATTAAAGTCTTACCAAAAATGAAACGCATGGCCTTATCCAAATGAGGTTCATACTTCAATTTGCTCACCATCGGAATAGCATCCTAAAAATCACACGTACACAACTATTGTCAGAACAGAATTTTAACTGTATTTTAAATGCACATGTCTATGGTTATATATTATTAGCCTATGGTGATACTATTTATTAAGTTAATTTCATAGCTTAAGCCTTGGCATACTATAATATTGTAACCAAAACAAAGAGAACAATTTGATATTATTTGGAAATTTATTATTATTTACCCGTGATTGTGGATATCTTATATCGCGTATGGTCAATCTGTTTAGTGGCATGAAAGTCACTTCACCTGGTAAATTTTGATTGTTGATTTCTTTGAGTATCTGCGTGCCGATTTTGTCAGATTCCACAATATGGAAAAACATTCTACAATGTATAAAAAATATTATTATTAGTAGAGGTCGAAATAATATTCTCTTAAAAAGTTGAAAATATTCTTTAAAAATCTTAGTAAAATATGCAAAAATTATGCTTTTACATTAATATATTTTCTGTTAAAAATATGCTATTATTTGCAAAATAAAATGTATAGATGCCTCAGAAATATTACAACTGATGTAAAAAGGTCACTCAATATGATACAATTTAATAATTTACTAAATTAATTTTTTTCTTTTATTTGCCAAAAAGTTGAAAATTTTCCAAAACAAATATATAGTAAGAATGTTACAAACAAATTATTGGAGTTATTTTTTAAGTGTTTTCTCAATTTCTAGCCTACTCAACCTATCACGTGTTGTTATTGTTATTTCGCTCATATTTTCGTCAATGATAACAGATATATTCTCTAAAACTCTCTAATATATTATACAAAATATTCCTTCATCTTGAAATATTCTCAAATATGCAAAAAAAAAAATTTGCCATTTATACATTTCAAAGTTCATATAATTTCAAATCCCCGACTGACTGCGTAGAATCAAAAAAAATATGCAAAAGAATATTATTTAGACCTCTAATTATTAGTAAGAGTTTAATAACTAGTATGTTTCAGTTGTTAAATAGCGTGAAAATATACAGTTTCAGTTCCTGTTGGGTTAGTGTTTAAATGAGACAATTATTTGGTAAGTACCTGCCACCAGCTGTTACTTCAACTGCCGTTTGAATACTCTGGTCGCACTCAAATTTCTCAATCACCTGACCATAATATTGAGAAGCGAGATGCAGATGGGATCCGCCCCTTTCTTTGAACACCTCCAGCACTTTTCTTACACTGTCCCTTCCGTTCAAAATAGCCTAGAGCACAACAACAATCAGGTATTATACTTATAAATATCAAAACTGTACTTACTTTGCCCGCCATACTGCGAAGAGCTTGATCTGACTTTGCCATTTCTTCTTTGAGTGACGACAAACTATGCTGTAATGTGTTCTCTTTACGCCACAACTCACTATTGGACAAATTCAAACAATCGTATAATATATTATGTTATATTTACAGTATAAACGTCAATACCGTGTAACATTATTTATGTGAATATACAATGTACATTGGTACAATAGTTGTGCGCACCTAATGTACATTATAAAATAATCATGACAAGTCTCCAGGCAAGTTAGCCAATTATTTCAATTATACTCTATTCAGCAACAGAGCGGGCCTGCACAAAAACCAAACCACATTACTCTTATTAACATGTTTTGGTATTTGCGCATGCTCTTCTCATATATAATATTATAATATACTTGTAACAAACAATTAACTAATAATTTATAATGAGTTCTACTTAGTTCCTAGCCTTGACAATTATTAGTATTACACAATATTTATGTATACGTATTATGTACATTATTAGGCTTAACGAGTGAAACTTACTTTCGCTGACTTTGATGTTGATCTTTATTTTTTTTCAATTCATAGTAGCGCTTGTTATACTCGTCAATGGCGACTCGTTGCTTTTCCAACTCTATGGAGTTCATCTAAAAATGTTAATAAACTTAATATCGATTTGCGTTTTAATACAAAAACTCGTGTCTCAAAAACACAAGTGTTGCACTAATATAAGTAATTGCTATTTTTTAGACTAGATTTAATACTAACTATTAAAATTTACCTAAAAATATATATTGTATAACTATAGCAAAATCCTAAGCTAGCAACATAGAGAGAGAAGAGAGAATCACTGGTTTCAACAGTCATGTGTCACCTATCAACAACTTAAATGCTAACTACCGATCTACCTAGTCGCTACTTCTAGACAGGATAGACGAAAAGTACGGAGAAATCAAGGTAGCCTATTCTAAGCACCGTGATGCGAGGAATTGAACGAAACAAATCAGTCCAGTAGTATACACGGAGAAGAAAAACACACACACACACATATAGACAAACACACATCACAAATTATTAAGAAGGAAGATATTATAATATATATTTTTATTTAAATAGATTAATATTTATTAATCAGTACTATAATACCTGAATTTGTTGTTCAAGTTCGTGTTGGCGCTCCCCGTCACGTTTTAAATCTTCCGTCAGTTTATCCCTGTGGTCGGTTTTGTCCTTAATTTGTTTGGTCAAAGATCTGGATACAACACATCATAAAATTTGTTATTATAAGTATTATTACAGACAATAAAACAGATTCTTTTTTGTAACTTTTATTACTTTAGCTCTTTTTGAATCCATTTGTCACGGTCTTCTTTAGATGTAAATTGACTTCCTCTGCCTTGTTTGGCGTACAGTTCTTTTCTTTTTTGCTCCTTCAAAGCCAACCTATACAACAACAATCAATATGTTACAGTTACTACAACACATACATAGTAACAATATAAAGCGTGACAGAGTAGAATGATGTTTTTCAAAAATACATAAAACAATTTAAACAACATTTAATTTTAATTTTTTCCAAATACCAATTGCACAATACCATTTAATTATTACATAAATAAATTTGACCTAACAATCAAAAATAAAAACTTTCTTATTGAGGTACCCCAAAGAAGTAATCGCAAGGCAACAAATCTGGCGATTACAGCGAAATCATACCCTCTGGAAAATGGGAGTGCTTGCAAAAGAAGCACTTGGATGACGATACTTTTGGAAAATTTCTTTATGTTTTTTTTTATGTAATAACCAAATTAACTTATATAATTGATTGTAGGAAAAATTAAATTACAACAAAACCCAAGTGATTTATTGATTTTTGAAAAACGTCATACCCTAAACCAGATGTGTATAATAAATTATTATAACTTTAATTATTTATATAAAAAGGTGTATGTCATACTCTCTGGTGCAGTCTTCTTCTTTCTTTTTTTGTGCTTCATATTTTGGCCTTAATTCTTGGAGTTCTCCCTCTTTCGTTTTGATTGTATCCTGAAGTTTTTTTAGTTCTCTTTCCGCTCTTTCCTAATAATATTAATTGCTTTACTTATTTTGTTACATAAAATGCTTATAAGTATTGGAAAAACTCAAAAATACTTGAAATAACATTGGACCATTGGGGCAGTAGTCAAGTTGTTTTTATATGTTTCTGAGGGTGAGGTGAGGAGTCCAAACTTGAAACCTTTTACCTTAGCTCGTGTAAAACATTTGTTATTAACAACATTTACTGTAATCGAATAAACAATTACATCAGTTATCAGTGAATTATTATAACGATGATACATAAAGAAATCAACACGAGTGTAGAGAAATAAAATAATATTCTTGTAACTTTTTTACTTATATTTAATAAAAATAAAAATGAATAATAACAATGATAATCATCTTTGTCAATAAAATGATAGTTATACAAATATCAATAATGATAATAAAAATAATAATGACAACTAAAATCTCAAGAATCTCGAGTTTGAGGGGCTCAGGAAGCACAGTGTTATCACTTCATTTTTTTTTTCATTTTGATGTGAAATAAATTTCGTCTAAAGAATACTTTCGGTAATATATCTGTTATTGAATGAAATTCAATTATTATTCAAAGTTTACGCAAAAATTTTAATAACAAATGTTTTAGGTACAAAATATTCGGATTCCTCATCCTCACAAATAGATAAAAACACTAACTTCCCAGTGAGGTTTTAGTGAAATTTTGTCGAATACAGACATTATTAAGAGTAGAGTATTAGGACTAGAAATTTACTACTAAGACAATTAAGCACCAACCTTGGAGTTATTGTCGCCATCCACCTCGTCGGTCAAATCTTTTATGGTAAAATCTAATTTAGTTTTTTGTTTGATCAACTCTTGTTGTTCTAAGCTGAGGGTTTCTTTTTCTTCTTTGGCAGCATGCACTTCACGCTTAGCATCACGCAATAGTTTTGCTGCTTTTTTTGCTTGATCAGACGCTTCTTTTACTTTTGTATTGAGACGTTTTTGCTCTTCGTCAAAATTATTTAATTTACCGTCCATCTAAAAAAAACGAAACCCAAAACATACATTCAATACCATATAGATAAGAATAGTTGACAAAGGAATGTGTATGGGTGGAACACAAAAGTTAGCAGTATTTTATCTAATAGTATACCTATGATATTATAGTGCACAAATTGATATACAATAAGAACAATTAACAAACACTCACTTCTTCTAATTTTCTTTTAGTTTCTTTAAGCTCTCGATCGTGTATGCAAAATTCTAACGTTCTTCTTTTTTTGTCCCAGTTCTGGTACTCTTTGAGTTCTTCCTTTTCTTCTTCCAATGTCGTCAATCGCTCTTCTATTGTTTTGATGAACTCGACAATTTTTTCCAATTTAGTCTGCGTGTCTGTCAAATATTACAGGCCACGTTAAACTAAAATATTTTTACACCAACATGTTTTAACTGCTCCTGATTTTATCAGCACCTACCTTTAAGAATTTCAATAGATTCTTCTTTTCGTTCATCATAAACCCGGGTGCCGGCCACTTCTCTCAACAATTTCAACCGTTGCGAATCTGGAGCTGTGGCCATTTGGTTGATCTGTAATGATTAATTATAATTATGAAATGCAACACTACAACACTATTAATTTAGCATACAAGTGTATTATTATAGTATGCATAATGTTATATGCATTTGGTTACCTTTCCTTGTTTTACAATGTAGTATGGATTTGAATGAGAAAATCCCGCCGATTCCAGTAAATTAGTGACGTCCGACCTAGGAACCATTTTTTTGTTCAGAAAATATTGGTCTTTTTTGGCACCGATAACACGCCTCAGTACAACTTCGTCTTTTTCGATCTGCAAGCACATGCAAAACCCAGTTATTTAATATTATATTTGAATTGTGAATTCAATGCACAAATAAATGGAGTAATATAAACTATTAATTAAGGCATGTATAAAATTACAGGCAAACGGTTGTCAGTGTTGTCAAATATGATTTCAACATATGCAGTGACCACTCGAGGACCGGTTCCTTCATGGAGTAATGCTTGCCTTTGTTCAGGACGGAGATGAGAGAACTCGTCACTTAGGACAAACTGTATAGCTGAAATATGATTAGCCAATGTTAATTATACATTATTATTAAACATTTACGAATTAATACACGTATATTAAATGTACTACAACATATAACAATTTTTTTGTACATTGTCTATAAAAAAACACAAAAAAAAAATATAATAAAACTTACCATAAAAAAAGTTGCTCTTTCCAGATCCGTTACGACCAACTAAAATCAAAATAAACATTAAATTACAAAAAAATTATTGATTTTTTTTTTTATACTAAGTGAAGTATTTATTTTAATATAATATACAAGCTTGGAGAAATAATAAATAAGAAGGCGAGTAAACTAAGTATGGCACTGTTGAATTGCTTAAACTGCCAAAAATGCAATAAATGGGGCAAAACTCAGGCTTGCCTCAAATTTGAATTGTTAATGTAAATTAAACATTATATTTTTAAAACAATTATGCTATGCTGTGCCAAGTGATAACATTTAAATTGAAAACAAAATGAAATTTTTTTGTCATTTCAAGCTATAATAAAGAGCATAAAAAAGTTTGGAATTTAAGATTGCTCAAGTTCTATGTGGTTAAGTTTGTATAAAGAGTAAATCAAACAAATACGTACCGACTACATTGTGTCTTCGGTCAAATGGTTCGACAACGGTCTGCTCCCGATAGCTCTTAAAACCATGAATAATAACCTAAAACGAAACAATAGTATATTAGTACAGATGAATGCACTTGTCGCTATAATTTATTTGTTTGTAAATTATAAATATTAACAACCATAATAATTATGCAAAAAATAAAACACAATAACAATTTATATAAGCTATTAAAAGTGTTACAAATTTATATATACAATAAATCTACTATAGATAAACAAATGCTCTTTACTGGGCAACAATTTTTATGCCATCGTATGGTATTTAATACAGACATGTTTTTGGGCTGGATGCACTAATTTTTTTTCCGGGACATAATTGTGTCATCAATTTCACGACATCTTCATTTCTGATGGTTTTTACACGCAACTGATCCGTATCCAGGTAATTTTATAGTTTTTTACAGTTTATAGTGTTATTCAAATTGTCAAATGTGGAAAAGTGTAAATTTTATTGTGAACATAGACGAGTTGTAAAGAAACATTGAGAAATAAAATAAAAATGATATGCTGCTTTTTCACCAAATAAGAAAATACTCCCAAAACATATCAATGTTACTATGTTGTTCAGGGCAGCAGAGTAACAGAGCTTTTTAACACTGATTGCAAATCTGCATTTAGAAATCCGCAGATTTCTTTTACTCAAACCTTATAGCTACTTGAACATTGAGTATTATCTCTGAATTCTACCCAACTACCCAGCTATAACAGTTGATATTATAATATAATAACTAGGCATTAGGCGGAGTTACTGGCAAAAGCCTATTGTTAAAAAGATGGAAAGTTTCACTGATAGGTTGATAGGCATAGTAGCATATGTCTGAAATTTAGACAATAATCTATTCGAGATATTTAAATGTGTAACTCTAATATACGTAGGCGCAACTAGACCTTTTTAGGGGGTGCTAAAATTATGTGTACCCGACAAACATAATTCTTATCCTCAGTCCATTAGATATAATAAAAAATAATATAACTGAGAACAAAAATATTCTAAAATAAAACATTTGAACAATGTATTTAAAGTATTATTAAAATTGTATGGGTACAAATTAAGAACAATTGGGGTTTAAATTTTTGAGGGGTGCTAATTTTAAGTCTGGGGTACTTAAGTCCCCCGAGCACCCCTCCTAGTTGCGCCTATGCTAATATAAGAATACACTCTATCATTATGCAAACGAAACGTCAAAGCGAATAAACTAACCTGTTTTATATACATGTTACCGCCTTATAGTCGTGAACGTCAGTTAAGTTTCTTCGGTCGTTCTACAAGTGGCAAAACGATCCCCCGCCAATAAACATCATAAAGACTTGCAGTTGTTTTTCCGGAAAAACGCACACAACACACGCCTTTATAAATAATATAATATATTCAAATCTATTCGAATTTCTAAGAAAAAAATAAAACAACAATAATGCCTAAACTTACAGATATAATAATAATGTAATAATAATAATAATAATAATAATAACAACGATAATAACAACACCGAAATATCAAATCTCCGAAATACGAATTACTAGTAATATCAAAATATCCTTTGCATAGTACACACATACATACATGTTATTACATTTATATATCATGTATATTATATATAAGGTAAATAAACAAAATGGGTCCTGCAGCAGCAGTTCTGATAAAAGAGACGCGGTCGTTGGTGGTTGCACAGCAGCTGCACCGACGGCATAATGGCCGCATTGACAATACACCTAATACACTTAACCGACCAATCCCACACACAAAACCTAGGTAGAAAATAATCGTGTTATTAACCAGTATTATCTGGTACTATATAGTACAAGGTATGTGGTTCGGGGCCGACCGGTGATATTCTCAAACTCGGCACGACGCGCGGTTACCTTATCATAACCGGCTGTACTCCGTTAGGTTATCTATTTTGTCGGTTTAATGTTTACATTTTGGTATTTTACAACATTGAACATTCGTCAAACGTCAATCGTTTTGTTTTAAAAACTAAACAAGTGTTTTATAAACTTATCCAAAATGACGACTATGCCAATTAACCCCAAACCCTACTTAAACGGGTTAATGGGGAAAACTATTATTGTCAAATTGAAATGGGGCCACGAGTATAAAGGTTTCCTGGTGTCCACCGACAACTACATGAACATACAATTGGCCAGCGCCACCGAGTTTGTGGACGGTTGTGAACCAGCTCTTCTCGGCGAAATCATGGTTCGGTAAGTGTGCTGTTACAAATCTTACTAGGTCCGCATATTATACCGGTTATTATTTTTTTTGGAATTTTAGGTGCAATAACATACTTTACATTCGGTCGGTGGACGACGAAAATGAAGACATGGAAGCGGACAACCAAACCTAACCTTACCCAAGCAACAGCATTTTTGTTTATTACTTTATAAGATTTAGAATTAAAAAAAAACTTTTTTTTTTCATCAAGAAACTTGTCATGGTTTGTTTTTTCCACATTATTTTCCATCCAGAGTGCAAGTGCTGGGCATGATAAGGTGATTGGAAGATTTTAGTGAATTTTGCTTTAAATGTTAATACAAGTCGATACAAACATAGAGCATTTTTTTGCTTTAAAACTAATGACAAATAATAGGTGCCTTCCAATAACCCCATACTACATTTACATTTAGTACCGTTTTGTATAGGTCTCGTGTAATGTATACATTATCACGCACTTGTAGTGTCTCAGCTTTTAATGAGTCATACGAGATAAAAAAATTTCACTTATGAATTGGTACATTTAGTTATTCTGTACATTTTTACATCTAAGTTAATTTTTAAATGTATGTTTAACATTTTGCATTATTGTTGATAACAGATCAATTTCATTTAAAAACATAAATGATTCATTCTTATAACACCATTTTAAATTGTCTGAATTTACACTATTTACATGACTTGAGGTTACTCCCACATGGATGTGTTGACTAGTTTGCTAACGTTTCAGAACAAGACATCCAAGTGTGAGTAACCTCAAGTCATGTAAATAGTGTAAATATAATACCCCACTCAAGCTTCAATAATTTTTTGTCTGAATTTAATTATAACCACATTTCATTTAAAAAGTGTTTATATTTAAACATTGATCCAGTCCCACGGTGCAAATACCTTCCAAATAAATTTTAAACGAATGATAGCTAACATAGGCCAACTGGTACAATAAAACAAAATTTCAATTTCCGTTAATATTAAATTTATATTACAAATGTATACAAAATATTAGATAAGAGCTTTTTTTATTAGACATTTCTACATATTTTAAGATTAATTATGGGAAATAACTTAACCTCTACGAATGATAGGAAGTTAATTGTTGGTATTATATTGTGCTTTGTGTTAAATCATTGTGCTTGTTTGATCCAGGTATATTAAATTTTTCAAAACTTAGATCTAGATTGGTACAGTGTTTTGAAAGGGCATTCCGGCAATTTTTAATGTATAAAGAATTTCCCGTATTATATTGGTTATGTTGCTCTCCTAAATAAAAAGTGTTCACGATATTTATACCCTACCAGCTCTCTACATTGTGAAGGATGTTATTCATAAGTAGTTTTAAAAATAAAAAAATTGATGCTACTTAAAAGAGGTATAAGAAAGAGATAGTAATCATTGAGTAACATGTACCAAAATTAGTTTGCGGCTATAGGTGAAACGATTCATCTTTACCCTTAATAACATCCAACTTTAAATGTTTCACAAATTTACATATAAAAATTTAGAATTTTTAATTAAGTAGTTATTTAATATTAAGGAAGAGAAACACGTTTTAATATACATGCAGGATATATGTTTTGTGTACTACTTAATTTTTTGCTTTGCCATTACACTCATGCAAAATTAGTTTAATATTTTAAACAAATTCAGTAGGTAGTTTTAAAAAAAAACTAACAATGCTACACAGAATTGAATGTTAATTGTTTTTATGCAACACATACCAAGATTACTTTGTGGTTTTAAAAAATATTTACTATTCCAATATTTAGCACTATAAAAAGTATATATTACAAATATATTCATGTACAATTACGAGTAAGCGGATAAATATGGATTTTCTTTCGGCGCCAAACTTCTTAATACAGAGTAATATTTTATAATCTTTTTTTTACCATTTTTTTGGTCAAATACCTATTAATCTATGTACAGAAATAATTGTATTTAATTTTAAAGTAATTTTATGCACGAGTGATTACGACTATTTTCTGAAAGTAGTGTCTTAATTGGTTTGGAAATATGCTCAATCTACACTTAAATATTAAAAAATAAATGATTATAAAAATGCCAACATGATATTTTACCTTTTATGACAAATCTTAACTGTTAGCGGCATGGCGGTTAGTAGAGCTCAGCAACAGGTAATTTAGTTGTATCTTTTTCATTGATAGTACTTAGTAAGAATAACCATTTTTAATATATTATAATGTAACTACTAGATGACGTGAGATAATTTGATGAATTATTCAACATGTTATAAAAATAGACTAGGGAAATCGTGAAAGCTGAAAAAAAAGTCTGTGCAGCGAAGGAATGAGTTTCACATGCCACAAAGAATTTAGCAGTATAACTGTCATTGACAAATGTCAATATTACTATCCTTGGAAAATAGTGTACATGCTATTATACCTACGCTTTACTGACCTGAAATGCGTATCATGTATGAAAAATTGAATTTGATGTTTATTTTAAATATATAATAGTGCTATTTAGTAGATACGCATCATGAATCCAAATCCAATATATCCATTATCCTTAAAATACTACACAGTAATGACAAAAAATAAACTTTCATGACTGCAAAATGAAATACAATAATAATTATAAATTAAATCATCCCGATATTATCAGGGAATTTTTCATCGTATATTTATTATGCAATTGTATAGATGTAAAAGAAGTTTTTTTTTTTTAAATTGTTCTTATACTTATATTAAATATATTATTATTATTCAAAATAATAGCTCGTGATACACATTGTGTTCATTGTTATTAAATATATATGCTTGATAGCATATATATTATTAATTGTTAAAACTTGATAATATACAGGAATTCTATTAGTATTTTCAACATTCACAATATTTGTGTTTGTAGCATATTGTGTATCTTAGCTCAACGTCGAGGTGGTCCACCGCGTCCACGTCCACCACCACCTCCACGAGGTCCACCACGACCTCCACGACCCCTAGGTCCTCCACGTCCACGTCCCCTTCCAGGTCCTAAAAATAAGATAAAATACATGACCTTAAAAAAATACATGCATGTACATACAAATATGCAGTTTAAAAAGACAAATTTGGTGGAGTGATATAATATTTATTGTAATAAGTTTATAATTTGTTTTGTATGTATTTATAAACTATTTCATTAAATCTTTTGTGTATAATTTAAAAGAAACATTTACTATTTATTTTATTAATCTACATAGATTTTTCCTGTACTAAAAAAAAATTATAGAAAAAATGCTGCAAGTCTGTATCAACAAATAGCATAGCACAGTCGACAACTATAAAAATATTGTGTTATTCAAATACAATTTAATCATTATTATAAATTACTATGTAATATAGATGAATATTACCGCTGTTCTGTAGGTCTAATATATAATTAATACAACGGGTAATAACAGTCCATATATACATTTTAATCAGAAACTAATTATTGTGTTACTTGGTAAAATGAAAGTTGACAACAACTACTGCCAATAGGTAACTGCCACAGCCACTGAACTCAATATTGAATTCAGTGGCCACAGCTAAGGAAATATAGGCTCAAAACTTTATCATCAATAACTAAAATAAAGTTTTCAGAGTACTTGTAGTTTAACATATTGTCCACTGACTAGTGGTTACTAATAAACATTTTTTATTAACAAATTGTAAAAATAAATTTTAATAAACACTAACTTCATTTGAAAATGTAAAGTGAAGAAAGCAAACCTGTTACCGCTGTACAAATAATGATAACCGTTTTTACAACTATTTTCATTATGTACTACAGTTTGATAACAACCCAACGACTGACTATACTGTACCTCCACGACTGCCTCCTCGTCCGGCACGGCTCATGCGTGATTTAGGCGCATCGTCGACCAACAGTGTTTCTAGAGTAAGGGAATCTGGTAAAATGAAATAGCGAATGTTATTTCCTCGAATACTTAGTGTTTCGTAGTGTATAGGCTGTTGATTTTTTACGGTCATTTTGACGGCTTTCAGGTGAGTGTTCATAGCTACATCTACACCTAAAGAAAAAAAAATTATATTTTAATCTACCACTGTTAACAATAATAACAATTATTTAAAGAGTAAATAATTAAATTAAATTAAGTAGGCACAACAGAACAATTATAGCACATATTACATTACAAGCATGTAAATCAAATTATGATTACACAATTCACTTTATTTAAAAGAATAATGAATATTATATTATTATGATTTATTTTATATACTTGTTCTGTTATACCAACACATATTGACACATAGAAAAGATCATTGAATAAAATAGAGTTAAATACTTAATTAACAGTATAAATAAAATATCAAGTGAACCTTTGATACAAGCCCATGCACGTTTTGATATACAAAAATGATACTGACAAAAAAGCCAAACTGAACTTTTTTTTTACTGAATAAAAAAAAATGTAGTACCTGTGATAGTTCCGTGGACGGTTGTTCCATTTTTCAATTCTAAAGACACTGTTTCATGACTGAGTTTCATTAAAAACCTAAAGAAAAATATTAAACGGTTAGTTGTTATTTAGATATTTAAAAAAAAAACATTTTCTTTTGTTTATCCCAAACATTATGACACCAGTCATATGGACACATACAGCATATTTATTACGCCTTACAGCCAAATAAAATGCGTATAAACATTAGTATTGGCAACACCAATTTTCTCGAACTTATCAACTATCGTCTCCATATTAATTTACTTCTTTGGTAAATTCAAAAGTTCTCCAGCTGTTTTGAACAACAGCTTATGCTAGGCAAGAGCCAACAACCTTAAGTCAGCAGTGCATAATGAAAAATTAACCTTGAAATACTACTAAAACCAAATTTGAATTGGACCAAGCTAAGTTAATATAACATGTACAACAATAAAATAAAGGTAGTTTGTGTACCTATGACTTTTTTGTGCCCTAATCAATGCAGTTTAATATTTTTTTTATAAGATAAATACGTCATACTTTTAGCTAAACCTTTCTGCAGCCATATTGTTGTTTGCATGTTGTACACCGACCACAATTAGCATAATATGATCGTCAGGCTATCACTAAGATTACATTACAAGCCAGTTTTTTATTTTGTTGTTAGTAAAATAATATCTTTCAGAAATCGGATATATCCATACCTAACCGTTTAAGTTTGTACATAGGCGTACACAAAATAATTATCATTGTCAAAAAATGTAGCTACGCTGACCAAAGGTTGTAATAGTTGTGAAATTTGTGTAAACCCTTTCAAAAAACCCTGCCACAGCTGAATACTAATGGTCCTGGTTTAAAAATTGTATAAAGGCGGTTAGCAATAATTTGAATTTCAACAGTTGCAGTACTGCAGACGTGCCCCTGTTGTACCGTGTACATCAAACTTCTCAATAATGGAAAGTAAAATATACAATCGATTTTCACTTACTTGACTAACTTCATGGTAAATATTAATTATTTAACGTAACGTTACTCGAATGGGTACATGAACTTTAATAAACAAAAATATACAATAACCAACACTATAGCTGCAGCAGCAATACAATAATGTAATATTATGACTGATTACCGAGTACAACGCCGAATTTATTTTTCCACGACCCGGCTAAATAGCGGCGGGCAGCACGAGTTTGCGGCACGATAGAGTCGAAAAAACAACAGTGAATCGTTTTCCCCAAGGGCGATCTCATGAAACAGAAAATAAATCATTATGATAACGGAATCTTTGTAAAGGATTGGGCGGCAATCAAAATTTGAATTTGGGTGGCCAAAAAATATTTTGCAAAAAAAATTACATTAGAACGTGTTATAGTCACGCCGTGATATATTTAACAAAAATAAACAATAATTAGATAAAAAAAATTATAAGCAATTCATTTAAAAAAAAAAATAAGAGGAAAACAAAAATACAGTGACAATTTTTTGTGATATAAGTATGATACGTCAGGTTTTTTTTTTTTACAAGAACGTACATATTTCAATTAAATTGTTTATTAAAAGTTAAAATTCCATGCTCTTTCAAATCTGAAACCGATACTCGCATTGAAAAACACCCCCCCCCCTGCCCCCGAATTCACTAATACCATGTTTTCTAGATAGAAGAGATGTGTGGTCCATTTAAAGATTTTTGATCGTTATTTTTATTAACCTGTTGAGAGTAATTTTTATCTTTTATCGTATTGTCGAATCTGATACTAAACCTTTATCTGTTTTACTGTCAAAAACCAAAATTATAACATCAGCTCTACAGTTTTGTGTGCTTCCATTGTCATTTACAGTGAACCTCCAAGTACTACTCTCTTTCTCAAGACAAATGTTTTATTCGAAGGAGTTCAAAAAAGTGGACCCCAATATGGAAGTTTTATAGGATAACCCCTAAAACTTCCTGAAACTTTACTCCAATACCAAAGTTTTACAGATTAATTACCAAGACTAAAAAATCTTAATACTAAAAAACAAATCTATTAAAAATGTAGTGTTGTCAAATACAATTTTTATACAGTCATGAATACTCAGGTAGGAGTTTCACTAGCCAACTGAGAAAAATTGAAGACAAACTAGAAATTTCTAAAATTCCTAGTTCCAGATTTTTTCTAGTTTTTTCTTACATTTTTATTACTAACCTACGAGTAAAAACAAATTAATGCGTGATAATTTTTTATTTAACAACATATTTTCATACAACAAAATGTATAATAAATAGTATTATACGTTATAATTCATACAGTTCTAAGGATATTTTATGTTATCTATAATAATAAATACTATGAAATAAGTGTAATATAATATTTAACTATTTAAATAAGTAAGAAATAACAAATAAGATAAAACAAATTCGAGATCAGTTAAAAAAAATAAAAACTAGAGGTATAACAATGTAGAATTTAACACCGGTGTTCCAGGCTAGGGTTCCATAACGTAACATAACATAACATAACATTATAAACTCAATTAAACAGAACATAACATAATATTTGACTATGTTCCAAATTTTATAACACTATTCCAACTGAATAGTGTTATAAATGTGGAATGTTTGTAATGGGAACGTTATAATTTGGCAGCACAAAATAAGAGCTATGGCGATTTATCGTAAACCCTAATCTATACTTACACTAGTAGATACTATTGGAAATTATTAGTAAATACAAAACAGTACGTAGAATGTAGCCTGCTGTTAAATTTTTGATTTTAAAATGTCTTTGTTATTGTTGTTGGACGTAATGATATTATCTGAAAACCCAATAAAGATTCCTGTTAATTAGTAAATAAGTTATAGAAAACTTTGCAAACCTTCATAACATTAATACTAATCACAAAAAAAAAAAAATTACATGGACTAAAGCTTTTATGAAGTATTGCTTAAGTAGCCAAAATAGTTAAACAACAACAGTGACAACTATATTGTTCTTACCTAAAATACTTGACAATTCCGACACCAGTGTTTTGGTGACTTGATAAAATTTTGATTCGTTGCTAAAATTAAATTATTATTTATACAACTAATTAGATATCAAAAAAAAAAACAAAAAAATATGACAACTTCAGTAGAAAAATGTATTAAAATATCAATAAAGTAAAAAAGTAGTATTACTAGGTCTATGATATTTGCACAACCTAATTGTTTTGCACACGAATCATACACCATTAAAAAGGTGAAAAAAAATTACCTCTTGACAGTCATTCTGATGACTCCCATTTTTTCAAGTGCTTCCAAGTTAAATTTAATTAAATCTTT